>NC_060038.1:7500000-8750000 GCF_905333055.1 Maniola jurtina | reverse complement strand
TATTGATCTATGTATAAACCAAATACAGGTAAATTTTTTATTAGACACTGGAGCAGACACAAATATTCTATCCATTCACACATACAACTCATTAAATCTGCCACTTTCCAACATACACAAAAGTAAGAACACACTTTCTACATACAGTGGAGAAATTATCCCTCTGGTAGGTCAATGCAATTTGTCAGTGATTCATAAAAATAAGTCATATACAGTTAACTTTCATATTGTCGACATGAAAAGTCAAAATATTATAGGTAGGGATACCTGTAAAACTTTAAATTTAATAAGAAAAATTAATAGTGTTTCTTTCCAGAATTTAACATGTCAAGATATAGTTGATACAAATAAGGACTTGTTTGAAGGTTTAGGTTGTCTAACAGAATTTCAATGCGAACTAACCTTGAAGCCTAATGCAACTCCATCTATAGAGGCATGCAGAAGGGTTCCATTCCGTCTTCATCAACCACTAAAACAAGAGCTAGAATCTATGGAAAAAAGTGGAGTCATACAACGAGTTGAAGAGCCTACTGAATGGGTAAGCGCTCTAGTCTTAACGTCAAAAAAGAATGGTAAATTACGTCTGTGCATTGATCCTAGAAAGCTAAATCAGTCAATTTTAAGATCACATTTCCAATTTCCAACCTTAGATGAAATTAAATCTAGTCTTGCTGGAGCTCAGTATTTTTCAACATTAGATGCCAATAAAGGCTATTGGATGCTCAAGTTGTCAGAAGCTTCTTCTAAGCTCTGTACATTTATTACACCTTTTGGACGATATAGATTCACTAGGTTACCCTTTGGTATTAATGCAGCTCCAGAAATATTTCATAGAGAAATGATAAAAAGATTTGGTGATATTGAAGGTGTTAAAATTATGATGGATGATTTTCTTATTTATGGTAGAACTGTAGAAGAACATAATCAACGGTTACAAAAAGTCTTAGAAAGAGCACGTCAAATTAATGTAAAATTTAACAAAGAAAAGTCTGTGTTTTGTCAAAAAGAAGTCAAATATTTAGGCCATATATTTAGTGAAGAAGGTGTACAAGTTGATAAGTCTAGAGTAAAAGCTATTTGTAACATGCCAAGTCCTAAAAATATAACAGATCTTCAAAGATTCCTAGGTATGGTCAATTATCTTAGTCCATTTATTAAAAATTTGTCACAGCAAATAAGTCATTTGCGAGCACTTTTATCAAAAAATACTGAATGGTATTGGTCAGAGCACCATGAGTCTCAATTTAATAATATTAAAAAAGTTATTTGTTCAACACCTGTCTTAACATACTATGACCCTAAAAAGGAAATAATTTTATCTGTAGACGCATCGAAGGATGCCATGGGTGCAGTGTTATCCCATGACAAGCAACCCATTGCATATTCATCTGCTTCTCTAAGTAAAATACAACAGTCCTACTCGCAGATCGAGAAAGAACTACTAGCTGTCCTCTTTGGTTGTACTAAGTACCACCAATACATATATGGTCATAACATAACAGTGGAGACAGACCACAAACCTCTCATAACTCTTTTCAAAAAAGCTCTATATGACATTCCCCCAAGATTGCAAAGAATCATGCTTAGATTGCAGCCGTATGATCTAACTGTTGTATACAAGCCTGGTCGTTACTTATATATTGCAGATACTTTGTCTAGAGCAGCATTAAGTGAAACTTGTTTGTCAGAAGTTGATCAAGATATAGATTTACATGTTAATATAATAATGTCTAATTTGTCAGTCAGTCCAGAGAAATTAAAAGAAATTCAAGAGTCTACAGTCCAAGATCAAACATTAAGTCAAATAATTCAATATTGTCACAACGGATGGCCTGATCATAAGCGTTCAGTTAGTCAGTCAGTCAAATCTTATTATAGTCTCAAAGATCAAATATATGTCATTGATAACGTTGTCTTCAAATCTAACTGCATTATAATCCCAGAGTCAATGAGAGAGTATATATTAAAACTAATTCATTCTGCCCATCAAGGTATAAACAGCTCAATCCGTCTAGCAAAAACTACAGTCTTTTGGCCAAATATGCAAAATGATATAGAAAAATATATAGGTCAATGTAACATTTGTCTATCCTACCGTCGAAATAATAGTAAAGAACCAATTATGCAACATGAGTATGAAAACATACCATGGTACAAAATTGGTATAGATATTTTTGAATTTGAACGAACTAAATACTTAATGGTAGTTGACTATTATTCAAAGTATATAGAACTTGCCAAGTTAACATCAGGCTATTCAGCTAGCCAAGTAATTACACATTTAAAGTCAATATTGGCCCGTCATGGAATTTGCAGGATTGCAATAACAGACAATGGCCCCCCGTTTAATAGCAAAGAGTTTAAGTTATTCACTCAAGAATGGGACATAGAACACATAACTTCTAGTCCATACTTAAGTAGATCAAATGGTTTAGTTGAAAGGACTATTGGAACTATAAAAAATATGTTAATTAAGTGTAAAACTGACAAATCTGATATGTATTTAGCATTACTTTTGTACAGAAATACCCCTAAACAAAGTCAATATTCACCAGCAGAGCTGTGTATGTCTAGACAACTGCGTACAGTAGTTCCTACTGGAAAAGAAAACTTGCTACCTAAGCTTTGTGATATGAATAAAATAAAGAAATTAAATGAAAAACAAAAGTCATACACAAAATTTTATTATAATAAACATACAAAAATGCTTAAACCATTACATGTAGGTGATAAAATCTTATTTAAACACAAACCTGAACACAAAAAATGGGTTCCTGGAGTTATTATCCAGATAGGTCCTGAACCTAGAAGTTATCTAATAAACAGTGAACTAGGACAGTTTAGGAGAAACCGTCAGTTTACCATTAAACAGTCAGTACACACATAATATCATTTTTCACAGCACACAACACAGTCAGTATACCTATAAAGATGTAAACAAAATGAAATTGTTATTTGTTAGTAAGTTTGTTAGTATTTCAATCATTTAAAGATGTAAACAAAATGTTAGTATTTAAATTATTTTTCAGGAAAGGTAAAGGTTCAAAAAACAAATGTCAATTTTAGTAGTAGTCTGTCAATGTATCGAGAAAGGCAAAGGTTGTAAACCATGCAGCCTGGATAGTCATAAGTGATTTTCTTGTGGTGTTATAAAAAATAATGTTGTACTTGTACTATGTATATACTTGTGTTTATAAAATATAAAAAATCTGTCGTTGTCATAATAATAAAATTGTTAACAGTAAGTACCTAGTGTAAAAAAAAAAAAAAAAAAAAGGGAGATGTTACGGTATTGTATTAGTCTGTGATATTAGTCTGTGTAATATCCTAATGTCATCTGTCACTTGTCACACACTTGTCACCTATCGCTGTCTTGATACAATGTCTGTCTGTGTCGTGTGAATGGAAATAAAGTCAAATCCAAGAGCATCCATCTTTTATTTGTAACACACCAATGAAATACATACCACAGATGAGGGTATCATACTAATGCGAAAGCGTGTAGGCATGTCTTATATACCATATTATGTCATAACTTTAATTGGCCATCGGTTTACTTAATATTGGCGTTTAGTTTTGGTGGTAAAAAGTGCAGAGACAGCTTGCATCTCAAAGACAGCCATAGGCTACTTTTTGTCCCAGAAAGTACTTGCCTACAAATTCCTGCGGGATATTTAAAACCTAAATGCACGCGGATGATGTCGCGGTCATCATCTAGTGTAGATATAAACCTAACGATCCTCGGTCGAAGGTTAAAATTCGCCTATTTTGAAATCACAGACACTATATTTTGTATCCACGGAGAGAAGTTAGAATAGGGCTCTCAGTTACAACCCCATACATTGACAAAGACAATAAAAAATTTCAAAAGAAAAATAAAACCGACTTCAAAAACCAAAAACACTAAAAAGTAGAAAATAATTTTTGTTTAGCTACACATGTAATGTACCTAGGTATGAAGTCGAGCGAGCATATTAAAACAAAATTAGAAATCCAAGAGTGAAGCTTTTATACCAAATTTATATGGGACCACCTGCACAGTATACCTACCCTTTCAAACAAAAAAAAAAAATTCCAAAACGGTCCAGGGGTCTTTGAGTAATCTGGGAACATACAAGATCCCGACGAATTGAGAACCTCCTCCTTTTTTGGAAGTCGGTTAAAAACTCAGTGGGCGTTAACCATTTTGAGTCACCAAAATAACCTATTTTCGAATTTAATTTTGAATGTTTTTTTGACACAGGGAGTTCTCTAATCTAGAGAAAACCGTGGATAAAGTAGATATGGTCCGTAGATTAATAGAAGTCTATATCGTGACGTAGCAAACGTCTTTTCTCCTAGACCTATGTTTCATTTTGGTCAAAAATATAATAGGAATTACCAGGCACAGGCACATCCAACTTAACGTTTTCAATATTATAGAGACCTGCTGCAGAAGCTATTTTATGTACAGGGAAGTCTGTACTAGATCCAGGATCGACGGAGCCTGTGTCAACGCCTATACCTACGACGTTCTTGTGTGACGATGTAATCCATTCCGCCACTTCCGCACTTAAGCCTGGAACATTAAAAACACATTATTCACAAGTAGATACCTACCTAATCAGAAAACAGTTTAAACCACAAACACAGTCGCAGAATCGCCAAGATTCTATAAAGGCGGATTTATATTTGATTGACTGACGTGACGACACGTGTCGTGTCCTGACGTGATACCTAGCGTTTACATTAATATGTCGTGTTCTGACGCATCAGGATAATATTTTGAATCAATATTAACGCAGCTCTAGAAAAGGTCAAACTTTTAAAATGTTCTATGATTCATCCAACTCTGACGCAACTTAACACAGCACTGACGCGCGCACATTAATCTGACGTATCGTGATGGCGCCGTTTCCGCACCCCCCGCAACCCGCCGCTCTGACGCGAATCCGCGAATCGGGATCAGTACTGACGCGACACATCAGAAGCCATCACGACACGTCATAACACTAATAATATTTGATTATTATTGACTTTATTGTGTAACTTACAAATTCTAATTACTTTGACAAATTTATTTTTTATTGTGTAACTTAATTTAATTAGTGTAATTGGACTTAAGAGGTCCGTTCTAATTAAATAAATAAATAATAATAATAATAATAATAACACATCAATGTAAACGTTTCCATACAAAATGTATGATACCGATTCAGTTCTGATGCATCACGACACGACACATCAGTCAAATATAAATCTGACTTTAGTCTTTCTTTTTTAATAGTTAAATTAGTAAAGAAACAAATTACCTAGTAAAAAAACCGGCCAAGTGCGAGTCAGACTTGCGCACCGAGGGTTCCGTACTCGAGTAATTTTTCCGACTTTTGCACGATAAATCAAAAACTATTATGTACCCCACTTGGTATACTTTGAAAATTGAAACACATTTTTTTTTAATGATGTACCTAACCACAAATTCACGGTTTTCGAATTTATTCCTTTACTTGTACTATAAGTAGGGTTACCACCTTTTTTTTGCAGTTAAAGTACATTGGTTGTTATAGGTAAGAAAAAAAAAGTACATAGTATCAAAATAAAGTATAATTTATTTTTCTTTATTATTATGTTTAAAAACATATTTTTTATTGCTTTTTGCAATTTGTATCAAATTGGCATCTTTACTAAACAATTGAACAGCATCTTTACATTCAATATTTAAATTAAAATAAATAAGTAATTCATTTTTTATCAAATTCAGAGACGCTTTATTTCTTTCGTCTCGCCATTAACTATTCATCACAGAAAAAACTTTTCAAAATCTCAAAGAAATCAAATCATACGAAATAAAGTATTTTTGTGAACTTTATTGTTCTCATAAAGTATAGAGTACAATTACCTGAAATAACGTATAATACTTTATAATAAAGTACGGGTGGCAAGCCTAACTATAAGACCTACCTAGCTGCCAAATTTCATGATTCTAGGTCATCGGGAAGTACCCTATAAGTTTTCTTGACAGACACGACGGACGGACGGACGTTACGTTACGATCCTATAAGGGTTCCGTTTTTCCATTTGAGGTAAGGAACTCTAAAAACTTTAAAGTGTATCCTGTATTCTTACTCTTTGTAATTTTGTTAACAATACAGTTGTTTAAATAAATAAGAGGTTACAACTTTTCACAATTTTTGTGACGTCGTGCGAGCCACGACACGCGAGCTTGAGCGGCGCGGCGCGCGGCGCGGCGGCAGACAAGCGACAATACCAGTTTGATAACGGTACTAAGTTCCGTGAAATCAGTATTGTTTCAACTCACCTCTGTTTCGCCTAGTCAAGATACAGGCAACAACTGATCTGATTATGACGAGAGTCGAGACTCGAAAAAAAGATCGGAGTCACTACATTTTTTATAGGAAGATGTGCAGGCAGCTACAATATTATGTGTTGCACTTCATTACGTTGCAAGTTGCAACAGTGTCTGTGTCTCAGTACACTTACCTGGAAAATGAAACGTGCCATTTGGTTGTACTCCTAAATATTTATTTCTATCGTAAAAGAACTTGCTCCATCCAAATTTAAATACGATAACGCAAGGCTTCCCCCAATTGTCATTCAACATATAATCCAAATGATACTTTTGCAGTACAAAACTCGGGTCATCATTTACTTTAGAACTGATGTCCACTATTATAACTGAAAAAGAAAGATGAGTGTTGTATAGTTAAATTGTCCTTGGCGGTATTTTTAAGAAAAGTTAGGTTTTTATTCCGTTACAAATTAGCCCTTGACTGCGATCTCACCTCTCAGTAGGCCTCTCATCAGATCACCAGAAACGATTTAAAAAATAAAAATTTTCTTTAAAAAATAAAATTGCCCCTGTCAGGAATCGACCATGGGACCAACCAGAGAGGTCAGGTACCTACCTACCTATTGGATAATTGGATTCGAGGTTTTGATATTTACCTACTGAGTAGCCCGGAGTTCGGTAAGTAGTTGGTTGTGTTGCATTGCTGCACCTATGTGCCTCTGAGAGCCTTTAGAAATTTCTAACCCAACACATATATAAAAAAAAAATGTTTGGTCGTTACCTAAAGAGGTAGGTATGCGTTCGCGCATCGTTCTCGTTTTATTTGTCTAGTAGTCGACACTTGCGTCAAGGTTAATAATATCAACGTACTGTAAAGTTACGTAACGTAAGTTAACGTATAAGGTTGGCGCGCTAGGTCTGGTTAGTTAAATCCTTTCGCCAAAGGTTGCCTATAAGAAATTGCTTTAGCAATATAAGGCCGCCCTTTGTAGAGTTTCTTTAGTATCTATGTCTATGTATTTCCTGTAATGTGTGTATGTAATAAAGACATCTAAATAAATAAATAATTTACTTGTTTAACATACGGATTTACATAATATCTACGTGACGTACCTACTCAACGATAAAAGTGTCTCATGTCCGTTTCCAGCATAAAAACTACGAGTAGGTACCTATCTACTATGATATTTCTGTGTCGTCAACATCAGGTTATGCAGTTGAACCATGAAATTTAATGTAACAGGCAAACAGACACACTTTCGCACTTGCGATGCTAAGTACCTACTCGTAGATGCATCAGATTGCCTAGGTCGGTAGGTATAAAATAATTACTTACGGGGCACGATAAGTTTATCTAATGGTATATTTCCCACACGTAAGCCGTCGACTTTGAAGTGATAAGGTGCGTCTATATGAGTACCACCATGTTCGCCTGCTGCGAAATTATTAGCTGCATACCTGCCAAATGATATGTTTTAAGATTCTGTAGTAAAACAACCTTACAATTTCGTCCAATCCGTCTGTCCGTCTGTCTGTGAATCGCAGTGGCAAAGCCATTTTAAAAATAAAGAGCTGTAAGGTTAAAATGTTATAGAAAGCTATTAAATATAGGTAGGTACACTCGGAAAAATAATTCGCTTGGCAGAGCATACTAATGCGCGCGTATGTATAACACACAAAGATACGACCCGATGCTATCCGATAATAGATACACTCACACTTACTACACTCACTCACACTTCTAGATAACCTTACCAGTCGTATAGGGTTGCAAATTTCACATTCGTCAACATAGTTCTGATGGCCGAGTGGTAATAGTGTTGAAGTTCTTAAATATGGCGTGAGTTCTAATCCTAGTGGGGGATTGCTTTTTTATTTTTGCAATTATTTATTTTGTCTTCTTTATACAGTCAAAATTATCATACTTTCAAACAATATAATTATAAGCAAGAAAAAACAAAAATAATAACACTTTTCTATTTTAGAAGTTATTTATTTGTCTTTTGTGCAGTTCATAAATTATTATAATAAGCAAGAAATAAATAAGACGCTTGTCAAAAAATTAACACATCAAGTTAACAGAAGGTATACAAAAGAGGAAAAAAAATTGACATACTTTATCTACTCCTATTACTCCTATAGTAATTTAAAACCAATATCGATGTGAAGTATGCTAAAAGTCGGTCAAGTATGAACGTAATGTTTTATTTACGTTTTGGGTTACTTTTAGGTTTGTGAGATGAATCAACATGTTAATTACTTAGTTAGAAATCAAAATCAATTATAACTTCTAACTGCAATAACAATAACATCACTCACAAATAGAATTAAATTAATTACCTATACTTTATTTAATAATGTATAAAGGTAGGCCACCCTCGTAAGCTATTACTTTTTGTAATCGACTCGTCATGTTAGTAACCATATTCCAGCAAGTCTATGCTGCCCCACAGAGACTCCCAGGTTGAAGTTACCACTTTATTCAAAGTATAATATATCGTTTACCTGTTGTTCTATTATTATAGTATTTTACGTCCATCCTTGTCCGACTCAAAAGATTTTTCATTATTAAAAATAACAACGTAATTACATCAGTCAAAGTTTATATATTTCATTGCAAAATGAAAGTCTATGGTCCTGGTGCAAACCATTCGTAATATTTTCTTCGTAATGTATTCCGGCCGCACGCAAATGCTTCCGCACAGTTTGTAGAACTACATTGTGCTTGGTCGCTGTCAACCAAATTTTTAAAAAGGAATCCACGCTATGCATTGCAACGATTTCTTGGTGGTGATGTGACTCCATCTTATAAGCTGATGGTTTGGGCCCAGGTCAACAATTGTCTACATGCCCCGTTTCTCCGTAGTGACAGACCCACAAGCGCACGGTATTCATCTGTAAATGATTATATCCTGGATTAATACATAGGTTACTTTTTATCCCGGAAAATTAATGAGTTCCACGGGATTTTTAATAACCTATATACACGGGAATGAAGTCGCGGGCATCAACTAGTATTTAGTATATTGGTTACATTGTTATATTATAATGCGTCTGATTAAAAGTATTAAATGGACTAAAAACATTAGGCTAACATTTAGAAAATACTAAATGCACATAAGTAAAACCATAAACATAATTTCAATACGAGTAGGTTATATTTGTTTACTTACCGATATCATCGATTTCGGTTATCGAAATATTCCACTCAAATAACAATCTCTGCTTTTTAAACAAAGATAAATAAATGTTCCATGGTGGTGAGAAGTTCAGTAGTTATTCAGTGTGAAAAATAACACAATACACCATAAATGAATTCACTACTAGGATCTATTAATCCGCGTGCTCAAGTTCTATTTGACAATAATTTATAAAATAGGTAGGGTAGATTTAAAAAATGGGACATCAACTTGATATTGCCATTCTGTAATCTATAGGTATACCTACACCGCATAATTTATCGTTTTGTGGGTTCGAAACATTTCAGTGATGAATAGACCTTAACTGTCTTGTTTTAAAGCTTAAATTCGTCCACATATCTACAGCCAGCACTGCAAGTGAAAACTGCTAATTAAAGTCGTGAATTTTAGACGTTATCTCAAGGTGGTTTAAGGCCATTTTACTCTGACATAATTGTGCTTCGACGATCGGATTCTATCAGCGTGGGTAAGCGGCAATACTACCTAGTGCCTGCTGTGGGGAAGTCAGCGAAATATGTAATTTGTAATTATTGCAAGTAGGTATGGTGAAAAGAGACCGACAATTCATTAAAGAGAGATAGGTGTAAAATAATAAGTAAACGAGTTATGCACACACATAATGCTTCGTTGTGTTGCCTGCTTACCGATTTGTTTTGCTTTGTGTACTTAGTACTTACTACTCTGGCACGAATAATAAAATATTGACCCTTTCAGGATGAAATATAAAAAATGAACGAGTGAAAATAGCGGCAAATTAAACAAAAACGATTACAGTAAGTAGGAATTGAACTCGCACAGGAAGGTTTCCGTACCATCGTATAGGATAGTAGGTAGATATTAAGTACTGTACAACGTGGGTCCAACTATTTTATCCGAAAGTCATCGCTTGGGTATAAATTGAGAAATTCCAACGGGATCACTAAAATCCTAAAGTTCTTGTACGCGGACGAAATTGCGAGAAAAGATACGTACCTAATGATGCGGAAAATAAAAGGAACTTCCAAGAAAAGTGAACCGACTTCAAAAGCACAAGACAAATAATATGTACTTAGTAGGTACCTACAAAACTTTTACCATCAACCACAATCAACTGACCAACCTTACGATGTCAAAACCGCATGACTCCCCCGACCCCCAACTAGCCACCAACGCAGTCGCCTCAACCCGTTCCGACACCATGAACCCCTAACCAGAAAGACTATGGAGTTACTTAAACAGTGTTAGATGAAAAACTACCTACCGTGTATAAGAAATACGCTACGGAACCTTACATGTGTTCTGAAACGCATCTGATCTGTTTCCAGAGTTCTGTACCCGAATGGCACCAATTACCAAGCCTCCGCTGTCCGTCCATCCGTCTGTCAGCGGGCTGTATCTCGTGACGTGAACCGTAATGGGCAGAGTTGTAAGCACAGAACAAGCTCAGAATGTGTAAAAGCCGCTATAACAACATATACCTAGGTAATAAAAAGTTTAAAATGGCTGCCAGGAAATTAAAAAAAAAATACTTAAAGTCATTTCTTAGATGATGGTACGGACCCCTTCGTGTGCGAGTCCGACTTACACGTGACCGGTTTTTTTTTTTGTTGCCGTAATGTGTGGGTGCGGGCCAGCGCCGACAGACTGGGCATGAATAATATTATGACAAGCAACTGCAGGCTGCTGTTATGACGTAATCCACTGCTGCAAGGTTTCGACACTTTCAGCCGAGCAGTGATTTACATTATTACGTAGTATTAATGTACCTCATATTTAGTTATTGTTAACATTAATTATAATATTAATACAAAAAATGCGCTTACCAAGAACCATCGCTGCGAAATGCTTCATTCATTTTTGTAAATGCAAACTGGTCCATATTAGGCCAATATATTGTATTTTTATCAAATGGAAACGTGAGATCAATAAATTCATATACTCCGCTAAATAATACATCATTCAGAGTTGGATTACTACCATTTACGCTATTTAAATAATTTATTGCACAAGTTAACAGAGCAATGATATTATAACTTGCCATGTCTACTACGAAATGGCAAATGAAGATGAGTTACAAACACACTAAAAACCTATAATGTGCGAGTCGTACTCGTACACGATGGGTCCCGCACAATCACACAATACCATTATTTAATTTTTAAATTTTTATGGCGGCCATTTTGAAGTTTGTATACCTACTTAATTTATTTATTATGTTAAAAATTAGTAATAAGTACATTCGGTGAAAATTTCAAGTTTCAACTCACTACCTATTACGCTTCACATGACAGCCTTGGACAGCCCGGTTTTTTACTTTTATCTATGCCGCTGACGGCCAGACGGATGGACGAACATAGGAGGCTTAGTAATAGGATTCCGTTAGCAGTCTTTAGATACGGAACCCTAAAAACAACGTCAAAACTTCGTGGCAGCTACAAAATGCGTGGGTTTATCTAATAATATGTAGGTAACGACCTAATAGGCTACATAAAACTAGGTTTAATAGGGTAATGGAATGGGCTCTGAGAATAGAAGTGATAGGTCACTCGGCTCAGTAGGTAGTACAGAGTTTATCGATTTACCACTGATTAGATGTACCTATACCTAACTACCTAACTAGTTGTAGTACCTCAGTAGTGCCTACTGTCAGCGGCAGTAGATTGTGTAGGTCTAGATTATTGTTGCTAGGCTATCCGTTATTTACCCACAATTTCGCAAAATACTTAAATTTGATTTGATTTGAAAGAAAAGACAAATCTTTCCTCCTTATCTTTATAATATCTGACTGACTCAGTCATGATCTATCAATGCATAGTTCAAACTACTGGACGGATCAGGCTGTTTGGCATGCAGATAGATATTAACTATGACGTAGACTTGGGACGTAGACATCCACTAAAAAATTATTCCAAATGATTCCAAAATTCAACCCCTAATGGGGTAAAAATAGGAGTTAAAATTTGCGTAGTTCACGCGGAAGATTTTACGGGCATAAACAAGTTATAATAGACAATAGACCTAGATAATATAGTTTATAATTTCTCGGAAAAATTAAGCAAATGAATCCAAATCCAACTGTCCTGCAGTCCTGCATGCAACCAATGAAAGTCCCCATCAGATAGGCCTGTACATACCTACCTATCACGCTCGAATTTCCATCTAAAGCACACGCGCACATGTCTGCGTAAGAAAGATGTTTAGAAGTAACTAACGTAGTTAACTAACTAACTGAAAAATCCAAGAAAGAATAGTTAGGTATTATAATCGAAGTATTCTGAAACGCCCTGCAGGTCCAATATACGTTTCTAGCTTCTAGCTTCTAGTTCTTCTTATTTTGTAGGAAGAGCTAGAAGCTAGAAACGTAGATTGGTCTGCAGGACGAAGCAGAGCTCATTGAGAAGTTCAAAAGGTTAGAACCTAGAGCCGTAATACCAGTAAAAAAAAAAAACAGTTGGCAGCATTGGAATCATGACAGTTCAAGGTGGTTTTGATTTTTTTTTTGAGTTTGACAAATTCTATGTTTAAAATTATGTCATGTCTCATGTGTTACTCTTTGTAAAACTTTGTTGTTGTTGAAGATCTACTGATGATTACGATTTAATTAATCTAAATTATTTATTTTAACGTGACTACAAGTGAACCAAAAATCTAATTAGTTTTATTTATATCAATGAAAAGAACTCGAAACGATGCAGTCAAAGCTGCCGTTACTTCCTACTTAGAAAGGAGAAATTACCCAGTTAGTTTGTTTTACAAAATACCATAGCAGATCGGCAATTTTTGACTTTAATACTTATAATTTTCTCTTCAGGATATTGATTTTTTTAATAACACTACTACAAGTCGTAGTGCTGAAGAAATGGCTGTTGCGACCATTGTACAGTACGAGTCCAGTCGTGCTAATTCCATATTGTTTTCGTGTATCAACAACGATCCAGGACATTATGATGTTCAATATACAAGGTAAATAGATTTTCAAAAGACTACGGGTTCATAGATCAAACTTAGGATAACTTATCCTGCCAGCAGATACAAAACTTGGTTTGAGCATCTATAGAGTGTGCTTTAATTTTGCCCGGACTTAAAAACAGTTAAAACGAGATAGATTTATGTCACAAGTCAGTAGGTACACTAAAAATCGCAACCCTAGACTTCAAACTTGAAGATTTTTTGTACTTATTAAGGAAGGAAATTAGACTGGATGGTTTCCTGTAAAAGCTGGACTTTTTTACTAAGCTAAGATATCTACCTTTTTTTTAAGCCAGACTTGACTCTTTAAAGCTGGACATTATTATGTTAAATAAGTTACACTGTTACCCCTAAGTAACTGTTTGATTTTCAAGATAAAGTAGTCTATATCTGTCGCCAGGATATAAGCTTAATCTTCACTAAACTTTGTCAAAATCTGGACTGTGAAAACGAAGCAAACTGATCCCTTTTGCATTTATAATATTGGTATGGATTGGTATCCTTTTAATCATTTTATTTTATTTTGATATATTCATTTTAGGCTTGTAAGTTTTATAAAGGAAATTAAATTAGAGAAGGTTAAGAGTGAATTGCTAGGGTTACTGACCCCATTACTATGTCACATGTACCTTGAGATGTTACGAGGAGGACATGGTGGGGCTGCACAAATGTTTCTTAAAAGGCATTCTGCAACACTGCCCCAGAAGGATTTGTCCTATCATCAACCTATCGATGGCAACCTACCATCAGCTTTATATCGACCTAACAGCTTGGAGCAATTGTTTAACTCATTACAAAATGGCACAATAGACAATGAAACACCTGAAAAAGATTATATGAATCAGCTACTGGATGATATTGGCTCAGTTTATACTTTACAAGAAGTGGAATCCAGGCCATCTATTGCAGCTTTCAGGTGAGAAAAAAATAATTATGTAAGTATTTTGTCTATTATATCCTGAGTTGTTCAAAACAAATTCAAAAATTAAAGTGGAGAATAAACAACAGGTCTCCTCTCAGATTAAGAAGGGCTGAGCCCATGGTTCACCACACTGGCCACAGGCCAAGTGCAGATTGACAGAATTCAAACACCTTTGAGATCATTTGGAGAACTCCCAGGCATGCAAAATTCTTTGTGATGTTTTCTTTAAGTGTAAAAGCAAGTGATACTTAATTGCCTAAAATGCACATAACTCTGAAAAGTTAGAGCTGGCCTGGGCTGAGATCAAATTTTGGATCCCTGAATCAGGGGCTTAACTACTAATTAGGCTAGTCAGTATAAACTAAAAAAAATATGAGATAATATTGCTCGGTTGATTTGAAAAGAAAGAATTTATTTAACTATAAAATGTTAGTGTGTTGTGTAAGTACTAAGGGATCTTTTTCAATCTACCCTATTTATCCTATGTATTACAGGTCCTGCAAGTATGATATCTATTTATCACAAGATGCTCTGAATATGCTGAAAGCATATTTGGCTAAACACAGTCATGTCTTGCTCATCCAAGTCTTGCAGACATGGTTCCATATTGACATCAACAGTGATAGTAAGAAAAATTCAGTAAGTTAGCACATAATTATTATTTATAACTAGCTGATGCCCGCAGCTTCGCCCGCGTGGATTGGTCAGATCCCCTGCAGCATCAGGATTGAGGAGTTGGAATCCAAATTTTTTATGAAACAATGTCGCAAAGTTCCTCTATCGATTAAAAAAGAAATGACTCAAATCGGTTCAGAAATCTCGGAGATTTCGGTGTACATAGGTATAAAAACACAACTCCCTTCTTGAAAGTCGGTTAAAAAAGTAGCCTATGTTACACCCTAGTCAATCCTCTACTTGTATGTGAAATCCCGTTAAAATCGGTTCAGCCGTTCCGAAGATTAGCCTTTTCAAACAGACAGACAGACAGACAAAAATTTTAAAAACGTGTGATTCAGTTATGGTATCGTTCAAATAACCATATGACCTTAATATGTGGTAGTTATTTCGAAATTACAGACAGACACTCCAATTTTATTTATTAGTATAGATTTAATAAGAATGAATGAATTAAGAAAAATTAAACAACTGACAGACCTACTGGACAAAACTGTAAACGTTTTACTATGGAGCCTAATTAAGTTCTTATAAATAGAGCCTTGATAGCTCACCAGTTGAGTAGCTGACTGAATTCTGAAAGTTCAGCGGTTGTAACCCCAACCGTTGCACTATTGTCGTACCCACTCCTGGCACAAGCTTTACGCTTACTTGGAGGGGAAAGGGGAGTAATAGTCATAATTAGCTTGGCTAATAATATTCTTTAAAAATATATATACATAATTATGAGGGCTTATGCATCTGTTTTTACCCTACTGCGGCGAAGCCAAAAGGAGTCATATATTTGGCCTATATCTGTGTAAGTCTGTTCCTACATCCGCTCGTAAGTCGTAACTAACGCGTGGTCGCGCGTCACCGATGCGCTCGGACGTGTTCGATGAAATAAGCGATAGAAAAAATGTGGTGTGTGGTCTAAGTTAAACGATGATGGCCAATATTATTATTAGTGAATTTTTGGCGTTCGTGCAAAACAAAATAGATTATTTAGACGAGAATAGCATTATCCAGATCTGTGTGACCAACTTTACCGATTCCGAAGTGGAAGAAGGCAAGAGCACATTGTATAACGCATGTGGTGATGGTGCGACTAGAATTATAGTAAGAAAAGGGGAAGACAAGAGGAAGAAGAACATTAAAGATGTTATTAAACTACTGAAGGAAATTGACCCAGATGCACAACCAACGTTTGTGGCAAAGGACTTGAGTCGTCTCCCACCAGTTTCCTTTGACCATTTGGATGTTACTCGTCTACTGAAAGACATTGTGGCCATGAGATCAGAGCTCGCAACACTACGCAGTGAAGTAGCATCCAAAGGTGAACTAAGTACGCTTCAGATTAATGTAACTTCCGAAATAAACGACTTACGTGCCGCTATCAGCACGACCTTGACTGAAGCTACTAAAGATCGAAAAAAGTCGAAAGGCGAACAGTCTTCAGTGAAGCCGGTAATGACTCCGAAGAGATGTACACAAGATGTTCCCCGCCCCATGTCTACACTTGGACCACCCGACAATCATTCTGTACCTACGATCGCGATTCATACTCCGGCTTACCGTGACATAGTGCAGAATGCAAGTAAGTCGCAAACCAAAGTGACCCGTACGTCGTTTAGTCAGAAGGTTCATAATACTGAACATGACGAATCCGAGTTTACGCTCGTACAGAGAAAAAAACGTACGACTAGAAACAATTTGTGTGGTACTGCCCAACGCGCATGCACAATTTTAGTGGCAGATATACCTGCATTCGTTTATGTTTCAAGGTTGGCGAAATCCACAACGGCGCAAGATATGCTGACTCATATACGTGAGATGGGACAGGACTGCAACGACGGTGACGTTCAAATTTTGAATCAAAAATATGAAACGTCTTTTAACTCATTTAAAATAAAAGTATCACGTAATAAATTAGAAAAGTTTTTAAAAAATGAGTTTTGGCCAGAAGGTGTCAAATATCGAGTTTTTCGAGAGCGAAATAATGCTAAGAACGTTTCTACAAATAAATAAATATGAATAATGACAATATAAAATCAACCTTAACTAATATTAAAATGGTCTCATTTAATTGTCGCTCAATTAAGCGCTCTTTAGAACGTGTTCGTTCCTTATGTCAAGAGGCGGACATCATAGCCCTTCAGGAAACGTGGCTCCTCCCACACGATCTTGGCTATATACACCAAATTGATGACAACTTCGATTGCTACGCGAAATCATCAGTCGACACTGCGGCTGGCGTATTGCGGGGACGACCGTACGGAGGCCTAGCTCTGTTATGGCGTAAATCTGTTTTTCCGCGCGCTTCTATAGTGGAATGCCCTACGGACAGGTTATCAGCGGTACGACTAGAGCTGGGCAATCACCGGCAGTTACTCCTTATTAACGTTTATATGCCGACGGACGCGGAAGAAAATTTGACCGAGTTTACTACCAACCTTGCAAATATAATGGCTATTATTGATGACAACGAAACGGAAGTTGCATTCGCTTTAGGAGATTTCAATGCCCATTGCATCTCCAGGTTTGGTGACGAGCTTACTTTGTTTTGTGCGGAGCATTCCTTAGAGTGTGTGGATTATGAGTTTTTAAGTAAGAACTCGTCCACGTATACATATGTTAGTGATGCGTGTGGCGTGACGCGGTGGCTCGACCATTGCATAGGGACAAGTGCCGCGCGAAAAACGGTCACAGCAGTGACCGTAGACTGTGACGTGGGGTGGTCGGACCACCTTCCACTGATAGTTACATGCAACTTTGACATAGTTGTAAGTAAAATTATTAGTGAAAATAGAAGCTCAGTAAACAAAGTTAGATGGGGTCAACGTAACCCTCATCAGATTAATATATACAATAAATATTGCTGTGATAATTTAAAAAATGTTGTTTTTTCTAGTCAATGTTTAAACTGTGATAATTTTACTTGCACTGATCACTTATTTTTAATAGACAGTTATTATGATAAAATTGTAAATATTTTAAGAAGAGCTGCTATCTTAAGTTTCGATTCGCACTCCGATGCTAATAGGAAACGGAAACATGTGGTGGGTTGGAACTACCACGTTAGTCAAAGTCACAAAATAGCTCGACTATATTACTCATGTTGGTTGGAAAATGGCAGGCCGACAACCGGTCCAGTCTACAATGATATGGTAACTAGTCGTAGGAAATTCAAGAGTAAACTTAAATGGTGTCAGAACAATGAAGACCAGATTAGAATGAACATTTTAGCTGCACATAGGAATGATAAAAACTTTCCAAAGTTCTGGCAAGCAACAAAGAGACTACAAAGTAAACCCCGGTTGCCACATAGTGTTGAAAATATAGTCGAACAGAGGGGAATTTCCGAATTATTTGCTAGTCATTTTAAGGTGCAACCACTTTATGTCGAAGGAGTGGAGCATAGCATGGATGACATTTCCCCGTCGGACCCGCTGACTGAGACCCTACAATTCTCACCTAAGGATATTGTTGACGTGATAAGAAAAATGACACGTGGGAAGTCTCCAGGTCACGATGGATTAAGTATTGAACATATGCTCTATGCTAGTGAGGATATTAGTCGAGTTCTGTGTACGCTGTTCAATTTATGTATCAAGTTTAATTACTTACCCAAGAATCTTATGAAGACCGTGGTGGTTCCAATCCCCAAAAACAAAACTGGAGATTTGTCGAAATTGAACAATTATAGGCCCATATCACTGGGTACTATAATTGGTAAAATATTTGAAAGACTTTTACATCCGTTTCTTAAAAATGTTAGTATCAACGATGCGCAATTTGGTTTTCGTGCCGGTGTCTCAACTGATTCTGCTATTTTCAGTCTGAAAAACACTATCAAATACTATACTAACAGAGACACTAGTGTATATGCCTGTTTTTTGGACCTAAGCCGAGCTTTTGACCTAGTAAACTATAATTTGCTATGGTCGAAACTCAATAAGCATAAAGTACCATCTAAGGTTATAAATCTTTTGAGATATTGGTACGAAAATCAAAGCAACAAGGTAAAATGGGGCGATACACTTTCTAACGATTATAGGTTAGAATGCGGCGTACGCCAGGGTGGATTGACATCGCCGGACCTTTTCAACATTTATGTGAACGACCTGATAGAGGAGCTGAGAAGCACCAAAATCGGTTGTCATGTCGGCGGAGTTTGTATTAACAATTTAAGTTACGCTGATGATATGGTGCTACTCAGTCCCTCTATCAAGGGGCTACGGAAGCTGTTAGATATTTGTGAAAAATACGCTTTAAGTCATGGACTTAAATATAACGTTTCCAAAACGGAGATGATGGTATTTAGGTGTGGAAAGGGTCCGGACATTGTCCCTCCAGTGTATATGAATGGTGTGGAAATTCGGAGGGTGGCGACATTCAAGTATCTCGGTCACATCCTGACGGAGAACCTCAGTGACAATAAAGATATCGAGCGTGAGAGGAGGGCGCTTGCCGTAAGATGCAACATGATCGCGCGTAGATTTTTCCGCTGCAATGAACAAGTAAAGAACACTCTTTTCAGAGCATTTTGTCAAAACCTTTACACTTGCCAGCTATGGTTTAACTACACAAGACGCTCGTATAGTGCCATCAGGGTGCAGTACAATGATGCCTACCGCATCCTGATGAAACTACCGCGATTTTGTAGTGCATCGAACATGTTCGCATCGGCAAGAATGCCAGACTTCTTCGCGATTATACGTTCCCGAATAGCTTCCTTTTTGGAGCGATTAAGTCACTCAAATAATGAGATTCTACGGACGATGTATGAGCACTTGGATGTCGCCATTTTCCGATATTGGTTGACGCAGCATCGCAGTGCGAATCGAAAATAAAGATATAAATATAAGACGGTAATACATTATTGTACCTACTTATTTTTGTCTTTATTTTATTTAGATCTAAGCTTTTATATATTTTATATTCGACTTTTATAACTTTGTAATAATATGGGTACATTTTTACCTGAAATAAAGAATTATTATTATTATTTATTATATAACTTACTCTCACGCCCGGTTACAAAATAGATATATATAAAAGCCAAAGATAATATAATATACTTACATACATAAAAATAAATAAACCTACATACACATTTACATAAATAAATATTTGTACCGGGCGGAGGATTACGCCCCGGCAGGGGAGACCAAACGGCCGGGGGTCAGGGCGACAGGCTGAGAAAGCGGCGGACTATCCTAGCCGAGTCTAGCAAGACCGCTTTTTGCATCCTGGCTGCGAGCGAACTGCCACGGAACCCCAGTCGCCTCAGATGGGGAGCGAGGCTGACTGGGATCAACCCGTTTGCAGATATGACGATTGGGATGATTTCGGTGGACTCCACATGCCACATGTCGGAAACCTCGTGAGCCAGATCAAGATACTTGCGTTTTTTCTCCGTCTCAGCTCTCACGAGGTTCTCGTCATATGGAATGGTGATGTCCACCAAAAGCACCCTCGACTGTGCCCGGTCCACCAGCACGATGTCAGGCTTATTCGCTAGAATAGTCCTGTCCGTGCTGATGGACCGGTCCCAATAGAGCCGGACTCCGTCGCGCTCGAGTACCGGCACCGGTGTGTACTTGTAATACGGCAGCCTCTCATCCAGGAGACCGTACTTCAGAGCAAGCTCTTGGTGAAGGATTTTGGCTGCTTGGTTGTGTCTATGCAGATACTCAGTGTTGGCAAGCGCCGAACATCCCGAAAGCACATGTCTGAGTGACTCGCCGGGATGGCGACAAGCTCGACAGATGTCGTGAGTGCCATCCTTCAGAATGTACTTTCGGTAGTTCCGCGTCTTAACCACCTGATCTTGTATCGCACAGACAAATCCTTCGGTTTCCCCGAAGAGGTCACCAAAGCGCAGCCATTGCACGGACGCTTTTTTATCTACGTGTGGCTCATTAAGAGCTTTAAAAAAGCGTCCGTGCAACTCCTTCTCCTTCCATACGGTCTCCCGGTCAGAGGTGCTAAGTACCACCGGTTTCTGCCACTCGGTTTTGGCTAAGGATAGTGGAGTGAGTCCTTTATCACATTCTATGACCTCTCTATGCATGGGGGACCCCCTCATCGTCTCAAAGTAGGTTCTGAGATTGGATATCTCCCGGTTATGCATGGTCTTGACGCTTAATACGCCTCGACCTCCACACTTCCGGGGGATATACAATCTCATCACAGACGATTTTGGATGGTGCATGCGATAGAGAGTCATAGTCGTGCGGACTTTTCTGTCCAGGGCGTCAAGTTCGGTCTGAGTCCAACTGAGCACGCCAAAGGTGTACATGAGGACGGGCATAACCCAGCCGTTATAAGCTCGGACCTTATTGGCGCCTGACAAATAACTTTTACAGACTTTTGTCAGACGGCCAAAAAAGGCCTCGCAAACAGACTGTTTCATGTCCGCCTCTTTTACACCCAGGGATTGTGACATGCCCAGATACCGGTATGACTCAGCTTCAGAGAGGGTCTTAATGTTGGATGGCTCGAGACTAATCTCGGCCGAATGAGTAACCTGTCCCCTCTCCACATGCACGACCGCACATTTGTCCAGTCCAAGCTCCATCCTGATGGAATTGCTGAACTCAGTGGTGATGTTCAGCAGCTCCCTCAGGCGGGTGGCATTGGGTGCCAGCAGTTTGAGGTCGTCCATGTACAGAAGGTGAGGTACTTTTGTCCCTCCTCTCCGAAACTGAAAGCCTGTCCCCGAGCCCTCCAGCAGGGTGCTAAGCGGGTTCAGAGACAGGCAAAACCATAGCGGGCTCAGACAATCACCCTGGAAGATACCCCGTCCTATCCTTATCCGGTCATCGGCAGCCGCCAACCGCTCACCATGGAGACACAGGATCGTGCTCCATTGCCCCATGCATGCCTCAAGGAAGTCTCGAACTGCACTGTCAACTTTGTACAGCTCAAGGACCCTCAAGAGCCATGAATGGGGCACCGAGTCGAATGCCTTTTTGTAGTCGATCCAGGCGGCGGAGAAATTCCGACGGTTGCGTTTGACCAGTTGGCCCGCAACGGAGTCGATGAGAAGGAGCTCCTTAGTACCACGACCACCGCCCCGACATCCGTTCTGAGCCCCAGACATGATGTTATTCTCGTCTATGTGACGGGAGATCTTGAGGCTCAGAACGGATGTCAGTGTCTTATAGATGGTAGTAAGACACGTAATGGGACGATACTTAGCCGGGTCAGTGGCATCGGTGGATTTTGGAGCTAGGTGAGTGATCCCGGTAGTGAAAAGGCTCGGGAGTGCCCTCTGCTCGAGAGCCTCTTGGAATTGTCGAGCCAAGGTCGCATGGCAAGCCGAAAAACCTTTCAGCCAGTAGTGATGCAGTCCGTCGGGTCCCGGGCTTTTCCAGTTCGGAGCCCGCCCTACTGCACCAGCTACATCCTCCGCAGAGATGGCGACCGGGTTCATCGGTTCTATTCTGGCACATGCTTCCTCTACCGCCGCAATCCAAGGGCCCTCCTCATGCTCCACCTCTCTCGACCACACCCCCCGCCAGAAAGCGACTAGGTCGGCCGGGTCCGGTCGCTGAGAGGTAGAGCAGACTGCTGGGCACTCCAGTCTTTTGTAGAACCTTTTCTGATCACTCGAGAAGAGACGATTTTGCTGAAATCGCTCGACTCTTGCCGAGTATCGTCGGATGCGGTTCCCCCATGCAGCGATTTTCTGCTTCAGGTCGTCGATGCGCTCCGTTAGCTTTTGCGCAATATCGGGCTGGTCCAACCTGACCCCACACCCGTTAAACGCAACTCTAACAGATCGCACAATCCTTGGCCTAGTGTTGCCCGACCTGAAGCTTTGCAGTCTGCCAATGAGGACTCTGGCAAGAGTGATACGGTGTTCTATTCTCCTCTTCCAGGCCGGTTCCGCGCTGCGCCTTGTGGCAGCAGCACGCCCCAGTCCCGGAGTCTTGGCACCGATGAATCGGTGCACGGCTAGCGCCGCTCCGAAGAGAATAGAAGCCGTATCACCCAGGCCAGTGCTGCTCTCCAGATGTTGTGGCAGCATTTTGTTTATGGCCTCAATGACATCCCGCGTCGCTACATTTAGTGTAACTCGGGAGAGCCGCGGACGATTCTCTAGAGGAGCGCTCCGGATTTCAGAAATCGCCTCTTCTAGAATCCCTCTCATCCGCTCTATATCAAGGGAGACTGTTCCCTCAGTGTCTTCCTCCACAGGCAAATCTTGTGACGTGGTAATTGTCTCCTCGCGGGCAGGCGCCACCTGGGAGACGATTTGCTCTGCGGTAGGTGCTGAGACTTCCGGGACAGCCTCGCGTCGTAATCGTTCGAGCTCGGTAGCGTTGAAGATGTTAGAACGCTGAATATACCGAGCCCGGTCTGCCAGGTTTTGTTCCGTGACAGTTAAGTTCGGCTCGAGCAGCAGGAACTCGCGGTACATTGCCGCTCGGTAGCCAGTCCGTCCGGTTTCCCCTCCTGTCGCCCTGTAGTACGCACGCATGACATTCTCGTTCATGAGAGAAGTCCAGCGCATGCGGCGTACACCACCAGCGGCGGGCGCCGAAGATTGGGCCCTGGTGGACCCTGTCGGAGCCAAGCCATCTGGTGGGGATGATGGATATGTCGACCGGCTAGGTGACAGCGCCGGTCGACTGGTAGCACTGGCGGCCCGCATGCTGCCACGCCCAGCGCCAGCTCCAGGCGCGCCCTGGCGACCCCCAGGCAGCGGCCCTATTCGCTTATTCCTTGTTCCATTATCCATCATATAAAAAAGGGGGGGATTATTATTATTATTATTATTATTATGCATCTGTTTTTACCCTACTGCGGCGAAGCCAAAAGGAGTCATATATTTGGCCTATATCTGTGTAAGTCTGTTCCTACATCCGCTCGTAAGTCGTAACTAACGGCTCAACCGATTTTGATAAGTGATACGTCATTAGATTTGGCCTAACGAGTGCTTGTGTTTAATTCATCCAAGCGCGCGTGTCACTAGGTACATTAAATTCTGAAAAAAAAAAAACAACATGGCGGATTTTAAGCGCTATAATGCGTGGGCTGAAAAAGGTGCAGCACAAACCCCAGTCTGGGGTTTTGAGAAAACTTTTTAAATTAAGTACCTACTAGTTAATTATTATATTTTTAACAGCATAACAATTTTAATTGTAGGAAGATGATGAAGAACATATTGAAGACGAAATGCATGCCAATTCAAATAACTGTGAGGATAAATTAAATGACAAGCATGGTAATTTTTTTTAACTATTTATGGACTTGTTAAACTCATTTGAAAATTGGTACTTTTGTAGCATTACCAAAATATTGTTAACATTAAAAAGTAATGATAATAAAAATAACCTTTGCCATACATACATGATACATATATTAACATTCTCTAGCTATCCATTAACCATGTTGTGTTGTGGGGAAAACAGAAGCTTTAGAGTGCCATATCTTTTCAGTACATATTAGAATAAATCGCTTTGTACATTCAAATATTAATTTGATGTATACAATAATATTAAATTTTATGTGCAAAATAATGATAACTATACAATTTTTTACTATGTATCTGTTATTTATACTGTCTATAATTTTCCCATAGATATTTTTTCAAAGTGCAATGGCCATGCAGAATATCAGTCAGTTGACAAAGAGCTAAGGGAACTCCAAGATGCTATCAAGGGAGTGAAAGAATCAGTATCACCACTCAAGTTGTATAAAATAGCAGCACCTGATAGTCAGTAAGTAAATGTAAAAAAAAAAAATTCTTAAAAATTTAGTATCTCTTATATTTATAATAAACTCTGGATCCGAAGAAAATTATTTATGAACTAAATATTATATGATGATATTGATTTTTAACATTTTAAAACATTTCAGTCTAGTATGTGCCAAAACGGATTTATACTGCAATGTTCTGTGCGGAGGATTCGATAATTCTGAAATAAGACTCTGGGACATTGGACAGAGCTATGTGAAGAGGAAAGTCAATAGAAACATTTCGGAAATAGAGCTGGCCTGCTGCATACCACCTGAGCCAGAAACTCCATTGGAAAATGTTTTGTACGTAATATGAAGAAGTAAAATAATTATAATAATTGCATTGTATAGAAGAAGGCGTTACTTTGCGGAAGTCCATAAAATACAAAGAATTAAAAGTTTAATTTGCTATAATCCGCTAAAAAAGGCCTTACAATGCACAATTGCAAAGTGATTGTAAGGTCATCTCCTGAGGACGCCCCGGTGTCGGAGCGAAACGTGCGTAGTGTGTTCTGGTGGATTTGTGTGGTGTTGCGTGGTGGTACTTGGGGCTTGCTTGCCAGTCATTGGCTAGTTATAAATAAACGCCACTATGAGTTTGACAAACAAAAACTAAAAATCCGTACGTTTTAATATCATACACTTTATTTGTTCACAGTCAAGTGGGATCAGGTTTAGCCCTGCGGGGTCACTCGGGCCCCGTGCAGGCCGTCAGTATCCTGTCGCGTGAGGAGTTAGTGTTGTCTGCGTCACATGATAGCACGATGCGAGCGTGGAGGCTAGCCGACTATTCCTGCGCCTCAATATACAGGTACAGGCAAGGAGAATCAGGTTCAGCTTTACGGGGTCACTCGGCGCCCGTATCAAGCCTGTCGCGTGAGGAGTTATGTTGTCTGCGTCACCTCATAGCATGATGCGAGCGTGGAGACTAGCCGACTATTCCGACGGCTCAATATACAGTAAAGTAGAATCAGGTTTAGCTTTGCTCGGGGTTTTGTTTCACTCGAGGCCCATACTGGCCAATGGATATTCCTGTGCCTCAATATATAGAAAGCTACAGTCAAGGAAGGTCAGGTATAGCGTTGCGAACCCTCGGCAGGCATTATTTTCTTATCGAGAGTGGAGTAGTACGTCGTACGAAATATTCTATTTTAATAAATTTCTTTGATATTTAATAACCTTGTATATTTTAGTCCACATAACTGGTTTTGATATCGATGTTGGTAATGCTAAATAATTTGGGTACTGACCAGTCAATTAAATATTCTTTTGCTCGGTTTGATATTACCAAATAGTCCAAATACTTATATTTTCAGGGGTCACAACTACCCAATCTGGTGCATGGATGTATCAAAGAATGGTTTGTTCGTAGTAACGGGATCACACGACAGAACAGCGAAGCTGTGGTCATTAGACAGAACATTTCCAGTGCGAGTTTTCGTTGGGCATACATCTGATGTTATTGTGAGTGTTTTTGCATTATCATGATGCTTTTAACCTTAGATCGAGGTAAATAAGACTTTGTACACCAAGAAGCCAGTTCTACATATTATATAAATAAATAAGTGGTAATAATGGCCAAGTGTACCCATATTGTTACAAAATGTAAAAGTAAATATTTACAGTCTAAATACAGATAAAAATATAATAAAATTAAAAATTAAAACCAGTAGGTACAATAAAATATTATTGTATAATATTTTTACTGCATAATATTTTTACCTGTATTTCGAATTCACTGCGATGCGTGTCAACTAATTCCGAAAGATAACGGAAGCCTCACATATCGTCCAGAGAATCTCATTATTAGAGTTGTTCCTAGAGGGATGCTATTCACAAACATATCAATCATCATGAAGACGTCAGGCATTCTTATTGTATGTAACCTTTGAGCAAAGTAGTCCATTCTAGTTGATGAACAGTATGGGTTGTGCAGTGTGTGAAGTTCCACCCCAACGAGGCGTATCTGGCGACGGGCGGCGCAGACCGCAGCGTGCGGCTGTGGAGCGTGTGCGACGCGCGCCTCGTGCGCGTGCTGTGCGGCCACCGCGCACCCGTGCGCGCGCTCGCCTTCTCGCCGCACGGCACGCATCTGGCCAGCGCGGGTAACCACTAACACAACGATATACCGCTCCAACGAGGCGCACCTGGCGTCGGGCGCCGGCGATCAGTTTGAGCTTGAATTTTCAATGCACACACATCTACCTTAACACCTGAACTCTGTCTTCTGAGCATTCTGACATTAAACTGATAAATCTTCATCTAATACAAAGGACTGACTAATATTTGTCTGACGATAAATTAACTGAACATTTATCATTAAACAATATATATTTCGCAGGTGACGATAAAAAGATAAAAGTGTGGGATTTAGCAGCGTGTACTTGCGTACACGAGTACAGAGGCCACCACGGGAAAGTTACTGCTCTGGATTGGTCGGCTGTGGGAAAGCCGAGTTTGACGAACAGAGTCTCCTCTGATCCTACTGATACGAATTCTGACAACTCAATATTATGTTCTGCAGGAATGGATGGCATTGTTAAAGCTGTATGGGATAGTTACATTAAAAATAAGTAAGTATATAATGCAGTACCTTGGTAGGAAATATTGCACATCAAACTGTAGAAAGAGATAAGGTTTCGTAGAGCGTTGTCCCTGTCGTTGAGACAGACGGAATAGGTATGAGTGACGGACGACGCTCTACAAAGCAGAAATCTCTTTCTAAAGTTCGAAGTGCAATATTTACTGCCAGTACCTGTGCTTCAACTTTAACCAAAATTAGTCAACCCGTATTACAGCTTAATCCAAATCACAGGCAGAAATTTGATTATTTACAACATTTTTAAAGAACATTTACGGTAATTATAATATAACTAGCCGATGCCCGCGACTTCGCCCGCGTGGATTTAGGTTTTTCGAAATCCCGTGGGAACTCTTTGATTTTCCGGGATAAAAAGTAGCCTATGTGCTAATCCAGGATATTATCTATCTCCATTCCAAATCTGCCCAGTAGTTTTTGCGTGAAGGAGTAACAAACATACACACACACATACAAACTTTCGCCTTTATAATATTAGTGTGATTGCAATCATCTATTATTTGTTATTTGCATACTAAAGGTGCTGGCATAAAGAGACATGTTTCCGGTACTGACAAGTCGGTATTGGTATTATGCGGGCACCCTAATACTAAGTATATATGCAAAAGTTTGGTTATCTGCCTCCTACCTCAACTGCTGAACTGAACGAGGTCCCATAGAATTGGAATTTTTAAAACTAAATCTATAAAAGGCCAATCAACACACCTCAAACTGGTCTCTGGAACATAGAATTCTCCCAAGATTTTTTTTTAAATATTCCAACAGAATCTTACAACTCCGCGGATAAAGTTGTACCTAGTTAGTTGATTATTATGTTAAATAACTAATTAAAATACTATTGTTACAGGCAAGTGTCAAGCCAGGATATTTCAACCTCTATTTACAATACAAAATGTTCATATTTAGTGGATGTGCAAGTACACCCAGATTGGTTGGTGGCAATTGGAACTAAGCGATAACTGAATGAAATAAACTTTTTGATGACAACCTGTTTTTTTTTTTATACTAAGACTACAGTTAATGGTAGAAAACATTTTATTTTTATGCGTAGGTGAAGCTGAATGGAGGAACTGAATGGAGGCGGACTCACGTAGCCTACTTAAAACAGTCCATATTTTACTAAGCATTCAAAGTTGTCGAGTTATTATTCAATAAAACAGTTTTTTCTTAGAGGTACTTAGTCTTAACTTAGAGGTGAGGTAACAGTTCACTATTTGAGTGTAGTCTGGTCAAGTTTGATCATGAAGATCGCCACAGGATAGCTTGATTGATCAATAAGAACGATTTTTTGACAGGGTTAAGAAATTTCTCCCTTGTGCTTTTTATCGTTTCTTTAACTAATTTTCGACTTTATGTTTTGTACGTTATTAAATAGCTAAAAATGTGTAGAAGCTTTTAAGATCGCAGGCCAAAAATTTCAGTGATTCAAAATTGAATTTTTAGCAAAGTAACCAAATAGAAATTTTGACTGGTACAGTTTCGGAGCCCTAACTGGAGAATCTCTAAGGATAATTTTTATTTTAGTACTCACAATTATTAGGTAATTGAGATGTCTGCTACTGAAACATAAAAAGTTGCCTCACTTTTTTAAATTAATTTTGAAAGAACCAATTTTTTTTTTCTGTAAATGATCAATAGGTGTTAGTTAGCATTTGATCTCCTCTACACACTCTCAAAGAGAAGGTAACGTTTTACTGGACTTCATGTATACATACATATGGATTGATATATTAAAAATTATTTTAAAACGTTTTTGATTTCAAATCACACTAATATTATAAAGGCGAAAATTTGTATGTGTGTGTGTGTGTATGTTTGTTACTCCTTCACGCAAAAAGCACTGGACGGATTTGGCTGAAATTCGGAATGGAGATAGATAATTTCCTGGATTAGCACATAGGCTACTTTTTATCCCGGAAAATCAAAGAGTTCCCACGGGATTTTGAAAAAACTAAATCGCGGACGAAGTCGCGGGCGTCAGCTAGTAATATATAAAAAACAAAAATTAAAAACCGACCAAATGCGAGTCTGACTTGCGCACCGAGGATTCCGTACTTGGGTATTTTTTCCGCATTTTGCACGATAAATTAAAAACTATTATACTTAAAAATATATAAAAAACTGTTTTAGAATTTACAAGTAAAGCCCTTTCATATGATACCCCACTTGGTATAGTTATTTTACTTTGAAAATTGAAACGCATTTTAATTTTATTTTTTAATGATGTAACCACAAATTCCCGGTTTTCAGATTTATTCCTTGTGCTATAAGACCTACCTACTTGCCAAATTTCATGATTCTAGGTCAACGGGAAGTACCCTATACAGTACGGTACGGTAAGTACTGTTTTCTTGACAGACACAACGGACGGACGGACGGACTGTTTCTGAAGAATTCCTAAGATTGGCTATTTTATAGCTTTATTGACTCTGCTAATAGTTCAGGAATGGAATTTTTTTCAGTTTCAATGAATTAAATGCAGTGCTTAATAATTTAAATTACAATCAAACAAGTCTAAATAATACCTATGTTATTATAATTAAGTATAATTAATTTTTAAGGACAGTGACATCACTTTTATTTTAATTTTATAAAACTTAATTTGTAACAAACATGTATTTTTTTAAACAATGTCATGATACAAAAAAAAAACTAATTATTTTCTTTTAAAAAAATTATTAAGAGTTGGCTGCTTTCCTTTTTGAGGAGGAGATATTTTCTTTTTAGATTTTTTAGGACTACTTTTCTTAGTTTTTGTTGGTGATACTTCACTTTCCACTTTTTTTACTTCTTTCTCTGTTTTTATGTCTTTTACGACTTTAACTTCATCTTCATTTTCAGAACAGCTCTCGTAGACTTCCTCCTTCTTGGTTAAAATGTATCCATCTTCATCAGTATATGTTTTATCAACTACCTTCCTTCTCTTTTTGGGATTAACAATTCCAGATGTTATTTTTATACTGTTGCGTACTGACGGAGTAGGAGGGATCTCATCTTCAGACTCATTATTGATTACATTCTTGATTTCTTGATTATCAACAAATGGATCATTGTCCTCTTCACTTTCACTGTCTGGTACATGCAACACCCTTTTCCTTTTCTTGTCAACTTTTGAGAATTTCTTGATTTCATTCAGAGCTTTATTTTTAATACTGGGCACAGGCTCCTTCTGGACATCTTTCTTTTCTTCTTCAGACTTAGATTCTTTTTTGAATTTTTTATCTACCACCTCTTTTTTAATATCCATTTTGATTCCATTGTTCCCATTATCTATGTCCATTTTTTGGTCTTCAACTTTACTACCTGTGGATCCATTAGATGTTTTCTTATATTCTGAAACATTATTGCCATTATTCTTTTGTAAGCTGTTTGCTACTTTACCAGTTTGTAAACTGTTAGACTTATTAAAGAATGATGCAATGCCTTTTTGAGTTTTAAGTCCGTTTGTCTTTTGAACATTTTGTTTATTGTTGAATTCCTTCTTAGGAGAAACAGCTTCAACTTTAATTTTTGTCTCAGATATTATTTCTGTTTCTTTCACAGCTAGTGTCTCTTCCACTTGACTCTTTGAGACATGTTTAGGTTCTTGTTTCAATTTCTTATTAGCAACAATTAATGGTTTATTTTCAAGAACTATTGCTTCTTGGCTATTGGTTTTCAAGTTACCTATTTCATCAGATGTCCGCTTAATACATTCTTTACTCCTTATTAAACCTGGACACAGGTTATAGTCCTCATATTTATTAAACAATAAAAAAGCAGCATTGTCAACTCCTGAATATCCCTTGCATACACTATAAACATGATAAAAAAATACTACACACAATGATTTCCGTAGTTTGTCCAAATCATTTTCTGTGCATATTGTCATTATGGCTGCATCACTGCCAGACATCCCAGATATTATATAGCTGACATTTAGTTGAATATTTGGCTGTTCTTCGCGAATTTTTTGAACAGCTCTGGATAGCAATTGTTTGCTATTATTCACGTGCATACAGAGATCTTTACTGAGAGTAATGTAAGTCACTAATTTTTCCTCATCCAGTATCATTTCTGTAACCGTGTTTAAATTGGTTTTGTAGGAATCTTCAGCATCCATTTTTATAGAACTACAAATACATCCAAATTCACACTCCGTGACACCGTTACAACGTAATGAACGTAATAACTAATAACAAACCTGATTAACTAGAACTACAACTACAATTTCAACGTTTGAAAAGAAGCAAACTTGCAAAGAGTACCTATGTAATCACTGAAAAGAAGAAACATAGAAACTTTGATTTAAATAAAAGATTTTTTGAATGATTTTGACATTGTTTTTAGCGCACTTTCATGGCACTTTCAATTTTCGAGTCTTGTCACTGTCACTGTCACTCAGTAGTAAGTGGTTTTTTTATCCGTGGGAAGCTGCTGCTTTTGAGACTATTTACTGCTGCAGTAAATACCTAGTCTCAAAAGGGTTTTTATGTTAATTGGTTTTACGGCTATGGGATCTATCCCTTTTAAGCCTGATAGTTTAAAATTACAGTGGCTGCGTAATGCAGTATATTTTGTGGCTAGTCGCACTATTCACATTTCATTCAACAAGTTAGAACCACCGACCAGTAATGCTAGAACCCAGAGCCGTAAAACCAGTTAAAAGGACTTCGTCTGTGTTGGTGTAAGCTGCGTACAGACCGGCCCAACGAACGCTCTACGATGGATATTTATCGTTCGCTAGCGTTGGCTTCCGCACGCTCGTTGGAGTTCGTTAATACGTCCAAATACATTTAGTGCTCGAACGAACGTTCGTTGGCACTTGATTCCGGTTCTTTTCTCTTTCATTCGCAATTGAATCATGGACGACGACGACATCATTATAATTCCTAGTTTTATATACCAAAACGAGTTAGCAAGAACAAGAAAAAATAAACGTAAGCGAAGATGGTGGTTCTCCATGATCTAAATGGCGAGAAATTTCAAATTGGACGTCTACACGCTATACGCACTCTTGCTTCAACTGAGCGTTCGTTCGTTGGCCTTCGGCGACCGTCCAAACAGAGTTCGATCAAATAGCTCGATTTCTTTGATGTTACCGCCACGCTTCGGATCGCCGGCACACGCCAACGAGCGATCGTTGGCATTCGCTAAGCCGTCCAGATTGCAGCAACGAAGGTCAACAAAACCCGTTCATTGGCGTTCGTTTGGCCGGTCTGTACGCAGCATTAAGCTGCGTACAGACCAGCCCAACGAACGCCCTACGATGGATATTTATCGTTCGCTAGCGTTGGCTTCCGCACGCTCGTTGGAGTTCGCTAATACGTCCAAATACATTTAGTGCTCGAACGAACGTTCGTTGGCACTTGATTCCGGTTCTTTTCTCATATGCTACGTACAGACCGGCCAAACGAACGCCAACGAACGGGTTTCGTTGACCTTCGTTGCTGCAATCTGGACGGCTTAGCGAATGCCAACGATCGCTCGTTGGCGTGTGCCGGCGATCCGAAGCGTGGCGGTAACATCAAAGAAATCGAGCTATTTGATCGAACTCTGTTTGGACGGTCGTTGAAGGCCAACGAACGAACGCTTAGTTGAAGTAAGAGTGCGTAGCGTGTAAACGTCCAATTTGATAATTACTTGGATATTTCTTATCGTTTATTTTTTCTTGTTCTTGCTAACTCGTTTTGGTATATAAAACTAGCAATTATAATGATGTCGTCGTCGTCCATGAATAAATTGCGAATGAAAGAGAAAAGAACCGGAATCAAGTGCCAACGAACGTTCGTTCGAGCACCAAATGTATTTGGACGTATTAACGATCTCCAACGAGCGTGCGGAAGCCAACGCTAGCGAACGATAAATATCCATCGCTGGCGTTCGTTGGGCCGGTCTGTACGCAGCTTTTCATTCGCAATTTAATCATGGACGACGACGACATCATTATAATTGCTAGTTTTATATACTAATACGATATATAGCAAGAACAAGAAAAAATAAACGATAAGAAATATCCAAGTAATTATCAAATTGGACGTCTACACGCTACGCACTCTTGCTTCAACTGAGCGTTCGTTCGTTGGCCTTCGGCGACCGTCCAAACAGAGTTCGATCAAATGGCTCGATTTCTTTGATGTTACCGCCACGCTTCGGATCGCCGGCACACGCCAACGAGCGATCGTTGGCATTCGCTAAGCCGTCCAGATTGCAGCAACGAAGGTCAACGAAACCCGTTCGTTGGCATTCGTTTGGCCGGTCTGTACGCAGCATTAGCTGGCGGGCGTGCTCTTTCTTTTTGGAGTGTTTTTTTTGTTAAAACTGACTGGAAAGCGCTCTAAGGGGGTGCCGTGCGTATGTCGGCGAGGGCCGGCACAGACGGGGTCCATACTTGCATAGTTTATATTTTGAAGCTGAGTACAGACCGGCCCAACGAACGCCCTACGATGGATAATTATCCATATCCGGTCTGTACGCAGCATAACTTGTTTTAAGCTGCGTACAGACCGGCCTAACGAACGCTCTACGATGGATATTTATCGTTCGCTAGCGTTGGCTTCCGCACGCTCGTTGGAGTTCGTTAATACGTCCAAATACATTTAGTGCTCGAACGAACGTTCGTTGGCACTTGATTCCGGTTCTTTTCTCTTTCATTCGCAATTGAATCATGGACGACGACGACATCATTATAATTCCTAGTTTTATATACCAAAACGAGTTAGCAAGAACAAGAAAAAATAAACGTAAGCGAAGATGGTGGTTCTCCATGATCTAAATGGCGAGAAATTTCAAATTGGACGTCTACACGCTATACGCACTCTTGCTTCAACTGAGCGTTCGTTCGTTGGCCTTCGGCGACCGTCCAAACAGAGTTCGATCAAATAGCTCGATTTCTTTGATGTAAAGCTGCGTACAGACCGGCCCAACGAACGCTCTACGATGGATATTTATCGTTCGCTAGCGTTGGCTTCCGCACGCTCGTTGGAGTTCGTTAATACGTCCAAATACATTTAGTGCTCGAACGAACGTTCGTTGGCACTTGATTCCGGTTCTTTTCTCTTTCATTCGCAATTGAATCATGGACGACGACGACATCATTATAATTCCTAGTTTTATATACCAAAACGAGTTAGCAAGAACAAGAAAAAATAAACGTAAGCGAAGATGGTGGTTCTCCATGATCTAAATGGCGAGAAATTTCAAATTGGACGTCTACACGCTATACGCACTCTTGCTTCAACTGAGCGTTCGTTCGTTGGCCTTCGGCGACCGTCCAAACAGAGTTCGATCAAATAGCTCGATTTCTTTGATGTTACCGCCACGCTTCGGATCGCCGGCACACGCCAACGAGCGATCGTTGGCATTCGCTAAGCCGTCCAGATTGCAGCAACGAAGGTCAACAAAACCCGTTCATTGGCGTTCGTTTGGCCGGTCTGTACGCAGCATTACATATACCTAACGGCCAAACGAACGCCAACGAACGGGTTTCGTTGACCTTCGTTGCTGCAATCTGGACGGCTTAGCGAATGCCAACGATCGCTCGTTGGCGTGTGCCAGTTAAGCTGCGTACAGACCGGCCCAACGAACGCCAGCGATGGATATTTATCGTTCGCTAGCGTTGGCTTCCGCACGCTCGTTGGAGATCGTTAATACGTCCAAATACATTTGGTGCTCGAACGAACGTTCGTTGGCACTTGATTCCGGTTCTTTTCTCTTTCATTCGCAATTTATTCATGGACGACGACGACATCATTATAATTGCTAGTTTTATATACCAAAACGAGTTAGCAAGAACAAGAAAAAATAAACGATAAGAAATATCCAAGTAATTATCAAATTGGACGTTTACACGCTACGCACTCTTACTTCAACTAAGCGTTCGTTCGTTGGCCTTCAACGACCGTCCAAACAGAGTTCGATCAAATAGCTCGATTTCTTTGATGTTACCGCCACGCTTCGGATCGCCGGCACACGCCAACGAGCGATCGTTGGCATTCGCTAAGCCGTCCAGATTGCAGCAACGAAGGTCAACGAAACCCGTTCGTTGGCGTTCGTTTGGCCGGTCTGTACGTAGCATATCCGAAGCGTGGCGGTAACATCAAAGAAATCGAGCTATTTGATCGAACTCTGTTTGGACGGTCGCCGAAGGCCAACGAACGAACGCTCATTTTACTTCCACTATACACAGTCCTATTCTTATAATATGTGGTTATCCACCATCTTCGCTTACGTTTATTTTTTCTTGTTCTTGCTAACTCGTTTTGGTATATAAAACTAACAATTATAATGATGTCGTCGTCGTCCATTAAATTGCGAATGAAAGAGAAAAGAACCGGAATCAAGTGCCAACGAACGTTCGTTCGAGCACTAAGTGTATTTGGATGTATTAACGAACTCCAACGAGCGTGCGGAAGCCAACGCTAGCGAACGAGAAATATCCATCGTAGGGCATTCGTTGGGCCGGTCTGTACGCAGCTTTACAAATAACTACAAACTTGACATTGGATAATCTTTGTAAAGCCAGACGACAGAAGAAAAAAAAACAGTTTAAAAAAAAACTACTAGTTTTTGACTTTTTTTGTTTATATAGAAATTTCATTTAATTTTAGTTTTTCATTTATTATTGACCATAATATTTGCATTTTGATAATTAAACTGGTGTATTACGATATTCTAAATTGTTTGTTAAGAACCGTTTTGAGTGACTTCAAGGAATAAAAGTTCAGGTAAGCAATAAGTTCACATAAGGTTATTTCTATCTATTTTGGTTGATTACATCATTTAAACATAGTTTACCTTTTCAATTTATTTGTTTTATTTCCGACAGAATAAAGCGCAAGAAGTACCTAACTATTTATAGTATTTTGAATTAGTGGTGAAAAATGCCTGGGTAAGGATTTTGTGGGAGTGGTCTTATAGATCTCAAGATCATAATGTCATCAAAGCTAGCAGATCACAATTCACATGAATTATTAACGGGTTCATCCTTAGTTCTAAATAGTAATCATTGCACATTATGTATAATGTGGTGCTATCATTTTGTTGTAGGATAATAACCTCGCAATTTACATTTAAAATATCATGAAATGCCATCTTCATCTAAACACACAATAAGAACTACATCCCGCTAAACAATGCTTTCTTAATACCAGCAAAGTGCAATCATTTTTAACTCTCTCTAAATAAGTACTTGATTCTATAATTCTGTAGGTGGTTATGAATATGCAGTGCTTAAAGGTCCACAATAAGAACCAGATGAACATATCTTTATGTACTATGGTAAATTGTTTATTCCATCAAACTCTTCTAAATATGGCCATGGATGCTATGCCAAAACAAAATGTAAATATTTCACTAATTCTGTGAAAACAAAATGGTATAAAAATATGCTTAGAAATTAAAAATACTGTATAAGTACTCTCAAAATAGTTTAAAATATTTAATAAGATGTGGTGCCACAGGAATCTATTAATATTCATAGTAAAATGTTACGCAGTTGAAAAATTTAACAACATACAGACTTAAACTTCCTTCTGTGGGCCTAATGCCTGACAACTGCAGTGTGAAGACTGTAACCACTAACTGGCAGACACTCTCTCGGCTACAGTGTAATGTTGCTACAACAATAACATAATTCAACCAATTGCAATAATTGAGATTGTACTAATGATTGGTGTAGCTTTTGTATAATCTAACAGCTGCAGGCTGTATAATATTATAATAGAAAATATTAGTAAAAATAGTTATAGTTGCAGTTATAGCATGTCATGTTATAAATAAATATATATTTTCTGTTAGAACTGACAAATAAAAAAAACTGCAATTACAGTTGCATGAAATACATTTTACAGGAGGAGCAATAAACTGACTGAAATCATAAAAAGAATTAATTTCAGTAATGTTTAGGGAGTTATGTTTAGATTGTATTCAGGTCCAGATTCAAAAAGAAAAAGTATATTGATCAGAAGTTTAATTACACTGATTTGGTCACCAGTGTCATATATATATTTTGTAGCTTTTTTTTTTCATATAAAGTGCTAAGAGTATTTCTATTAAATATTGTTCCTCTGAGTGCTAAAACTGGAGAGGTAAAATATTCTCAGTTTTTATGCTCTTCTGTTGAATTAGAAAAATGTAGATACATTCATCTAATTTTTACACCACAATTTATTGTTACTTACTTTAAAAATAAGTAGATAACAAGCAAATAATATAAGCAGATGAGACATTAATAAATTAAAGTTTAAAATTGACTTAATTATTATTATATTATTATACTTTGACAATGTATGTAGTTACATATTTTTATAGATAACTGTATATTTTTCCTGTTGTTGTCCTGTTCAATAGTATAATATAATTACTTTATGATGCTAAGTATTATTAGGTTGCATAAACTGCATTTTTAAAAATTAAAGTATTTATACCAGTATCAGTAAGTTAGTAGTACTTAAATTCATAACAGTTAAAAGAAAAAAAGGTAAGAAGTGGTCAGGAAAGCACCAACTATCTCTACAAGACATACAATAATTACTGGTGGTGACCAATAATAATTTTTGTAATTTGCTACTGGTAAATTGTAATCATTTACATATTTCAGCATTGCTACCATGTCTTTGGACAATATGTTTTGTACCCGATGCGGGGATGGTTTTGAACCGAATGAGAAAATTGTGAACTCCAACGGTGAACTTTGGCATACAGGCTGTTTTGTGTAAGTAAAACTATCATAAATTGCTCTTGTGCTATGCTATCTTAAATTAGTTTTATATGCCATTAGCTATGCCCAAATAAATCAATCTCTCTGTAATTGGTTAATAGTAATGGTTGTTTGTCGAAAATTGTATGTTTTTTGACAAATTACAATGTTACTAACTATTAATTTATCAACAGATTACAGATAAAATCATTAATTTCGGCCGTTAATATAGGATAACTTAATACTTACCTAATATAATATAATATAGCGTTGCATTTATTAAATTATAAAAAAAAATAGTGAGCAGGCATTATATTGTTACAGATGCGCACAGTGTTTCCGAGTCTTTCCAGATGGAGTATTTTATGAATTTGAAGGTCGAAAATACTGCGAGCGTGACTTTCAAGTGCTGTTTGCACCTTGCTGTGGAAAGTGTCGTAAGTAACCTTGTACATTGTACATTTCGGTCGACACCATATGTTTCTGTTCTATAAATTGAAAATCCCCTCAGTGGCCAGCCTCAGCACATATTGGGAGTCTCCAAGATCTCTTATGACTTTTTTTCTGCCTAACTACTAGACGGTCTGCCATCACTGCTTTTCGATGCGAGGTTCTAGCACCATGAGACCCTAACGCCTATTGGTTTTTGAACTATGTGACTAAAAAGGAAAAGCCATCTTCTAAATACACAATATAATATGTAATTCCATAGGTGAGTTTGTGATTGGTCGTGTGATAAAAGCCATGAACTCGAACTGGCACCCGGCGTGCTTCCGCTGCGAGGAGTGCGGCGTGGAGCTGGCGGACGCGGGGTTCATCAAGCACGCGGGGCGCGCGCTGTGCCACGCGTGCAACGCGCGCGTCAAGGCTGACGGCTTGCAGAACTACATCTGCCATAAATGCCAGTACGAAAATTTCTTGAGATTGCTTATAATGCCTTAACAGTTGTTGATCAAAGTCGAATTCAATGATTGCATTAAATACATATTGCCTCATCGGCCATGAATTTAGTAGATACTACAAAGCACTCCACTGCATGGCAATGTAATTGGACTTTTATAAATTTATAAGACCTCTTGTGTATTTGTATTATTTCGTTCAGTCTTATGTATTGAATGTTCTCTTTGTTCAGCGGCGTGATCGACGGCGAGCCGCTGCGGTACCGCGGCGAGGTGTACCACGGGTACCACTTCGCGTGCGCCACGTGCGGCGTGGAGCTCGACCACACCGCCAGGGAGGTCAAGAACCGACCCGGCTACGCGGCCAATGACGTCGTATGTATTGAATGTTCACTTTACCCTACGCGTGATTGACGGTGACTTTAAGGTGGAAGAGACGGGTCTGCCCGCAAAATTCAAATTTTACTTGGTTTTTCGCGTATCGACTAGTTTGTGAGTTATAGTCGATACTAGAGCTAACTTCTTAAACTGGACCCTTTCAAGTAAAGATTTTTATATAAACCTGTGAGGATGATACTGCCACTATAAATAATATTATGTTACAGAACAATCTCTTCTGCCTGCGTTGTCACGACAAGATGGGCATCCCCATCTGCGGCGCGTGTCGCCGCCCCATCGAGGAGAGGATCGTCACCGCGCTCGGCAAGCACTGGCACGTTGAGGTAAATTCTTCACACACGCTTGTCCATAATACCTCTCCGTCATCCGTGACGGATCCGTGCATCTCGAATGTGCATCGGATTCAAATCTGACGTATGATGTACATAATGTCAAACATGTCCACAGAATAGCTTGGATTTGGATAAGAGATGTGGTTAGTGCGTAACAATATGCGAGTTTGGTCCCAGTTTTTTATATCCGTCTTTTCCGTATCCGGAGATACGCCATTCGTCGATTCCATGTCATACATGTCCTTGCGACCTTCGCCAGAATCATACGCCGCCGACAAGATTATTTAGGATGCTCAAGCCTTTGCTCATTTGAAAAAAGTTAATCTGACAAAATAAGACAAATTTGTGGGATTAGCGTTTTTCAAATTGAGAATTAACTGCACTCATCACTGGGCACGTGATTGTGTCTAGTGATGAGTATAATTAATTTTATTATTATCTACTGAGTGTAATTAATAATAGTATTTGTCTACTTGAAAACGAAATTGTTTTGCAGCATTTCGTATGTGCCAAGTGCGAGAAACCGTTCCACGGACACCGCCACTACGAGAAGAAGGGGCTGGCGTACTGCGAGCAGCACTACCACCAGCTGTTCGGCAACCTGTGCTACGTCTGCAACCAGGTCATCGCGGGAGACGGTATGTACACTATGACAAGGAACTAATGGCAAGGGCATAGCGTACTTTCAAACAGTTCAGTCTAGAAACTATGTATTTTATCTAGCTATTGCCCGCGAGGACTACACAAATGTCAAAACTCTATTTTAACCCCATTAAAGGTTGAATTTTCAAAAATTCTAGCTTAGCGGATGTTTACGTCTTAATAGCTATCTGCATGCCAAATTTCAGCCCAATCCGTGCTGTGGTTTAAGTGGTTCAGTCAGTCAGTCAATCAGTCAGCTTGTCTACTTTGCTGTCCTGATGTGGATAAAAAATTTATAATTTATTCCAGTGTTCACTGCGCTGAACAAGGCGTGGTGCGTGCACCACTTCGCGTGCGCGGTGTGCGACACGGCGCTCAGCACGCGCAGCAAGTTCTACGAGTATGACGAGCGCCCCGCCTGCCGCCGCTGCTACGAGCGCCTGCCCGCCGAGCTGCGCCGCCGCCTGCGCCGCGCGCACCACTACACCGTGCGCCGCTGAGCAAGCGCTGCACCCTGTGCGTGGAGGAGCACAAGCCACAACTCTCCCTACACCGTGGGCCGCCACTAGCTTGCGCTGGAAGCCCATCCCGCCCTCCACTTATGTTCCGGGTAGTAAATGCTCAGATACGCCATGCTTCGGTGCATCTAACCGTAACATGCACCGCGGGTGAATTAATTTGAGTATTCATTTAACTTATTTAGTTTTTTGACAGTTGTTATTGTTAGATCCGTGGTCTTATTACAAACAATGACGCAGTTTAAACCCATGCATTGAACAGAATAGACAAGGATTCTAGTATAAACAAGGTAAACACGACAATGGTATCATTTCTCTCCAACACAAGCTCTAAACTAAATTGAGACGTCTAAATATAGTGCTATCCTTTTCAATGTGTTATTAACTAAAAAGGATAACATAATTAAATTATAAACTTTTCAATTTAGTTGAAAGTTTGTGCACATCAGAATTGGTATCAACTATTTCAAACAATTATTGTTTCCGCAATATACCTGCCACATATTTTATTCATTATACTTTTATATGCTCCATACTGCATTTTTATAACGAATAAATTCATACAGTTATTTAGCTTTAAGTATATTTTGCCTAATTTAACACACTAATATAGGGATAAATTAAATGCCATGCCACACAAGGCAAATAAATGTATGTAATCTATATTAATGTAATGTTATAAATGCGAAAGTGTATGTTTGTCTCTTACCGTTTTACGACTAAAACCAATTGGAAATCTTCCTGGAAACAGACAGACCGAAGCTTATTAATATCCCGGGAAATCAAAGAGTTACCTGTGTGACCGATTTTGATGAAATTTGATAAATATAGTTAAGTCTCTGGCATCATTTATTTATTTTTAAACAGTCATAATTGTCTGCAATTTGATTCAATAACCAAAATGAATAATTTTATTTTTAATGTCGTAACACTAATAAGTAGTTTTAGTCAGTGTTAAATGTTGATGAATGATCTTAAGTGCCTTTAATAAATAATTATATTGTAATCTGTTTTAAAATGAAACAACCTCAATGTAATAATGTAAATGATAAGACTTACTAAATGTTTATTAAAATTTTAATAATTATATTTTAATCAATGGTGCTTAATGTTTTGAATATAATGATTGGACTATATTTCGTTTCATTCAATCTCTTCCGACTTTTAATTAGTAATAATTATATTATTATACTAAAATATGCAGTCCCACAAGGATGGCGTAGTTGTAGAACAAAGACTGCCAGCAATAAAATATGATCAAGTTTATGTTGAAAATCGAGTAAGTTTTATCCATATCTAATTTTAACTAAAAGAGAAATTCGGAAAGCCGTCAATGTTTCCGCATAGAAAAAGAATAAGAAAAGAGAATTCTTTAGAGGGAAAGGGAGGCATGCACTGATAACGTTATTTCCTCCATCTGTGGAAATAGCACTATTTTATGCTTTACCCACCGAGTTGTCGCCGCCATGGGCTCTTAGAAAAAAATTGTGAATTTCAGATTTTTTTACTTAGCAACACCAAGATGCCAGCAGTTCCGATTTTGGCCACGCGCCAAAAGATCCTTGTCGCAAATGGCCTTTATTCAAAGGGCCCTTGCCAGCCGCATATTAAAATTGTCGGAATAGTCTGCTGCCCATTATACTCTTGAAAGAAAATTTTTGGAATAAAAACAACAAATTTAAATAAAACGAATTTATTACTTTGAACATAATATTAATTACAACTCACGTAACATTTATTTTACACTTAATAATACAATAAGTTAACGAGTTAATATTTTATAAACTATAATCACCTCGTTATAACAGAAACAGGTGTATGTGTTTCTGGAAAAATAAAGTCTTGTAGGAAATTTTCCGCTAAGCGGTTTCGAATGTTGGAAAATATGCCAATAAATACTACTAAAAAGTGAAAGCACAGTTTACACATACCGAGTGTTTAGCCAATTACCTATTGTTGAACGGTTTAGGTGAGCATGAATTGTATGCATTAGAAAGAACAGAAAACTCACAAGACTAACATCAGAATGATGGGAGATTAATTTTATTAACACATTGCGCTAATTGTAATGGGCTGAATTTCTAACATTCTTGCTGCAACTGTGCATTCTAGAAAATAGTGAGGGAGTATCAGCCAATCAGAGATAATTGTGACGTCACATTACAGCTGTCAAACTTTACAAATTCGTTTCGCTCACTCATAAATTAACTCGCATAATGAGCTGACTCATAGAATAATTAATTAATAAATGAACCATTGATGATGAAGAAAAGGAATATAACCGTTATTCGACAGAATACTCGGTACGCGGGTCTTCAGTAAAGAAGACGTCTAGTTGTCTTTCTTCATCCTGGTGCTGGTCATGCGGTAGATGATGGAGTCCCTGCCGGGGTCCATGTCCATGATGGCGTACACGATGGCCACCAGCGCGAAGGCGAACACCACGCTGAACCACAGGATGATATTGAATATAGCGGCGTAGTCGGCCGTGTAGTTGTCTTCCTGCAATACAACATTGTGTTTTTGTCAAAGCTGATACCTTACTGGCACTTTTTTTTTCATAACAAGGACCGATAAGTTTTTAAGTAAAATAAAACTACAGTTAGTGGGGACTGCCGACAGATGTGAAAACTTATAACTTAAAAGTGGTTTTTTTGTTTTGGATTTTCAAATTAATTGTAGTTAGTATCAAACATTAAAATAACATAATTTGGAAATTAATATCATGAACTCTTGTAACTTTGTCACATATAGCTTGCATCCCGGGGACGGGCGCAGGCTAGTGGCTACTGTTTATCCCGAAAAATCAGTTACCATGTGATTTTTAGAAAACCTCAACCCACGTGAACGATGTTGCGCTCATCATCTAGTTACTTATAATTAATTTTCATTAATAAATTATCAAATTCACAACGCCATAACAAGGAACAGCTTGATTTTAATTTAAATAATGTAATACAGAATTAGTCCTACTCATTCTAAGGTTAATCATGTTAAAGTTCAATTACGCCGAAAGGTAAAAGGTCATAGTTGCTACTTCAAAATATTACTACCTAGCGTCTTAAGTGCAAGTTACTCCTCGTTAATATGTTACCATTTAATTAAGCACTAAAAATATTATGTCAATACTGTACAAAACAATGATTTCGATCTACATAACACTAACAACACATCAGTCAAGTTAATTTTGCTAAAAAACAAAGGACCTTATTTCCAATTTCACTGCTGTTGCCTTGCCGAGCCACATCCTACAACATAATATTATATGAGTAACGCTAGCCATATACGATCACGTTTAGGCACCAATCAACATCACATCATGCATACTTGACAGCATACACTGACAAGTATGCATGACATCTTGCATACTTCAAGTCCTACGTTATCAAGTTTCCATGACATCAAGGACATCAAGTATACTTGACGGCATACACCGTCAAGTTTCCATGACAGAATCTTGACGGCATACACCATGAAATACACCGTCTTTGCCGTAAACTTGATCTCGTAAGGCTAGCGTGTCTAGACGGCCACAAGCGTTCGTTTGATGATAAAAAATATCCAGCCAAGTTTTTTATTAGATTTATTAAAGTTCCTTAATGCAAACGATTAAGGTTCAATTTTTAATGGAAGTGTCAAGTGTACTTTTAGTAGCGGGAGTATCTACTAAATGACCAGAATGACAACCCAACTCCACACAGTCTTGTCTGTCCTCCTCCTAGTGTTTTTCATAAAATGCGACGCCAGTAGCTCGCAAAGGAGGCCATGAATGAAGCGAGCCTACGAAGGTAAGCTAAAAGAAGGGTCGATGAAGCGAGTCTTCTGGCGTAGCCCATTTAAAAATTAGGCGTGGTACACTATATACGCACCTCGAGGAGCTTGTCGGCGCGGAGCTCGGGCGCGGCGCGCACGCGGCGGGTGTGTGCCACGTCGGTGGTGACGGCGGACACCAGCACGGAGCCCGAGTACGCCTTCACGAACGCGTCGCTCAGCTCTTGCAGGGCGTGAGCTGTCGCGGGCAAAACATATTAGTGGAAATTAATTCCTTGATCACAAAACGGCCATAATCCACTACAGTGCAGATTGACAGATTCCTCATACCTTCAAACATATTATAGAGTACTCCTCTCAGTTTCCTGAGATATTTTACTTAACTGCATAAAACGAACTAGCGTGCGTGTCGGTCCAAAACCCCCAAACGGAAGCCTATGCCTTAACCACAAGCTCCTCAATGATATCAAAGACCATCCAAAATGACAATAAAACTTGTTAGGCAGAAATTAAGACTTACCGAGCAGATTTTTAGCTTCTTTAGTTTGCATGGAGTTAGGGCCATGGAAGTCCGACAGAGCGTGAAGGGAACGGAATCTGATATTGTAATAATCAACAATGTTGTCTGCAGAGATTGCACCAGAATTTACCTGAGAATAGTAAAATAACAGTTCAGTTTTTTTAAATAAAAAAACAAGCAGACGTGTCACCTGATGTTAAGTGATTACCCGCCGCCCATGAAAAACCCCTAAAAAGTAATAAGTCGGAATATCCTTAAAATCGTGTACCTACCTAAAAAGTAAAACAACCTAATTTATGTTAGTCTACAATCAATTAAAGAACCTCGTCATCAGCATGAAACTGTCCAGCAATTTTCATTACAGTACTCTTGGAAATTGCTGGCCAGTAAAAACCAGATTACAGTCCTCTGTAATGAAATCCTTTAAAGTAAAGTAGTAATTTACAAGCAAGTGGGAGTAAAGGTTTATTTATTTATTTACTGGATTAGTATGGATAATACTTACTTTAGCAGTCAATAACTTCAACACTTCCAGTTCATAAAGGAATAAGTAATCCTCTTCATTATCTTTGTTGAGTTTCAAGTACTGGTATGTCTGCTTGGAAAGCTTGGGCGGAACAACTTCACCAAATACATTTGACACTGATGATAACTGCAATGAATAAATTAAAAATTTGATTTTTATCTGTATTTAACTCAAATTAACCAGGTCAATATAAATTAAAAGTAGAGAGCATCAAAGACACAAAGTCCACACTGCACTAGTGACACCTCAATTTGAACATGCCTTGTGTCTGTTATTTTGTAACTAATGACGTGCGTGTGACGTTTGATGTAAGATGAATAACATGGCATGGAGTGGCTGTGCGAGAGGCAACGGCGATAACTATTAAACGCCTACTAATGCCTACTATTAAATACTATTAAACTATTAAATGCCTACTAAAACAGATGAGATAGCAGTCGCTAAGGGGCGGTTGAGTGGTGTGGACGGTGTAGCTCAACCAGCCTCAGCAATGCAGAAACAGCAATAAATCTTTTCTTTACCCTTGCCCACCCTTGTGATATGTCAACGTTACAGTGCGGTTCCTTGCTTACCTGTTAGCTCGACTCCTTGAACAAGGTGTAGTAATTTATACATAAGTATTCATAAAACAATATCTGGCCCATACATCTATATATGGATGTGAGGTGTGGACCTTAATGACAACCTTAGGAAACATATAAAAATTTCCAAAACGTGGGTATATACACATAATATGTTGGCCACTGGTTGGAGTCACTAAGTTAACAAAGTTGCATATTTGGGGCACATGCTTGGGCACGAGAGATATAAACTCCCACATTATGATGGAAAAAGTTGCCGGAAGGAGTTAGTTGCAGAAATAAGTCCTGGCTGAGCACCATCCGGGAGTGAATAACAGAGTGGACTACACGAAGCTGACTGCCAACCTTTCAGAGAGGCACAAGACGAAGGTAATACACTGAGTAGTCTAAAAATAACTTACATCATCAGGATCTGATAGTCTGATGTTAACTAAAGTGTTGCCTCCATTGGTAAACCTCTGTTTGATTCTGTGCCTCACAGCATCATATGTATCGGGTTCATATTCATCAACAATCAGTGGGAAATTCTTCGTTTTTAAGCCAGCCTGAAAGACAAAGTCTATGTTACTATACAAATCAAACTTAATTACAATGTTAACATTCTATATTTAAATAAAAACTAATAAAGGAAACATTACTTAGGCATAGTTGCTCACCAAACTCTGTAATATCAAAAGAAAATAATCAGCCTAAAAACTAATCATTACTTATACTAAGAAACTAATCATTACTTATACTCCCCTTTCCCCTCCAATTAAGCACAAAACTTGTGCCAGGAGTGGGTACGACAATAGTGCAACGAGTGGGGTTTGAACCAGCAACCTTTCGGAATTCAGTCCACTCCTCAACCATTGAGCTATCGAGGCTCTACTTTTAATTCTTAAGTAGGTATAAAATCATAAATTTTAGAACACACTCGCCATATTTGCTGTGTCAACTGTCATGTCAAAAGTATGGTTTACTTTAGATTAAGGACTAAAATCCAAGAAAATTGTACTTTTGGCATGACAGTTGACACATACAGTAAATATGGTGAGTGTGTTCTCAAAATGTATGCACTGTATCCAATTTTCGGACTATTGAACAGGGCAGACACACACTAAATGCTTAGTTTATATGAAAAATATATGTTTTAGTCAAGCAATATAGTTACTGTGCATTTCATTTCATCTATAAATTCAACCCAGTTATGCCAAAATAAACTCAACTATTAGACATTTTTTAAATTAAAACATGTTGCCCCCAACTCATCTGTTCAGGTGACAGCATCGCTAGTGGTGAATTTTTTATTGCTATTTATGTTATTCACCAAGAAAAAATGAAATTCAAATTCTTTCAACATAGCAAAGATTTAATATAGCTCACTATATTTCAAATGTAGCTGATGCCCGCGACTGTGTCTGCTTGGAATTTGAAAAGAGTCCACCAACTGGCAAAACTTTAAGATATATTTAATGCAATAACCTAGTTTTAAGGGAGACAAAAATTAAACTAGAAATCATTCAACTATGAAGTGCCTGTACAAAATAAAAGTAATGACTTTGATACTTTAGTAGGATAGGAGGATCCTAAATTATTTACTCAACATAAATACTTACAGTTTCACCAAGTGAAGGTACACCATCAATGTACACTTCTAATACTGCCTCAGGAGTGTTGAAAGGGTCAACTATTGTTAAGCCGTTCCAATCTGCATTCTGCATAGAAAGTCAAGTACAAGTATTATATTATTTATGAAGACCATAAACCATGTGATATAGATTAATATTTTTCTGATTTACCTCTTCTACGGACATGCCAAGAGATGCAGAATATATTTCTTTCAGTAGGCTTTCCAGGGTTTTACTAGATCCAGAAAATTTCAATGAATCGGGACTGTGCAATATACTGAATTCACCCGAAGCGTTGGAACCTAGACCATAAAATTTATTATACTTATGGTACACGTTGTTTAATAAATGGAAAACTTTTATTAACTTACCAATTACAGATATAGCAAGGGTAACCCAAAAAAATACCATAGTTCCACCCATTTTGCCTGAAAAATAGATGGATTGGTGGTACAAGCAGAGCAGACGGTCTGTCAATCACAGAATCAGTCAATAGTCATATGATTAAGGTATTGCCAGAGAAAAATAATCCTTTACTCTATGATCTATGTCTAGTGGTCTGGTGTAGACCATCGTCTAGACTTATTATATTAGGTCTGTGCGTCTAGACTATGAATGTAGACTACCTACTTTCAAATCCGGCTTACTCGTAAGGTTATTTAGGTACTTCATTTACTTGAAGCAAAGCTTACCCTTTGAATAGGTACATAATCAAAGAGCTTACCACTATCCCACTTCAACTGCCGAGCGAGAGCGGATCGGACCCGCCGCATGTATAATGCTGCGTACTAGGGATTGCAATCCAGCGGCATTTTCAATCCAGCTGGATTTTTGCTGGATCGAAGCAAATCCAGCTGGATCCAGCGCGGATCCAGCATTTACGATTTTTCAAAGAAATGCAACACTTTTTTATGTTTTAACTGTAGAAACTTTAATAATTAATTACCTATACTTGTTTGTAGTTATAATATAAGGTCCTTACCTATGAAAAAATCAATTTATATGGAAAAAAGAAAAACTTTTTTTAACAAATCAATAAAATCTTTGAAGGCAGTTACAATCTTTGAACTGAATTGAAATTGAACTTTTTTCTTGCAAGAAATTGTCTAAATTCCAAAAAAGTATTGTTGGAGTAAAGTTCGGGGAGTATGGTCGTTAGGTGTTTCCAATTACAGCTCCCGTCGTGAAATATGAGGCGTTATCCTGAAGCAGCATTGGGTTAGAGCAGTTGACCAGTCTCAATTGTTTAACGGCTAATTTTTCCATCGTGGTTTGTAATCGTTGACAATAGAGATCTGTCATAAAAATCTGGCCAGATCTTGGAAGCTTGGATCTTGTATGATACCAGCACTGGTCCAACAAACACTCACCATTAGCTTTTTCTGAGTCAACTTTAGCTTGAAAACGTTGGACCCAAAAACTTACCATGCTTTATTTTACAGTAGGTACTTAGCTTGCATTATACACATCATTAATATAATTAATGTGAAATAGCTATTTATTTAGGTACCTTTTTTACTAACTTTGTAGGGCTCTCAGTTTCTCAGTCTCACTCATTTTCGAAATAAAATTGCGTAGCCTAATCAAATTCCCACTTATAAAGGCTTAATAGAAGTTGAAGTTATAATATAATTTCAGACATGAGAAGCCAATCAATTATGTTACAGTTTTTTTGTAACTTTTCGGAAAGACATTCAATGGTTTTTGCGCGAAAAGAAAGTAAGTAACTTGTTTTTAACTGATTGCAGATCCGCACCGCTGGATCCAGCATCAGATGCTGGATCCAGCAAGCACCAAAAACGTGCTGGATCCAGCTGGATTGCTGGATTGCGGATCCAGCATTGCAATCCCTACTGCGTACAGACCGGCCAAACGAACGCCAACGAACGGGTTTCGTTGACCTTCGTTGCTGCAATCTGGACGGCTTAGCGAATGCCAACGATCGCTCGTTGGCGTGTGCCGGCGATCCGAAGCGTGGCGGTAACATCAAAGAAATCGAGCTATTTGATCGAACTCTGTTTGGACGGTCGCCGAAGGCCAACGAACGAACGCTCATTTTACTTCCACTATACACAGTCCTATTCTTAAAATATGTGGTTATCCACCATCTTCGCTTACGTTTATTTTTTCTTGTTCTTGCTAACTCGTTTTGGTATATAAAACTAGCAATTATAATGATGTCGTCGTCGTCCATGATTAAATTGCGAATGAAAGAGAAAAGAACCGGAATCAAGTGCCAACGAACGTTCGTTCGAGCACTAAATGTATTTGGACGCATTAACGAACTCCAAAACCATTTGTAGTTAATAAGGATTATTTTACCATTCACGGTTTTTCCATAGCTAACTAACAGATTTTGCGGAAATTATAAAAAACCATGGTCAACTCGGGAGAATGGGGGAAGCTGACGGGAGCACTGCAGCCAGCAGTAGAATGTTTCTCAAGTCACATGACCGAGTGAGCCTACTAGTAGGTAGGTAGGTACCTAGGTATCTATATTATTTAAAAGTAATGAAAGCCAACAAATGAAATATTATTCCGTTTATTCTTTTAAAATTTATGAATTCCTAGTTTTATAATGTAGGATACAGTGTACATAGTTACCTACTTATCCCTTGTATAGCGAAAAATAGTTTAGGTATTACATTTTTAATACGCGCATCTTTATTGAATACTAGATGATGTCCGCGGCTTCGCCCGCGTTGATTAAGGTTTTCAAAAATTTCATGGGAACTTTTGATTTTCCTGGAAAAAAAAGTAGCCTATCCGTTACTGCCCGCTCCCGGGATGTAAGGTTTCTCAGTACCAAATTTCGTTAAAAAACATTTAAATTTTAAACGGATGCTCCTTTAAAAATCCCGAGGGATTACTACGATTTAGGAATGCAAATCCTTTACAACATCAGGGTTGAGGAGTTGGGTCCCCGAGTTCAACGATAAAGTTTTTACTTGGTAGATACCTCCAATATCAAATTTATAACCAACAGTTTCTAAATCCCATCAGTTTTGGTAGTCAGGTCCCCTGCAGCATCAGGATTGAGGAGTTGGAATTAAAATATTTTATGGGGCAATGTCGCAGTTTCTCTATCGATTAAAAAATTACGCAAATCCGTTCAGAAATCTCGGAGATTTCGGTGTACCTACATAGGTAGAAAAACACAACTTCTTTTTTGACAGTTGGTTAAAAAAGTTACTCATCGTTCAATCCTCCTTGTCTGTGAAAGTCCCGTCAACGGTCAAAATAGATTCAGTCGTTTTAGCCCGTTCAAACCATCGATGGTTCAAACGGACAGACAGGCAGCAAGACAGACGAAAATTTAAAAAATGCGTAATTCAGTTATGGTACCTAGGTACAGTTGAAACCTTCTGGCTCAAAATTTTGAATTCTCATAATGTTCAATTCTCATAATGTTGAATTTACAAAATGTTGAATTTCGGAGTTGCAAAATCTTAAATCTCAAAATGTTGGTTTCGCAAAAGTCTACAGTAAAGATAAAAAATAAATAAATCGTATTCCTTGCTGAAGACATGTCGACCCTACTCATGTTTATATTTGTATTATATATATATATATATATATATATATATATATATATATATATATATATATATATATATATATATACAATAAATATGTATATACAATAAATGATAATATATATATATAATATCTTTTCTACCCTAGTTACTAATAATTCTTTTTTCTTTTTTGGTTGCTTTTTATATTTGTGATTAAATCTAATATGCAGATGCACTGTTTCGTTGTCAGGTCGTGACACCAGGGCTCTGCCTGAAAATCAGCGCTGCAGTAGTCAAATACTGCAGCATCTTGCTGAGGCAGAGCCCTTTTAGCTCACAGACACAGCAATAGGATAATGGTGTTTTCTAGTTTTGAGTTTGATTTATATTCGAGTTTGATTTTATCTTTGTTGTTATTCTTGTTTTTTTTTTTTTTTTGTTTTTGTGTGTGATTCTGTATATGAGAGCTGAATAAACCTTTATTTATTTATTTATTTATTTAAAAAATGTTGAATTTCAATTCCCAAAATGTTGAATTCGCAAAACGTTGAATTTCAATTCCCAAAATAGATATAAGCGAAAGTGCCTGTGCCTGTCTGTTATCATTTCACGATCCAACGACATAACTCACGAAACTTTATACAGAGATGCTCGTCCACACGAGGATCATTGGCGGAAAGTCTCAACCCTCAGTAATGGAGAATAAGACACAGAGAGAGGGCTTGCATACCAAAGATGGATATAAGCTACTTTTTATCCTAGAAAATTAAAGAGTTCCCATGTGATTTTAAAATGGCTATCCATTTAAGCGATTTTAATGCAAGGTACAGAGATAGCTTGCATTTCGGAGATGGACAGTTTTTATTTCTATCTCGGAAATCAGTTAACATAAGATTTATAAAAACCTTAATCCACCCCGACAAAGTCACTGGCAAAATCTAGTTGGTATTAATAATGTATGCGAAAGTGTCTATCTGTCTGTTACCTTATCACGGTCCATCTGTTTAACCGATTTTGACCAAATCTGGTACTTAACTAGGTATAGATATAACTTGCATCTTGGAGGTATAGGTACATAAGATACTTTCATCACGGAGATTCAAAGATTTTTTTTCCATAAATCCCACAGAATTTAAAAAAACCTGAATCCACCCGGAAGAAGCCACTATCATTATATCTAGTTTTTTGAAATAAATTAATTACAGTTGAATAGGTAGGTATCTACTTCCTACGTATATAGGCAGGCAGGTAGCCTGATATTATATAGCATATTACAATATTTAATGATTTCAATAATAAGCCAGATATTCAAAAAGCATAATAGGTTAATACATTTTAAAGTAGCTAGGTAATATTTGTGTAGTTGTTGATATACTGCTTCGAGTTCCCGGAAGCTTTCCAAAGCATGTTTAAATTAGAACTTTCATAGTTCCAATTTTTACTACACAAAATATGATTCATAAAAAAGATTTGTTTTACCTTTTAATCTTCTTATTTTCTGTGAATAGCACAATCAATTACTGAAGATCATAGCTGTATAAATATCATTTTTTTGTAATTTTCAACAGTAAAATATCAGAACTCCGATAGTTGACATGCTGTTGTTCTTCAGGTATTTTTTCCACATAGAAAAGCTCTGCTAATTTGTCACTGAAATCATTCCATAACTTTTTTTGTATATCTGAATCCCTTAATTCTTGTGTCAAATATATTGTGGGTTTTTTCTTAATCGTGTTATTTAAGCACTGCAACGTTTCTATAAGAGGATTGATAGCCTGAAAATGAATAATTAATTATAGTATTTACTTTGTTAGGTAAGTAGCACAATTTTATTGTACTTAAGTAATACATTTTCTTTAACAAAATAATATTATATATATTGCAGTATCAATGATTTTATAATCAATAATATGGTTCCACTTTAGGGGCTATGGCAATAATTTTCTTCAGTCATACTTTTTATTTTCAGGAGTCACCTATCTACTCTGAATTTTTTACAAAATTTGAATATCTATGTATCAGTAACAAGTTTACCATACCTAACCAATAACATAAGTTAATAGCCATACCTAACTTAATAGTTAATAGTTTCTTTTTAAAAGGGCTGTGACACACAGATAGACAGATGGACTTGACAAAACTAAAGCACAATATTATGTTTGTAATAATATTACATATTATTAAGCTTACTTTTATCATAAAAAATTTAGCATTGGTAAATAGCATAATATATTCATGAAAGCAATAAATAAAATATATTCATTGTTATCAATTACATCTTCATAGTAAACACAGTCAGCTAAAACAATCATATCAAATTCTTGCTTATGAATATCAGAATGTTTGTCACCCCATACTAAGGACTCTGCTATTGCATATCCACCCATGCTGACAATCTTTGATTTGTTTTCAGCTATGTTTAAGCGAAGTAATGGAAGAGCTTCTGGCAAATCAGTGAGTGTTACTTGTGCCCTAAAAACAATAGAAAATGCAATATAGGTACATATTCAACTTCAAATATCTTCATATAAGCCAAGATGTGGGCTCACATGAAAATGAAGACTACCACCAGTTCAACCAGCTGATTCACTGAGAGGATCACATGCAAGAGCTCAGCACTTACACATTCAAAATGTTAAGTATAGGTACTAAATATTATCTATGTAGCAAAATTGACCATGTAATAATTTATTGCACTGTTTGTGGACAGATGATCGCTTCATGTAAATTAATAAGAATTTTAACTTTTAAATAGGATCCGAAACACTCAACTTTTAATCTTTTTAGGTGTTTCAGTGCTGTCCATTTTTTTAATTATGTAGCTTTTAACAGGCTGATTAAGTTTTGCTGGTGCCTAATTATCAAGACAGTACAAAAAAAATCACCAACCCTAAAGTAGCTGCTGTTAGACCAACAACTCCCAGTCCTGATCCCAACTCTAGCACTCTTACACCACTTAAGAAGTCCGGTTTCGATTGACACATGGTTTCCAAATATTTGGCAAGAACTAGGGATGCATCCCACACAACACAGTTCACGTCTCCTTCCAATTTTTGAAATATTTTTAATGTTTTTAAACAAACTTCAATATCAATCTCTCTTGGAAATAAGTCGCTGAGTTGAAAACTTGAAGTTCTGTGGGACATTTTCTTAATTAACTAGTAATTACTTTATACATAATACTTATTCATTTAGTTCTATCTGGTTCTATTAAACCTAGTTCTGTCCAAGAGTATAATAATTATTATTTTGAATTTGCATTTTTACAGTAGGTAGGTACTATAGGTTTAAATAAAATTCACCCATGAACCGCAATGTATTTCAAGTCTGCCCACGTAAGATAAAATAACTTTGTTTGCAGTTATGGAAACTTTTAAAAATCATCGATAAAAAGGAAAAAAACGATAAATTATTGTAATGAAGCAAATTTTTAATTTTAAAAATATCGATTGTAAATATCCAGAGCGAAAAGAATCTTTTGGCGCGTGGCAAAGACTAAAGACTAAAGAGCAGAGTACCCACAGATTAGGTATTAGTTATGAGAGTACCTATGAAATCACGGGACTTCGTCTGTTGTGGCGTTTGCTGGCGCGCGTGTTGTGATTTTTTGGAGTGTTTTTTGTTAGAAGTGGCCGGTATTTGTGTTCTGCTGGTGTTTATTGCTGATGGACCTGACTCAGGAGAAGCGCTCTAAAGGAGCGCCGCGTGTATGTCGGCGGGCGCCGGCACAGACGAAGTCCATACTTATACATATAGTTTCCCTAACTTGTAAATAACTACAAACTTGACATTGGCTAATCAGTGTAAAGCCAGACAAGAGAAAAAAAAATCAAATCTCGACACGTGCACAGATTATCTATACTATACTAATACTAATATACTAATAAATAAAATTGGAGTGTCTGTCTGTAATTTCGAAATAACTACCGCATATTAAGGTCATATGGTTATTTGAACGATACTATAACTGAATCACACGTTTTTAAAATTTTTGTCTGTCTGTCTGTCTGTCTGTTTGAAAAGGCTAATCTTCGGAACGGCTGAACCGATTTTGACGGGATTTTCACAAACAAGTAGAGGATTGATCAGGGAGTAACATGGGCTACTTTTTTAACCGACTTTCAAAAAAGGAGTTGTGTTTTTCTACCTATGTATGTACATCAAAATCTCCGAAATTTCTGAACCGATTTGCGTCGTTTCTTTTTTAATCGTTAGAGGAACTTTGCGACATTGTTTCATAAAAAAATTGGATTCCAACTCCTCAATCCTGATGCTGCAAGGGATCAGCTAGTCTACTATATTACTAGAGATAGATGTGCGACGCCTAATGCATAGCGCATGGCTAACGTAGGTGGTACCCAGTGATTATTACATAACTACTCTTTGGTGTCCGTTGTCAAATGGTGGCCAAAATCACAGACCAGCAATCCGGATTAAAGACTACAATATCTGTGACAATATTATACTGATCCGGATCGGAACCCGGAACGGACGGAATTCGGAACTAGCTATTATTGTGTCACGCTGTTCCCTTGTACGTGGTATTTAATTGCTTGGTAAAAAATCTGAAATAATTCACCATTTTTATTTTAATATTTAAGCCATTCCAAATCATAACATCACGATAAATCCTGATAATAATAGATACGGCATAAATGTGAAGCTGCATGTGTATGTGTAGTTCCGATTTTGGCCACGCGCCAAAAGAGCCTTGTCAGTATCTTGTCGGACTGTAGAGATATTACAGATAATTTTTATACACTATGATTACATACTCTTTGGCATTTTTATTTTTTATTTTTTTTATAACCCTGGATACCCTGGATATCACTCCTACAGAATTACAAATTCTTAAAAATATGTTAAAATTGCTTATAACTAGGTAATAATTCTAAACTCTAAAGTTATTACAACCTAGCAAAGCAAGCCATCAGGAATCAAACAAACTGTACAACATTTCAATCATCCCATATTTAGGTGACCAAAAATGTAAAATAAGGACAAAATATTGTTGATTATATAAATAAACTAGCTGATGCCCGCGGCTTCACCCGCGTGGATTGGTCAGATCCCTTGCAGCATCAGGATTGAAGAGTTGGAATCCAAATTTTTTTATGGAGTAATGTCGCAAAGTTCCTTTATCCGTTAAAAAAAATTACCTACGCAAATCGGTTCAGAAATCTCAGTCAGGAAATATAAGTGTACATAGTTAGGTAGAAAAACACAACTCCCTTTTTGAAATACGGTTACAAAAGTAGCCTTTGTTACTCCCTGGTCAATCCTCTAATTGTCAGTGAAAATCCCGTCAAAATCAGTTCAGCCGTTCCAAAGATTACCCTTTTCAAACAGACAGACAGACAGACTGACAGACAAAAATTTTAAAAACGTGTGATTCAGTGTTGGTATCGTTCAAATAACCATATGAGCTTAATATGCGGTAGTTATTTCGAAATTACAGACAGACACTCCAATTTTATTTATTAGTAGTATAGATAGTAGGGCAACACTGCTACTCTTGTACTATGTCTTGTACTCTCTTTTCTCTCTTTTTTGGTTACTCTCTGTTTTTCTCAACATGCAGGCTGCATGTAGTGATCAGTGTTTATATACTCTTTGGTAGTGATTATACATACTCTTTGTTCACCGGCGTTGGTCAGGCCCGTGACACCTTTAGTTCTTTCTTAGCCGCAAAGCGCTAGTATCGCAACAAGCTGCAGCCATATTCTTTTTTCTAGTCGATGGCCATATACATAGACTCTGTGGCATACTATTCTCTCGTTAGAGAGTAGTATGTACCTTGCTCTGTGGTATATATACTGGGAAGCCATATTGTTTATTGTTGTTGTCTCCAAAGGTTAATAAATTATGGGAATTGTGGTGATCCCAATTAATTCCTGTAAATATAGGACTCAGTGCTTTGCCGAAGGCTCAATTGTTGAACAGACACGTATGACAGAAGCACTTCGATAGACATCAGTTCGACAGTATGGGGTGGTATGGGTACCCGACGTACGCATGGTTATCTCTACTTGTTTGCTGAAAAGGAAAATACTTTACGGAATTCCTGAGCTCATTAGGTAAGTTGATTTCATGTTAAAGATGTATTAAGCACTAGGTATTCCCTAACATAGTTTTTACTTTGTGCTTTTACACCATATTTCATGTGAATAAACTGTGTAAAATTCTTTTTTCAGCTGAACACGATTTCAGTGATCACAATTTTATTATGCTTTACAACCAACTTCAGATCAACAGAATTCAACATTCAGAAGATTCAACAGTATCCACTCAAAGTACAATAATAATAATTAGTGGTGAGTTAGTACAAAATTATCTGTCCTGTGTCTAGTAACTATTTTATTTATTCTTTGCTAACATTGCCTTAATTATGGCTAAAGTCTTATATGCAATACAAATATTGATGTGATGGTCTCCACGGAACCACTACTTTAACACTGTACTGATGTCCATACAGTAGATTTTATCCATACTTCCATACTAATATTATAAATGCGAAAGTGTGTCTGTCTGTCTGTCTGCTACCTTTTCATAGCCCAACAGTTTAACCTATATTGACGAAATTTGGTACAGAGTTAGCCTATATTCTGGGGATCAACATAGGCTACATTTTATCCCAGAAAATCAAAGAGTTCCCACGGGATTCCATAAAACCCATCATCCTCTTAGCCGATTTGTATGAGATTTGGTACTGAGGTAGCTTGCATCTAGTAATTGACATAGGCAACTTTTTATCCCTAAAAATCAAACACTTCCCACTGGATCTTTAAAAATCCTCCTAGTCCTCTAGTTTTAGTTTAGTTTATAGCTGTATTTTTTAATCAATCGGTTATATTATTATTAGACCAATTTTAATATGTAGGTACCAACTATCAGTCGTCTCATTAAGAATCCATGTAGTTTTTCATACATAATTTCTTGTTTATATAATTTAATTTTTCATTAATATAATAATATTATTCCTTTACAGCCAATTTGACAACCAAGTGCAGGTATTTTATTAAAAGAATAAAAGAAATGTTTATCAAAGAAAACAAGAAGCAAAGGCTATTTTCAGAAGGATCCTCAAAGATGACTTTTGGTAAATATATAAAGTGTATAGATTAAGAAGCAAGAAATATAAAACTGAATTTGATAAGTTGTTTTATTTTACACCTAAATATATGCAAAAAAAAAAAAATTATAGAGGTACCCCGTTTCAACGTTGTCATGGGACATCACTATGCTATCGATATCGACATCGACACAAGGTCGGATTGTGTCCCAACACTTATTGCGACACTAGCGCTATGCGGCTACAACGGAACTAACCGTTAACTTTTGCACTGTCCTATCTGTCTTTAGACTGTATATAGTGATCTGTGGCGTTGGTGATCCAAGGTGATCGGTGAATCGGTGCTGGAATGGATTTAAAAGTTTCAAGTTTAATTCCCTCGTCTGTTTCCCTTGTCCATCTCGTTTCATAAAGCATTATTAAATGTTATTACAGTAGTAATTTGAATTATGTGTTCATTAGTGCCTAGTGGTAGGGAAGTGGGGAATGCTTGGATTATTTGCCGGTCTAAATCCTACGCAGGTCATATGTATTATTTTAATAGTTTAACTGGAGAAGCTGTTTGGAATCTCAGTGAAACTGAGGTAAGAATATAACATGACGATGACCATAAAGCTTGGCGTATTGGCAATGGCTATGGCCAGCCGCCATATTGATTTCCGAAATCGCTGTCGTACCTTGTGAAAGTGAAAATAAAGGCTTTACCGTCTCGGAAGCCCAGATCAGTATCGCTTGAAAAGCTCGAAAAGGTCGCGCAGTGCGTTGAGCAGACTTGCGCGTCTTTTCGGTGGTCCAGATGTGCCAAGTCTGTTATTCGTAGAACAGACCTATTGAGTTTTCTGGTACTCCTTAAAATAATTTCAATTAAAATGCACGAGTTTCCTTGCCGAAATGAAAGTAGAAACTAAACTAGGTCTGCGTACTTCAAATGGAATTGAGTAGATATGTTAAGGGGCATGAGAGGGGTCTGCCCGCGAAATTCAAATTTAATTTGATTTTTCGCAATTTGTAAACTAATACAACAAAGTAGGCTTATGGCACTTTAAATGCGCCAATGGCAGTATCATCCTCACAGGTTTATATAAAAATCTTTACTTGAAAGGGTCCAGTTTAAGAAAGAAGCTATAGTATTGACTAATTTGTTACTCAAGTCTAGCTCATTATTTTGACTAATTTCTTAAACTGAACACTTTCAGGTAAAGATTCTTATATAAACTTGTGAGGATGATACTGTTATTGGCGCAATTAAAGTAAATTAATATAATTTTAAAAATATTTCAGGCAGCGAAGGCTGAGAGAAGAACACAGTTTTTACAAAGTCAGCCTGGTTTTCTAATTGAAGATTGTCCTGAACCAGCAGAGGCTCCCAAAGCTGATACTGCAAATAAGCAACCTTGCAGCAACATGAACCAGTTTCCTCCGTGTATAGCCCCACCAAAAGTATACAATAAACAAATTATCAACAACTGCTTCCCTAAATCTGCAATGTGTATGCCACATGGCCACACACACAACATGTCGCATCAGTTCCATCTGTGTAACCCCATGAATCCCATACCGTTCAATGTTCCTCTTGCACCAGCTCCAAATCCTTCTACATGGAATGCTGCACCTCAACAACTATTTGTCCCTCCAACATGCAATCAGCCCAATTTTGAAGATGTGTATTTACATAACATGTCAAACATGCCAAACGCCACGCGATGTTCTGGAATATCACAAAAACAACTTGGTATTGGGCAAGCTCGTCAAAAATTTCACATAAATCGACATAGGCCTAACAAAGGTAGATTCCAAACAAAACCCAATAAGAAAGAGGACTTACGCTTTTTCCTCTTAAAAAAGAGAGAAGACCAAATAAAGAAAAAAGAATTTCAAGTCAGAGCCAATGAAGGTAGGATTATCATTTCTCTTCTGTAATGCCCTCTTTTATTTCTTGGAATTTTTATTTTATTTTATCGAAAAGTCCAAAACAAAATGTATCAAAAAATACTAAACATAAAAACAAAAGATCAGGATCTAAGTAACGACCCCTAATAGGTGTACACATTACCTAGTTAAATACAGTGTAAGTGTATTCTTATCCATTGAGGAGTTCTGTTCTCAATCTCCGAAGATATTCATCAGATCTTCACGAAACTTAAATGGGACCACCTCTGAAGTTTTAACCTACCAAACAAAAAAATTATCAAATTCGGTTCGGAATTTTTGAAAATCCATTTTTAGTGCATATTATTATCAACATAAATACTGACCCATACTGTAGTACTTAAGAGTGGTGTGGCAATGATGACTGTTTGTAATATGGATAAAATCTCAAATCAACTATTAACACTAAAACCTTTCTTAAGTTTAAAAAGATGTTCCTAAATTCCACCGCAAGAAAACCCAAATGCAAAATCTTAAATTTTCCTTGTCTGGGTGAACTGTTTGTTGATAACATGTTAATCAGTTAGTTTCTCCTGTTGTTATACACAGATTGTAATGACATTTTTGCCATAGTTTCTGTAAACATTTTAATAATTGTTCAATTTGTTTACAGGTGCCTCATATAATAGTAAATACAAACAAGATGGAATAAATCCACTTTCAATCAGTATTCAGAGGAAATATCATAGTTTAGGCACAAATGAAGAAGAAGATGAACAAAATTATGATGATTATGAACATTTGGGCTATGATTATGGGGTTAAGAAACAAGGTGATAATACTCCCCATCGACCCCGCATTAGAAGAAGATATAATTTCAGTGCGAATGAAGCAGAAAATGATGAAGATAATGAGTGGCTTGAACATTCAAACAACAAAAATACTGATACTAACCAAGGTGGTGTTAGCCTGTATCCATCCCGCATTAAAAGGAGAAGTTATAGTTTCAGTGCAAATGAAGGAGAGAATAATGACGATAATGTGTGGCTTGAAGATTCAAACAACAAACATACTGATACTAACCAAGAAGATGTTAGTCCATATCCATCCCGCATTAAAAGGAGAAGTTATAGTTTCAGTGCAAATGAAGGAGAGAATAATGACGATAATGTGTGGCTTGAAGATTCAAACAACAAACATACTGATACTAACCAAGAAGATGTTAGTCCATATCCATCCCGCATTAAAAGGAGAAGTTATAGTTTCAGTGCAAATGAAGGAGAGAATAATGACGATAATGTGTGGCTTGAAGATTCAAACAACAAACATACTGATACTAACCAAGAAGATGTTAGTCCGTATCCATCCCGCATTAAAAGGAGAAGTTATAGTGTCAGTGCAAATGAAGAAGAAAATGATGAAGATCATGAGTGGCTTGAACAGACAAACAACAAACGTGCTGATACTAACCAAGGTGACGTTAGTCCACGTCCATCCTACATTATTAGAAATTATAGTTTCAGCGCAAACCAAAAAGGAAAAAATTATGAAGCCAATGAGTGGCTTGAACATTCAAACACATATAGTGATACAAAAGGTGATATAGGTCCACGTCCATTATGCATTAGAAGAAAAAGTTTCAGTGCTAATCAAGCAGGAGAAAAAAATACTGACGAGGGCTTTGACTATACAAACGACAAATATAAAGATACAAACAAAAGTTATGTTAATACACTTCCATCCCTTAGTAGGAGTCCCAAACCAAATGAAGAAGATTTTGTAAATAATGATGATATGAGGCTAAAAGTAAGATAAATCAAAAAATTAAAGTTCTATAATTTAGTACCGATATTACCGATCAACATCAATCTTTGATTTAACAATGAAATTTTATTGTTGCAGAAAAGTTTGGATTCACAAGGAGATATAACTCCTCTAGAAAGAAAATTCACTAACACTTTGCAAGTAAAAGAAAGTTCGGGTGTCACTTATATAGTCCCTGACTCTGATGTGTTTCTGAATAACATAGATCTTCTCACAGATGTACTCAATTCAGGTAAATAGAAAAATAGTAAAACATTGGTACTGATTCTGATCACAAATGAATTTGAGAGTATGTATCATTGAAGACTAAACTTTATTGCTACGCTACAAACACTGCTTAAGACTGGCAACTCGAGGAATTATGAAGTGCCTACTTTGCAGTACTAGTACTTAAAATCCCTTTACCTTACCTCCTTTTTAGGGTACATCCCTTTGGGCACGGAACTCCCAAAAGTGTTAGTTCTTAACCGAACGATACGGAACCCTTCGCGTGCGAGTCCAAAACGCACTTGACAGATTTTTTTAAACTTTTGTAAAGAAATGCGAATTCAGCCTTTAAAATAATATATCACGTGTACGGCCGGCCTCAGAATTCGAGCAGCAATTCCGCAAAAGTATTGCATCAAAAACCTATGCCACCTTTTTCTGTAAACACGCCACACACACCTACTGCATATGCATAACCGTGCTACCCGAATATGATCATTATGGTGCTAAACGACTTACCGACTTTGACTGTACACCTTATTTATGTTAGTGTGCATGTAAAGAACTTCAAATCTGTTCAGCAATTTCTATAATTTTCACGTTGGAAATTGTTGGCGTGTTATTTCGTTGCATACCGAAAACTTACTACAAATTTTTGATAATTGGGCAGTGTTATTTTGAAATGAAAGTTCAGAATACACCATGACATATTAGGAGTTATTCTTCTTTCAGATAAGCATTTCCGTCTCTTGGTACCAAGAATGATAATGAACAAAATTGAAACTGCAACTAAAACTCGTTACGCAACACTAGCTTACAAAGCTTTATATTTTATCCATGAACAAAGTGACGCAAATCTTGCACTAATTGGTAAGTGTTTTTCAACTATTACCAGCTGGTAATGCGGGTGCGGGACAGCACCAGCATCAGAGTCCTGAACATGATAGTCAGCATGCTCCAATGTTTTTAAAATAAATAAATAAACTTTTATTTCAGGCCATTAGACCCATAATTGTGTTAGTATGACAAATAACTTAAACTATGTTAGTAGGTACTTATTTCTAGCTTAACAACTAATTCTATAACTAAAAAGCCTGAGGGAGCCTCTTGGTGCCTATGTGCGCACCCCCCCAGCACCTCCAGAGAGGACTATCTAGTTTCCTGGCCGATGCGCTGAGAAGAGTGTTGGTACTATTCATTAGCCTGCGCATCATGGACGCGGCACGCTTGCGCATGATCGCGTGGATGATTTCCGCAAGTGCAGTGCGTCCGCAAACATTGCCGACGCACTGCAGTGTCGAGGCTTCCTCAACACCGCACTCAGCACATTGTTATATTGAACACGCAAGGCACTGTAGGTCCACTGCCTGTAGTCCGTCCACAGACTGCACGTGTAGAATGACTGGCAGTAAGCCCTGAATAAGGTCAGCTTTACTTGCCCAGTACAGCGCGCAAATCTGCGGGCTAACATATTTATGTGAACTGCTGTGAATTTTTCCAATAATCACAGAATGGGTCGACTGCATTAGTTTAACCGAATTTGTTGACAGAGTTGCCTTGCTTATATTGTTTCGATGACTGAATGGTTTGAATAGATCTTCTTCTTCTTTCTGGGCTGGTTTCCGCACTTAAACATTTCTGTCTGTTGTGCGAAAGGATTTGGTTTAACCAAATTGGCTCAATTACATTAGGTCGGTCGCCAAATATGTTGACCATTACCACATTATATTAACGTTAACCATTTTGTGTCATCAACCAACCACAAAGATGTTTCCAAAAACATTTTAAATTCAATTCGAAAATATAGTTTCGTTTGTTAGATGCTAATTAATATAGTTGCTTTTTTACCTTACTTAAATTCTTACTTGAACTCAATTTCTGCTACATCAGTAGGTTTACGAATCGTTTTCAATTGTCATATTTTTCAGAGAAGGAAAATGAAGAAAATGAAAGGAGCGATGATGATATATTAAATTTTTGCTCCCAATTAATTGACCAAGAGAGTATGGTAAGTGTTTTAGTTCCTAGAATATGAATTTGAATTTATTTATTGTGAAAGTATCACTCAGAAAAGCAGTCGAAGGTATCTCCTCTCAAATTAAAACTACGCGGGGATACAGGCCACGACGCGTAGAGGTTTATCGAGAGTGTTTCGTACTTTTGTTATTAGGGTTTCATACCTTAAAAGGAAAAACGGAGCCCTTTGTATCACTTTGTTGCCTGTCTGTCTCTAAGTCTCTGTTGCCGTGTCTGTCAAGAAAGCCTATAGGTACTTCCCATCAACCTAGAATCATAAAATTTGGCAGGTCAACTCTTTTGTAAAAACCTTACCACCCTTACATCACAATGTACTATTTTTTTGATTTCAGGTTCTGTTAACTGATGACACAGAGTTAATCAATAATGCCAACACTAATAATAGTAACATTCATATAATTACAACTGCGCGCATGAAACAATTAGTAAATGAAGACAAGTCAAAGGAGACTGTCACTAGTAATTACAAGTCAAACGAGACTACAACTAGGAATATAGATTTAGAAGAACTTGCTAATATGAAAATTACTATTGATAACAAATCAAATATTCAACATGATGAAGAAATTAGTAAATCAGCCATAACGAAATGTTTGAACACTGAAAAAGGTCTTGATCAAAATAAGGTGGAAAACCAATTTTGTGCTAAAGGTGTTTCCCAAAATGTTAAGAAAGCCTGTGATATTGGTGTTCAAGCTTCATTTGAGTTAAATTCTGTGTCAGCGCCGCGTATTACGGATGATATGATGGATGAGGTTGTTCCACCAGATTCAAATAAAACAAATGACATTGCACTTTGTAAAACAGATGAGATATCACTGAAACACAATTTTCCCTGTGACCTTTCACCAAATACAAAAATAAGTAACAATAAGAAAATGCACGAAATTAAAGCTAAATCAACTCTTTCCAGTGATCGTTCTAAAGTAAACAACAGAGTCGGGTCAATATGCCCCGTATCCATTATCAATGAAACCACCCTTTCAGATAGTAAAAATTTAACTTGGAGCCTATTTTCGAACACATCTATGGAATCTCTGAACAAAATTAATGAAGGGAGCGATAACAGTAGCATTATATATAGAAACTCGAATCGACGTGAAAATGTCACTATGGAAGACAGCTCTACTTCAGTAATATCGAATACGACGAGCAACGTCGACACGGAAAGCGAAAGGGCCGGGGTACAAAAAGCGATTACCGAGGCCGATGATTCGATAGTGATGTTCAAGGTGAAGAACGGACAGATGGAGGAGGCGCTGCGGGTGAAGGCGGACGAGTGGGTGTCGCGCTTCGTGCAGATCATGGAGGAGGCGCTGAGCCAGCTGCTGCAGCGCGAGCCGGGCCGCGCGCCGGGCTGCATGCCGCCGCCGTGGACGCTGCGTGAGGCCGTGCAGTGCGTGCGCCTGCGCTTCCGCCACGGCCCGCACGTCGAGCACGCGGCCGACTGCCTGCTGGCGTTCTCGAGGGACCATGGCGACTTACGGGGTAAATGACGCCTGCCACTTTGGCAATCCCTTGGAAGTCTTTGATTTCCCAGGATAAATAGTTGCCTGCGTCTGTTTCCAGGATGCAAGCTATATCTACCGAATAGATGATGCCCGTAACTTTAAAAATCCAATGGGGACTCTTTGATTTTGTGAAAAGACGGATTAAAAGTACCCTATGTCCATCTTCGAAATGCAATGCTGTCACTGTAGCAAATTGCGTCTAAATCTGTTAAACATTCATATTTGTGATTTTAGTATGGTGATTAGGTTCAACATGACTAATACTTTGCCTTCTACAGACACACTTAAACTGGTGGGTCCCAACTAATGTACACAGATATTAACTAACACCAGCCATATCCATGGTTGTATGATACCATTCTACTAAGCGTAAAGTTTGTTCTAAAGCACGACAACATTGATAATTATCGTTATACAGATGGAGTTTGAAGTTTGAACTAATCCTTTGACTATTATAATATAGGTCTAGGAGGTTTGTAGTGCCATTTACTTGTAAGCCATAGTCATTTAAGACTGATTTTTCGCCAAATAATCGCCAACTAAGGAATAGTTTTGATTACTCAGTCACAAATGTATCTCATAGACTTTGTTTTGCATTTCAGGAAATATCAAATCAAACATTGCTCCTCATAAATATATGGAATTATACAGCTATGGAGTATACCTCATTGATGCTTTGCAGGTTTGTATTTTCTACTAGATTTATATTGTAGGTTTGACTAAGACAGAAAACTGAGCCTTAAATGACTTTTTAATTTTTTAGGGTATTTTAAGCAGTAACGAAGATCTTCTAATGGCAGAGCAAGCCCTGTCTAAGTTGCTGGATGATATAAAGCAATCACATTTAGATCCTGGTAATCAAGATTCCTTCAATGATATTTCTGAGCAAGAATGCGAAGCTAACGTCGCTTCTGACAAACGTAAGGACAAAAATGAGTAACTTTCGAGAAGCTTTACAGTGTGTTAACTGGGACAGTATTGGAAAATCTAAAACCATAGGAGATACAGAGACACTACCTTAGGAACGGCGGAATCATTATGGTTTTTGTGAAAACAATGTTGGCATAGTCAATTTTTTGGTCAATCGTGAGTTGTCCCTAAAAATAAATAAAAGTAAGTACTTAACAAATTTTTTTTAATGCTGATTGACTCTGTTTCATAAGGATCATATTATCATTGTTTCGGAAGAAAAAAATTGGTAAAGCAGAATTTCGTCTTTAAAGTAAAAAAAAATCATACAATTTTATTATACAAACTAAAGACCAACATCTACATTCCCGATTTTTTCTTCCGAATCAATGAAATGATCAGAAATGATGAATGTAATTGTAATTATGATACCAGCTACCAGATACTTAAAAAATGTAATTATGTAAAATTGAAAAACATTTATTTTGACAAACGTCTGCTGTGTTTTTTTCGATACAATGAAATGATCCTCACATGAAAATGAGTCGATCAGCATTTAAAAATTTTGTCATGTATTTATTTTATGGACAACTCACACTTGACCAAAAATTTGAATACCAAAATTGTTTTCACAAAAAGAGATCCAGTGATTCTTAAAAAAAATCTTTTTATCTCTTATGGTTTTGAATTTCCCAATACTGTCCCAGTTAAAAAAACATAATGTTGCAAATTTTTGTATGTTTACTTTCGAGATCAATGAATTAATAGAAATTAATTATTTGAAATATTATGCAACAATCACCTACTTTCACATGTGCGTTTTAAGCAGTTGAATATCACTTGCTTTAGCGGTGAAAGAAAACATCATGAGAAAGAAAACTTGCATGCCTGAAAGTTCTCCATAATGTTCTCGATGGTTTCTGAAAGCCTCCAATCCGCACTTGGCTGGGCGTGGCGAACCACGGTCTAATCATTCTGATACCCCGTCCACACACTGCTCTACTCGCGCAATTTATTATATATTAGGTCACTTGCCTTTGCAACGCGATGGATGTCGAAACTGTGGCAGCGTGCGCGCTATTGCATACTTACCGACAAAATAGGGAGCGATGGGCGTGTACGAGGAACACGCCAGTAACGCGGCCACACTACGTCTCTGCCTCCGTTCCTCGCTCCTCCCCATGCCACACGGGCATAGTGTAGACGGGGGGTGAGAGGAGACAGGCACAGGCACTCCTCTGGAAGGAATACATCATCACTATTGAAATATTGTTGCAGATACAAGTTATGCAGAAGTAAACCAAGATGATAAAAAGACGGAAATCCTGAAAGAAAGCCCAAGGAGACGTAAAAAAAATCAAAGCCCAGCAAGTACACCTGGCAAATACAATCTACGATCACAAAGAAAATCAAATAAAGAGGTACATACCGATTACCGATATATCGACTGTATGTTGTTTTTTTTTTGTATGTTTACTCCGCCAAATATGAACCGATTTTGATAATAGATAAGAGTTAATGTAGTTCTATATAAACTTTTTTGGAGTCAGCGTCAATGAGATGCCAATATGGAGTCACAAACAAGGCTCCAAAAAATGTTACTATAGAACTACATTAACTCTTGTATACATTATATATTCGGTGATAAATTAAATTATTTTTTACTTTTTAGTGGTTGTGGTTATTGAAGTCGGTTTTTTTGTTTCTGTTATTTTTGTAAACATTTTTTTAAATATGATAAGGATGAAATGTGTAAATAAATGAGAGAGAAATATGTATTAGTGTAGCTATTAATTCAATACATTTTTGTAGGAGAATCGAGAAACTTCCGACAATGTTACTGTTACTGATCCTACAAGAATTGATTCTCAATCTTCCTTCCTTACAATATTCAGTTTGATGAATACTAGCGAAAAGCCCCATCCAATAATGGGGTTAGAAACTAGTGGTGATAAACAAAACAAAAGTGGCAGTCCGAGTTCAAATAAGATGGACGAGCACATCAACAGTTCAGGAGAATCCACCACTCCAATTCTAAATGGTGATCCTAACATGAATGAACCAAAAATCGTCAGAAACTTTTTTAAATGTGTCGAATTTGAAGAGAGATTAATAAAAAATAAAACAGGACATTTTGATGATAATCAAGACGCTTGGAGATATTATAATGATGATGATGAAGATGAGGGTGAATTAGTTATCAATGAAGAATTCACAGGGAACTACGAAAACGAAGATTATTATATGGACAGCGACTCCTATAATATGAACTTAGATAATTTATGGTACAATGGAAATATGGCAGAGGAGACTAACCTTAATAGTAGTTTGCAAAATTCAAGAGCTCCTAATGCCAACTGTGAAAACGAAACTGTCACTTTTAAACTTTTTATGGAAGATTTAGAAAGTGATATCTTGAAGGCGTATTCATCGATCCACGATTTTCTGTGAGTAAAGCTCTTTGACCACACTATTTGAACCAAAAAAAAAAGATTCTGACGAATTGAGAACCTCCTCCTTTTTTGGGAGTCGGTTAAAAATCTTGATTGACATAATATGTAGTATGCTCTAATGTACCCTTTGGAGCTACTTCGGGTAGCCCTTGCCATGCCATAAGAAAGCTCATAGTTACTCAGCGGGAGATGGAGAGACGACGAGATGAGGGCCTCCCTGGCGGAGTGGTGAGCGCTGGGGTCTTGAATAGAGAGGGCCCGGGTTCGATTCCCGGCATGAAATTTCTAAATTATCTCTGGTCTGGTCTGGTGAGAGGCTTGGGCCGTAGCTAATTACCATCATACCGGCAAAGACGTGCTGCGAAGCGATTTGCGAGCAGACTAGAAACTAATCAGGGGTAGGTAATAGGTATGAAATTAATGAAACTGCCACCTCCCAGCCCACTCCCATCGTAGACTGCATTGTAGACTATACATTACTTACTAACTTTGTGTCGAAATAAATAAATAAAAAGTGCTATGCTTGGAGTTTCTCTATGTGATCTCTTTCGCCGCATTGTTCAGGCCTCACTGTTTAGTACTTCATATATAAAGTTATCAAAAGTGATCATATCAGAAATGAGGAGATCCGTAGGAGAGCTAGCGTAACCGACATTGCTCAGCAGGTTGCAAGCTGAAGGAGCAATAGACAGAGCACATAGTTCGGAAAACCGATAGGTGTTATGGGCGCAACTGCTTGAATGGCGACCTAGCACAGGAAACCGCAGCGTTGAAAGACCTCCCACGAGGTAAACAGGCGATATATAACGAGTCGTAGGAGGCCACGTGATTCAGGCAGCGCAAGGCCTTGGCGTATGGAAGTCTCTACAAGAGACCTATGGGTCCAACAGAGGAGCTCAATTGGTTGATAATGATGATGCACCTGTTTCATAAACTACTATCAAATTATTCATTCATTCATTTTAATCGGCAATACCGTTCATCTTCAAATGACGAAGATTGTTGCGCTTACATGTAATTATTTTGTTTTACAGTGTACGGTCTAGCGAAAGCTTACAGTCTGTGGACACAAGTGCTGACGATATAGGACGAATGCAAGCGCGAGCCGAGAAGACAATCGCATGCATTAGTAACATGTGTGATCAATTTAAGAGGTAAGTTTTTATTATTTTAAAAAAGTGTTTCAGGTTTGTTATGTTTCTTCATAATTTCAATTTTTAAAAACCACTGATATGACACTTCTTTGGTTTTTTGGGCGAAATTAATTTTAAATTGAAAAAATCCGTGTGCAAGTCCGACTCGCACTTTAATTTAATCAAAAATTCTTGTGAATAAATTAGTTTATTCTTCTCTTTTTTCGAATTTGTTTCAAACAATTCACCGTAAAACCCACTCCACTCCGCTCTGCTTTGTGGACAGACAACCTTAAACGCTAGGGTTGCTACACAAATACTTGATGCTCAGGCTACAAGTAGGCAATCTATGCCAGTTTTAAGGATGCACCCTTAAAAATTAGAGTTGCTAGACCGCCGCTAGACCCTCAGGCTACAGTAGACAATCTGCCCAATAGCCAGTCTTGTGCAGGTGTGCAGAATGGAGATGTATTTAAACAGACCTATCAAATTATTAAAACAAGACTTGATAAAATAATTATCATGACACTTATCCATACTATTAATCTGATTGGTCCGCTGCACGACTGGCTCCGCTTCGCTTCAGTAAACAGGCATCCTTAAATCAAGTCCTTTTATAAATGAATTAAATAAAAACATATTGAATTTATTTTCAGTGTATTGACAAGAGAAAATACGAACCAGAGTGTATTCCAAATTCTTAGTAAAAAGGAATTTGAAGATATCATAGTCGAAAATGATGATAAGGACAGTTATAGGTGAGAGACTGTTATTTTACTACTCACACCTTCATTATGATAATCATAATCAACACATCACCCACCCACTACAAACAAGAACGGTGATCACTTGATCATTTAACTTTTACTGTTATTATTACCCTGGCGTCATCTTTTCGGGCTTTAAACCTAACGTAACTAGCATTTTTACACACAGTTCTTTTTCAGAGCTTTCATTAGCAAGTGTTTGGAGGATGGAAGCCTTTTGAAGGAATCCATCGAATTAGTGCTCGCAGGTTGCAAGTTGAAGACCACGCTGCTCACAGGTTGCGAGTTGAAGGCGGCGTAGCGCTTAATGAAGTCGAATCTTATTTATATTCTTATGTCCACTTTTGGTACTAGTACATTATTGTCTAGCCCTGAGATTAAGCAATGACGTTATTGCTAATAAAAGTTGTGTATGTAATTATAAATTAATCTAAGGGCTATTAATAGTCCTTTATACAAACCAGGCTGTTAATTGCTATTTCGGTAAAGACTGGTAGAGTATTTTTCTCTCATTTGCGAGGAAAAATAAACAAATGAATTCAGAAGCAGTTTGTACAGTTAGATAACGATAATAACACTTGAAACGCACACAACGTGACGCAATGAACTCTTTTGCTAAGTAAAATGAAATAATTCTTTCAAGGAACCAACGAATCGAGTCCTTTTGACTAAACAAGGTCGTTAATTACTATTTCAACTGATACTTGAGTAATTTTTTTCTTTTTTGCGTCGAAACAATAACCAAATGAATTAAGAAAAAACTTACATAGAATAAAATATTTTTTATTCAATTATTTTTATTGTAGTATGTACAGTTAGACAATAGACAACAATAGTAATTGAACATGAACACTTTTGCCAAGTATCAAATTTCTAAACTGCCTGAGCCTAGCCTTAACAGTGAATCTCATGTGCTACTATGCGCTTCTGTTACTTTATTCGTGTACTAGCGACTCGCCCCAGCTTCACACAAATGCAATGACGTAAATCCCGTCATATTTTGTTATAATATTTCAAAGAATAAGACAACATTTTCGATTAAAGCTCTCAGTCGGCTTGATTTCTGCCAACAGCTTGAATACTTATCGTCATATTTCAACAAATGAACACAAAAGACCGTTATACTATACGTGTAAACCTTCCTCTTGAATTACTCTAGGGGTGAGATCTATAGAGCACCCTCGGACTTTGCTTAGACATAAGACAAGGTTAAAAGGAGACAGATGGATAACCGCACATAAATCTGTCCCGTTTTAACTCAATCTTAAGTCTGAGCTAAGTAAAATTGCGCTCTATAAATCTCACCCCAGGGTATCTATTGATGAAAACCACATTAAAATCCGTTGCGTAGTTTAAAAGATCTAGGCGTACGGACGGAGGAACAGACCGGCTAAAATTATTTGAATATCACTCAGTGAAGCAGCAATGTACAACCAACCAGTGTTCATTGAGCTGGGTGGCTATCATTTAGTGTTAAAAACTGAGAAAGCAAATCGACCTACTGGGCGGTATAGCAAGCGTCAATGACCTTTATTGGTGTTCGGAGGCTCATCAGGTAGGCAGATACTTTCATTCTTGTGCAATCTTAGATACGAGTCCCTAATTAAAAGAAACATCCCCACACCTCAGTCCTTCGACAGAATTCCCGTGCGAAGCTGGGGTGGGTCGCTAGTTAGTATGAACTCGAACACTTACGTTTTTGTTTTTTACCCGACTACGGCAAAGCCGAAAGGAAGGGTTGTGATTTTATTGTCAGAGCGTACAGTACTTATATGTAACTTAGTCATGTTCGTTTGCTTTTTTTGTGCGCATGTGCGAGATTCGTGCATGCGCAGTTGCGCGCGCCAATTTCAAATTTTAAAACTTGTCAGAGATAAGGATGCGTAGCGCAAAATTTATTTTATTAATTGCGCATGTGCAAATCGTGTATATAAAAAGCGAACGAACACGATTTATAAGTTACGCCGTTGTTCCTGCGCAGAAATCGCAGAATTTTCGATTGGCGCAAAGATATCTCCGCCAATCATAGCGCACGTCTGACCTCTATTTGTTGGAGCCTACATGCCGTACACTACAGCCGTCATGTTTTGTATGCGAGATAGCGCGAGTCTCTGGTGTTCTTGTGTTTAAAATCTTAACGTCAAGCAATAAGGTCTATTTCATTGGTGTATATATTTTATTATTGGTGTATATTTGGTTTTAGTCGGTATTTGGTCGTCTGCGCAAACGAATTTTGATGCAACTTATAAAAGTGATAGTACTACTATACGACCTTAGGTAATAAATCTTTGTGTAGATGATAGAGTTACGAATGGCTCGGATGATGAAAACTTGTATCACCATCATGATCAACCCGTCGCCGGCTTGCTACTTTAATATAGCACGGGTCTTGTAACGATTATTATTATTAGTAGTAGGTTGGTTGTAAGTAGGTAATAATGATAAAACTACACTTTATAGAGATTTTTATTGCATTTTTATCTCTCGTTAAAAACATCATGGAACATTCAATCATGGAACAATATTTATAAGAACGTGTTACGTTTATCCCCCTAAAAATCTTTCCTTGGGTGGAAATTCGGAAATGTGAGTCGGGGTATTCACCCTAGCGGGAATTTTTAGGGGTATACACGGATCAAACCACGAAAACAATAAAGTTACAGTGTTCTTATAATAAAAACGTAATATTAATTAAATAGTAACAAAACAAAATTATAAATAGCATAGTATAGCTCTTAAGACTAGAATGAGTTCTTAACCAAAACCTCTCCCGTCCATCATCCCTTGAGCACAGTATTTAGGGAATTGAACTACCGACAGCAAGAAATCTGTGAGACCCTGGAACAATAAAATTACTTATTACACAGTGGCCTGACTTAGACGTTCTATGGGATTCGGACCTACCATAGATGAAATTTAAGATTATTTGCAGGGAATAATATAAGCATTTTTTTCACATTTATTTACTACTATTGTGAGAGTTTGCAATCTTGTTTAATTTTATTACACCACCATATCTGTTTTGCACTAGAACCTTCTTAACGGGACCACTAATTTTAAAATTTTAATTAATTTTATTTCTGTTTAATAATTGACTAACCTAGTTATAAACTGTACTTAATATTAGCATTCGTTGTATACCTACAGGATATGAATGAACTTGATATTAAGTATTATTATATTATGTTATAGCTTTTGATGAGTTTAGCCAAACTTAACTTTCTTACATTATAAGGTTGAGATCTATAGAGCGCACTTTGACTTTGCTCATACTAAGACAGTGTTAAAACGAGACAGCATTATACCGTTTTTTATGGTATAAATCTGCATCTTTCGAACTGAAACTTAGGATGGCAATCGACACACACACACCAGGTTAGAGAGGGGGATGTCCGGGTGTGCGGAAAAAGTGGGATTCCCAATACTATTAAGGCTCCTATGTTCGTACATTATGTGTATATTATGTGCAATAAAGAATTTAAAAAATATTTAAGATATTTTATTCTCTTGTCTCTATGAATGAAATACATTTACCGATTTTTTGTTCCAATACAATGAAACTCACATGAAACTTGAGTCGATCAGCAATAAAGCGGAATTTATACATTACGAAATTAGTGGCACGAAATTAGTTTCATTATATTATTAACTAGCTGTGCCCGCGACTTCGTTCGCGTGGAATAGTGACTTTTCGGGCAGCATGTACGTTAAAAATGTTCGCCGTGATTCTTTAAATTGACAACTTTTTTATTTATGAACCGATTGACATGAAATAAACACTAAATGTTAAGTGAAGCTTACTACAATATATTAGTGAAAACTGTATCTAAATCGAATAAGTCGTTTCTGATATTAGCGTGCACAAACAGACAAAAAAAATATTAATTACAATTTCGGGTTCGGCATCGATATAATAACAACCCCTGCTACTTTTTTTTTATATATTTCCATTGTAGAGACCACTTTTCTACAATTTTATTATATGTATAGATTGCACGTGTAAACGTCTTATTTCGTAATGCAGAGCTTGTATGGAATGTTGACGTGTTTTTTTAGTTATATCGATAATTTAAAATGGTTAGCAAACATAAAATTGGAAAAACAGCAGAGTGGATTTTACGAATTTTAGAAGACCCTTTATTTAATAGTTCCTAAGAAATAATTTATTTTTGACATAGTTATGGAAATGGTGTACCTATTGTTTGCGAACTATTGCATCCGCACGACTGAGATAGGTACCTTACTACAACACCTCCACACTGCTGACTTTCCTATATTTATAAAGTACCCACAGAGTACTTTGTAAATATAAGAAAAAAGTAATTAGTTACGTACTTTGTGTTACTGACTGCAATATTATAAGTGTAGGGTCTATGTCCACCTTCCGCCTATAACTTATAAAAGATTTAAATGAATAGGTACACTCACCGATAAAGCCTCTATGCAAACAGTAAACGGAAGAATTATGATGTAAATCCCGGCAGCAATGCCCGCGAGCCAAAATGAGATGAATATCAGGATGATCAGCCATATTAGTGAAAAAATTATATTCCCCATTATCTGAAAACAAAAATTCAATCAGAAGAAAGCTTTTTTTTGAGTTTGGGTAAGGCCTAATTATTTGACTCTAGATAATATGTAAGTGGGTAGGTATACCTACACAAATAAGTAGGCATGGTTAAGTAAACCACTAATGGGTAGATATAAAGTCAATCAAGTAGGTAGGTAATTAAAGTACCTACCTATCCTGTCCAAATCTAATTATATCTACTTAGGTAATTGGATCACGTAATACCTATTGAGTTACATATTTTTTCGGGCGTTATTTGGAACAGAGTTTTACAAACTGTATTATCAATACCTATTATAGATTACTAGATGATATTATTATATGAATGGATTTAAGTTTTCCTAAATGGGATCTCTTTGATTTTCCAGGATAAAAACTAGCCTATAAAATTCGCGTCTGGGATTCATTCAAGCTATCTCTGTAGGCACCTACCAACTTACATGGTTGTACTTATTACTACTTAAATGATGCCCGCGAATTCGTCTACCTACGTGGATTTAGGTTTTTAAAAATCCCGTGGGAGCTCGTTGATTTTCCTGGACAAAAAGTAGCCTATGTCCGGTCCTGGGATGCAAGTTATGATCTCAGTACCAAATATGTATCATCAAAATTGGTTAAATGGATGGGCTGTTAAAAACTGACTGATACACTTTCGCATTTATAATATTAGTATTATAGGTATGGATAAGGATAATGCGACCGTTACCCGCAGCAAACTGATTCTACATACACCCCTACCTACTGCCTTACATGACCTTGGTTTTTACATAATTTTGATAAACCAAATTATCGTTATTCGTTAGCATGATAATGGCATGATAAGGATACCCGAATATGTACCTATTTATGTAGTTGCTAGACCTACTAACTTTTATAGTAGGACAAGGTTAAAATAATGTAGGTATCCTATGGAATTTATTACATCATCTCGAGTAGGCGTATATCTACCTACTGACTACACAAACATTACTAGCCTGCGGCTTAAAGTATAGGTACCCGCGATTTCGTCCAATTAGGTAGATAATACGTTTTTGAAGATCCCGTTGAATTTTCCTAATCCCGCGCCCCACAAATAACGGAAATTCCCTCTTCTGTAAAGCGCCCCATAGAGATATAAATGATGACACTTCCCTAATCTGTGGGTTCGCCCCTTCATAATAAACGTACAGGTACTAGGCGTAAGATAGCATGGACTATAAAACATAAATTCATGTTCTTCTGTGTATGATTGATATAGTTTACCTATTATATATAGTTAAAATCTAAAATTTCTTTAATAGGTGGTTTAATTCAACAAAATAGCGTTGGGGAATTAAAATGTTTGCCCTTGGTTCGCCCTTTCGATGGGTTCAACGTAGGTTCAACACGTACCATGGTAAAGGTTATTTACCTTAAATCTTGAACTTTCTAACGTTGTTGCACCGCGAGATCCGAATGATTAGTACGTACTACGTAGACGGTAGACAGTACTATGATATTGTGGCGGCTACATATCTATGGTGGCGGCTGATTTAAAAATTGTACAAAATACGGAATACCGCTGCTTGTGTTAAATTATATTTAAAGTATATGTTACTTTCAGATCGATAAATTCATTTTCATTGCAATCTTTGGAAACGATTAATAAAAAACCAATTATTGTAGTTTTTGATTGTGCTGACAGGCTATGGCTGACAGGATTGTCATGCAAAACTTTAGTTATAGAGATATAGAGATGTTATAGAGTTGTGATTTTATTTATGCAAAGAGTTATTACCTGTTTATAGGGTCAGTTAGCCGAAATCTGAACAAAAGTACCTAGGTACCCTACTTGGGTTTTCGTCATTAGCAAAAAAAACACTGCGAATATGACTACCTATGTACTCAATTGCAATGTAATTAAAAGGTATATGCCTATCTCTCGTTGGTATTCAAAGAATGTGTTGATGCTTTCTCAGTAAGGCGCCAACGCATTTAAAATTCAAACCGGTATCCGTAGACTCCGTAGTAGGTACGAGTAGGTACGTTTCCTCGCGTCTGTTGTAACCTACTTACACCGATGGTGTGACATCTTGGTTGTTCAATATTATACTAATTATGGTAGGTAGATACCTGCTCAGGTAATTTATCTACAATACCTTAATTCAAGTAGAATAAACTAAAACAAATACAATACCTACCAGATAAACAAGATGTTTAGAATAGGTAGATAAATAATGTTATAAATAACTTACTAATGAATGTGACAAAGTCGTTTGATGACGTTATAACATTAAACTAAACCTGTTACTTAGTTATTAAAAACTAGGTACCCACGGCACCTACCTACAGTTTGTTTATTATAGGTTTAAGGTTTAAATATTATGTAGGCATATTTAGGTAAGTAGCCCTACCTAACCAAAAAAAGAAAAGCTAGGCGGCTATGAATAAGTTTAAGTAGGGAGTTGTTTCATAGAAACAGAGTAATAAAAAAAGGTATGTACCTACAAATAGGATGAAGATGATAAAATAGGTCCTACGTAAATTATTATCTCCATAGTTACGTACAATATAATTAAAAATCTAGGTGGTCAGTTGTATTTTCTTTTGATATGATATTTATAAAGTGTAGGTACGTCTATTGCCAGGCAGGTTTCCCTACCTGGAAATTATCAAATTATCAGAAATCAACAAATTCTCTGAACTGAATGATTCCTAATTTACTAGGTACCTTTTATATAAGAAGTAAAATAATATAAGAAAACATTGATGAGTGACTATTACTACATTAAAATTACTTCGATGACATCACCTACAGTCTTACTAATTCTTATTTCTATGTAGTTTAAGTAATAAAACACCTCGCGTTTTGTTGATAAAAATGCGTCAACATTATAGCTAGGCAAGATGCGTGCTGATAAAGTATTTAAAAATAGGCGCGTAATCAAGGTCTTACCGGGTTCCGTTAGCAAGTCTGTCAATTATTATTATATCAATCACAACACTATCACGTATAACTAGCACACGTTCGTCTGTTAATGAGGCTGGCTACTACTGCTTTTGCCGTGCTGACTGCGTGTCGAGTAGTAAACCAATAGTAAGCGCACTTCGGTAAACTAGTAGGTCGTTAGTAGGTAGGTTGGTAGGTACCTACCTCATTATCAAACCGGCTCTGTGTGGGCTCTGCGTATCAAACAAAATATGACGCGGTGACGTCGGATTGTGTGCTACTCGTAGGTGATAAAATTGTGATACAGAAAATAGGTAGGTAGGTACAGCGGACAGTACGCTTTTAGCCTTCCTACCTAGACCACAGATTTACGATACAGATAGTAGGTACATCGTAAAACTATGCTAGTACTACCTAACTACGTGGAAAAGGCATTGTTTATGTGTATGAATTTATTGAGAAAACCGGGCAAATGCGATTGCATATTTTGGACGATGATTTATCGTGCAAAATTGAAACAATACCTAAGTACGGAACCTTCGATGTGCGAGTCTGACTCGCACTTGACCGGTTCACATACAAAGAGAAAGGCATTTTTTTAAATCATAGAGTGTTTTTTTTTTTTCTTTAAATCTGGCTTTACTCTGATTAGCCAATGTCAAGTTTGTAATTATCTTCAAGTTATTGAATCTATACAATTATGGACTCCGTCTGCGCCGGTGCCCGCCGACACACGCGCGGCGCCCCTTCAGAGCGCTTCCTAGTCAGTTCCACCACCAAAAAACACCAATTAACAAAAAAACCAGCCACTCTTAACAAAAAAAAAACTCCAAACAAGCACAGCACGCGCGCCATCAAACGCCATCACAGACGAAGTCCTAGAGTGTATTACACATTTGGCTACTTCATGCACACAGAGTAAAGTTATTGGTCTGTGGAGTACATGCAGTCTATAGCATGACTATACGTTCATGATCTCATCTGTCAATCTATCAATGACTGTCAAGTGTCAGGCCCACAGAGTTAATAATTGGTAGATTGGTATTATTGGCATTTATAGTTCAGGCCGTCTTTATCTTGGTCTTTATGATTTAGATACATAAATTTATTTACAAAAATCAAAAAATTGCAAAAGTTTTTCCTTTACACAAACATTTTAATTTTGGACTAACTTGTTAACTATTATGGCGGATTATTTTCAAGAAATGGGTTGGAGAGAGTTGGAAGACGGTGAACAACCAAATCATCTTCTTCATATGGCAAGGTTTCTCATAGATTTTGGTCTATACGAAGACAATTTTTCAGGAGAATGGCCAAGGTAGGTAATAGACTTTCTCTGACTGAATATTAAGTAAGGCCAGAGTCCCTCTGCCCCCAGCTACTTACCTACTATTAGAGCTTCAGCAGGTGAATTTAAGATATTTTTTTAGCATTTAAAGATAAATATTTGTTAATTCTTCTAGGTTACCACCAGCAGCATCCAAAGAAGCAGTGAAGAATCTTCAGGAAATTGTAATAGACACTGGAGACAAAAGTTGTCCCATATGCTTGAAAAAGTTTGAAATCAACAGTAAAGCAAAAGAAATGCCTTGCCACCATGTGTTTCATGAGAAATGTATTCTAACATGGCTAAATCAGGTAAACTTTATAGAGCTTTATAGTACCTATGCTAGGTGACCCACCTTGGCTTTTACACAAGTGAGCTTGTATATTCCGTCGGTCTGCCTGTCTGTCCATCTGTTGTGTCTGTAAAGACCTATAGCAGCGGTTCCCAAAAGGTGTTCCGCGGAACCCTGAGGTTCCGTGAAAGACCCTCAGGGGTTCCGCGAAAATTCAAGATTTCCATATTGTAAATCGTTTCACTTGTGATAATATTAAATTGACGTAATTTATTATTCATTTTCAATCAACTTGTTTTAAAATATTGCATTCCAAAATTCCATTTAGGCGCCATGTAGGTAGGTAGGTACGCTGTGCGTGTCACGTGTCGCGTCGCCCGGTCGCGCCGCTCGTCGTCCTCCCACCGCCCGCGCCGCTCGTCGTCCTCCCACCGCCCGCGCCGTTCGTCGCTCTCCCGCCGCCCGCGGCATACCGCGGCAGCTTGCGACCATTCAGTTGAGTCAATACGATTACTAGGACTGCACGTGATCAAGTTTTTGATACCAAATTTTAAAACTCGAAAATAAGCTAAGAATAAATTCCGTACCTAGATAGTGATTGTTTATAGTTTTACGAGCACTGTTTTAAGCAGGTATGTTTTTATTATTTTTACGTATTATAATGATAAATCAAATGCTACTTATAATAGTTCCACAAAAACAGGTCGTTTTTGCCTAAAATATTGCTGTGTTTTACTTACAGTTCACGATGGATAAATGGCTAAAACCTGGGATTGCTAAGGGGAAACGTGGTGCTAGCTTTGTGGACAGTAATGTTAATACTTATCAATCTAATCAAGCTTTTGACCAAGTCTCATCTTCACCAGAAGGAGAGACAATTGAAAAAAAAACGGAAATTACCAGTGGTGCTAGTTGTTCAGTAAGAACTTAATTCTATTTTTTATAATTTATTTCAATTTGTTAAAGTTACACGTATGTGTCCGCGCTTATACGAACTGTTTTTTATTGCATTTTTTTTTCAGGGTATTGGTACGGAAGACACTTTTGTTGAACAAAATCAGCAAAACACAATGATACCATCTACTACCGACCATACTGAACGTCAAGCGGGAATATCTTCAAAAAAGAGAAAATATGATGAGTCCTATCTGTCCTATGGATTTATACCGATAGGGAATGCTGAAAATCCTGATGGAAAATGTGTTGTTTGCAGCAAGATTTTGTTGAATAGCTCCCTGGCACCTGCAAAGCTTAAGCGTCACCTTGATACTAATCATCCTCACCTCAAAAATAAAAACATTAGTTTTTTTGAAAGACAAAGAGATGTACATCAAGCAGGTGTGACCGCTTTACAAAAATATGCAAAAACTGATAATGAAAACGCCACGAAAGCCTCATTCATGCTAAGTTATAAGATTGCACGAGCTGGAAAACCTCACACAATAGCCGAGGATTTTTTGAAACCATGCATGACTGAAGTTGTTGCCTGCTTGCTTGGAGAGGATTCAGCTAAGAAAGTGGCAACGGTACAGTGTTCGAACAACATCGTATCTGACCGTATTCATAAGATTTCAGACCACATTGAAGATGAATTGATTGATAGATTGAAAGAGAGCAATGCATTTGCAATGCAACTGGACGAAAGTACGGATGTTGCCGGACTAGCAATACTGCTAGTTTTTGTCAGATATCCATACAGAGAATCTATCGAAGAAGATTTGTTTCTCTGTGCTCCTTTGGAGGCCAATACAACTGGAGAAGAAATTTTTAAAGTTATTGATGAATACATGAAAAAAAACAAAATTGATTGGAATAAATGTATTGATGTATGCAGCGATGGAGCTGCAGCCATGATTGGTAAAGTAAAAGGAACAGTGTCAAGAATTAAAACTGTTGCGCAAAATTGTACTAGCAGTCATTGTATTTTACATCGTCATGCTCTTGCCGTGAAAAGAGTGGCATCTGATTTAAAACAAGTCCTTGATCAAGCCGTACAAATCGTCAATTTTGTGAAAACACGTCCACTGCAGTCAAGGCTATTCAAAAAAACGTGTGAAGACATGAAAAGTCAGCATCAATCACTCCTTCTACACACGGAAGTGAGGTGGCTTTCCAGAGGAAGGGTTTTAAACAGATTATATGAATTGCGCGATGAACTGAAAGTTTTCTTACAGACCCTTCCTTCGCCTGCAAGTGCTAGCTATCTTGAACTGTTACGAGACGAGCGATGGTTGATGAGATTGGCTTATTTGGCTGACATATTTGATAAACTGAACACAGTGAGCAGCTCTTTGCAGGGAAGAATGATAACCATATTTACAGTGAGTGACAAAGTATCTTCATTGAAAGAGAAAATCGCCTTGTGGATTGAATGTCTTGGACAAAAAAGGTATGAGTGTTTTCCACTACTTGAGCAATTTCTCAAAAAATATAATCATCTTCAAATCGCTACAGACCTAGAGATAAGTATACGTGAACATTTGACAAACCTAAAAACATCTTTGGAGGAATATTTTCCAGAAGAAAAGCTTCGGTTACGGGAAATCGAATGGGTCCGAAATCCATTTAGGATTAGTACCAAACCTTTAACACTGACTGTATTGGAATATGAAAATTTAATTGATATTAAAAATTCATCCACACTCCAACAACTTTTCGAATCTGAAGCTATCATGAACCCGAGTCAATTTTGGATTGGCCTGAAAAACGAATACCCGGGCATTGCTGAAAAAGCTATCATAGCATTACTCCCATTTGTGACAACTTACAGATGCGAGGCTGGGTTTTCAGCGTACGCCTACACGAAAAATAAGTTTAGGAGTAGGTTGAATGCTGCACCAGACCTCCGCATCCAATTGTCGGACATAAAACCTGACTTCGATGTAATTTTAAGGAAAACTATGAAGAGATTTCATTCATCACATTAAAATTTTTGTAATTACCTTTTCTTCTAACTAAGTAAATATTTTTATCTTAAAAAGTCTTTCTCTTAACATCAAACTTTGCGGACACCAATCCAAAAAGCCTCAGATGGTGTGATTTCACGAAAAAAAATGTTGCTGTTAAGGCGGAAATATACTTACGTGGCGTGGCATGTCGTGGCGCGCCAGGATCATACGTTTTCATACATTTGACAGGACGTGACACGACAAGGCATACAAGTATATCTTTAACCATATTAAATGTATGAAACCGATATGCTTCTGGCGCGCTACCACACGCCACGAGATGTAAGTATATTTCCGTCTTTAGTTTACTTCTTACTAAAAGCTAGGGTTCCGCCGAAAAATGGTGAAACAAAAAGGGTTCCGAAGCCAAAAGAATTCGGGAACCGCTGACCTATAGGGTACCTACCATTGACCTAAGATCATGTGGGTAGAAGATACATCGAAACTGTCTTAGGAAATATTAGGGTCTTTTTGAAAAAACAATTTTGGTATAGGTATTCAATTTTTTGGTCAAATGCGAGTTGTCCATAAAAATAAATAAAACTGACTTTTTTAATGCTGATCCAACTCAGTTTCATGTAAAGAACATTTCATTGTACCAGAAGAAATGAATGGGGACAGCAGAAGTTGCTCTTTAAGTAAATGTTTTTTCATCCAGCTACTCACAAACTGACAAATTTTATCTCTTTATAATATTAGTACAGAAGAATACTTATACAATTTATTATATTTTCATATTTTTGCAGACCAATTCCTGTCCTTTTTGCCGACATGAGTTGCCCACTGATGATGAGGGATACGAGGCCTACAAAAAAGAAAAATTAAGAGCAGAGCAAAGAAAAGAAGATATAGAAACACTGCATAATTCCATGTTTAGTTGATTTAAAAAAATCCAATTTAGTAAAAATTTTAAATAGACATCAACAATCCTAGACATTTAAGAAAGTATGTAGGTACCTGAATAGCTTTATATAATGAACAGCTTTTTTATTCCAATACTTAACTGAAACATTATTACAGTACCCAGCAGGAAATATTGTACATTGGCCTTAAGAAAGAGATAGCGGTTTCGTAGAGCGCCGACTGACAAAACGTCACATAGGTATTTCAATTTTCTAGGTAAGATAACTGTACCAAGTGGGATATCATATGAAAGACCTATACTTGTACTTTTAAGCAAAATAGTTTTTGTTTTATCGTGCAAAATGTCGGTAAAATACTCGAGTAACGAGTAAGGAACCCTCGGTGCGCGAGTCTGACTTGCACTTGGCCGGTCCATGAATTTAATTTTTTTTATTTTATATTTAAATTTAATGTATTAATAGCCAGATTTAAAAATATGAAGCTGAAAACCTCAGGATTTAAATGCTTGGGAATTAATGGGTTAAAAAGCCTATAAAATCAAAAATGAAAATATAGATAAAGTAAAGGATAAAGGTTTAGTTTAATGTGGTTATTGGTGAATATTTTTTTTTATCCTGTAGGTGAATTGTTATTTTAAAATAAATTAAATTTTCTTATTTTATTTTTAGTTGGTCTACTATGGTGAAAGTGTTTAGATTATATAACATGTATGTATATTGTATATCCTTCTTAAAATCTTTATATGCATTACTTGCCCTAATACATTCCATTTGGCCCCTTAGCAAAAAATCCCACCCAAATCTATTTTAGTAATTTTTCATAATTATTATTTTATGTTTTATACTTTTTAAATAATAATTTAGGTATATTATGTAAGATTTGTATTTGTGACAATATTGTAGTTAAGTATTTTATTGTATATACTTTTAAATACTTATAATATACCTACTACTTTTACTACTACATTTTGAATTTCTTTAATGGCGCGAAAATATCTCAGTCAATTAAAGCGCGTGCCTGACCGCTATTGGTTGCTAAGCTCGTGTTGGCCTACGCGCCATATTTTGTACGAAGAGAGAGACAGCACGAGTCTCTGTTGTTCTTGCAATGTTCTTGTGTTTAAAATCATAACGTCAAGCAATAAGGTCTGTATTTCATTGGTGTAGGTACATTCGGTTTTTGTCAGCGTTAGGTTGAGCTTTTCTGCGAAAACGAAGTTTGCCGATTTTCTGACTGACTCATCAACGCCCAGCCCAAACCCTTGGTCCTTGCAGAGATTCTCTATATAATGTAGACAAGGCGTAATCTGAATTTTTCTCACGGGGGCAAAGGAAAAAATATATAAATGATCTATAGGTTTATAACTTTGTATGCCCCACCATAAGAGGCATTGTTAAGTGTTCTATACCTACTTCCAAGCCGCCTTCCTGTTCGGTTGTCCACCGACTTTTATCGAATATCACACGGCGTGCATGGTTTGAACCGGCTTCAATTGTGGAATTGAAGCCGGTTCAAGCCATGCACGCCATGGTGGCATGTGTGGATCTACCATAAAATGTGAAAAGCACATGCCGTAGTGTCGTGGCTCTCGTGCTGCCAGCAGTTGTTCCGGCTTGCAACGATCTGAACTTTCTGAAGCCGCCGTCCGGCACTAACGCGCAGGGTGGCCTTTGGTGTGTAGAGTGCTTAACACAATGAAAAACTGGTTGACATCTTACATATTTAAGAAAATATCACAACCAACATGTCTTTCATGACTTATTTGCAAAGTGACATAATAATGTCACACTTTTCAAAAACATATCATAAAAAAAATTAATAAGTAGATCATGTGAAATTATTTGTAATGTTGAAAATTAATAAAAACGTATAAAAAATTAAATACACGAAAAATGAGTGGCAAAAAACGGTAAGCTATTAAACCAAAAAGTTAACAGTTCATGATAATATTATTAGAACTATTTAATTGGTCAGTGAATTTTTCAGCGTTTGCAGGTGCCCTCCAAAATTACAACGAATATGCAAACATGCGAAAGTCACGGATTGTAAGGATGTTGCGGAAATTATTGAAGCTCTCACATATCAAGCTGAAAGTAAGGTTTTAGATTTAATAACTTAAACTAAAAAATTTAAAAACCACCGACACGAAAACTTCTAATAATCTTCAAACGGCTGAACAGATTTTCTTGGATTATAGCTAAGAACACTCTCGATCAAACCACCTTTCAAACAAAAAATCTAAATCAAAATCGGTTCATTCGTTTAGGTGCTACGATGTCACAGACAGATACACATACACAGATACACACGTCAAACTTATAACACCCCTCGTTTTGGGTCGGGGGTTAAAAAGACCCACCCGGTCAAGTGCGAGTCAGACTTGCACACGAAGGGTTCCGTACCATCGTACAAGAAATAACGCTTTTTGATTTTCATGGCGGCATTTTTTTTATTATTATTTTTTGCAATAGAAATATATATTTTGTGAAAATTTCCTACTTACCCTATTACGGTTCATGACGTACAGCCCGGTTCCGTACATCTAAAGGAAAAAGGTATCCATATAAAATCACTTCGTTGTCTGTCTGTCGTGTCTGTCAAGAAAAGATAATCAAAACCTTATAGGTATATAAACCCGTTCTAACTTTGTTGACCTAGATTTTTAAAATAATGTAATTTTTTAAGGTTCAAAGAAAAGTAATAAAGTAAAACCACCGAAGTTTAAAACAAAGCCGTTCACACCGCGTCATTATAAGGACACGTGTATTCCTATGGCGCCGTCGATGCATACGAGGTAAGGGATAGTTTATTTTAAAATAACTATTTTCACTGTTATTGCATTAAGCTCGCTATGAAAAGAAAAAGTCCTGACTCTGTGACTCAGTGACATCAAGGTCCACTCAAAACCCTTGGACCTAGAAAGCTGAAATTTTGCACAGAGGTTTGCTGTATAATGTACCTAGACTGTGTTTAATGGTGAGATTTATAGAGGCCACTGTGACTTGGCTCAGATTGAGTTAAAGCGAGACAGATTTAAGTGAGAGATATACATCTGTCTCGTTTTAACTCTGTCTAAGCAAAGTCAGAGTGCGCTCTAAAGATCTCACCTTGAGCGTCTTGCCGTCTCTTCTTAGTAGATTATGCCTTTCGAACCGGTGGTACAGTCACAGACTAAGGCTGAGATCTATAGAACGCACTTTGACTTTGCTCAGACTAGACACTGTTAAAACGAGACAGCGTTACACCGCTGGCATAGATCTGTCTCGTTTTAACTGAATTTTAAGTGTAAGCAAAGTCAAAGTGCGCTCTATAGATTTCAACCTTAGCATAAGAGACAATAGCGCTTGTCCTACATGAAATAAATAAATTTTGATTTGTTGACAAGGACTAAGAGATTAGTTAACGCTTCAAGATAATTTTCCAAATATTGTTCATCATCATACCAGCCTGTGCGTGTTGCTTGCCCTGCTGGATATAGGCGTTTCCGAGGGTGCACCATATGAGCTGTCTGAATCCAGTTTTTTTGGTATTTGATATTAAATAAGTATAGGTGGTCGAAAACAGATTCCACAAAAGCAGCTATTTTCTATAGGAACCTACCTATCTTATATATTTCTTAGAATAACACCTAAATTGTACGGTGCTAAAGAACCTCGTAGATAAATTCCCATTTTTATATTAGCTGTCCTTATTAAATAACTATTGATTTTCTTACATTATGGATCGATTGCACCAACGCGTAAAAAGTCATAGCCGAGAGTAGATTAGATATTTTGCAGGTTTTTAATACAAAAACTGTCATTACGCCCAATTTATTCCTAGTTTAAACGTCACTCGATCTTTGTGAAATCGGCACTTAAAACAATTTAATCTTTGTCTATTAATAATTTCAGATTGAAATACATTGGACACTGTTCGTTAGAACCATCTAAAACAGACACTCGAGAAAAGTAAGTTTTACTTTACTATAGTTGTCTATTTAAGTTAATTATTCTTGCTTTTCAATTTATTTGATAAAATAATATTATGCTGATCATCTATAATATAGTGGCGTCGTCGATTCTGATGTTTTTCTCTGATGAGTGCTTATGTATAGGTATCTACATCTTTTTCTTTTTAATATTGCTGAAAAGGATAGGCAATGAATTTTAGGCTAAGGGCGCCTTCAAATTTGCCGCAAAATACCGCGTGGTGGCAGTACAGCTGCAGCGCTGCAGCCGCACTGCCTCCGCGTGGCACATTGTGGCAATTTTGAAGGCGCCCTAAATTCTAGTGCTATTCTACAAATTTAACAATGCTCAAGACTGGCACCAAGGACACGAGGTTTGACAGTTCTAAATTAAATGATGTTTGTCTGTCCTTTTCTTATTACATTAGTGAGAAAAAGATGCGAATGTTGAGATAAGAATCAGTACCTACCTACCACTGTTGGACTTATTTTAATTTAATAGGCAAGCCTACTCAAGGTTTGATTTTGGATCTACATCGGAAGAGGAGGCTGGCGGTGTATTAAGAAAGAAGAAAAAGAAATACAAAAAGAAAGTTCGATACTACGATCTGTTACCCTGCGATGTGATCCTGCCCACGCCGGTACCTGTTGTCAAGCATACAGCATCTGATCAATCTATCTTTAATGTAAGTATTTACTGGTTTTAGAAAAGGTTTGCAAGTCTTATTATTATTTTAAGATGATTTTTGGAGGGATATGACTTTAATCTTGTGTTTAACCATTATCTACTGCAACCCATGGCGCGACACGCTTGGGTCTTAGCAAGACAGAAAGATAAACATTTATTTGTCCACGAAAACGTTTACATTATAACGTTTACAAATAAGTACTTACGTAAATCTTAAAACTAATCAGTTTATCGTGGAACAAATAAGGTTCTCCATTGCGAAGATGCCTGTGTAGGTACCTACCTATAGTGTAGTTAGTAAGTACTTAGTATAACATATTGCTAAGGAACCAGAGATTATATCGAAGAATGATCCCTTTATCCCATTTAAAAATGTGAACTCACTTTTCCGGCGTTAGATGGATGCGCGCTAGCTACTAACCTACTCTTCATTGTTTTATTGTTTTGCCATAAAACGATCGCAAGATGAGATGTGCATTTCTGAAGTGTTTTAATAGTATTAGAAATACTAAGAAAGCTAAAGGAGAGACATTTCATGCGTAAGTAAAGTACTAATCAAAAGATTGGATATTGTTTGATCTCGTCGGGCCTATAATTATGTATAACGATCTGTGTTAAGAACTATTGCTCTATAAGGCTCGGGCTACACGCTCCCTCTTACCTGAGCGCGTAAACCTGCACAAGCCAGCGCAGTTAAGTGCGTGTGGACTGTGGACGGCAAGATGGTATCCAGTTCCAAAAGTTGCTAAAGATTGAAATGCGCAGTTCCCGAGAACTGCAGGTCTTACCTGTGGAGTTTTAACTATGCAGCTTGGTTTATTATTTACATTTCTGATCAGGTGGCGAGCCCTAAGACAAGTGGGGAAGTGATTGCGGCACAGAAGGCGGCAGCGAAACCAGCAGACTATAAACCGCCATTACCACCGAAATCTGGCTACGAGTAAGAAAAAATATTTATGCTGATAAAGGTAGTGTAAAAGTCAAGATAGGCAAAGCTTATACTCCATAGTCTTTTGAAAAATGAAGACAAATTCCTACGTTTGAGTGTGTGACGATTTCTAATTTGCTATAAGAGTAATAGAGTAGGTAGAGTGTCTTTAGGGGCGCGACTATTGTTATTAAATCTCACGAAGCTTAAGTTTCTTAAATTAATAATGTTGGTGTGATATTCCAGTTTGTACAAACCACATAGCGGAATAATAGTGAATAAGGACAAATCTTTTGCACCCGATGTTGTTCATATGCCTGGCCCAAGGAAATTTGAAAGGTAACTGTTTAAATTATACCTATCTACTTAAAGTTTCAGACTTTAATCTCATGTAGGTACCTACTAAGGATGTACCTACTTACTAACTTTGTTTTTGATTACCATAAATGTAGCTGAAATATTCAAATGTAGCACTAGTGCTTGTTATGTAATATCTACTTAAAGGAAGTAGGTATAGGTACGTAATATGTGATGATTTTTTTTAGAAAAAATATAAAACTTGTATTTTTATTTACAGCGATAAAAAACCAAAGAAAAAACCATGTCATAAAGGAGGGTAAGTTTTTACCTACCTGGGGTTTTCTTTAAAAAAAACTTTCAAATAAGAAATGGCTTTTATCGATAATGTCATATGACTATAAAGACAATTTTTTCAGAGTGTGCACTAGAAAATCTTGTACCAGGAAAAAATGCAGGTTAGTTGTTATCAATTCTCTTGTATTTCTTTATGTTTGAACTAGTTATCATGTAAAATTCATTCTTTCATTGATCTCTGTGATTTTTCAGAAAATATGCTGCACTGAGGAAACGTCAAATTGCAAGAAAAACTAGAAGGTAAAATTCGAAAAGGTCATAATATCTCAATTTTGAATTAATTGTGGATTGGAATGTTGTGGGATGGATTGGGGTCCCAAAGGGCTGGAAGGTTGACCTTACACTGAAAAGCGCACTGTTGGAAGACTTCCCATTAGGTGGATAGATGACATCAAATGATTTGCAGAGAACCACTGCATTCAAGTGATGCAAGACCGTGGCGTGTGGTAGTCCCTACTTGCAAGAGACCTAGGTAAGTGCAGCTATCAACGGCTATCGGTTGACGATAATAATGATGATATGCAGGTCGGAGCACAACGCGCCGTACACGACGCTGGGCGTGACGGACGGCAAGCCGCGCGCGCGCGGCACGCAGAAGCATCTCGATGACGACGACTCCATCTGCGGCCTCGATGAGATCCCCCGTCCGGAACATGTAAGTAAGCCTGGACGACACTGAAGGGGCAAAAGTCTCTAAAGCACTTGTCCGACCACCGATGGTTAGCGAGAAAAGAGCTAGAAACAAGAAATAACTGGGCGAGTAGCGAGAAATGAGTGTGTGTTTGGGGTAGTTTTTTCGCTGGGCTATGACCGAGTGTGCGCTGTGAACGGGGATCACTGGTGCCGCAACTGATCCTTCGTCTATATCTCCCGGAATATGTATTCCACGATCCGCTTTCTTTAATTTACAAACGGAGATCGCTCTCATCCTTCAAGGGGCTAAAATATTGATCACACACGGTGCAAGGACTGACAATGTTAAAAATTGCTCAAACTTTTATCCCACCATTCCGTAATGTTCAATAATACCGGTCAGTAATATCTTCGAAAGAATATAAAATATTGCTCAATCGTCGGACTTTCAAGATCCCTATGCCTAAAATTAAAACTTGTTTTGCTAGGCGCTTCAGTCCATATGCTGAATCATTCATTTATAATAAAGTTGTTAGAACATGTGACATTAAGCATTGTTCCGTTAAACAAGCCAAAGTGAAAATTGTAGCATGGCTTGCTTCCTTAGGTTACGATGCAATGCAACAGAGAAACTTTTCCTGCATTTAAAATAAGGGCACTCTGTTACTACTTTTCATTTTGTTTGTTTTGTTTTGTTTTTAAACATTCACTTAGATATTAATGCAACGCAACTAAATTACTTCGTAGACACACACACATCCTTATTTTTATCTTTATTTCTGTAATCTTAGAATAGCTGTTATACTTAATATTTACGCGTAATGTTATACTTAATAATTGTTATACTGTTAGCTTTAATTTAACCGAGTGTCAAATAAAATTGTAAACGGAATATACCCACGACACAGGATTACCTAGTGTGGGTACCACCAGACACAGGGAAATTATTGTATAAGACTATATTTTGCTAATAAAATATTTTTCATTTTCAAAAAAAAAAAAAAATTTGACCGTTTAGGGTACGCCTAATAATACAATTCTATTTTTATGTTTATTTTATTAGGTTCAAATACCAGCGAATTTGAAACGCGGAACACTACAGACCCACTCTCTAACGGTGCTACCTTGTACGAAAGAACGAAAATCTGCAATACACTATGGTATTCTGACTGGCACTTTCAACATGTACGACAATAAATTCAGTACGTAAATTGTTTGAATACCTTCTCTCTTTCTTAAGTAAGTATAGTTATATCTTTAAAATTTTCACACTTCAACACTTTTTAACATAAGATTTCTCTGTATAGGCGCTAGATCAAAAGGAAGGCAGGCTCTTACGATGAGCGTCATGGCTTACTGCTTAGCTTTTCATTATCATCCAAAACAGTGGACTATGAAATTATTGGATAACTTGATGGATGCTGGTGATCAATGGCAAGTATTTCTAAATTAGTTTGAAAACTTGTGGAAATACCGCAAATTAGTTAATTTGACACTTTCTTTAGGTACATGCAATGTTTGGACAAAGTACATGATCATTCAGCGGTGCAAGGAATGTGTGAGGTATTGCCGTTTGGTAAAAAGCAAACTTTAGTGTTGAACGGCAAGAGAATGCAAGTTTTGCTTGGAGAGCCAGACATAGTTGGATATTCAATGTCTCTGGACCCCACCGTATACAACCTTTGTAGAGGGCTCAAAGCGTTCTTTAAGAATAATCGTGCTGGTATTTTACTGACCAGGTATGTGACATAGTCTCGCAGGTACTTCTTTGAATTTTCACTCCATATTTACTGATAAATTCTACAAATTTTTAAGGGTACTGAAAGTTGTAATATGGAAGGATCGAATATGCTACTATATTTTCGATCCTGCGGGTAGGGACTCGAGGGCATATTCCAACTTTTCGAATGGTTGCGCCGCCCTTATCAACGTCAAGGATCTAGGATCAGTATCAGAAGTCTTGTTAGCGCGGAGCATTTTGGAGGATCAAAAATTCGTTCTGTCGCCCGTTAAAGTACTAAAAATGGTAGATGAGAAATGTGATGAAGATTTCGAGTCTGACAAAGAGTTGACGCAGGCTGAAAAGGCTATGATGGGTTATAGAATACTTACCGAAAATTGCGCTATCGTGAATGCGAATATGCATTTGGGTGACAGATGTTTTGAAGATGCAAAATATCGTCAAGCGTTGCCGATCGCTATAGTTGCCATGACGTATGCCAAGATATCTCCTCCTAACACGTGGTTTTCAAAGACATTGGACAAAGTGCTGCGTCTCGGCACCAAATTGTACATGGACTGCTTGCATCCTAAAGTGCTGATCGACATGACGATAGATAATATACCGAACGAAATTATTGTAGGCCCGTACGCTTGCGAGATTATTATTTACAGAGAGAGGGTTAAAGGCCAATTGTTTACTACGAAGGAGTGTTTGCTGAATATTCGCACGGGCCTCGAAGAATTCTTCAGTCATGAATATAATAGTGGTATTTTAGAATTCAATAACTATGCGCTAGCGGTGTGGAGACAGAAAGACATGTATTATCTGTTCGATCCATATCCGCGCGCTAACGACGGATCGCGATCAGTCAATGTCGGTAGAGCTTGTTGTCTGATGCTTCTCAACCCGGATACCATGGCTGCTGTGTTTACGAAGAACTGGGATTATTTGCCTGCAACTACACAGTTTTATATTCATGCGTTCAAAGTCCTGAAATTAAAGAAAAAAAATGTTCAGGTAATTTAAAACAATTATAAACATATAAAGAACAATGGGCAAAATTGTTCTCGTGACGGCCCCTTTAAAATATATTTGCTGACATAGATGGATGACATTATAAACAATTCTATACTTATCTTACTTATTGAAGAAGTTGTAGACTTCGAAAGATAAGTTCATAATATTATAAATACCTACGGTGTGGAATGCAGGGTGTGGGGTGTAGTGTGCAAGGTGCGAGACAGGAGTACTCTGGGAGTACCACATTTTGACGTTTCTCGTGACTTTTTTCTTGAACAAGTTTAAAGTTTGATTCAAACTACAAATACTTAGATTTACGATATAGAAAATATCCTAAATCATGTTTCCTAAGTGACCGCTTTAAGGACTAAGATATACATACAACTCTATGATCAAGATACTTGCATTTTGCCCACTGTCCTTTTCAATTTTCAACAATCTATTATTATCAGTCTAGTAATTGGTAGTGGGTAAAAATATCTTTGAATTCTCTTATTTCTTTCGTTTAATTTATTGCTGTTGATTTGGGAATCATAATATTAAATAATTTCAGGCTCAAATATTATGCACTCTTAGCGACGAGCAGTTGCCAGGAGTCAAGAAAGTGAAACGTAAAGTTCTGCCGACGAGCAAGGCTCGAGGCGATGGCAAGGAGCTATTCCACGACGTCTTGCCTATGGAAGAGCTGGAAGAGACGCCTGCAGCTGGGGTAAGCTTTTACTTCCTTAGCTTTTACTAGTTTTCCCCGCCTATTTGGGGTTTTAGAGTATCGTAGTAAAAATAAACTTATAGTTTCGTAGATACGGTCGGCCTCAGAATTCGAGTAGCAATTCCGCGAAACTTTTGTATCAAACCTGTCGCACTTATGACCTTTTTCTATAAACACGCCACACCTAATGCATGTGCATAACCGTGCCACAGGAATATGATCATTAAGGTGCTAAACGACTTACGGCCTTTGACTGTATATTCCATTTATTTGACGTGTCACAGCCATCTTAAAATAAATAAAGTTGAAAAGCCTGTGCTTTCCTCTGTTTATAGAAACCAGTTACCACACATTTGAATTTTGAATTTTGAAATAAATATTCAAGATTCAAAACCTCCTGAACACAAAAAGCTAGAGGTGAAAACATTTTGGTTTACCCTTTCTAGTGATAGGTAGGTAGGTACTTCGTTAAATACGTAGGTGTTTTTTAAAACCATTGTAAGTTTGTTAGACAGTTTTTAGAAAAAAAACTATTGTGTAAGAAATAATGACACTTCACCAATCGTACAAGTCAATGTGTCAGCTAGTATAATTTATACAAAAAAAAAATATTTTTTTAGCCACAAGTGGATGAAGAGCATATGGGGGATATAATATCCTTGGTAGAAAGCGTACAAGAGGACTATCTTCCTCCTATACCTTTAAAATACAAGAACTTACCTCCTGAAGAATTGCAGCCTAAAGTCGGTAAGTACCTATTTGTTCTAATAGTGAACATTTTGTGAATTACAGTTTTTACAAATAAAATAGGTACGGCAATCAATCATTATAAATTTCTATTCCGTCGAAACCACCGTAGATCTCTCATAGAACCTACCTATACTTGTTTAGACACAGGTAGACGTATAGGCACATAATTATGGGAGCGCGGATACTGGGTTTAAGTACAGCTAACTTGCACCCACTCTCGCTCCCATACTACCTACTTGGAAAGTCGGGATTGTTCGTGCGTGTCCGTCCAAGTTAGATTATTTTTTTTTAATCCAGATGCAAGTTAGTTAGCCCTTGACTGCAATCTCACCTGGTGGTAAGTGATGATGCAGTCAGATGGAGGCGGGCTAACCTGGGCTATGGCAGTTTTTATTAAACCCATACTCCTTCGGTTTCTACACGTCATCGAACTAGAACGCTAAAACGCTTGGCAGCATGGCTTTGCCTGACCGACAAATTATGATCAACAGCCAACCAAATACCTGCCGAGAATCGAACCCGGGACCTCTCAATAATAAGGCTACAGCGACTTACTACTACGCCAGGGAGGTCGTCAAAGTGTGGCTAGCATAATGAGTGGATAGAACTAGTTTTGTGGGCACACAGTGAACTTGGACTCGCCGACGGTGTCGGTGACGCAGGTGGTGCCGCCGTGGCCGCGCCCGCGCGACAAGACGCACGAGCCGCCCGAGCCCGACCCCGAGCCCGAGCCCACGCCGCCACCCACTCCACCGCTGCTACCGGTATGCCACTACCTTGCGCCGCTCTCTCAGTCAGTCAGTATATACTGAACTCCCAGTCCTTGCAGTGGGTGTGCAGCGAATTGCTTTGACACCGCGATGGTGACGCCTTCTCCCAATATTTTAGTTAGATACCGAACGCTGTCATATTATATCTACATAATTATTAGGGTTCCGTACCTATAGGTTATTTTCCGTTGAAAGAGACAAGTAGGTAGTTCTCATAGCAAAAATCCGAAAACCGTGAATTTGTGGTTCATCACAAAAAAAAGTCAAATGCGCGAATTAGACGTTAGGTTAGGTTCCGTATTTGGCTATTTTTTCTGATATTTTGCATGATAAATCAAAAACTGTTGCATGCATAAAAATAAATAAAAATCTGTTTTAGAATATGCAGATAAAGCCCTTTCATAAAATACGCCACTTGGTATAGTTATCTTATTTGGAAAATTACAGAACAACAGAATTACAGAACTATAGATTTTTTTGCTTTCAGCCACCGGAAGGAGGGGAAGAGGAGGTAAATATTTTGCGTTATTTATTTTGTATATTAAGTTCATATAATCGACAAAAGGCGGTTATAGTCTTGCGGTTTAGACGTCGGTCTTCATTTTGGGGGCTTTTTTCTTTATCTTTCTGGAGTTTTGTGCGTTTAAAAAAGAAGTAAGTATCATTTTCTTTAGGAGTGGGGGGAAATATTGTGACGAGACCTGAATGCCTGAGAGTTCTGTATAGTAATCTCAAAGGTGTGTGGAGTATGCCAGTCTGCACTTGGCCTCGCCTACCTCATTCTGAGAAGTTATCCGTGTTCAGTAGTAGGCCGGCAATGTCAGCTTTATGCAAATGAAATTGTAACAGGAAGAAGAAAATGAGGAGGAGGAAGATGAAGACGCAGCGCAGCGAAAGAAGGAAGAAGAGAAGAGGAGGAAGGCGGAGGAAGAAGAGGCGCGGCGCAAGGCGGAGGAGCTGCCGCCGCCGCTGCCGCCGCCGCCGCCCTCGCCGCAGTCCGAGCCCGAAGAAGTACCGGTAAATACACGTGCGGTTATAACTGACAGTTTGACCACTGAAACGGACATAATACTTATAAGTATCCTGAAAAATCGGTCTAATGCGAATCGAACTCGCACACAAAGGGTTCATCATACAAGATTTTTTTTTAAATATCGTGGCGGCCATTTTGAAATACATATTTCGTATTTGTTGTTATAGCGGCAGTAGATATACAAATTCTGTGAATATTTCAACTCTCTACCTATAAAATTTCAACTCTCTACGCAAATCGAAAAAATGCTTTTTTTATTTATTTTGTTTGAAAAATACTTAAAATGTGATAATGCAAAGTTTTGTTTTTTATTTTAGTTGGCGCAACCAATAGAAATAGTCGAAGATGAAGTCCAAACGATGCCGCCGGTCAAAGTCGACCGTCGAATCCTTCTCACAGAGGACGCCATGTACCGTTCCAAGTTGCGACAGCTCCGCAAAAAAATGACGCCTCCTTTAGTAGAAGCCGGCGATGAATTGACGGCGCAAGAAGAGTTAGAAAAGCCGAGCAACTTCAAAAGTTTGCCGGACAACAGTCAGATTATAAGAGGAACAACTGCAATTAATGAATCAGACGCCATAGACGTGCTGCCCTTTGCAGCCATAATGGCGATAGTGACGTCCTACAAGTACACAGTGAACACGTGGACGGTCGGGTTAGTTAACTTCGTAGTGGAGACGGCCAAGAAGTTACACCAGAATAAGAAGGAAAAGTTTCAGCTCGCCCCGGTTCATGTTATACCGAAAATTGCTATTGGACATCAGGTTAGCTTGTAAAGAAACTTGATTCGTAGCAGAGTAGTATAACCGCTCGGATGTACCACTCTACTGCACTTGCTCGCTCGATCGCTAGCAAATTCAGCGCAGACTCGATCGACATCAAGGACCCAGTGGCTGTAATTGCATTTTTGCGTTGATACTACTGGAAAGAGCCATCACCTTGGTCAATTAACCTGCGAACTGAAGGGGTTTGCGTGGAAGATCTGACGAGATTTTGAGATTTTTTCGTTTGGCAGGCGTATCACGCTCACATCGACGTGGTGGGGTCGGGCGTGACGTGGCAGCTGGAGCGCGCGCTGCGGCGCCTGCTGCGCGCGCACGACCGCGGCGCGCTCACCACGTCCAGCTACAGCTGCGCCGTGTTCCTCCGCAGCGGCCTCTACTACCTGTACGACGCGAGCGCCTGCAACGCCATGGGCCTGCGGGAAGCCGACCGGAGCAAAGGCAAAGCGTGTTTGATGCGATTCACCTCGTTGCACGATCTCGTAGCGAGGTATTAATCCATACTTCATTTTTTAATTAACTTTTTTAAATTAAATAAACATATTAATTCTTTTACGTGACTTCATCAGCTCTAAGTGACTTCACTTTTCTTTCGTTCTGTTTTATGATTTTGACGTATTTGAATTTTTTATTTCAGGGTTTGGTATAATAAAGGTGGGAAGACCGAGGAACAGCAGTTTATACTGAGCAGAATAATAGTGAGAAGACTGATGATCGAACCCCGCTTGAAATTGCCTGAGGACTACGATTTTGCCACGATGGCGCCCAAGAGCAAAAAATCTAAATTATCGTTCGCTGATGAATCGAAATCATCATCTGATAAGAAAAAATCTACTACCGAAAGCTCTGAGCCAAAAACGGAACCGCCGGTTGGCTACCAACAGATCGGTGGGATATACAGAATAGAAGGGACGACAGCGCTCAAGGACAGAAAATCTACTTCAGACGTGAAATCTTGTCATTTCGTCAGTTTAATAGCTATGCTGATGGCGACAATGCACCCCATCCGAACCTGGGACCACGTCACGGTGGACACATGCATCGAGAAAGGCTTAGAAATACACGAGAAGGCGACCAACTTGAGCGTTTGCGAAAAGAGAGTGATCAAAAACATTATTCTGGATGGCAAATTCGTGAACGTTAATATCAAGAAAATTACTGTCGTGAACAAAAATCCGGAGAAGACACTAGAACAGTATTTGAGAGCAGTTTTGAGAAGACTCCGATACGTCATCATTAGATTCCCTTCGTGCAGCATGGTGATCTGCCAGACCGACGGCTACTACCACCTGTTCGACGCCTACGCGCCGCCCGCCGACAGCCCCGACCCCGCGCTCGCGCAGCGGGAACGCAAGGCCAGCAAGGACTCTGCGACGGAGGCGCCCGCGCAGGCGAAGCCGGCCGCCGTGGCCGGCTGGACTCTCTATCGCTCCATGGAAGCTTTGATTCATAGAATAAAGAAAAATGTATCTTCTGCGAACTCTCCTGAATTCTATACTTTCGAACTGACTTCGATCAAAACTGCTCCCCGTCATTCCGCTCTGAACTACAGACTCAGCCCGCTCTTTAAACCGGACGAGAATCCTAACGCGCCATATTTAAGAAGACGTAAGATTCGTCCGACCGTAGATGAGAAAATGTATTGGCTAAATATTGAAAGTATACCCTGGTCGCGCATGAATTGTGTCAACGATTTGGGGCTAGACCGGAACACCCCTCGAACTATGTGGAAGCATTGGGACATCGAATTCCCCGGAGACCTCTACTCGCTCTGGGGATCGCTGCATCCCTCGGACGCCAAGTTTGAGGAACCTTATCGCGGCAAACAATACTTGGCGACCAGCGTCGTGGCGCTGGTGATGAGCAAAGCCTGCAGCTTGAGCGCTTGGACCGGCAGTCTCCTGGATGGAATCGTCGAAGTGGGAGACAGATATCATCAGAAATGTCATTCCAAGTTCGGCAAAAACCACGAAATCGTGCTCGACGATTTAGAAACAAAGTTTGATGATATGTATCCCTACTCGTTTTCGGTGAAGTTTGATAAAGTAATATTTGGCTTTGTGTATAACATTTATCCCGATAGATTTAATTTGAGCAAGGCTTTAGTTTATTTCTTTGAAAAGAATGTTTTGGGAATATTGATAAGTCCTGCAAAGAACTTGGCTTTTGGCAAGGCAGGCACCTCGTATTTCATGTTCGACTGTCAGAGTTACGGAGCCCCGGTATTCAGTCCCGGCCAAGGAGCCGCGTACATTTTGAAATGTGAAAGTCTCAACAGATTAATCTATTGTATGGCGATAACATTGAATATAAGAAGACATGGTCAGCAATTCCATTTGTACAGCGTAACTTTGACACTTAATGAAAAATCTAAATAAACGGTATAAATACATATCTACTTGGTTTTCTTTCGTTTTAATTATTATTATTATAATAATTAATCTGGTCTTACTTAGGCGCCATCTCCACGGCCGAGAGAATCGCGGCGATAGCGAGACTATTACTGCCACCAAATTTGATACAACTCTTAATAGACCAATCTCCACAGGGCGATACTATCGCCGACGATAGTAGGTCAGACTCGTTGCGATCCTCTCGCCCGTGTCGCCATTGGGCACTAAATATAGGTATGGATGCGCGAAGAATATTATTATTTGTCAAAATAAGAGCCTCCCGTCGCCCGAACGCACCTACAACCAAGGGCGGATCCAGCTTTGGCGCCAGGAGGGGGTCACATAGTCGTGGTCAAGTCAAGAACTTATAATTTAATTTTAATAACAATAGATACAAGTAAAAAGTAGGCACATAAGTCACGCAGCACTCTTTCAGTGAGTAGGTACCTACATATCTACCTATGGGATTTGTTTGGAGGGGGGGTTATCCGGAGAAAAAATCTTCTACTCGACTTGACGGGTTGCTTAGTGGAATTTTACCTTTCAATTTGATCAAGATTGATTGAAGATTTGAACAAGATAGAATGCAACAAGAAATATGAGCGCGAGCGCAGCGAGCGTAATTTTTCCTGGTACAGATAAAAAAGCGAGAGATGAACGAGCTCAGCCATAAAAAATGTTACCTATGTTTTAAAGCACCTCACTCTACTTTCCTCATGAAAAATAAAGATTTTCTAGGGATATTCAAAAATGTAATCTCAAGCGCACGAAGTTCCGGGTAACTACTACAAAAACAACTAATAGAATAAAAGCACGAGCGAAGCGAGCGCGAAATTTTTATTAATTGTATTAACGAAATAATATTAGCGAAAGTACTTTTCAGGGCTTATATTTTTAGGTAAAATTTGGTACTATTCAGTTGTACCCTGCATTGTATACCTAGGTATTTTATCCCAAAAAAACTGAGTTTCCACGGGGTTTGAACGAAGTTCCGGTAATCAACTAACACAATATAAAAGCGCGAGCGAAGCGAGCGCAAATTTATTGATAGATTTACAAAAAACTTGTAAATTCGAGAACTCACTAGTATATTATGCATTTTGAGAACAATTTATTTTGGCTACAGCCATGTTAACATTAATAACATTTAAGTTAAAACACAAGTTCGTTCCCAAACGTTTGCCATCACACAAAGTTATTATATTATATAAAAATTAATTAAATATTGAAGGTATGTAGTTACATAAAATCTGTATGGTGACAAAACATATAAATAAAATCATTATGTTCAATTAGTGGTCCACCTAAGTCCTGGTACCAGTTCAGGGGGGGGGTCATGACCCCCATGACCCCCCCCCCTGGATCCGCCGTTGCCTACAACTGGTATGGCGCTCGCCGCGCAGCTCTACTCCGGCATCGCTTCTTTCACACAACCCAGCGACATATAGCCCGCAGCGAGGAGAACATATAATACGACTTACATACTACTAGCTACGGAGCCCCAAGCCAAAACGGATGGAGTGCCCTAGCCGGTGAAATTCCGACTAGAAAAGCAACACCGGGGTAGTAAGAATACCCCGCGCCCTGGGTAAGGAGGCTACGTCTCGAGACCTGTGGTCCCCGCTTGGCCTTTGGCCAACCAGTCTGTATCGGGGAAGTTTTCTTCCCAGCGCCACATCTGGGCAAAGAGTCTACGCCTCGAGGCCCGTCTCCATCTTGGCTGAGGCAAATCGTAGACCCTGCTGCTGCTGCGCGGAAAAATGATTCAAATGCAGCGCCATCTAGCGCAAAGAATGTTCGCTAGATGGCGCTGAATTTGAATAATTATTTTGAGGAAATTACAGAATTATAATATTCCGTATTTCGAAGGATTCTATTGTTTTTCTGGATTAAAACTCCGATAACAGAATTTAAAAAAGAAATTGTTGAGGATGTTACTCTATAACTTGGTCAAATCATAACCAACTTAAACAATTCTGTTTCTTTACAAAGTTTGTACTATCTGCCCGGCTAGCATGGGCAGTAGATAAAAATAATATCCCCGATTATATCCACTGATGTCATAGAAATCAGTGGATATAATCAGGGATATAATTTTTATCTACTGCCCATGCTAGCCGGGCAGATAGTACAAACTTTGTAAAGAAACAGAATTGTTTAAGTTGGTTAAGATTTCTATGACATCAGTGGATATAATCGGGGGATATAATTTTTATCTACTGCCCATGCTAGCCGGGCAGGTGGGTCATAAAAAATGAAGATCTGATGAATTCAATTTATTTAAAGCTGGGGGACAGAACTCAAGGGGTAACAGGGATTTAAGCATCATTGAAGATAGCTTAGTAAAAAGTTATGACTTAATCATACTTGATACATACATGTCATTCTTTCTCAATTATAGCAACTGGTTCAATTTCAGTAAAAAATATTTAGCACCTAAATGTCTCTACAGTTATACAGAACATGTCAGGAAGTTTTGAAAGTATTTTATAATAATGTAAAGCATTTAAATTTGTCTAGGGAATAGGTAGGGCCCCCCCAAGCCAAGGGGTTAGCTAGGTATACGTAAGTTACAGCTTTTAATAGCTATTTCGTTCAGAGACCTAGCTAGCTTCATTGCCAATATGGAAATATCCAACATATTATAGGAACCTATGAAAAAAAAGTCATCTACTAATCAACATTATCAGTAACTAAATAAAATAGGTGCAAGTAGTAATAAAAATATTGGAACAATGCATGGCCTTGACTCAAAAGAGGGAATATTAAGCAATATCTGGAATGAATTCATATGACATTAAATACATTATTTTTTAAAAGATTAGGAAACTGATAATGAGTACTGTTCTGACTCATGTGCACAGTGCAACTGTGCTCGGACAAGCAAATGTTAAATTCCTATATTTTAATTTTATTTTGTAGGCAAATAAAAACAAGATTTTTTGCAATGATTTTATTATAACTGTAAAAACCTTAATATTATACAATATAATGTACTGAATTTATTATAAGCATTATCACTACAAGGGATTTCATTCCAGATCAGGTAAGTTTTCATCATCGGAATCACTCTCCACATCGTCAAAGGAGGGCTTCTCGGCACGGTCCCCGGCGCCTCCGCCCATGTTGCGCAGCATCTCCTCGATATCATAAGGGGCGCCGCCGCCATCCTCCTCCTCGTCATCTTCATCTTTCCACTTGTTAAAATCTACTTTAAGATAATGAGGCTTCTTTTTATCTTTCGTTAGAGATGGCCAGTAAGGAGCATCTTTCTTTTCTTTGGAGAGGACCATTTCTATACAGCGACCCTTGTTAACGAAGGCACTTTTTGAAGGAACCACGGCATCGTAGAGTGGAATTGTAACCTCGTGAACCTTTTTGTCTAGCGCGTTGACACCTTTGAAATAGACTGAATCTTTTTCTATTTTAATTGACGGATCTTTAGATTCAATGCTAAATGTGAGAAAGACTTCTTCTTTGCGCTGTGCCCATAAAACGGGAGGCGGTACTGGAGTCTCACCTGACATTTTTATTTTTTTAACACTTCTAAATTTTAGAACAAAGAATGTTCACAACGTGAAATAATTGATCAAACGTGAATTTAACTAAGAAATCACAAATCAATTAGCGATGATTGAAATTCTATGCACCATTCGGTTTGCCGACTCGCCGATTCATTTATGGAAACTAGGGTTAACACATTTGAAAATTTTAATTTCTACCATAATCACAGCTAAAAGCCTAACCATGAATCTATATTATTATGGTTAGAGCACACTTAATACAGGAGCTCTAAGGACTTCGAGTAACATAACAATTATTATTATCGCTATCCCACTTTGATAGCATTACATTACAAGACGTATTGCATTGTAATTAGTATTTGCATCAAGTAGATAGGAGGACTATTCGATCTATTTTTAGGGTTCCGTACCCAAAGAATATAAATGGAACCCTATTAATGTCACTCTACTGTCTGTCTGCTGTCTGTCCGTCCGTCCATCCATCGATCATATCACTCTCTATCACGGTCTCTAGCTCGTAGACGAAATGAGTTATAAATCTGAAATCTTGGTATTTGGTGTAAAATGACTCGAACCCAAATATTGAAATAGGAATTCAATTAAATCAATTATCTTCCAGGGGGTCTCCTATATTATGTAGATGAAAAAGGAGCCAGAAAAATTTATTTTTTCTTATCCTACCATATGGGATATCATTGTTTAAAACTGATTGAGTAGAGTACAAGTATATATTTTATTTATTTTTTATCTGAAAAAAAAAAGAAAATAGGGCCATCAAAGTTGTTAGATTTAGACCATTTTTGTAAACTATCTCAAAAACTAAACTAGAATTCTAGTTAGGAATATGAAATCTCGGTAGTTAACTACATTATGTAGGTACCATACACGTATATTTAAACAACAAATACTGAAAACAACAATTTATAAAATAGTTTGTAGGTTGTGACTAAAACAAACGAATATTTTTTGGGGGTTTCTTTCATGGTTTATTGCGATGGTCTAGCTCGTAAAAGAAATAATTCATATACCCAAAATATGATGTTTATTATTATGTACGGATCCCTAAAACAGTGATGCCCGACCCTCACTTCGCCCCTTTTATTGCATATTCATGGGTAAAGCAATGTATTTATACATTAGAAACATTAGTAAGTAACGAACCAATAAAGAAGTATCGAACTCGCACTTGGCCGTTTTTAGGGTTCCGTACCTCAAACGGAAAAATGGAACCCTTATAGGATCACTTTTGTTATCTGTCTGTCTGTCTGTCTGTCCATCCGTCCGTCGTGTCTGTCAAGAAAACCTATAGGGTACTTCCCGTTTATTTTTATGCATAATAGTTTTTGATTTATTGTGCAAAATGTCATTTATTGTGTAAATGTTGTGTACATTTTGGGAATTGAAATTCAACCTTTTGCGAATTCAACATATTTTAAGGAATTCAACATTTTGGGCCTGAATGCAATTCTATTTTATATTTTTCAATTTTTCAATTTTTATTTTTCATTTTTTCGCTCCTTTTGCCTATATATGGAACTTTCTTATCACACCTTACATATTGGGATTACAGAACTTAAAGGTCCTCCTTTCAGAAAAATTATTATGGAACATCATGAATATAGAAAATGTACCGGAGTTCAACAGGTTTCAAAAACTATCGATCATAGAGGCATGGTTCCGGAACTAAAAATGTGCAAATGCAAAACCTTGGGCCCGGTAAAAAAAAAGATGAATGCTGAACAAAAAAAATTGTCTCCATACAAAATTTATTCCTCAATGTTTATCTTTCAAATGGTTACCCAGGAAATTTTTGTAACTTTTATTACACCTTACATGTGTATAGTATAGAACTCAAAGGTCTCCTTTCAGAAAAATTATGAAAAGTCATGAATATTACAGAAAAATCACTGAAGTACCCCCTAATGACTAGAACATTCTATTCTGTAAATTTTTCTACTAAAAGTTCATATATTTTGTCATATAGCAACACTAAAAAATAAAAGCCAGACCGTTTCGTGCGTGCGTAGGTATAATCTGTGATTGTAGCATGAACTAAATCACTACGTTATATGAATGTAGTCGTCACGGGTAACATTGTTAACGCGTCAAACATTGTGAGAATCATGTTTCAGTGGAAATATTAAAAATTTATATGATAAGTTTTTTTTGTTTAAGCATTTAACAAAAGAAATAAAACCATTAATAGTTATTTGTTCAACAAGATACAAAGTTAATTTTTGTCGCGCGTGCCCAGTCTGAAAATGAATTTTGCTATCTTGATGAACAAATAACTATTATTAGGTGTTGTACACTATCATTTTAAAGCACGTGAAGGGTTTTCACTGCAATGGTGTTTTACTTTTTCTTTTCTTAAAAGTATGTAAATATACTTATTAATTTTACATACTTAGGTACCATTTTTTTGTTCCATTTTACATATTTTGGGTTTGTTTCCTTTATTAATTCAATACCTATTTTACGTAAATTTTGTAAAAATCATCCTAAAATCCTTCGATAATAATATATCAGGGTGCTACGGCAGTGCCACCGCCAAGACGAGCCAAACTAAAGGATATCTTTATTTTCGAATGAATGTTACCCATGTGTACTGTAGTGTGTCTGTAAAAGTGTTTATAATCTATTTAGATCTAAACATATCCTGACCATTCTAACACGGCTACTTGGAAATAGTTCGTGATCTGTGATGGCTATGGTATAATCTCAAGGGGCACCCCCCAAAGATTAAAAGTCTTTGGCTCCCCAGCCAGTCCCATCCATGATCCATCAGCAGCCTGCTGCTGAATAGACAATAGAATAAAAATTGGTACCTAATAATAATTAGTGTTAATAAGCCATTAAATTAACTAAATAATATATAAAAGGAAAACTGAATAGCGACTGATCTATCAATGCACAGCTCAAAGGCTATTTGGCATGCAGATTGCATACGAAGGAGCCTCCATCCCATCCCCCTTACATACACAAATCCTGTCTTGGGAAAAAATATTAAGTCAATAAAACTCCACTGACAGTTACATTTTAATTTAACTTTTTTATTAGATAAGTAACTTTTATGCAGGTAGGTACATTAACTCGTAAGCTTTTGGAAATACTGGAACGGCTACGTTATTTAAGGCATTTCAATTTTAAACATTAAGTAATATAATAGGTTTGTTGTTTGGAGCACTAAATATCGTCTTATATTATACCTACTAGTTGTCACTAAATAATAAGTCCTTTTTGACGTTTCTTATCCAAACTCAGATCATTTATTCAAAATATTGTAGATACCTACCATTTGTACATAAACACTATTTGATTGTCAATTGTTGAATTTGTAAAATAATTTTGGTGGTGATAATTAATTACCTAAAAAGACAAAAGCTACGAGGGTTTCGGCTTCGTGTGTCGATTTTTTTTTTTAAAGAGTAACAGAATTACAAATGGCAAAAAAGGTCCTAATTCTCTTTGAAAAAGAAACGAAAATGAGACCGTAGATACGAAGGTAACTACGAACATGACTTCTGGCAACGTTTCTGGGCCTATTATTTTGAAACAACAGTATTTATAGTTGACAGCTATTTCGTGACAATAAAGGTCCAAACGGAACAGTTTCTGTACGTAAAGCTGTCCCTACGTATATTTTGCGGATTTCTTAATCCATTCATATCTTAAATCTCTGTTAACTTTTTCAATATCATTCCTAGAGATCTACTTCAGTACTTAAGTATAGTATAGTATTTTTTTGGCGCGAAATAACAGTAAAATCACGAAATAAATTAATAAGATCCTGCCATAGCTCATTCTGCGTCAAGCTTCCTGCATAGATTGTCATTTGTTATAGGGTTATAATTTGAAAGTTTCTATACATTAAATTAACAACATTCGACAGAGCTTACAGACGAAAAAGTTATTTTTCTTACATCTTAGAATTTATTTTCCTTATAATAATGAATAGATGCAACTTATACTTATCTATAGAAATATTAATTTCTTGAGTTTATTATATACGTAATATTATGGTTTAAAATTAATATAACAATGAAATGAAGTTTAAATTAAAAAAAAATACATCACAGTCAATATCAAAAGCTGACTATGAATTTTTTAATACAATTTGGAAAGGGATTGTTTCCCTAACTTGTAATTATAACTACAAACCTGACATTGGCTAATCTATGTAAAGCCAGACGAGAAAAAAAAAAAAAAAAAAAAAAAGCTGACTATAGTGCGTTTCATCGAATAGTGCCTATGGCGTTATGTTGGCTCCCCTGTCTGTCCAAGTCATTGGCACCATATTTGCATTAGAAGACGCAGATTTTGTTTATTTGCATTTGATTTTCCTGAATGAATGAAATGAAAATCAAGTGAAAATAAACAAAATCTGCGTCTTTTCATGCCAATATGGTGCCAATGACCACCCAACAGACAGGGGAGCCAACATAACGCCATAGGTACTATCCGATGAAACGCACTATACACACTTTTCTCTTAAAATTCTTTTTCTAAAAATTGTCTAACTCCAAAAAGTAGTTTTTGGGTTATCACTTAAAAGTTTATTTTTCAAAAACGGATGTTTCTAAAAAATACTGTTACGTAGGGTAGGTAGGTTTTTTTAGTTAGTTTTCAATTGGGTCTTAAGTAGCAAACTTTTTTAGAAGCATCAGTTTTTCTAAATTCGAACGTTTTTTCCTATAACTCGCAAACTACTTTTTTGGGGTTAACCGTTTTTTAGCAAAAGGACGGCAGTACGGCACTGCAAGCTTGAGAAACCTACATGGGCTACTTTGTGAAACTTGTTTGTTCCTGCGATCAGCAGTTTCAGATTTCAAGCATGCTTGCAGTTGCAGTTACATATGTAGCCATCTATGTACATAATATTATGTATAAAAATATAGTTATAAATGACTAAACCTATATAGTACTGCCAATATCATCTGTAGCTAACTGTCGATATTTCGCAAGTCGTTGCCACGTTCTATACTGACCTTTATGAACAATGGCTCGATTACGGTAAAATGACAGCTACAATGTCACAATCGCAATCACCTTTTATTGGTTGGTTGTTGTGATTGGCTTAATTTATGGTATCCTTGTTGCAACAATGCACTGTCAACCAATCTGAGGTGATTGCGATTATGGCATTGTAGCTGTCATTTTACCGTAATCGACCCCTTGATCTTAAACGTCAGTATGGAGTAGCCTCTTCATAAGATGACATCGGCAGTAGTAGGTACTTTACAATCATATTGAGAGAACAAATCGATGATTGCATTTTGGAATAATTAATTGATGAAAATTAAATTACAAAAACATAACTATGTATTATGTATCGTTCTACTTCTAAAGCCAATTAATTGATAAAAACAATGCCTACACCTACAACTAGACTTACCTACGGCATAAAATTAAATATAAGGACGTTTTAATTCTTCATGTCTCTTAAAATACATAATTTACTGTTAAAGTAATAAACTGGTATAAAATAATAATTGCAATGTACATATTTACAAATTAAATGCAAGAAAGTATATTGCCTTGAATTAAAACTAATAAGTGATTGAAAGTTCCATCGTTGTTGTTATTATATAACTTCTATTATTTAATAAATATGCTTTAATCTAAAAAAAACTAACACAGTAGAGTCATTTTAATAAGTTACTGTCAACTGTTACTACAAATGCAAGGAAAAATCCGCAGACAAAATTGTGTTTTAAAATGCAGTTGAGTCTTTTCAAAATATATTATAAGCTAATAATGCACTAGTGAATACAAAGTTTGAAATTTTTCATTTTTACAGAAAATCAGTAATTGTTTAAAATAAAATTTTCAAATTACTTGGTTGGCCATTCAAAGTTAGTGCTTATATGAAATGACAAAATTATCCTAATAAAATGGCTCTACTGTATTTGTAAGGTTTTATTTCAAGTAGTCTATAATAATAGTAATTATTTCAATTCTAATTCTGTTAATAATTTATTTTTTAAATACGAACTATTCTTAAGGTGTAATTAAAACAATAAATGCTAGACGTGACTGACTGACAATTCCATTAAAATTTGGCTACTGGAGAGTTAGTTGCGGAAAAGTTAACATTTAAATGACTTCCGGTTGAAAAATGACAGTTTCTTCAACCAACCTGTCGTTTGGTTGCCAGCAACTCTGTGTGCAGGTGAATATGAGAACAGATAGGAAGTGCAGATGTGTGAGGGGCATGTTGTTGTTTGGTATACGCAGCGTGTCCGCGAAGGCGGGAACTAGTTGCAGCTCGCAGGCGAGTCGCGAGCCGCAGCGCAAACAGACTGTGGGGCTGTACGGAGATTCTGTTGTGTTCTCGGATGTCGGTAACGGTGCTCCGAGCAGTGGCGGCTCGTCTCGCGAATATCTGTTATACACATTTTTAATTAGTATAAAGGAGAATGAATGACAGGCGGGGGTTGTGACCTAACTAAGGTATAACAATTCATAATTTAAGGTAGATTTTGAAATTACATTTAGAATAAAACTAGACACTTGTGTATCTATCCCAAGATACCGATACTACTAAGGATTTGCTCACCGCAGTATCTGGCCAGGGCTCTGGTGCAGCCTCGTGAGGAAGGCGTGGAACAGGCGGTCGCCATGCAGCGGCGCGGCCTCCTCGTACGCCTCGTCGTCACACCCCACGCCTCCCGACCCTCGCTCCGCCACACTGCCTACTTCTATTTCTACAATCATTTTAACTATTTTAGGATTTTGAATACTGAACCAGGGTTTAAAAATAAATAGTTCCATAGTTCAACCATTTTGCTTGCTATTATATTAGGTACTCCCTAAAAATTATTCAATGTGCAAACATTTCACGTAACGTAAGTCGTAACTGCTATGTAGTGTCAGAGAGAATATGGTGGAGGAAGTTTGGAACATGGTGGCTTTGGGAGAAAATAGGTAGGTAAATCATCTTACGTCAAAATAAAAGGTCTAATTTTTTTTATACTTTCTTCGGAACAGTATTAGAAATCACGTCGTGCATTACCAGATACTTAGTTTCGTGGCAACTCCCTGCCAGATACACTTAAACTTTTAAACTTGACTGTGACGGACGGACGGACAGACAACAAAGTTATCCTATAAGGGTTCCGTTTTTCCTTTTGAAGTACGGAACCGTAAAAAACTGCCATACCTCTTCCAGGTTAGCTCGCTTCAAACTTAGACTGCATCACTTACCACCGGGCGAGATTGTAGTCAAGGGCTAACTTGTATCTTAGTAAAAAAAAAACATAAAACATTGCACCTAAGGTCTAAAAGTGCCATCTTTCACCTCAGAAAGCATTATGAAAGGGTAGGCAATAGCAATAGATTTAGACCTGCGATTTTAGTATAGTTTAGAGATTGCATAGATATTTATAAGTAACACAATCAGCCTCATTAACATATTTTCGAAAAACTTACTAACCATTATCCCTTTTGTATTTATTAAGTAATTCAGTCACTTTATCGCTGTCGTTGTATGTCTTGTTCCACTCTTCTTCGACGTAGATGTACTTAGGGATAAACTGTAGCGGCCCGGATAAGAGGCAGGTTCGTATGTCTGGCGGCAGTTCGATCATCTGTTTAAATTGACATTATAGGTATTTATCACACTGCGATACATAAAGGTCTATAGGTGTTCTATATGTAAGTAAGTAGTATGTATTGTTGCTATACAAAAACAGTGATTGTTTACAAAAATTGTAAAAAAACTTTATAGTAGTATAAACGGACGGACGGATAGACTGACAGACAGACAACTAAGTGATCCTATAAGAGTTCCGTTTTTTCTTTTGAGGTACGGAACCCTAAAAACTACAAATGAGGAACTCAAATTTCAAAATGGCGGGTTTTGTAACTACGCTCGCTTTATCTGGTTTTTCCTTGGCTTTACTTACAAACATGCAGGAAAAGCCAGCCACTAAGCAAGCAATACACACCACCACACAAATCCCCCAAAACACACTCGACGCACGTTTCGATGTACCTGAATGTGTTTGTGTGAAGATCCAATGCATAATTGCATATCATGGACTTTCGCAAAGCCTGTTTCTATACAACATACTGTCCAGCTAGCGGCCCAGGCTTATACTGACTTGGTGAAACAGTATCTCCATGTTGTCCAGTGGAGCGCTGGGAGTCTCCACCAGCACCAGCCCCGGCTCGTCGCCGCCCTCGAGCTCCGCGACCGGCACGGGGGCGCCGACTGCACCCACCGCACCTTTCAACGTTCACACTTTAGTGGCAATGGGCAGGGCACGTAGGTCGAAAATACGATAATTATGTCGGGGTCCCATATTCGTATTCGAATATACGTATAACAGCTGACATAGTACAGGTACTGGTAAACGTGTCGTACCTAGCATTATTAGTAATAGCATTGTGTACTCTAAACTTGACTTTAGATAATTTACTAAACATATTATCTCTTCATTGTGCTACATTCACCAATATATTTTCACTGTTTTGATTTCAATCAAAAATATGAAGATAGTTGTCCATCATGATTATTGAGATGCCCCTGATTATGTAAGAAATACGTATTCATCGTAATCGACAGGAAACTCTACGCCTTGATTGGGTGAATTTGCTGTTCACAGCTAATCAAAAGGCAGAATTTGCTAGTGATTATGATGAAATCGTTTTTCTTACACAATCGGGGGGCTAATCAGGCTTAGAGTGAAGACATACGATGCGTCGCGTTGACGGTGCGATGTTGCTGCGTCATCCCACATAGAAACTGCTGTACGCGCAACGGACTTGTGGTCAGAGAGCCGACGCGGGTAGGGAGAACGCGTTGCAACGCCATACTTTTTGCCGGAGCGGCAACGCAGTGCCCGTGTGGAGCCCAGTATATCAATTCACAGCAGTGCGGCGCCGCAATGCATCGGAAACGCATCGTGTGGCTTCACTCTTACCACATTCGTGCAATTTATGAATTTCACTAACCTTGTACAGGCGACATGTTTGCATTATGTGCATCAACTTGTAAGTTCCCTAAGGCTTGCTCAACTGTCTCCAAGTCATATGAATTGCTTTCGTCTTCCTCATCTGAATGCCTTAAAATTTTGATATTTCCATATAAAAGTACATTTAGGTAACATTATTTAGTAACATTATTTAATCAAACAAGGAGATCCTCTTTCTCCAAAAATATTTATAGCAGTATTAGAATCAATTTTCAAAACTCTACATTGGGAAAATTTGGGCATAAAAATCAAAGGTTCCTCTCTAACACACTTAAGATTTGCAGATGATCTAGTGATTTTCGCCGAAAATAGTAGGGACATGCAATACATGGTAAAGACTCTACATGAAGCCAGCCTAAGATTCGGCTTGGAAATGAACGAAGGGAAAACAAAAGTTATGACAAACGCAAACCAATTCCCCATTTATGTGGGCGAAAACATCCTAGAGTATGTGGAAAAATACATCTACCTAGGAAAGCAAATATCTTTTAAGCCACATTGTAATACCGAAGAGGTGGAAAGAAGAATAACAATGGCCTGGAATAAGTACTGGTCGATGAAAGAAATTTTTAAAAATCGATTGCCAGTAACTCTCAAAAAAATTGCCATGGACTCTTGCGTGCTCCCGTGCCTTACCTACGGCGCTCAAACCTGGGTTTTTACCAAAAATATAAAAAACAAAATAAAAGTATGTCAACGAGCTATGGAGCGCAGTCTCTTAAATATTAAAAAAATTCAAAAATTTAAGGCATCAGATATAAGAGAAGAAACAAATATGATAGATTTCCTAAAACATGCTCTCTCATTAAAGTGGAAATGGGCCGGCCATATTGCGAGACTGCAGGACGAGAGATGGACTGAAAAAGTCACTACGTGGATCGGACCTCAAGGCAAAAGAAGACGTGGAAGACCTAACTCTAGATGGGAAGATGATATCATATCCGTTGCGGGCAGAGACTGGAAGGAGTTGGCAAAAAACAGGAAAAACTGGTCAGTTTTGGAGGAGGCCTACACCCAAGAGGGTTTCTCATCTTCACACTAACAGATATAATATATGTATACTAATAAACACGTAAACATAATTAAAAAAAAAAAAAAAAAATTAAGTAGAAAGAGATAGAATAATAGAGCGATAAATTACAGAATAAGAATAATAGTAAAAGAAATTAAATTGAAAATCATTTGAAATACATTCAATAATAAATAATAATTATACTCTCTATTGTACTACTCTATTGTATGTTTAATGTAATTTGACATAGATGAATTGAATTGTTGTAATGTAATTTGACATAGATAAATTTTTGTTTATAAAAAGAATGTAAATTATTGTAAGATTAGTAATCAATTTTAATGTACATATTATAAACAGTAATTACTGAATAGGAATAATTAATAAGACTTAGTAAAAATAAATTGAATTAAAATGTAATTTTAAACAATTTAAACAATATCAATAATAACTTTAGGTACACTACTTTATATTATTTTAAAAATGTAATTTAGTTTTTGTAATTTTTTTTTTTGTTTATCTAAAAATATAAAGTACTGTAAGATAAGTTATAATTGTTTAATATGATGTTGTTCATAATGACTAGTATATAATTATATTGTAAAATAACAAATGTGAAATGAAGAGAGAAAATAAAAGGCTTATTATTATTATTATTATTTAATGGCACCTACTATCTGTAAACTAAAACAACTTAAAATAAAGTAAAAAAATAATAATTTACCTTTGCACTCCATTAAGAGGGCTATTGTCAACAAACAAAACATTTCCATTAGTAGTGTCCCCATTGTCATTTTCATCCCAGTCATCGGAGCCCTTGCACCAGCTCAAGTTGGTGTCTGCACTGGGTATACGAACAACTGCACTTGTTTTGGTAGGCTCATCTTGTATTTGACTTCTTACACATGTCCAACTTAACAAAAAAAAAAAACAAGAATTGAAGAATTAATGTCTAAAATAAACACAATCTATTATAAGACTGAATAGTTTAATATTATTATGTCAAGCATCTTGGTAACTATTCTGGAATAATGTAAAACAAACAAACCAAGAAATTATTAAATATTATAGCACCACGTCATATACAGTAACTAAAGTTTGGTCTATCTTAACTTAGTATGATAACATATTCTTAAGTTTCTATTTATTCTTGAAATAATTTTAAATTTATTTAGGGTATTATGGATCTGGCATAGTTCCATAGTGATTCAAAGATCCTAGAAAAAACAGAATTATAAAAAAAAAAACTATTAAGTATAGTAAAATATTTATGGGCAACAGAAATCACTTAACATCAAGTGACCCATCTATCAGTTGGTTCACTATTCATTTGAAGAATAATAAAATTGAATTTTAATACAATAAATTGGTAGCAAGATATTTGATGATAACAACAATTTTTATATCAATTAATCAAAAAAGCAAAGGTAACCAACATTACTATAAAACAACTACCTACTATTACTCTATCACAAAATATAAGTTTCTTACCTTTCCGACTGAGTCCAGCAGCTTGGGTTAATGCATGCAAACACATAGAGAGTGCGATGATATACAGAGCCTTCCAGTGGAGCGTAGCACTGCACTATTAATAGCCTGTGCAGACTGCATACAGGACATTTAGTTGAAAATTTAATATCCTTTATAGGGGGCCAATCCTGAAAGTACAAATTCATAATATGAACAAATTAATCTTTCATCTCTATCTAATAATATTCTTAAACTTTTAAATGCAAAAGTGTCTGTCTGCTAGCATTTCATGAGCCATCTGTTCAACCGATTTTGAGAAAATTTGGTACAGAGTTAACTTACATTCCAGAGACTGATAAAGGCTACTTTTGTCCCAGAAAATCAAAGAGTTGTCACTGGATTTTTAAAAAAGCTAATCCCACACATTGAAAGTCACAGGCATCATAATAAAATTGATAAATAATGTTACCTATCTAAACTGAATTTCAGCCACAACCAATGTCAAAAGAGATTAATAAACTATGCAGGAGATATTACAGTGCAAAATTGGGTCGGCAAATGCAAGTTTACTCTCAATTCCCTCAGTTCACATGTAATATAAAACAAAAACCTTCCTTGAAAAATTGGTGAAAACTGCGTCAAAATACATATAGAAACTAATAGCAAATATACAAACAAATGTGGATTAAGACATTCTTTTAAAGTAGCTAGTAGGTTAGTTTTAAGTTTTATTACTTACAGGGAATCCGCCAATTTTATTGATCGTGTAATTCAGCTGAGTTTGATGCTTTTCAACAATTATTTCCTCCTCGTATCCTAGATAGACTTTTCCTTGATATTTCGCCATTTTAATTCAATAACTGCATTTATTCATATTAATCACAAATAAAATAAAATTTAATGTCTGCAATCTTCAAATATAGGTATTTATCAATCGACATACAGTTCTGCGACAAAGATCTTTTGGCACTTGAATGACATTGACAAGAGGGCGTTGTTGTAGAACAAAGATTGCCAGCAAATAAAATTTCCTCAATGTTATGTTACATAGCGAAAAAGAATAATAAAAACTGATAGGCCATGGACTTGCAACCTATCATAATTATTCACCTGCTCAAATATTATATTTACGCAGTGCTAAATATAGCTGTTATAAGATGCAGACACATTTACGCTGTGCTGTGTCTACTATTAACAGAATATCGTAATTTTGATGCATAGGTATGGAATGGAATCATTTAAAAAATAACATAGTGAATTTATGATTTTTTACTTAGCAACACCATGTACAAGGGGATATTGCCCGCGAAATTCAAATTTAATTTGGTTTTTCGCAATTTGTAAACTAATACGACAACGTAAAGGGTCCAGTTTAAGAAGTTAGTTCTAGTATCGACTAGTTTGTGAGTTATAGTCGATACTAGAAGGAACTAACTTCTTAAACTGGACCCTTTCAAGTAAAGATTTTTATATCAACCTGTGAGGATGATACTGCCATTGCCGCAATTAAAGTGCCATAAGCCTACGTTGTCATATTAGTTTACAAATTGCGAAAAACCAAGTATAATTTGAATTTCGCAGGCAGACCCGTCGCTTGCCCCTTAACAAGATGGCGGTGTTAGTTCCGATTTTGGCCACGCGCCAAAAGATCCTTATCGCACTGATCATAATTAGAGAAAATTGACATTTTTATTTTGTCAAGTGTTCATCGTCAACTTGTGTTGCCAACTGTTGGCAAAGCTGTAACCATGCTGTAACAGCTTTCCAAAACAAGCTACACGACATTGACGAAGTGCATTGTGCTGGGTTGGCACTACAATTCCAAAAAAATAAAAAACCAGCCAAGTGCGAGTCAGACTCGCGCACTGAGGGTTCCGTAGTTGAGTATTTATTCCAACATTTTGCACGATAACTCAAAAACTATTATACATAAAAATAAATAAAAATCTGTTTTAGAATGTTCAAGTAAAGCCCTTTCATAATACAATATGGTACGCTAAATCCCTTATGCTCGATTTTGTCGGTAGGGTGGTAACGCCTGAAGCCTCCTACTAGACCTTAGAATAGATACTTTATTGACTAAGCCAACGTTGTCATCGTCAACTGATAGTCGTCCACTGCTGGACAGTGGACTGGTCTCTTATGGAGACTTGATTTGGGAAAAAGACAATAAGTAGCTATGATTACGCTTAAAATATTTTGGGTCATTTTGTTTTATAATAAATGAAGAGCTAGCGGACAAAACGGTTTAATTTAATGGAATAAAATTTCACACGAGGAGCAAAAAACGTAATGAAAGTTTTGATCGAAATCACGACGAACTTTGGACTCGGTTTTAGCATAGTTTTAGGCCGTTTTGCTTAGAACATAGTTCAAGTTTGTATTCAGTGACCGACATCACGAATTTGGAGTCAATTACAGCACAGTTTAAAATCGTTTTGCTTGCAAAATAGTTAAGATTTGCATTAATTGGGCCAAAAGCGTTGGAATTAATAAAAAAGTATTTTGATTAGAAGTAGGTACACCATTTTATTCACCAGCTCCTCAAATAAAGTTGGAAAAGTTTCTATTCAAAATTTAAACTGACTAATGGAGTTTGAGAAGTCATTTAGCGAATTTTGAACAAAATGCCTAAAAAGTTTCATTTATGGAAAATCTTAACTTGTAAGTTAGTTGAATGTATCTAAAGCGTTGTACCTACCTACTCACTGATAAACAGACTCTAAGTGTGAGAGAAATCCAAATCGGTAGACACAACCAGTCGGCCAGCCAAGCGTACGAACTTATAATTTTTCTACTTGTTTAAATTAATCACAAAATATTTAGAAAAATAACCTATTTACTAGAAAAAATATTGAAAAAGAAAAAACCACAGAAACTAAGAAAGAAAAGAAAATTTTTAATAGTTTATCTTTCGGCTTCACCCGCGTGTATCTGCGTCCGATATTAAGTGGCAGATCTTGAACAAAATGCTTTCAAACTTAGAAGATTTTGTCTGAATAAATTAGTGGTTTTTGCGCTATGTATACAGACAAACAAACACCGAATATTTTCTTAAAAGATGCATAAAATATAAATGTATTTTAGCATAGTAACACGGTATTATACCTAGAGCGTAAAATAGCTATCGATAAAAAACAATTTATTTCTAATTTCACCATATTATCCAAATGTACAGCAATAATATTTTCATTCGTCGTTGTGACTGCTACAATATATTAACTTAACATTTCATTATGATTCTTTTAAAATTTATAAGCTTAGGTTTTTATATTCTTTATATGTTAGGTATTATATTTTATTGTACGGCTATTGTTATAATTTGCGTGTGTAATAATTCTGTGGGCGGTTCTAAACCATATAAAATAAAAACATTTTTGATCACACTTTTTATTGAACGTGCAGTAATTTTTTATGGCTTTTTGTATTAAAGTTTACTTTACCACCTTATTAACCTTTGACGAGGCGTAACCTACCGCAGGCAGCGACGACCAACCGTGTCGGTAATGTTTCAAGCCTTATTATAAACCTGATTGAAAAAATCTTCCTTCAGATAATTTCGATACGCTCACAAGTGATTAACCCCCGACCCAAAATGAGGTGTGTTATGTGTATCTGTCTGTGGCATCGTAGCTCCTAAACTAATGAACCGATTTTAATTTATTTTTTTTTGTTTGAAAGGTGGCTTAATCGAGAGTGTTAGCTACGAGTTCCAAGAAAATCGGTTCAGCCGTTTGAAAGCTATGAGCTCATTTCTAGTTACTGTAACCTTCAATTGTCGGGGGTGTTATAAATTTTTAATTTACACTTGTAAATTATTTAGTAAATCTGTTGTAATTATTAATGACGGCATTCGACTTTGAACCTTAACGTAAACAGTTAAGTTAGCGTTTTGAATGTGTACGTAGCTGCTTATAATCTTTTGGAATATATTATCTAATTAGTTAACTTTTATGACTTTTAGCTCGGAGCCGGCCGGTTTGACAATACCACTATTCCACTCTGTATTGAAAACGAAGTCTTCAATGGGGCAAAATGAATAAAAAAAAGCAGGTAGAAATAAAACTATTAAAACTTGCCAAGTTATATGTGCTCAATAACATAAAATAATATTTTAAAACAATCAAAGTTCCTTGAACATTCTTGTAGGAATGATATAAAGATCTATAGAACTTGGCACCAATCTAGATATCAATGCTTTTATCGGCGAAGCTTACAAACTCTCATTTCCTCTATCGAACTTGGTCCTTTTTCACATTTATATTTTTGGTGGGATTTATCGCTTGTTCCCAGTAGTTCAACTGATTTATTTCTCTCAAATTCGTCACATCCTAGATATTGTACCTAAATGTATGAGAATGTAGGTAGTACATAGAAACTAGGGTATGTAGTACATACTCTAGTTTACATGACCATTATCGATTATCGAATAAATATCGATAAAATAAAATGTTTGCCTTCGCATTGATCTTTCATCAGCTCCTAGTTAGTTGTTATTAGGAAATCCAATTAATAATACCTACCTACCTACTTATCTTGATCACTATCTGCATCGATATGGAATATCTGCCGTCATACCTATACTCGAAAAAGGATTTTCATTAATTTATATTCGACTTAGAAATATTACAAAACTGTTGTTCTACTTTGTTTTCAAAGGAGTTATTGTTACGAAAAGAACCTTTTAAAGATACTATGATATAAGCGATATAACCCAGATTGCATCATTAACTTAACTGCAGAAAAACAATGAAACTTTGATCAAAACGTCAATAGCAACAGGATTGTAAAATTAAGTAGGTTTATTACAGTGATGATGAGTAAACCGGCCGACTAGAATTGGGACGAAAGAAGTCATTTTAAAACAGTATATTAAGTGCTAAAATATGTAGCTCTATTAGAAATAAATATTTTTTAAATGGTCGTTTCAGTTTTATTTGGCCATTTTCTTGCAGATAAGGACCGGTCATTGCCCAAGGATTTACACATTCGTTTGTCGCGTGGGAGACCTCGAGCTTTAGTATCAAATACTTTATACCTTTGCGTTCAGATATCTATAGGACTTTTGAACGAAAGCACATGTATACAGTATTAATTTATATTTTGTAAAAAATACGAAAAAATGCAAACATTTGTACACTATGCAGTGGCATTAATTTTTGTACGTCCGCTAAATTTTTTTTAATTTTTTTTTTACTTTTGTCTTAGAATGTATAACGAAGAATTGAATTATATTTTTTTATAGGTTTTTAGTTTCGTTGTGCAATTAGACGCAGTGACAGTAAATCCTTTAGCGCATATTTGCCCCACAAATAAAATCGCACCTCGACGAAAGCGCTATGACACTCATCCACGAACCTTTGGACAGTTTTATAATTTGCTGACACCTAATAACTCGCCCAGTAGTCTTCAAGAACAACCTCAGGAAGACCTTCCTGATGACTGCGGTGACATAGAAGATTATGATGAAAATGATATTGGTTCAGGTGAGTGTACCTAAATAATAAGCACACCTTTAAGGTAGGTAGGTACTTAGTATTTACCTACTAATTTCGGCAAATCAGACATTTTGTCATCGATGCGTACCTTAGTGCTTGGGCGCGATTCCTTGAGATATTTGGGTTCAAAATTCAAATCGTTGCGCCGCTGACCGGTTTCGTAATTTTTGATACTTAATATATGTAGGTACCTACGTACCTTGGTGCCTAGGCATGAATTTAAAAGCTTATATAAAAACCTAGTTGCTTTGCGGAAAAAAACAACTAAAAGATTATTTTAGTACAGTAGGTCACGTAGGTAAGTAAGTAAGGTTTCTGATATTTTATTATTGTAGGTTCAGGCGGAAACGACATTGAAATGGAAAGGAACTTAACTCTAACCGATAAAGGTGGTCATACGTGTTGACAATGAATAAAAAATACTTAATAGGGCGATATCCACTGTAGTGACCGTTCCTAGAGCTTTTTATTACCACCTTAGTTTAGCTTAATATTTCGCCTGCTTGGATGATTCGTCCAAGCTCGCTTATCAAGTCTTTGTGGGTGGCTAATTTGTTGACGGTCTAAGACGATAACTTCCCTGATGCAAAGGTGTGAGATATTTATTGGCTTCCCTTCCTAGATCAGTCAATCAATAGTTCAATTTACACATATTTTTAGGTCACAATTTATGATTTCCAAATTGATTCAAGAATGGTCTGGTGGCGATGGTTTGGTCGTGGTTAGTTACGTCCTACCGAAAAAAAAACATACTTATCTTATTTTAAACTTAGGTTAACTGTCAATATTATTGCATACCTATTCGTACGATTTTATATTAACGGTTTCCCCTCTTTCAAATTTCAGCGCTTAGTTGTTAAAGATAAATAAAAGAAATCTACAACTTCTTATAACTAAGTCACAATTTTTAGGGTTCATCTATCTCCAGAGAAAAAAGGAACCCTTTATAAGATCACTTTGTTCTATGTCTGTCTGTCGTGTCTGTTATATAGAATAAGAGGACGCCCGCGGCTTCGCCCGCGTGGATTTCGGTTTTTAAAAATCCCGGAGGAACTTTGATTTTGCGGGAAAAAGCATGTCCTTCCCCGGGATATATCCCATGTCTGTACCAAATTTCATTAAAATCGGTTCAGCGGTTGGGCCGTGAAAACGTAGCAGACAGACAGACAGACAGACATACTTTCGCATTTATAATATTAAGTATGGATATGGATTTCCCGTTGATCTAGAATCATGAATTTGGCAGGTAGCAATGTTTTACAACTTATAAGTTTTCGGATTTTCGGTGATATACTTAGCACAAGTAAAGGGAAAAATCCGAAAACCGTGAATTTGAAACTAGGCACTAGACACTAAAAAGTGTAATTTCTTGTACGATGTTACGGAATCCTTCGTGTGCTCGCTCCTGACCGGTTTTTTTCGATTTACACAGTCACACAAAGACCAATAAGAAGACAAGGATACCAACGTAACCATTTCAAAAAGAAGGGCTCGTCTCACTCTCACCGGCCATCACAGCAGCACTTGATAAACCAGCACAATCAGTACGGCAAACCGCCATCATCCAAACCAACAAGGCCACCGCCCGCGGGATATTTCGGAACCAACAGCTACTCACCACCGAAACCACAACAACCAACAGGTAATGTCCTTTCTTTATAGTCGTATTTCTCATTGCTGAGGGTCGCAACCTCTTCCATTAACCAGATAACTATAGGAGTAATAGGAGTTCTCTTGGGATAATAATGCGGTGGCTGCCCAGATCTTTCCACTTAAAACTCGATTCAGAGAACGAGATTTACAGTTATTATATCAGATGTTACTCGTAGCGTGCACGGAACGAAAAGACCAAAGTCAGTCACCCATCCACTTACAGATTTGAGTCAACATTGCTTAACAATCGCAATCCATTGATAGATGCGTTGTCACATCTAGAAGTTTTTAATAGCTTCACTTTTATACAGGAGGGATAAGTGACCTATTTATAGTTGTGACAACGCATATCAATAGATCGCAATTGTAAAGCAACGTTGACCTAAGTCAATAATTTTTCGTAGAAAACCTTCAATGGATTAGAAATAATGTCAAATGAGCTGGGTGGCTATCATTCCGTGTTACACACTGAGTTAGCGAATCAGTAGTCTGATGGATCACTTATGCTAAACTGGTTCTCGCACATGCATTTCCTTCCCATGACAACACAACACACCTACAGTGAACATAACATGTCGAGTGGTTTCGACTAGAGATGAACCATTTCACAGGTACCTTGTGAAAAATTACGTGAAAAGCTTTTTCAATTACACTATGTACCTAGCATTCGCCACATTTGACATTTATTTTTAATCAATGGGTAAAAAATTAATGTCAAATGAGCGTGGTGGCTATCATTCAGTGTTGATCACTGAGTAAGCGAATCACCACGGTGATTTCGGTTGCCGTCTTTGAATTGTGGTGCGTTCGCGCATAAGGCTCTGGGGCTTTTGGGGCTTACCTCTAGTGTGCGATCAACTTTACTTGAGATTTCTATTTGTCACCTATAAAAAGATATTTTATTCATATGAATTAATTATAAAAAGGAACTAAACATTCAAGGTGCCATTTATATCTAGTTTTATCTAGGTACCTAAGTACAACAACTACCTACGAATGAAAATCACGATTGCAAATAACTATCTAGATACCTAGCTGTTTATTATGCGTAGTTTACTCTTTTGAAGATTAAAAATATTTCAAACAAACATTTTGTTAATTAGATTTTCATTCACATATATTTTTTTTTAATATTTTGCCGTTCTAATAAATTGCCTACTTTTCAGATTACGTAAAACCTGTTAATGAGGCTGGAACAGATCCTCAAATGATCTATCGCCCTGGAGTAGTTGTCGGAGCCCCCCTTTATCAGGTGGTTGGACTTCCTCAAAATACTCCGGGCTCGAGGCCTCAACCGACTGATGAGCCTGATAGCACACCACCCAATAAAAGAGAACCCAAGTATTACGCCCATCACGCTTATGTGCCCGCAACTCAGTCTCACTCAAACGCAAATAACCATCATAGACCAAGAAAATACAATGGTGATACCGGAATATTAGGGTCTTTTGTTGATTTGTTTTTTTAAAATATTTTTTATTGTATATTCTAATTATATACTTATATAATAAGAAAACGTTTCAAATTCGCGTTTGAAAATCGGTTTAAGCCCGACTGCTGTGCTTCTTAGGTAAATAGCTATTCTTCTAAAGATGAAACCCGAACGAGTTCGAAATTAAATTACCTAGCTTATAATCAGGCTTGCATCGATTTAAACGTGAGTTTGAGTTCCTATAAGAATTAAGTAATTACCTATTATGATTCTCATCACGATTCTTAATTTAAGTTCTAAAATGTTTAACTGAATTGCAATAAGATGTGGAATTCATTAATTACATAATGTGAAAGGAGAGAGACCTTTTGTTTCCTTTGTGTCGTCATTCGTGCTCCGCCTTAGATGCCATAGCCTTGGCAGTTAAGATTTTGTGCCATTGTACTGTCGCGTTTATTCTTTAAATGACTGTAATTTTTCTATTACATACGTCGCCAAGGATTCAAAACAATGCAAGCACAATGCCACAAGCACCAAGATTAATTCATGTGCGGAAAATTGAAGAGCGGGATATCCTAGCAATTAGCAAAAACCAGTGATAATTTATAATATCATCATAATTCATAATATTAGGTACCTAGGACCTACTTACCTAATAGGTACCTTATTTTCATGAACATTATTAAATGTTCATATTTCGTTCAGTGGTTCAATTATCTAATTTGCCTATTCCAATTTGGTGATATCACCGAATGTTGTACTGGCATAATATGTGAGAACATGTTTTGTGGTTAAATGATTTGGAGCGATTCCATAAGTCGCATGTGAATTCAGTTATTTTGTCGTACTGCGGATGTAGGAAAATGAACGCAATTTTAATACAAGTTTTTACGTTACTGTGCTTCCTTATATCAGTTATATCATGTGAAGGTAAGTAGTTTTTATTTTCTATTTCCATATTTTCGGAAGAGATATTTTTGTTTTGGGTGAACTAGAACTAATAAAAATAGGTACATGTGGTATTTGAGTAATTAGGTAATCGTGGTGTTGCATGAATTTTTCTAGTTACAATTAAAACCTAGTCATTTGGATTACACATTCAATATTTTTGGGTTCTAATGAACCTTTTGCTTGATACGTCTGCGCACTAGAGAAGATGAATAATTGCAAGAAGAAATTTAAGTAAGATTAAAAAATAAAACTTTAATTTTAGAAAAAAATCCCTACCTAGAAGCTCTTGAAAGAAAACCTTGGGAAAGCGTTCACAAATATATCGAGGTGCGTCGTGGCGCGTTTATATTTTACTGGTTATATTACGCCGATGGAGTACAGTACGGCTCCGATCACAAGCCACTAATCATATGGATTCAGGGTGGGCCAGGTCATGCGGCTAGTGGATTGGGTAACTTTGCTGAAATTGGCCCGCTTACTATGGACATGCGACCTCGAAACCATACTTGGGTAGGTACAATTCATAATTCCGACTATGAAAATGAAAAAGAGTTTCAAATTCTTAGATTCATGCAATGATGTTATAATAAAAATTGTAATATGTCGGCGGTACCGACTTTTAGCTGTCAATACTTTGCTCACTGAGCATTACGTCATCTCCCCACTGTCGTCGTTGGACTATAAAATCAGACACGCTGTGCGTAGCGAGGCATTATTCGTCCGGTTGTTGCCGAGGACACTTCTCAGTAGGAATAGTCTGTCGTACTGTAGGTTTTAGAGTAGTGGTTACCTAAAGTGGTTCTGTTGGTTAAACGAGTTGTTATTGTGGTGGTTAGGTTAGATGGTTGGTTTGGGACCGGTGTAAGGGGTGGAGGAGCCGGTCTAGGTAGGTTAGGTTAGGTTTACCTAGTTACGCTGGTAGTTGTGACATGCAGTAAACGGAAGTATTGTTCTTAACACGTCTGAAGATCGCCTAGTGATCGAAGCAGACCCTAAGGATCTCCGCCTGCCTTCATCAATTCTTAAACAATCCTCGGCTCGATCCGACATCAGAAGTGGGATCGTCCTCCTTACTTCTGTGTTTTGTAAGTTGAGGACAGGGGCCTCCTTACTTCTGTGTTTTGTAAGTTGAGGACAGGGGCCTCCTTACTTCTGTGTTTTGTGACGTTTGTGTGTGTGACGTAAGTTGAGGACAGGGGCCTCCTTACTTCTGTGTTTTGTGACGTTTGTGTGTGTGACGTAAGTTGAGGACAGGGGCCTCCTTACTTCTGTGTTTTGTAAGTTGAGGACAGGGGCCTCCTTACTTTTGTGTTTTGTGTCGTAAGTTGAGGACAGGGGCCTCCTTACTTTTGTGTTTTGTGACGTAAGTTGAGGACAGGGGCCTCCTTACTTTTGTGTTTTGTGTCGTAAGTTGAGGACAGGGGCCTCCTTACTTTTGTGTTTTGTGACGTAAGTTGAGGACAGGGGCCTCCTTACTTTTGTGTTTTGTGACGTAAGTTGAGGACAGGGGCCTCCTTACTTTCACTATTAGTCGTGTCCAACGAGAATGAGGGCTTCCGTGCGTAATCTGTTTCGTACAACGGTACTGTGTTCTTTTTTTTTCTTTGGCAGGTCGAGGGCGACCTGTGGTCAGAATGACCATGTCGGCGCTGATTAACGAAGGCGAGCACGAACAATATCGGACAATCCATGAATCAGGGACGGTAGGGACGGTCCGGTCGCCAGCATTATAAAACAGTGCGTTGCGAAGCCACGCGCACTATTGTCGAGGCGCTCGTTCCGACAACACCTCTTGATTGTGACACGGTTCACGCCTGATTGGTGGAAAAGGTCAAAATCTGAGTAAGTTTTATTGTAAGTTCGCGCCAGGCGTAGAAGTACGGAGTTTTGGGCGTAGTTTGTATTGGATTTCGGTACGCAAAGTAGCTGAGGTTTACGAGGCCTAAAGTAGCGAGCGTTGAGTGAGAAAGCTGACAGCAGGCTGGGACAGTCAATTTGTCCAGTCAAAATAGCTTGTAGCAACATCATGTCACTTTGGTTTCTTCTAAGTTCCAGTGAGTCAATTTTGTAATGCGAACAGGCTTCTTTATAACTACTAAATTTTTGAATTCTTTAAACGCCAGGTACTTAAGAAATTGTTTTTGTATTGGTTCTAATCTTTGAGTAGGTATAATGTAATACGGTGACCAAATGTTGCACCCATATTCGAGAATACTACGAGCATATGCAAAATACAGGGTTTTTATACATTCAATATTACTGAAAGTACGTGTAACGCGTTTAATGAAACCTAGTTGTTTGTAAGCTCTATCCGCTACGACTTCGACATGCTCATTCATCGATAGTTTAGCGTCAATTTTAATACCCAGGTCTCGGACGGTTTTGACTTTAGCTATGTTTACATCGTTTATATGATAGTCGAAGGATATAGAGCTAGTTTTACGAGAAAGAGTTATGTGGTGACATTTTTTAACGTTAACGGTAATTCTATTCCTGACATAATAATCACTCAGGGCGTTTAAGTCTTCTTGTAGCCGATAACAATCCTCAAGGGAACGTATTTTAAGGAAAATTTTCTTATCGTCAGCAAATATTAAATATTGTCCATGGCTGAAACAGCTACCAATATCATATAGATAGGCATTATATAGGAGGGGACCTAGGATAGACCCCTGATGGAATGGTTATAAAGTTACTTCTAGCGCTGCCTGTTACTACAGCCTGCATACGGGTTTTTATATATGAAGTTAGCCATCGGAGTAAGTTGCCATTTATTCCTAGAATGCTTAGCTTGTGAAGCAGAATCACGTGATCCACACGGTCGAAAGCTTTTTCGAAATCCGTATAGATCACATCCACCTGGTGTCTCTCATCCATACTCCGCAAGACATAGTCCGTGAAGACCGCTAAGTTGGTGACAGTGGAACGGTTTTTCATAAATCCATGCTGCTCGTAGGGGATAGATCTCGAAATGATTGGAGATATGTAAGAGTAAATAACTGACTCGAACAACTTGCTCATTACGTTGAGGATAGAGATAGGTTGGTAATTCTCTATTTGAGTTTTAGATCCGCTTTTGTGGATGGGGACTATCAGCGCTTCTTTCCAGATGTCTGGGAAACTACCGTAGACGTTTATGGAGTGGTTAAAGATGATCGTGAGAGGTTTCGCCAGATTTGAAGCACACTTACTCAGGAAAATAGGTGGAATACCATCACTACCGGCTCCCTTGTTAGTTTTCAGAGTTTTGAGAAGCTTGGGTACATTATTCTCTTCAATGGTGATTTTGCAGATTGACTCGTTATAGCTCAAGTTAGAGTCACTCATCGCGTCGTAAGAGTTTGCTGGTTTGGCAAAGACACTCTCAAAGTATTTACTGAAACCGTTACAATCACACTATATCACTTGATAGTCCAAGAATATCGTTAGTACGCCCACGAAGGCTCGGTTAATCTAAAGGTTGCTATCCTGACGTATCCGCTTAGTTATTATCCAGGTTTACTAGTGGTTAGATCATTCTTCAATCTTAATAATCATTAGAAGCGGCGAAATCAGAAGTGGATTACCCACATTAGATTATTTTTACGATTATTTGGTTACGTGTGTCGTGACGCTGCACATTAATTTAGGGCAACTCTCTGATAATGTGTTGTGGTTTAGATTATGTGTAATAGTGCGTATTGTACGTACGTGGCTAGGGCTACTCTCTGGCAGTGCTGTGGCACGCATTGTTACACATACTGGCGGGACATATCGTGTGCTTGGATGGGGTTATCCTTCGATAGCACTGGATGTGTTTGAGCTAAATGGAACCAATAATCGGATTTTCTGGTACCTACCTACATTAAACCCATGTGCGAATACCTTGTTTCTTTTTGTCTTCAACTGCGGTGTACAGCATTGGTTAGGGATTGTTTGTGCTTGATCCGTACTAGCTCCCGAGGACGGTCGCGCGTCAGAATGGCCGTGACGCGACGATGTCAAACGAGTTTTACTGTCATAGACACCGCACAGTTACAGTTAACCACATACCCTTAACAAAAAAAAAAAAAAAAATATTTTGTTTTTAAGTTCAGTTAGATGCCAAGTCTTGTGATTAGTTCTTTTGTTTTCTGGTTCTCTTTTGTGATAATCGTCATGACGTTATAAACCAGTTTTGGAATCAAGTAATCCGTTTAGTAAAGAATCATTGATGACTCTTGTGAAGAATTAAAATAAATTGGGAAAATGAGTTTCCCCATGAAATCGAATAGCTTGCATTCGGAAACCGGGCACTTACTGGCGATTCCTTGATTGGGATACGCGGTGGTGTGGCGATTGCATACTTTTATGGATAGTGTTCAAGGCGCCGTAGCGCACGATACTATGGCTTTTAGTATTGTAATTCGCAAAGAGTGGAGAAGGTGAGCTATTGCGACATTTGAAGTAAAGAGAAGTCAATAATGTGATCTAGTTTAGATGTGAGTATCAATGCAATGATTCTTTAAGGAGATCTTTTCTCGTGAAGATGAAATTAACGACTCAGTTAGACGCCACCGAGTTTCTTGCTGGTTCTTCTCGCTAGGTTGTGGCATTCCGAACCAGTGGTAAATTAGTTTTGAATAATGTTTAGATCATGATTGATTAAGAGTTGCAATAGCAATTGCGCTCTAATCATATGAACTGTAGTTTAGAATCGTTTCAACTGAATTTCGCGTCGCGACATGTCAGTAGATAGGTTCTTGTAATTAGGTTTTGGTTCTTCTCGCAGTGTTAGCCTATTTTTTAGACAGTTGATCAGTTGAAAGTGATTTCTTAACCTAGGTTGGTTGTGTCAACTTCCACGTCAAGTGTTGAGATGTGATGAATTAGTCAAGCCAAAGAGCCCTAGAAAAAGCCGTGATGGTCAGAATCATAACCAATAGCATTGTACGTTAATTATTGTAATGTTTCTGGTTTACAGAGGTTTACTGACTGAGGGGACGCTGATGTCCGGTCCACTAGTGTTGAGTGGTTGAGGGGACATTGATGTCCAGGTTTAGAATGAGAAAGATGTTCATTGACAGTTAACTGCTAGTCAGGATAGACGAGCGGTATAGTGATTTTGTGGTTATGGTTTTGTCCTCACATGCTTTGTGACATTTAGCGTACGAGGACGTACGCAGGTCAGAATGGCCGTGTCGGCGGTACCGACTTTTAGCTGTCAATACTTTGCTCACTGAGCATTACGTCATCTCCCCACTGTCGTCGTTGGACTATAAAATCAGACACGCTGTGCGTAGCGAGGCATTATTCGTCCGGTTGTTGCCGAGGACACTTCTCAGTAGGAATAGTCTGTCGTACTGTAGGTTTTAGAGTAGTGGTTACCTAAAGTGGTTCTGTTGGTTAAACGAGTTGTTATTGTGGTGGTTAGGTTAGATGGTTGGGTTGGGACCGGTGTAAGCGGTGGAGGAGCCGGTCTAGGTAGGTTAGGTTAGGTTTACCTAGTTACGCTGGTAGTTGTGACATGCAGTAAACGGAAGTATTGTTCTTAACACGTCTGAAGATCGCCTAGTGATCGAAGCAGACCCTAAGGATCTCCGCCTGCCTTCATCAATTCTTAAACAATCCTCGGCTCGATCCGACAAATATCATTGGATTCATGTCTTCATTATCATCGTCACGATCAACCCATTGCCAGCTCGCTACTGACAACGGATCTTCTCTCAGAATGAGAAGGGTTTGGTCGTAGTCTACATCTTTGAGAACATTATGGAGAACTCTCAGACATGCCGGTTTCCTCACGATGCTTTTCTTCGGCGTTAAAGCAAGTGAGATAGATAGTATTTAAAGCTAAGATTTAATTGCTTTAAACACATAACTCTGAAAAGTTAGAGATGCGTGCCCAGGATCGAACCAGTGCCCCCTCTTAACCACTGGACTACCACGGCTTATGCATACCTACTTACGTATTAAAGGTACATTATAATTTTTAGACACATATCAAAATTTGCAGAACCTGCAGGATTTTAACCTGCTGCGTCTTCTGGGTTCACGCCCGACGCTCTGACCGCTAAGCCACGGTTTCGCTCTGCCAGTGACGAAATTTGTGATATATGTATGTTCACTCAGTACTGAAGCGACACTTCTAGTAGCGCCACTTTGCAGCTATCGAAAGAAGCTACTACCAAAGGCTCATATTACAATGCAGCTCTTTGAACGAGAAAATACATAAGTATGTAATATTGCTTTTTACTTTTTATAATCCTGAATGACGGTTCCGCAATTTTTGATATGTATTTAAAAAATATTTGCAAATTTCCTTGAAGTGTAGGTAAAAACACTATCATTAAAATTATAAAAACATTCATAGTATGTTCTTTTACTATTTACGTGGTATAGAAGTTTGTGGACTTCTTTCAGGTGAACGGCAGGAACGTTCTGTTAATAGATCATCCTGTTGGATCTGGATTTAGTTATGCAGTTAATGAAACTCTGCTCGTGAAAACAGATAAAGAAGCAGGTAGGCCGAATTTTTAATACATAGCTACTTCATCATCATAATCAACCCATCGCCGTCTCATTACTGAGCACGGGTCTCTTCTCACAATGAGAAGGATTTGATTATACTTAGTCTACCACGCTGGCCTAGTGCGGATAGGTAGACGGTACTTAATTACTTAAATATTTAATTTTCATGAAAGCTTTCATAAGTCGATACTAGTAACTAGATGTAGCCCACGACTTCACCCGCGTGGACGTAGGTTTTCAAAATTCCGTGGGATAAAAGTATAGCCTATGTCCGACCCGGGATGTGAGCTGTGTAGGTGTAACGTCAAAATCGGTTAAACGTATGGGCTGTGTGAAAAGGTAACAGATAGACACACACTTTTACAAATTAGTAGGTACTTATGGATTAAAGTCTTGAAGGTTAGATTAGTTGCCTCCTGTGAAAAATAATTTTATAACAATCGTATTTTAAACACCTCTTAGACATAAGTCGTGAGAATTTAGCCAAGTGCGTGAACCTACTACTTAGTAGGTAACCTATTAATACCAGATTGCCTTCAAATTATCGCGCTGTATGGTAGCTAGAGTCACTCTTACTATATAGCGTCAGAAAAAAAGGCTACACCAAGAACCTACACAAAAGATAAATAATTCGATCTATTTGAATCTCCAAACAGATCGATAATTTATTATTTATCTATTTGAGAAGAGCTGGTGTGACTGCCGCATTCATCGTAAAAGGCACTGGTCCGACCGCCGACGATTAGCGAGAAGAGTTGAGCTAAAAACTAAAAACGAGTTTGTGAGCAACGAGAAGCGAGTGTGTGTTAGGATAGTCTTGTCGCTGGACTATGAGCGAGCGAGCGAGTTTGACTCTCGCACCTGTTCCCGTGGCATAGTGCAATATTAATCCCTGCACAAATTGCCAGTGTTTTGGCTCTAGAAGAGATCTTTCTATGATGAATATTTTTTTCCAGCTAAAGATCTTTTGAGAGCAATAAAGGAGTTCTACAATACACACAAAGAGTTTCGTAAAACACCAACGTACCTCTTTGGTCAGAGCTACGGCGGCAAGTTATGTCCAAGACTTGGTTACTATTTACATAGGGTAAGTACATTAAATCTTTAACGCAGCACTGTACCTACGCCTAATGACGTCGATTAGGCAACGTAATTTTTCAACAATGCTTGGTTTTGCTAGCACTTCTTTGCAAGAAGTTAGCAACCATGAACCACTTTTGCAACTCTAGAACAGGACGAAGAACCCTAAGATGTTGGAGGGATCATACCACAGGCAGAACTAATATTATAACAGTCGTTCGGGTATGTAGGTGCTACGACAACGCTACAACCGTAGTTGGCTGGTAAGGTCTGCTAACATCAAGGGTCCCATTGTATTTACGCTGAGATATTATAAATTGTTGTGCAATGTGTTGTTGTTTATATATTATGAAGAACCAGAGTGACCGACATAGCTCAACGAATAAGTCAGCTGAAGTGGCAGTGGGCAGGCCACGTCTGCCGCAGAACTGATGGCCGCTGGGCTGGGGCAGACGTGTTGGAGTGGAAACCGCGTATCAGCAAGCGTTGTGTGGGATGACCTCCGACCCGCTGGACTGACGACGACCTTAAAAGGATAGCGGGAAGTGGGTGGATGAGGAAGGTGGAGGATCGTGTGTGGTGACTGGTGGCGCGCTCTCGAGAAGGCCAATGTCAAGCAGTGGACACAAACAGGCTGATTAATTGACTGACTTACTTATTATTTTTCTGGCCGTGCGGTCATAGGCAGGCGTGTGGCATATGCATGCACAGCGCACTATGGCGCTGAGTGTTTTATTCTAGGTCGAGCATGGCTTATAGAACTATTAATATTTTAAAACATTAATGTTTTACTTGTGTAAGAAAAAACTGTAGGTAAGGAATTTTAAATAAGAAAAATATAGGGCACAAGTTAGGTACAACGCATTCGGAATTACCTAAGCAAAATATTTTTTGTAGGCAATAAAACATAATCGCCTTAAGATGAACTTCAAGGGTATCGGCATCGGAAGTGGATGGGTCAATCCAAAGCTAAGCACATTGGCACAGCCTGAATTTCTTTATAACATGGTGAGTAAATACAACCTGTACCTGGGTAACTACCCACTTATTTGTAGAATTATTATTATCATACTTGTGCAAACTGCCATAAGAGCGAGAAGAAGAGAGGCTGTAGAGCTGAAAATAACAATAGCAGCACGAGTCAACCGCATCGTGCGCGTCAAAATATGACTTCTGTAATTTATACTTAGCCTGGTTCTATAACCAATACCTAATTTAGTTCAATGTATTAAGACAAGAAATGATTGAGTTCTATGGTGAGTAGGTAAGTTTAAGTAGCTATTATTATTATAGGTTAGGTACCTAACTTAATATAAATTTAATTTAGAAATCAAGTTAAGAATCGTGAAACCGATGATAGATAAAGCAAAATATTGGCGAAATGATAAAATATTTGATAAGAAGTACTTCGGTAGATTCCTAAGAAAAGTTTATCTGATTACTTGATCACTGATTTAGACAATAATAAATATTGAGCAATCAATTTGAGTACAAACCACGAATCAAAATAAGTAACTACCTAGTTAGGTAGTACCTACTTATAGTAAGCGACAGGTCGAGATGGCAATCGTGGTGGGAATGTCCCGCACACCCGCACAACCCCCGCTCTAACCCGCTGCCGGCGAGCGGGTGACGTACGGGTGTGTGGGGCGTCCTCCTGCGTCCGATACCCCGATCGACCTGTCTCGTACTACATATACTATATTGAAGAAAAATTTACTGATAAGGGTGGGTAATACATAAATCTTTGACTATTTTTCCAGGGTGTTATCGACCAACCCACGTATACAAAAGCAATGAAGTTGGCTAGAAATATGAGCTATTTGATTGATAAAAAAGAGTATGCCACCGCTGAAACTCTTGACAATACTTTATTTCACATATTAATCTTAGAAGCTGGGATGGAGATAAATTTCAACAACATTAACCAGCCTTCAGATCATAGTGTCGTTACAGATTTGGCGGAGAAAATGAATCGATATGTGAAACCGACACTTCAAGGGGTTTGTCAAACCTTAACATGGACTTGGCTAGCGATAGAAGTTTATGAAAGTTTAAGTGATAGCTTCCTAGTACCATCTAATAAGTTCTGTAAGTTGGGTTTATTATGTTCTTCTGCGTCCGGCAAACGAATTCAGGGAGATTACCATGTTATTTGTTTGTTATTGTAATCCAACCGCCTGGTTGAACCGAAATCCTGTAGAAGGTGATTGAGGTAGGTAGATGAACGCGTGTGGTGATGCGCTCTTGAAAACGCCAATGATTTGCAGTACAAGCATAATATAGGCTGATGAATTGGATTGGACGATTGAAACGATTTGTAAACGAGTTAAGCTTACGTACGTATTATTACTATTTTGGTAATACTAAAGCTGGACTTGCAAAATCGAGCTTTTGTGGTCACTGATGCCGCAAGCACGCCTAACTGACGCCATAGACGCTCAACTCGAAAGCCCATCTTGAGTATTTCTTACAAAACCGTACTGTGGGTAGCCGTTTGCATTTACCTATTTCGTTTATATTTTGTATACTTAATAATTACTTGTTTAACTTAAAAGGTACGTACATATTTAATTAGGCAATTCAAGTTTATTTTCTTTCAGTAGAAACACTTCTAGACCGCACAGAGCTCAAAATTGCAGTTTATAATGGCAATTTAGATGTCGTCACACCTCTTGCAGGTACGTCTTCTATTTACCCCATTATAAAGTAGGTAGAGCTTTTTCCCTTGGTTGCAGTTGAAAGAGACGTCTTTCCTAGTATACCTACCTACTTTAAATTGTCAATTAGTAATTAATCTTTTAAAAAACTTAGAATCTTTAAAATTTTCAATTTTTACATAAGTAAGTATTTAATTGGTATTCACTTAGGTGCTGCAAATTGGGTTCACGCACTTAAATGGCACGGAGCACACGAGTTCATGAATGCAAGGAGGATTCCTATAAGGGGAGATAAAAACGGATTTTATAAGGCTGCTAAACAACTCAGCTTTTGGGCAGTGTTCGGATCAGGACATTGGGTATGTATACGTAAATATAAGTTTTAGTTGCATATACCTATCTATATTTATGAACCCACTTGCCTCTATATTAATATTATGATAGGATCGGTCACCATCTTAGCTTAAGTGTATTTTTGATGAAAGGTACTTACCCGTTCTCTTTGTCAAGTATGAAATATCAATCAGTAAATTGATTGGACCGCGTAGTCCTAGACTGCGTACAGCTATGGCATTGTAGCTATAGTATGCTTAAAAAAGAAATGACCTATTTTTTTTTTGTACCCAGGTTCCAGAAGATAATCCAACCGCTATGGAACATATTTTGGAATACGTGATAGAAGATACTAATTTAGTTCACCCAGACATAAACACTAAGAGTTAATTAGTTTACGAATTTTATTCAGAAAAATACTGGAATGGAAATTAGGAATTTTGTACAGTATATTGATATGTTATATAAGACGTCTTATTTTTAATTAATAAAAACACTGTTTAATAGTTTCTTTTTGAGTGCGTTGATAAACAGGTTTTTAAGTGAAAAACATATAAAATATACTGCACATTGAATGACGCTGTGCCAATGGTGCCAATGACCAAGAGGGGTCATTCCGAACAAAAATTATTATTCTTGCAGGCTGCAACTCTTTTGTTTACTACTTGATACTAGTGTCTGACAGCTCTATAAAATACAATTTTTGTTTGAAATACTGAATACTTGTTAATAAAATATAAGTATTAATTTAATTAGGCGGTACCTCTGGTGCTGCAAATGTTCATGGGCGACGGTAATCACTTAACATCAGGTGACCCACCTGCTCGTTATTTTATTATAAAAAAAATCGAGTTTACTAATCCTAGTCAGACACAGCATGCACAGAGTCAAAGCCCGGAATTCCTCTAAAATCGTGTTTGTTTGCTTCTTTTGTGCCCATGTGCGCGATTCGTGCATCCGCAGTTTCAAATTTCTAAACATAAAGCACTAAGGCTGAGATCTATAGAGTGCACTTTATCTTTACTCTGACTTAAGACACTGTTAAAACGAGACAGTGTTATGCCGCTGGCATTTTGTCTCGTTTTAACTGAAACTAAGTAAGTCACTTGTTAGAGATAAGAACGCACGTGCAAAACTACCATGTGCAAATCGTGTACATAAAAGCAAACGAGGAACACGATTTATGACTAGAACTCCAAAAACTATATTGCGCAGTGCACCAGGCGGATGGCGCAGCTTGGTTTGAAAAATAAAACAATAAGTTAATTCAAATAATTGTATAATGTCTTAAATAAAAGTCATTGCTATACAAAACAAAATTAATTATTTACAATATTTTAATGAAATTCATTTGTTTGAAGCACCGTAAACGTCATGTTTTAACATATAATAAAATTAATTTATAGATACATGGCGCTTAACCAATTGTCCGAAGCTGAACATATAAACAGTTACAAAAATAAACTTGAGAACATATCAAACTTATGTATTTTTCATTAATAAGTAGATACGCGACATAGCTCATTATCATAAAACGTAAATAAATTAGTTACGGTTAAGTTCAACACCTTTTTCTGGTGCATAATAAAATTATTTGATTAAGAGCGTAGAAATAGGCATTAATTTCATTTCATTTACGTAAAATAAATAAAAATGCATGAATAATAAATTAATATTGTTTGTAAAATACGTATATGTAATAGCACTCGTTATTTATTTAATAGTCTATTATAACATGGACTTCATGGAAATAAAATAAATTATTATTTTGAAGTAAGATATTATTTATACAAAAGACAGAATACATAATAATATATATAGTTAAAATTGGGTTTGAACACTTTTAATAAAAAGGAAATAGGCACTTACATAATTATTTATCGAAATAAAAACTATTCACGATGTTTTATTTTGCATACTGCAACATAATATTGTATGTAGATTAAAAAAAACCATTATAAAATTTATTTAATTTTTACAAGGAACCAAAAGCTTAATTTGCTATAATCCGCTAAACCAGACATATCTGTATGGTACCACGCAGCATCACACAGATCCCAAAACAATCTTACAATGTACTTTGCAATTAGGCACTGTAAGGTCTACATCCGCTCCGCATGCTCCGGTGTCGGGGCGAAACGTACGTCGAGTGGTTTTTAACCCCCGACCCAAAAAGAGGGGTGTTATAAGTTTGACGTGTGTATCTGTGTAACTGTCTGTGGCATCGTAGCTCCTAAACTAATGAACCGATTTTAATTTAGTTGTTTTTGTTTTAAAGGTGGCTTGATCGAGAGTGTTCTTAGCTATAATCCAAGAAAATCGGTTCAGGCGTTTGGAAGTTATCAGCTCTTTTCTAGTTACTGTAATCTTCACTTGTCGGGGGTATAATAAATTTTCAATTTACACTTGTGGGATGTGTGGTGCTGCGTGGTACCATATAGATTTATCTGGTTTAGCGGATTATAGCAAATTAAGCTTTTGGTTCCTTGTTTATCATGGACTTCCGCAAAGTAACACCTGCTTCTATACAACATTTGATTTAATTTTGTTCATAACAAAAAGTCAAATCTCTTCAGTCTTGATTACAAGTAGTACTTACTACGTTAGTCTGACTTCTGCGAAACATGCGTCGCAAACACGGACAGGTTTCGTGTTGCCGACCAGAGCAACTGTTTTTTCACTACACGCGCCGCAGAATATGTGGCCACATCTTCTGCAGTGATGCTGTAATCAATATAAATCCTATAATTAATATAAATAAAATAATAAAATAAATAATTAATATAAATGTAATTAAATGAGCAATTCTAACATGTATGTATACTGGGTGTAACCAGAGCGCTGGCAAAAACTTATCCAATGCCAATAACCATTTGCCTATAATCTTGTAATTTTAGTGAGTTAGTATATTTCAAACCCGCATTGTAGGTATATCGTGCAAAACTCGGGTCAATGTCCCACCCTCGACGCGGTATTGACTTCTCGAGTAACCTATTTACGGAAAGTTCGTTGACCTCTAGCGTCAGTCAGATGTTTTATTTGCAATATATCTATTGTGAATTATTAAAAAAACAGGGTTTTTTGTCGTATCTTATCAGTAATCATCAGTTCTATCGCCTGCCTTCGTTTTAGCTAGCGTTCTGATTACACCCTGTATATAATACTAGCCTATGCTCGAGACTTATCCACGTGGACTACACAAATTTCAAACTCCTATTTTACGCCCTTAGGGGTTGTATTTCCAAAAGGTCTTTCTTAGCGGATGCCTACGTCATAATAGCTATATATATTATATGCCAAGCTCGATCCGTGCAGTGGTTTGAGCTGTGCGTTGATAGATCAGTCAGTCAGTCGGTCAACTTTTCCTTTTATTTAAATAGAAGAAGAAGCTGGCAAACAAAACAGTGAAATTGCACGCAAGAAATTTTTTTACAAGAGTAGCATAATAATTGTAGGGTTTATTTATTATATTATCATATTGTTAATGTTATCAAGTTTAAAAATTATTTACGTTTTATTCTACATATTATATTGAGATTGCAAATCACCACGAAACACTTATACTCTACTATATAATATACTCTATCTCATTCTCTCGCAAGCTAAATTGTATAGATGTATGTGTTTATCTCTCTTTAGTGTCGGTTTTTAGTTTCATCGAGTTTCAAAAAACAACGGTCCTACAGAAGTTTTACCTTCTAATACATACCTTTGTAATAAACATTAAAATATACAATTAGGTTAGGAGAGGTAATAAGCAATTTTTCCTGGGTTACAAACAAATAATAATAGTCTTAAAAAATGTTATTTAATACCTTTCTCCTTGCAATGGTAAATTCCTTAGCACATGCGGCGCAAGCTACTGCGTCCTTGTCACTCGTCCAGTTGGGTGTTTCTTCGGTAGATTTTGCCTCTTTTTCTAACAATTCAGCTAGTTGCAATTTGTTTTCAGACAAGGTGGCTCCAACTTCTTCTAGAGTTTTCTGAGCTTCAGTGTACTGCACCTTGAGGTGATGCTGTTCCTCTTGAAGTGCTATATATTTCTAGAAAATGCAGGATATAAATCAATAATATTTCCCTTAATACCAATATTGGCGTCGATTCTGATGTTTTTCTCTAAATTAAATTTAAAATAAGTATCTGCATCTTTTTTCTTTTTAATATTGCTAAAAAAGGATGGAAAATTGAAAAAGGATGGAAACATGATGCTCAAGATTGGCACCAAAAGTCACGAGGTATTTTTTTTCTCTCTCGTCTGGCTTTACAAAGATTATTCAAGTTTGTAGTTTGTTACAAGTTAGTTAAACTATACAAGTATGGACCCCGTCTGTGCCGGCACTCGCCGACATACGCACGGCACCCTTGTAGAGCACTTTCCAGTCAGTTTTAACAAAAAAAAAAACACTCCAAAAAGGCAGAGCACACCCGCCAGCCAACACCAACACAGACGAAGTCGTCACGAGGTTTAAAACGACATTTTAAATTAAATTAAGTTTGTCTGTCCTTGATGACAGGATGTGAATACTCTCACATCTAATTGCGATCAGTACCACTATAAAATTTATAAACTTATCTAGATCTAGAAATGATATCATTTTGTAATAATTACCTGTCCTATAGATTTAAGAGATTCCACCTCTTGTGTGAGTATTGATATTTTATCACGATCCCGCATCATTGACTCCTGTAATTGAAATGATTGGTTGTGATGAACTGATAGATGCCGTAGATATGTTCTTTTATATTACTTAGATAATATTATAAACGGAAAATCCGAATATTGCCATTCTCTTTTATTTCGTTACAGGCAAAATTTTAAATTCGATCCATGTGAGTAAAATGATGATTCAGATAGAAAATAGTTCAGATATTCTTTATTTTCTAATGTTCGTAGTTTAGTTAGTTATTTAAAGGGCATTTCATACTGATCAGAGATTTTTGTCACTCCTTACAAGGTACATTTTATTCTATCTACCTAACATATTGGGTTGTTTTGGTGGTAAGCAGGTTTTCTGATTACTTTTTTGGGACAAGGAAATCCCCTCGATTCAATTATCCATATTATCAATTATTATAAATGCGGGTGTATGTGTGTCGATCTGCTAGTTTTCACGACTCATCCGTTTAACTTTGACTTTTAGTACAGAGATAGATTGCATCACGGGAACGGACACAGGCTATTTTTGTCAGGGAAATAGAAGACTTCCACTGGATTCAAAAAAATAGAACCTTACGTGCGGACTAAGTCGCGGGCATTCTCTAGTTTCTAATATATTGTTCATCGAATTGTTACTCTCTACCAGTGAAGTAAACCTACTTTTTTAACTGTTTTAAACTAGTTGACCTGTTCCGGCTTTTCTCGAACGCTGATTATTCTTTGGTGGTCCACATGCAAAATCTCTAGCTTTCATTCCCAGTGGTTAAAGCTTTCTGTTAATAAGTATGTTGATAAGGGCTATACCTGTAAAGATATCCGCCATTCACGTTCTATCCGCAGGTCTCCTTCTGCAGCGACTGCCCTGGTCTCAGCGGCCGCGGCCTTTTGCCCCAAGGACCTTGAATTCTCTTCTAGGTTTTTCCGAGCGTTTTTATCTTCCTGTAACCTGTGCTTTTGTTATAGCGGTAACTTAGCTTTTGCAAGTTTTGATATTATTAAAATCAAATCTATCTCATAATTTCTTAACTATGCAATTCGTCTTTTATCAGAAGTTAGTATTTTTGGGAGTTAAATTTTATTCACGTGAACAGTTGCAGAATTATCAACTAAGATATATCTGTTATTGCAATGCCAATTAGGTAAATAATATAATTTATGTATATCTAAGTTTATATAAACTGTGTGTGCATGCGCTTTTGCAATGTTTGTTACCTTTTGATTGGAAAAGTCTGTCGGAGTTGAAAATAAACATACAAGTAGTCCTTTAATTACCGACATATCCATTGATCACTTTTAGTTTAATGAATTTGGAATACACCTAATTTAATTCAAAGATAACACATACTTACGACGCAATTTAGAATTTACAATTGAATTGATTTACCTACCTGATCGAAATAAGTGTTATGGTAGGTAATGCTTTTCAGCATTTTAAGGAGTGCTGGTACCTATAACATTAGTACTTGTCACTTTTAAGCTGCATTCAGGCTAACCCATGCTTCAGCTGGTCTACTGAGGTATGTATGCTTTAGGGTGGTTTTATAAAAAGAAGGTTTACGGTCCCAATTCTTGATGTGATAAATCGGCATTGTGTAATTATATGCAGTTCCAACCAGTTTCTTTATGTGCGTGGACATTTATTAACACGGAACTACTTGCGGTATCGACTACCTTTGTGCAGGTATCCTGCTCCTTTACAAAATCACCCTTACGCATCTCCTCATGCTACACCCGGTCTGGAGTAACATAGATTAGTTCATTTAAAACTGTCCCCACTAGGCCCGGTTTCCACTGAAGCGGAGTGGAAAGGAGATGTGTTCAGTCGAGTAATCAGATACTTAATAGATGACGAAATCTGATTGCTTGACTGACCACATTTTTTCACTCCACTTCGGCGACAACTGGGCCTTAATCTTTAATCAACAGGTTCATAGTGTAGCGTGAATTAACCTTTAGGTTAGTGACAAAAAAGAAGTTCAATATCCGACGTGGTGGTCATTCAACACCAGATGTTCCGATGTACTATCTTAACGACCAATTTTAAATATAATCTACCAGAATAATTCTTCAATTTTTTTCATCAAGTAGGTACCTATAGTGATTTTCCTACACTTTAAGGCTAAATAATTTTTAAATACATATATCAAAAATTATGAAACCGCAGGATTCAAAACATAAAACCATATGGGTTTAATATGTAAGCAAGGATTACTGAAGGTTAAGATTTGCAAAAGAAAAAGATTTCAGAGATATGGCTAATAATGTTAAATGGATAATACGACTACCTACAATATTTGTATTAAAAAATAAGTTTAAAAATGTTAGTGGCAATAGTCATGCAAACACAAATCAGAGTGATAATGGCAAACCTGCACAAGAAACAAAATAAAACAAGCACAGAACTGTGGTTTTCGTAAATGAAATACGGTATGCGACTGAATATCATTTATTACAAAGAAGGCTTTTTTACATAATCTAGAGATTTAAAATTACAAAACTATAAAAGAAACCGACACAGGTTTACCGAATTCATACATTAAATTGATTCTAAAAATCTAAAATGCTAATACATTATTGCGCATTATAATTCTTTTAATCATAATTTCTATTAGGTATGGGTAGTTATAATTACACAAAAATGAGATCAATTAGTTAATATATCTTTAAAGAATACAAATCATTCTATGGATTTGATCACATGTACTCCCTATAATACTTGAATATCACTGAAAAAATATAAAAAAATATCTAATAATAATTTATTTTGGTATCATTCTCTGTAATAGTTCTGAATACATCGGTATTAATAACGCTAGAGATTCTAAGAAATAATTTTAAATATTGATAAAAACATTTTAATACTCTAGCACAGGTAAAGCTATAATATAAGAATTACAAGTATATTTTTTCTTAATGAAGAAAATTATATTTCATCTTAATGGAAAGTAACTATTATAATATAAACCTAGCAGAAACTTAACATGATCCAATAATATTATAACTAGTATTTTGGAATATTTTAACCACAGCAACGATAAGCTAAAGCAATACTAGCGCCTTGCCTCTCATGTGGTATTTATATAATGTAATAAAATATATTTTATCAAAATATCACTGTTTTATTGTGAGGGTTTGCCAATATCAAAGAAAAGTTTTTTTTTAAATTTTAGCAAGCGGTGCATCGCTCACACCTAAGTGCGCTTTCGATAAATTGATATGTCAAGCAAATACATGTTATGTTATAATAGGGTATTTGACTAGTTGTAACATAAGGTCTGACTTAAAATTATTAACTCTGTAACCGATTTTTGGATAATGAAAACAACTTGTAAATCGTATTATAGGATGACGTTATATACAACAAGAAGTACTTAGTTATTTTGAAAAAGTCACGGTATTTATTTTCCAACGTTGATCAGTTTTAACCGTGAATTTGCACCATCGATATAGAATTAGTACCTATCTACGTTTGCACCAAAAACATTAACGTGTGAATGTTTGACAGGTCGCCGTGTGACAAAATAAATTATTGAAGTGAAAATAATAGCCTCATTGGAGGATTTTGGAATGTGTAAAAACTTCAAGATTGCATCACCGACATGTTAATTTTATTCATGCCTTTTTTAATGGGAGTGTCAAGTATGCCTTCTGTAGTCGGAGAACCTCCTAACAGCTCTTGATACTACAATTAATTTGAAAATCCAAAAAAACCCCCTGTTTTATTTGATAGTTTTAAGTTTTCACTTCTGTCGGCAGTACCCACTGACTACCAATTTATTTTGTTAACTTTGCGTGCAGGAAATCGGGTAAATTCATAGACGTAATCATTAGTCTCGGAGATCTGAGACTGTCAAACATCAGTGAATGATCTGACATTTTGTCAAACAAATTCCATTCAACAAGTTATGTGATAGCCAGGAAAGTTTTCAACATTTTTTTATGTAAAGGTTTCGTCAGTGCAAACTCACGGTAAGACAATTCGTATTGTCAAATAATTGCCATTGTAAATACTTATTTAATTTATTATATCATTAATCTAAGGTATCAAGGGAACAAGTAATTTGGAAAACAAACGTATATATTTTGTCAAATTTTCAAAAACATTTTTCTATATTTATAAGTTGTTTTGTATTTTAAAATACTACTATGCAATTGTAACGCGAAAAATTTTATGTATAGAGATTTTCAACTACTACTTGTGTGAGGTTTGATTGTGTGGTTTAATTTCTTGTCATATTATCACATTACCGCAATTAACGTCAAGTACCCTATTAAATCTTTTAGGCACTGATCGTCGAGCGATTCAAGGCATATCTTAAGAAAACATGTATAACCTACTTTTCATCAAGCTGATGTATCGTGCTGCCCATTGACTCAGTCTTTGCTTCCAATTTGGCTATTAGGTCTGTTTTATGTTTCAAGGAACTTTCACATTCCTAAAACAAAGCCAGTATTTAGCTGAGTTAATACATTATAATACTATTCTGGTATGAGATAGAAGATTTTAGTTAGTACTAAAGCATACATACGCATTTCATCAAGCATCATGTTATTCTAAATATTTGAGGCTAATAAGACGGATTTACTATTATGTAGTCAGTAAAAATAATTATTATTTCTATGATATCAATTCCGCCATCCTATTATCCTCTTTATAAATCTATGGAACAGTAATTGATTATAACGTTAGTTATTATCGTGTGAATCTAATAATAATAATTATTATAAAGCTACGAGAAACATCACCGTGTGGGCTTTGATTATTCGAACAATATTTACAATAAGCCATTTGCTATAAATTTATTTCTCTACTGCGCTACGGACTTGTTCGGAACTATTATTTTTACGGAACGGTGGTATTTCCTGTAGGTTTAGTTTTTTGTTGGGCGGACCCTCGTCCTTCGACTTTGTACCCTTTTGGTGACTACTGTGTGCTCTAAGCATTTCTAACTTCTCCCCTAAATGATCGTTAGTGGGCGATTTTAAAGCTTTGACTAAATCATGGTCTGGTCCGAGGAAGTGGTTATATTTTTCAAGGTTGTGGAGTATTTTGCCAATTTGCTCAGCTTTCCCTTGGAGCCTGGATACCATTTCGCCTTTCTGCGTGAGTTCCATCTCGCATTCCTTCCGTTCGATTAATGCGGCATTGACGAATACACCAATGTTAGTAATACATTTTCATGGGTAAGCATGGTAATCGATAAAAGCGGAAACTACATGCAAGAAATAAAACTACCCATTATATTTTACGATGAGTTAAATTTTTGAGATGCTTTGACATTATTGATCACAAAGGATACTAACAAAACAATTTAAGGATTTGATTTGACCTCCATAACGAAACTAAATTCTAACGTTAACCCACTGTAGTAAACTGTACAAATAGTACGGGTTTTTTTTTGGAAATTATCAAACAGTAGTTTTAAAACTACTAATCACGTAATTTATGCAAAACCAATAAATTGGAGACTTGAAACTGTAGATATGACATTAAAAATAATTTGGCTGGAATTTGTAAGAGCTTTTGGTAATTGTTTCGACCTGCGTTTAAAAGCTTATCCAAATTAAAAGACTAGTTATATTTTTGTTTAATTACATCCATTATGGAATTTTATCTCTAATAGAGGAACTTTTATTTCTTGCACGAGATTATCAATAAGCGTAAGTACACCATACACACATTAAATTAACTAGTGTTGGAAAGGACGGTATTTTAAAAGCCTCGAATTTACAGCGTCTAGTACATCGCAAACAACAAAGGTCAAACATAATGATTTACGTTTTCTATAAGCCATAAATTAGTCACTGAGCGAGGCAAAGCGAGTGCATGGGCGGACAATGATGGCTTAGCACCCACATCTAACAAAGAACCTTTGCGGGGCAATGGCTTCTAACTGCAGATTGTTTAAATAATATAAACAGCTCGTACACACGTCAACCTGATCTGGATCACGATCCGCAAAAATCGCGATTCATCATAGATTTTCTGTTGCAGATTGACGGATCGATACGTCAGATCGCAAAATATCTAGTCCGATCCTATCCTTGACTGAACGTCGCGTCAGTTTTCCTGCGCACTATACATCACTATCACTACTAATATTATGAATAAGAAAGTTTGTTTGTTTGTTAGTTTGTCTTTCAATCACTTCGCAATAGAGTAGCTTTGGGGAGTAGATTTTTTGCGTGGATATAGTCAAAGAACTCAAGAGTGACAGGCTATTTTTTTACCAGACCATTCGACAGCAAAGACTGGGTTATTTGTCCGGCGATATCAAAAAGTTTCCATGGGATCTTTAAAAACCTTAATCCATGCGAAATTGCAGGTATCATTTAGTAGTTAAATAATAACCATGACGCATTGCGATTTTTGAATATTGATCTGAGATGATGATCTAGATTGACTGTGTACCGGGCGTCTTGAATCTCAACGCATAGGTATTATGAGTAAATATCTATGTAGTAATGTACAAGAAGGGTCATTCTAAACAAAAATTTTCGTAGGCTACAACTCGTTTGAACTTTGGTGCAACTTGATATCCAGTGTCATACTAATTTAACAGCTCAATAGAACACGATGTTTGTTTGAAATAGCCCTTGCTATAGGTACTAAATTAGTTAATGGGGCGTAGTATAAGGCGGTGTGGTTAGAGATGATCCGATTTGAATCACCTTGATTTCAAAGGTGTGTGTATGATTGCGTGTATAAAATACATGTTCACTGATTTTATCACTATAATTTTGGGACTGGAGCATACAAATTTTATTGATAAAATTGAAAGGGAAATAAAAAAAAAATGTGTTTTGGATTTGATAGTTGTTGGAGAGGCAAAAGGAGTGCTCACGATAGCTGTTGTGTTGTGCTAATGCCATTAATCTAATACTATTATTATGTTTCACTCTAAATAAAACATGAATAGTTGTAAAACTCAAGGTTATAAAGTATACTTTTTGTTATCTCCTTAGGTCCTTGACATTGTCCAAGCAAGCGTATATAAATAATGTTGTAATGTAATGTGACTGAATAGTTAGTAATAGATATTTATATACATCGAACCATGAAAATGTATGAAACTGTAATGCAACTAATTACTGATTGCATGTTGCACGAATGTCGAAAATGTATTGTCTATCTTAAAATCGTCAGAGTCAATTTTGATAACTTAATTTTTGTATCAAAGTAGAAAACCTATTCTAGTAATGCAATAGACGCATACGTTGGTCGTTTACGTCGTTTTCGTAGCCTTTAAATATTTAATTCTTTAAATGTTTGTGGTTTAAGTTATTTGAATCGTTTTTCCGGAGATAATTTTACACACATAAATTGCTTTCATAAGTTTTTTAGGAACTACATATATGCAATTATGGACTTATCAGTATTAGGCAAAGCATGTAATTCAGGATCCCTTTTCTATGACATTAAAATTTTATCTTACTTGTAATAATTGCAATTGTGGCGCCAAACTTGACAGTCTCAAGTTGTGAGAAGATATCAAAATGGAATTGCGCACAAAGCTGCTGGTATATCACTATCGTAACAAATCAGGCAGGCTAGTACGGAAATTGAGATTATTTCATTACAATAGTTGCGGGCAGAATTTAGGTATAGTTACTGTATTTATTTTATTTAAGACAATATTAAACGAAAAATATACTTGGACGGAATTTCACGGACACTTTTTGCCGTCTGTCAGTCATTTTGTGTAATTATTTATCGAAAACTATGTATGTCTAATGTGGAAGTGAAAGATTTGCATATAAACAAAATTGACGTCACAAATGTATTTCACGCATAGTACAGTGCCAACTTATCTGTTCAGGTGGGCAAAATTGGAACTAGAGCCACGCGGACGAAGTCGCGGGCATCAGATAGTATAGCAATATTAAGTTTTATTGAATCTGTGTTATGTTGAAAGAATTTTAATTCTGTTTTAAGCGTGTACCTACCTCAAAAGGAAAAACTGATTTTTATTTATTTTAATGCATAAAGTTTTTGATTTATCGTGCAAAATATCGGAAAAAAATACCCGAAACGGAACCCTCGGTGCGCGAATCTGACTCGCACTTGGCCGGTTTTCCCTGGCGAATTTCTTAAATAACAAATTCTCCACTAGCGAAGCTGTCACCTGAACAGCTAAGTAAGTGGCAATGGAACAATCTCAATGTCATAGATATTCAGGGTTTAGAAGCATTCGTCTAACCTACTGTGCTAATTGATTTAGGCAAAGGGTACAAAATCAAACGAAACATGCTACAATTATGGCTTACCTGTAACTTTTTGTACATTTCCAGGTTTATCAGTTTGATATCGTCAAGTTGCCGCCTTAGAGAAATTATTGTGTCCTGCTTATCGTGAATATCTTTCTCTAGGAGTTTCATAGCGACCTCCATTTCAGCTTTCAACGATATCTGTAAAGACAAAAATAAATTATAAACATAATTATCTGTATACCTATGTACACAAAATATACCTACACAAATTTTTGATTATTGTTTAAAATTAGCTTGGTCAGAATCCGATACTTAACATGTTTTTGCAGTTTAATAAATTCAAATCGAGTGTCCTAAAATATCAATAAAATATATAAGGCTAGAAACTGATCGAAATTATTAACGTATAGTTAAAATGTAAATAACTATAATGAAAGGCAGTTATTTCGAAATAAAACAGACTTCAATTCATAATAAAGTGATATAAAGACTAAATTTGAATTTTTTTTGAAAACCGGTTTTCTTGTTTTCTCCAAAACATAGACCTCAAGAAAAAAGAGTTTGCAAAAGAAAAAAAACGTAATCGAAAAAAAATTGACATTTTGTATGGCACACCTCTTCCAGCGTATTTGTATAATGTCTGTTTCAGTGGCTTACAATCGTAGTGATGTTATTGAAAATGTTATATAAACTACATATACGATGTAATAAAGATAACAATAAATAAAGTAACATTTATAGAGTTGACCTATTTTGCGGCTGATCGGATTCGAGAGTAGAAGCGTTCGGAAGGTCACAATGTGCATTTTACAAGTCTACATTAACCTTGTGTTTATATCACGTGAAATATGACCAAGAACTTGTATGATGCCAAATCATCATCATCATGATCAACCCATCGCCGGCTCACTACAGAGCACGGGTCTCCTCTCAGAGTGAGAATGGTTTTGGCCAAAGTCTACTACGCTGGCCAAGTGTGGATTGCCAGACTTCACAACATAATAGAGAACTCTCAGGCATGCAGGTTTCCTCGCGATGTTTTCGTTCACCATTAAAGCAAGTGATATTTAATTACTTAAAACGCACATAACTCCGCAAGAGGTGCGTGCACGGGATCGAACTCCCGACATTCGATTAGAAGGCGGACGTCCTAACCTCTATTTATACCTTATTATAAAGAGGAAAGCTTTGTTTGTTTGTAACCGATAAACTCTGCAACTACTGAACCGATTTTAACAATTTCTTTCACATCCTTTCATTGGTAAGTATAACAAATTTCACCCGAGCGAAACTAGGCGGATCAGCTAGTATAAAATAATACGGCTATTCCTGTCTCTAAGCTAAACTAAATTGATTGGCCTAATAGTGCTGTCCTTGTCCGCTTATGAAAGAGATAACAATACTTTTAGAGGTGCCATTTAGAGTTTGTGTACAAATAAAAATTAGGCGCAACATCTAATCAGTATGTCTAAAAAAATGTCTAATATTTAGTTGAAGATTTAAATAAGAATACCTTTGATGCGTTTTATTAAAAACTTTTGTATGTTACATTACAGTAAATCCAGTGTTACAAGACTGATACCTGTAAATCCAACTCTTTCTGCAACTCCAAATTTTTCTTCCTCTCTTCATCCAAAGTCTTACCCAGTTCAGACTCCTTCTCATGCTTATATTTATCAGAGGTATTACTTTTCACGCTTCTTTTCTCCTGAAATAAAAAATCTTTATATCTACTAGTGTATGTAATTAGACTATTTACTTAAAATTACGAAAATGTCATTATCACGATTCTATATTGATGATTCACACTAATATTATAAAGGCGAAAGTTTGTGTACATGTTTGTTACTCCTTCACGCAAAAACTACTGGACGGATTTGGCTGAAATTTAGAATGGAGATAGATAATATCCTGGATTAGCACATAGGCTACTTTTTATCCCGGAAAATTCCAATTTCATTTCCAAATCCCGTGGGAATTCAAAAAGTTTCCACGGGATTTCGATAAACCTAAATCCACGCGACGAAGTTGCGGGCGTCAGCTAGTTATTATAATAAAAATGATTTGACGTACTTTTTTAATTGAATCGAGAATTTTAAATGGTTAACAAACTTAAAACTAGCAGCGAATGTGGATTTTACGAATTTTGGAAGACCCTCTATTTAATAATTACTAAGAAATAATTTATTTTTGACTTAGGCATCATCCCCATTTAGACTACTAGCTGATGCCCGCGACTTCGTCCGCGTGGATTTAGGTTTTTCGAAATCGCGTATATAGGGATATCTCGTAATAAAAAGTAGCCTATGTGCTGATCCAGAATATTATCTATCTCCATTCCAAATTTCACCCAAATCCGTCCAGTAGTTTTTGCGTGAAGGAGTAACAAACATACAGACACACACACAAACTTTCGCCTTTATAATATTAAGTGTGACAATTGAAGAGATTTTAAAGGACATCGACAAACCACCTTGTATCTATGTTAAAACAATAGTGTAATGTAGAGTCAAACTTAAATAAATGCAAACATTATTGGTCTGCGTCTTAAGTGAATTATTAGAAGCATAATGATAATCAGATTCGCAGTAACGGTATTGCTTAGACAGCAAATAATTATTGTTTTCGATGAGGTCATCAACACATCACCCACACTACGGCACAATGTTTTTATTATTGCTTCAAGTGTATGCGACAAGGAAAACTATCTATAAGTATCGATGATTAGATGGCGTTGAACTACCAATGTTTTAACGTAGTATACCAACTACTACTTTAATAATGATTAAGTAGAATAACAACTTAATCTCTTAAACCTTTATGTAACCGCTAGATGATGCCTGCGACTTGTCTGCTTTGATATACGGTTTTAAAAATCCCATGGGAACTCTTTGATTTTCTGGGTCAAAAAGTAACCTATGTCCGTTCCCGGGATGTAAGTTAACTCAGTATCAAATTTTGTCGAAATCTCTTGAACAAATGGGCAGTGAAAACGTATTAGACAGACAGACATACCCAATTTTGCATTTATATATTAGTATGGATATGGAACTATTGCGTATTTTTTTTGATAGAACTAAAAAATTGATGACGAAATATTATTAAATACTATATGCATTTTTGATCAAATTAATCTGGGCAAATATTTCGTATTATTAAAATTCCATAAATCCTAAAAGATAAGCTATAGAGCAACAAATCGTACCTATTTATACAATAGATATACCGCGTGGTCACATTACGATAGGAATACCAATGAAAACATACCTCCTCTTCGGCTTGCATTTCCATCACTTTCATCCTGCTATCTTTGGTTATGTCCTGACCTGAACAGAAAAAGAAACGCACGTGTTGAGACGGCACGCAAATAAACACGGACATCCGAAATCGGATCGCGTATCAAAAATAGCTCACAGTTTTTCGCCCAATTCACTTTTTTCCTCGGACTCTTTGTCGTTGAATTGCCCATCGCGAATCGCATAACGGTGTTTTTTCATGAAGGTGACGATAAAGTGACGTGCGACGAGACCAGCATACTTATGCCTACTAAGCGGTACTAAACTCAAAAGGTCGTGAGTCATTGTATTGCAAGGTGTCTTATCTAATGCAGACTCTACTGTGTGAAGCGATTTTCACACAGTTTTCCGAGTGTTTGGTGTTTATAGCAAACAGGTTATCGCTTCCGAATAATTTTGGTTTGTCACCTCAAAAATTCAGATTATTGTCTAGGAATTCATGAATTACATTCGCTTGTTAATAAATATTTTCTTAATTTTTATTTTTCTATGGGATACATTGAAAAATAAAAATATTTATAACTGTTTCGACCTAAATGAATAAAATAAAGTCCGTCACCAGAAAGAACGCTAACTCTATATTTATTTTTGATTTAATCTGTTCAGCGCTAGAGCCAAAAAGATAACACTTTCACATTATAAAAAACGTAATAATTTCTGAAATTATATTTTTCGATATTTTATTGACTAAATAGATATCATTAAAAGAACTGTTTAGGTACCAGCCTATATTGGAAAGAGATAAAGCAGGAAAAGATATAAGTTCCTACCAAAAACCAAATTTCATTCGTTTGGGTTCAATTCCCGGCAGGGGTAATTTATAATTTGTAAATTGTTCTAGTCTTGTGGGAGGTTTCGGCCTTGGCTAGTTACCACTCTACCAGCAAAGCCGTACCGCCGATAAGCCGATCAAGAGTAGATTTAATAAAACCACTATACCCCTTCCAAGTTAGTCCGTTTCCATCTTAGACTGCATCATCACTTACCACCAGGCGAGAGCACAGTCAAGGGCTAACTTGTATAAAATAAAAAAAATACAAAAAGGAAACGGGCCTCACCTAAAGCATATTTTAGCTGATTGTTTTCCTCTACCAACTGAATCATGGTGTTCTTGGCGATCGCCAAGTCTTCCTTCATTAAAGCATTCGTTGTGGTCAGACCCTCGACTTTGGACTGAAGATTTGTCACTGTGGCGCTAAAATACATTTGTCGTTTATTCCCATAACTCAACACAAACTTTGAAGTATTTTTGAAGTTTTGACAAACACAATCATGCACTGCACTGATCTTTATAAGTAGAAGGTCTTGGATTCAATTCTCGGTTGGATTAACTTAGGTTATTATTTCCGCTCAGATTTATTTAGAACTTTATCAGCTCCGATCGTAGCTAGTTAGCATCAAGCTATAAAGAGTTCCTGTACAATGTCTCATACAAACTAAAGAACTGATTAGGGCCTAAGTTCAAACTGCCCAGGTTAGGACGCTTCGATTTAAACTGCTAGGTCACATCATCATATGAGAGCCAAGCGCCAAGTTGATCGAAAAAATATTTTTCATTATGAATACATTAGTTTAGGATTTGTAATTTACGAATACATGTATTTAGGTAACGCGTTTTAGTAGTAAATTAATACCACTTGATACTGAAATAGTTAGACGAAATCCATACCTTATCAGATATCATTAATTAATTACAGTACAGTGTACTTCATTAATAAGTAATTAACAAATATATTCACAGTTAGATTTACAAAATGAAAGTCGAGACTGTATGCTAAAACTTATGTGTATTTTTTTTTAGCTAAAGATCATCTATTAATGTCAGTGTTAAACAACGCTATTGAAGAAATAAAGATAAAATCTTAAGAAAATTAAATGAAATGGCAAAAATTTAAACCTTTTAAATAAATTAAAAACATGAAATATGGTGCATTGTTCATCTCGTGTGATAGTATGTACTCACTTGAGATGTCTGTTGAGCTCTTCAATGTAATTCTTTTGGTCCAGCATTGTGTTGATGTGGCGCTGCTTCGGTTCGTTGTTGCCATTGTTCCCATTGCCAGTCAGATCGTTGGAGGAATTGCTGCCACGGAGGTACAGGGAGAAATCTATCACGCCTTGCTGACTGTCTAAATCTTCTTCCTACGAGGTTATTTTAAATACGCTTTTATAATCAAATACCGGAAATTAGGTCTCGACGAGTATAGTTTCTATTGAAATTATGCATTTTTACACACAAAACTACGGAATGATGACAGAGACAGGCAGCGATACAACTGAAAAAAGATCATGATACAGTAGCGATGTATTGCTGGCCTGTATACCTGCGTCCACGTAGCCACAATTCTGTATCGCTACAAAAAGACGCCGTGGACGATGTCCTTGATTACAGATGGAAACACTAGTCGTGGTTTTTTTGGTACTCATAAAAAAATACGAATACTTACATAAGGCATTAAGAACGCATTCAAGATGCTACACTTACCTTCACACATAAATTGCAATCAACAACATTGAGGCCAACAAGTAATCCCGTTATGATCACAGCTTCCTCATTTAGCATCAATGCGTGCGGTTCAAAATATTCCTCGAGCGTTTCCTCGCGATGCTCCAATAAGATTCTGAGGTAATCCGCCAGGCGCTTCTGCATCAGCGCTAGACGTAGCCAGGCTCTAGCGCGACCCATGGCGGTCCTAAAATACAACATAATATAAAGTTCGGTGAAGTGCGAGTCGGACTCCCGCACGAAGGGTTCCGTACCATTGTAAAAGAAATAAAATTCGTTAATTTTTTTTTACTTTCATGGCGGTCATTATTAGTGTTATACATAATAACGGCAATAGAAATTACAAATTCTGTGAAAATTTCAACTCTTTATCTATTACGGTTCAAGAGATACAGCCATCTGACAGATAAACGAACAGTCAGACAGACGGACGGACATGCAGGCAGCGGAGGCTTACTAATAGGGTCCCGTAGCCCGTAGGCACCCTTCGGGTACGGAACATACTAGAACATATTACTGTCGTGGGACATATTACTACAGAAGCGAAGCTGTACACTATCTCGCTCACTCATTATATGCACAACCAATGTGCTGCGTTCGTTCGTTATTTTAAATTTTACCGTTTAGGTCGGCCATCCCGAAATTCCCAAAAGGCCAAAGAAGCTTTGGCTCAATTTTTTTTAATGCAATGAAATAATTATGTCCTTTACACTATACACTTTATTTTTAACCCCCGACCCAAAAAGAGGGGTGTTCTAAGTTTGACGTGTGTATCTGTGTATCTGTCTGTGGCATCGTAGCGCCTAAACGAATGAACCGATTTTAATTTACTTTTTTTTGTTTGAAAGGTGGCTTGATCGAGAGTGTGCTTAGCTATAATCTAAAAAAATTGGTTCAGCCGTTTAAGAGTTATCAGCTCTTTTCTAGTTTTCTTGTAGAAAAGAAGGTTAGATAACCGTTAGGTTCATAATATTATGTCAATTGACAAATGTCAAGCTGTCAAGATCCCGCATTGCCTAGATACATAATTATTTATTTGAAACTTATTTGAAAATGATGTTTTGGAAAACTCAGATACTTTGGATCGTAGGCGCGGAATAGTCCAAGAAAATCGGTTCAGCCGTTTGAAAGTTATCAGGTCTTTTCTAGTTACTGTAACCTTCACTTGTCGGGGGTGTTATAAATTTTTAATTTACACTTTTTTATTACACTGACTCGTCAAGGTTGACATTCATTACCAGCCATGAAAAACAATACGATAAAAACACGAAATAATCTCAGTAATTCATGCACAACAAAAATTATTAACCTTGACCAAAAAATGGGCTATTCTTTTTCATTATAAGCACACGCTTGACGACAATCACACCTGATGGAATATGATGACATGGCCTAAGATGGGACGCGTTTACCTAGAAGATGCGTATTTAAGGCCGATTCACACCAATTGCGTACGCAGCACGTACACGTGACACGTGCGTAGTGACGCGCATGAATCCGTAGACATAAGAATAAGAAGTGTTTATTTGCTAGAATATGGTATAATATACGAGTACATTGGTCTTAAATATTATGTGGAATCTCATATTCTGCCAAGCATGGCGTGCAAAATTTATTGAATTTATTTAATGTAACAAACATGTCAAATTATTATTAATTATTGCATTCAATATTTAAAATTTGTCATGCACTGCACGTATTACGTCTACGTGAACGTTCACGCCACGCAAGCGGTATGCCATGTTTCATACAGTTCCATACATTACAGCGCAATGGTACGCGCTACGTCTACGATACCGGGATTGTAATTTGTAGGAAACACAGATCGTGGAAGAAACATTGAAATATCACGAAATATACTCACTTGACAGTGGGCAAGTCCCTGATGCTAGCTGTAATGTCGGCTGCTTCCGGTGAATATTTTTCAACCATTTGAAGAATATCCCATAGTTCCTTCTTCGGACCAAGTAAACCCTTAAAATATTCTTAACAGTTATATGAAGGAATCAAGAATACAAAATCCAAAAAATGCTTTTTTTAAACTTTGCAGTTATGGCATTTAATTGGGTAACACATTTTGCTGAAGGAAATGTGGCGGATTTCCGACACAGTTTTTACGTCGTAAAATTGAGCACTTAATGGAAATAGGTTGTAGATGTTGTTAAGTGTACACACAGGAAAGTGGATTGGGTACCTTTTTAGGTTTGAGTCCATGACGCATGACGTGCTCGAGAACAATGAAGAAGTGATGCAACGGCAGATGATCACTGTCGAGCATCCGGCCATATCGGAGCGATTGCTCAATTAGCTCCTTCACAATCAGCTTCGAGATATTCACGAGATTGCTGCGCTCTATCACTACTGGGTCTCGAGCTGCAAAACGAATATAAATTTAAAAACCTGCATCAGTTTGATGTAGCAAGTGTATTCAATTTGATATAATATGATTGTGTAGATGACTGAAGATTATGTTCAATATGTTAGTGTTCAAAAAAAGATTCTTGTGCTTTGGAAAAATTACATCGTAAAAAATATTATATACGTACAATAATTACGATTATAATCTCGCTGATTAATATTTGGCGTCAAATATTTAAAAACCGGTTTGATAAACTTTATACAGAACAGTGGGAAAATGATTTTTTTTAGTCGCAATAAATCACCAACGCGACTGCGATTGTCATCAAACAATAAATGCGAACGACTTCCGCAGTAATAAAATTAATTACCCATTAAAGAATGCATAGGATCATCTGGAGATGTAATTGCACCGTTATCCGACTGGGCGGTGTAGGAGTTCTGCATCTCCATATCGTGCAGTTCCTTCAAACAGAGCCACTCTCCGTCAACTGACACGCGGAAGTTGCACAAGTAAATAGTGTCTTGCGCCCCGGCCATGTCCGCATCGGGGTTCTCTTCCCCTTGGGCCCCAGACGTTAAGCCCAACTCAGGCAAGGGTTCCACCCCGCGGACCGCAGTTAGAGAACGCATAATAAAGCAGCAAAATAACTATGAAGCGAAATACCACACACGATATCGTGAATTTTGTTCACTCTTGTTTATACATCGTTACTCAGGGCTTAACGAAAATTCCCGTATTCCTTTGAGCTTTAGTATATTTTGTACGACAGGTAATCACAATTTTACTAATTGTTATTTTGATCACAAGAAAGCACCTCGAAGGACAATGTCACGCTAATGGGTTTTCCAGCACAATCAGAATGTGTTATTGATTTTTCAACAAGCAAGTGTTGGGGAGAAAATCAATACTCCGAAAAGGTGCTGCCATCTGATGTAGCACGTGGGAACTTCTTGACATTAGCTTTTTAGTGTGGTTAGCCTACACTTTGTTATTTTATATCGTTGTCAACACTTTCTTCACGTGATTAAATGATACTGGCAAAGATTTTAGCAAGTTATTTGCACAGATGCTGAAAGTAGCTTTGTATAACTAATTCCTGTACCTACAATATTGTGTAAATAAAAAAATATATACTTAAGTAAAAAAAGACACCACATAATATCACACCATTCTTAAAAAAACCCGGCCAAGTGCGAGTCAGACTCGCGCACTGAGGGTTCCGTACTCGGGTATTTTTTTCCAACATTTTGCACGATAAATCAAAAACTATTATGCATAAAAATAAATAAAAATCTGTTTTAGAATGTACAGGTAAAGCCCTTTCATATGATACCCCACTTGGTATAGTTATCTTACTTTGAAAATTTAAACATATTTTAATTTTTTTTTTAAATGATGTGAGCACAAATTCGCGGTTTTCAGATTTATTCCTGTACTTGTGCTACAAGACCTACCTACCTGTCAAATTTCATGATTCAAGGTCAACGGGAAGTACCCTAGGTTTCTTGACAGACAGACAGACAGACAGACGACAAATTGATCCTATAAGGGTTCCGGTTTTTTCTTTTGAGGTACGGAACCCTAAAAACCAGTCACATGCGAGTCGGACTCCCACACGAAGGTTCCTACCATTGTACAAAAAATAGCACTTTAATTTTTTTGTAATGTAACCACAAATTTTACGGTTTTCGGATTTTTCCCTTACTTGTGCTATAAGACATTGCTGCCTGTCAAATTTTATGATTCTAGGTCAGCTAAAAATACCCGATAGGTTTAGGGTTCCGTACCTCCAAAGGAAAAACGGAACCCTTATAGGATCACTTTGTAGCCTGTCTGTCTGTGCGTCCGTCCGTCGTGTTTGTCAAGAAAACCTATAGGGTAGTCTCATTGATCTAGAATCACGAAATTTGGTAGGTAGGTGAGTCTTATAGTACAAGTAAAGGAACAAATCCGAAAATAGAGAATTTGTGGTTACATCACAAAAAATATTAATGTGTTTACAAAAAAAATTATTTACTAAATCACATATAGGTGGCACTGTTTCATAAACTTGCTGCACATAAAAATATTAAAATATCTTGTACAACCCTTTGTATGCGAGGATAGAGGAGGATAAATCAGGAGTTTTTAAATGTGTTACAACTACATTATAACACAATTACAATAACTTTTGTCCCAGAATTCTAAATTAATCTCCTACTTTTCCTCACTCCTGACAAAAAATCCATCTTCTAATTATTTCTATCTGCCTAAGTTGTGTGACATTCAAAGAAACAATGGATGTTGGGGTCCCAAGGTGCTTGACCAGTGACCTCTCATCCATAAACTACAGCATTTGCAGACACTCCATCAAGTGGATAGAAGACAGTTGCTGAATTCAGATGGCACAAGACCTTGGCATGTGGAAATCCCTCTGTCCAGCAGTGGATATATTGGCAGAAGACAATGTTTTAGAAAATGATAACTATCTATTTAACTTAGTAGTAGAGGAAAGAGGGAAAGGGGAATTTTAGCATATCCAAGTTTCAAATATAAAGAAAATTGACTTCAAAAACTTAGTGATATTTTTGAAAAAAACACCCTGAACTTGAGCCTTAGATACAGTGGGTAATTTATCAATCTATTCAGTGATACTAAATGTGTAGCTTAGTATTACCAAACACAATGTGCTATTTATTAATGCATTCAGTGGTATTTAATAGATTATAGGTACTATTAAGTATCACTGAATAAATCAGATCAATCAAGATCAAACTTTTCTATGATACTTAGTAGTATTATTCAATAGATTAATCAAAATATAACCCAGGATTGGTTTATCAGTCAACCTTTTATCTGCTACTCTATTAAGAAATACTCAAACACAGACACATCCACTCCAAATGTTATCTAGAGCTCTTTATAACTGATGCTGATCGTACCTTTCTTAACATTCTGTACTAAAAATAACTGCTATCTTTGATTAGTCAACTGAATCTATCGCTGATTCTGAATGTCTGGCAGTCACTTTTATAAATAACTTAAATAGTCTGATAAGTTGCCTGGAAGAGATCACTTTTGTGATAAGGTTGTCTTATGTTTTGAATTATTATATTTTCTGTACTTTTATTAAATATTTATATTATTAATACTTTCCTGTTAGGCAGTCTCAATTTCTTAAATAATCAAATATTCAAATCTTAGTAACTTAATACAAGAAATTGTCCTCAGGATGTTAATAGAAAATAATCAATAAATAATTATAAAACTACACATATTTTCAGTTTTAGAAATTTTGTGAAAACCCTTTATTTTTCCTGGGATAAAAAGAATCTTCGGCAATCAGCATGCAAGCACTTTGATCCTTTTGTATAAATCAGATTAATAATTGAATTTCAAAAGTATATATAGCAAACAAAAATGAACACAGTCAATATAGATATATTCACGTATGCATTTGATTTCATTGATGTAGATTTAGGTTTTTTAATAATACCATGGGAACTCTTTAGTTTTCCAGGATAAAAAGTAGCCTAAGTCCATCGTCTTTGTCCAACCAGAATTGGTTAGGCAGATGAGCTGCAAATAGGTGAGACAGGCCGGCCAGGTGTCTATCTGTTTCGTATTTATTAATTCATTCAAGTGCTAACAGGCATTGGCTTGACACCTTCACAAAAATAAGATTGCAATGAACTTAGCAGAAGGCACCAAAACGAGACTGTTAGCATTTAAATAGGATTAATATTAGATATGGATTAGTGAGAGTATGTACTTACACTTTGTACTGTAAAAATATGATTTCTCTGGTCGAGACAATAGTAGTTCCGGCCATTTGTCCTCCCTGCTCGACGACACCGATGGGGATCTCTCCAGGAACGCCGACTTGACTGAGGTTGTAGACGTGGCTGGGGACACTTCAGTCTTTTTGTCCTTAGAAGACGCCATAATTAATTATTATCTATTATTAAAACCACGAAACATTTCTGTCAAAATCCCAGAATTTCCAAATAACTTTTATTTTTCCTTGACGTGTCACATAAACAAAAATCCAGATTCCAGACACCATCAGACACCGTAAAAAAGCCAGAAATGTCAAAAAGCTGTCACCTGTCATTTGTCATTTTTGTTTGGTTTTGGTTGGCACAACTGAAAGCCAATGAAGAATGAATGATGCCATGTTTTGTCTATGTATTTGGATCGCAATTGGCATTGGCCACGCATTCGCCCAAAGTTGGAACCAAGTTGGGCTATAAACAAGCAAATTGGGAGCTGTTTCGGGTCTCGACTCGGGACTTCCGAATCCCGACGTGGCATTTGGTTCAATTATTTATTTATTTAAATGGGAAATAAGGAAAAGATGCTTGTATGAAAAATTCGCCACTGACCAAAATGAACAGTGAAGAAGAGGTCATAGGAATTGGACTGCCCGCGAAATTCAAATTTAATTAGGTTTTTCGCAATTTGTAAACCAACTAATACGACAGATTAGGTTTATGGCATTCTAATAGCGCCAATGGCAGTATCATCTCCACAGGTTTATATAAAAATCTTTACTTGAAAGTGTCCAGTTTAAAAAATTAGTCAGAGTATTGAATAATTTGTTTGTCGACTTACTTTGTCGTAATTAGTTTACAAATTGTGAAAAATCAAATTAAATTTGAATTTCGTGGTCAGACCCGTTTAATGCACTTTTAAAGAAAGTCCACTCATTGAAATAAAGCTTATTTCAAAGATGAAAGAGTATGTATGAGTATGTACCTAATCGGCTTATTTACCTACAGTCTATAGATACCTACTAGATAGGGCCTTCGATTACATTGATTAAATTATCACACTAATATTATAAAGGCGAAAGTTTGTGTGTGTGTGTGTGTGTGTGTGTGTGTGTGTGTGTGTGTGTGTGTGTGTGTGTGTGTGTGTGTGTGTGTATGTTTGTTACTCCTTTACGCAAAAACTACTGGACGGATTTGGCTGAAATTTAGAAGGGAGATAGATAATATCCTGGATTAGCGCATAGGCTACTTTTTATCCCGGAAAATCAAAGAGATCCCACGGGATTTTGAAAAACCTAAATCCACGCGGGCGAAGTCGCGGGCATCGGCTAGTTATTGATATATTCAAAGGATAGGGATGCGCATAGACTTACGAAACGCTATGGGGATGCGTGATGGAAAAATTGTTTTATTTTTATTTTTTAGTTATATTAAAAAATCAAAAAGTAAGTATAACCTTTTAAAAATTATTGTCTGATAAAATAGGAGATATGTATTTTAATTCTTATCTATGGCTATATTATTAATCTGAGAAACAAAATAACAGCTTGAACTGTCTTGGTTAGGTAGGTAAATCATTAAAAATTAAATAGAAAATCCAGAAAATCTTTAGGCACTATGAATTTTCAATGTAAGCGAATACTGGAACCTATAAAAGTTATTGTAATTAATCCCCTCGCGCCGGCATCTCAATTAATCATAGTGAAAATAATGTCTGGTGTAGTCTTTGGGAACGATCAACTGATTGATCTGAACTTATTAGTGTACTCTAATGAGATGAAGTCGGCAAATGCTTTCAGGTTGGAAATAGAATCGTGTGCCTTTTCATGCACCAATTCGATCAAAGTGTCATCAGATTTTCCGAGGTAGGTACCTCTATTATCTAACTACCTACTTAATTAAACAGCTTTGCAGTCTGAGGTAGGTATAGCAAATGTGATCTTAGCAAAATCTTTTTGATGGAATGTATGAATAGAGTACCTAATAGTAAGAGTAGGAATTCTGATAGAAACACAGATGCAACATCCCATCACACAATCCACACTAATTCGCCGCTCATTACAGGATGAGCTGCACGTGACAATTTTCAATAGGTAGATACCTAAATTATATGCATTTAGCTTGGGTGTTGTACACTATGTAAGCATGTATGTATGTGATGAGCTTTAAGGTGCAGACAAACTAAAGGCATAAAAGTGCCCACGCACTTGAACTGAACTGCAGCTGAACTGCGCGTCGCGTCAGCGCCCCGCACGATATTCTCTACAGCCGCGACGCGCTCAGCCGTCACGTCACTGCCGCGCGGCGGCCGGCGCGGCTGGAGAGAATATCGTGCGGGGCGCTGACGCGACGCGCAGTTCAACTGCAGTTCAGTTCGAATACGTGGGCACCTTAATGCATCATGACTGAGTAGGTTCCTGTGGAGCATTGCGGGAGGTGTGTGACGACGTGACGCGCGAGGTTGTCCACTCACTGATTTAACTGTCAGTTGTCACCCTCCCGCACCGCTCCACTACCGCAGGAGCCTGCTCAGTTAGGTATGGGTTATGCATTATACTTCTGAGCCTATGTGTATTGTGGTGTGTCGAAATGCAACAGAAGGCGATTGATATGTATGGTCATTTTATGAAGATAGAGACTTGTTCGGCGATCGAAGCACGCACACTCGAGGTGCGTTCCGAGATCGGTGCATTTTTAACAACATAACTGTGGTGTTGCATGGTGGTGCTGAGTCTTGCTTGCTTGGTGGCTTTATTTTTCTGCATGCTTAGCAGTGGGAGGGCGGGCGGTGAATAGCGCATACTGCACGTTGTACCATACAGATTTGTCAGTTTTGGTGGTTTAAAGCAAATTGAGCTATATGTACCTACTTAGTTTTTCCTTGTATATCATGGGCTTCCGCAAAGTAACGCCTGCAACTATCAGTTGGTAATGATTTTGCATTAGTTAGATAATACTTTGTTCAATAGACACATTTTTGCAGGGCTTGTGACGGCGATGTATTTTGTTTTATGACCAACTTCAACAATCCGAACCATTTTGATTTCACGAAGGAAGAGTATAGCGAGCATTTCGAGGCACTCTACTTGATTTTAAAATTAGCAAAGAACTTCTCGTGGGCAGATGATGATAAGGAAAAGAACTTTGAAACTGTAAAAAAAACTGCCCATTTCAATAATCAAGAAGTTAAGAAAGATGTATTTGTTAAGAAACCTATTTTCATGGCAGATGGCTTAGTGGCTATAGATATTCTGAAATCTATGACGAAGGACATGCCACATGATATATTATTTTGTCCGACGCCAATAACAGCAATAGCAAAACAGGTTTTGGGAGACTTTTTACATGTTCGTAAAACCTAAACTTATATTTTTATCATAGATGTATCCCATTAAAAATGATACTAGGTATACGTAGGTACTTGATCGGTAATAGTAAGTGGAGAAATCGTATTGCGCTGTTAAAATATTGCTGACTTATGTTGGATGGTAACTATAAATAACTTTGGAAATTTACTTTAGTCTTTGGTTCCATTTATACTTTACTAATATGTAATTCCTTAATATGCCTTCTACGCTGATACCCTTATCATTCTGACATGAGACCGGTGAGATAAGAGCGTTGGCGATGGCACGGTAATATTATGTAGCGATGGGTTCAGATGACGGTGATGACGATTATGAACACACGATGAATATCTAATATACATACCTCATAGTCGAAACCAGGTGAATACTAAGGATCTAGAAAGAAAGGGTCCGCGAGCATCTTCAGGCATATCATGCTAGATGCTACACTACTCACTAATATTGAACTTGAAGCCGAGATCATATTACTAAGGCCATCCCCTTTTTAAAAATATCAAATCATATTTTGAGTTTTAATTCATACTTAGATAAAAATATTAAGTAGGAGGCATTTGTAGGTTGAATGTAATATGATCAATGAAATGCTTGTTTGGGCTGCTAATGATGAAGTTTTTCATGTCGAAGTAGAAAAGCCTTTGGTATTACATGATGTGGTTGGTGATGAGTCTCACTGCCAGAGTGGTATGGTCGGAAAGGATTTTTTTGAATCGCGTAACTTTGATACCACGCAATTCAGTGATTCATGGATGAAAAAGGAATTTATTGAAAAGGTAGGTATCTATACTAATAAATAAAATTGGAGTGTCTGTCTGTAATTTCGAAATAACTACCTCATATTAAGCTCATATGGTTATTTGAACGATACCAACACTGAATCACACGTTTTTAAAATTTTTGTCTGTCTGTCTGTCTGTCTGTTTGAAAAGGCTAATCTTTGGAACGGCTGGACCGATTTTGACGGGGTTTTCACAGATAAGTAGAGAATTGACCAGGGAGTAACATAGGGTACTTTTTTAACCGACTTTCAAAAAGGGAGTTGTGTTTTTCTACCTATGTGCACCGAAATCTCCGAGATTTCTGAACCGATTTGCGTCATTTCTTTTTTAATCGATAGAGGAACTTCGCGACATTGTTTCATAAAAAATTTGGAGTCCAACTCCTCAATCCTGATGCTGCAGGGGATCTGACCAATCAACGCGGGCGAAGCTGCGGGCATCAGCTAGTGTGTTATAATACAATAGGTACAAACCGTCAGTTTACTGCAAGAACTCATCATTTGCAGAAAATCGATAAGTGCAGTCTCAGAATACGTAATAGTACCTACACGGTACAGTTTACAATAATATTTCAGTATATCGTCAAGACGAGTTCTTTAATAAACTAAGTATCGACTAATTTGTGAGTAACTCATGTCAAACTCATTATTTTGACTAATTTCTTAAACTGGATACTTTCAAGTAAAGATTTTTATGTAATCCTGTGAAGATAATACTGCCATTGTCGGAATTAGAATGCCATAAACCTACTTTGTCATATTAATTTACAAATTGTGAAAAAGCAAATTAAATTTGAATTTCGCGGGCAGACCCGTCTCACTTTTTAGATGTCCTAAGTAAACATTAAACTTTAGGCAAGGTTAATCTCGACAAATTTATGTAAAAAGGTGGCGTCATCTGCGGCGAAGAATCCTTACGGATGTATTTACAGAGCGGCTGAATTCAGTAAAACTTTGAGAGACATTTGGTTAACGCGCTCCAGCGAAGATGGCACAAAAGTTTACACCAATATCGGTGTCATTAGTGATGGATCTCTCGGAACTATTAAAGGTAAACTTTCGTAGGTCAAGTATTTACCTAAATATTAAAGTGAAGACTTACGTATTGAAGGTCGACTTTAAAGCTCGTTCACACAGGCTGCGTTAGCGTTGCGTAAGCGTAGACGTAGCGCGTGCCATTGCGTTGTAATGTATGGAACTGTATGAAACATGGCACACCGCTTGCGTAAGGCGTGGACGTATGCGTGACCCGGTGTGTTAGGGGTTTACGCGCGTCGCTACGCACGTGTCACGTGTAGGTACGTGCTTGGTGTGAATCGGCCTGATAATAACAAGCGAAATTAATAATATAATCAATCTATCCGTAATCTATCGATAAGTTACTTTAACTAACTACGTTTAAGCTAGTTACATTTTTTAAAAGGCAGGTAAAGGAAAGGCATTCATAACCAGCAGTGGGGAGACGCATTTGACGATTCAAAAGTAAATACTTGTAAAAGTTCATTTGAATAAGAAATACTTCTATTCTATTCTAATTCTAAAAAATGCCTATTGAATTTTTGATAAATATGACAAAGTTGCTAAGTAACTTACCGACAAATAAAAGATAGATTGATTAAATTATTAATTCTAGCCATTATATAATAGCGATTTAAACGTTTCAATTTCCAGGATATCCTTACGTTTTGCCACTCATTTTCGATAGAGGTACTTGGAGTGTTAATAATCGTTTCGTCGAAGATTCTCATCTGAAACAAGAGATCAAGAGAATTAATAAAGCAGTCAAAAATCATCATCAACAGGTCATCATCTTTTCTAGCGATTTTAACGTACTGTGTCTGATTTACTTTAAAATATTTTTTTTTGCTTTAAATTTTATTTATATTTTCAGTTAATCCCGTATTGCAAAAAGTTTTTACAAGATCAGATTATAAATCAAGGGCTTATTAAGGGTGAAGATGATAGCGTTTCTATGTTTTAATTATTTCTTTATTCTATTATTTATATTTATTATTTATATTTGTGAAAGCTGTGGTTGAAGTAGTAGGTAGTACCTAGGTAACTAATTAAAACTCACATTTCTCAAAGGACTTTGGCATTTTAATACACTCATTTAATACGCTAATTTGCTAAATTGATAGATTTCGACTCTTTAGGTTTTACGATTATTTATGCTAGTGATACTTAATCGGAAGTCGGAACCGATAACTTACTGTGCTTACCGAGTCACGTAGGAAACGAAAAGGTCTCCAAAGTCGGTCACCCATCCAGTTATCGACTTGGGTTAACGTTGCTTAACAATCGCAATCGACTGATATGCGATAAATACTCCTCGTAAATATTAATACATAGATAATACTAGTTTATGCCCGAAACACAAAAAAACCCCTATTTTATCCTCTTAGGGGATGAATTTTAAAAAGTAGATGGTCTACGTCATTAATAGCATACTATTCAGCCCGATCCGTCTAGTTAGTTTGAGCTGTACGTTGATAGATCACTTAGTCAGTCACCTTTTCCTTTTATAAATTTAGTTAAGTGGGTATATAATATTCCATTCCGAGATTTTACCGTGTAATGTGTAAGTGCACGAGTAATCCTACAATAAGCTCAGTACAGAGGCTCCGTTTTCATTGGTCGTAAAGCCCGATGGCCCTGCAACAACGCAGGACGGCCATTGCGCTATAAAGTGTCGGCTAATAGGGATTACTATACTTAAAGTTGGATTTACCTTATTGTTTTTTGGATGCTAAAATTTTTATTTTACTTTACTCATTATATTAATGTGTAATTAGTTTTGTGGGATTAAACTCTACGTTCAACTGCAGCGGTGAAACTGCACCGACGCCACCGAGCACTATAGGTACCTACATGTATTTTCATTTTTCTCAGAGACAAATCCAAGTAAAAGTTTATTAAAGTAAAATGTAGATTGAATCTGCATATATAAAAGGAAAAGCTGACTGACTGACTTATCTATCAACGCACAACTCAAACTACTGGACTGCTCGGGCTGAAAGGCATGCATATAGCTAAATTATGACGTAGACATCGGCTTAGAAAGGAATTTTGAAAATTCAATTCCTAAAGGGTCAAAACAGGGACTCGAAATTTGTGTATCCTACGTGGACAAAGTCGCGGGCATAAGCTAGTTTGATTGTAATATAGTACCTACTAGGGGAGTTAGGACGTCGGGGATCCGAGGTTCGATCCCGGGCACGCACTCTAACTTTTCGGAGCTACGTGCGTTTGCAATTAAATATTACTTGACTACGGTGAAGGAAAACATCGTGAGGAAAGTTGCATGCCTGAGAATTCTCTTTAATGTTCTGAATAAGACAGAATAAGATGAACATATACTTATCGCAGAAACCATCTCGGAGAAACGAGTAAGTGATGCGATTTGAACAGCGCTTTAGACCTTTTGAAGTTAGACTTTTCACTCGAATTATGATTTCATTGTCAGTATGCGGTAACAAGCAATTAGCAAGCTGAAGTGGCAGTGAGCAGACCATGCCTGTCGTAGAGGCGATGGCAGTTGGAGCTGGAAAGTCCTTGAGTGGAGACCACGATCCAGCAAGCGTAGTGTGGGACGCCCTCCAGTACGATGGACCGACGACGATATAAAGCGGCTGGCGGGAAGTGGCTGGATGAGGAAGGCTGAGGAGCGGGTGTGGTGGCGCTCTATAGGGAAGGCCTATGTCCAACAGTGGACATCCACAGGCTGATGATGATGATGATGATGCGGTAACAAGATTGTAACTATGGGTCGCGTTTAGTGCGTCTCTTAGGCATTTCAATGAGTGCTTCCCGCTGAAATGCGAAAGGGGTATCCCAGTATTTATTTCTATGCTTACAATTTTACACACATATTCTTAAGTAGATAATAATATGAGATTAAGAAATAATATGTTATTTTTTCTGTGTTTCTGTTATTTTTTCTGTGTTTCTGTTATTTTTTCTGTTGTTTCTGTTATTTTTTCTGTGTTTCTGTTATTTTTTCTGTTGTTTTTGTTATTTTATTGTTTATTGTTTAAAAATAGGATAAAATGGGAAAAATAAATAAATGAGATTAAGAAAAAAGGTAATCTGATAATACTGCTGCTCTTGCAATGAATCAAAATTAATGTCGTGTACGCCTTATCCCTGGGTAATATATTAATTAGGTCAAAACAGCGCAACAGGACGTCTCCGCGGCACATTGTAACGTAATATCACCAGGTAATGAAACATCCCTCGGGAGCACGGTCCTACTAAGCAGCCGAGAAACATTCAAATTAGGCTTGCTAAGAACTACTTAGACAATAATATATTTAGCTAACGGCTGAGTACTGAAATGAATGCTTAGGCCTAAGAGCCTAATTAATTTTATTAGGTGACTAATTTTAGCATTTTCTCTGTACAAAAAATGAAAAAACTCGATCAAGTGTGAGTTGGGACTCACATACGAAAGATTCCGTACCATCATATAAGTACTTAGGAAAACATTAACTTTTTTTTTATTTGAATGGTAGACGTTTTAATTTTTTTTGTTATTCGTTGTTATAGTGGCAATATGATTGATATGTCAGTCAATCACTATGCCCATATTTTATAACATCTCCATAAATCCGTTCAACACCGAGCAAACGAAATGTGTAATGGTTATATATTATGACTAAACAGTAAAATTATAATTTCGTATTAAATAAGTATTAAAAAAAGTAGTCAAACTTACGAGATAAGAACCTTTTTCTAAAAGATCACTCCTCGCGCTGCTTTGCAAAACCTACATTCATTTTTCCTCAACACGTCAGTTTTTCAGTGTCGCATCTCAAGCTCAACTTGCAGTTTCCTTCCCGTATTTTCAAGTATTTTATGATGAAAAGACGAATCTAATATGATAAGCTCCCTACCTATGGTCGCTTTTCACTTCGAAATAGAACGGATTTCTTCTGGGTACATCTATTTATTAAAATCTAGATCGATATATACCCACCTCTTCAAGCTTTAAGTATGAATATAGCGGCTCAACCAACCCTTTTAAAAAGCTTATTACTTGAACTGTTCTGAAACGATTTAGGCATGCACATTTTGATAATATAAAAGACATTTAGGTTAATTCCATACCTTCCTGACATAATTCATGCATGATATCTAATATCAAAATATTTTCGTTCCAATTTATCACTTGTTTGTCATATTAAGTACTTTCATTTTTTTCGCTTCTGGAACGCAGTCTACGATTTGCCCAGAAGAATCAGCTTTTTCGGTAGATAAGGCTGCTGGTACCTTTTCAACTTCTATATAACGATCACGTCGGTTTGCGATTCTTTCCGTACAAAACTGCTATAGCTACAATAAAGTTACGTGAAATCTCAGTACTGAGCTCTATTTCCCAGGTAGATATCAATAAAACGTCAGTCCAAACGGTTTTCTTCTAAGTGCCGAGATTAAGTTGAGACGCCTTCTTCCGGACATTTCCTTTGATACCTACTTCATCGTATTTCCCAAGCAACTATTAATTAATCCTTTGTTTTAACAGTCAGAGCTGTCGACTCACTTATGTTTTTAAGTTACAATGTACCTAATAGGTAGGTATAGCTCAAAAACCGGCCAAGTGCGACGAGTCAGACTCGCGCACCGAGGATTCTGTACTCGGGTATTTTTTCTAACATTTTGCAGTAAGTATAAATAAAAACTATTATGCATAAAAATAAATAAAAATCTGATTTAGAATGTACAGATAAAGCCCTTTAATATGATACCCCCCACTTGGCATAGTTATCTTCATAAATCAGACAGTCATAAATCAGTTTCAGTGAGCAAGTGCGAGGGTGACCTAGTGTTAGAAGTAGGTGCCTATTTGTTAAGCTGAGGCCACATGAGCAAGACTAATTTGATAGCTGATAACTACTTGTATATGCAACAGCCGCACCTAATTTTGACCACAAGCTAAGATAACTATAATTATTGTTATCGGTATAAAAACTCCTATCTGCAGACTGTAACTAACAAACATAAGTAGGTAGGTATTATATCAATTCATTTAGGAAAGATTCCTATGTAGCAAAATTTCTATGTAAAATTCATAGCGTGAAAAGTTTTAATATCTAAGAACGAAGGAACTTTTACTATTTAAAAGAGTTCGTAAGATGCAGTTGGATAAGAAGTTGATTACAAGCGCATCAACAGTGACGAACCCTTCCGAAGATTGGTAAATAACAGGAATATCTCGGCTTAGTCTGGTCGAGCGGTGAACTAATGAGTACCATTCCTAGGTATCATCTTATATCATTGTGTATTTACAAAATATATTTAATGTACAGAAATCGTCCAGTTACAGTTTCATTATAAGGTGGGTGACCCAAATAAAGCCTATGTCCTAACAAAGCCTATTTTTTAAATTTCCCGCTTCACGATTTCTATAGATAGATCTATAGATAGATTAGAACCACCACTGCAGTTTGATAGGCCTAAGTTGGCTTTTTTTCCTACCTAGTCAGTGCTTTCAAAGATAAAGTGCTCCATTAAATTTCAATATTATGTACAAAACAAGCGGAGCATAACAAAGTTCGAGCTCGCATTATGTCTTCGACAGATATCTACGACACACATTGGTTGCATTTACGACGTCCCGAAGACATTACAAAAGCCATTCCCTTATCTAATGTTCGCCTAAAATTTATTTAACTTTCCACGCCCTCACATCTAAGAAATCGTTTGATAAGGATGTCAACAAGAATAGGTCACCAATTCACGACGGAATCGATTTCCATTTATTTTATCGTAAGAACCAACCAATTAAAAGTAAAGTCCTACCTATTCGCTTGTATAAAATATGACTCCAATAGATTTTTTAGATTTGGCACACAAAATACTATTTTGTAAATCACACTTTATAATATACCGATAACTTGTTGTTTCGCTCTGGTAAGCTTTTAAGTACATAGAGTCAACTTTTGAAAAATATAATAAGTAAGAAAATTCGAGTATCTTTGACAGTATAAGAACTATGCATTTTCATAATTAAAAATATAAGATAATTCAAATGCTGAACGATAGGTATAAAATTCAGACGACGACGACCCCCAATGAAGACAAAAGGCAAAGGACAACTTCTCGCAAATTAAATATCTAATTCAGTAAGTCCAGTCCATTAGCTATGAGAAAAACTGAAAGGATGAACAGTAAAGGAAAGAATAAAATTTTGTTGAACTATAAATTAACCGGGCCCGAGGGTGAGCAATCTGCATTAGCCGAGACGCACTTCTTTCAGCGATTAAATGAAATTTCACGGCTGGTTGCCTACGCGAATTCACTGGACAAAGATCGTGGAATATTTAAATTGAATGCTTATAATCCGGCAAGCTATCACACTTTTTCTGGTTTTAACCTTTGTTAAGACTTTGATTGCGTTTATATCGAGATCTTTCATTGTAGTTAGAAACTATAGAATGATTAATGTTCAGCTACAGTTTAAACATACCTTTTTTATTTTTTTCAATAGGAGCATAAAATAGAAAAAAATATGTGAATCTTTTTTCATAAACTTTTCCAGCTATAAATAGATTTATGACGTTTACTGAAAACTGAAACTCTGGATAAAATCATTGCAAATTAAATGCTGAACTCGGGCGGAAAGCGGGCCCGGGAAATGTAATTTAAAATTTTTATTGGCCTCTACGAGATTCCATAGCTATAAAAGCTTAATGATGGCAATGAAATTTCACACGTGAGCCTACTCTGCGATATTCACATAATTATTATTCAGAGTAAATGACGTAATTGGTCTCATCATTACTATCTGTAAAAGTTGTAAATAATAGTAGGGGAGCCCAAGAGGCTAAATAGTGCTCTGCTCGACCATCGTGGGGACCTATTAGATTGTGAAGATTAGATGCTAAAAAGAAAAAAAAAGGTTAGGTTAGGTTAGGTCATGAATGGCCTTGAATCTATGGTCTTCTACAGGTTTTAAAAAAATGTAAAAATAAAAGAGTCACAAAGAAATACTCGAGCGCTTCTGAGCGCTTCAGATATTAATAGTGTATGGCCGCGCCACACGTGTTTCTGTTAACGGAAAAATAATAAATGCCGCTTAGAAAACAGGAAAAAAAATTATTCGAGCGCGTCAGATATTGAGAAGGGATGTAGTGAACCCTCAAGTAGTTCCTATTCAAAAGACTGACGAATTGGACGCGACCAAAATCCATGGCCGATTTTTGCAACTTTGTGACTCTCCCATTTCCTTATATGTCACGCCAAAATTGTTAGATTATTGAAATGCACACTTTTCTGCATATATAATTAATTTAAGGTATCTTGCCTTAACCTGGCGCGCTCGAGTAAATCCCAAATTCCCCACTTAGGCTCAGGACTACTATGATGAAATGGTTCTTTTATTTAACCAAGGCTCAAATCCAATGACGAATTCCATTTTTTGCATTATATCTTTTTATTAAGACCATTCAATTCTTTGGTTAGTACCTGTTAATACAATAAAGAATGTACCTACTAAGTGATAATTTAAAAATACTTTGGAGCACAAACGATATTTCCCTGGAGCGACATTAATGTTCCGGTAGCGGCATTCGACCGAATCTCTTGAAATTAAAGCAGGAAAAAAGTCAATAAATCCAAGCAAGTCGATGCGGATAACGAATGTCTCGAGCGACGCAAACAGTTACAGCGTTAGAAACCTGATTCGGTGTAGATTATCTTGGGTCGATGGATAAAAAATAAAGCTTAAATAAAGAAGAACATTAAAGATCAAAACATTATAAAAATAGTTCAATTTGGGCCTAATAATTTATACCAGCAATTACCAAATTGTAACTCACTAGAATCGAAATGATGCCCGCGACTTCATTCGGGTGGATTTGGGTTTTTAAAATCCCGTGGGAATTCTTTAATTCTTCGGGATGAAAAGTAACCTATGTCACTCTCCAGGTCATATAAATAATATTATGTAAAAAATCACGTCGATTAGTTGCTCCGTTGCGGTGTGATTGAAGGACAAACGCACTATCGCATTTATAATATTGGCAGTGATCATTATCGACGAATTTCTCATTAACGATGAATACCATAATATGTGAATGCATAAATCGTCATAACCAATGGACTTGTACTCTTGCGTCTCTTTTATCCAGGCTTCCAGGTCCTCGACAGAAAATGCACAAGTAGAGCAGCTGAATTGTATAGAGCTACTTATCTTACTTGCATTCATTTTACTAATAACTTATTGACAAACTGCAAAGGGTATGAATGAAACAAAGCGTTTCACCCCTAATGGAAATTACACACCCTGAGGTCGGAAATCAAATTGACTGAAGAGGCTAAACAAACGATGTGGTCAGAAAGTCGAGACCGTTGTCCGTCGTATATTAATCGGTTGGCAAATGCTCTTTTATTTGTTTTTCTCTTACTCTGTTAGCGCGTTTGCAGGCTGCGTAAAGTCCAATGGGTTTCGAGACAAAGTATCGGATTTTAGTTAATGTAGTTCAGAATTTATTTTTGTTATTAAAACTAATAAAATCTTTGTCAGATACTAGATGTTGCCCTCGACTTCGTCCGGGTGGATTTAGGTTTTTAAAAATTCCGTGAAACTCTTTGATTTTCCAGTACAAAAAGTAGCCTATGCTTATTCCCGGGATGCAAGCTATCTATGCATCAAATGGATCATGCCCACGACTTCATCCACGTGAAATTAGGTTTTATTAAAGTAGGTAGTCTATAAATCAATATACCTATGAATAAATCAAAAATCAAAAATCGGTTAAACAGATGGGCCGTGAAAAGCTAGCAGACATACAGATAGACACACTTACGCATTTGTAGTAGGTAGGTATATGGATTTATTTTATATTGACACTTTCAAGTAAACGGAACCCAAATACTTATGGAAAAACTTTTTGACCTTATAACCGATGAAAGTGTTGTTGCAAAAGGCCCACAAAATCGTCAAACCGACTGCTTCATTTTCATGGAAGCAATTTCGTTCTTTTGTGCGGCAGTATTGCCCCTCAGTAGGCGGATTCCGGCGTCTCAATTCCCTACATAGGAAACTAAGCACACGCAAAATTCACGTGTCGATTTTACGATTCCATGTTTGTACGTATTTCGTGTACCTACTTTTAATATTCTGTTAATCTTTGGCTTGCCGTGATACTTGAGATAATCGTGTGGAAATATTAAATTTCCGCTTAGGCGATTATTTTCGAGCCTATAATTTAGTGTTTAAGTTTCTTTACGACGTAATTTCAGTATTACAATATTAATTTTTTTGAATACGTGATAATTGAATCCTTTGATTCAGTATTGGCATCCTGTTTTACAAGAATGTACCGACCATGACGTGATATAACAGGAATCGAATAAAGATGTGATGAATACCTAACAGGAGATAGAATTCTGTGTGTGTCAAGCTATTCCTGCAACCTCTTGTATGCTTTTACTGATACTAAATGAGCCAGCAAACTAAAATGTGTTCTGTATACGGACGATTTAAAATTTGGAATAATTCGCCATCGAAACAGCAAAATGCTTGCAAAATGTGAACGTGATCCGGCGTCTGTTACAAATTACAGTGTGCCACTTGACATTGTAGGTATTTTTACCATGCAATTTTAGTCTCATTCGTTATAATTTAAAAAAATATTTATAGGACTATAAATTACTCTGTAACTCAAAATGTATTCGTACTTATTATAAAACTATTAGCCATGTTAATCATGACTAACATTCCCCTTTCCCCTCTAACTACGCATAAAGCTTATGCTAGGGGTAAGTATAGGTACAACAGGGTGTGACCTTTCGGTTTTCAGTCCGCTCCTCTAACCGTTGAGCTATTGAGGCTACTCTGGTATGTTAGTTTGCAGTATGAGTTGATGTCTTAACAGGGCTCTCTCCATCACTCGTTTCATACAATCGTAGTTCCAATTTCATTTGAATATTAAGCAACCAAAGTCCATGAAATTTTGCAGACATATTCTAGAAACTAATATCTGTATCTGTGGTGTTTTAGATTTTTCTAAAAATATGTAGTTTTAAAATTACAGGGGCTCAAAGATTTGTATGAAATTTTTTAAGACCGCGTAACTTTGAAACCGAATATTTTAACAGAAATCTGGAAAACCACAGACATAGATTTTAGTTTCTAGAATATGTCTGCAAAATTTCATGGACTTTGGTTGCTTAATATTCAAATAAAATTGGAACTACGATTGTATGAAACGAGTGACGGAGAGAGCCCTCTTAACATTGACATAAAGATTAACGTTCATTTCCTGTTTTTAGTCCAGCGAACTAATATAGTATTTCTAGCTACTTACTACTAGCTATTTGTTGCAGTTGACGCGGCTCGCACAGAGTGCGGTTAACCGGCTGTCGAGACCTGTTTCATAATATATAACGATAGCCGAGCATGTATAATCTTTTTCGCTAATTTTACCCGAAGCCCGAAATAACTATTGGTCACAGTCCAGCTGGATATTGACAAAATTACATAAAAAACTCATCCTTATTTCATATTCATATTAATAAGTAATGCGAAAGTGTGACTGTCTATCTGTGTTCTCCCGGAAAATCAAAGAGTTGCCACGGGATTTTTACGAACCTAAATCCACGCGGTTGAAGTCGCGGGCATCATCTAGTTCATACTAATATTATAAATGCGAAAGTGTGTCTGTCTGTCTGCTAACTTTTCACGGCCCAACAGTTTAACCGATTGTGACGTTTGTTACATGGTTAGCTTATATCCCGAGGACGGACAAGGGCTACTTTTTATCCCGGAAAATCAAAGAGTACCCAGGGATTCCTAAAAATCTACTTCCATTCCATCGGTTATTATCACTAACATCTTATAATAACTGTAAATCCTTAAAGGAGTCAAAATCTCGCTCTCTTAGTCGAGTTATATGCGAAATAAAAATAAAATACAAATAAATAGAAAGGATCTGGGAAGCCACCACGAACTTTTACCATTATGTGATTGACGGAATCACATAGGGTCACGACCCTCAGCAACAAGGATTATGACTATAAAGTAAGAGAAAAAAGTATATCTTGTTCTGTCTGATTACTTCAAAAAAAAAAAACCTGGATCGTTTTGTTTGAATATCAGTTGTGTCACGAATAGTGCATTTTATTTTAGAATTGATTCAGGAATTGAAACAAGCTGAATGCGGAGGCGTTTTCACAAACAAATTTAAACTACAAAGGACCGTAATAAATCGACCCAATGAAACAGTGTCCGTTAATCACCTGAATGTAGAGTAAACCGGAGATACAATGTATTGCTTTTAAAACTGTTTACCTCAGTGATTTTATTGTGTGGTGTGTTGTTAGTATTAATTAAGGTATTTTAAATATTAGTTAATGTACTTAATTACATCATCATGATCCTCAACCCATGGGATCAACCCATCGCCAGCTGAGCACTGGTCTCCTTTCGGAATGAGAAGCGGTTGGTAGAGCACGCTAGCCATGGGTTGGCAGACTTCAAACATCTTTAAGAACATTATGGAGAACTCTTAGGCGTGCAGGTTTCTCACGATGTTTTCCTTCACCGCTAAGCATTACTCCAAAAATTAGGTACGTCGCATCGTAGGTAGGAATCGAAGCCTGGACCTCCCGAAAGCAAGCCGACGTTTTCACCACTAGGTTATCAACGCTTAATTACGTCATAGCTCTGCCTAAAATTAAATCCATATTCAAGTAAATCAACATAAAGTTTTAAAGTTAATAGTTCACAATCGATAGATCCTCCGCCTACACGGCTTATATGGACGTGCCTCCTGCAGCATCAGAACTTGAAACGAAGTTGAAGTTGTTGAAACCCCAAATAAAATGATGAAGTCTGTACTTGGTACTTTGTACAGACAATATTAATTATCCTATGGACAGCAAATCCTTGCACTTTTATACACACGCGGTTTTGGTAAACACTCTTGTAACAGCAAGATTGAAAAGGCGTTCACATTTAATATTGTCCTGTAATGGAAACGAAATTCGGGTTCTAAATTTCATAAAGATCGATTCAGTAGAAGCAAAAGATAGTAGAATCCGTCTTAGAAGTGGTCTTTACAAAATTCGTCGCAAGATTTAAAGAAAGTGAAGATAAAACAGTTTTATAAAAAGGGAGCCTGTTAGATAAGGCTGTATTTACCTTAGTTTACAAGTATGTCAGATCAAATATAACTTTGTGTGTTTTCGTTATTACTTAGAGATATACTAACTACAATATTCCATCTCAACTTGAGTACCTAAATAGAGTTCATACATAAACCGCTCCAGGGCTAAAACTGTGGAGATATCGGTTACAGATCGACATGTCTGAATATATCGGTCCTTTGAATTCATCTTAATAAAAAGATAAGCTCATCATGTTTAAAAGTTGTGATAAGATCATGTTTAAAATACCTATAATATTGACTGTTTAAATCAGTAATAAAATCTTCACCGAGCAATGTGATGTTAAAACTTAAGAGATTTAGTTGGAAGATACAATTTAAATTTTATTACATTGATTAAGTAGGTGGGCCCTATCCCTTTATCAAATTGTTGGTCAGACACAAAAGATTCATATAAAAACTTGTAACCTATCGGTAAAAAAAAAACAAAACTTAAAATACGGAAAAATGCTAGAAAAATGGGAGAAGAAGGAGTTTTTAGAACGAGCAGTTTTCTCGGCATCAAAGTCGTCTCATTAGCCCGTAAGCGGAAACTTGGATTAGTTGACCAACTTCCAGTAGAAGACCAATCCGTATTCACCACGCAAACTGAACTTTGCTGCCTGCCAGTTACTGACTTTTTAACATTTGAAAATCTTGAGCATACTTACTTATTCTAGTGGAGAGTGAATGCCATAGGTGCACTATCATATTATTTAACTCTAAAAAACTAAGCAAATATCTCCCACTACTCAATATAGTATAGATAGCTATAGTAAACATAGGTATAGGAAGTTCATGCTATCAAAATATAAAGTACCTAGCTGTTATCTACTGCTACGTACCTACTATGTGCGAAATTCAGGAGCGGTCACAAACTTTTTGATCAAATTAATGCAGTAGGTATGTATATTTGCGACTATGCTTTTGAACTTTCATTACCTTAATCGGTCCAGCGATTTTTATATAATGCGAAAAGAAGAACATTAATATCTACTACTAGGAACGGCATTCCGAACCAGTGGTAAATTATTATTTGACGATTCAAAAGCACTTGTAAAAGTTTATTTGAATAAAAATCTATTCTATTCTATTCTATTCTACTACAGCAGGAGGACTTACAAAAAGCAATATTAGTAAGTATCAAATAAAAATAGAATAATATATGAAAAGATTATGCAAACCACTGCTGCCCAGAATGTTGGCAAGTAACTACCAGTCTTCTAGGTAGCTTCCAGCTTCTTAATAGTGACCTGGAGACTCAACAAGGCGAATTGAAAAGGATCTAGAGTCAGCGCCCCGCATACTCCAGGGTTCAGTACCAATGATATTGAATATCTCTGTTAACAATATTAATTAATTTTCATTCACGGCAATATCCCCTTTATTGGCGTATCCAGTAACCATTTGGTAGTCATGAGATTTACCTGTTCATGATGTAATTATGTAAATATTGTATGTAAACGGCACGTGCTTTGTCGGTCCATACGAGGTTCCACAGACTCTATTTCTCAATTTACTTATTATGCAATGAGTTTATCACATTACCACTTTATCTATGTAACTAGGTAGCATTGATATAAAAGTAATATATGTATATGTATAATATATGTAAAGTATGTAAAGGTGGATATAAAATGAATAAATTAATAAATGGAATCGTAATATCGTACATAAAATATTGAAACAAATAGCAAATAGAAAAAGTTTACTTATTTACTTTCCTGAAATGCTATTTTCCCAAACTAAGCTGCCTAGTTTTGAAAATGTGAGAAGCATTTTTTATCAAAGAATATTATAGGTACTCTTTTATTTCGGTGTTCTTGGATGAATGGTTTTCTAAGATGTTAGGGCGAAGAAAGGTTAAATAAATTTAGTGTGAACATTACATAAAAAGGATGGCTTTTGTAATGTCTTCGGGGTGCCGTAAATACAAACAATGTGCGCTATCGATATCTGTCGAAGACATAATAGGGGGTCAATGTTTTGTTACGTCCCATTCGCGTAGACTAAACTATGTTCCAGATAAATAATCTTAAGAAAGATTTAAGAAAGATCAAGAAGGCTTTTTATGTTACTATGATTTTATTTTTATCTACGTAGGTGCTCCAAAAATTTCTTATGTAAAATATATCGTAAGTATGTAAGTACTTATGATGCATGTATTTTAATTTTATTTGACCGTATTCAGATTAATCTTATTAAAACTACGTTTTTAGTAGAGCACTAAGTAGCTGTATTTAAATAATAATAATAAAGTTAGAGTCCTGTACCTACTAATAAGAATTTACGTACTGCTTTTATATCCGTGGCCTATTAACATCAAATATACATGACAGAATTGTAGTACGGATGTATAATATAAAACCGATATTAAAGGCCTATATTATTGGCGAATAAGGCTTTGAGCATTATGTAAAAATCCAAACAATATTAACTTATCCTACCGACTGCATTCATTTTATTTAGGAGGGGTCGCTTGGGGAATTGAATGATACTCTGAATCTGGTAGCTTTTAATATACGTACAATTTGATCTAGAATGTAAATCTAAACTTGAACTAGATTTCCGTAGATAGGACGGGCGGGACGAGAAAGACATGCCTTGTCTCATACGGCGAGATTAGATTATGACACCTAGATAGACTACTAGAGATATAATGGCGTTCTAGATATCTTAAACGGCATTAGGAACGGCATTCCGAACCAGTGGTAGATAATTTTGACGATTCGAAAGCACTTGTAAAAGTTTACTTTAATAAAAATAATTTGAATTTGAATTTGAACTTATTAGAATATTGTAATATGATATCATTTCGCCTCTGGGAAATGATATCATATTACATATACTCTGGAAAATCATACTATTCTGATATTTGGGAATATACTTTTAGCAAATAGTCAAATGTCGTGCGTTGCATGGCGTAGTGCTTTTTAGGCTGAGATCTATAGGACTTTGCTCAGACTAAAACGAGACAACGTTATAACGTTCATATCAATCTGTCTCAGTTTAACTCTGACTTAAGTCTAAGTATGCTCTATAGATCTCAGCCACATCTCAGCCATAGAGTACTTACCTACTGTATCACATTATTAATAGTAAAGCGTACCTACGCGCGCGTTCAGTGTTACATATTGCCGAGCTGTTTTCGTCGCGCCGCGCTGCCTTTGTATGTTGTTTGTTTGCGGCTTTAATGATAGTGATAGAATGGATTTAATTAACTGGGAGTGCACTGAGAGTCCAATGGACTGTGGAAATCGTCGATAAGGCTATTAAACGATGTTTAATACGCGACAGTTAAATCTGATGAATTTCGTACACGCGCGCTGACAGACAAGCCTCACCATCCACTTTTTCATCTCATCCTGTGCATTTATCTAGGTTTAAAAAATATTGAAATAAAATTAATCGCCTAGGTAACAATAATCGATTAAGTGATAATAATTAATTCATGGATGTTTGCTGGTTTGCTCTTAGCCCTGTTTGAAAGCACGCTCAAGCTCTAGTTTATAGAATCAACTTTATTATATTCATGTCTATGTTACATTAAAGGCCAATTCACGCCAATAGCGTTCACGTGACACGTGCGTAGTGAAGCGCGTAAACCCCTAACACACCGGGTTACGCATACGTCCACGCTTTACGCAAGCGGTGTGCCATATCTCATACAGTTCCATACATTACAACGCAATGGTACGCGCTACGTCTACGCTTACGCAGCCTGTGAACGAGCTACAAAGCAAGTGATACTTATTGCTTAAAAAGGAACATAACTCCGAAAGTTACAGGTGCGTGCCTGGGATCAAACTTCGGATCCCTCGCATAGGAGGCCGAAGTCTTAACCAATAGACTTTGCCACCACTACTCTAACTACCTACGTAGTTATTACGTTTTAGTAATAGCTGAGCGTATCATAGACACGAAATTACGACTTTACTATTAGAAATAGTTCGTGATTGGCGTTAACAACGACGTACAATAGGCGTTGATGAACTAACAATTGATTTGATTCTGTCGTTCGCCCGGCGTCAGTAGTTAACCGCCTCCATTATTTATGGCAATCTTCGTCAACGTCAATGCGCCGCTATAGCGTGGGTTATTCAATGACACCATATTGTGTTCGAAACACATGACGTAATGTGAAATTAACTTGATCTAGTTTAGACTAGTTTAAACGTGGTGTTACATGTTACATTAATACATCTTCATAATAAGACCATTTCCGGTACTGTGAGTTGCGAAATTCATCAATAACAAAGTGGTTCGTGGTTTGTGGAAATCCCTACGAGAGACTTAATATATCCAGCACAGGACGTGCATTGGTTAAGAGGATGATGAAAGATTAAACCTAAAGCGGATGCAATACAATTTAATTACCTAAATAAAAAAACCGGTCGAAATCATGTCGAAAGTGGGAATGCGCATTTAACAGGGCTCTCTCCTCACTCGCTTCATACAATCGTAGTTCCAATTTCATTTGAATATTAAGCAACCAAAGTCCATGAAATTTTGCAGACATATTCTAGAAACTAATATACCAATAATAATATACTAGCTGTACCTACCCTGTTCTGTTCTGTATTTGTTCTAAATATTTCTGTGATACTCTGAAACTGGACTAAATTTCAAACCCAGCATACTTACTTATATTTAGTTTATTTTGGAAACGGCTGTAACACACAGACAGACAGATAGACGGATAGATGGACAACAGCGTAACATTTAAGTATATTGCTTTGTATTGCCTTTTGTGAAAGAACCCTAGAAACATCGAGTTTGGAGTGACAAAGGCCTTCTTAGGCTACAGGAAAGAGAAAAAAAACCAATAACTTAATCGTTGGAAACCTTTAAACAAATCATGTCATGTTAAAAATGTAGAGTTTATACTGTGAATGCAAAACTTACCTACGATACGCATGATAGTCACTGCCAATATCTTAGGCTACAGAATATATGCTAGTGCAATCAAAACAACTAGTTCAATAAGACCAATAAACGCCGTTGGCGATTCCGTTCTCGTGGTATTAAATTACTTAGCATAGATGGGTAGAAGTTTAAATGGTAGGGGTATGAGGTGAGGCAATTCGTCTCTTCGACCTGGGTCCAGCTTATCAAACACTCCACGCTCAGCAGTGTTAGCACATTGCTAACTGAAACTGATTTACGACATTGCTTATTCGCTATGGACAGTGACATCCCTCTATGATATTTAGTTAGCTCATCGTGAATAACTTACGACCTCTTAGGTATTACAGATTGTTGTTCTGGGAGTGATCAGCGAAGCGAAAACTGAAACTATCAGAGATAGAGAAATATCGAAACCAGGGTATAGATTACTAGCCGATGCCCGCGACTTCGCCCGCGTGGATTTAGGTTTTTCGAAATCCCGTGGGAACTCTTTGATTTTCCGGGATAAAAAGTAGCCTATGCGCTAATCCAGGATATTATCTATCTCCATTCTAAATTTCAGCCAAATCCGTCCAGTAGTTTTTGCGTGAAGGAGTAACAAACATACACACACACACACACACACACACACACATACAAACTTTCGCCTTTATAATATTAGTGTGATTTTTACTGCACTAAAATTAAAACAAAATCTTATTAGAAGGTTTATAATAACCTTCTAAATCTAGAATCTATAATAATAGACGAAAATAAAAAGCAAGAGATTTACGATTACGATTTTCTAAATTAGACAATAATAAACAGAAAAGGTAACCAGTCAAGCATGTCAGTGAGTGGGGATAAGTAAACAGGGTAAACAATTATTTTTAAATTATTTTAAAATAATTAATTGAAAACCCATGACCGTAAATGAACCTAGTTAGTGGACTAACCAATCTCAAGTTTCGTATTTCGTAATACATAGTTTGCTTGAATTCCCAGTGAAGTTCCATTATCTCGTAATATAACATTACAATTTGCTGGCAAGACGTTTACTTGCTAATATTGGCGTAATTAATATATCGCAGGGGGATAAAGCTTCTGTGACACTAATTTTGATTAATTCCATGTGCTGTTTAACTGGTTATCTTACGATTATTTACAATGATAACATTATTTTGTCTTGTGGTATTTGGAGTTTGGAGGATGTTTGGAGAAAACAATTTTACTAAGGACCTAGACCCTAGTTCTTATTAGGATAGAACGTATTGAATACGTAGCATTATAAGACCTAAAACTAGGTGACTGGATGATTTCAAGCGAGTTGCTCCGAGCTACTGGACGTGTTCTACGGAAATCCCTGCAAAAGACGAGATTGTATGTGGCATTAATCAAACTTAATATAGTTGAATATTAAGATAATAAAAAATTTGGATAGAAATAAGAGGAATAAAAATTCACGTCACGCAGAGAAGAAATCCGATAACTGGTACAACTTCATTGTTATAAAAGCGAACACGTGGCGGATAAAGGTGCGCCGCAAACTTGGGCAACGATAAAACTTGTTTGTTACTTCGCGGACCCGTATTAAAAGGTTTATGCTTAGATTATTGTGTTATAAACAAGGATTACAGCCTCGTTGGCTTAATAATTTATTCTGCATTCTTTTACGGTAGGTGCTCCTTGGTGTGAAGGAACGTAGCGTGGTATACACGCTATGTAGAAATGAGGAAGTCGAACACTATAGAAATATTGTGTGCCGGTGCGTAGAAACGCATGACACAATGTCCAACGACTTCTATGATACTCTGGACTGATTGGTGGACTGGTAACGGACTTCCATATTTTGAAGCTATGTTTTTAAGCATACTAGTAGGTATCGTTTTATCCAAAAGTGTATAAACACTACGCTAGAATGAATAGTCTGTACCACTAGCTTAGGAGTTTGTCTCCACATTATGTACCTATGAGTTACGCCTATCTAGAGTTTAAAGCATTGATTTTAGATGTGCGTTTTATGATATCTTTGGTAACGTTATAACGTTGCGATACACTGCGTGTAGATGATGCGTTTCCGGTGCGTTGCGGCGCTGTACCGCTGTGGATTTGAGTATTGGGTGCCACGTAGGCACTGTGTTGCCGCTCAGGCAAAAAGTATGGCGATGCAGCGTACCACCTCTTCCCACCTCGTCTCTCTGGTCCCAAGACCGTTGCGGTGCGGTGCGGCGCCGCACGAAGTCGCAACGCATCGTGTGGCATGGTACCAACACCGATTTCTGTGTGGGATGACACAGCGGCACCGCTCAGGCGCCGCACCGCCAACGCAATGCATCGTGTGGCTTCACTTTCACTCGGCGTACGTAACGTGTGTGCGTTACGTTTGCGCATCAAGGAATCATTCACTTTAGTGTTATTTTCATTGAAATACTTACCTATTTAATTTCAATCGGCAAGTGTTATTGTGAACTGTGTGCGATATTTGTAAGAGTTGATAGATACATTATATTGCGTATGGTCATCAAACTCTGGCTTTAATTAAAAATTAACATATGATTTGATTATACGTATGTTACATATTTGCCTCGTGCTGCATGGTAGAGGTTAGGAAAGCCGGCTAACCGCAGTTAGCGCTACTTGTATCAGCTGTAGCCAACTGGGCCGGCGGACAGTCAGAGGAAATTAATATAAATTCCTATCACATTTACTCGATACATGGCACGCTCGCAGTGACCTGGACAGTGATGAGCCTATTGTACGTTTCGATTCAACATACGAGTAGATACATCTCTAGTCATTTATGTTAGTTTGCATCTGAATGTATCGGCCGATTGGTGTTTGTTTTATATTTAATACAACGCCGCGATTTGCTGATATGTCCTTTTGTCACCTCTAATGGATTGGAAAAAATTCAATCAACGTTTGCACAAAAATAAAAATGTTCTCTACAATTATTCATTTTGATTTATTTTTATAGTAACCTGCAAACACATTCAAGTAGTAATGAAACAATTTTTATTTGAAGCTATTCGGTAACAATATTGATATATAACCCTTGTGTCCAAATTAGGAAGTTACATTTTGTGAGTTTCTGTCTTCTTTTAAATCTGTACGGGACAGGTTTGCAAACAAAACAAAAAAATTAAAATAACATCACAGATCACGACAGTTAGCCCTAATTCGCACGAGCGTTAAACGGACGTTAACGGTTAAAAAAGCGTTCAAATAGAACAAAGGCATTCTCAAGCATCTGTTCACACGTCAACGCTTTTTTATCCCGCACTGTCAGCCCAACGTCGAGTTTTAACGCAACGCCTTTTTAACGCTCGTGCGAATTAGGTCTTAACTCGGAACTTCTAACAAAATGTCAAGGCTTCGACATCACTGGCAGGCGTCCAATGTACTAAACATTTGACGCAGGTAGCCCTATTTTTCTATGATTTCACGTCACCACAGCCTAATATTTGACATTATCGTCGATTCAGGATCAAACCAAGAGTTGCCTCAATCTAGTTCACTCTAATAAGATGGCGATGATGGCTGTATCGGTTTACTTTATTGTGTAAATACCTGGTCCTGAGTTCCGATAAAAATCGTGTAAAAATTGCTAGGTTTACAGTAGTTTTTAAACTACACGGCAGAAGAAGCTTCGTAGAAGAAAAAGGTATTCATTCACAGTGAAACTTTTGACTCTCTGCTTCTAAAAAAGAAAGCCAAGATAAAAACAGCTTCAAATGATAGTAAAAATATTGAACTTACGTTTAACGTGGAAGGTGCAAACATATCATCTTGAAATTGTCGCATCAATTTTGTGTGTGTTAAAGAGTTTCTTTTCTGCGTAGGGGAGGCGTAATCCGCCTACCTACCGAGGGGCAATACTGTCGCACAAAAGAACAAAATTGCTTCCATCTCCAAAATAAAAGAGGTGGCTTGTTGATTTTATGGGCCTTTAGTAAACACCACCTTCAGGTTTCAGTGATAAATGGGTAGGTTAAGTATGCACCTATTGATTTAAATCGAACAATAGCTTTATAATGATACTACAAAAAGGAAAATCATTTTCAAGCTTCGTACTTTGAATAGGTATTATATGGATACTAACAGTATTTAGCTAAGACAGTAATTAGGCACATCATCATCGTTAAGCAATAGACGCCACGATCCTGCGCCCGGCGCCGCGCCTGTATTTAGCGACTCCCTGCGACCCGTTTGATTTCGTCTACTTCCCTTAAGTAAAACAGGGGGTAAAGCTTTCAGCGTGTATGTGAGTTTCTTTATTCTATCATAACTTCTAAACGCTGAAACAGATAAAATAAAAAGAAAATGGGAAATTTTTCTTTTTTTTTTGGGGTTTGGTCATGTATCAGATATTGTTTCCTAATTATCATCCATCATTAATTGAAAAATCAATATGGCGGCTGTATGACACCATTTTCAAATGTAGGTAAGAAGTCTTTTTTTAGTAAATTTTTTGTTGTATTTTTAGTTTTTAAATTATTTAACAAAACATAATAGGTAGTATCTTTATTAAAAGATGTAATCAGATATTGTAGGGCGGTAATGAATAGCAAGCGTCTGCCGTTGATCGTTAATAAATAATCATTATAGAACGAATTGAATTCACTGGCAGCACTGATGAGTAGAGCGCAATGAGCCGTGGAAAACGACGATAGAGCTATAAAACAATGTCGGACACGCGCCAGATAAATCAGACACATTTGTACACACTCGCCGACACACAGGCTTCTGCAATTCACTGTTTTCATCATGTCCCAGTGAATTATGCTTTTAACTACGGTATATTTTAACACCTTGTCCGTGTATATCATCTTTAGGGTTCCGTTTTCGACGGACGCCAACGGAACCCTATTACTTAGTCTTCGCTGTCCGTCTGAATGTCTGTCAGCGGGCTGTATCTCATGAACCGTTATAGGTAGAGAGTTGAACTGCCGTAATTCCATTGCCGCTATAAGAACCTATAATAATAAACCAAGTCGGTGAAATTCAAAATGCCCGCCATGCAAATAAAAAAAAATCTAAAGTATAGATTATGTTGTTTTATTAGTAAGTACTTAAGTACGTAAGTAGTATTCTTTAACATCGTTTTATCTATGACTCCCTGTTATTCCAGTAAAGAAAATGCACTATGGATACCAGTACCACAAGTCACGGGGGAATGTGGTGCTTATGTTGGAGATGTACCAAAAAACCCTGCGGACACCTAACCGCCTAGCTACAGAGCATAGGGACCGGCAACTCCATCAGCGAGTGTACGCAGGAAGAGACCCTATTACGTTATTTAGAGTCATGCAGTAGCCACAGCACGCCAAGCAACTCGAAGACCGTCCGTACTGTGAACGACGAACGGCGGAGGGGGTGACTCCCAACCCACGTTCCCTATTCTCAATTTCCGACGAACCACCTTCGTTTTCCAGCCTCGCCCGTCACAAACTGGGTAAGCGAAAACTGGTGGGCGAAAATGGGTAATGAATTATTCACTATCAGCCATCCCCTACACTTTCTCTCCTACGACAAACCGGCTCGTTCCGACGTGGAAGAGTAGGCTACTCTGTCTCCCTCTCCGCCACCAATCTTATGTACCTTGGATGGTTTTCGGGTTTCAGGAGTATGAGATAACTAATAACTAATAAATAATAACCACTGGGGTTAGAGACCTTCTGGATGCGTTCACTACTACGCCTGATTTACACCCTGATTATGCTTAGAGGGGCGCGTGGACGAAGACCTGGGAGTGGCCAGGTGAATTAGCCTTGGCTAATATTATCCCACGAAGAACTGATATCATTAGCCATGTTACCAGGCGGTCCAGGCGTTGGTCTTCCCTTCAGACGTATCTGAAAGGGATCCGTACGGGGCCTGGCTGGTACCCCTAATCTATGACTTTTTAAGCTAAGCTAATAAATCAAAAACTAACAATATAAAATATTATAGTTTTATATTTCTTTGTAGGCCATTTTAAAATAATAATGTGGTCGTTTTATGTTACCGATTCGTGCGCTAAATTGCACCCAATTTCCTTCTTCGCATATAAACCTATGCCGCAGGCAATAAAATTTATTTTCAATTCCGCTTTGAATATTTCATTGTAAAACATTCCTCTGCAAATTATTGCTAATTTTTCTATCTACGAGTAACACCGACAATATTTAGTGCTATCGTAATTTAAACACGGAGAGGGAGACTACATTAAAATGTTTTATGTAAAAACATATTTCATTATTTTAATAGGCAGGTGAAGTTTTATTGTTAAGAGCAATCAAAAATAACTTATAAATTTAATTCTGATATACTCGGAAGCATATTATAGAGACTGCAAAGAATACTATTGCAATTTGGTACGTAAGTGTTTTAACTTTCGTACCACCTGGGTCTTTCATTCGGACGGCATTGCGACCCACAGGTTAACATTATCCTTTAGCTCGTATAATGTATAAGTGTATAAGTAATCCTATAATGGCCTCAGTTCAGAGGCTCCGTTTTCATTGGTCGTAAAGTCCGATGGCTACAACAACGCCGGACGGCTATTTCGCTGTAAAGCGTCGGCTAATAGGGATTACTACATTTAACGCGAGATTTACTTTAATGTTTTTCATAGTTAAAATTTTATTTCACTGTACTTATTATTATTGGGGATTTAATTTTAATTTTACGTGGATTTTACTCATCCTGCACAAGTACTGAACTCTGGTGAAATTACTTTTAAGTTATTTAACGCTTCGCTGTGCATGTAGTATGGGCTGCAAAACGTGATTTGTCTTCGTGAAGACGATAATAGTAGATTCAGAGCAACATGAATTGATTTTATTTGTTTTGTCTTTGTTTGTGACACCACCATTGAATAAATGCATTTTCTTAATGCCTTATAATATGGATAAGGTCAAACAGTTCTATAGTAAAATTGTTATTATATGTTTTATTAGTCCCGGCTACACGCTCCATCTTGCCTGCGCAGTTAAAACTGCACAGACAAGACCGAACACTGCGCAGCAGCCCAACCTTTAGCAGCTTATGGAACTTGCCGGGATACCGTCTTGCCATCCACATGCACGCTATGTGCAGGTAAGATCTCAGGTAAGACACGTGAAGCCGGAGCTTGATTCTTCAACCGTAATATAAGGTCAAGCTTTTAAAGGAGTAATTTTAATCAAATTTAGCTTAGCAATGCTTTGAAATTGCGTAAGTTTTATCTTAATCGGATTAATAAGACACAGAAAAACTCTTTCAGTCAAAGTTATCATCTTCATCATCATCGACCCATTGCCGGCTCATTACTGAGCACGGGCCTCCTCTCAGAATCAGAGTTTGGCGTAATGCCCATTTTTATGTGACTGGTAAAGTATAGGTACCTGTAACTTAGCTTAGTTCATGTAAGTGTTACTAAAACTACATAATTAATTCAACTAACAGAATCATTATATCTTTAAACTTTTGCATTTGCGGAGGCACGCATTTATTTAAACCGTACATAATTATCTACTTGCTTTTTTATCCATCCATACTATAGAATAGTACCTAATAGCTATTAATATTATAAATGCGAAAGTGTGTCTGTCTGTCTATCTGCTACATTTTCAGGGCTCAACCGCTGAACCGATTTTAATGAAAGGTACAGAGTTAGCTTACATCCCTGGTACGGACATAGGCTACTTTTTATCCCGGAAAATCGACAAGTTCCCACGGGATTTTTAGAAAAACCTAAAACCACGCGGACGATGTCGTGGGCATCATCTAGTATAATATAAGTCAATGGACTTAAGATTCAGCTTTGATTGTATTAGCTCGTATTCGATTACCTACCCCAAGGCGAGTGTTAGCTTGAGCCATTCGGCAGACGGCAGGCGCGCTAACGCTGTAAGGGAAAAGCAAATAAAAGCGCATTTACGAACCGATTAATATTCAACGGACCACGGTCTCGGCTCTCCCAGGCCACATCGTTTGTTTAACCTCTTCAGTCAATTTGATTTCCGACCTCAGGGTGTGTAATTTCCATTAGAGGCCAAACGCTTTGTTTGCTGACGTACAAAGATTAAAGAGATCAAAATTACCGACTAGATTTCATGAGAGGGAAATCCATACTTTATTATTAATATTATAAATGTGAAAGTGTGTATGTCTGTTTGCTTACTTTTTACAGTCTAATATTTTGTTTGATCTATTTTGATGAAATTGGTTGAGCTTGCATCGTAGTGATGCATATATCTAGGACATTTTTTATCCCGGAAAATCGAAAATAATATTATACTTTCACTACGTTGACTACCTTTCGTAAGGGGTGCATTTCATTTATGAAAATTTCTCATATGGTTATTGGTTAAGCATTAGAAGTTGAAGCGTAAAAAGTAACAAACAAATAAACCAACAAACACATTATAATACTTATTAGAAAATATGAAATTTGTGCTTGACTATTACTTTTTCTAGGATATGAATCACTTATGCTGTTGCTTAAAAAGGTATGGCTGTTTTGTCAATACCGATAGCTCCTTTTAAAGAATTGCTTTAAAGGTTAATTTTCTTTTTAAAAGAACTTAGCACAGGTAAGGAGTACAAGCTTTCTTAATAACTTTGTACCTTAGTATCCGGAACATTTATGTAAAATTATATAAAGCAAGTGCCTATTTTCCCAGCGTTCGAGGAATTCAAATCAAACTCACCTCATTAGCCCGTAAGGGAAACTTGGATTAGTTGACCAACTTCTAGTACTGGACCGATCTATGTTCGCGACGCGAAGCGAACTTTGCTGCTTCGCAATTTAAGTACTGCGAAACATTTTTTTTTAATTTGGAAAACCTAGTTACAAGTAAATTACTTAGTATTTTCACGAATCCTCGTTGGCTTATACTTAGACGAAATAGTCTTTTCAACATTGAGTTCTTGTATTCTCGCATTAGGTAACTAAAACTGTACCTCTATCAGTTTTCTTCACTAGCAGTTGTATCACCATGATCAACTCATCACCGGCCCACCACTGAGCACGGAGAATGAGAATAGGCCTTAGGTCATAGTTCAACACGCTAACCGAGTACAGATTGACAGCTGTCATCAATATGAAAAGTACCTTGGAAAGTTACGTTTAATTATTTTGTTGCTTAAATTGAGGAGCTGGTGAACAAAAAGGTGTAATTACACATCCGGTCAAATGCTTTTTTTCTTTAATCTGGAAGTTTTTGGCTGACTAAATACAGATCTGAACGCATTTCCAAGCAAAACGGCCTAGAACTGTCCTGAAATCGGATCCAAAGTTCGTGATTTTGAAGAAAACGTTACAATTATAGTAAAGTTTCAACAGCTTTCATTCAGATTTTTGCTGCTCCGTAAAATTTTATTTTGTACAATTACACTGTTTTGTTCATCATCTCTAATTGCAAATATAAGTTTTTAAAATATTTTTAATGTGATACAACTAGAATAACTAACGATGTTTAGGAGTTTTTCTTTACTGGTGCTGTAAAACCATATTTCTTGCCTTTCATGATTCTAGGTTCAATGGAACTCGGAAGTACGTTTTGATTTATTTGCGAGTGTCAAAATATGCAACATAAATAGCCGTATTTTTTTATTGCGTTAACATAGAAGCATGATTTACGCCTTCAATTTTTTGGCTATGAACTACGGCTCCAAAGGAACGTAGATTTCGTATTAATTTCAACTTAATACCTCCACTTGTTTCTGAGGTAAGGGTCTTTGAGACTCACGGACAGACGGACAACAAAGTGATATTGTAAGGGTTTCTTTTTACCTTTGATGGTATGGAACCAGCGTATGGAACCCTAAAAAATCAAGACATAAACTAGTCGCAATCATTTTATATTTAGTATATATAACAGTACTAAGCCTCCATTATTTACCTTTGACAGACTCAAGATGTAAGGAGTCACATTAACGCAGTTTCCTAATATCCCGGCCGCTTATGTCGCTCCAGAGACATTCTTTATCTGCTCCGGCTTGCTTGGATTTATTGACTTTTTTCCTGCCTTAATTTCCAGAGATTCGGTCGAATGGACGAACGCCGCCACCGGAACATTAACGTCGCCCCGGGGAAATATCGTTTGTGTTTCATAGCATTTTAAATTACTACTTACATTCTTCATCGTGATTATCGGCTGGATTTAATGGATTTAAACTAAATCAAGATTGAATAAAATAATAATAAGATTACTGTATTCATTCAAAAATTAGGGCATAATTTGGTGATTTATGTAGTTTCGACAAGAGATTTATTGGAATGTCAGTTAATTTAGGATTAATTTAACTTACAGTGGATGGGTCATTAACATTATGAAGTACTGACCTAATCATGCTATATCTTTTTCCCCGTATCGGGGCATAATTGTACAATTAATAAGTCAAGTGCACGAGATTTAACAAATTGGGCCTAAAATGAGCTATTCATCGCGTAGGTTGAAACTGCTGGAAATATTTTTAAAGCCTTTCTTTAATAACATACTTAAACCTCTAACCCTATAACATAAAGTGACTTCCCGGCTCAGTAGGTCGAACAATTTGTTTAAAAATTCAACGCTGTCTTACAAGGAACTCATTTTCAGAACGCAACGGTCTGCGAATATTCCCATTTACCTTTAATAACATGGTAGAAATTGCTCGATTAGTGCAGGAGGGGATATATCCGAGCTTTCGATTGCGATACGAAAATCCGACCTCCCCTTCACTCAGGTGCTTTAGTTTTCATTTACTATTAGTAGATCCCATATCATAACCCAATAGCTTTGTAATATGACTTTTTTTAACTTTATTTAAATAGTTAGATACGACAGAAAATATATTAGCAAAACTATGAGATTGCAATCGGGGTTGAGATGGCAATCGGGGTATGAGGCGGGGGGATGACACCCCGCATATCCGCACGTCACCCGCACTCAGCCGCTGGGTTAGCGCGGGGGTTGTGCGGGTGTGCGGGAGTTCTCTCCTCTATTGCCATCTCAACCTGTCGCGTACCTACTATAGCTGAGTCAGTGGTAATTAATAATGACACTTAGATGAAAATATCGTAGTCTCTCTATGTGCGAAGATTCCAGAACCCAGTGTAAAATTTAATCGAAGTGAACACATTTTCAATTAGCTTTAATTCAACGCAGAACATATTTTAATTAAACGAAAAGTGCTTTTTGGACTAAGAGCATTGAATTATATTACAAAACTTTGATCAGTGAGTCCATGTAGGCAACTGAGCATGGAATTTCTTGTAATCAATGTAAAGAAATTGCGTAGGGCTTGTACATACTAATACAGCTTGCCCAATTAACTTTCAGGTACTGTTAATTTATGACTTAAAAACATCCAATTCTTTGCTATTGTCTTTCCATTTTCTTATGAACTGCTGGAATTTCTTACTTAATCTACTTTATTGAATTTTGGATTTCCTTAAAAGCCATTAAAGAAAATAAGAAGAAGAATTTTGGACCCTTAATTCTTAGTATTCATTTTTCATTCACAAAAAATAGTATTCATTAAAAAAAATCACATCGACAATAGATCGACTGACGGATATAACTGTAATTTTCTGAATATAGAGCTATATTTGCGAAGCTTACTCTTATCACCAATTTAACCAATTGTGTAGGCGTAGTAAGCATTATTTTACGCCCTCAAGAGTTTAGGATCTTAACTCAACAAATACCTATGTCAGACGTTTCACAATTTAGAAATGAGGCCCTTACGTAATAAAAATAGGTGTAGAGGATTTAGAGGTATTATAAATGTCTTTTATTCAGCCAAAGTTTACAAAAAAATAAAATGATAGTCACAAAAAGAAAGGGTGCCATAGTCCATTTCATATAATATTATGTTTTGAGAATAATAATTGAAGATTATTCATATTATTGTTTGTTTTGTTTGTCCACATTTGTGTCAAAGGGAATTCCAATTTGAGCAAAATGAAACTAATAATTCGATGGACCACGAATTTTCCGGCGTGTCGGCAATTTATTGTTCTTTTGGAAATTCATTCGATGCGAGCAAATGAAAATGGAAAGCTATAGCAGGTCCAATAAATCGAAAAGCAAATCCGTGCATGTGCTGAGTGCAGATTCATATTTAAATAGGTATCTACGCGAATATAGATAAACTAAGTATTTACTTACCTGACTGGCTCATCGCTCGACTCGACTTCATCATCATCGCCCTATAATTGCCGGCTCACTACTGAGTTCAAGTCTCCTTTCAGTATGAGAAAGGTTGGCTATAGTGTACCACGTTGGCCAAGTGCAGATTTGCACACTTCACATATCCTTGAGAAAATTATGAAGAACTCTCAGACATGCAGGTTTCCTTACTTAAAACACACAAATCTCCGAAAAATAGTTACGCGCCTTGGATCGAACCCCGGACACCCCGATTAGTGGCGTCTTAAAACCACTAGGCTATAGCCGCTTGGACCCGTCTTGGCTTGAATTCGAATTGCTTGAAATCGTTTCTTACTCTGCTTTTAGACCCCTGCGTCTGCGTCATAGAGATTTACCAATAAAACCTCAAGTTTTACAATTTACATAGAGTTTGAGTTGTGCGTTGATATAAGTATTATTACTACTATTACTTCATTATTATATCATTGTACGTGTCAATTAACATGTTCACTTTCCAAACTAATGAGTATAAAGTAGTATTATTGCTATGTTCCTTGAGGAAACTGATGGCAATTTTCATATTGTGCATCTGTCTAAAGTATAGAGATTTACGTAGAACTGATGTGTGATAGTGTGTTAGCACCATTGTTATTAAAGCGGACGTAATCTAATCATAATTAGATCAATATAATTAATTATGCATTAGTGTACGTGTCTATTCTGAACCAATCAAAGCGGTTAGTTTATTTTATAGACCCATAGATCTAAGGGGAATTTGTTAAACTAATAAAGATACAGTACTGGCTGATGCGCTAACAAACGATTAGCTTTCGATGGTAAGTCAATCGTTCGTCAATCAATCGTATTAAATAAGATTAAAACTTCGTATGTATGGGGTACGCTCGGGACACACAAATACACGGGCCACAGAAATCGCTTGCACCTGTGCTTGCACCCCAAAGATCGACAAAAAATACCTACCTACTTTTTATTCGAGAAGGAAAATTCGAGAAATACAAAAAAAAAAATAGTTTTTAACAACTTTTTGTTATTAAGAGATACTTTACATTTTATTACCGCTGATATCGGATATTTACAATATTAAACGTGCATTCAAAATGAATTAAATCATATATTATGCATATTACAGCTCTAGTGACCAGCTAAATAAGACCGGTCAGTGGACCGTGTACGTTAATAGCGTCTCCGTTCTCAAGGTATTAAATTACAATTTTGGCACACGAGAGTTGTGGGAGGTGGTTCAAGTTGTACGGCTAGGCCCTAGCCGCTAGGGTATGAGGTGAGCAATTCGTCTCGTCAGTGGGGGTCAGCTTATCGAACGCGAAACACTCAGCAACGTTGGCACATGCTAACTGAAACTGATTTACGACATTGCAATATTCATCGAAATATATTAAAGGAAATCTGACCAACTGAAGGAGTGACAGCTGATCTATCAACGAACAGCTCCGACAACTGAACGAATCGGGCTAAAATTAGGCCTGGAGATTATTATGAGTATTATGTCGCAGACATCCGCTGAAATAGGGGTTTGAAATTTGTGTAGCCCAGTCGGACGAATTCGCGGACATAAGTTAGTGCTAGTAGCTCATAAATAGTGAGCCAGGAATAGGGAGGGCATTGTCTCCATGATAGGACGTATTCTTCAATCTGGCTGTCAAGATCAACCCATCGCCAGCTCACTACAGAACACGGGTCTCCTGTTGAATAAGAAGGGTTTTCGTCACAGTCTACAACGCTGGCCAAGTTCAGATTGGCAGACTTCAAATACCTTTGAGAACATTATGGAGAACTCTCAGACATGCAGGTTTCCTTACAATGTCTGATATTTAATTACTTATAACGCACATAACTCTGAAAAGTTAGAGGTAAGTGCCCGGAATCGAACCCCAGAACCCTCGAGGAAACCGACGTCTAAACCACTAGTGACCAGGCAATCACAGCTTTTTTTCAATTTGGATAGTAGTGATAATAATCAATAAGAAAGAATTTATTTTTGACATAATATGCAACATCCCTAACACCAGAAACTTAATTTATGCAAAGATATTTAGTTTTGTTTCCAAAAGCGACTGAAATAATACAATAACAATGAATTTTAATATAATAACAACGAAACATTATGTTTCATTTATTAAGAGTTTAAAATAAGTTTATAAATTGGAGAACTTATTCGAATATCTTTGTCAGGATTTGCTCGTAGCCGACGTGAAAGTTAGTAGTAACAAAGTTTGATTGTATGGAGAATAAACCGCCGCGCACCATTGTTCCAGTGCCAGTTACTGAGTTATTTCAAACCAAATGAAAAGATAACGAAGTATGATTTCACCCTCGACGGATGAAGTTGTTTTGCATAACTCCATTTTCTGTTATGACCTTAGAGCGTTGCGGACGAATCTCTACGTGGATAAAAACTGAAAGCTTAATTGTCGCCATTAGTGGGAGTTACGAAGCGCGCCGCTGGAGAGCATCAAAGTGGATTATTGTGCGCGCGGAGTGTGTTACAAAGATTAGCACATTTGCCGTTAACGAGCCGGAGAACAGGATCACATCGGGCTTCATTCGCTGTGGAATAAAACAAAGTAGCAACGAAAGCAAATTGACTGATCCGGGTCGAGTGTGTGGACGTGCAGAAATAAATATACCTACTTAGTTGAATTAGATATCACGATTCGGTGGGTCCGAAAATTAAGAAACAAGTCCTATGACGCATCAGTAAAAATAGAAACCTAATTTTATCATTTAATCACTAATTTTATCATTTACCATATTAATCATTAAACGTAAAAAGGTGGGGCATTTTCTCAGACATGACCAGTCCGTCTACTTAAGACCATCATGATAGGCAAAATTGAAGGAAAGAGAAGCATCGGCAGAAGAAGATAGTCTTGGCTTGGAACATTCGAGAAAGGGGATAACCGACGTAGCATATCTTATCTATTTGGCTAGAGATAGAAAATTATATGACAAGATGGCAGTCAACTTTCAATAGTGGAAAGGTACCTACGAGAAAAAGTATAAAAGAAAAAGATATCACGGGTGTTATTCAAGTTAATAAAAAGTAAACACTCAATGCACTCAATTTGGAACTGAAAATCAGTTAAAAAATGAAACAAATAAAAGTTACTTGTAGATATTGCGAATTTTTGGTAAATTCGTGATCTTTTTGTGATAGTGTAAGTGCCAGTGGGACTCCAAAGTGGATTTTATCCGCGGTCGAAAAACCCTCGTCTGACGATACGTTTTAGCAGTGTGTAGCACGTTTTGGTTGGTTTCCGATTGCATTATGGCGACGGCATTCGGTAGACATTACTGAAACCATTACCTTATCTAAAGTCCTTCTCGGATTTATTTAGTTTTCCCTCGCCGCAATTTATCGAAAACCGCTCGATAAAGTTGTCAACAGGATCTGAGCCAATTCGATAGAACGCGCGAACGAAAGTGAATGGCTTTTTGGATTGCATTCCTCAACTTTTAAATGCCACTTAAGACTGAAAAAGCTTTTCTATTCAGCTGCGATCGAGACAGGTTGTAAAATAATGAACTAAAGAAACGATGAAATATCTTTTTCTATAGATTTCCATGATCACTATAATACTGAGAATTATATACTTCCTAAAAATTTCTAAAAAATTGTAAACTTTTCGGCATGTAGAGCTGTTAACCTGAGGTGCACTGCGCCTTGAGTTTAACTGCTTTATTTACCATTTCTGACGAGATCCTTTTTCGGATCAGTTGTAAAAAATCCTGATTATTATATTTCTTGTAAATATAAATCAGATATAAAATAAAATCTTATTATAACGAGTTAATCTTTCCATTTGGTCGTAATACCTACTTATTCATCACTAAGAAGATTTTAATAAAAATGTTCAGTATAGCCTGCTATCCTAGATACTTGTAGAGCACCATTTGGAGCAATCGTCTCTCTTGCTAGAACTAAATCTTGCTATTTTTCTCTTGTCTGCTGAACAAACGACCAATAAATCTTAAAAGTTTCAGAACCCCTTTATCCGACAACGCAAATGTATTTTCCTTTTTAAGATTTAGAAACTCGGTAAGCTATTACTCATTTAGTTATCTGCAATGTTAGATTTAAATAATGATCATTAGAAGCTTTTGATAATCTCCCTGGCTTAATGGTGAGTGCTGTGGTCTTATAAGCGGAAGGTCCCGGGTTCGATCCCTGGCAGAGGTACTTTAGGAATTTATAATTTCTAAATTTTCTCTAGTCTGGTCTGGTGGAAGGCTTCGGCCATGGCTGGACTGGCAAAGCTGTGCTGTCAAGCGATTTAGCGTTTAAGTACGATGCCGCGTAGAAGCCGATAAGGGGTAAGGGTTAAAACAATTTTATTGACATTTCCTTCCAAGTTAGCCCACTTCCATCTTAGACTGCAACATCACTTACCACCAGGTGAGATCGCAGTCAAGGGTTAACTTTTAACAGCCAAGTACAATTGTTCTAAGTTTGAACTCAATCGAATGAACGAAATGCGATGGGATAGTTTACGAACAGACGTACAGACAGACAAGCATTAATTTTTATATTACAATTTTTTTTATTATTATTACTTATCAGAGTAAAAGTCATTCTTGGGTATCGTTTATTCATAGATATAGATATGTATGTTTATTGAATTTTGATACTGTATTGTTAACGGGATAAAAACTGCACAAATTATTGTTGCCCTACTCGTAACATAATAATATAATAATAAGTATATAGTCAGAGTAAAGTTCGATTTACTTTTTTCTTCTGGGGTCAGTAAACGCCGCGCGACTAATCACCAAAGAAATGGCCTTTTGCAATTTTTACGTTCTCGTCGAATTGCTATTTATACCTACTTTTTGCCGTGTTGTATTACTATTTTATAGTTTTTGCCGTGTTGAACTCCGTGTATCTTTACAAATCTACGTTTCGTGTGTTTGGATGCTACGCTGTAGCGCTCGTAGCTGCAGCGTAGCATTCAGATTATATTATTATTCTTTCTTTTACTTTTTGTAACACTTATCCAAAAAAACGTAGTTATTACCCGACTGCGGCGAAGCCCAAAATGTTTGAGCACTTCTTGCAGACGAGGTCAAAATGAAGTCTTAGTGTAGAATTATTAATTTTCCCTGAAAAAGGAAACTAAATTGAGGATAAAGGTTCTTTTTCTTCTGCTTCTTCTTTGGGGCTAAGCAGGTTCTGTGATTCCGTGTATCACTTTGACTGTCTCTGAATCATTGTGATCACCACCACTTTCACAGTTCTTCGCCAATACTTGTGGCCGCTAGAAACAGCTTATTCGCATTAACTCCAAAATGAAAAATACGTTAAGATAACTTAGAATTGCGGCCTCTCTTAAAAGTTAAACAAAAGGAATATAACAGTCTCCGTTTTCACATACTGCGTTTCAAATGCAAAAAGGGAAAATATCAAAGGAACCCCACGTCAAGATCGAGCGTGAAGATATGAGAACTGTGTGAGCAGATAATGACTTTTCAACTCAGAAGTCAGGCTTTGTCCGAAATTAATACATGTGAGACTTACTCATTTGTACTCACAAATGAGCAAGTTATAATAAGGCTATTTCCTTAGTTAGATAATGATTAGAGATTAGAGCCATATCTGTAACCGAAGGAAACAAAAGCCGTTTCATGGAGTATTTTTATCTTAATACACATTAAAATATAATGTTACCTACTATGTGATTGATATTATAATAATTATACCTATTGTATTTTTTCACTCAAATATAATCACGACTTATATATTTTTTGAATAAATAAAGTAAAAATCGTTTTTAACAGTTCTATTCATTTTTGTATATTGCAGCAGCAGATTCATATTTTGCAGTTATTTCAAGTTTCTTGAAAATCGTTTCATGTTAAGTTCTCCGGTTTCCAATTTTTCAACCCCAATGTTGCAGGGATAGTGTTTACCAAGAATATGAAAATGGGATAATCCGCACTTTATTTTATAAATGCGAAAGTGTGCCTGTCTATCTACTAGCATTTCACGGCTCACCCGTTCAACCAATTTTAATGGGTACAGAGATAGCTGGCATCCCAATGAAGGACATGGGCTACTTTTGCTGAAAAATCAGGCAGTTCCCACGGAAGTTTTAAAAAGCAAAATGCAAATGAATGAGTTGCGGGCATCCGCGAGCATTATTTATCTGGTATATAATATCATATCATTTTACTTGTTTAAAGTGAATTTCATATTATGTGTAACGTCTGTTAGTTCCTTTCGGTGACCTACTTTATACCTATAGGTAGGTACTTGTTTCGCTTTGCGAAATCTAGTATACAGCTCGTATCCTGGAAATGGCACACCGAAAATTCCCGTAGGACATAAAACAAACACTACTTCAAACGATAACATCGTAACTTTTAAACTGTATTTGGATATTAAATTTCGAAATTTTAATTAAAAATATATCTATCTGTTAATAGATATTCATGAATTCTATCAGTTTGTCGAACTATGCCTTGCCCATTGCCATTTCAGCTTCACAATCAGCTGATCTATGTCGGTTATTCTGGTTCTTCTACGAATCTCCTTATTTATACTTTGATCACGTAGAGAAACTCCAAGCATAGGAATCTCCATCGCTCGCTGAGTGACTCTGTACTGAGCTTATTATGAGGCCCAGAGTTAGCAACCATGTCTCGGGTCCATATAATGTCATCACTAGCCACATGCACTGTTCGTAGACTTGGATCTCCTTTTTTGATTTTTAATCAGTTCTTGAATAATACCAAGCATAATAATATTATAAGAAACATTTTTACCCTTCAATAGATTCGGAAATTCCTTTGGCGATGGTCCAAAGTATACATACTCGTAACTCAACATACTTTTATCTGTTGTCTTGTTTATGCCATCTATGCCACGAAGTTACTGTGCCGTGAAGAAATATTAAACAGATATCTACAGTTTTCGTGAGTATAGTGTGTAACTTTGTTTGTCATGACAAAGTATTTTGCTGGTGCTTACAAAGCGTCGCCATGTTACCACCACAATTCTGTACCAATATTCAGATAGGTAGTCTATAGGGTCTTGATCAATTAATATAAACACGCACAAATGATATTATATTATTTAAAAAAGGAAATAAATTCGTTTTAAACGTATTTAAAGTGAAACTTGGATCACACTTGTAGAGCGCTATTTCTTCTACTCTCATGTATTTTCTCTCTTTCATCAGCAGTCCCGGATCTAGAATTATTTAGAGACGGGGCAAGCAAAAACTGAAAATGTACAATAGAAGCGCAAGCGAAGCGAGTGCGAAATTTTTAATGTATTTACAAAAAATCTATATTAATATTAGCGAAAGTCTTTTTCAGGGCCCATCTTATTAGCCGGTACTATTCAGAGATAGTTTGCATCCTCATAGTTATTTTACCCAGAGAAAGCAGAGTTCCCACGGGGATTTTTAAAACTCAAATCAACGCGTACGAAGTTCCGGGCATCAACTAGGCAACGGGATTTTTAGTACGTGTGCAGTACGATTAACGAGATTGTGGCAATCGTAAATCGGTTGTTGTGGTGAGGCAAGTGCATAGTAGAGCGCCTACATCCATTTAGTCATGTGTTAATCTCAATTAAGCAAGTGGGAAAATGAACTTTAACCTAATATATTAAGGATTAAAATAATTTAACGTTATTAACGGGAAAAGTTAAGTTTGTTAACTTATTGTGGAAGTTTATCTATCTCTAAGTATATTTAAATTAGTTTCAAAATTATTAACTTTTTAAAACCTAAAAAAGTTCATTTGCTCATAATTCGTGTATGTATAGACGAATTATGTTAAAATTAAATTGTTTGTCATATGAAAATTAATGTTTGCCTGACTGTCTACATGTTCGTCTGTTCGTTATCTATGCCCTTATCGTATTGCCTTTCCGATTGAGATGATACTTTGTATTATTGTTGTTGGCACCTCTGGAAGATTTCTGACGTAGTACCTGCCATCAACGTACAAATAGGTGGTGCGAGCTACATTCCAACTCATATGCTAGTATCTCATTGAAATATATTCGAAATACCTGTAGATAGGATCTGCAAGTCTTTATTTTTATGGATTTATTGATGTGTCAGAGATGGCGTCGGTATAACACAGTGTTTTGCTAAAAGCTTTGCTTTTTGGCAGGACTATAAAGATAGATAGACTGGAAATATGAATCTACAACCTTACGAAATATTCCATAGGAAAATACTGTTTGAAATTAGTACTGGTTTTTCATAGTTTTCGGAATAATTGAAATTCTGTTGAAACTCATACAGCCAGTGCAGCGTTCCAAGTCTAAAAACTGTAGATTAAAAATCAGTAGTACAGAATATATACGACTTAAAAAAAAAACAAAAACGTAATAATATCGAAGCTCTCAAAAATTTGAAAAATCATAAATGAAAAAGCTTTCACCTTGTCAGTCAATCGCCAATAATATCGTTCTTTATTATTTAAGACTACTCAACTCCTGTAACAACGGTAAAAGACAAATATGCTTTAACTTAAAATATTTCTTACTTTCAAGTTTTGTCTTGGTATTCATTGGCCTTTTTAGACCCATGAATTTTGCTGCTCCCTAGTCTAACGCAGGGTAAACCATCAAAGATTTTGCGATGCTCAAATTCATACGAGGGGTAGAATAGCGAGGGGAGGTTGTACCTAACTTAGACAAGTGGTAAATAACAGTTTTTCCACAGCGAATTAAAATTTAAGGAACCTATTTTTTAACTAAATCCACTAAATCTTACCTTTATACCACGTCACATTTCATCATAGCCAGTGTTCTGATAGAGTTAATGGTTGCAGGGGCATTATAGAGAAAATTTTGTACTTATTAATTATTAGTATGGATTTTTAAGAAATGATTTTGTGTGTTTAATTTACTAATCATTACTTAGTGATGTTTAGCAATCGTTTTTATAACCATTAATTTAATTTAACACTTATATTGATAAATAAAAAATTTAATACTTTAGGCTTTATGGAGTCAAAATACTGCTAAATGTTAAACTAATTAGTAGTAACTCCACCGTAAGATATCAAGATGATATATTGGTTTTTCAGAAAATTGTTACAACAAGCCCCTAACTCCCCTTCTGGGCAATGGGCATAGTTTTCTGGAACACTGAACGTATTGACCAGTGCCAGTGCCTCATTGTCTAATTGGCAGAAGTTTAGTTTAGTTTTGGCTACTACTTTGAAATTGGGCTTTGTAGTTAGCGAAAAGTTTGTGTATTTTCATCTCAGTCAGTGAAAATTTTTGAAACTATGTTTTAAATTTTGGTTTAATATATTCCAATCGAATGAATTTTCGATAATTCAAATGTTTAGGCTGCAGGTATTTTAGTACATAGTAACACTATTGCCATTACTGACTGAATGCGTTCGTATAATTTGGTGAGCGTATAATTGCCTGCTGGTATTAGGTATTAATTCAGCCAATTACGTAATTAAGCTTACTGTTGTAAATAAACACTATTTTGTGACAAATTGAACTACATGCTAAGTTGTGAATTTTGATTCACTGTTTAGCATCGACGAACATTGAAACTTACCTAATTAATATTAATGTCTAGCTAGCTAGGTATTTTAATCATTAAAACGTCGAGGACGTTTTAATATTATAATCTTTAAATCCAGCAATGCGTGGGACTTTAATTACTTTTATACATGGCATAATATTTTGTATCAAATCTTTGAATAGAGCAACCGCCGAGTTTCTTGCTGGTTCTTCTCGGTAAGAAAGGCAAAAAAAGAAAGGTTGTAGATGTTCTTGACGATTCAAAAGTACTTGTAAAAGTCTAATTGAATAAAAATATTTTGAATTTGAATTTGAATAAATGCTGACGAGATTTTCATTAGACCTAGCTAGCCAAGAACCATCTGGATAATCCGTTGAAGTTATAACACCCACATTTTGCGTCGTGGGTAAAAAAAAAATATATAGTTGTCTCAAAAATTAATTGTTTTACAGAGGTGTAAAACAATTAATTTTTGAGACATTACAATTTATAGCCATACTTGATCCACTTGGTTAATTTAAATTTTTACTTTGCATCTCTCTACGATAAATATCTATTGTATCATCAAGCTTAAATAAACGATTAGCGTTACTAGTGCTAGGTGTGCAAACACAACATTCGTGTAGAAAATCCAAGAAAAGCATTCAAAAGAATTGGTTTGAATAAATAAGGATATCGATACGTTTCTCGAACTCTCAATTTATCTAAGAATTTTATTCATATCCAGAAATAGGGTTCAGAATATCTCGATATACGGACACATGTTGGAACGCGTAAGCTCTACTTGTTATTATTCCTTGATCTTCCTTATACTTTTGTATTCTTATGTTTGAGTGTAAAAGAGATTGGCATGGTTTTTAGCCCATCTCGAGCTACAATTAAGGAATAATAAACCAGAGTGGCTATAATAACCAGACAAACTATAATATTTCGATATTTAAATCCCATAGCTACATAATACGAGTATATCGAAACATAATGGCTGAATGATATTACTGGTGGTGGGTGTAACCGTCACAATTGTTCTCACTAGGCGAGGCTAGATAGAAATCTTGGGCTTGCTCTAAACGTAACAATCTTCTTTCAAACTGATCCATATAGTTTTTCTTGATACTTATTTGCTATTAAATTCTACGTTTTTGTGACATTTGCTTTTGGACCATGGTCACTGCATACGAGAAATTGAGTTAAAGTCATGACCCAGAAATTGGTCCACGCGTCAGGTGTCTTACTTATGTAAAAATTAATTTCCGGTTTTTCGGCGAAAGAAAATATTTGGAGGACTCTATTTCTCGGACGAAATTGTTTGGTCGGAAAGCGTTGCGCTTGGGGATATTGATATCGTTTCCCCTTTCATTTCTTGTACTTTTTATCTTTTGTACAATTTTATATTACCTAGACGAATACCTTAAGCCGTGAGCAAATACAAATTTGCTGTAAGAGAAGTCATTTTGTGCAGCATAGAGTACCTAGATAGCGGTTACTCGGCACAAAAGCTTAACAAGCCAACTTGCTCTCTGTTGCGCATACAAAGCTCGCTTGTTATTAATCTGACGGCAGCAAGTTTATGGGAGGTGCTCTTACCTTGCGATTCAGACGGGATCAGAACTGTGTAGAGTAGAGAGAATTGTAAGACTTCGAATATTATCATTATAGCTTCAGCAGTAGTTTTGATTTTTATCTGCATATTGTGCACGTTAATTACTTCACATATTCATTTTGCTTCTTGAGCTTTGATGTCCTGACGTTTGGTGACCAGAACTCAAATGAGTATTAACGTATCTGCTACTAGCAGGCTGGGGGTCGGCACAGGCAGTATGTATGAAAATCGTTACCTACATAGAATCAAACGACAGTATATCTGCGACGCGACGAACACTCGGAGGTTACTTCGTACGTTTTATACTGTTGCAACCACTTCACCCCCGCGGCTTTACTCACACCCGCCACCAAACACGCTATTGCACAGTTGACACAGTGCACCACCGATGTCCAAAATTACAGCCGCTTATTAACGTTAAATTTGTTTTAAATTATTCATGTTTCTTCGCGCAGAAAGGGCATTATGAACCAGTCGTAGATTCACGTGACAATTCGAAAGTTTTTTTGCGTATTATATACAAAGAAACTTTAGTGAAGAAACACTAGTGGTATTAAAATTTATAAAGTTTGTATGGAGGGAGTTCCGGCACTAATGATCTGATTTTGAAAATTTTTTTCACTGATAAATCGGTTCATTAACCCGGAGTGTTGTAGACCTTAAATTGTATCACGCGGACGAAGTTGCGGGCAAAAACTAGTTCTAGATAAAGATGAAATGCAAGTAAAACAAATATTACTTATAAGTATCAATATCGAACGTAAAAGTACTCTTAGCTGACCGCGTCGATAGAATTTGCAGGCGTTAAAGCTGAGCTTAATAACAGTTTGCGTTGCGATGGCACAGTTGGCTTCCCTAATGTTCGTTTTCACATTTATGGTCTGTTGCGTACCGTTTGTTCAAACACTGACCGCTGATTCATTCTGGAACTGTACAACGCGCAAATATCGAACTATTTCCATGCAATTCAGCGCGTTTCGTACAAATTTGTATTGTTGTGTTTGAAACTATTCGACGCGTATAGCGGTCAGTTTTACTCAGTTCGGAATATTGACTAAATTGAATGTTTCGATATGTACTACGAAACAAATAATTTTCTCTTCCAAAAGCTTTTAAAGCTTTTAGTAGGATTTTTGAAATTCGTTAGAAATCAAAATTTAAAAAAAAAAAAACCATTGATATTATCTTCGAAAGTGTCCATAAAGTAATGTAGTTACAGAAAATAAGCGAAAATATAACGTTAAACCACTTTGATGCACCCAATTAAGTGATAGGTTTAGTACAAGTCAATTTCGCCAATCACAAGTGATAAATGATTGATGGAGCAGAAAATAACTCAGACAGTTATCATGGAAATAGAAATCTCATTAGACTACAGGTTTTAACCGTCAACCATAGCAGTTACCAAAATCACACCCCCGACACAAGCAGATTTATTTACTTACTACTACTACCGGTGCACCGGCCTGTTCACACACGACTTGTATGTGTGGGTAATTAATAATTATAGAACGTAGTAATAGTAGTTCTGTGCCAAAATTGGCAAAATTGACAGCACAATTAGTGGTTATATCTAGCAAAGTCTACCACGCCTTGGAATGGATGCCTTACTCCGATTTCATTCCAATTCATTGGTAACTGCCTGTTCCTAGTAATGTGAAAAGGGTCTACGATTTAAATTTCATGTTCCCTAAACGTTACAACCATAAAGAATGATTTTGGTGACAGTTACAATTCTGTTTACAAGGATTTATCGGGAAACAAATTGTCAGGGCATATCTAAAACGATTATTATTATTATTGGGAGTACTGGGTTTATAGTCTGAGTATTTGAATATTTACCATATTTACAGATCAAACTGTCGTCATCGACAGCTTAGCCACTGCTTGACATAATTGTGTCTGCTAGGGATTTCAACACGACTAGGTCTTGCCCCACCTGAATCCAACGGATCCCTGAGACTAGTTTGATATCGTCTGTTCATCATTAATAGATCGGCCAACGCTGCGTTTGCCGGTGCAAGGTCGCCATTCTAACCCAAGGTGCTGAACTTCTACCGATTCTTTGGACTGTGCTAGCCCATTGCCACTTCATGATTGCAACACGTTGAGTTATGTCGGTTAAGCACCTACTTTGGTACTTCTACGGACACAGCTAACCGCGCATTATTCAGCACAAGCATAATAACCGTAAATTCCTCTACAAAATGTTGTTATCAATAAAAAAATAATTGTCCGCGGAACGTAATGCAAAACGATTCTTCTTTTAAAATCTTTTCGCTAGCACTTTACCTACATTTGTAACAGATTTTTTTTACCAGGAAAGTAATTTTATGTCCATCAAATTAATGATGAAACCGACACCGGCATTTTATGACTTCCCACCATTAAAATAATCACTTTCTTTTTTTTGCGTTATTTTTAAAAAAACAAAACGTTTTGAATAAGGAATGGTACCTAAATAAATGCATTTGTAGCACAGTGATTTAGGCTGAGTTGATACTTAAACTTATTATTTTTAAAATCCTTAAAAAATAATCAAAAAGAGTTTTTGTAGAAGTGTAATTAACTAATTAATTATTATCAATGAGTATAGAGATAGCTTACATTCGGGCACAGACATAGGATACTTTTTCGGAAAATCAAAGAGTTCCTAAGCGGATGAAGTTGAGGGCCTCATCAAGTAATAATATAAGTATAATAACCATCCTGATTGGAATTAATATTACTATCACTAGCTCTCTTAAATTGTCCTGAACCGTTTTACATCTAGAAAGATTATTAAGTAATAGCCTAATAAAATTACTTTACTTTTTATGATCCGGTAAGTCCTTCAAATTTGTGTTAGGACATAATAAAAGCGATATTAATCATTTCTTAGGCAATTTATGAAACGAGGGTGGCCTAATTGCTCTCAAATGACAGAGCCCCTGGAAGGTGGTCCCGGGATGGACCATTAATACTTGTTACATGGAAACATAAAAGGAATCATTCCCGTCTTCTAGATAAATTGTGTATTCACCCTAAGTAACATTTAGTAGTCTCTCGAATCTAGGTACTAATTTACAACTTCAGTTACGGTTCGTCTAATGTTTGTTTTGAGCGTTTATATTTGAGTACCTATTAGCTACTAGAGTACCTACTAATATGTGGTATCGCTCACTGCGCAATGTTACTCGGGCGCCCGCGCCACTTATTTTACGATGATGTGATGATGATGATGATGATGATCATCTTACTATGTTAGAAACCTTCCCTTCAAAAAATATACAAAGTTTCATCACAATCAAATGAAATGTAAAGAACGCATATAAGAGACCAGCAAACAAACAGAGATAATAACATTTTTATAGCGACCGCCCTGACTTCGCACGGGTGCAATTTACTACTGCAGAAAATGAGAAGTGTATTTTCATACAAAAATACCATTTTCACCAAGTTTTCCGGCGGATTTTTCAAAAATTTTCTTTCATTAAACCTTGAAAACTAGGCAAATTGGTCGAGTCGTTCTCAAGTGATGATCTTTCGTACATTTATGAGGCAATAAATTTTTATTTAAATATAGATTAATTAAAGATGAATAAACGTCGTGTTTATAAAGTAACCAGTCAAGGTTTTCCCAACCTGTTTATAACGTCTTGTAACAATTAGTGGAGTAAACGAAGCATTTTCGTCGGAAGTCCTCAGAAACAGCTCCGATTTTGATGTTTTTTTTTTAAATTCTTGTTTTTTATACATTATTTAAAATCAGAAACGTTTTGAAGCGGGGAAATAATTTTTTTATCCATATGTGCGATATTTATACACGAAGTCCAGAAAAACGCTACCTTCTCTTTGAGAAGTTGTAGAGGAGGTCAAATGCTACAAATGACCTCTAAACACTTATGGGTAAAAACCACCCGTTTTTGAGTTATTGATCGTTTTCAGAAAAATACGTATTTATTTCTTTTAAAATTCATTTAAAAAAAAGTAAGGCATATTGCCGACTTTTTATTTAATTTCTAAGTACTAGAGATCTCAATTAATAATTGTGAATGCTAAAATAAAAATAATCTTTGTAGGTTCCCCGGTTAGGGATCCAAGACTGTACCAGTTTCATAATTTCTATTGGGCTACAACTACCGTCACACTTTCTGTCAAACTATGGCAGTAGGCTTACCGAGTAATGAAAACAATTTTTCATTCTGTAATGTCATGTGGCAAGTAGGGTTGCCACCTGCCTCTTTTTGATTTACAGGCTACCACCATCAAAAATACGGGGTTTAGATTTGAAGAAATTTAAAAATTTGAAGTATTTGAAGAAATAGGCGGTGGTTCTCTCTGAAATGCATGGAAAGCCTATTTAGATATTTCAGTTTATTTGTAAGTTTTGTATTTTTTCTCTGTATGTTGCCGTGTCTTGATTGGTGAACTGTGTTTGCAATGTGATTTTAAATAAAAGATTTATTTATTTAAATAGCTTTTAAAAACTCTAGTTTTGTAAAGCAAAATGTTATACATTTCATGCATACAATCTTTGCATTTTAACTTAAATTTACATTTAACTTGTAATTCCACCTTCACAGTATCAATACTATGGCCGTAGCCAGGAATCGATTTCGGGAGAGGTTTTATCAGGGCCGGAACTGAATCCTGTCATGAGGAAAAAAACATTCGCTCAACTTTATGGGCTAATTACCTGGTTAGTGGAATTTCGCCTTTCAATTTGACAGTGAGATAAAATACAACAATAAAAAAGCGCGAGCGCAGTGAGCGTAAGTGTTTTTGGTTCAATACAGAAAGAATTAAAGTGAAAGGGAAACGAGTGTAGCCATAGCAAGATTTTATTTTTAAAGCTCCCTATCCATACTAATATTACAAATACGACAGTATATCTATTTGCCTATCTATTTGTTACCCTTTCACGGCCCATCTTCTTTACCAAAATTTTGGTACTTACTATTCAGAGGTAACTTGCATCCCAGACATAAACTTTTTAGCCCGGAAAATCCCCCACGGAATTTTTAAAACTCTAAATTCATGCAAACGAAATTGCGGGGCTTACACCAAGTAATACAAATTCAAAGCGCGAGTGAAGTGAGCGCGAAATGTTTGATATATTTCCAAAAAAAAATTGGTAAGCAAATGCAAGAAATAGTGTAAGTATTATTTTAGGCTTAGGTTTTTGACGGCTTCCCAGGCGCAGTCGCCATTTCTAAATTTCTGGTCTGGTGGGAGGCTTCGGTCATGGCTAGTTATATGGTTAGTAGGGCCCTAACGGCCAAGAAATTAGACTGCATCATCACTTACCACTAGAAAAGATTAAAGTCACGGGCTTACTTGTATAAAAAAAGGCTAACATCCTCAAACTAAGCCCCGCCGCCTTGGCTACGACCATGATCAATATCGAGTGGGTTTCGGCTACGCATTGCCGCAAAAGGAAAATATTCTTTCTACTGGACATAACGTCAGTGTTCGGTTTCACCAGCCAAGTGCGAGTCAGACCCACGCACCGAGGGTTCCGTATTCGGGTATTTTTTCCGACATTTTACTCGAGAAATCAAAAACTGTTATGCATTAAAAAAATATGCATAAAAATAAATAAAAATCTGTTTTAGAATGAACAGGTAAAGCCCTTTCATATGATAACCCACTTGATATATGTAGTTATCTTACTTTAAAAATTGAAAATACTAATATTTGTTCATGAACACATGACAGACGGATAGAAGGACAAATGGACAGACGGACAGACGGAAAGACTGACAGACTGACAGACAACGAAGTGATCCTATAAGAGTTCTTTTTTGCTTTTGAGTTACGGAACCCTAAAAATATTTAGTTTTATTTGCCCCGTATTTTATTTTCATAATTACAGGTTTCTGTATCCTGAAATACGGGGTAACCAGTAAAATACGGGGCTTCTGGCAACCCTATTCGGAAAACACTGTCACATTCAAGTTAATGTCAAATATTTTGTTTTCAATTACAGAAAGCTGCATCAATCATTATTACAATATTTTCTTTGTTGTGATTGGCTGAATTTTTGAGTTTCAGCCAATAAACAGACTATTTGCCAATTAAACGTCATAACAATATAAATGCCAGAAAGTTTAACCAAATAAAACAAACTTAATGAGAACCTAGTGAGAATGCAAACGGCACACAATTTATAATACATATTATGTTAGTCGTATATAATAGATATTATAGTAGTCGTTCACTTTGGTAATAGTCAGATTGTCATCAGTAAAATTGATATTGGTCGATGTATCGTAAATTATTGTTTCGGTGACAAATATTTTTATTATCTATTTATCTTTGAACAGAATGGAATAGAATGAAATGGAATGGAATACAATGATAAATTTTTATTCCTGTAAACTTTTAGGTAAACTTCAAAGTGTTTTTGGATGGTCAGAAAAATTTACCACTGGTTCGGAATGCCGATCCTACGTTTTCTAGGGTTTCGTACCTCAAAATGAAAAACGGAACTCTTATAGGATCACTTTGTTGTCTATCTCTCTGTCTGTCGTGTGTGTCAAGAAAACCTCTAGGGTACTTCCCGTTGACTCAAAACCATGAAATTTGGCAGGTAACCTAACTGCGTAATTTTGGGTAGTTTTTTTAATCGATAAAAAAAGTTTGCGACATTGTTCAATAAAAATTTGGATTCCAACTCCTCAACCCTGATGTTGCAGGGGACCTGACTACTAAAGCTAATGGGATTTAAAAAGTGTCGATTATTAATTGATATTGAAGGTATCTATACCAAGTAAACACTTTGTCGTTGACCTCAACCCTGATGCTGTAAGAAATTGCATTCCTAAATCCTGGTGATCTCTCGGGATTTGAAAAGGATCATCCGTTTAAATATTCTTACGTGATACAGAAACAAGTTGCATCCCGGGGACGGGCTATTACGGAGAGGCAACTTTTGTTCTGGGAAATGAAAGGATCGGGATTTTTAAAAACCTAAATCCACGCGAGCGAAGCTGCGGGCATTAGCTAGTTGTAAATATATTTAGAAGCTACTATAAGATAATAGATAAGGTACTTATTTCCTTATATTTTTATGGTATGGCAGCGCGCGGTTTTAAATTATAAATTGCACGTCCTGTCCTTTTCTGTAATACATTTTTTTCTCAATATCTACCGCTTTATCTCATAGCAAGAGTCCGTAAGACATAATACAGTGAAAATAAGCAAAATATACAATTTTTGCAGTTTCCACGTCAGTACCTGTCGAATTTTTCTAACAGTGTAAGCAGCAGAGCTGAGTTTACCATCAAGTGTTGATATGTGGGTGTTCCATAGAAGCTTTGCATCTAACATTATACCGAGAAACACGGGGTTCTCCTTTATTTTCAACATATGATTATTTATCAATGAATTTATGTCATTTAAGGTCCTGGTATTGGGCAGTGTGAATTCAACACACTTAGATTTCTTTGCATTTGGAAGTAAATTGTTAGCAATAAATCAGAGAGTGACCTGTGATATGGCATTACATATAGTATACATTGTCAAAAATTATAATATTAAAGCTGTGCGTATTGCGTGAGGAATAGGTTGCAAGAGAGTTGCAACTTGCAGGGTTGATGCATGCGCTATTGCCAGCAAGCATGAGACATATTTTTATCTACAGGCAACGTCTGAGTAGGTAACGCATACGTCTAACGCAAGTTGAAATGTACCAGTGTATTTAGTTAGACCTATCGACAAGTTTGGAGTTGGGTGCAGTCTAAATGTGGCCCGTGTGTTTAGACTGTCAGTTTCTGTCAGTTTCACGTGTCGTCCCCCGCACTTCACCACCCCGCTTGCACAAATCGAGACAGCACGAAATTTTCAAGATTTCTGGGTGTAATTTCTGGTTTTCGTAGTTCCCACATAATTATAACAATATAAAATATATAACGATAATTTTTTTACTACATAATATTCATTAAATTTTCTAGGTCTGTGGTTTTTCCAAATTTCATTAAATTGCTTCGTTGTCTAGAAAAACGAGCACAAAGTTGGGCCTTTTTTTAAAGAAAAATACAAATCTTTGAGCCCCTGTAATTTTAAAACTACATATTTTTAGAAAAATCTAAAACACCACAGACACAGATATTAGTTTCTAGACTATGTCTGCAAAATTTCATGGACTTTGGTTGCTTAATATTCAAATGAAATGGGAACTACGATTGTATGGAGTAAGTGACGGAGAGAGCTCTGTTAAGCATACAAACTCGTGTTTTAATAAAAGCGGATCACCGCTTTCCGCTTGAATATTGTCGCAGATATTTCAATATTGGTGGGATTACCGGCCTATTTAAACATCAGTTTCAATGCCTCGCCCGCCATATTGGAATATACAATTTCAAAGCAACCTCAAATAATATTTATCGAATGTTTTAATAATGTACGCGTTATTGGTTATTTAAACTAAATCTACTTTTCTCAACGGTATTTTTTTATCATTTAAACGAAATCTTTAACTATATCCATTATCCATACAAAATTATATAAGACATTTCCTATTTAAGACTATTTAGGTTTTTGATGCTGGTATTTTATTTGCTCAACACCTGCACCAATTTCTACATTTCAGGGTTTTCATCTATACAAATCAAAAAAAAAAATGAAGTGCCCTTCGAAAAAACTGCATTTTTATTTAGCAAAAGTTAAATACCCATGTTTATTTGTATTAATAAACAATAAAATAAATTAATAGATAACTTAAACTGTCTGTTTCTCTGGCTTAATTTTCGACCTGAAATCTTTCAGAAGTGATTTTGATGAGACTTTTCCAGGCAGGTGAAGTACAAGTCAAGTAGTGTTCTAGGTTTGGTCCACTTTTATTCCGGGGCAATCTAAATCCATACGCTCGAAGTCGCGGGCAAGAGCAAGAGCTAGTTTATAAATAAGTAAATATTAAATCGCTCATCGCAGTTCAAGACTGCAATATTTTACTGTGTATGTTTGTCGAAATAAGATGTAGATAGGAGCTCTCGCTCAGAGCGAAACATAGAGGACGATTTGATAAATATCTAGTAACTGTCGCGTAATCAGGCAGAACTTTCAGGATTGTAGGAATGTTTTTATATTCGGTTTCCTAGCTCGTATTTTCGCCTTTCCAAATTTTTTGTTTATTGTATAATGTAGACGATAATTTTAATATTGTTATACTGTATACTTTTTGGTTTATATAATAACATGCCGACTCGACTCAGTTTGTACAGGTTACCTATTTATTGGACAAAGACCAAAGACAAAATTTAAAAGTAAAAATTCATGATGGTGAAACTCACTTTTTCAAATGTTTACTATTACACATTGTATTCACATACTTACTCTATGCTATATATAAGTCACATAAAAGGTAGGTATAGCAAAATAAGAGATATTTCTCGTAGTGATTACATACTTTTTGATTTGTCCTCTAAAAGTGACCTACATCAAAAAGCTTTCTCTCAAACCCTTTTAAAGAAAAAAAGGCTCATGTTTTGTTGACAAAAATAATGTATGCGCCCAGGATTTTTTACCGTTTAGAATCAGATTTTGAATAACATTTTAATAATGTTAAAATTTTCTTTCGGTATTGGAACATGAAGATATTACGGAAAAAAATATTTATTCTGGTGGGAAAAATTAATAATATCTAGGTATAGTACCGTCACAATCTTACGCCAAAATGATCGAAATATTCTCAGCAGATAATTTTATTTTTGGATAGTTGTCCTACATTTCAACCAAACCAAATAATGTGTGTTAATCTATTGAATTTGATACCTAATCAAGGTGGAACGCCCCTAATAACAACAATATTCAATTTAACAATATGTTCCGTGTTTTATCTCAGGAGTATAATTACATTTACTCACAGGATCGCTGCAGTAATGTGACGCCAATTATAATTTTCCATTTGTTTGCCCCAAATATTGCGCTGTTGTTTACCTACCAACTTGCCGAGACATTGTTTGATTCATCAAGGAATAATTATATTCATAATTAAATATGCTTGTTTCTTTGATTATTATTATTGGTTGTTAATATTTAATTAATTACACTACGCAATTACGAGTGAGTACTATTAAAACTTTGCCTACGGGCAATATTTTGCATTTTTAACTTCGTAAAAAGTTTCGATAGATGAATGTTAGATAGATCATACAATACCCTCTGTTTTATACCTACTACCTACTACTAACACTAGATTTGAGCAAAGCTTAAGATAGAAGGCATTGCCCCTTTGTTTCTATTTTTAACCCCCGACCCAAAAAGAGGGGTGTTATAAGTTTGACGTGTGTATCTGTGTTTCTGTGTGTCTGTGTATCTGTGTATCTGTGTATCTGTCTGTGGCATCGTAGCGCCTAAACGAATGAACCGATTTTAATTTACTTTTTTTTGTTTGAAAGGTGGCTTGATCGAGAGTGTTCTTAGCTATAATCCAAAAAAATTGGTTCAGCCGTTTAAAAGTTATCAGCTATTTTCTAGTTTTCTTGTAGAAAAGAAGGTTAAATAACCCTTAGGTTCATAATATTCAAGTGTCAATTGACAAATGTCAAGCTGTCAAGATGGACGTTGCCTAGATATACATAATTATTTATTTGAAAATCATTTGTCGGGGGTGTTGAAAATTTTTAATTTACACTTGTATACTATGTAATTAGCAGTGTATAGTCACTGAATTTTGCTGAATTTATTTTACACCGTGCATGTACTGCGGCTAAGCAATAATTGTTACAGGTACATTATTGTACCCAGAACAGTGCCTAATGGGCGCACCAAGGTCTAGCATGAATTATTACTTCATCAAGGACTAATGTTGATGCTGCCACATTTTTCGAAGAATGACGACGCTAGAGCTATCTGGGATGCGCCGTAACAAGGGTTTCAGGGTCTTATTTTGGAAGCAGCTTCGGCGGCTAATGGGAGAAGACCCGCACTTGATTGCATTTTACCACCTCCACATATATAGGTAATTTCTATTCATAAATTAATATCAGTTTGTGACTGTACAAAGTAGTTTCTGATAATCAAGAAGCTTCTCACACTTGCCAGAATTTTAATCGTGCCCCGTTTGGGCAAGCACCCGGTTTAAAATAAATCGTGCCTTGCTTTCCGAAATTAACCTTTCACCTGTGTCTGTTTTCACGCGGAGTTTAGGGAGCGTACGTAAGCTCGGACCGTAATTTGCAAAGACGTATAACGTTTGATTTAATCCGGGACGCTAAACAGCCCGGGTCGGGCATCGATTTACTTTTATTGCTGTTTCGTTTTATACCGTCATCCGACTGCTGTCTGATGTGGTACGGTTTTCGGATGTGCTAATATTATTTAAACACTTCTTGCGCTAGGTAATCGACTTAGATGCTCTAGGCTCTCTCACCTCGTGAAATAATCAAAGTAATGGATATACCTTAAAACGAGTAAATGGGAGGGGAATATAGCTGGAAGAATCGATAAATGTTGCAGTTTTAAGGTGCTGAAATGCCACCATCCACTGGAAAGCGCAGCGTTGAGAGCATCTCTCGTGGTAACACTATTGAGCTAAAATAAAATGGAAATACCTTGATGCAGTTGTCAAGTGACGCCTATTCTCTGTTGGCACGTGAAATGACAGATGCAGAGCGCTGCATTTTAGGCGCGAATATAGCGATTCTCTATTTTTGGCGTCTCCGTGGGCACGGCAAGGGTGACCTTTTTAGAGCAGACCTTTGAATGGCAGACTTAGTTTTGTTATGTAATAATCATATTGCTATGCTACCAATGAAATGGCGGCAAAAATATAATACCTAATGACAAAATATAACCATTTATGTCCGTACATAGCAATAAAAATGAATACACGCAATTCTAATAATTGGTTTTTTAATAGATATTATGGTTTGCATTAATTTAGTGTCTGGTACTAGAGCAATCACTTTGTAAACTGTTAATAGAACACTCAGCGGGTGATGGAGAGAGCTTTGCTAGGAATTTATTTACGTAATCAAATTAAAAATGTTCATATTTTGTGACTGATCTCGTCAATTAATTAGGTACACGTATTACCTATAGGTAGGTAGGATAGGCATAGGTATAAGATACAGATTGTAAATGCGTTTGAGTATCCGCCAACCGTATGAGTTATATCGTAGACACGAGTCTCGCAATTCCTGACTTTGACTAGAAAATTCTTATCTATCCATCACAGCCAGCGGCTCATATCTTCACACTTGATCTAAACACTGCCGGAGGGTCCCTTTGATACGTTTCTCTTTTTGCATTTGAAACGCAGTGTGTGAATCGTGACACCTGAAAACGGGGCCACTATTATATTCCTTTTGTTCGAAAGTGGAGGCTCCGTTATCTAATGCCTTTGGCCTTATTTTATGGCACGTGACGTAGGTATAAAACGTTTTTCCATACGAGTTTGCTAATGCACACTTTGAATGGAATTTTGCACATTGGCTGAGTTTTTTATGGTTTTATTAATTTATACACCTACTAAATGATACTAGCGACTAATCCGCATACAACTTGATTTTTCCGGGATAAAAGTAACCAACGTGTGAATTCAGGGTATATATCTCCTTATCTTTTTCCCCAGGTAAATCAGTTTAATCATTGTGGTGCGAAGGAGTAAGAAACATCCAAACTTTGACATTCATAATATTATTAGAATTTATGTCTCCGCTTAGGTATTAATGTATTCGTTTAGTGGGGCACAAATTAAAGATGTATTGGCCCAAAATATCAATGTATCAATCTGTTTGGTCACATTCCTCAGAAAAAAATTCTTTCGCGCTATTCGTCCTACATTTGTATAGGTAATAAAAAGTATTATTAAATACCTAGAACCTACCTCTTTTAGAAACCATAATATTATAGTACTTAATTTATATGCATCTACGTTCTACACAAACTTGCACCATTTTTCTTAGTTTCGCTAAGAAATACAGGCCACGTGTGCAATTTCTTGTAGCTAAATAAGTTAAAGGCGCTCCGAATAAGCCGTTTGCTGTATATAAGTAGAATATATTAAAAGCAACCAACCAACTTTAGTTTGCACGAATCTGACCAAGATTGCTTGTTGCACCTTTTGCCTTTGCAAAATATTCTAAAATTAACCTCTATCTAACACTTGAATTTATTTTAAACATAATCAACGACATTAGGTATGCCATATAACTATATGTTATGTTCATATTACATGGCGTTTATAATTCGTGCTCGGTAATGAGTAAGACAGAACATACAAAACGGTCGAGAGTAGAAGAGAGAGCGCTCTACAAATATGATGAATGAGTGTGTCTAAAACGTATCTACTTCATTTTAGCCATTGATGTTTTTTGGCTATAAATATCGTTGATGAAAATACTTTAAAAGTTTGCGATTTATCGAGAGCCCGTCTGTCAAGTTATATACATTGTAATTCAATTATGTATTCATAAACTGCCTATAAGTAAACTGACCTTCCAAACTAAGTTACAGAGTTGTATTTGTGCAAGTTATTTGCTTAATAAAATAATTCGTGTACCGATAAATTAATCACTTAGAAATAAAATAATCGTTAGTTGTGACTTGTAATATCTCAGTAGATGTAACAATTTCAGCTGTATGTGTTTTATTATGTTAGTCAGTTTATCCTTTTATATATTGTATATATTTATCCTACTAATATAATTAACGCGAATGTTTGTATGTATGGATGAGTGTATGGATGTTTGTTACTCTTTCACCCCAAACCTACTGGACGAGTTTGGCTGAAAGGAATGGAGATAGATTATATCCTGTATTAACACATAGGTCACTTTTTGTCCCGGAAAATCAATGAGTTTCCACGGAATTTTTAAAACCTATATCGACGGGAATGAAATAGCGGGCATAAGCTAGTTTACGCCGCTATTTTTGGAAGCATTATCAAAAGAGTCTCCGATTTTTGTAAAATATATAATATGTAGTCTGTGTCGCTACACGTATGCGTCACACACAATCGTACAAAACTTGTGTTTTCTTTTTAAAGTACATTGTATGAGCTCTACCAATCTGAAATTGTAGAGTATTTTTGTATATTTTTTCTGAAAATAAAACAACCAGCTAGTAAGATCACATACAAACCTCTCGAAATCAAAGCTCTTCTGATTTTTCTTGATAAATAACGCCCAAAAGCAGCATTGAAAACAAAGATAACGACAAATTCAACAGTTAAAGTTCAAGAACTTTTTTCGAGGGCTCTCATTTCAAATGTGGTGTCGAAGCCTTGCCCTTCAAGTCACTTCGTATTTCAAGTAGGTACCTTTCCCTTCGTCGTACTCGTAACACATTGTTTACGTATAATTACAGGGATGTACAGTATATCTAAAAGAACCAGTTTGATACCACCCCTAAAAGCCTAAACATATACAAAAATACAATGGAAATTGCAATCGCACTTAGTGTATATGATTTACTAATCAGAAGATGGTTCCCATTCATCTCCGGTATGCAAGCTATTTCTGTACCAATATAACAGACAGACAGACCGAACATAGACAGATACACTTTCGCATTTATAATATTACTATGTATATTATTTTAAGGCGTGAATGTCTTCATACAAATCCTTAATTCTAGGAGATGCGTTGGATTGGTCACCATGGTGCACTGAGCGTGTTCATGGTTTTAAACCATCGGCTTCCATAGACTGGTAACGGATCGGCATGTCGTAGATGTCGTTTTCGCCGAAAGGTTACCACCGTGTCAGTTATTACTTATTACTCGTGTGTTGTGTATGCCGCTACAATATAACACAACCAATATAACATGACTATACACATAAGCATACTAATTTGTATTCACTTAAAAATACTAATTAATGAGCTTTGTCTATTTGGAGTTTTATAACATCTTTTGTCTTAATTTATAAATTATTTATTCGAAATTTACCTAAATATAAGAAATATTGTATAGGTACATATAATATTATGAGAGCCTTTTGTCATATTATAATATCTGATCTTTTTTTTAACTGAGCCAATATAACATGACTATAATTATTTAAACTTCTGAACCTTTTTCTAAAGGTACTTTGATTTCTACCTGATACTTAAAAGGCGTTTAATGGCTCTCGTTTCAAACGCAGGTGCTAAATAATTTGTTCTTCGGTAAGTTACTTCGAGTGTCCTTTCAATCCGTTTTATACGATCTTGAATTACAAGCCGGTGCTTCACACGAAAACTTTGTAAAAGGAGGCTAGAGTACCTAGTCTTACTATACATGATAATGAAATAAACTTTGACAAATAGGATGAGTCCTTAGAAAAGTAATAGCTTTTAATAAGCTTGTGTCTATTGTGTAGTATCTAGATCGGTACTGTATCGGTATTTGTATCTGTGTATCTGTCTGTGGCATCGTAGATCCTAAACTAATAAACCGATTTTGATTGAGTTTTTTTTTGTTTGAAAGGTGGCTTAATCGAGAGTGTTCTTAGCTATAATCCAAGAAAGTCGGTTCAGCCGTTTGAAAGTTATCAGCTCTTTTTTAGTTACTCTGATCTTCACTTGTCGGGGGTGTTATAAATTTTTAATTTACACTTGTCATTGATAAGTTCATCTTTACCTTTCTACCTTTTGAAATTAGAATTTCTTTAACTTATGACGGTAAATAATAAGTATCAGTGATCTTTAAGAAAATTCTTGCATATTTCATATTTTAGTATAAGAAAACTCTTCGGTAAAATAATGCATATCTACCTCATTTTTCCCGGCAGAGCTGTCTGATGTCTTTCTTTTTATGATGTACATCATCATAAAAAGAAAGACAAAAATAAAACAGTATATAACAAAAATAGTAATTAGTACAATTTTGCGGCCTTGCCAGGATGTAACGGCCATTATTACCTATCTAACACCTTCTATATAATAGAAAAAATTAACTGACTAACACATCAACGTACAGGTCAAACGGCAGGGTCTATATATACCTACTGTATACATTTTAAATGCAAGCTCTTAGCACCGGTAGAGCCCTGAAGATAAAAAAACGAAATCGCGGAAATAGCCTAGTGATAAACTAAAAGACTTCCTTGTTTGAGAATCAGAGTATTTTTGTGAATAAATTTTCACTATTCAAAATATTGGCATCCAAAATCTAACCGCTAATACAGAACGTTTTGACCAACTGTGGTATGATTTAATAACTTAATATTCGCATAATATTCTGCTTCATTTTGCCCATAAATCTACTTTAAACTACCGGTTATCGTTGCGAATATTAGAAGATAATTCTTGTGTTCATATAAATTCCAAAGTTTTATTTTTATAAGAGTTTAATGTTAAAATATGATTTTAACACAGGTTGTTATATTTATGTGGTTAATATGACTGACTGATATACTAGGTATATGTATACGTTTAGTTAAAAAATGTTTAGTTAACAATATTAAGTGATATATTACTCTATGAAAACATTACATTTAAGTTTTTTTACCCTTTTATCCAATCTTCACAAAATGTGAGCTGATGCATATTCCACAGGAATTTGAAACAAAGCAATAGAAAATAGTTACGTTCCTTCCCCTTAGTATTCTCTTCACGGTGCAGTAATTTTGTCGCTTAAATGATATAAACAAGAAAACAAAGTATCTCGAAATACGGATATTTTGGCCTTTCGCCAACAGAATTTTCAGATTCAAAATAAATTCGTTGAAAACTATTTTATTTACTAACAAGGAACTGATCGTTATCGCTGTGCCGCTGTTAGGTCGAGCACTTTACGCTACGTAAAGGCTTTTGCGGTACTAGTTACCTTTAAAGATTTATCTGTACTATTCACATAAAATTCAAATGTATTGATCTAGTTTTTTAATGGCTTACTTTTGAATTAAAACTATTATTCTTTGCTTAAAAATGCACAAGTCTAGTTTTTAAATGCACCTTAGGGAAGTAGAACATATTAAAGAAGTGTACAAAACGGATATGTCGGCGGTACCGACTTTTAGCTGTCAACACTTTGCTCACTAAGCATTACGTCATCTCCCCACTATCGTCGTTGGACTATAAAATCAGACACGCTGTGCGTAGCGAGGCATTATTCGTCCGGTTGTTGCCGAGGACACTTCTCAGTAGGAATAGTTTGTCGTACTGTAGGTTTTAGAGTAGTGGTTACCTAAAGTGGTACTGTTGGTTAAACGAGTTGTTATTGTGGTGGTTAGGTTAGATGGTTGGTTTGGGACCGGTGTAAGGGGTGGAGGAGCCGGTCTAGGTAGGTTAGGTTAGGTTTACCTAGTTACGCTGGTAGTTGTGACATGCAATAAACGGAAGTATTGTTCTTAACACGTCTGAAGATCGCCTAGTGATCGAAGCAGACCCTAAGGATCTCCGCCCGCCTTCATCAATTCTTAAACGATCCTCGGCTCGATCCGACATCAGAAGCGGGACGAACCGTGGAGCCTCTTCAGCTCCACCTAACCACATCGAAGAAAATAGCTGGCTTGTTGCAAGGTCGAGCCAAAACTCTTGGAGATACGTGAATCAATTACCAAAGCTTGGAATATGTGGAAACGAGTGGTTAATGGTGACAAAGACAAGGACATCTGATTCAAGTCCAGGAGGTGAAAGCTACGCAGTACTAAAGGTAATCTGCACTTTTTCAAAATCTTAATATTGCCGCTTTGTGTGTGTGTCGTAAGTTGAGGACAGGGGCCTCCTTACTTCTGTGTTTTGTGTCGTAAGTTGAGGACAGGGGCCTCCTTACTTCTGTGTTTTGTGTCGTAAGTTGAGGACAGGGGCCTCCTTACTTTTGTGTTTTGTGACGTAAGTTGAGGGCAGGGGCCTCCTTACTTCTGTGTTTTGTGTCGTAAGTTGAGGACAGGGGCCTCCTTACTTTTGTGTTTTGTGACGTAAGTTGAGGACAGGGGCCTCCTTACTTTTGTGTTTTGTGACGTAAGTTGAGGACAGGGGCCTCCTTACTTCTGTGTTTTGTGACGTAAGTTGAGGACAGGGGCCTCCTTACTTTCACTATTAGTGGTGTCCAACGAGAATGAGGGCTTCCGTGCGTAATCTGTTTCGTACAACGGTACTGTGTTCCTTTTTTTTTCTTTGGCAGGTCGAGGGCGACCTGTGGTCAGAATGGCCATGTCGGCGCTGATTTACGAAGGCGAGCACGAACGCGCACGAGCAATATCGGACAATCCATGAATCAAGGACGGTGGGGACGGACCGGTCACCAGCTAGCTCCCGAGGACGGTCGCGCGTCAGAATGGCCGTGACGCAACGATGTTAAAAGAGTTTTACTGTCATAGACACCGCACAGTTACAGTTAACCACATATCCTTAACAACAACCAAAAAAAAAAAAATATTTTGTTTTTAAGTTCAGTTAGATGCCAAGAAATTAATGACTCAGTTAGACGCCACCGAGTTTCTTGCTGGTTCTTCTCGCTAGGTTGTGGCATTCCGAACCAGTGGTAAATTCGTTTTGAATAATGTTTAGATCATGATTGATTAAGAGTTGCAATAGCAATTGCGCTCTAATCATATGAACTGTAGTTTAGAATCAGTTCAACTAACTTTCGCGTCGCGACATGTCAGTAGATGGGTTCTTATAATTAGGTTTTGGTTCTTCTCGCAGTGTTAGCCTATGTTTTAGACAGATGATGTTTTAGAAAGTGATTTCTTAACCTAGGTTGGTTGTGTCAACTTCCTAAGTATTGAGATGTGATGAATTAGTCAAGCCAAAGAGACCTAAAAAAAGCCGTGATGGTCAGAATCATAACCAATAGCATTGTACGTTAATTATTGTAATGTTTCTGGTTTACGGAGGTTTAGTGACTGAGGGGACGCCGATGTCCGGTCCACTAGTGTTGAGTGGTTGAGGGGACATTGATGTCCAGGTTTAGAATGAGAAAGATGTTCATTGACAGTTAACTGCTAGTCAGGATGGACGAGCGGTATAATGATTTTGTGGTTATGGTTTTGTCCTCACATACTTTGTGACATTTAGCGTACGAGGGCGTACGCAGGTCAGAATGGCCGTGTCGGCGGTACCGACTTTTAGCTGTCAACACTTTGCTCACTAAGCATTACGTCATCTCCCCACTATCGTCGTTGGACTATAAAATCAGACACGCTGTGCGTAGCGAGGCATTATTCGTCCGGTTGTTGCCGAGGACACTTCTCAGTAGGAATAGTTTGTCGTACTGTAGGTTTTAGAGTAGTGGTTACCTAAAGTGGTACTGTTGGTTAAACGAGTTGTTATTGTGATGGTTAGGTTAGATGGTTGGTTTGGGACCGGTGTAAGGGGTGGAGGAGCCGGTCTAGGTAGGTTAGGTTAGGTTTACCTAGTTACGCTGGTAGTTGTGACATGCAATAAACGGAAGTATTGTTCTTAACACGTCTGAAGATCGCCTAGTGATCGAAGCAGACCCTAAGGATCTCCGCCCGCCTTCATCAATTCTTAAACGATCCTCGGCTCGATCCGACAGATAGGTATTACAACTCATAAAAAATGTGTCAATTTTTTGGGTGTAATTATATACATATATTTTTTTTATTGAGATGACCTGTTTTGTACCTACGTTCATTCGTCAAAAGTTAATGCTTACTAGCTGATGCCCGCGACTTCGTCTGTGTATTTAGGTTTTTAAAAATCCCATGGGAACTCTTTGATTTTCCGGGATAAAATATCTTATGTTACTCTCCGTCCTTTTAACTATATCTATGCCAAAAATCAAGTCGATTGGTTGCTTAGTTAGGGTGTGAAGGAAGGACAAACAAAGTATAAACAAACAAACACACTTTCGCATTCATAATATTAGTATGAAATTATTGTTAATTAGTCTACTTTTTACTAAACTATTATACTGATAGCGATTCATTTGCTGTAACCCGTTGAAGAGTTCCGTCCTCTATTTAAAAAACTATTCATCAAAGCTTCACCAAACTTACATGGTACTAACCTGACAGTACAACCTTCGTAAAAAAAAGAATTGTGAAAATAGGTTCAGATTTGATGGAGTTATGGAGTAAAATCGATAAAAAATTTGATCCCGCATACCGAGGAATCCCTAATGTTTTGGGGATGAAAACTACCCCATATGCGTAGGTCTTTTTCAATTGATTTATTTAAAAATCAGACAGTGAAAAGTCACGGTAGTTAAGGATAAGCTTATCCGACGGCAATGCAGGCAGCTTGCCGGGATCAAGGTATATGGCGTCCGCAGCAAGTCGGATTAAACTTGTTTTTAAGTTTGTCGCGGCTTTAAAATTGTTCGCAGGGACTTACGTCTAAGCTTCCTTATCAGAAGTTATAGAAAGGCGCCTTGGTGGTAATATGAATTTTATAAAACCCCGAGATACGGCGTGGTTTAGCGTGTTTTCAAAGTTATTTATCATGTTATCCGTTATTGGCACAATCTTCTTAGATTGTGTCTATATTAATTTTTAATTTGTTTGTCGATTTAGTTGCTTAAGTTGATTGTTTTTGATTTGAAACATAATTTAATTTTAATTTTATTGGTACAGGTTAGGTAGGTATATAGTTCCTTAGGATGTATAAAAATTTTCATTTTTTTTTACGTAACCGCAAACAGCTCCAGTACTGTATACCATGCGTACATATGCCATGGTACTAGGGTTGTTTGTGTTTATCAAAACAAAAGAATATTATGTTACCTGGTTCGCAATTGTAATGCCATGTTAATTATTATTTTCCATTTCATGTCGTCAACAGTAGCCCGTCTGTGACAATATTTGAGTCATGAAGGGATATCTAATTCTTACAAATGTTGTTTATGTACATTAAAACAGAGCATGTTTGCATTCGCAATTACGATAATATCAACAAATCATGGTAGGTACCAATTAATTTTGTACCCATGTACTTACTTAATATGTTACAGTATAGTATGAAGGCTGTGTCTTTTAAAATACGTTTGAGCGCACAATCAATAATTTAAAAGCCCACTAGAACATGCCCGCGACTTTGGTTTAACGAAAATCCTGTGGGAACTCTTTGATTTTCCAGGGTAAAAAGGAGCCTTTGTTCACTTCCAATGATAACTACCTCTTTATCAATAAATGATACCCTACACCCTTTACATTTTAAGGGCTGCTGATGAAACAGTATTTTCTCTTGACTTCATTCAAGATGAAGGCCTTGTTCCCTGTAGGTCTAAGATTTTTATTTAGTGTGATGAAAATGTGTTGACTATTTGCAAAATTACTTCTGTTCTTTGCGAAATGGTTCAGCAGCTGAGCCGTACAAACGTTACAGACATTGAGAAAGACTGAATTTTCCAGTAATTATAATAGGTATTAGTATGAATAGGATTACTATTTACATTGACTATGGATAAGAATTAACAGTAGACATTTCAGACACTTTATTGAATTGAAACAAGTTCTAGGTATATGAAACGCATTGGGCTGTTTCAAAACAATTCGATATCTGCACGTTGTTTAGTCACAGAATCAGCGGCCAGTGAACAAACCGCGTGCGTTGGACCATGAATGTGAACACGAACATTATCACTTCCAACTGGATCGCTGTTCCACAAACTGTAAAGGCTGGACCGGCACAAATCGCAAGGGCAACGCACGACAGAACGTCACACTAATGACGTATACCATCACTACCCTTCAGCTAGCCATATTATAAATGCAAAAGTAGGTATGTTTCTTTGATAGTTTGTTCTTCAATTACGCCACAATGACGCAATGGATTGACGTTTTGCATGAATATAGTTAAAGATCTGGAGAGTATACTACGTTTTATACCAAAAATCAAAGAATTCCGAGTCGGAACTTCCGACGGGGTTTTAAAAACCTAAATCTACGCTGACATCAGTGAGTTTGCAATACGAAGAACTCATAGGTGCAACGTTGGAAGATCCTATACTAGGTAGGCAGATGACATCGATCGAGTTGCAGAGAGCTGCTGGATACAGGCGGCGCGGGCGCAAGACTGGCGTGTGGAAGTTTCTACAAGAAACCTATGTTCAGTAGTGGACGTCTTTTGCCCTATTGGTTAATACTGATGATGAGTTATTACTGAACACATGTTTGTGGCTACAATTTTGTAATAATTTTAACTCAGTTCACCTATTCTTTACAAGTACAAAAATTTCTTCATTTCAATTATCTAAATTACCTACGCGTTTCATTTTGTCACCTTCAATTCAATCTATTAATCTCAAAAGAAAAACGGACCGACTTCAGTCACTCCCCCTAATCTATAGATGAGCTTAAGTTCACGTTCTTGAAAAGCCCTTAGTTCTTATCCTTTAAAAAAAGGTAAAAAATCGGAGCGAAAAAACAAAAGGGAATAGTCGGGCGGTCCCTCGGGAGTCGTTTTTAGCCGTGGGATAGTACTTTAATCAAATGTTCACCATTTAAGGAAATTAAAAGAACAAGGCACGGGTTTTCCTTCTAAGAATGTCTCCGGATAAATTTTTGAATCCAAACTCAAGGTTGTGTTTGCATATTGTAATAAAATCTTTCGTTGTAACTGTTTATTCAACTAGTATCGAAGAAAATAAAATGATTATATGCGTTTTAACATTGTATTGCATTGTGATCACCTGAAGCGGTCTTCTCTTTCCGGATATGACTAAGTATAAATACTTAGTTCGATTCAGAGTATAAGAAAACTTGTTGATATTTTTATTTATTCATATTGTTCCTCTTCCAACCTCATCCTACGATTGTACTGATAAGTGAAAACCTCGCTGAAGTGGTGAGCGCAGCGGTTTTATAAGGAGGTTCCGGGTTCGATTGGGCAAAGGCAATTCAAAAATTTATATTTCCAAAACTGGCTCCATTCAGATCTTAGGAGGTGGCAATTTACCACCCTACCGACAAAGCTGTATTATTACGGCGAACCTACTGCCAAATAAATAGAAATCGATCGAAAAAACCGCCGTAATCATTCCTTTCTATACCATGCTTCCATCTTTGACAGCATTATCATCAAGGGCTAACTTGTATCTAATAATTAAAAAAAAAACGAAATTAAAATCGGTTCATTCGTTTAGGCGCTACGATGCCACAGACAGATACACAGATACACACGTCAAACTTATAACGCCCCTCTTTTTGGGTCGGGGGTTAAAAATAGTACGTTATGTGTCATTGGATAGAGTGTCAATGTTGAATGTGAAATCCACTACTTGTAAAAAAAACTATCGATATAGAATATAGGTAGCACAGAGCCAGAATGAATAACTTTGAAATTAAAGCGGTTACGCATCCGAATGGCCGATATCCAATCCGAAGCCGTGAAAATACATTCCGAAGTAGTCATAGAACTAGTTTTATGGTAATTAACGTACTAGGTCCGACTTCCGTCATCCGATTACTCTCCGTCATCCAATTTGTCTCCGTCATCCGTGAAGAAATATTCGAACCAAAGTATGTTTAGTACTAACACTTATGCAATACATTGGATTTTCGGAGCTAGGATTTGAATCAGAGATCGGATTAGTGGGTAGGCAAGCAATATCCGAATTCATTCCGAGTTTTTGATATCCGTATTTTTACGGATTCGGATCGGATGCAGTGCGTAACGCTCTTACTGTCTGTGATTGTTAGCCTTGCAATATTATGTCTAATTTAATGTTTTATTCACTAAATGCCACTAACATTTAATGTGCGTTTAGGTCGTTTAAATAAAAGGGTTTGTTTTAAGTTGAACACCACCTTTTCTGCCTCGTTCTATTAAAATTGTATTGACTTGGATTATCTCGAAATCCAATTTTCTTGAAGACTTTATAGAGCGGTTTTGGAAAAAATGCGGAAAGGGAAAATTTGATCAATCCGGTGTTTTTAGATAAGACTTAAGTAATTTTTGATGACTGCCGTATATAATAGTAGATCAGAAGCCAACTGGAGCAGAGAATATAATTATAACGTAATTGTAGAAAGAAGGTAGGTATATTATGGTAGCTGTAAAGTAACAATATCACAGTTGTTGGCATTTTATAGTGGTGGTGCTCTAGTACTTACATGTACATCAGCTCACTCTGGTAGCGATAGTTTTAATAATTGTAGCAATGGATATATTCTGTGACAGTGAGTGAGCCACCATTATCAGAGGGTCACAGAGATCATTATCATTATCATCATCGTCAACCGATATAATATGTCTATTGTTGTACATAGGTCTCTTCTAGGGACTTCCACATGCCACAGTCTTCTAACGCTGGTCATCATTCTAGCACCTTGGAACCTCAACGTCCATCGGGTTTTCCGAACAATGTGCCCAGCCCATTGCCACTTCAGTTTCGCAACTCGTCGAGGTAATAAATGACAGGCAATTAAAATGGCATTCGGTTTCCTATACTATTTTAAAAGGTTTTCATAGGTATATTGTGGCGAATAAAGTTTGATTAAATCCCGTACGCTGGACAACTTGGATGTATTCGATGTTTTCGTTTTATTTCCGCCAGCCCGCTGCTGCAGTTTGCGGTCCTCTTTTGGGATCGTTAACGGGCACTTTTTTGCGCACTCCGGCCGTGCAATAATCGACTTTGATGCTCTCCACCAGCGCGTCTCGTAACTCTCGCTAATGACAACGATTAAGGTTTCAATTTTTATGCACGGACAGCTATTGTTAGCGTCATGATTTGTTTAAAATAAGTTTAGACTCTACACAGTTCAATCTGGCTCTACTTAGTGTAACTTTTCAAGTAAGAGCCGATTCACACCAAGCACGTACACGTGACCACGCGCGTAGTGACGCGCGTGAATCTATAGACATGACAGCACGCATTACGTCTACGCGAACGTTCACGTCACGCAAGCGGTATGCCATATCTCATACAGTTCCATACATTACAACGTCATGGTACGCGCTACGTCTACGCTTACGTGCTGCATACGCGTTTGGTGTGTCCCAGCTTACGTTAACATAGTGCATACATCTGTTATATCGCTGAATATGCAAGGCATATGTAGCCGAGCCAAGCTGAGCTTGAGGTCAAAAGTAGTGCTGTCTCCTCATCCTCCTCCTATGGGGGGACCACACTTGGCCAGTGCGGTGAGCTAAGGCCTAAGCCTCATAATTCTGCCAACGCAATCTAATTTTTACGGTTTCGTACCTCAAACGGAAATCGGAACCCTTATAGAATCACTTTGTTGTATGTCTGTCTGTCTGTCTGTCCGTCTGTCCGTCCATCCGTCGTGTCTGTCAAGAAAACCTATAGGGTACTTCCCGTTGACCTAGAATCATGAAATTTGGCAGGTAGGTAGGTCTAGCACAAGTAAGGGAATAAATCTGAGAACCGTTAATTTGTGGTTACATAATTAATGTGTTTCAATTTACAAAGTAAGATAACTATTCCAAGTAGGAAATCATATGAAAGCGCTTTACCTGTATAGTCTAAAACGGATTTTTTTTTATTCTTATGCATAGTAAATTTTGATTTATCGTGCAAAATATCGAAAAAAATATCCGAGTACGGAACCTTCGGTGCACGAGTCTGACTCGCACTTGGCCGGTTTTTTATCTGGCGCACCATTACGCGCCTGCCTTAATTTGAAGACACTCTTTATTTTAATTTTGTAGATTTTTCCGTTTTAATAAGTTTTCTGTTTTGTATGATTAAAAAAGAACGAATGACAAAAATCTTTCAGTGTTGAGATATTTTTTAATTTTTTAATTAACAGTCATAATAAATGAATTGCCTTGTTCATGTTAACAAAGCCAGCACACTAAACCTGTTGACCTTATTCCTGTAACGAGGAGACGTCTGCTTTTGTTTTTAAATTACCAATAATAAATGTTGTTTTAATAATAAAATAGAGATTTATCGGAGCGATCAAAATGTTTTGCAATGCTCCAATTAACGAACTGTTAAGGGAAGTCGTTAATGTCAATAACAAGGGGTTGATATTCACCGGCCGACATTGTGATAACTTGAGAATAATTCCCTTGTTATGGATAATTAGTTTCTTTGTTTTGAATGTTGTTGCTACGTAGTTTTTATTGAAACTAGCTGATGCCCACGACTTCGTCCGCGTGAATGTGGAAATTCTTTGATTTTCTGGGATAAAAAGTTGCCTATGTCACTCTCCAGGTCTTAACTATGTCCATGCAAAAAAATAATCTTGATCCTTTGTTTCGTTGCGGCGTGATTGAAGGACAAACCAATGAACAAACCGATTTTGGTATTTATAATATGGGTACTGGGTAGTGATTCGTAGGATCATATGGGTGTGCGGCGACAAGAAACTTAGCCTGACTCTTTATTGTAGAAGAGTACAATTGTATAAATACGTTTCAACGAAGTCAATTACATCATCAGGTGAAAGAAGGGCTGGCACAATTTCCTCGTAAAAGTTCAGCCAGTATTCTTGGCACAATGAATTGTACAGTAATTAGATAAGGCTAGGTTGAATGCTTTGAGTTTTACTGTAGTAACATTTGTGTAATACAAAGAACCGGTTATTGTCTAAAGTTTAATTTTTATTTTATTTACTTCCGCTTTAAAGAGTCGATGAAATTCGTCCGTACTTGTGATTTCTTTTTCGATTCCCCGAAACACTTTTCCGATAACTAAACTTAATTGGATCCTTTCAAAAACATCCTAGGATTTATTTCAGTTCGCCCCTGAGAGTAATTTTCAATCAAAATAAATACCTATTCTTTGGAAATCTACTGGGTTGCATGCGCTGATCAAGCACTTGTATGGGCCTTCAATATCCATACCTACCTAAGTACGAAAAGTTAGAAATTTAAAAATTAAACGCATGATAGCGCAGTTTTTTTTTTTTAAGTTTGCTTTTGTAACCTTTATCCGCTTATCGCTCACAAAATATATGCATATCAAAAATTTGTCACACACGTTCGTCTTTATAGCTTTCGTAAAGGCGTTTGCATAAAATTTTACGATCAAAGTTCTCCTGTTATTTTTGTTTATAAGGCTTTGTCTGCACGCAACGTTAATCGCAGCTACATACAGTGAGTTAGTTATCTTTTAGCTAATGCCTTGTTACAAACCATAACGAGTGCTAGATATTGTAACTAATTTAATTTTAGAGTTCCATTTTAACATATCATAATTGAAATTTCATCTACTTTCTAGTGACATAAATCTTACTAATATTATAAACGCGAAAGTTTGTATGTATGGATGGACGGATTTATGTATGGATGTTTGTACTCTTTCACGCAAAAACAACTGGACGGATTTGGCTGTTTGGAATGGAGATGGATTATATCGGATTACCACTGGATTAACACATAGACTACTTATCATCCAGGAAAATCAATGAGTTCCCACGGGATTTTTAAAAACCTACATCCACGAGAACGAAGTCGCGGGCATCAGCCAGTATTTGCATATAATCTTATCGGTATCAAAACTGATATTAAATATACCAAAAATGTTCAAACTTCTTCTTTCGAAATATTTTATCGTTTTTGAAACCTTCACCTAAGAAAAATCTCAGATTTACTTGTATGGGCGGGGCCTCGACTTCCTATAATCCATTTAGGCGAAACAACCTGGCTTCGTGTCAGAGTGATTGATGTAGGTACATGTAAGGTGACTTCACACGTGAATTTATCTGAGCCTTTGGCGCCTACATCAACGCAAACGCCTCGAAATACATTTATAGTATAAAGAGTATAAATAAGCCTGCTGATAGCTATCATATTTGTTCACTCGATAAAGCGTAACGTCTTTGCAGGGCATATAATATAAAGGACTCAGTTTCATGAAGTATTAGTAATAATGTATTTTATTTACCACAGTCCTTTTTTTGACTAGTTTTATGTGAATAGAGGCAACTCCTGCATCAATTTGATCATAGGCAAAACATTTCACTTTCGAAATAAACGTTCTGAAATTTGGCTTAAAGCTGTTTGTTGAACCCAAGTTAAGTAAGAGGTTAAGTATGTTAAGTGCACTTGTACCAGATAGGCACGCTCAAGTTAGCTCCCCAAGATGCGTCTTGTACTTAAAGTAATCCTTTTAATCGATCAATTTATATGAACTCGAGCTGCGAGCCCTTAAGATGAAAGTTTGCTAACAATACCCAGACAGTAATGTATCAAATCGATATTGTGGTAATCTAATAAACTTTGGCAAACTTAGCGAAACGCGTACGGCATGAGTAATATCCTACTTCATTGAATGTTTAATAAAACAATTATTTATCGACCAGCTGTGTATTTTCTAAGTATAGTACTTTGCAATTTTCTTATTAGCCATTTATTAGCATAAAAGTATATTATGTGATCATTAGATAAAATAAATTTCAATAAAAAGTAATCATGCTAATCTTACTTTTAAGTGAGAGATGATCACTCGAGGTTCATAGGAGGAAAATAGTGTAGATAAGTAGAATCTCTAATCCCAGATGATCTATCACTAGCCATGCGTTTGAATGTGTATTAAATTTTAACTTAAGCTTCTTAGTCGATTTGAATACGGTTTTCACAAGACAGACCTGTTCGAATGCAAGGCAAATCAGCTAGGTACAATATTATATCGTCAGTCAGATAGAAAATCTTTTTAGCTGAAAATGTTTTACAAATATTCAAGTCTACCGTAACAGGAAATCTGAAATATGGGCTGCATCCCCACAAATGGTGTACCTTATTTTAGTTAAGCCCTGTACATGCGCTGCTAAGCTGCGTCCGTGTCAGCTGTGTACTACATAGCCGTACATGAGAACAAAATAAGTCCGGTATGCACTATGTTTTAAACTGTTGCAGGATAAAATAAATGTGTTAAGGCAATTATTTCTATGTTTTAGTAGCAAACCGTCAGATCAATTCATAAAAAATTGTAAGTCCAAATCAAATATTAAAAAAACCGTCACTGAAAATATTGAATTTAATTTAAAACTAGCTTTTATATCGTGCATAAAATACTGATTAAAAAATACAACAAGAATAGCGAAGACAAATATTAAACACGCACTCAGTAGTTTGCAGTTGAGTTTAACAATGCAGCTTGAATCGCGAAGTAAGAATACCCCGCACAAACTTGCTGACGCCCGATTAATAACAACCAAGTTCTGTATACACAAATCCGAGCAAGTTGGCTTGTTAAGCTTTTGTACTGAGCACACGCCAACAATTCGTGATTCCACCGCTTTTAACTGCAGAAACGTTGGAGGTACATATTATACAACCATCCCAAATCTTTTCGGTCCTAGGTAGGTACTTGACAGACCAGTGGAGTACAGCAGCTGTGGGATCTCTAATCCAAGGAATCCAGCTACTGAGTAGTTTTGTCGTGTAACTCACAAAACTCCAGGAATATTTGTGGTGCCTGAGTTCATTGGCAAGCATTTGAGAGGGATGCAACAGGAAAGTAAATATATCCCTAGGCCTTAAGTTGCCTTCAAACTACGGAAATACAATAAAATATCGCTCACCCTACTTTGAAATGTCACTGTTCACACTTAGATGTAATATTATATTATTATAATATTAAATATGATATAATATTATATATAATATTAAACATAATATGATATAATATTATATATTATATTATATTTCCGTAGTTTGAAGGCAACTTTAGACTGTTTGCCCATGATGCATTTTGAACGCAACGAGTGCCCTAACCTGTCACGTGGATAAAACTTGATTTGCTAAATTAATTGACTCACAAGTTAATTGACCTTTCAAGTTATTGGGTGAAGTTGAAAGTTAGTCGATTTCATTTGCATAGTTTCCACGTTTAATTTCCGGCAAGTATTAATAAATTAATCTCGGGATGAAATTTAGGACTAGTTAAGATCACGCGTGTAATAAACCCTGAGCTCTTATAAAAAATGAATTGGTAATCAAACATTAGCTACCAGAGATTCTAAGCGTTAACGTTCGTGTAGAAATTTTGGGGGAATCGTTTTAAGACAAGATAAAGTTGAAAACTAAAACCCGACTGCGATCGTCTAAATAAACGCTTAAATATTATAGTAAAATTGTTTTTCTGTCGCTTGGTATATTTTAATGTTGTAGTACATTTATATTTATGAACTCTGCTCCTCTTTCATTTGACACCCCACTCGATACAATGGCAAAAAAATTTTGGAGCCCCCCACTTTTTTTCATGTAACATCCGTCAGGTCAATTTTTTTCGTATAAAATGTAGCCTGTCTCACCCGGATCTTTACGACGACTCGATTGACACCTCATTCGTCAAAATTGGCTCAGTAGTTTAGGCGCTACGGTGGAACACACAGAATCTGGATACAAACATATACACATACATACATACATACATAGACTGCTAAAATCAAACCCTTCCTTTTGGCTTTACCGCAGTCGGGTAAAAAGATTACAAAAAAATCGGGGTCAAAACGAAAGGAAATAGTCGGGGCGGTCTCTCGGGGGTCGTTTTAGCCGTAGGCCGGTGCTTAAATCAAATGTTAACCATTTAAGAAAATTATAAGAACAGAACCACGGATTTGTTTTACATTTAAATTGGTAGGCCATTGGGTTATAATTAATTATAAGAACAGTTTTTTGGACTAATTCGATAGACTTTTATATTCATAGCCGCGACTATGTCTGCGTGAATTTAAGTTTTTTAAAATTCCGTGGACACTTTTTGAACTTCTGTAACAAAAGTACCCTGTATCAGACTCCGAGATGAAAACTATTCCAAACATCAAAATCTGTTAAACAGGTAGACTGTGAAAAGCTAGTTACGGATAGACACAGTCTCTCCTTTATAATATTATATTTATAATTATTTGTCTCTACTTTAAAAAAAACTTGATATCCGAGATGACTAGTAAAACACATTTATATCGCTAGAAAGCAACTTTTTCAAAAACGTGGATAAAGAGAAATCGTTATTATCGCACACCAATACAAAAACTATATTTTATATCGATATGATCGTATTCACCCATTTGTTTTGCTTTTCATAGCATTAATTTCTAAATCAATTTATTGGTCTGTATTCTTTTAGGCACTAGATATGGTCTGACTTTGAACGATTTAAATCCTAACTAAGTTGTTTAAAGCTGAACACCAAGAAGCTATTCAGTTTTTGTGCCGCATTTTCTCCAATCGAACCCAGATCCGTTTACGTTGACAACTTTATCGAGTGGTTTTCGATAAATTGCGGCGAAGAAAACTAAGTAAATCTGAGAAGGAATTTAGATAAGGTTTTAGTAATGCCTGCTATCGCTATATAGCACAATTGGAAACCATGGCAAATAGACGGATAGACATGCACACTTTCGCATTTAGGTAAGTGTGGATATTAGTATGCTAAACATCAATATTGGTGAATATAATAAACTTTTCATTTCAGCAAATGATTGTCTTACTGAATAGTTTATACCCGTGTTTAGCTTGTCACTTGATTCCAGTTCAGTCCGATGTTTAGGGATTTATATCATATCAGCATGGACCGTAATTTCCTAAAGCGTATATACATAATAACGTTTGATTTAATCGGGCACGACGAACGGTCCGGGTAGAGTTTGTCGATTGATTTATATTTAGGTAGCTACTTCTATTTTGTTAAACTCAGTTTAGTATCAGTATCAAACTTGCCTTCTGTCATTTAATTTTCGGAATCATCAACAAACTTTCGACTATTATGTTTTTATTTTGCATGTAATAAGCCGTGATAGCCTAGTGGTTAATATGTCGGCCTCCTAATCGGAGGATCCGAGGTTCGATCCCGGCACGCACCTATACTAACTTTTCGAAGATAAAAGCAATTAAGTATCATCGCGAGGAAACTTGCATGCCTTAGAGTTCTCCATAATATTCTCAAAGTTATCAACTCACAAACTATTCTATAGATAAACTTCAAAACTATTGTATAGATTGTGCAGATTAATCATCGGATTGTAATCTGTAAGCTCAGATCGAATTTTGCTAACTAATGCAATTAAATTCCTAGCGTATGACCTGTTAACAATATTTTTACGCGTTGTACGGTTTTATGTGGAATTTATAGTAAAAACGCGAGCATTATAGAAATCACTTGAATTTTAAAGGATATTAATTCCAACAGAATTGGCCGATTGCAATCACTTGGAAGTCTATTTTATGGCCTGTACCGGATGCGCCATAAAGTGCCGCATAAAATCAGTAAAAGCGCGCGACATCGAAATACATAAAAATAAATAACGTTTACTATATTAGAGTCTTCAATGGACTGGTAAAAATATACAGTTTAATTTAATTGTTAATTTGCATTGGTTAATAGCCCAACTAAAACATTAAAATTTGAATAAATTAGATCTACCTATCTAAAACTAATTCAAGGGGCGGGCGGATCAACAAATTGCCGAAAAGTCGGCAAGCGGCAATACATTGCTGGTTCTTCTGGTACTACAAATGTTCATTGTTGGCGTAATAACTTAACACCAGGTGACCCGCCTGCTCGTTTCCTTATTATATATTAAGAAATAATTATTAATTAATTTAATAAATAATTTATATATTAAGAAAAATATTCGCTATTTTCTGTGAAACTGTTCACAGAAATTAGGCATGCTTTTCACGTCTAATAACAGTAAAAATTAACAGCGCATTACAGTAACTTTACCATAACATTTAGAATGAGTTTGCACTGTATGCCAACAATAGGTCATAATCAAGCTGTGAAAATTCATAGAAGTTGTAAAGACGATCGTGTTTACAAATTTTTGATATTCATATTTTGATGCAGGATACGAGGATTGAAGACATCGTAAAGACAGCGCATATAGAGTTTTCTTTAGCTTATCAAGAATTTATTAAACTAAAACACTTTATTTACGTCAAATGGTTGTATCTTTGGCATTATCAATAAAAAAAAAACTTGCTTTTTGATAAAATCATTGCTTTGAAATTATTCTTTTTAATTTATTTCACTCAAAAACTACGACACTAGAAACCATTAAATATTAAGAATCTGTACATCAAAGGCATATTTTCTGAGCAAACGAGAAAAGAAATAGCTGAAAAATTGCTCCAGGAAGAATTTTTCAAAAGATCCAATTAACTCCGGGATACTCGAAAGGGTTTATGGGAATAGAAGGAGCAGTGACTAACAAATTTCGTTCATGTTTAAAAGCGTTTGAATTTTCTAACCTCCAGCCAAAGAATAAATCATGGCAAGCCACGGTTCATTCAAATTATATTTCTTTTCCTTCTTTCATAATAATGTGGAGGATTACAAACAAACATTATTAGTATCCCAAAAGTAGAACCATTTCATGCATAAATATTATATGCAATTAAATATATTATTCAGAGAAAAAAAAAGGTGGCGATAATGTCGAATTGAAAATTTATCAAGTAAAAAAATTTGGGGATAAAAAAAAATGATATTTGCCAGCAACATTGTAGGAGTCATGAGATAAAAAAAAAACCGTCACGTTGGAAAATCTATACACAATAGAAACTCATAAATGAAGACACATTGTGCGAAGCGGAACTAATTAGTGGTTTTATTATTAGACGTATAGCTTAGTTATGAGTGAAGTTATGAACATGAAATAAGTAAGCAGGAGCTTAAAGGCGTCGTAACAATGAAAATGTCACTTTATGAAATGGGCTCGTAGTTGATTAATGAAGTTAGAGTGGATTGTTGGGCCCTTTTTACCCCGTTCATTTATTTTCGTATCCCACGTCAGAAAGAAACAATATCCAAAATAATACATAACATTTTACGTTGTGATATGTTTCGTTTTAAGACATCTAATTTACAAAATTAGTCTTTTATGAGTTTTATAAAAGTTCTATACAAAGGATGTTGTTTAATATTTATTTGAGCAGAATCTGTTTTAGTAAGGTTTTATTCAATGAATTTTAGAAAGCCAATGCAGTTTGCCATAAGTCACTTTGTTATAGAGCTACGGGAGCTACGGGCTATGAACTATGGATTCAGGTTTGGCACAAATAAAGGGGTTTCTTTGACATTGATTATGTAATCAGTGTGGTTTGAGACGGGACAGAAACAATAAATGCCACGCGATTTGATAACAGTGCGATAAGGAACAGCTCATAACGCGCCAAGAAACGATAAACTGCTATTTTGCTAAGCAAGTTAATGTCATACTATCTATAGACCTACATATTTATCAATGGCATTATCTGGGTAGTAAAAATAAGGAAACACACATCTCGAAGAGCAATTCCACAGCCTTAGCCAGGCATTTTAAGAAAAGCGCTTTTTGAGGGATTTGGCAATGACATGTAGGCATACCATAGACACAATATGTGACATTTATTTTAGGTACATGGCGTACGAAACTCATGCTCGATGATGAGAAAGACAGAAAATACATAACGCACGAGAGTAGAAGAGATAGCGCTCTAAATGTGATCCAATTGTCGTAATTTTTAAGCCTTCTAGTAATATTATTGATATTTATTCTGTTAACGACGTAATAATGAAAATATTCCACATGTTTTATACGATTTGATGGTGAAGTGGTAACGAAATCGATTAGATTCTAAGGGCATACAGTTATAAATAAAGTTTTTTAAAAATTGAATTTGAGCATTCGTTTTGAATAAAAGAAGATTCATTGAGTTGGGCCGCTGCCGATCACAGTACATATTTTATTACTCAATGCTAAACACATTGAGAGAATAAAACTAGTACTAAACGAGCCATAACCGTAGTTGTAAATAAGAACCTAGACTTAAGAGGGTACTAAATGTTAGGTTGAATACATAATTTTTCCAAGACGGGAAGGATTCCTTTTATGCTTCCACGTAACAAGTATTAATGGCACTTCCTACAACCACCTTCTAGGAACTTCGATATTAGTCAACAATTAGTAACAACTTTGTGAACAGTTTCTTAATGAGCCGTCGTCGTAATTACATTCTAATTAAAATATTTCTTTTGGTAGAGATTTCTTTTTGCAAAGAAACTTTGCAGTTGTGCACTGTAGAGTCTAATATCTTCTTTAGAATGTTCTTCTATGTTAGATTAAAACGTGCGTGGAATGGAATTTTGAGGGTATGCCTTAGCGTGGTGGTTTGGTTTTCCTGCATGCGTAACGGGAAGATGAGTAATTCATAGTATCATGTTGTTTTAGCGGATAATTACAAACTAGGCTTGTGTCATTGTGTGGACTTCCGCAAAGTACTTAATGCCTGTTAGTCCTCAAATATTGTCAATGCAATGCATTAGGGAATATTAAGAACGGGCATCCAATAATGTTAATTAGTAGCTTATCGGGCATCAATTGCAAAGTCGAGCGTCGCCATAGTAAGTACGTTGATAGTAGGCACCTATTGTCATATACCTTTACGCAAGTGTCAACAACAACTTTTATCCAAATTATTAGCTATAAATATTTATAGCAGAATTGAATTCAAATCTGCTCAGTAGTTTCAATATGATGCGGGAATATTATACTGTCAGCTAAAAAATAAAAAAAATACTGTTTTGGGCTACCTATACCTATCATAATAAAGTTTCCTCCGATTGGGGAATAATAATAATTTCCATTATTAAAAAAATGCACAAAAATCATTCAGTTACAATAAGTATAGATTTCGAAGGCTTATTATTTTTACACCTTTTCTTTATAGGAGTTTATCGACTATAAAAAACGAAACGTTTCTTGCCTGATTGAACCCTCGTGAGGCGCGTATTTTATATCCTTATAACTTAGCTATATACTGTGTGGTGTGAATTGTGACACTTTCTTATCACTCAATCTAAACTGGACGTGTGCCGTGCCTATTTAGAGAAAGCATATCAATCGATTGCGTTCATTAAGAAACGTCACCCAAGTCAGTAACAGAATAGATTACCGACTTTGAAGGTCTGAATTTGTCCTTTCCGTTACCTCCGTGCCCCGGAGAGCATATTGAGCTGTCAGTCCCGGTCACAATCAAAAACACCTGTAGAACTTAAGAGTCCAAATCTTCGAGAGTTGTATGCGGAAGGATCTAGGAACCCACCGCATAATTATCCCAAGAAATCTCCTACCATTGTCATTAATGGAGAGGAGTCACGAAAGAGAGAAAGAGAGACAGAAGAGAGAGAAAGAGAATTATGATGTGATAATCCACAAAAATGGTATTGTAACAGTTAATTTGATTTTTGGCTAAAAGATAGCAGATACAAGACGAAGAACTCGAGTAGGTAGTTTTCAAAATTATGAATTTTTAGTAGGCATTGCTCTATAGTATTAAATTAAACTAATAAAAATAATTCAAGCTATTGCTTTATGCTAGTTAGGTTTTGGTGTATTTTTGGAAACATGCATGTCTAAGATTTACCTAATAATATTGTTTCACATTAATATCAAATACTTATTATCATAAAAATATAATATAACATCATCACAAACATGAAACAAATCATGCCTACGATTAAACTTGGTAAACTTTTATCTCTGATATAATAATATTATGTCGACATGGCAACAAAATGTAAATGCGATAAAGCAGATAGGTGGCACAATGTTTTGCTAATATTGGTTCAATGAAATCCAATATTTAAATCAGAATGACTCGTGCAGTAATAGTATGATGAATTATTCGCAATATTATAATATTATGTTCTAGTTTAAATTTTGAAAATTGATCGGTATTACATTAACTTAGAGTATTAAATTAACGAACTAGTAGACTCATCCGTGTATGAATGAATTTGGTCTTCAAAGGAAGAATAATGTAGGTGAGCACTTCAAAATGATTTTTGAAAATTCATTCGAATCGATTCATACCTATTGGTAGCGAATCTAAGCAAAATTCTAAAATGGCCGGTTTTTGTGTTTTACTGGTGTTTTTTCGTGCTGGAACTGACACTCTCTAAGGGGGCACCGCGCGTGTGTCAGCGAGCGCCGGCACAGACGAAGTTTATACTTATATATAGTTTCCCTAACTTGTAAATAACTACAAACATGACATTGGCTAATCTGTGTAAAGCCAGACGAGAGAAAAAAAAATCTTTACTAGGGGTTAAATAGCATAATATTGACACTTATCTCCACCAAGCATACATTTCTATTTTAGAAAGAAATGGCAAATTTTTTTAGGAGGCTACACTTGCTAAGCGCACGTTTACCTATTTTTATTATCCATGATACGCAATTTAATATTATAATAATACCTAATACAAATGTCAGGAATGAGAAGAGAAAACTATCATAAAATTAGAAAAAAGCAATACACAATAGAAAGCTCATGTATGAATACATTGTCTGAAGCATAACTAATTAGTGATTCAGTTGCGAGTCGAGGCTATGATTATACAACATGGAAATACTATTTTAAAATACGGCTCAAGACTGTGTCCACGTAAGATAACGAAATAAATCCAAATATATATGATATAATGATGATAGTTGATACATCATAAATTCTCTACATAGTCGAAATCCCACGGACTTGACGAAGCGATTTGCTTTCTCGTTTCTAATACACACTGCTAGGATATGGAGTGCTCTTCTGACTTTCATTATTCCCACTAGCTATAATATTGGTACCTTCAAAAGAAGAATGAATAGGTACCTTTTGGGCAGATGCTCATCATCTCCTGTTGTTGTGATTTTCTAAGCGCAAGCCTTTTTAGTTATAAAGAAATATTTTGGAGCTGATAATTTTCATTAAATTCAGAACATTTTATTCATTAGCTGTCTGATGATAGTGAAGTCTTTCCGCTAGTAATTCTGTGCTTGTGAAATCATAGTTTTATTTTTAGAAGAACGATACTAAATAAACAAGTTATATAACAAAATGAACCACCCCAGCTCCGCTCGAGGAAGATTTCGTAAAATTGGTGAGGTGGTGGAATTACCGAAAATCCTAAAACATGCGTAACGTGGATAAAAAAAAGAGGAAACTTATTGGTGGAGAGTTAAAAATATATAGACAGAAAGATGAGGTTTCATAGAGGTAACAATGCCGCAATTTTCAAGATATTTATAGTAGGTACGCGTAGGAATCAGGGACTCAGATAAAGTCACTCTACAAGTCACCTTACAGCGGCTACATCAATCACTATGACACGACATCAGGTTGTTCGCCTAAATGGATTATAGGAAGTCGAGGCCCGGCTTGTGAGAAACGAGTCTCAGATTTTCTCCTTGTCATCATCATATTCAGTAAATTCTCAAATTTCTCGAAGTAATAAAGCTGATAAATTTTATCGAGAGCTAACCACTACAACAACTCTTTTTGTCCTAAATATAAAAAAGGTAGAATCCCTGCCTGGATAGTAATTTAATAAATAAAAAACTTACATACACATAAAATACTTGTCCTCTGACTGACTGACTGGCTGATCTATCAAATCTCAGCTTTAATCGCTAGGGGTTTAGAAACTTGAAATTTTTATAGTAGATTTCATTTTATGACGTCGGTACTTACTAACCAAGAAAATTCCATCCGTAAGGGAGTTAAATAGGGGATAAAAGTTTGTATGAAAATCCGCCAGTTTTCAAGTTAATTCATGAACATTCGAATTTAAGCTTTTGGTTAAAATAAAGAAATAAATGTTACAAGATTTTTAAAAATTTTACTTGAAAGAGGCACTTTCGGTAAAAAAATTAAGAAATATGTGTTTCAGGATTCTTGGATATCGAAAAAAATCGACTCGAGCAAAGCTGGGGCGGGCCAGCTTTTTTCAGCCAGGAATTTTATTTATTTCATTTCATATTATGGACCTTTTTAGATTATGCAAGCGAATTTCATTGGTACTTTTATGTCACCGTGTATAATTCGACTTAAATTATTTCTTGCTTTAAAAGCATTCCGATGTTCTAAGCATCCCAGGTCTGAGAAAATTGAAAATTGCATTTTGCTCTCTGTGCCATAGACTACTGAAGAAAACTATTTTGTTATCTTTTTTTTCTTTTACATATTGTTTTTAAAGAAATGCTCTGTACCTATAGTCCTATAACGTATAGTCTGTTACGTAACGTTGTACCAGTCTATGTTTATTATTACCGATTACGTTACTGATTTAAATACTTTATTAAAATATTTACCCCTGTAACGGATAATCCTATTGCTATATAAATTATTCACAGCTTATTCATCACCCTGAATTAGTAGTAAGGCATTGTCAGTTTGAAATGGATCAGCGGAATTCCGGTAATAGGTAAGTAGGTATCTATAGTGCGAATAAAGGCAGATTCGCTAAGGCATTGATTATTTAATCAGGGCGGTCTGAAACGGAGCAGAAACAATAAATGTCAGGCGATATGATAACAACGTGATAGACAGTTTATGAAGCTTTGCCCGAGGATAAATGATGCTATCCGGTTTTGGGCGGAGATATTCATGGTTTCCACAGCGCTTGTTATAAGATCTTAGGAAATTATTTTTAAGACGTCATATAATATCACAAAGATTACCGATATTGAGAAATCAATACATATTATCGAAAATTATGTTTGTGTGTCCGTACGATTATTATCTAGGTATGCTTTGAACATCGTTTATCTAAGTTATAAATTTGTTGAACCATGCAAAAAAAAAAATAGGTGGCGCACGAGACGCATTACTACGCGTACCGGGTAGTCAATTGGTAGTCCCTATGTTAAATGTATGTTTGTTTGTTGGTTTGTACTTTATATAACACTAATATCATCACTAATATTATAAAGGCGAAAGTTTGTATGTGTGTGTGTGTATGTTTGTTACTCCTTCACGCAAAAACTACTAGACGGATTTGGCTAAAATTTGGAATGGAGATAGATAATATCCTGGATTAGCACATAGGCTACTTTTTATCCCGGAAAATCAAAGAGTTCCCACGGGATTTCGAAAAACCTAAATCCTTAATCCACGCGGGCAAAGTCGCGGGCATCAGCTAGTCTCGGAATATCTAAGGGTTCCAACGTGATTTTTAAAAACCTAACCTAACATCTTCCACGCGTTTTTAATTTCCCATACTGTCTCAGTTAAAAAACACACTGTTAACTGCTATTGATACTTGATAGGCCTGACCAATGGGACGATTCAAACAATGCCCAATCTTTTGACTATAACGAATAAATTGTAGCTCCTTGAGCTTTCTTAGTGTTTTTAGTGCTATTGTTGCCATTGATGTTGCATTTATAGCTCTATGATTTATTTATTACATACTCTTTATACACAATAAGGCATCTTGCACTCTTTTTATGGCAAAATAGTAAACATACTGGCAGTAACCTGCGTGTTAGTGCAACTAATGTCGGAAGAGTGAGTTAATTTTGAGTGTGCGCAATGTAGACTGCGGGTTCATCCTTCATGATAATAACATATCTCTGCAAACTATGGCACTTAAATCCTATTGGATAGGATTTACGGAGTCTTCATACTTATGCGTGTAAATGTAGTGCTGGGCCTTCGAACGTCTGTCACTTATGTGCTTTTTTTGTTCACAGGTCTAAATAGAGAAGTATATAGAAGACATAGAAGCCTGCAAGCGCAGAAGTTTGTGAGATCAGTGGAAGATCATTCAAAAATATCGTTTGGATTGCGTTGAATAGAACTGTATTCCAATATGGCGGTGTGAATACATTGAAAGTGGTGTTTAAATAGGCTGCTAATCCCACCAATATTGAAATATCTGCGACAATATTCAGGCGGAACGCGGTGATCCGGTTTTATTAAAACACCGGTTTGTATGCGAAGCGGTAGAAAAAATGGAGATACGCCACTATTACGCTCACGTTGTCATCTCACCGTATTAGGGGCATAACAATAAGCACTTTTCAGCCGTGAAATTACACGGCAGACTAGTCACTTGCGCATCTTTTTCATATCTTTTTGTGAGTAGGAATGTTTTTTTTTTTCACTTTTTTTTTCGTTTGGTGTATTTGGTTACGAAATTATTCTGTCTTCCTACGTATGTCTTTTTCTTCTACAGGGCCAGGTAAGCTAAGTTTGTTGTGGGTGAAGTATCCTTCTCCAATTCCAGCCATCGAAGCTCACTTCAGAGCCACCCGAATCGATGATGACTTCCAGAAGTGAGGCAATGAGGCTTGTTGGATTTTATCATATTTTGATTACAAGTTCTACAAACACTAATTGTTATAAGGCTGTTTGTTGTTTTTTATAGAAGATAGGATACTTATGATCCATTGTATCGCAACCTAACTAATATTATCTAATGGTGGTTTCTGAGTCGACTTCTGATAAAAATATACACTTAAAATTGCTCCCAAACGAGTTTGTAAGCAATTACATACTTTTATTGAAAAACCTTCATTTTTAGATAGATAGATAGATAGAAACTCTTTATTGCACACAAAAAACACATATAAGGATAACAACACAGTAAGAAGAAAACAGAAAAAAAAACAATTGTGTGCAAAGGCGGCCTTATTGCTTGGAGCAATCTCTACCAGGCAACCTTTGCTGAAAGGAGAAGTTCTAGGAAGGAGGTTGGATAGTACCAAGTCGCAAGGATCAGTGCAGTCGCTTTTAATCAGTGTTTCAAGGAAAAAATTGTTAGAATTTTAGTGTGAGGGGGTTTCCTCTTACAGATACGATTTAGACAGGCGGGCGGCGTCTAAGCTGGCAAAATAGTAAATGAAAAATAAAACCAGCAGCTTACGCCAAGTTCACTAGTAAGCTCGACAAGGCTTTAGAGAGGATACAACTCCTAAACAACTGCCTGACTACAACCGTTAAACTTTACTATGAAATCTAGCTTTTACATCGAGTTTATGCTGTTAAAAACTTTAAATAACACTTGATTTTGTATGTTGAAAATAAATAAATACATTAAAATAAATAAGAGAATAACAAATAAAAATAGGGTTTTACATAAAAAAATGTGTGCAATAAATACTGCACACATTTTTTTGACACTGAATATAATATCCACCTGTTATACGTTTTTATACGTTTTCATATTGCTGAACCAATCTCGATTAAATAAGGCTAATAAATGGCTTAGATAAAGATAGTTTCTGAAGGGCAGAGATGGATTATGGATGAAAACTAAAAGTTATGAGTAGGTACATGCTAAAAGCAACTTGTTGGTTAAACTTCAAAATGATGAAGGGATTAAATAGTCTACAATAAGTAAAAATAGTTAATTTCATTAAAAATATATCTGTTATTGAGAATATTTTATTAGTGTTAGTAGCTAGCATAAATATTTTGCTATTGCTAGTCAGCGAATAGCTACTTGACTCGTCTAACTAAGCCTTAACCTCTCGAGGTAGAGTTCGTGCGGGAAATCACTAGTTTATTGAGCGTAAAAATTATACGGTTATCATGTTTATTTGAACGAGTGAATAGATTATGTGCATATTCTTTAACGAGCAAAGTTTAATTCTCATTTAAAAGGCAATTTGTTCAACGATACTTGAGAAATATGGGGTTTTTATCTCAACTATAAGCCGTTATAAATTAAATTAAATACTAAAATTACGCGTGTTATCTGGTTTGCTTAATTGAGTAAATAGATTATGTGTATAGTACAACAACCTTATCCGTTATTCATTAGATTGTGCTGCTTGCAAATTAAGTTGGCTCCGCTCCAAAATTTAATGTTTTTGATCGAAACTTGGTTTTGTAAAAGATACACAGCGAAGATAAAATCGATGATCCGTCCACAACTCTGGGATTATATTATTTACTTGCTTATGAAAACAATTCTCCCATTTAAGGTCATGTGTTAGTTCTTTAAGATATTATGTGGCGTCAATTAATAAAATGGCTTATTCTGTTTATCCAGCCTAAAACAGCCACCCTAGTTGTATTCGTCTATTCATCCTGATGGAGTGGATTAACGGAATTTGTATATTATTTTATAGGTCAGAATTTCCGAGTATACGGTCTACTCCCTACAGCTGTTAAAGAATGGATACACGAAATAAGCAAAAAATATACCTATACTTATTTCTAAATTTATTTGTTTTTTTTTTTTCAATACAACGCAAAAAGGAAGTGATTATTTTAATGGTGGGAAGTCATAATCATAAAGTGTTGATGTCGGTTTCATCATTACTGTGATGGACATAAAATTACTTTTCTGATAGAAATCTCTATCAAATGTGGGTAAAATGCCCAGAGAGGCCTAAAAAACAATGTTAAACGTGCTTTTCATAAAATAAAGGTATTCAAATTAGTGACTAATGACTGCGTAACATTCCATTATAAACGCTACCTCAAAATAGGATAGGAACAACGAAAACTTATTATGTATCAAAGTAAGGATGCGAGCTTTTCAACCATTACATATTAATGAATTATCACATCAGTACTATTTATAAATTTTTTGTATAAAAAAGACATAATAATTCTTGTATGTCGTTGTATTATTATTACACGTATTATGGAATCTTACTAACATCGCGGTGCTGATAAATCCTTATAAACAAAAATTGTAAATGTCATCGAAATCGTTCTTTACTATTGTATCGTTCAAAGAAACATGAAATTCAAATCGAGGAAATTGGGGGACCTTTTTTCATGCAGCTACTCGTAATACCAAATATTATGTGTGATCTCAAATAAGAAGTTAAAAGCCTTTTAACGTACGGCGTCGTTGGACAATGACTTCGTCGGGGTGTTATTATTATGTTTTATTCTCCCTCTCAATAACTTATTATTTGATACCTTTTCTTTATAGGACGATTTGGCGATAAAAAACGTAATGGTTTTTACTTGATTGAACACTTATGAGAATATTTTATTGATCTTTTTAGCTATATACTAGGTGATGCCCGCGACTTTGTGGGTTTTTAGAGTTCTTTCTTTGCTGTCTGTCTGTCTGTCTGTCCGTCCGTCCGTCCATTCGTCGTGTATGTCAAGAAAACCTATAGGGTACTTCCCGTTGACCTAGAATTATGAAATTTGACAGGTAGGTAGGTATTATAGCACAAGTAAAGGAATAAATCCGAAAAAAAATTAAAATGTGTTTCAATTTTTAAAGTAAGATGCCAAGCGGGGTGTCATATTATGAAAGGGCTCTACCTGTATAATCTAAAAAAAAATTATTTTTATTTTGATGCATAATAGTTTTTGATTTATCGAGCTAAATGTCAAAAAAAATACCAGAGCCTACGGAAACCTCAATGCGCGAGTCTGATTCGCACTTGGTCAAGTTTTTTAAATCTCTTAAAAAAAGTAAAATTTCTTTTGCATTTAGTAGTAGCATACGCAGGGTATCCGCTAGTTTTCAATATTAATGTAACTAGATGCCACAGTCCTCACCTCGAAAGTATGTAAAACACCGATAACAATGGTACAATGTTCCAACTTTATTATTAACGCCTTTCATTAAAGGGTTACTGGACTGTAAAATTTCTAATAACGAAAGTTTACGGAGATGGCGTGATAAGTGGGTGTGATAAATTGATGGCTCATTTTATTAGGTACATAGTGAGCGGTGTGGCGGCTGGAAAGCGGGGTTTATGGCTAATATGGCACAAGCAGCTCACGGCTTGGAACTTAGTTGCATTTTGCATAAAATCGATAGTCTTGTAGGGTGCTTGTAATAATGAATGCGTCTGCTGTGGGAAGTTAGTTACAAAGTTCTCTTGGGATTTTTATAAGGACACTACACTAGCAGAGTCACTCAGCAGGCGATGAAGAGTTTCTCTAAGCGATCAAATCAGAAATGAGGAGACCCGGAGGAGAACCAGAATAACCGATAGCTTAACAGGTTGCGAAGTACAATTCTGTTTTGAATATACATAGGCAGAAAATATAAGTCGATTTGTACGTCGCTACGACTAATTGTTGAACTTTTATAATAATTATCATCTGACATCTCTTGTAACACACATTATGCAAATAAAAAATTTCTAATTGACCTCTTTGATTTTCCGAGATAAAAACTTCCTTTTTGTCTTTAGGATGTAAACTGCTTCTGTACCAAATAGATGAGATCCGCGACTTCATACAAGTGGATTGAGGTTTTAAAAATTCCGTGAGAATTTTTTGATTTTCCGGGACAAAAAGTAGCGTCCGTCCTCGGGATGTAAGCTAAGTCTGTAAGCTTCATCAAAATCGGTTTAACTGAGGGGTCGTGAAAAGCTAGCAGACACACAGACATACTTTCGCATTTATAGTGGACTAGCTGATGCCCGCGACTTCGTCCGTGTGGAATTAGGTTTTTAAAAATCCCGTGGGAACTCTTTGATTTTCCGGAATAAAAAGTAGTCTATGTGCTAATCCAGGATATTATCTATCTCCATTCCAAATTTCAGCGAAATCCGTCGAGTAGTTTTTGCGTGAAGGAGTAACAAACACACACACACATACACACAAACTTTCGCCTTTATAATATTAGTGTGATACGTTATGGATAAGACAGATAAATGGAGCAGTTTGTAGATTCAACGGGTGTAATTTCATAGCTCTAAATTGTGTATGCACAACTGCGTAATCGAATGGTTTGCCCCGACCTGATCCCCTCGAGGCGGGTCGCAAGGAGCGCTGCCATTATGGCATCAAGCACTACAATATCTGTTCTAGTTATTTACAGGATTGGATTCTCTGCAGCGCTTTCATAACTAAATGTATTCAATTATTCTTTGCGATCCTCACTAATCTAAATATTCCATTCAAACATTTTTATATTTTAAAGGTTTTGTATTGTAAATCAAAAATACAATTTTTTTAAATTACTTCAAAATAGTTAAATGGATTAATTTGTTTCTTTATTGTGTGTGTAATATAAATCAATAATGCGTATAAAATAATGAAAAAAGTTTGTCAACAAAACCTGATTGTTATCAATAAAAATATTAAAACAGTCGCAAACCGAGAACAAAGAAAAATAATGGTAGGTCATCTATAAAGATTTAAAGGACATTTAATAATGAAACGCGGCATTAAAGCGGTTCAACAGAAGTTACGTTTAAATATTATATTTGGCTTAATTTATGAGATTTGGCCTCGTTACAAAATAAAAATTTTCATTTTTTGTGTATTTATCGTTGGGACTCATTGTTGATTGTACCTATAGATATTCTTCTCTCTGGGCTGGTTTCCGCACTTAAACGTTTCCGTCTGTTGTGCGTTGTATAGTCATGTTTGTTTTCTAAATCCAGAGTTTTTAAGATATTTTTAGTAACTTTACGACTCAAGTTATGCTTGAAAAATTAACCATTTCGGTACATAGAAGAAGACCTTCTTAATGTAATTCTTCACATTAAACAGGTATTCTTCCGTGTATTCGGCAGCAGAATTTCAAACCCATTATTCGGGCATTTCCACTGTCGTAATACCTATCTACTCTGGGGTATTACTATCGAAATATAGGAGAGAATTTGTTGTTGTTCTTGTGTGCCTTTCCAAAATATCAAAACATTACTTAAAATTCTGGCTCTAATTACCTTTATTTGGGTTTCCCCATAACATTGGATAAAAATATATCAACCTAGTTATTTTCTCATTTGAATTCAAAAATCCCGGACAAAATTTTCGAACGAATACACTTCAAAGAGTTTACGAGTATGAAAGGTATCAGTAGCTGCATAGACGTATGTTGGGCACAGAAAATAGTTCAGTGAAAAAAATTCGTTGCAACTGGAGGCCGGCGTCCTTCCCTCCGACGGAAGCTGTCATCACGTGTAGGTAACTAGTACGAGAGACGTCCTAAAGAACTATTTGGTACGAATAAAAAACTGTAATACTAAGAACGGTTACAGATTAGCGTTTTGTTTCGCGTTTTAGCTCAATTTTGTATACGCGCGCTTTTTATCACACGCGCATCTCGTACAAGCGTTTGCGCGCTCTTAAGCTCGTATTTAAGTAACTTGCGTAAGTTGCGAAAATTTCTAATCTATATTATTAATAACTGACTCAGTGGTTCGAGTGAAAAGGCCTGAATGTGCTCGTGTCTAAGCGCGTATGCCAAACCGAGAGTAAAACGCGCTGAAAAAAATAAAGCTTGTAACCCATAAAATATTTACCTACTGTCAGCAGTCAAAACTCAGGTGGGAAACAGAAAATTTTCTTCAATAAACTGCCTTAACTATACCAGATATATGAAAATGATGTACAGAACCAAATTATAAAACTTATATTATTATTATGTCTAAATGCTAATACTGTATTACTTAAATTACTATTTTTGAAGTAAATAGCTTCGTGTTATCGAGAACATGCTTGATCCTGTCCTTATTTAATCTAAATCAAGTTTTCTTTTATGTATTGGACTCGATGGATATTTGACCACTGTCTCTGGGCTAAATTATGAATAGAACTCTACGATGCCTCCTCAAAAGTTAAAAACTGGCAGAGTTATATCATATCCAAGCCCGTCAGTTATCCCGCCTTAGTATAAGTGCATAAAGACTTCACCGTGCTTCAGCCGAGCGTCCAGATACCTCCGCCTATTATTTTATGCAAAACGAGACTCCACTAGGAATAAATGTGTAATAATTTTGGAAACAATAGAGTTCTGTAGCTCGACGTCTCATATTTTCTGGGGTAGCAGCGGGATCACCGAGATGCAACTGGATAAGAAATGGAAGTTGTAAAGTGTTAGTTTCCATTATTATAAGTAGGTCGCCGGAATAGTGTTTGCGTACTGTAATATAACGCCCCGAGGATATTTGTCATTTCTTTTCTTTGAATGAGTTCAGATGTAGATGAGTTTTTTTTTATAATTCTTGCAATTTTTAGTAGACTCTCTTTTGAGTCTACTAAGTCTAGAGATTTCTTTTCTATAAGATTTAGGATAGCACTATTATCTACGAGAAAATAGTGTAGTTACAGTAGGCGTATAGGGATGTACCTATATACAATTAGGGATGTTGTGTACATCCCTAATTGTTAAGTAAAGTCTGATTTTTAATTCGGTGGAATTTTGGTACTTTGGGTGGGTTATTTGTATGAAAACAGGGTACCACCTGAAGTTTGAATTTACCCCGAATTATCCTAATTATCGTTGTCACCAAAAAATTCTAACCCATACTAAACTTAATATTAGAAATCCTTAGAATCCATAGCCTATTTTTAATATTTTATTTGAATTTGTCTTTTTTTTTCTGGGAACTCTTCAATCTCTAGTAAACATAAAGAAACGTCAGAATTCCCCGGAATTAAATATCAAACTACATACGAGTAGGTGATTTCGGGATTAATGAAAAAACCATTTTTTTTTATAAAAAGTTATTTATTTTATGTTTTTTTTTTACAGAAACAGCTAACGATAACTATAGTTACGAAGTTAACAAGTGCTTGCTTTTTTACATACGAGTAACTAACTATTGCCATTTCGATTGAGTTTTATTTTCAGATATCTGTACTAATATTGTGTTTGGTGCCATCTTTTGGGCTAAAAGAATCTAGAGCTGGATGGAGATCTTGTGATTCTTTAAGGATATTATATCAACAATTAATAATAAAAACTGCTGACTTATTAGCTGTAATGCGGAAGCATGTGGGAGTCCACCGCATTACTATCCCAAGAGAGTCCCTACCATTATAATCGAAAGGGGCCACGACCTTCAGCAATGAGGAATACGACTATAAAGAAGAAAGATAGTTGTTTGCCTCTGATCACTTTCATGAGCATGTCTTTCAGAGTCAGGGAGACTTTTACACAAGTTATGTACGTAAATGGAGGCCACATCTACGTTAGCGCTTCCTCCGTGAATCGCGGCTGAAGCAATTAACACGCGTGATAGACGCACCGTGGTAAATGCGGCAAAGCTAAAACTAATATTAGGTACAATGTACCGATGGTGTAGCTTCCAAGCCCCCTGCGACTATCGCATGCGTGGATTGCTTCGGTCGCAACCCACGGAAGTCGACCTTTACTCTATTACTCTGCCCATAAAAAAAGACAGAATAGAGTAGAGCACACCGCGAGTCAATGCGAGCGAGAAACCAGGTACCTAAGGGCACTTAATTCCTGAAAGGCCGGCAACGCATCGGCGGTGCCTTTGGTGCTGCAAATATTCATGGGTGGCGGTAATCACTTAACATCAGGTGACCCGCCTGCTCAAATGAGCAAATGCTCGCTATTTTTTAACTAAAAAAAACACATTCTTGTACTCGTGTCGCATCTTCTCCACTTTTGACCGTAAAAATGGCACCATGGAGCTAATAATATTTTAATAACAAAATGGCAAAATTACGTCAGGAATAATATTTCAGGTATTTCGTTCAGAAATTTTAGTAATTTATTACCATTATAATTTATGAGACTGTCTCGACTGTACTCATGCACAATATTTAAATCATTATTTAGACTAAAAATTAAAATGACAAAGCATGCCGTTCGTTCTTAACGCAGAAGATAGACAACTAAATTATTTACATTACTGGATTAACAGGGTCACTTACTCCATACAATCGTAGTTCCAATTTCATTTGAATATTAAGCAACCAAAGTCCATGAAATTTTGCAAACATATTCTAGAAACTAATATCTGTGCCTGTGGTGTTTTAGATTTTCCTAAAAATATGTAGTTTTAAAATTACAGGGGCTCAAAGATTTGTATGTGAATTTTTAAAACTGCGTAACTTAACCTGAAAACTGCGTAACTTAACTTGAAACCGAATATTTTAACAAAAATCTGGAAAACCACAGACATAGATATTAATTTCTAGAATATGTCTACCATATTAGAGCCTCAATAGCTCAACCGGTAAAGGAGTGGACTGAAAACCGAAAGGTCGACGGTTCAAACCCCGCCCGTTGCACTATTGTCGTACCTACTCCTAGCACAAGCCTGACGCTTAGTTGGAGAGGAAAGGGGAATATTAGTCATTTAACATGGCTAATATTCTTTTAAAAAAAAAAAAAATATTTCATGGACTTTGGTTGCTTAATATTCAAATGAAATTGGAACTACGTTTGTATGGAGCGAGTGACGGAGAGACCTCTCTTAAGGTGTCACATAACCATGGTGTATGAAGTCCCTTCAAGAGGCCTCTGTCCAGCAGTTGACATCTACTGGTTGATGATGATGATGATGATTATTATCAGTAATGATAGGACTAGGTAACTAGTTCCAAAACCTATCGTGAAAAAAAGATCTTACGAAAATCTTCTTTGTAAGTTATCTTACAGAATACCTATTACCATCATAATATAGAATTGCAATATTTAGGTATTCTTTATTTGTAGAACGTAAACAATAATGCATAGATATAAATGTAGAGCGAACCTATCTATTTAAACTATATGCATGAGATTCATGGAATATCACGGATGATATTTGTTTTGTGGATACGTATTTATTCAGGTCCTAGGTAGGTACATCTCTATACACAGAAACGTTTAATATTTATACTAAGTATGCTAAGCTTAAGCTGGTTTAGCAAAATAAAATACACAGTACCTACGGTAGTGCAAAAAATTAACAAATGCTTTACTACGAGGAAAATAAATTGATTTCGGAATATTTACCTAAATGCATTTAGAAAATGTTCATAATATAAATCTGGGTTTGGATAAGAGACGTAACATTAAAAAAATAAAAATAAATGTATTGATGATAGTTTGTTACAAAAACACTGGATTTTTTCTGCTATAAATGGGAGGGTAGATACAGGTACGGTTAGTTTACGGTTAGCAATATTTTAAATATTAACTTATAATATTTACATTTGATATTACATAGGTCGCAAAGATTCGATATTAATTCAGATATGGCACAATTATTATCGTAAGTCTATCAGTCTTTTATAAAGATACCAATAAATTTACCTCTAACTTTGATAGATTCTAAAAATTACAACACAGTTTTTTACATCTTAAAAACCTAGACAATCATTTAAATAAAGCCTACAACATAAATAACAATTCTACGATAAAATTCTATTTGTATTTTTAGGAATAGGAAATAATTTGGTGTTGGTTAAGAACTAGGCTGATATATTTGGGATTGATTCAAATCATGAATCACGATCACTACCTCTACGAGACTTTTAAAAAAAAATTTAAATAAGTAATTGAGACATTCAATTCTCAAAGCGTAAGTACTAATTAACGAAAAACATAAAATAACTCCTAAGTTATAGAGAAGTGCCAAAATTTGCTTCGTTGAAAATCGTTTCAAGTTATAATCGCCTAGGAAATTCCATTTGACTTGTATTCAAAGTTACACATTGCACATAGGTGTACAAGTTAGCTTTTACTTTACCGAAATACTCGGTTGCGAACTGGGATACGAGAAAAGTTATATTTGATGTTAGGTAATGCTGCTTCTACACGTTGGGCCTAGAATGTTGGCCAAACTATCGACCTATACGCTAACGCAAGTTTGCCAACGTTAGCTTACAATTTAAATAAGTTTGGTCGCTTTAAATTGATTCGCATTGAACTTTAATCGAGTGGTCATACTAACTTTTGCGAAAAAACTGAACAGCTTATCAGGAACAATATAATAGTGTCAAATGGTTCATCTATACATTACTTACACTATTTATGTAATCTATTATAGCTCAAATCATAAAAACAAAAAGGAGAAGGTTGTTAAAATATTCGTTGACTTACTATACTACACAATCATCTATTTTCAACTTTTTTACACTGTAACAACTGCTATTTTAACTTCCACTGTCTGATTTAATTATATTTTTTAGTTCATTTCAATAGTCAATTGGCACTACAAAACTCCGATGAAGCTTTTAACTGCATGTCAACTAATAAGCGCCATTGCCAGTAGATATGATGGGTGAATGAAACGACGAATAGTCGACGAGCTCGACGACTGGGTAGATTCATAATCTGCAACAAATAAAACAAGATCCTTATTACTATACAAAATACAAAGCTTTTATATTATGGCTTAAACGACCTAAGTACGTATCTATGCCATCATGAAACACTTTAGGTGATAATCTTTTTCAAAAAAGTATTTGATAACGGCATCTTATTCAATTTTCTCCATTTTCCAAATAACACTGCACTTTGTTTACATTTAGAAATTTAAACATACCTAAATCTTTCCATTCTTCAACTTCATAATCTCCAATAACTCTGTTTTCCGCAGAACTATCCCTCCAACGATTCTTTTGTTTACCTTAAAAGAAAATTACATAAAACAATAAGAACACGGTAACATCCCGTTATAACAATTTGGAACAAAAGAGGCTTTTCAGTATGAACACAATCGTAAAGAATGTAGAGGAAACCCGAAATCTGTAACAATAAAAACGTACATTGGAAGTCAAAGAGCAAACAAAATCGTTTTTCCCACAATAATATTACTAACGACCCAATTGTACGGAAGCATTGGGCTACGGTGGGGAAGGCAATAAATACAGAATTCACCGAAGACCTTTCTCGATCGGGTACAGGTCGACGATGAATGTATAAACAGCACGTGGGGCAACAGAAGTTTGACTGCTATTGCCCTTCTGATCGTGGTTTACGTGGCTATATTGAATTTACAAATTTTCCAATAAGCAGTTGTAGAAAGGGGAACTGGGATAAACATGAAAAATTAATTTCAAATCTGATCCCGAAAGGGTTTTATTGAACCCTCAACCTGATTTGAAATTACTTATTCAAGAGAATATTTTTCTTATTTCTGTCTTGTCGAGCTAATATTTATTTTATTATTTTATGCTGTGACGGATAAATGCTTCATTAAGATAGTTACCTTTTTTCCTCTGAGGAAATGTCGGGACATAATTAACAGTCGTGCTCGTTGTGGAAGGCGCTGGTATTTCTAAACAAACCAAAAGAATATATTGCGTAGTAATCAAGTTCACTATTCTGTGATATTTTACTATGTAAAAAGCAGTCTTTAACGATTTCTTTCAAATTATAATCGTAAATAGAAATGGTTTTAGTGCTTTTTTTAAATAGACTATCACTTGGCTACACAGACCTGCTGACAAGTGATTGTAGCCTATGATGTAACGTGCTTGGCTAGAAGATGCCTATTCACTCTTGATCGGAGTTATTTTAAACGTAATAGTATGTGTTCAAATTCAGGCCAAGACTCGATAACTTTAGATTATACAGAGTACGTTATTAGAAGTTTACGTTAGATAAAGACATGATCAAGCCTATTCAGCAACGAAAAAAAAGAAAAATGTTCTTTACCATCTAGTCGTATGAGGCCATCTGTCTCTCCAAGAGAATTCTTCGCCACACAGCGGTAAGAGGAGAAATCTCTAGACGACACTTTGCGTATAGTGAGCTTCATTTTCCGGCTATAACCATCGTCATTTAACGCTGTAGTGTACTTGTTTCCTGCAAACATTACAGCTCGTTTAAAATAAATTATAACATGGAGCTCTTCAATTTATATTCGCAAATTATAGTAGAGAGAGTCAGCGCGTGCCAGGCCTTCGTTATTTCATAACAGCTGATAGTTTCTCTGCACATTGTCCCCAGAACAGGGAGGAATGATTAGCAACTTTGGTGGCTTTTGGAGGTAACAGGTGATAAAGGTTTAAAAAAATCTTACATCAAAATATAAAGTATATTTTTTAAATATTTTCTCTGGAATGGTATAAGAAATCACGTCATTCATTGCCAGACACTTAGAGTCGTGGCAACCCCCCTGCCACACACCCTTATAGTTTTAAATTTTAAGGGTGTCTGGCAGGGAGGGGAGGGTTAGCCGGTTTATTACTAACCGGATATAATCATATCGCCGCGGTCCGTAGTCCAGTAGTTGATGGAGGAGGGGTAGGCTTCCGTGTGACACTCCAGCGTTACGTCCTGCCCTACATATGCAGCCTCCAACTGATTCGGGATCGATAGCATTGGCGGAACTGCATACAAACATTTAAAAAGACATTATCTGGCAGTTACCAATGCTATTATGAGTTAAAAAACAATAAAGTGCGAATCGGATTCGCACACGAAGACTTCCGTACTATCGTACAAGAATTAATAGCGGCTATTTTGAATTTTTCACTATTTGTTGTTATAGCGGCAACAGAAATACACATTCTGTTAAAATTTCAACTCTCTACCTCGGTTCACATGATAAAGTCGACTAACAGACAGCACTTCTTATTGAGTGTACCTACCTAACTACCTGTCTCTAATTAGGAAAATAAACTATAAGTAGGTACATAGTTGTGCCAACTTTTAGCGTACTTAAAAATAAATCCATTTGGTAATGCTAATAAATTAAGCTATAAGTTCCTCGTATTTTCCCCGAGAAGAACCTTGAACATAAACCATTAATGTAAATAATGTTTATCTCCATTTATAATCAGGGCCATACAAATGGCCATATTACTGTGCGCATTTCATCACGGCCGTTGTAATGAAATTTGGAGGCGAATTCATAAGAAAATCTCATTGGTTAATCGAGCGTAAATTACGTGAACATTTTACGTGTCTTATAAGAAATGCAGAGCGAATGTGCCGAGATACGGAATGTGAATTAGGGGTAAGGAAATCGTCTCATTGCCTTTCGGGAGGCGGAGGCGACGGAGCGGGAACGATACGGGAACAGATAGCCTGTAGCCATTATCGCGTCCGGGCCGTATTCACGTCAGCATAATGCTCTAATTGGGCGCAATTATGGCCGCTCTAGTGGAAGCCTCCGTCAGGTAGACGCGCTCTGTCCTCGTAAATACTCGTTAACGACTCCCGTTCCAAGAAAAATAATTTTTCTGAACGCTGACTACCGACGAACGAAAACGATGTGAAAATGGGCACGTACTTACGATGCAGTAGGAAGAATTTCAGGTTGAGTTAATAGGGCGGGAAAAATTTCTCGGCGGATATTTGTGTAATATGGTACTACTTAATAAAAATATGGTAGGCGTTGAAAACACAATTTTTCTCATTTCTATTAACTTAACTAATATTTTGTCCTTCTTATAAAACTACAATTCAAGTTTATGATTCCAAAAATTTTCTAAAGTGACCCGAGCGTTGGGTCCTATATTTTTCGACACAAAGGTTACGGAGGGCTACAACCACAAGGTCTCCAACATAATGATAATTTACAAAAGTATTCTGTTGATAAATTGCTCGCCCAAGAAACGTAATTGATTTATCATAATGTTAGTCACGATGAAAATGTAAATGGCTTTACACTCACTGTGCACTGAGACTGACATACCAGGAATAATAACAACTCAGGCAGATATTCTATTTTCACAAGCCGTAGACTAATTTATGCACGTGTTACATCCAATTTGGAACTTTAATTGACATTGAGTACGTTAGTTCACAAAGTAACGTGAGATAGCGAAAACAATTGACATATTATACCTGCCTACGTATGCGGTGTAAATTCGGCTAAATTCAGCACTGTATTCCATTTGCCTTAATTATCTTTCGCATGTCATTTTAATTTAGGGTAGCATGCCACTATTTTGACAGTGGTTGTGATAACTATTTTATTACTTCGATATCTGGGGATGTCATTGGTCAGCGAATTGAAATGTAGTATACCGTTAATTTTGTAATAGATGGTTATGTAATTTTATTACAATCAACGTTTTTAAAACAACAATAAAATTATTTATTTACAATTTTTTACGAGCAAAATTAAATTATAAATAATAATTTAATAGTTTCCTGTTTGTAGTAATTGTAATGGAATAATTAACTGCCACTGTACTTTAATGAATGAATGAATATAAATAAATCAAAAGGAACTATAACTATTGAATTTTTTCTATTTATGAATTTCAAACTTACATTGTACCATAAGGACGACTCGTTTGCTGATCGATGGTGGGACGCCATTGGATGCAATACATAGATACGCTCCCATGTGAAGACGTGATACTTTAGATATTGTTAAGTTTTCGCCGTCCACTACGTTGACTGAAAAACAAAGTTCCTTTAAGGTTTTTCTTCGTTGACGAAGTAGTTTGTTAGCTCAAATAATGATTATACGCTAGAAAGATCCCGTTTCCCAAATCAGTCTTGTAAATATTTAGGCTATGCGAAGATTGCACAATTTGGTTGTATTGTTCAAAACAATTGGTTCAAGTTGGCATTTTGAGAGAAGGTCGCTCGATGACCCAAACCATTGGCTGCAGACATTCGGTGCTCGCAAGGCAAACTCGTTTCTTTCAAGAATTCGAATAATTTCCAACGATCAAAGGTATTCCGTTTATTTCATCGAAAATTCATGGTTATTCTCGATGTTTTCAAGTTGTTCTCTCTGTACGTGATTTTTGAGCTTGTATTTTATCGGTATTTTCCTTTCCCATATGTTTTGCCTTTTCAAATGTTGTCAACATAATTATTATTTTCGTATAAGTGCTTTGTATTATACAAACAAAATTTTAAATAATTTTTCGCTGGTTCTTTGCTATCACGTGACATAGATGCTATTATAATATGCGTGTTGTTGTCGAATTATGCGCAAACACTTCAGATTCTACAGATTGTAGATAAACAAAATATGAGACTACACCCAGCGCCAACCAATACTTTACTAAGAAGCTAATAGAACTAAGCAGAGGGAAATTTAAGACAGTTTGGGCATGATAACAGGCCACTATTCTTTAAACAAACACCTCTCCGTTCCAGGTATCACCGACAGTCCTATATACAGAGCATGCTTGGACAGAGACGAGACACTAGAAGACGTAAATGCAGTGGTATATAGGCCAACGAGGATCCTATATTTTCTCCCCAGCAACACCTTCTGAAGTCTTCACCAACCTAGGTGGCCTGCTTGGATTCTGGTGAGAACTCGACTGTTTGGAGTGGACCGGGCGGAGAGCTGCACCAGTAACCTCACGTACAACAACGACTAAATGCGAAAGAGAAACCCAGTACGAAAGAAGAAGAAAATGATTGCTGTATTTATGTTTAATTGACTCACAATATTATGTTAAATTTAATCTTTGTTTTTTTTTTTTATTGAAAATGTTACAATAAAGCTTAAATCCTAGGTAGTTATCTTATTTTGTTTACCCCATTCGCTGTTACAGTTGAACTCCTGGCCGTCTTCTCGTCTCCACATGACGTAAGGTTCAGGGTAGCCAGATGCACGACAAACCATAGTGACGTTGGTGCCTTCACGGACTACCATATCCGTTGAGGTCATGTTGTCGATGATAGAAGGTGGCACTAAAATATGAAATTATTGTCAACTAGATACTAATATTAAACATAATATTAGTTATCCATGGCACATAAAATATAAGATAAAATTCATGTTTCTCTGGTGGGAGGCTTCCGCCGTGGCTAGTTACCATCCTGCTATAAAACATCCTATAAATAAATTTGATCAAAAAAATACTGCCGAGACTGAGTCTAAAATAAATTACTAAAATTTAAATACTATAAACACTATAAAGAGAAAATACCCTTTGGCGCAAAGGCTAAAAGTGTTAAAGTATTCTAAGAAGATCTATCTGGATATAAAAAGAAATTTCGAAACTTAGCCGCAATAAAAAATCAGACTGGTTTCCGCAGCTATCTATTTTATGATAAAATATTATTTTGGCCTTCAGTGTGTCTTTGCGTGTTAAAATAATATTAAGGTCGACAATTTTTACCTATATTTGTAAGTATTTTAGACGACAGCAATAAAGTAGTAGATTGTAGATAATCGCACCATAACTTTCGCTTACATTTGCCTACACTACCTAGGATTTCATATTTTTTTCCTGACAGGCAAAGCCAAAAGAACGGGTTATGATTTTAGTAGACTGTGTTTGTTTTAATATATTTTTGTGTTTATTAAGAGGAATAGTAAGGTTTTCATTTTGAACTTTATACTGTTAAAAACCTAACAACTGGTACCTACTAAGTTGTACAAAAAAAATTAAAGTTACGCAGTATGAAGTAAATTGTTACTAACCTACAACTTGAAGATAGCCTTTCCTGGAGCGCATGGGGTCGGTGTTGACTTGACACATGTACCATCCTCGGTCCACCTCTTGTACATTCTTGATGTGCAGGTACCACGAGCGGTGGTCGTTGTACGAGAGACTAATGCGCGGGTTCTGAGTTATTATGTTGTGGTGAATGCTGAGGATTGTTTGAGTATCCACTCGCACCCATGCAACCTGTGCAAAAAATAAAACTTTAAGCTCACTTTACTTTTAATCTTACTAATAGTACAAGTTTGGATGTTAGGATGAATAACTGAACTGAAATAGGTTGAAATTTGGTATGGATATAGCTCACATAGGCAACATTGTATCCCGGAATATCAGAGAATTCCCGCAGAATTTTAAAACTGAACTCCACGCGGACGAAGCGAAGTCGCGGGCATCATCATAAAAAAATAAAAGGAATACCTACTAATAGAAAATGGAATATGTACAATGTACATGTTACACAAATAACTACTTCGCAGTAACGAAGTACATTTATCTACATTTCTCAAATTATGACTATTTTTAGGGTTCTGTACCTCAAAAGGAAAAAAGGGAACCCTTACAGGATCACTTTGTTGTCTGTCTGTCTGTCTGTCTGTCTGTCTGTCAAGAAAAGTATAGAGTACTTCCCGTTGACCTAGAATCATGAAATTCGGTAGGTAGGTCTTATAACACAAGTACAGGAATAAATCTGAAAACCGCGAATTTTGGTCACATCTTTTAAAAAACAATTGAAATATGTTTCAATTTTCAAAGCAAGATAACTATACCAAGTGGGGTATCATATGAAAGGGCTTTACCTGTCATTCTAAAACAGATTTTTATTTATTTTTATGCATAATAATTTTTGATTTATCGTGCAAAATGTTGGAAAGAATACCCGAGTACGTAACCATCAGTGCGCGAGTCTGACTCGCACTTGGCCGTTTTTTTTTAAATATAAAAGCAAGTAAAAGAGCATGCGGGTCACGATGTTAGTGATTAGCACTGCCCATGAACATTTGCAGCACTAGAGGAACCACCAATACGTTGACGGCTTTTGAGGAATTTAATAGGTAAGTAAATAAAACTATGGTAAAGACTGTGACACGACTAAAACATTGTTTTATTTTCAATGAAAATGGGGAAAATCAGACTTTGAATATAATTTAGTATTACATAACTATTTAGTAGGTAGGAACATAACAATATTTTTCTTATTATAAAAACCGGTAAATACCTACTTAAGAATTTTCTTCAAAAATTTCTACAATTTCCCCCAGAAGCTTTTAATAATATTTTCATTTGCGGCTTTGTTTACGTTTATTACAACGTTATGCGTATTAGCATCGTTATCTTATTTTTATGAATTTTTCTCATAGCACGAGCGAACGTAAAGCGTAAACGGTTAAAAAAATATTTACCTACACTGTCTCTAGTACCACAGCGTAAATATATACAGTAAGACGATACTCATATGAGCCGGGTGTGCGATCGTAGCAACTGTATACCTAAAGAATAGTCTATATGTATCTACACAATTGATTGGTCAACAAATACAAATCATTCAAAAATCAATATCATTTCAGAAATCAAAAATTCTTGGTGGCCAGTTTCATTTTTGGTTTGAAAGTTTTTTTATTTATTAAATTAAAATTCTTATCTACTTATATTATATATATTTTTTATGCATTTTCTTCGGAATATACATTGATTCACTGCTAAGCAAAATAATAAAATTTATTCTGCCGACTTCTGCTGGTCGGTATAATGAATAATCCCTCTCTCATTTTGTCCTAGTAACCCCCACACGACTGCTCTGTCTAGACGTCTCCGTCGATCGACTGTATGATGTATTTTTTTAAGTTGTGGTATTTGAAAGTAACTTATTGTTAAATTATTGTCTATTTTCTAGGTTTGTAAGGTCCTGTATAGTGGACGTTTCTGACTTGGCTAGTTATACCGCCAACTGGTTAAGCGTACCAGTGCGATGCCACGTATGAAATGATTAGGGATATGAGTTTAATTAAACTGCCATACCTCTATTTCTAACTTGTCATTGCATAAAAAAGTACCGTAGTTCAAATAAAAATGTAGAGCACGTATTGTTAAAGTTTTAGAAATAAGATTACCTCAGACGCAGACTAAGTTGACAAAAAAAAAAAAAACTTTTGTTGTAATAGTGAAATTAGGGCAGAATTCACGTGAAGAATTTAGTGTCCGCGTATTTGTAGACTTTATTTTTTGAAGAGTGCAAAAAATACCATTTATGATATTTATTTTGAATACAGTCCAGCAAAAACTCAATTTATTCTCCGCACTATTATTCGGAATTCAGGATACACAATGAGGTAATTCAATAATGTCTTTGTTCCATGCCACAGCCCCACAACGCCGCGCGAGCGTGGACTTATTTACTCGTCAAAGAATATTAAATCGTCTTCTAAACTCAGTTCTGTATTTACCTCCTCCCGCTTTTAATCCGAGTGCCCACTCTACATGCCACTCCAATTTCGCTAACTAGCCGTCCTGCATGATTAATAACTGGCGAATCGTGCATTCTGTGCAAAGTGATATTAAGTTGGCTTGTTAAAACTTCGAGCCGCACAAATGGCGTCGTATAGAATTTATGCCCTCAACGTCATTTGCGTCGATTTACGTTCTTGAGAATCTGGTGAAAACTCTTAGTTTTCCGGGATAGAAAAGTATCCAAGTCAGTCTCCGGGATGCATCAATGACCTAGATGATGGCTACAAATTTGTCTAAATGATTTCAGTTCTTTAATATTCCTGTAGGAATTCTTCAATTTTGTGGAATAAACTGTAGGTATGCCTATCTCTAAGCCAAATGTCGTGAATATCGGTTAAAAGGATGATCCGTGAAAGACAGACAGATACACTTTCGCATTTATAATGTTTGTATGGATTATAATATCGAAAACTACGCTATTGTTATCTCTAGTTCATAACACAGTATTACATGCTGTAGTACTTAGTCCAAAAGATTTGCTTTCAAAGTCACAAATCACAATGTCTGATCCAAAATGCGTTTTAAGCCCTTTTGAAATTTACTATAAAAAATTGCACAAACAATCCGGAAGAAGCTTAAATACTCCATTGTTACCAAATACTAACCAAACAAAGCGTTTAATTTAATAATAATAACAACAATAAAATTTACCTAGTATATAAACGAGATTCAAGTTTTGATTTAAGCATTAGGTATTAATTAAATTGCTAACGGCTCCGCAATATTCTAAACAAACTCATTATCACTCAATTAATGTTTACAATGAAATTAGTTTATAATACCTTGTATCCTCTCAGATCCTCGACGACGCACGCCAAGAGCGCGTCCCGCCCTACCGTTACTGTAACGTTTGGGACTGGCTCCACAAACCGGGGAAACAGGGATTCTGTAACCAATAAATTAGTTTTAATATTCTATTGTTTTATTTAAGAGTAACAAATAAATATAGTTTAAAAAAAAACTAAAAAAAACGCCCAAGTGCGAGTCAGACTCGCGCACCGAGGGTTCTGTACTCGGGTAATTTTTCCGACATTTTGCACGATAAATCAAAAACTATCATGCATAAAAATAAATAAAATTCTGTTTTAGAATAGACAAGTAAAGCCCTTTTATATGATACCCCACTTAGTATAGTTATCTTATTATGAAAATTGAAAACATTTTTTTTTAATGATATAACCACAAATTCACGGTTTTCGGATTTATTCCTTTACCTGTGCTATAAAGACATAATTCTACAAACCCTAAATCTTGGGTAAAAAAGTACGGCTTGGCCGTTTACAGTTCGTGGATTTTTTTATCTGAAAGGACATTTAAGACCTGTTGGCGGATTATAGCAATATAATTTTACCTGTTTCTTGCTAAGCCTTAAAATATGTTGTCATTTTATAGTTTTACGAACATTAAACGGCCAAGCCGTACTTTTTTAACCAAGATTTAGGGTTTGTAGAATCAGAGCTTGTAAGTAGAGTTATTTGTTATTTATTGTTATAAATGTGATATAGTCAAGAGCATTTAAAAGCTATATACTTTGGACTTGGGATAGCTCCCATGGCCAGCACAAATCTAAGCTCAGCTAGGGGCTTGGCTCTACTAGAGATCTCATAACTTTTTAACAGTGAAAACATTATGAACTTGTGAGTCTTGGCAACATTTTACATGAAATGTTTTTGGTGGGATTTCATTTCTTTTTGACAGGTGCCTTAGATTTTTTTTTTGTTTTATTTCTTGTAGGTTCATCATTTTCATGGCCCACTCTCTATCGTTACCTCTTTTTTTTAAAGCTTTTATTAAACTTGCAATGTACTCGTATGTAACTATGTTTGTCCAAATTTCAGTCTTTTAGGACTTCAGGAAACACAGATAGTTGGTACGTTTGATAAATTTGCCACGGACATCTTATCCTGAAAACTTTAGTATTCGAGCAACAGATTTTACAGATATGCATCTCATATACAAGGAGATGAAAGGTGACCCGATTTCTTAATTTATCTGTTGTTCATAATTCTTGAAATTCCTACTTAATGCCAAATTTCTGTCTTCTAGGACTTCAGAAAGTAGCCTAGAATTTTTGACTAGAGGTTTTGAATGTCGATAAATCTGAAACTATAAAAGCTAGACAATTGATATTCAGTGCGTTTAATAAATATGCCAAGAACATCTTATCCTGAAAATATCAGCATTCTAGCGACAGAATTTATAGATTTGCTTCCCCCATACAGAGGCGTAGAGGGGGGAAATTTCCAATTTCTTAATTTTTCTGTAGTTTGTATGCAATTTCTAGTCCACATACCTAATTTCAGTCTTCTAGGACTTTGGGAAGTACCCTAGAATTACAGACTAGAAGTTTTGACTGTCAATAAATCTGAAACTATAAAAGCTAGACAATTGATACTCAGTGCGTTTAATAAATCTGCCAAGGACATCTTATCCTGAAAATATCAGCATTCTAGCGACAGAATTTACAGATTTGCTTTTCCCATAAGAGGCGTAGAGGGGGGGAAATTTCCAATTTCTTAATTTTCCTGTAGTTTGTATGCAATTTCTAGTCTACATACCAAATTTCAGTCTTCTAGGACTTCGGGAAGTACCCTAGAATTACAGACTAGAAGTTTTGACTGTCAATAAATCTGAAACTATAAAAGCTAGACAATTGATACTCAATGCGTTTAATAAATCTGCCACAGACATCTTATCCTGAAAATATCAGCATTCTAGCGACAGAATTTACAGATTTGCTTTACCCATAAGAGGCGTAGAGGGGGGGAATTTCCAATTTCTTAATTTTCCTGTAGTTTGTATGCAATTTCTAGTCTACATACCAAATTTCAGTCTTCTAGGACTTCGGGAAGTACCTTATAGGTTTTGATGATCATCAGTGAGGGACGAAAACGGCGTATTTTTGGTATCAATATATCTGTAACCATAAAAGCTAGATATTTGATACTTAGTATATTTGGTAAATTTGCTGAGGACACCTTATACTGAAAATTTCAGCTTTCTAGCGTCATCCAGACCGAAGTTATGACGAGTCGAAAATACGGCGAAACACTTCGAGAAAAAGGTACGTAGCGCCCCGGCCGCCGTTTGGCTCGTCTTGGCGGGGGCACTACCGTGCCCCCTGATCACCCTTATCGAAGCTGGATGGCCGTTTTCTTGACTTTTTAAATATGATTTTTTTATAACTTGTGTTAGTGTAACTATTTCCGTAGGTTTTAACTGGCTTTTCCAGTTGAGATTCATTTTGCATCACTATTGATGACACATGCGAAACTTTAGCACCATAACGAGACGCCTGTCATGGAAATGACCTCACCGCTATATGACGTTATGGTATGAATATATGGTATACGTTCTCTAGGAAACCACGCACTTATTTCTAAAGACAACGTTACTAGACGCTACATTGCAGCCGTTATGTGGTGGCACTGCTTTTTGGGAAACCCAGACCGTATACCTACTGTAAATTTTTGTATGACAAAACATTCTTAGTTACGAAAAAATCAGTGATTTCCACGACAGGCAAACTAGAAACCGTAATAGGCTCGCAAATCCTACGCTCCGACTCAGGAAAGTGGGAAAGTCATTTGTGGGAATGAGTTTAATATTTTATAATAAAATTCCACAGTCAATTTTAGACTTGCCTTTACATAAGTTCAAAAAATCTATTAAAAGTATGCTCCTGAAAAAAGCTTATTATACAATCGAAGATTATATAAATGACAAAAAAGCTTGGATTTGACTCGTTCCAGCAATACATGGGGCTGCAATTGCTTGTATAGTACAAGTATGGCATTTTATTGTAAATTGAATACTTGAAAAGAGCAACCGCCGAGTTTTTTGCTGGTTCTTCTCGGTAGGAACGGCATTCCGAACCAGTGGCAGATTATTTTGACGATTCAAAAGCACTTGTAAAAGTTTAGTTGAATAAAAATATTTTGAATTTTGAGTTTGAATTTGTAATGCAGCTAGAAAATCTTTTTGAATAGCGATTTTATGATACATATTTCGTATCTGTATGATATTTTTCCTATTTTCCGGATTGTTCCGTGTGCCGCCAGCTTTAGTGATAATATATTCTGAAGTCTAGTGTTTGCGTTTGCCGCTATTTGTTCTATTTGAAACTCGGAAAGTAAAAGCCGATCAAAGGCTCTGTACAAAGTTCGCTGCTATTTTTATTTGTGCTAGAATTATTATAGACGTTTAAAAAAAGGAGACTGTTATTTCGTTATCGAATTGAAACTTGGAGTTTAAAGAAATACAAATTTTTGTAGTAAGTAAGTAACAACACTGTTTTGTTTATATTTCTTTGGCTATTGTCTCTTATACAACTCTAAGGGCCTTTTCAGTGCGACGCGGACGACCCACGCGGACGCCCGCGACGGACGGCAAAATGTATGAAACCTCAACAACTCCGCGACGCGGACAGCTCCGCGTCGCTCTGAACGCGCTGCTGAGGTTTCATACACTCCACTGTCCGCCGCGGACGTCCGCGCAGGCCATCCGCGTCGCACTGAAAAGGCCCTAACAAGAGTTAAGTTACATCCTAAGTGCAACTGCCATTACTCGTTCGTGTGTTTTTTTAAGCGATTTCAATGAGAAACAAGGTGGCAAATCGCTTCATACATGTCCGTGTCATTTTGACTACGTAGGTATACCTATGTAGTTACTTGTATGCTTATATTGATCTAGACTTTCCTCCTCACAAAGTAATTATATTTTTTTTTCGTAGTATTTACTATCTCTCATCTACGAGTATTAACAACACTCCTTACAATCATATTTAAAAAAAATATTTACATTAAGTAAATTCTTAATATTATTATTACTTACTAAAGATAATTAAGAATTATGCATTGAATTAAAGCCCCCATGATTCAGGAATCACATAAGTTATATTACAGAGAGCTGCATTACATAACGTTCTTATACAACCACAGCACTCAGGAAATTCGTTGTGCTACGTAGGTAATTTAATAATTTAACTGAAAATAGCAAACTAGGTTTCTATCTGGTTTCTAGAGCATTGCCAAGTTCTGTATGCCGTGTGCCCCTTACACGGAGTGGTTCAACGTTTTTAAAGTTTACGTTGCCTATTGTATACTACAATGCCTTGTACAAATACTTAGTTATTTATTCAGCTCTTTTCTTTGAAGGAAAATGTACCTGGCTAATATTAAAATGTGCACTATTTGCTCCTAGATTTGCTCCCCATACATTCTTTTTACAACTTGTTAACTTCTGGTTTTGTGCCGGCTATTACCTGACTGTATTAGAAGGGGGGTAATGTTTTTCGGTGTATATAATATTCAGGTCTGATTGCAGCCAACCGCTAGCCTATAAATTAAAAAAAATATGTATGTATACAATAAGTGTGTATGTATGTATGAACACAAACTTTGATGTCGCCTGCAGCCTAAATTGATGGATAAATGAGGTGTTGTAAGATTCGTTTAAAGCTGAAGATTATGAAGTTGTAATATTTTGGTGTAATGTATCGAGTTTTTGTGACTCAAAGCAACAAGTGTAAATTAAAAATTTATAACACCCCTGACAAGTGAAGATTACAGTAACTAGAAAAGAGCAGATAACTTTCAAACGGCTGAACCGATTTTCTTGGATTATAGCTAAGAACACTCTCGATCAAGCCACCTTTCAAACAAAAAAAAAAAAAACTAAATCAAAATCGGTCATTAGTTTAGGAGCTATGATGCTACAGACAGATGCACAGATACACACGTCAAACCGATAACAACCCTCTTTTTTGGTCAGGGGTTAAAAAGTGACTTGTAACGTTAGTTTGTAATGCAGCATGTAATGTAACTCAGCGAGTGCCGCGGTCTCCAGGCAACTCTCGGTTTTTTCGCGAATTCCCCTTGAGTGTTACATTACAAGTCAGCGTAGGTCTACCATTTTGAATTATAAAGAACAAGTGTAAATTAAAAATTTATAACACCCCCGACGATCCAAAGTATTTGAGTTTTGCAAAACATCATTTTCAAATAAATAATTATGTATTTAGGCAACGTCCATCTTGACAGCTTGACATTTGGATTTGTCTATTGACATAATATTATGAACCTAACGGTTATTTAACCTTCTTTTCTACAAGAAAACTAGAAAAGAGCTGATAACTCTTAAACGGCTGAACCAATTTTTTTAGATTATAGCTAAGAACACTCTCGATCAAGCCACCTTTCAAACAAAAAAAACTAAATTAAAATCGGTTCATTCGTTTAGGCGCTACGATGCCACAGACAGATACACATATACACAGATACACAGACACACAGATACACACGTCAAACTTATAACACCCCTCTTTTTGGGTCGGGGGTTAAAAATAGAGCACACTTGAGTCTAAATTACGATGAAAACCTCATAGAAATACATTTCAAAGCTTAAAAATCACAACTATTATAAATGAATTCACTGAAAAACGCCAATTGCGAGTTTCATCTTTATAAAAAGAAACATTAACTTACATCTAAAACCAATAGGTAACTTGAGATTTCGCAATAATGATTCTTTCTATTTACGAGTCCTTCAGTAAGAAAGAATTCTCAGAAATTCCATTCGAGCGAAACTGGGGCAGATCAGCTATTTAAAGATTATTGTAAATTCATTTGTATTCAAAGAATAAAAGTGGCAATCGACATTTCATGTAGGTAATATCGTAGGTTCTGAATAGGGCTGCATCGAACGGTTTATACAGGATGCCTATCGACCTACTTCGATTCCACTTTATAACTAGGTACGCGGAAAGCTCTCCCGGACAATAGATTCGTATGTTCCATGCATAATTCAAGGAAGTAGGTAGCTATATTATAATTTATAAGGCAGCAATTGAATAGTAAATGTCTATGACGTAGCTCCTAACAAGCAGTGCTTCTCAACTTTGTTTAAATGATGTTATAAATAAATATGTTAAATCAGTATTCAATGTGGATAAAAATATTGTAGGTATTTGCCTCTAGACGTTTTTTTGTAATAGCGACGATAGAACTACACAGTATGTGAAAATTTCAACTCTCTATCTATTACGGTTCATGAGATCCAGTCTGAGATGACAGACTGACACATATGGACGGATAGCTTCGGCTTTCGGGTACGGAACCCTAAAAACAGTATGACATAAGTACTAATACAAAAACAAAAGAAAGGGATGGAAAGTTATTCTTTCGAAAGAAAAGGGTGTAATATGACGGTACATCAGTCAAATGAGGCTTTTATAATTGAGTAAACGTCAATGCTAATGTGATACACATGTCGATATGAACGATGTATCAAACCCTGCAACAATCTATTTAGGCTAAACAACCTGAGACACGGAAAAATACCCGCGAATGATTGATGAGTGAGCGCGAATAGAACAAATCCATCGCAAGCCCATCAATCTTGGTGTTCGTACAGCCTTCTTGCGAGCAACGGCTTCGTCTCTAATGAAAGAAGAGCTTACTGAGCACATAATATAAACAATCGGGAAATGTTATTTCTAACATACAGCTCATGATAGATGGCCTGTGGTGTATGATGGCCTTAGTTTGGACTTTATAGAGTTTATTACGTCTCTCTTATTATTTAAAACAAACCGGCCAAGTGCGAGTCAGACTCGCGCACCGCAAATTTCATACAAATCGGATAAGTGGATGGATCTTAAGGGATGCCGTGGGAACTCTTTGATTTTACAGGATAAAAAGTAGCCTATGTCCCCGTCCCCCGGATATAAGCTAACTCTGTACCAAATTTCGTCAGAATCCGTTGAACTGTTGGGCCGTGAAAAGGTAGCAGACAGACAGACAGACACACTTTTGTATTTACAATATTTGTATGGATCTGTTTTTTTAATTAACAATAATTTGTATACAGTTTCGATGAACGCTGATGCTGTGGAGAGGTTACGGAGGCATGGCAATTAGAATATGTACCTAAGGAGATTTTTTTTTAAGCTGAAAAGCATTTGAAAATGCACGGCGTGGCCTGGTGGTTTTCTCGATGTCCGTATTTAGCTAATTGGGCCAGTACAGTGCACTGTGACAAAAGTCCACGTTGTCTAGTCTACCCCAGTAAATTAGATTCCAAGCCCCGCGTCGCTCCCTCTATTCGCATTCGCTTTGCTTACCTCTTTCACCCTAAATTAACTAACTACCCTTGCCTACTCATAATTGAAAAACCCGTCAAAGACCCATTACCCTATATTAAATTTCATCCAGTTTATTCCAATTAAATGTTAAACATGTTATCTGCCCTTAAATAATATCCGAAATTTTACATTAATTTATCATAAAACGTCATGCTTAAAATCGTGTTCATTTTAATGTGCTCATTTGTGATTTATAATACCTATAAAAATGTTTATTTTTGTATCATAATGGTATTTTATTATGAAAATATTGAAAATTAATAGTTGACCATAAGTTCAGGTCTGGAATTTTTATCCATTGCTACTTCCCGACTCCGTTCACGCGATGTTAGTACCGCACGTTTTTTTGCAGGATAAAAATTACCGAATACATGGTGGCCCATACACCTAATAATATAGGACCTCAATCGCAGACATCTTTTTGCAGTGCAAACAACGTGTATGCGCCACTCCGAATTCGGTAAGATTTATGTTGCAAAAAATGTGTGCAGGGTTTTAAGCTCCTTAACTTTCTATACTCAGAGTATGTGCTACTAAGTATTCGGTAAGACTTATTCTGAAAAAAAAAATGTGCCATGTTAATGTCATGTGAACAGGCTTTAGATTGCAGAGAGCACACATTAGTCAGTCACTACAAGCTTATAACAATACCACTGCTATCTGTTTTGAAATTGAATCATCTGTTTTCCATTCGAGAATAGTGCTCTAAAAATAAAACCGATTCTGGCAAATTCGTGCCGGCGAGTCTCATGCGGCTCTCAGCGGCCGCTGCGTGGGTACATTCATGAGTATCGATTTTATGCAAAATGCAACAAGATTCACTTGAATGTCTATAGGTTATATTCGTAGCACCTATGTATGTACCGAGGAATTACACGGGAATTGCTATCTGGCTTGTAAATGGCTACGTATGGCGTAGAAATGCAAAGTCCTATAGGGTGGGATTGTGATAATTTAGGTCGTGTATGTATATACTTGAAACCTAATTAGCGTAAGCTTTGTACGTGCTACACTAATGACATTTCTCGTTGCTTGTAAAATAATACAAAGTATATGCCTACATGGATAAACATGTGCATTAGTAGGTATATGACGTACAAAGTAAAAATATGAACTGAAATTTAATAAAAATGTTTTTATTTTTTACAGTTGTGCTTGTATTCTAACAACACCTCAACAATACAATTGTAATTTTTAAGCATTTTTAATATGAAGTTAATTTATTTTTACTCACAAACGTATTGGAAAACGTTGTAGGTATGATGCCGGTGACCATTGAAAACTAAATCTTTGGCGCTATTTTCAGAACCCTTGCCTTACGGCTCGGCTGGCAAAGTTTTTTAAAATGTCCAACAAACTGCACATGCAGCATAAATAACTAAAGTATTTGCTTGCCGCTTGAGCATCTTTTTAACCCCCGACCCAAAAAGAGGGGTGTTATAAGTTTGACATGTGTATCTGTGTATCAGTCTGTGGTATCGTAGCTCCTAAACTAATGAATCGATTTTAATTTAGTTTTTTTTGTTTGAAAGGTGGCTTGATCGAGAGTGTTCTTAGCTATAATTCAAGAAAATTGGTTCAGCCATTTGAAAGTTATCAGTTCTTTTCTAGTTACTGTAACCTTCACTTGTCGGAGGTGTTATAAATTTTTAATTTACACTTGTTGCTTTGAGTTACAAAAACTCGATACATTATACCAAAATATTACAAGACATAAGACATCATGCTTGCTTACTTACAGCCTTATAGGTATAACATTTATGTACATACCAAGTTATTAGTAAGCATATAAATTATTATGATCAGTATCATGCTTTGTTGGAATGTAAACATTAACACGTTGATAATAATTAGTGTACGCACATTAATTGTTTACCTTACATAATATTATTATGTATTATGTTCAACCGAGTTTGTATGGTTAATTTGCTTTGTTGGATTATACTAGGTGATGCCTAATTGTCTTTATAGTAAAGAAGCTTGACTCAATATTGTAAAAGAACAACCATTCCATCCATTTTTCCATATCAGCCTGTATGCGACCCACAGTTGGACATTTTGGAGACCTCGCCATCACACACAGTGTTCCGCCTTTCACATCAGCTATCCTCATGCCGCCATATTTTTAACCCCCGACCCAAAAAGGGGGGTGTTATAAGTTTGACGTGTGTATCTGTGTAGCTTCTAAACTAATGAACCGATTTTAATTTAGTTTTTTTTTGTTTTGAAAGGTGGCTTGATCGAGAGTGTTCTTAGGATAATCCAAGAAAATCGGTTCAGCCGTTTGAAAGTTATCAGCTCTTTTCGAGTTATTACTGTAACCTTCATTTGTCGGGGGTGTTATAAATTTTTAATTTACACTTGTTAAAGTCATCAGTCGAGTGAACGTCGTCGTAGCATACTGCACGTATTGCAGGTTTTTTTGCTTGCTAAAAACGCATGTCCAAACAGCCATCGGTACTGAAACAGTTATATTCTGTCCAATGCCGAAGTGGTAGTGGACTTACTACTTATAGAGACAGCTTGAAAATCCTCTGAGCTACGTTGGTTACTTTGATTCTTTGACGGATTCTCTGCTTGCAAGTTCTACCTCTCAGAGAGACACCCAACATAGCCCGCTCTAAAACTTGCTGAGTGACTTTTTGTGGAGGAGCTAAAGGCTGTATGTGACATCACAAGCTTCTATGCAAGTTCAAGACTTTTGTCTTTAAATCATCTTAATAAAAAACTAGAAGTAGTTCTGTTCGCGTGATGTTTTTGTTAAGAAAGGTTTGACCAAGTCTGCACTCTAAGGAAAAAAAAAGCATTCTAAATTTAAAAACTATCAGACACCCATCCCTACTGTCGATATTTCGTCTATAATACCTGCTAAATTTTATCACGGCGACACTCATAAAAACGCCAGAAACGAAATATTAAACTGGAGTCAGTATAAAGCTTATAAAAATATCTGCATGACAGCTTGGCGTTATATTACGGCAATAAATCAGAGACATCGCGACAGCGGCGCGTGGCGAAGTCTGACGGCCTGGTGCCACCTCGTAGGCGACACCAATCAGATGCATAAATATTACCTTTGCCTACAGTCTACACCTACGAGCACGCCTACCCCTCACGGCACGACACGACGATTCGAATCTACAAATGTCAACTGTTGGATAACATGCACTCGCTTCAAGTTATCGCTCGGTGCATTGCAGTAATTTGTTTGCTGGGAATGTTAATTCAATCAAACTATTTTAATGGATTATAGCTGGCGTATTTCTCGTGAAGTAAATTTTCAACATTTACCGAAGAAAATTCGTCGTTACCTAAACTCTTTAAAATTATATTAGGTACGAATAGCTGACCCGCCCCGGCTTTCCTTCGGTGGATTTCTGAAAATCCTTTCTCAGTGGCGGTCTAAGTTATAAAGAAAACCTGCATTCATATTTTCTTTCTAGACTCAAGTTTGAGTGATACGTTGTTATAGGTATATCAGTCAGTCAGTTTAACCATTTACCTCGTTCCGTGATCAGTTTATTATAGATTTTAGTTTCACAATATTGGATTCATTGATGTCAAATTTTAAAGCTTAATTTATACGTATGTACAATTAAAAGATGAACTGAAGGTGGATACCTACCATCTTAAACCGTTTCAAACGTCTAGTTATTTAAGATTTGACTTAAAAAGGTTTCAAAAAAAGTAAAAAAAGATTCTCAGAAATTCAGCAAGTCTAGGTATTTACTTACTTATATAAATTTATGTAATATTAATATAATATACTCATAAAATACCACACAAGCACCCGATTCTTAGTGCTCGTAAGCACTTAGCTTATCTGAGCATTGCTTAATTCTCAATAAAATATAAAATTGAGAGCAGTAAATCTATCATGGTTTAACGTTCCGCGTATTTAAGTATTTTGCGAGCAACGTGAATAAAGTTTCGTACACGTTTTCACGAAGTATCGCCCATAAAGGTTTTTTATCAACGGTAAAAAAGAATATCGTCGAGGGCAGCACTCGTATTGTAAACAAGCAGTAAAACTTTAAAGCGCCGTGTACACCGTCAGCGCTAGTGTTTGACAATGGTTTCCGGCTCATATCGTCAAATTGGAACCGTACGTGCCTTGCTGTGCTGAATTACACGATACAGGGAGCGGTGTTGTATGTTGTGAGATTCACTTATAACATTTGCTCCGTAACAATGCCCGACACAATGTTGCATTTCAACCGTGAATAAAATACTATTGTGGGGCGGAAACCGCACATCGAAAAATCAGTGAGCGTCGCGTGAAATGCTACCGGTGCCGGCATCGGCATAGACGTCAAGAAATATGGCCAAACGTTGCGCACATACGAAATATATGGCACAATAGAACGCGGCCGTGTCGGGTCGTGCCGGGCTCTGTGACTTTTTATTCATACCAACTGCTTATTTTGATAATCTCTAGGCTATTCTTACGAAGTTTTGCTAGAGGCAAGCTGGAAGAATCTTTTTGTAAATAGTGATCTTTTAGTGTTATTTGAGAAAAGTAATACTTATTATATATACTTAGTGTGTATCTTTCAACTGTAATTTGTTTAGTAAGAAGTTGAGGACTTGTATAACATTAATTATTTGGATACATCAATTACTAGATGATGCCCGCGACTTAGTCTGCGTGGATTTAAGTTTTTTGAAATCCCGTGGGAACTCTTTGATTTTCCGGGATAAAAAGTAGCCTATGTGCTAATCCTGGATATTATTTATCTCCATTCCAAATTTCAGCCAAATCCGTTCAGTAGTTTTTGCGTGAAGGAGTAACAAACATACACACACACACACATACAGACCTTTATAATATTATAGTGTGATTTATTATTATTACAATTGTTCAGGCACGATTTTTGAGATCGCCAAAATATACCTAATATTTAGTTGAAAAATAAAAATGTTTGAATAGTATTTTTGTTGAAAATCTGTCATATTTTTCAATTTTTTATTTATTTAGCGATTGAAAAATTAGCTCTAAATTTTGACAAGCTACAAATGAAACGGGATAATTTGTTCTGATTTATAGACTAGGATAAAGGCATAATTCAAGCAGATATGATTAAACATTTTACAGACATGTTAAACACTTGAAAGGTTTATCATATTTACACAAATATACATAAATATGATAGACCTTTCAGATGTTCAACATTTTTTTTAAAATACCTTCAATGTATAATTCTCGTTATTTGCACTTTGTGACTTCAGCAAGCGCAGTACCATTGGGGCTGAGTTTCGAAGCAACTGCTGTTAACTTTAGGGAGAAATCTTGCCTCGCAATATTCTCAAAGACGAAAAGACCGAGCGATGCAAATAAGGAAGCTTTATGTACATTGGGATTTCGTTATAAAAATATCGAACTTTTCTCGGAACTTATAAAAATTAGTTGGAAACTCGCTGAATATGTTTTCAGTACGACAACAAAGATGTCAACTAAGCGACATGCATAATATATTATCTTTATGAAAGTTTAAAATAAGTGGCGAGATAGCTTAAGTTATGTATTTTTCTAGTTTTCAGATTGCTATTAGAAATGATGTATAGTTTTGGATTTTGATACACAAACTAAAGTTTTTCGTAGTTAAATCATGACTCGGGCAAAATATCATGAATTTAGGGAAGAAGATTACTTATATTTTGATTACATACTAGAGAAGATGAAAATGACCAGTTCAGTCCTTGAGTTCTTGCCCAGTAAAAGTGAAAATTTGTGATAGACAACGCAAACGAACTTACATATTCAATCCATATATTGAAATAAATCAATAATTATGATTGATTTTTTTCAAATAGATCGTTCATGAAACTTTTCATTGCTCTATCAGTTTCCAAAATATAATGGGTTATTATCTCCTAATTAACTTTCAATGGATCCAGTAGGTAAATTGGATTTCAAAATGATGACGCAATTGTATAGTGAAATCTGCCCGTTTAAACTATTTAATTTGTTGAGCCGTTATTTAAAGTAATTAATTTTAAATTGACTTTAAAATTAATTTAAACAATTGTATTATATGTATAAAATACTGTCGGACATCTGGGATTTTGTAAGGGTAATGTTCAATTTAACTTGATTTCTTTTGTTCTATTCACGTTCTAGAATTAAATAAATTATGCGAAGTTCAGGGCCTGGATTCGTGGAAATTGGATTTATAAAAATATAGCTCTCAAGTTGGTTACTTGGGAATTAAATTTTTGCACCACGTGCTTGCCTAAGCGGTGATTGGTTAGTGACATTTAGTGGCTAAGATACCCATCCTCTGTGGCCATATAGGCGAAGGTTCGGCGTTCGACCCCGGGCATGCACCTCTAACGTAACGGAGTTTTTTAACGTATATGTTTTTAACAATTACATATCACTTTGTTTAATGGTAAAGGAAAACAAGAAAAATCTGCACATCTGAGAATTCGCCTAATGTTCTCAAAGTTGTGTGAAGTCTGCTAATCTGCACTTGGCTAGCGTGGTGGACAATGGCCAAAACCGTTCTCATTCTGAGAGAAGATCCGAATTTAGTGTATAGTAGTGAGGTGGCGATAGATTGATGATAATCATAATGATGATGACTCGTTTAAGGTTCAGCGCACACCTGCAGTATGGAGCCGAGGCGCAACGCAACTTTTTGATAACAACTCAAATTCAGATTTATTTACTTTGGCACAATGACAGCAACTCAAAATGACATTGCTCCTTGAATCTCTTCAGTATTTTGTTCTCTTTGTACCAATTTCTACGAAAGCGTTATATTTGGCGTTTATAAAACGGATGATATTACAAAGCTCCAACAAACAAAAGTAGTGATAATATGAGCATTGTGCAAGGTTTAATGTTATATAGATGTATAATAGGAAGTTAATTGAAGATAATAAAGACATTGCCAACAAAAAGGAACGTAAAAGACAAAAGACGGGACGTAGAAAAATCCCGACTTATCGCACGATTGGTGTGGAGACGTGACAAATAGCCTGTTGTTCACTAAATCAATGTTGGAGGAATTTGAAATCAAAAGTAATTTGCGTACGCGGAAACATGGAATGAGATGAACGTTGAGGAAAGTACGCCAGAAAATTCAAAAGGAAAGCAATGTGAAGCGGGCGGAGGAAAATTGGCTTCATTAAATACAAGGGCGTTACAGCATACTAGAGATGTTACGGATGTCTTATTGGATCAGATTCGCAATAGGAATTTTTTAATACATTCGATTCGTGTTGGAATTGCTTTCGCAATAGAAATTGAAGTCACAACTATTCACGTTTATCATTCAGCACTGTGGGTGATGTTTCTATTTTGGACTGAAGTATTCTGGAGAACTATTGGTACATGATCATCATCAACAACCTATTGCCGGTCTACTACTGAGCATGGGTATCCTCTCATAATGAACTGGTTGAAACCATACTGCATGTGATGGCTAAGTGTAGATCGGCAGACTTCTCACACCTTAGAAAACATTATGGAGAACTCTTAGGCATGCACGTTGCCTCACGATGTTTTCCTTTACCTTTAAAGTAAGTGATGTTTAATTGCTTATAATGCACATAACTCGCGTGTCCGGGATCCTTCAAAAACCACTTAACCACCGCTTGATATTGGTACTTATATCATTATAAAAGGATTATAGCTCAGACATACGTAATTACCGATATACAAATCTGCAATGAAAAATATTTTGTCAGGAAAACCAAACCAATTAATTAATAACACGTACCTAATTATTGAAGGTGCATGTAATTGACGTAGGTAAGTAATGAATTGAGAAAATAGTTGGCCATAAATAAGATTATAAAATACTAGTTAATATTTATGTGCCTAGTAATTATAGTATACGTATGCATTTTTGAATAAGGGTGAAGCTGACTCCCAAATTCTTGCAACATTTTACATACCTACTAATTCGTATAACTGTCAACGCTGTCAGGCGCGACCGATATGAGCGCCGTGACAGAGACCGGAGACCTCTGGAGACAGAGACATGCGACATCGACTGACATTTTGCATGCATGTGGTGGATGCATTTGACGATCCAAAAGTACTTTGTAAAAGTTTGATTTAATAAAAAAATATTTTTATTTTATTTTTGATTAGTTGCGTTAGTGGGTAACAGGACTAGAGAGAAAGTCGCTGTCTCCTTTTCTTAAAAAAATTCTTCTCAGGAAGCGGTAAAAAATGAGTTTGGTGTGGGTTCATCCCAGACCTGGGTACGTTTGGAATTCTCGTAGCTTTAGTTTTAAGATTATGTAATTAACATCGATGTATAAATTGTCACCATTAGAGTATTATTTTACAAATTCCGCAATTTGACACTCAAAAAGTGTGCAATGGTACCCAATTTGAATGAGTGATATGAATTTTGAATGCCTAGTAGAGTCCAGATCCGCAGATTTCTATCGCAAAGGCATTATGATCTTTTGGTTGAGATGGCAGAAGTAATAATAATAAAGGTTTAATACCTACTTCGATAAACAAATATACCTACTTTTTCGTAGAAAAAGGTGTTTGAATTTTTCAATATAAAATGGCAATTTCATACTTTAACCCCTAATAATTTAATATGTAAAGCAAAGTAAGAAACTGAACACTCATTAGCGAAACCTAACTTGACCAATTTTAATTTGAATATCATGTATTATTTCATGCGCTACTTCGTGCGAGTTTTCAGTAGAAATTAATGTGTGAATTAGTCTTATTCAAATTAATGTATATTAGAACTTTTTACTCATATTCGTGAGTTTATTTCGCACCCAGTTTTTCTTTGATACTGATTGCAGTTAGGTATATTTCTAATAGTTAACTATATATATCCATGCATAAAATCACGTCCTTCCGTTATTCAGTTGCAACGTGATTGAATGACAAACTAATCAACCAACACACTTAGGCATTTATAATACTACTAGCTGATGCCCACGACTTGGTTCCCGTAGATACAGGTTTTTAAAAATCCCGTGAGAATCCATGGATTTTTCGGAATTAAAAGAAGCCTATGTGTTAACCCATGGTATAATCTACTCCTATCTCTATTTCAAATTTCAGCCAAATCCGTCCAGTAGATTTGCGTGAAAGATTAACAATCATCCAAACATACGTACAAACTTTCCGTTTATAATATTATTATAGTAGGATAGGATGGACCGTGATTTAAATCTCTTCCGTGAATAATAATTAAAAAAAAAATCGGAACTTAACTAAAAGTGGCATAGCAAAATAGATGCAAATTCAATTACGAGTAACACGAACATTCAGGTAAACTATAGCGACCTAATTACCAGATTTTAGAGAGAGCTGCACGCCTCGCATATAACCGAGTAATCTACTTATGGAGAGCGATGCAGCGAGATCAAGTGTAATAACGTATCGATGATCTGAGTGCGCAAAATTGTGTATTTGCTCGAGCAAATACGGCAATTTGAGTAAATACGTGTTAGTATCCAACCAAAATAAGAGTAAATTAATTTTAGATTATTTATGGTTTTATACTTAAATATATATAAAAAAAAGGTGACTGACTCACGGACACGCACTCAACACACAGCTCAAAATAAAATAATTTTTATTTGATCACATAGTGCACATTTTGATAAAATCTAAAAACTATCACTTATTAAACGAATTAGATGTGAGCCCCTCATATGTTTACTACATAGATAAAGAAAACATTTCAATAATTTGGAAATTCGTTTTTTGTTAATCATAACAAATCATCGTTATTTCTAAATACATAATAATAAAGTTTATCTCATATTTCTCAAAATCAATCATATTATTACAGACGTATTAGTGAAGAATAAAACTAAGTAACAATGAAACTTCCGAAACAATTTGTTTTTTATTAAAAGCTATAAACATTTTTATTAGGCGCGCTAAATCTCGTTCTGAGAAATTTCCTCCAAATAATATGTGACACGCATTTTATATTGAACGCATGTTGTTTGGAATTCATGGACTCTCTATTCAATGAGCTATTTCGGCATGGCTCTCTTAATGATACGATCAAAAAGGCTCTTAATACCATCACACTAATATTATAAAGGCGAACGTTTGTGTGTGTGTGTGTGTGTGTGTGTGTGTGTGTGTGTGTGTGTGTGTGTGTGTGTGTGTGTGTGTGTGTGTGTGTGTGTGTGTGTGTGTGTGTGTGTGTGTGTGTGTGTGTGTGTGTGTGTGTGTATGTTTGTTACTCCTTCACGCAAAAATTAATGAAAATGCTGAAATTTAGAATGGAGATAGATTATACCCTGGATTAGCTCATAGGCTACTTTTTATGCCGGAAAATCAAAGAGTTCCCACGGGATTTTAAAAAAACCTACATCCACGCGAACGAAGTCGCGGGTATCAGCTAGTAATATAATAAGTACTTATATTCCAGAGCAATTACTTCGACAGGAGACGCTGGTTCCCTGGAAACGGGGACGGGCCCTATGCGGCTCGCAACGTGCGTTGATACATTGGTCCCATACATCTATGGTTGCGTGTCATATTCAGAGAGATAGACTTCAAGACAGAAATGGCTGAAGCAAGTATCTTATCGGGGGTTACATTTTCTTTCAACTTGCTGTCGAGACCCTGGGGCCATAGAGTCTTAATGTTAAAAATTCACGAAAGATTTCACTGCCATTACCTCATCTGTGACAGATAGGCTGGCTCATTTTTTGCGCAGAGGATCAACCTGGCTGTCCAGTGCGAAAATGCAGCCAGAATTCTTGGCACAATTCCACGCCTAAGTTTTACTGTAACATTTTTTAAACAGTTTTTCAAATTACAGTAATAAAATGGATAAATTGTGAAGAACATGAAAATAAGAAATATAAGACTCGGGATAGTTAAATATTACTCGCCCTATATTCGAGTTGTAGAGATCAGTTCTCCAGTAACTTCTTTCATAAATTATGAGCACAACTATTGTATGCACTTGATTCTACACAACTTTTATCGTTAGCCCATATTTAGAGTTTCTTGAAAATTCTTATTCTTGTTAGTTGATATTTAAAAAAAAAGCACAAAAACTTGTGGATGCATTTTATGATAATATTCCCTTCACATCATAGAATCACTATCACACCCATATTAAAAATGCGAAAGTGCATCTGTTTGTTAGTTTATTGGTTTGTCCATCAATTACGTCGCACTGGAGCAACGGATCGACATATTTTTGCATGGGTACAATGAAAGATCTGGAGAGTAACATAAGTTACTTTTTATCCGTGATTTTTTAACCCCCGACCCATAAAGAGGGGTGTTATAAGTTTGACGTGTGTATCTGTGTATCTGTGTGTCTGTGTGTCTGTGTATCTGTGTATCTGTGTATCTGTGTATCTGTCTGTGGCATCGTAGCGCCTAAACGAATGAACCGATTTTAATTTAGTTTTTTTTGTTTGAAAGGTGGCTTGATCGAGAGTGTTCTTAGCTATAATCTAAAAAAATTGGTTCAGCCGTTTAAGAGTTATCAGCTCTTTTCTAGTTTTCTTGTAGAAAAGAAGGTTAGATAACCGTTAGGTTCATAATATTATGTCAATAGACAAATGTCAAGCTGTCAAGATGGACGTTGCCTAAATACATAATTATTTATTTGAAAATGATGTTTTGGAAAACTCAGATACTTTGGATCGTCGGGGGTGTTATAAATTTTTAATTTACACTTGTCTTTTTATGTGATTTTTTACAAACCTAAATCCACGTGCATAAATAAAACAAGCTTATAATCTGCAATTGACTATAAATTCGTACATTCCCTAAACTTCTTCTTTTTTCCATAATTTAGAACGTTTCAGGAGGAAGATTTACATGTACCTATTACTCATCCACTTTAGGTAACAGGTAAGCCCCTCGACCAAAGCAGATTTTGAATTCAGAATCAGAAATTGTAAAAAACTTACTCGAGCCAATGTTCTGTAGTATCGTATATTTCAATACAAATGTGTACTTGCTTGGTTTCTCCACAAATAATTAAGTTTTATCCTTATTACAGCGAAAAGATAGAGCCAAGATTTTCTAGTATGCACGGAACTCTTAATGATATGTTATGAGGAAAATGAACGAGAAAGTTTTGCTATATCGTGGCAAAGCTTGTGTGGTGGCTTATTTATTGCAATCTGAATTGCAATGAAGCTGCATCCTAGCAAGCAAGTTCCAAAGGTGTTCCTGAGTTGGGTAACAAATTGGAACATAGCAAATAATCATACACAAGGCGCAAACTGGGTAAGTTGAAAGTTCGTCCAACTTGCTTTGGTAGCAATCTACTTCAACCTTATGCTCAATACATCCAAAATATATTTATTTTATAATTTAAGTTATTGGGCGAACTAATAAATTACGAATAAAAACAGAAGAAGTAAAAAATGGTAAGAATTGAATCGCAATACTAACAATAATTACGATATAATTATTGAGCACTAACTCGCCAACAAACTGATATACAGTTTGGCGAGACATATTTTTATAAGGATTTTTTGTGTCTGTATATTAATAAATTAAAAAAAAAATTGTTTTTAAAGGTTTATTGTTGATATCAAAAAAACTATGTTTGTTTTATTTTTCCTGTAAAATATACCTACATAAATTTCTATTAACCATTATTATTTCAAATTTTACGATATAATAAACTTCAGAGATACGGGGGAAGGGGGGAGGGGACCGTATTTTTTGACATTTTGCACGATAAGTCACAAACTATTACGCATAAAAATTAATAAAACTGTGACAGACGGACGGAGAACGTACCAAGGGTTCCATATTTACCATTTTGATACGGAACCCTAAAACAATACATATAGAGTTAGTATGGTACAGATGTAAAATGATATGTTACGAGACAAACAAAGGAGGAAGTTTCCTTATCACACCATATCGGTATGTTTATGTGGATTGCCGAGAACCGGTGTTCTAACGAGTAAGTTTCAAAGGCGTTCCCGAGCTAACAAATTGGAGCATGGTGCTGGTAACTCGCAAACAATCATACACAAGGTACAAGTTAGACAAGTTTGGACCGTGCGCTTAGAGTTCATCTGACTTTTGATAGTAATTTACTTCGGTATTGCGGTCAGGAGAGATGAGCTTAGGTAACGTACTTAGGAGTTCGGTGCAATCATGTCGGAATAGTTTTGTATGACAAGTGACATAACGTAAAGTTTTAGGTGGATATACGTTCTTTACGTTACTTACGTCCGTTTTCAATATTCAATCATGTCGATCAGTTACTTAGTAACGTGGTTATTTGTCAAAAACACCATACAATTTTTGAAAAATAACAACGCTGCTATGTAACTTATCTCCAGATTGCGGATAGATTGAAAATTGAAAATGGACGTTAGTCTTTATGTTATTATCCATCCATGATCCATCGTTTTCGACGGATGTTGCTTGCGTAGTCTGGTTTGGATTCGGCTTGGATGCATAGCGCAAGCATTCAAACTTCATACAAGTTTAAATCTTTATTTTCAGAGACTTTTATCTTTTATAATGCCAGTCCCATTCTGTAAATATATTGATATAATGATATTGTTGTTAAATTGTTCAATTAAAATTAATAATATTCAATTTATTCGAATTGGAAATATTCTCGGCTGCGAAAACCTAAAACGAAATGGGATCTAGTGCGCAACTCATATAGAGAGACTTTTATCCTTTTGGACGATGTCAGTCCCATCGTAAAAATAGATAATTACCTAATATAAAGTATATTTAGTATATTGTTGTTAAATTGATCCATGAATAATGCTCCAAATTGGGAATATTCACGGCTTCGAAAACGAAAAACGATATTCGGATCGCAATCCTTCATACAAAATTGGTACTACGGCTATTTTGGACCGAGATTACTCGGATACGGATCGAATGTCGGATCGAGCGTGTAAAAAGCCTTAAGTTCCTACTTTGCGTTTTTAGAATTTGGTCGTTGGTCGATAACATCTTTCTATCGGAAATGTCGGCATGAACTTTGGAATTCAGTAGGTACCTCATAGTAATGATGGCAAAAGTAAGTTCATAGTCGCAAGGAAGTTGGAGTTAGCGGCTTGTTTATATGACAATTGGCATTGCAATGAAACGACATTCTTGCGAGTCACTTCAAAGGCGGTTTCGAGCTGGGTAACCAATTGAGCACAGTTCCTGGAAACGCATATATAATATTCAGATCATAGACAGAGCGCTATGTAAAGCAAATCCTAAGTTAACATTGATTGCTAGGTAGTTTAGAACTATGTGGAAGTACATACAAGTTGATTATGGTTGTGATAGTAATTTGATTAGGTAAGTTACGAAAGTAGAAAAGTTTGATTTTACTTTCTTTTTCCTAAACTTAAACCGACTACCTACTCTTACGACGACTCATTTTTAATCTAAATAAAAATAGCGAGCAAACGGGCAAGCGAGTCACATGATGTTAAGTGATTACCGCCGCCCATGAACATTTGCAGTACCAGAGGCAGCGCCAAAGATATTCAAACATATTTCATGTAGAATTTTTTCGTTTATCACATCTGGGCTCTTGGCTTCATAGTTCAATCGTCATGACGCTATATACTTAGTTTTTGCCCACAACTTCCGCCACGTATAGTAATATACATATATCACTTAAAGCACATTACTTCTGGATAAAGTAGCTTTCTAATGGTGAAAGAATTATCAAAATTGGTTATAGAGTTTATCGATTACAAACAAACAACCAAATCTTTCTTTCAGTATTAGATGACACGTGAAAACCTAAACATGTCACAATTAGATATAACGACGACCCGAGAAACATGCAAACATAAACTGCAAAATTCATAATCCTTTGGGTACATTTTCTTATTTTATATAGTAACTGGTGCTCAACACGTAGGATTTGATAGTGAAAAGTAAAAACATTTTGTTATTCCTCTTATCTACTTAAGAGGAAAACCATCTCGAATGACTTAGACGATTTCACCTTCAAACTAGCAATTTTGACATGTCATGACCCTCTATTGACAATTAATCAAGCAGACATTTCAATCTGCGAAATTTACGCGGACTTTTAGTATTTTGACGTAGGAGGGTAAAAGATCCAGTACATGAACGAATAAGGATTACCCTGACTTTCACCTAAAATTAAGATATATGAGAATTGTTCTATATATAATTTTTATTTTTTGTGTATCTGTACACAGTATATCAAAAAATCAAATAAAATGCGTGGTATTAATTATTATAAATTATTTTATTTAACAAAAGGATAAATTGCCAGTAAATGAACTGGAAATTTCAGTGAATGAACGAACTCTATCTAGTGCATAAACTCTCGATTCCTATTAATAAATTCTTAAGTATATTTTCGGCTTGGAATTCAAAAAAAATTGTCAGATTTTCAGTTTTTGACTTATTGTATATTTTTTTCTACATTTTTCGCGATAAATCAAAAACTCTTTTACATAATAATAATAAATAAAACCTGTTTTAGAATGTATAATAGAGCCCTTTCATATGATATTATCCCCTTTGGTATAGTTATCTTAGTTTGAAAGTCACCTAAATTTTCTGGAAAACAGTCCAAATGACTACAGAGAAAATGAAACTTAACGCCCTTGTTGCATCCAAGTCGCTGGAAGTGCAACATCAGCTACTGAATGTGTTAAGAGTAGTGAGAATAATATACCGTAACACAAGTGTCTGATGTTATCAGATTTGTTCCTTTGAGCCGAGAAGCCACATGTTCTGATGCTTTTTAGACAATCTAAGATCTCTCATTAAGTGATCCAAATAATTTTGATTTAATGGTCTAAGTTGAGATGTAAAAAAGTCACTACATCGTCACTACCTTCTGAAAGTTCTTGAAATGGTAGATTAGAGGTACTGGGTTGGGGCTGAGGTACAGATTTATCACCAGAAGTCAGAATCGTTCAAATTACAGACTGCAAGTTACAATAGAGCCGCTTGGAACAATTTTTTTGCTGTTTCTTCTGGTAATATTCACAACGCAGAAATAATAATCATCATGGTGTTTAGATGGTTCGCGCCAAATAATAAAATTTTTTTTTAGTAAAAGTAGTTAACTATTCTTATTTGCTCATAAACGCAACGAGGAAATACAGCTTCCACATATAAAAATTGGAGTCCAGGCCTTGCTGTTAGCTGCTAATGGGTTCTCAAAGTAGCCCGAGTATGCTTGTTTTACTGGGCACAAAAGGAAAGAATGAAAGGAGCTTACCCAGTACATCTTAAAAGATCCGTTATAGATACATGCATCCTGCCATGCCTTACCTATGCCAGCCAAACATGGGTCCAGACAAAGAATATAAAAAGAAATAGTAACTTGCTAAAGGGCGATGGCAAGTTGCATAAATTAAGCAAAAAATATTCAAAGTGAGAATTGAAGACATAAGAAAAAAGACAAAGCCTACAGACACCTTGAGACATGCCCTAAAACTGAAATGCAAATGGTCATATTGTATCGATTTTTACAGATGAAAGAAGGACAGGTAGGTAGACCGAAGACGCGTTGGTCTAATGCTATTGTGCAAATCGCGAGAGAAAATTAGCTTGATAGTACCAAAGACAGAGAGAAATGGGGATACCCAAGAGGGATCCATATCCAAGAAAGAAGAATACCAGAATAAATATAAAAAAAATTCAAAAGAAAAATAAAACCGATTTCAAAATCACAAACACTAAAAAGTAAAAAATAATTTAAGTTATTGTGGTTTTTGAAGTCGGTTTTATTTTTCTTTTGAAAATTTTTTATTTCAAAATTTTTAGTGGCCCCACTGTACTATAATAATATGCCATGCCCAGCTAAAACCCTACTGTTTACTAAGCAATTACACTGATCGCGAGCAATTTGCTCTTATCCATTGAGAAGTTCTGTTCTCCATCTCAGAAGATATTCATCAGAACTTGGGATGAATATGGGACCACCTGCAAAGTATACCTAGCTTTTCAAAAAAAAAATAATTTCCAAATCGGTCCAGGCGTCTTTGAGCAATCGATGAACATACATTAAAAAAAAATTGAATTTGCTCTTATCCATTGAGGAGTTCTGTTCTCCATCTTCAAAGATATTCATCAGATCTTTACCAAATTTATATGGGACCACTTGCAAAGTATACCCTATCAAACAAAAAAAAAATCCAAATCAGTCCAGGCGTCTTTGAGTAATCGGGGAACATACATAAAAAAAAAGATACCGACGAATTCAGAACCTCTTCCTTTTTTTAAAGTCGGTTAAAAATATACTAAGATTTACTAACATGGTGTTATACCACAGAGTAGCAAACAGAGGCAAAGCTTCTAAGAAGTGAGCAAATTTTATAACTATTTTGGTAGGGTTGGCACTGGAGGATACAATTTAATTAACAATAGTTATTTGTTCAACAAGTTTGGTAAAGTTTGTTTTTGTTGTTATTGCTTAGTTTAAATATCGATCTTTAAATATCGATCAATAGATCTAAATATCGATTTTGAACGAAATCAGTCAATTTAGAAAGAATTTCAAAATGGTGTCGACTTTTTTAAATTTTGGTAACAGTTTCTTATTTTGTGATCCCAGGGAGCTCTAAATATCGATTTTGAACGAAATCGGTCAATTAACAAAGAATTTCAAAATGGCGTCGACTTTTTAAATTTTGGTGACAGTTTCTTATTTTGTGATCCCAGGGAGCTCTAAATATCGATTTTGAACGAAATCGGTCAATTAACAAAGAATTTCAAAATAGCGTCGACTTTTTTAAATTTTGGTAACAGTTTCTTATTTCGTGATCCCAGGGAGCTCTAAATATCGATTTTGAACGAAATCGGTCAATTAACAAAGAATTTCAAAATGGTGTCGACTTTTTTAAATTTTGGTAACAGTTTCTTATTTCGTGATCCCAGGGAGCTCTAAATATCGATTTTGAACGAAATCGGTCAATTAACGAAGAATTTCAAAATGGCGTCGACTTTTTTAAATTTTGGTAACAGTTTCTTATTTTGTGATCCCAGGGAGCTCTAAATATCGATTTTGAACGAAATCGGTCAATTAACAAAGAATTTCAAAATGGCGTCGACTTTTTAAATTTTGGTAACAGTTTCTTATTTTGTGATCCCAGGGAGCTCTAAATATCGATTTTGAACGAAATCGGTCAATTAACGAAGAATTTCAAAATGGCGTCGACTTTTTTAAATTTTGGTAACAGTTTCTTATTTTGTGATCCCAGGGAGCTCTAAATATCGATTTTGAACGAAATCGGTCAATTAACAAAGAATTTCAAAATGGCGTCGACTTTTTTAAATTTTGGTAACAGTTTCTTATTTTGTGATCTCAGGGAGCTCTAAATATCGATTTTGAACGAAATCGGTCAATTAACAAAGAATTTCAAAATGGCGTCGACTTTTTTAAATTTTGGTAACAGTTTCTTATTTTGTGATCCCCAGGGAGCTCTAAATATCGATTTTGAACGAAATCGGTCAATTAACAAAGAATTTCAAAATGGCGTCGACTTTTTAAATTTTGGTAACAGTTTCTTATTTCGTGATCCCAGGGAGCTCTAAATATCGATTTTGAACGAAATCGGTCAATTAACAAAGAATTTCAAAATGGCGTCGACTTTTTTAAATTTTGGTAACAGTTTCTTATTTTGTGATCCCAGGGAGCTCTAAATATCGATTTTGAACGAAATCGGTCAATTAACAAAGAATTTCAAAATGGCGTCGATTTTTTTAAATTTTGGTAACAATTTCCTGTTTTGTGATCCTAGGGATCCTCAGATATTGATTTTGAACAAAATCTATGACAGTTCAAGAAAATAGATTTTAAACACTATTTAAATTATTATCATTAACATTAAATTAAATGAAAACACGACGCGCGACGTGTACTGCAGCCCCTGAACTTGAGCACAGGCCGAGCCGGTATAAACCGATTTCTCTCCGTACGCGACGTAGCGCCTGTGCTCACGCACACACGCGCCTCAAGCTTGTAGTAGTGTACCTATCGTAGCGCGCTTGTATGAAGCTTTGACTCTGTTCGCTACTCATGTGGTTATACAACGCAATACCACACTCACAAACACTCGTACAAACATACAACACACTCATACACACACATGGACGCACGCACACGCACTTTTGAACGGTTTGAACGGAACACGGTTTTGAAATTGAAATTGAAAAAAGTGTAAGAATTTGTAAGAAAATATTTAAAAAAGGTATATCAGCCGGTTTTTTATTCCAGCTCTTAATACATGTAAAAACGTCCAATCTGTTCATTTACTCGAGCCTTTACCCTAGTACCTAATTATATCGACCGCCCCATATCAAAACAAAGTAAATGTCATTTTTCCGAAAATCGTTTTATGTCATAAGCCTAACTTTCATAGTATGTCCCGTTGTATTGTAAGGACACCCACATTAAAGTAAAATTAAAAGCTAGTAAGTCGCTTTGACCATTTTAAAACATAGTAAGTCTTTGAACTGGCTAGGTTTTTATAGATTAATGCGCCTTACTAAGTTTTTAAAAGGAATTAGATTAAATAAAATAAATATCACCCATTATCTAAATACCATGTCAAAACAGTAAATACTTAATAATGCATTAAAACTTAAAAGTAAGATAGGAAAAGTCAATGACCTCTACATGTCAACTGTTAAATATGGTTTGCAAGGGAAATACTTTGCATACTTACATAATGTTTTTAGGATTCCATATCTCAAAAGGAAACACGGGACCCTTATAGGATCACTTTGTTGTCTGTCTTTCTGTCCGTCTGTCCGTCTGTCGTGTCTGTCAAGAAAACCGATAGGGTATTTCCCGTTAACCTAGAATTATGGGCAGGTAGATAGGTCTCAACTCTCATAGCCCAAGTAAAGGAATAAATCCGAGAACAAATTTCGTGATTCTAGATCAACGGGAAGTACTGTATAGGTTTTCTTGACGGACGGACGGACAAATGGACAGACAACAAAGTGATCCTTTAAGAGCTCCGTTTTTCATTTGAGGTACGGAACCCTAAAAAAGAAAATGATGCACATGTAATGAATAAATGTGTAGGCCAGTCTTCACACTAAAATATTTAAACCCCTTTAATTTAAAAACTGTCATAGCCTAGTGGTTAGAACGTCCGCCTCCTAATCGAAGGTCGGGGGTTCGATCCCGGAATCACGCACTACTAACTTTTCAGTTATGTGCGTTTTAAGCAATTTAATATCACTTGCTTTAACGGCGAAGGAAAACATCGTGAGGAAACCTGCATACCTGCAAGTTTTCCATGTTCTCAAAGGTGTGTGAAGTATGCCATTCCGCATTGGACCAGAAAGAACTACGGCCTAAACTTCTTTTGAATTTAAACCACTTACTAGGTTTTGATCTGAGAAAGAAATTTGACATTAATTGACAAAATTGAGAGACCTAAGCTTGTATAAGAACACAGAAGTGTCATAATTCGTGTTCACTTTGCCTAACGTCTCTCAGAGAGCAGAGAGAGATTTAAACTGTTTCTTATAATCACTGGCCATATTTCAAATGCGAAAGTGTGTTTGTTGGTTTAATATTCAATCACGCTGCAACGGAGCAACCAGTCAACGTGGTTTTTTGCATGGATACATTTAAAGACCTTGAGAGTGACATCTCTCTCCGCATCGTATTCTTTATTGCTGAGGGTTGTGACCTCTTTCCATTATTCCTACATCTAATGGTAGGTTTTCTTGGGATAATAATGCAGTGGGTTCAAAGAGCCTACGGAACTCGACTAGAAAAACGAGATTTTGACACTTAGGTTTAACGGTTATGAATTAGTTATTAATATCAGTGATAAAATTGATTAGGGCTGTCAGGTAAAATGACATTTATCTCGGAAAATCAAAGAGTGTCCACGAGATTTTTTTCCAAGTTTGCGCTACTAACTACATATATTATGAAGAGGAAAGGTTTGTTTGTTTGTTATCGATAAACTCTGAAACTACTGAACTACTTGCACTAAAGACATAATCATCAACATCAACCGACAGACGTCCACAGTGAACATAGGTCTTTAATAGGGTCTTCCACATGCTACGGGTTTGCGCCGCCTGAATCTTTGCGCTTCCGCTTGACGACAATCATGCTTTAAAGAAAGCAATGATGAGGTCCAAGTAGGAGCACGCTTACCTAGAAGATGCCTATTCACTCGTGGCTTGCAGGTATCTAAGGTATATATGGCAGGAAACACGGCTGCCGAAATGGCGTTCCAACCTTTAGGCTCTCCCCATTGCCCGCAGCATGAATCTGAGCTTTCTTATGAGACCCATGGTTATATTATGTACATATAATATCTCATAAGAAAGCTCTAACACACAATCCAGCTAAGTAAGTCCAATTTCGAAAAAAGCTAGCTAGCCGACAAATCTAACTCAGGCAGCCTTCGGGAACCTTCGAGATGTCTCTGTCCAAAATTCCTCAATGCTTGAAGAACAGTCTTTGAATAGTGCATATTGTCAGTGATGAAATATGGATCCGAAATATAGGTCTTTTTTTTGTACACAGGAAATGCCTGACGCATACCCCTCCGTCATGTGGGGCTTGCACCAAACTTGCACTACTACGAAATCCATTTCGGAACACGGCACCCGGAACGAGGCGCGCTATCTCCTAACATAGGTATAATACCTATTTAGAACACTTACTATCTGTCATCATAATCTATGACAACCTCCGAGTATTTACCTGGTAAAACCGTAACTTTAGAATAAAATTTAGTATATAAGCAGGCTTCATTTAGAAATGAAAAAATCCCTATTTTATTTTTCAACGATTATAAACACAACTTTCATTCAAAAATAATAAGCTTAAATTCATTTTAAATAATATTTTGCGACGAAATGACGCGCACAGTCCTTCCGCCATGACAGTCCAGTGGACACTGAATTCCATAGAGCGCCTGCAAGAAAATAAATAGCACAGGAAGTTTTTTGGTTAGTTTTAGATTATTTAAGAAACGAAAAACATTTAGTATAAAACTAACAGTTAAAATTGATTGCTAAACCTAAACATATCATTTTCTGGAGGTTGGCTTCAAAGTATCAAGATGTTAAAGAAAACTTTTACAGAACAAGTTGCGAACATCAATGTTTTCAACTTGGTTTTTTTTTTTATTGGGATAATGTATACTAAATAAAAAGAGGCCCTTATAATCTTCACAAACTGAAGTTTTTAATTGCATGTATTTAATAGCTGTTAATGCTTTAGAAAAATAAACAATTTACTTCAAAGTACAGCATTTTTGCGATTTGTCAAATAGCAATTACTCCAAATAATCCAAATAATTTTGATTTAATGGTCTAAGTTGAGATGTAAAAAAGTCACTACATCGTCACTACCTTCTGAAAGTTCTTGAAATGGTAGATTAGAGGTACTGGGTTGGGGCTGAGGTACAGATTTATCACCAGAAGTCAGAATCGTTCAAATTACAGACTGCAAGTTACAATAGAGCCGCTTGGAACAATTTTTTTGCTGTTTCTTCTGGTAATATTCACAACGCAGAAATAATAATCATCATGGTGTTTAGATGGTTCGCGCCAAATAATAAAATTTTTTTTTAGTAAAAGTAGTTAACTATTCTTATTTGCTCATAAACGCAACGAGGAAATACAGCTTCCACATATAAAAATTGGAGTCCAGGCCTTGCTGTTAGCTGCTAATGGGTTCTCAAAGTAGCCCGAGTATGCTTGTTTTACTGGGCACAAAAGGAAAGAATGAAAGGAGCTTACCCAGTACATCTTAAAAGATCCGTTATAGATACATGCATCCTGCCATGCCTTACCTATGCCAGCCAAACATGGGTCCAGACAAAGAATATAAAAAGAAATAGTAACTTGCTAAAGGGCGATGGCAAGTTGCATAAATTAAGCAAAAAATATTCAAAGTGAGAATTGAAGACATAAGAAAAAAGACAAAGCCTACAGACACCTTGAGACATGCCCTAAAACTGAAATGCAAATGGTCATATTGTATCGATTTTTACAGATGAAAGAAGGACAGGTAGGTAGACCGAAGACGCGTTGGTCTAATGCTATTGTGCAAATCGCGAGAGAAAATTAGCTTGATAGTACCAAAGACAGAGAGAAATGGGGATACCCAAGAGGGATCCATATCCAAGAAAGAAGAATACCAGAATAAATATAAAAAAAATTCAAAAGAAAAATAAAACCGATTTCAAAATCACAAACACTAAAAAGTAAAAAATAATTTAAGTTATTGTGGTTTTTGAAGTCGGTTTTATTTTTCTTTTGAAAATTTTTTATTTCAAAATTTTTAGTGGCCCCACTGTACTATAATAATATGCCATGCCCAGCTAAAACCCTACTGTTTACTAAGCAATTACACTGATCGCGAGCAATTTGCTCTTATCCATTGAGAAGTTCTGTTCTCCATCTCAGAAGATATTCATCAGAACTTGGGATGAATATGGGACCACCTGCAAAGTATACCTAGCTTTTCAAAAAAAAAATAATTTCCAAATCGGTCCAGGCGTCTTTGAGCAATCGATGAACATACATTAAAAAAAAATTGAATTTGCTCTTATCCATTGAGGAGTTCTGTTCTCCATCTTCAAAGATATTCATCAGATCTTTACCAAATTTATATGGGACCACTTGCAAAGTATACCCTATCAAACAAAAAAAAAATCCAAATCAGTCCAGGCGTCTTTGAGTAATCGGGGAACATACATAAAAAAAAAGATACCGACGAATTCAGAACCTCTTCCTTTTTTTAAAGTCGGTTAAAAATATACTAAGATTTACTAACATGGTGTTATACCACAGAGTAGCAAACAGAGGCAAAGCTTCTAAGAAGTGAGCAAATTTTATAACTATTTTGGTAGGGTTGGCACTGGAGGATACAATTTAATTAACAATAGTTATTTGTTCAACAAGTTTGGTAAAGTTTGTTTTTGTTGTTATTGCTTAGTTTAAATATCGATCTTTAAATATCGATCAATAGATCTAAATATCGATTTTGAACGAAATCAGTCAATTTAGAAAGAATTTCAAAATGGTGTCGACTTTTTTAAATTTTGGTAACAGTTTCTTATTTTGTGATCCCAGGGAGCTCTAAATATCGATTTTGAACGAAATCGGTCAATTAACAAAGAATTTCAAAATGGCGTCGACTTTTTAAATTTTGGTGACAGTTTCTTATTTTGTGATCCCAGGGAGCTCTAAATATCGATTTTGAACGAAATCGGTCAATTAACAAAGAATTTCAAAATAGCGTCGACTTTTTTAAATTTTGGTAACAGTTTCTTATTTCGTGATCCCAGGGAGCTCTAAATATCGATTTTGAACGAAATCGGTCAATTAACAAAGAATTTCAAAATGGTGTCGACTTTTTTAAATTTTGGTAACAGTTTCTTATTTCGTGATCCCAGGGAGCTCTAAATATCGATTTTGAACGAAATCGGTCAATTAACGAAGAATTTCAAAATGGCGTCGACTTTTTTAAATTTTGGTAACAGTTTCTTATTTTGTGATCCCAGGGAGCTCTAAATATCGATTTTGAACGAAATCGGTCAATTAACAAAGAATTTCAAAATGGCGTCGACTTTTTAAATTTTGGTAACAGTTTCTTATTTTGTGATCCCAGGGAGCTCTAAATATCGATTTTGAACGAAATCGGTCAATTAACGAAGAATTTCAAAATGGCGTCGACTTTTTTAAATTTTGGTAACAGTTTCTTATTTTGTGATCCCAGGGAGCTCTAAATATCGATTTTGAACGAAATCGGTCAATTAACAAAGAATTTCAAAATGGCGTCGACTTTTTTAAATTTTGGTAACAGTTTCTTATTTTGTGATCTCAGGGAGCTCTAAATATCGATTTTGAACGAAATCGGTCAATTAACAAAGAATTTCAAAATGGCGTCGACTTTTTTAAATTTTGGTAACAGTTTCTTATTTTGTGATCCCCAGGGAGCTCTAAATATCGATTTTGAACGAAATCGGTCAATTAACAAAGAATTTCAAAATGGCGTCGACTTTTTAAATTTTGGTAACAGTTTCTTATTTCGTGATCCCAGGGAGCTCTAAATATCGATTTTGAACGAAATCGGTCAATTAACAAAGAATTTCAAAATGGCGTCGACTTTTTTAAATTTTGGTAACAGTTTCTTATTTTGTGATCCCAGGGAGCTCTAAATATCGATTTTGAACGAAATCGGTCAATTAACAAAGAATTTCAAAATGGCGTCGATTTTTTTAAATTTTGGTAACAATTTCCTGTTTTGTGATCCTAGGGATCCTCAGATATTGATTTTGAACAAAATCTATGACAGTTCAAGAAAATAGATTTTAAACACTATTTAAATTATTATCATTAACATTAAATTAAATGAAAACACGACGCGCGACGTGTACTGCAGCCCCTGAACTTGAGCACAGGCCGAGCCGGTATAAACCGATTTCTCTCTGTACGCGACGTAGCGCCTGTGCTCACGCACACACGCGCCTCAAGCTTGTAGTAGTGTACCTATCGTAGCGCGCTTGTATGAAGCTTTGACTCTGTTCGCTACTCATGTGGTTATACAACGCAATACCACACTCACAAACACTCGTACAAACATACAACACACTCATACACACACATGGACGCACGCACACGCACTTTTGAACGGTTTGAACGGAACACGGTTTTGAAATTGAAATTGAAAAAAGTGTAAGAATTTGTAAGAAAATATTTAAAAAAGGTATATCAGCCGGTTTTTTATTCCAGCTCTTAATACATGTAAAAACGTCCAATCTGTTCATTTACTCGAGCCTTTACCCTAGTACCTAATTATATCGACCGCCCCATATCAAAACAAAGTAAATGTCATTTTTCCGAAAATCGTTTTATGTCATAAGCCTAACTTTCATAGTATGTCCCGTTGTATTGTAAGGACACCCACATTAAAGTAAAATTAAAAGCTAGTAAGTCGCTTTGACCATTTTAAAACATAGTAAGTCTTTGAACTGGCTAGGTTTTTATAGATTAATGCGCCTTACTAAGTTTTTAAAAGGAATTAGATTAAATAAAATAAATATCACCCATTATCTAAATACCATGTCAAAACAGTAAATACTTAATAATGCATTAAAACTTAAAAGTAAGATAGGAAAAGTCAATGACCTCTACATGTCAACTGTTAAATATGGTTTGCAAGGGAAATACTTTGCATACTTACATAATGTTTTTAGGATTCCATATCTCAAAAGGAAACACGGGACCCTTATAGGATCACTTTGTTGTCTGTCTTTCTGTCCGTCTGTCCGTCTGTCGTGTCTGTCAAGAAAACCGATAGGGTATTTCCCGTTAACCTAGAATTATGGGCAGGTAGATAGGTCTCAACTCTCATAGCCCAAGTAAAGGAATAAATCCGAGAACAAATTTCGTGATTCTAGATCAACGGGAAGTACTGTATAGGTTTTCTTGACGGACGGACGGACAAATGGACAGACAACAAAGTGATCCTTTAAGAGCTCCGTTTTTCATTTGAGGTACGGAACCCTAAAAAAGAAAATGATGCACATGTAATGAATAAATGTGTAGGCCAGTCTTCACACTAAAATATTTAAACCCCTTTAATTTAAAAACTGTCATAGCCTAGTGGTTAGAACGTCCGCCTCCTAATCGAAGGTCGGGGGTTCGATCCCGGAATCACGCACTACTAACTTTTCAGTTATGTGCGTTTTAAGCAATTTAATATCACTTGCTTTAACGGCGAAGGAAAACATCGTGAGGAAACCTGCATACCTGCAAGTTTTCCATGTTCTCAAAGGTGTGTGAAGTATGCCATTCCGCATTGGACCAGAAAGAACTACGGCCTAAACTTCTTTTGAATTTAAACCACTTACTAGGTTTTGATCTGAGAAAGAAATTTGACATTAATTGACAAAATTGAGAGACCTAAGCTTGTATAAGAACACAGAAGTGTCATAATTCGTGTTCACTTTGCCTAACGTCTCTCAGAGAGCAGAGAGAGATTTAAACTGTTTCTTATAATCACTGGCCATATTTCAAATGCGAAAGTGTGTTTGTTGGTTTAATATTCAATCACGCTGCAACGGAGCAACCAGTCAACGTGGTTTTTTGCATGGATACATTTAAAGACCTTGAGAGTGACATCTCTCTCCGCATCGTATTCTTTATTGCTGAGGGTTGTGACCTCTTTCCATTATTCCTACATCTAATGGTAGGTTTTCTTGGGATAATAATGCAGTGGGTTCAAAGAGCCTACGGAACTCGACTAGAAAAACGAGATTTTGACACTTAGGTTTAACGGTTATGAATTAGTTATTAATATCAGTGATAAAATTGATTAGGGCTGTCAGGTAAAATGACATTTATCTCGGAAAATCAAAGAGTGTCCACGAGATTTTTTTCCAAGTTTGCGCTACTAACTACATATATTATGAAGAGGAAAGGTTTGTTTGTTTGTTATCGATAAACTCTGAAACTACTGAACTACTTGCACTAAAGACATAATCATCAACATCAACCGACAGACGTCCACAGTGAACATAGGTCTTTAATAGGGTCTTCCACATGCTACGGGTTTGCGCCGCCTGAATCTTTGCGCTTCCGCTTGACGACAATCATGCTTTAAAGAAAGCAATGATGAGGTCCAAGTAGGAGCACGCTTACCTAGAAGATGCCTATTCACTCGTGGCTTGCAGGTATCTAAGGTATATATGGCAGGAAACACGGCTGCCGAAATGGCGTTCCAACCTTTAGGCTCTCCCCATTGCCCGCAGCATGAATCTGAGCTTTCTTATGAGACCCATGGTTATATTATGTACATATAATATCTCATAAGAAAGCTCTAACACACAATCCAGCTAAGTAAGTCCAATTTCGAAAAAAGCTAGCTAGCCGACAAATCTAACTCAGGCAGCCTTCGGGAACCTTCGAGATGTCTCTGTCCAAAATTCCTCAATGCTTGAAGAACAGTCTTTGAATAGTGCATATTGTCAGTGATGAAATATGGATCCGAAATATAGGTCTTTTTTTTGTACACAGGAAATGCCTGACGCATACCCCTCCGTCATGTGGGGCTTGCACCAAACTTGCACTACTACGAAATCCATTTCGGAACACGGCACCCGGAACGAGGCGCGCTATCTCCTAACATAGGTATAATACCTATTTAGAACACTTACTATCTGTCATCATAATCTATGACAACCTCCGAGTATTTACCTGGTAAAACCGTAACTTTAGAATAAAATTTAGTATATAAGCAGGCTTCATTTAGAAATGAAAAAATCCCTATTTTATTTTTCAACGATTATAAACACAACTTTCATTCAAAAATAATAAGCTTAAATTCATTTTAAATAATATTTTGCGACGAAATGACGCGCACAGTCCTTCCGCCATGACAGTCCAGTGGACACTGAATTCCATAGAGCGCCTGCAAGAAAATAAATAGCACAGGAAGTTTTTTGGTTAGTTTTAGATTATTTAAGAAACGAAAAACATTTAGTATAAAACTAACAGTTAAAATTGATTGCTAAACCTAAACATATCATTTTCTGGAGGTTGGCTTCAAAGTATCAAGATGTTAAAGAAAACTTTTACAGAACAAGTTGCGAACATCAATGTTTTCAACTTGGTTTTTTTTTTTATTGGGATAATGTATACTAAATAAAAAGAGGCCCTTATAATCTTCACAAACTGAAGTTTTTAATTGCATGTATTTAATAGCTGTTAATGCTTTAGAAAAATAAACAATTTACTTCAAAGTACAGCATTTTTGCGATTTGTCAAATAGCAATTACCTTAATTTGTAACGTGTTACGTTCACCCGTTTATTTATTGATTGAACAAATAGAATTGGATTAAGAATCATGAATATGGAAGATACAGATCGATTTTAGAGGGAGAGAGACACATTGAAATAAATTCAACAAAATCCAATAATACCCTTTTGAATATTCTACCACTCATCCGGCAAAAAGCTAATCCCTTGAATAATGGCGTTATAGATATCAACGTGGAAGCAGGCGTAGTGAAAAATATGCCAGCTGTCCCACTCTCAGTGTGTATGAAATTAATAAAGCTTTTAGATAATAAATTTTGTTTTGTTGAAGGCTTTATTGTTTCCGTGGCAATTAGCTGGTAATAGGTATATCAATTAGTCAATGCGGGCGCCTATGCCAAATTTAGTTATATGACCTCGTATAATTTTATTAGATTTTGAATGCACATTAATAAGCTTTACTACTAAACAAGGTATAAATCCTGTATTCATAATAATAATTCATAATAATATTACAAGTTCAAAAGTGTGTATGTCTTTCTGTCTGGCTTTTAACCGATTTTTACAAAGTTTGACATCTACAGAAGTAGTTTGTTTCCCAGGGAAGGACATAGGCTACTTTTGGTCAATGAAAATTAAACAGTTCCCACGGCATTTTAACACTAAATCCACGCGGATAAAGTCGCGGGTATCATCTAGTTCATAAGATTATTGAATTATGTATGCAATATGGATGATTCCTTTGGCTTTTCAGTGTTTAAATGTTCAAATGACGTTAAAAATTACATATGTTATATTAATCTGCATAAACAGAATTATCACGAATTTGTATTTCGACGTCACCTAAGCTAAGCTGGTATACCTCAATGATGATTTCAGGGTAAAGGCTATCCTTGCCAACGATCCCCCGTCGATTTCCTACGTATGATATTATTGTTCTTATCTCTATCTGCCCTGGTTCGTGCATTCTCGGTTCCTAGATCGGTACATTTGTGATAACCAAATTTCAAATTGCTGTGATTGGCTGAATTTACCATGTTCTTGCTGCGACAGTGAGTTTGAGCCACTAGCGGAACAATGTTAGCCGGTCAGAAATGATTGCAATTAGTCAACCTGTTTGACGTCCGTGTTCTGTTTTCGATTACAAAAAAGAAAAAATTGTTGTTGCAATCATCAATTTTAGCAAATAGTGAAAGAGAGTCGGCCAATCAGAGGTCACAACTACCGTCACACTTTCTGTCACACTATGGCAGTAGGCATACCGAGTAATGAAAACAATTTTTCATTCTGTCTAGGTCGAAGTAGGGTTGCCACCTGGCTCTTTTTGATTTACAGGCTACCACCATCAAAAATACGGGGTTTAGATTTGAAGAAATTTGAAATTTTGAAGTATTTGAAGAATATATATATAGGCGGTGTTTCTCTCTGAAATGCATGGAAAGCCTATTTAGATATTTCAGTTTATTTATAAGTTTTGTATTTTTTCTCTGTATGTTGCCGTATTTTGATTGGTGAACTGTGTTTGCAATGTGGTTTTAAATAAAGGATTTATTTATTTAAATAGCTTTTAAAAACTCTTAGTGTTGTAAAGCAAAATGTTATACATTTCATGTATACAATCTTCTCATTTCAACTTAAAATTACATTTAATTTGTAATTCCACCTTCACAGTATCAATACTATGGCCGTAGCCAGGAATCGATTGCGGGAGAGGTTTTATTAGGGCCGGAACTGAATCCTGTCATGAGGAAAAAAACATTCGCTCAACTTTATGGGCTAATTACCTGGTTAGTGGAATTTCGCCTTTCAATTTGACAGTGAGATAAAATACAACAATAAAAAAGCGCGAGCGCAGTGAGCGTAAGTGTTTTTGGTTCAATACAGAAAAAATTAAAATGAAAGGGAAACGAGTGTAGCCATAGCAAGATTTTATTTTTAAAGCTTCCTATCCATACTAATATTACGAATACGACAGTATATCTATTTGCCTATCTATTTGTTACCCTTTCACGGCCCATCTTCTTTACCAAAATTTTGGTACTTACTATTCAGAGGTAACTTGCATCCCAGACATTTTTTTTAGGCGGCTTTTTAGCCCGGAAAATCCCCCACGGAATTTTTAAAAATCTAAATTCATGCAAACGAAATTGCGGGGTTTACACCAAGTAATAGAAATTCAAAGCGCGAGTGAAGTGAGCGCGAAATGTTTGATATATTTCCAAAAAAAAATTGGTAAGCAAATGCAAGAAATAGTGTAAGTATTATTTTAGGCTTAGGTTTTTGACGGCTTCCCAGGCGCAGTCGCCATTTCGAAATTTCTGGTCTGGTGGGAGGCTTCGGTCATGGCTAGTTATATGGTTAGTATGGCCCTAACGGCCAAGAAATTAGACTGCATCATCACTTACCACTAGAAAAGATTAAAGTCACGGGCTAACTTGTATAAAAAAAGGCTTACATCCTCAAACCAAGCCCCGCCGCCTTGGCTACGACCATGATCAATATCGAGTGGGTTTCGGCTACGCATTGCCGCAAAAGGAAAATATTCTTTCTACTGGACATAACGTCAGTGTTTGATTTCGCCAGCCAGCTCCTGCTGAATTTGTAAAAAACCGGCCAAGTGCGAGTCAGACCCACGCACCGAGGGTTCCGTATTCGGGTATTTTTTCCGACATTTTACTCGAGAAATCAAAAACTGTTATGCATTAAAAAAATATGCATAAAAATAAATAAAAATCTGTTTTAGAATGAACAGGTAAAGCCCTTTCATATGATAACCCACTTGATATATGTAGTTATCTTACTTTGAAAATTGAAAATACTAATATTTGTTCATGAACACATGACAGACGGATAGAAGGACAGATGGACAGACGGACAGACGGAAAGACTGATAGACTGACAGACAACGAAGTGATCCTATAAGAGTTCTTTTTTGCTTTTGAGTTACGGAACCCTAAAAATATTTAGTTTTATTTGCCCTGTATTTTATTTTCATAATTACAGGTTTCTGTATCCTGAAATACGGGGTAACCAGTAAAATACGGGGCCTCTGGCAACCCTATTCGGAAAACACTGTCACATTCAAGTTAATGTCAAATATTTTGTTTTCAATTACAGAAAGCTGCATCAATCATTATTACAATATTTTCTTTGTTGTGATTGGCTGAATTTTTGAGTTTCAGCCAATAAACAGACTGTTTGCCAATTAAACGTCATAACAATATAAATGCCAGAAAGTTTAACCAAATAAAACAAACTTAATGAGAACCTAGTGAGAATGCAAACGGCACACAATTTATAATACATATTATGTTAGTCGTATATAATAGATATTATAGTAGTCGTTCACTTTGGTAATAGTCAGATTGTCATCAGTAAAATTGATATTGGTCGATGTATCGTAAATTATTGTTTCGGTGACAAATATTTTTATTATCTATTTATCTTTGAACAGTATGGAATAGAATGAAATGGAATGGAATACAATGATAAATTTTTATTCCTGTAAACTTTTAGGTAAACTTCAAAGTGTTTTTGGATGGTCAGAAAAATTTACCACTGGTTCGGAATGCCGATCCTACGTTTTCTAGGGTTTCGTACCTCAAAATGAAAAACGGAACTCTTATAGGATCACTTTGTTGTCTATCTCTCTGTCTGTCGTGTGTGTCAAGAAAACCTCTAGGGTACTTCCCGTTGACTCAAAACCATGAAATTTGGCAGGTAACCTAACTGCGTAATTTTGGGTAGTTTTTTTAATCGATAAAGAAAGTTTGCGACATTGTTCTATAAAAAATTTGGATTCCAACTCCTCAACCCTGATGTTGCAGGGGACCTGACTACTAAAGCTAATGGGATTTAAAAAGTGTCGATTATTAATTGATATTGAAGGTATCTATACCAAGTAAACACTTTGTCGTTGACCTCAACCCTGATGCTGTAAGAAATTGCATTCCTAAATCCTGGTGATCCCTCGGGATTTGAAAAGGATCATCCGTTTAAATATTCTTACGTGATACAGAAACAAGTTGCATCCCGGGGACGGGCTATTACGGAGAGGCAACTTTTGTTCTGGGAAATGAAAGGATCGGGATTTTTAAAAACCTAAATCCACGCGAGCGAAGCTGCGGGCATTAGCTAGTTGTAAATATATTTAGAAGCTACTATAAGATAATAGATAAGGTACTTATTTCCTTATATTTTTATTGTATGGCAGCGCGCGGTTTTAAATTATAAATTGCACGTCCTGTCCTTTTCTGTAATACATTTTTTTCTCAATATCTACAGCTTTATCTCATAGCAAGAGTCCGTAAGACATAATACAGTGAAAATAAGCAAAATATACAATTTTTGCAGTTTCCACGTCAGTACCTGTCGAATTTTTCTAACAGTGTAAGCAGCAGAGCTGAGTTTACCATCAAGTGTTGATATGTGGGTGTTCCATAGAAGCTTTGCATCTAACATTATACCGAGAAACACGGGGTTCTCCTTTATTTTCAACATATGATTATTTATCAATGAATTTATGTCATTTAAGGTCCTGGTATTGGGCAGTGTGAATTCAACACACTTAGAATTCTTTGCATTTGGAAGTAAATTGTTAGCAATAAATCAGAGAGTGACCTGTGATATGGCATTACATATAGTATACATTGTCAAAAATTATAATATTAAAGCTGTGCGTATTGCGTGAGGAATAGGTTGCAAGAGAGTTGCAACTTGCAGGGTTTGATGCATGCGCTATTGCCAGCAAACATGAGACATATTTTTATCTACAGGCAACGTCTACGCATAACGGTAGGTAACGCATACGTCTAACGCAAGTTGAAATGTACCAGTGTATTTAGTTAGACCTATCGACAAGTTTGGAGTTGGGTGCAGTCTAAATGTGGCCCGTGTGTTTAGACTGTCAGTTTCTGTCAGTTTCACGTGTCGTCCCCCGCACTTCACCACCCCGCTTGCACAAATCGAGACAGCACGAAATTTTCAAGATTTCTGGGTGTAATTTCTGGTTTTCGTAGTTCCCACATAATTATAACAATATAAAATATATAACGATAATTTTTTTACTACATAATATTCATTAAATTTTCTAGGTCTGTGGTTTTTCCAAATTTCATTAAATTGCTTCGTTGTCTAGAAAAACGAGCACAAAGTTGGGCCTTTTTTTAAAGAAAAATACAAATCTTTGAGCCCCTGTAATTTTAAAACTACATATTTTTAGAAAAATCTAAAACACCACAGACACAGATATTAGTTTCTAGACTATGTCTGCAAAATTTCATGGACTTTGGTTGCTTAATATTCAAATGAAATGGGAACTACGATTGTATGGAGTAAGTGACGGAGAGAGCTCTGTTAAGTGGAAAAAGTTTTTGAGCCAATTACAGTGTGACTTACATTTCAACGTTTAACTATTCCTATTCCATAGGATTCATGCAATCTGGTTTTCCTAGTCCCAGTGCGGAATTAATACAAAAACAACTTCTTACATCACAGCCGGGGATTTCTCTTAGTTTCATTAGTTTTACTTGCTTCAATTCTCACACCAAATAGGATTTGGAAGATTTAGGCAATTTATCTAGTTGGCTTAAGTAGTTGTTGCTTATTACCCGTACGTAACAAAATTGTGGAATTTTTTTGTGTCTGAAATACATATAAAAAGGTACGTACGTCAAGTAATGCAAGCTAAATCACTACCCCATAATATTATCACTACCCATATTATAAATGCGAAAGTATGTTTGTTTGATTTGTTGCTCTATTGATTTGTCCTTTGATCACGTCGCAATCTAACAACGGATCGACGTGTTATTTTGCATGGGTGTAGCTATAAAGGCTACTTTCATCTCCGGGTTTATTGGTCTTTAATCACGCAGTAACGGATTGTTGTAATATTTTGCATGAATAATGGATAATGTTAAAGACCTGGAAAGTAACATACGTTTTTATCTCGAAAAATCAAAGAGTTCCCACGGGATTTCAAAAATCTTAATTCATCGCGGCCATACAATAATTATTATATAAAATGTAACATTACTGTTAAATTAAACAATGAATTCCTGATTTATACGATTTATGATTATCATACAAATCAGAGCCTTGTTGTAATATTGTTATACGAGAGATGGGTAATGTTATTTGGACCCAATATTGTCAGTCCAATTTGATATCGTATTGATGGATTACTTATTGTAAATGCTGTTTCATAATTCATATACATGTAATATTACAGTTATAAAAAATAGAAAAGCAATACGCCGCACCACAACATGTTCTGGGCTTCCAAAATAGAATTTCAGGAATCGACACGTGTCGCGTAGGGTGGACTCATGGCATGGAGGCTCAATGCATAATTGGCGAAAAATACAGATGTAGCTCAACGCGTTTTTTAACCCCCGACACAAAAAGATGGGTATTATTGACGTGTGAATCTGTGTATTTGTTTATCTGTCTGTGGAATTGTAACTCCTAAACGAGGTGTCGCTGGCGAGACAAACTCGATGTCTATATGCCGGCCTGGCCCCAAATATCCCTAGACAGAGACAGGTGGGAGGAAGAAACGAAGGCCCTTGCCGAGCATTGGTACAGTACGGGCTAACAATAATAATAAAAACATAATAATAGTAATTAATGATCAGGAAAATCAAAATTCTCACGTCAGTAATTGATACTACGAAACATTAACCTAACTTTGCTTTGCCCATAAATAATAATAGATAAAGGTAAGCAAATTTTTCGCGTTGTAGAATCTTCGGAAATTCTTCACAAATTGTGAGACACTTCAGAATTTATGAAGGAATTTCCAACGGTTGGATCGTAATGTTGAAAAACTTACTTTTGCAATACTTTTCCTAATTTTACTTATTTACTTTTAATTGGAAATATATTCTACTTATATTACAATATTTATTCATGTGAAAGTTTGGATGTTTGTTACTTCTTCACGCTACAATAACTAAACTGATTTAGATGAAATATAATAGAGATAGTTTAGCTATCTTAATTTCATCTAAATCGGTAGGGTATATCCTACTTTTTATACAGAAAAATCAAAGAGTTCCCGCGGGGTTATAAGAACCCTATATTTACAGAGACGAACTCGCGTTCATCATTTAGTACTTGGAACCTGGATAAACAATTTATTTCATTTCTCTATTAATCATCATTCCATGCTATCCTCAAAAATGAGGATATGAGGATTTCCACGAGGCATGGAATACTAAAAAAAAGCTGTGATAGCCTAGTGGTTAGAACGTCCGCCTCCTAATCGGAGGTCCGGGGGTTCGATTCCGGGCACGCACCACTAACTTTTCAGTTATGTGCGTTTTAAGCAATTAAATATCACTTGCTTTAACGGTGAAGGAAAACATCGTGAGGAAACCTGCATGCCTGAGAGTTCTCCATGTTCTCAAAGGTGTGTGAAGTCTGCCAATCCGCATTGGGCCAGCGTGGCAGACTATGGCCTAAACCCTTCTCGTTCTGAGAGGAGATCCGTACTCAGTAGTGGGGCTGAAATGGGTTGATCATGATGGAATACTAATTCCATGTCTCGTGGAAATCCCTTCCTTCCATAGATAACACTTTAAAAATAGAAAACACCTTAAAAAAAGTTAAAGTATAAATCATGCAACTAATTAATTCTAGTCTAATGAGTTTGTACCTACGGGTGACAGTATTTGCCAGTGTTTCGGTGTGTGTTTGTTTACGCGCGTGCGTGTGCGTACCGACGCTTGTGTATGTGTGTGCATGTGCGTGTGTTTATGTGTGCGTGTGTGTGCGTGTGCATGTGTGTTTATGTGCGTGTGTGTGTGTGTGCATATGTGTGTGCGTGGGGAAGAGGGGGGGCTGATATTATAATTTTAGTGTTTTTCCGTGACTGGTATTAAAAAGTCCAGCAAAAAGGAAACATCCATGTCAAGTGCATGCAAACATAATTGAAGAATAGACACGTGTATCTAAGAAAAATTAAAAGTTCCCGGTTCTCTTTCACTCCAGCTCTGTGTTGTATGCTTTAGAGCTTAGTCTTACCACTTAGCGGCCGCTTGTCTCAGATGCAATTTCATCTCGTCGAAAGGAATGGTCTGTATAGAATGTTTGCTAAAGAGGGATGAAATCCTACCTAATGATAGTTTACACAGTTAAGTAGAATTTTGTACTTAATGAGAGTTTATATAAATTTTATTAACATTAATCATAACGTTAAAAATTCTACATACCTATTAGAATATATGGACATCGATCAAGTCAGATAAAAATATTCATTCGTGCATTAAAAATATTTCAGCAAAAGGCTCAAAGCGAAAAATCTACACGAAAAAGGACAGCTGATACTGTTTGTTCCGGCAAAAGAAAAAAACATACAGGAAAAAAAAACCTATGTCAAAATCCCCGCGAAAAGGCTAAAAGCTAGGCTTCAATATAAATTAAAACAAAGTTATACAAATTCTGTTCACAGCAAATGATTTCGTTTATATTTTAGTACTTAAGGGCTCTTGAAACATAATCGCCTTTGAGCCTTTTCTTACGTAAAAGGATAACTTTATTTATCAAAGTTTTCAACACGAAAACGTTGTAAAAGGGAAAACAAGAATATAAATAAAACTACCAAGTTCTCGGAGAGGAAAATTTTATCGTGGCGAAAATTGTTCATTTGAATACAATAGGTATATATAGCTGTGCTATATATGCAAAAGAGTAAATACTCCTACTTATTTAAACTAATTACGTTTAGCTTATTTTAATGGAGTGATATAACTATTAATGAGTAACTTAGATTACAAATGAATGAATTGTTTACGTTGCTATTCGGTTTACTTACCATCGGATGATGTACCAGGCCTTGCAATTACCAAAAGTAATAATAATAAAGAAGCGCTCGAAGCGAATCTCAGACAATTCATATTGGTTCAAATCTTTAACCGATCAGCATCGTAATGCAAACTTTTCCGACCATTAGAGGTATGTCAACAAAAGTGTTGTGATGAGTTTGCCGCTGTAATGGTGTTCGGTCATTGATTCGCCAGCTCGATGTGGAAATCGTTTCGATTAAATATTCATCGGTTGTGGGTCGAGCGAGCGAGCGAGCGGTTCGACGACGTGGCGGCCACGCTCGTAGCGCGGTTCGGCGACGGACGCGTAGCTGCGGCCTCGGAGCACACCGGCTACGTACTGCCCGCGCTACGGCGAGCCTCGCCGCTTTGTCTACGAATCTCCTAAACTCCCGGCGCTTGCGTAGCCCCGCCTCGCTCTCGAATGAAAGGACGGAACATTGCCAGTATTTGTAACAGTTTGCGTCAAATTGATATAAATGGAGACGGTTTTAATAAAGTGTAATTGACTTTTGCCGACTTTGCGTCGCATTAATTTCGGCCACGCTAAGACGCCTCGGGCAGGTGCGGCGTTAAATATCATCGGAGTAACTTCGCTTTTTGCCATGAATAATCTCAAATTTAAATGAATGTTAATTATGATGAGATTTTAAGTTTAAGAAAATATTCGAAAGATTGATGTTAAGTAAGATCGTTAATACTTTTTTATACGTACTAAGTTTATAATTAAGTTTAGAATTCTATTAATCGGCATTAATTTTTACTTTTCTGTTTTAAAGTAAATTGCTTTTGGTTTCAAATTCATTATTTAATTGACTCGTCTTCGAGGCTTATTATATTCTGCTCCAACCGCGTACCCACACTTCGCTAATCAATAGCTAACGAACAGATTAAAAAACAGGTATTAATTTTTATGTTAAAAGTTAGTATGTTATTTAAGTTTGTTGTTAAGTTAGTATGTTAGTTATGTATGTTAGTTTAGTAAAATCTACGAACTGGCGGGTGATTTGTTAACTCAGTGATCAAAGCTGAATGATAGCCACCAAGCTCATTTGACATTTATTTTTAATCCATTGAAGTTTTTCTATGAAAAGTACCTAATTGAATACCACTCAGTGAAGCAGCACTGTAGAGTTAGTCAAATGAGTTTGATGGCTATCATTTAGTTAATCACTGAATCAGCGTATGACCTCGCTGGTCACTATAACCTTAATTTAGTTTAGTGACATACTTTTCATTCATGTCTTTGGCTAGTATTGAGGTCGGTTCGGTAAACGCTACAAGCACTGTCGATCCCCACACTTTCACGTGTTATTTAGAGCTAGTTAATATAATCACATAAAGCTCCCAGTGGGGAGCGGTGAGAACCAGCAGGTGACTCGCAGTACGCACTGACTTTGCTCGTTATAATGATAAAGAGGGGCACACGAGACACGGTGACTATTCACCGCATTTATAAGCATAAAAGCTGCATAAAATCATTTGTTTTTACTTATTCAGGAACAATTGCAAGAGAAAGATAGGTGAAACTATGTTTAAATGTAATGAAAAAAAAAACAAAGTAGCAATGTGTACAATAAATGAGTATTACTGTAAAGTGCGAAATAGTATTATACAATATAGGAATTTATGTATTTTGATAATTATAAAAAACCACTCGTATAATATCCTTCTTAATTATATAATATTATGTTCAAACAGATAAATAAATTCGTATAAATTAACAAAGTTAAGATAATAAGGGCGATAGGTACCTATTAGTACTTATATCTTTTTGAGGTATTACCCAGGTATTAGGACTTTTCTTGTCTATCCTCTTGTTTTATATTATTTTGACATCTTAGCTACAGTATAGTATCTATATCGGGTATAATAAAAAATATATAGTGCGTACATTTTGAGATCTTATTCGCCATTGTGTCTATGTGTCAAGTTTCATGGCATAAGTATGGTTCACCTTCAAATTAAGGACTAAAATCGTATTTTTGACAGGACAGTTGACAGAGAGCTAAAATGGTGAGTTAGATCTCAAATTGTATGCATTATACCTGACTTGATAAAATTGAATACGCAGGATTTTGAGGAGTTGATACCAGTTTTTAGACCCATAGAGATGTTTAGGCTTAAATATAGAGGCATCCTCTATGTTTAACGTTCAAATCTATAGAACGCACTTTGACTTAAGTTTCAGTTAAAACGAGCCAGATTTATGCCAGCGGTATAACGTTGTCTCGTTTTAACAGTGTCTTAAGTCTGAGCAAAGACAGTGCACTCTATAGATCTCAGCCTAAGTCTAAATGGTACCTTTAGCTAGGCACCTAATGCGTATCTACCTTAGCACGATAAATGCGATAACGCTATCCCGTGACTTTTTTTATCAACAAAGTGTTGCAAAAACGAGAAGATAATAAAATATGTGCACTGATTCGCGTGGACTGTTGTAAAGCCGTACCAATTTCACTAGGCGAACACCATTTGTGAAAGGTGTTGAGTGACGCAGGTATCGTACCTATTTAATTGACACAGTACCAACTACCGTACAGATTTTTAAAAAAAATATATTGTATACTAGCTGATGCCCGCGACTTCGTTCGCGTGGATAGAGGTTTTTTAAAAATCCCATAGAAACTCTTTAATTTTCCGAGATAAGAGGTCTATGTTCTTTTCCATGTCAAAGGCTATATGCATGCCAAATTTCATCCAAATACGTTCAGCCGTTTGAGTACGTGATTGAGTAACAAACATCCACACTTTCACATTTATAATATTAAATATCAATAATACATTACATTTTGTACCTACAGACTCCAATTTTTCAATTTCAACAAATGCTTATGACAACTTTAGTATGAAATAGTAGGAAACAGCAAGAAACACTGTATCATGTATTGTATTTCTTCTCTCGCAAGGTAAATCTTATAGATGTTATATAATTTTCATCTGTTATTAGTGTCACTTTTTCGTTTCGTCGAGTTTCAAATCACAATGATACCAAAGACGTTTTCAGTTCAAAAACAAAAAGTTTGGTCGTTTCAGATTCAATATATTATGTGCGCGTGTTCTCGCTCAGCGAACAACGAAGCTCGCTCGAGCATTGCTCACAGGAAATTTATTGTTTTTCTAAGGAAATTTCCTTAGAAAATTTTATATTATCGCTGAGCTCTTAGGATGATTTGGTAAAGTTTAATGACCTGACTATTTGTGAGCATGTAGGTAAGCAGAAATTATATGATGCTCACATTGCGTATAATATTATTAATTAAGTAGGTAGTTACTCGTAACTATACCAAAAGAGACGTCCCAGGGCTGATAAGTCCGTTCACTATGATGCAAATAAATATCGAACTTAATAGTAAGTATAGGCTGCAATGAGATGTTCGTTTTCAAAACTTACAGACTGCTAACTGTTTTGTTATTTGTGTACCTTCAGCGATATAAATATGAATCCATATCTTTGTGTACCTTTAAATTTTATCGGACCTATAATAAGGTAGATACTACGAAAATCGCTAGCAACACACGTAGCAAAGAAACATGCGCACGGGGCACTCTTGAGACTGATCTTTCAATGTGCTCAGATTAAATTTGTTCACATAAAAACGTGTCCTATGGTCGATAACGTCGTAAATGTGCAGATATTGCTGGGCAGCGTATGAAGGTCGCGATAGGGTGACGACGCGACGTGCCAAGCCTACTGAACTTCTTTCTATTCCAAACATCGCTGAATCTTCGTTCATTTCATGAACAAAAGAATATTGTTTTTCCTCGTTAACTTACAGCATAAACAACTAAGAACTAAATATACATGTGAACGAAGCCACTCGTAATCATAGTACAGTAGATTACCAAGAGCTTGGAAGAAGAATTAGGCACGATTTTATTTTCTTCGTGTAGACCTTGTGATAAGTTGATTATTTGTTAGATTTAAAAAAAAAAAAACTATCTGAAGTCATCGCAATTTATTCTAAACTAAGTTAGGAAGATTGGCCGAAGTTGATAAAAAGAGGAAAAGCCGGAGCTCATGAGTGGTCGGATTTAAGGAAGGCTGGGACCCGTGTGTGGTGACGCTCATGAAATGTCTGTGTTCAACAGTATAATATGTCCGTAAGCTGAAAATAGGATGATGGTGATGATGCAAGTATCGAAAACTCATAAGTATAGCACCTTTTTTTCAAACGTTAAAATGTAAAAATAAAATAAAAGTAGCCTTAGATTTATCGCATTAAAAAGTATTAGGTAAAGTGCTCTGACAAAACTTTTATTTCGTGATCGCGAGAAGAAACTTGTACATTTAGCTATGAAAAATGCGAATCATTCTCTGAAAGCAAATCAATATTCAAATATAAAAAGTTTGGAATGAACTTTTTCAGCAAAGAAATTCTTTTTAGCATTTTGTATACCTACAATTTTGCTCTCTAATTATAAATGTTGGAGTTCCTTTAGCCCCTATAATTTATTGTGTAGCATAACTAATTAAAAGGACGAATAATGGAGAACTTTGATATACGTCGGATATATAAGAAATTACATAAAAGCACAGAAGTGTTGTTCTACTTTTTTGCAAGGAAAATGAAATCTAATTTTCTAGTTTTTACTGCTTTTGACGGTGAAACTGGATATTCCTTAAGTTTTTAAATAGTATCTATTCATACTAATATTATACATTTCTATAACTACTAGGTATATACCTAATATTAAAAATGCGTCCATACTATAATATTATAAATGCGAAAGCGTGTCTGCCTGTCCGCTAGCTTTTCCCCGCCCATCTGTTCAACCTGTTTTGACGAAATTTGGTACAGAGATAGCTTGCATCCCGGAGATGTTTATCGACTACCGGAAAATCAAAGAGCTCTCACGTGACTTTTAAAAACCCAATTCCACGTGAATGAAGTCGGTACCGAGACAGCTTGTAGGTATTCCTTAGTCGGATATAGGATATTTACCTACTGTTTATTGTATAATACTTACTTATCATTTTATTAAAATAAAAAAGTTCCCATAAGATTAAAAAAACTGAAATTTCCGCGGACGAAGTCGCAAACATCATCTAGTTATCTATATTAACAACTAGCTGATGCCCGCGGCTTCGTCCGCTCAGATGTAGGTTTTTCAAAATCCCGTAGGAACTCTTTGATTTTCCGGTATAAAAAGTAGCCATGTGCCAATCCAGGATATTATTATATACTAGCCGATGCCCGCGACTTCGCCCGCGTGGATTTAGGTTTTTCAAAATCCCGTGGGAACTCTTTGATTTTCCGGGATAAAAAGTAGCCTATGTGCTAATCCAGGATATTATCTATCTTCATTCCAAATTTCAGCCAAATCCGTCCAGTAGTTTTTGCGTGAAGGGGTAACAAACATACACACACACACACACACACACATACAAACTTTCGCCTTTATAATATTAGTGTGATCTCCATTCCAAATTTCAGCTAAATCCGTCTAGTAGTTTTTGCGTGAAGGAGCAACAAACATACACACACATAAACGCAAACTTTCGCCTTTGTAATATAAGTGGTGATAAATCAATTCCCGCTTGTATCACTTGAGAACGGCTCGACCGATTTGGCATATTTTTTTCGTGTCGCGTTTGTAATATTGTCAGGACAAGGTTTCTATGAAAGAAATCGGAAAATCCACCGGAAAAGTCAAAAATTTTAATGTAGTTTTCTATGAAAATCTTAATACATGCCTCATTTTCTTCATTACTAAATTGCACTTGTGCGAAGCTTGGACGGATCGCTAGTTATTTTACATGAGAAAATTCACCAACTCAATTATTAATACAGGTACTTAGAGCCTATAATTATAAACTTCCTTGAGTTTAATAACTTGCTAATAACTTTTATTTAACGCTTAGTAATATTATTATAGGTGGTTACTGACTAATATTTAAGTGGCATTAGACAACTGAACTGTTATGTATTATCTCCAATAAAGTTTTGATGAATTCCCCTGTGTTCTCACCGAACCTTTGTAAAGTTGAGGCCTTAGCCTTGGATATTGATGAATAATAATTTGACAGCTAAATAATGCTGTTGCAATTATTTACTGTCTGTTATGAATTAGGGGTTTTAATTTGAAATGATAAATGTGCTCACAATCATGCAATAAAAAGGATTGATTTATGTACTAATTTATCAAAGCAAATTAAATTAAATGGATCTATTAGTATCTATACCAAACTGTCTGTAAATGTTTTGGTAGGATAGGTAATTCTTAGGGTGATTTATAAAAATGTATGCCTATTTAAAAAAATAGGTACACATATAGAAGTATTGAAAAACATAAAAAAAAATTAGATAGTTTTTGAAGATTAAAGTGACTCGATTTATTTTATAAATATAATTAATATAACAACTCAGTTCAGTAGTATCAGGTTCATCATCATCATTATCAGGCGATAGACGTCCAATGCTGGACATAGGTCTCTTGTAGCAAGTTCCACGCGGTCTTGCGCCGCCGAGATCCAGCGGCTCCCTGTGATAAGTTTGATGTCGTCTTGGCAAGATGGCAAACGGTAAGCGGTATTTCAAGGCTGCGCTTTTCGAAGTAAGGTCGCAATTCTAACACCTTGGAACCCAAACATCTATCGATTTTTCTAATTATATGCCCTGCCTATTGCCACTTTAGCTTCGCAACCTGTTAAGCTATGTCGGTTAATCTGGTTCTACGGTTCTATGGCATCACTGGCAACACGCACTGTTCAAGGATTTTGGTCTAAAACGCTGAAGAATTTCGGACGAGAAACCATCTCGAAGCTTCTCCAACGCCGCCCAGATCAGGTTACATTAAGAAAATTCTATCTTGTACAAAAGTATCTTCATACGGATGTATTCGTTAATATTATTGTATATTGCCAAATAAATAGGGCTGAAAGACGATAAGCGCAAAAACGGTTTCCTTATAAAAGGGATCCGTCTCGGCTAAGCTTCGGGAACCCTTTTCCCGTCTTCGCAAATCGTCGGAGATTAAGGCAGAAGGCATACGCTCACACCTTCTCTGCAATATTTTTTCTTGACTTAACTGCGTACAAAACTCTTATACGTTTTATTAAAACGTATAATTGAGGTCTGCGTTTTTTTTTCAAAGTTGAAACGGATTTATTTAATGATGAATCACATGATGTTAATAATAAATACTGAGTGGTTAAGAAACTATAATTATTATCATTATACCTACGCTTGTCATACATTTCCCTTTAGTGCAGTTTTTAAGGACCATTGGTTTAAACTCTCCTGGATACGTCTTCACAGATTTAAATATCACAATAAAAACTTCTGTATATACCTATCCAAGTTTCTAGAGTACGTAGAAGCGTAGACCATATCAAATATGACCTTTTTGAGCTGCAATTTAATGCACCTTTGCTACCTCATACCGGTCCAAGCAACCACGACCCAAAGTTCATACTAACCAAGCGTTCCTACTAAATGTAAAAACGCAACGTAACGTAAAATTTTCCGCTTTTATTTAGTACTATGACGTAGGTCTGGTGATCACGGGATCTCGGTCTATTTTGACCTTGACGGAAAAACAATATGTGTATGACGCAATAGAGCGGAGTTAGTATAATGGTTAATACGTGGGCTTGCTATTCGGTGAGTCCGGGGTTCGATTCTGGCTACTCACCCCTAACTTTTTGGAGTTAAATAAGTAGTAAATAGTTTAAGCGAATGAATATCTCTTGCTTGAACGGTGAAGGAAAACCCCTGCACTCCTGAGAGTTCCAAATATGTGCCCATATTTATTTGATCTAATCGTTTTATCTGAAACGAAAGAAAAACGTAGGTATTTCAAACATTTAGAGAAAATCTTTTGCACGCGCCGCTAAGAGTGTTAAAGTTTGTTCGTTTCAAATTCAATATATTAAGGGCGCGTGCTCTCGCTCAGTCGACACCGAAACTCACTCGAGCGTTACTCACAGACAATTTATTGTTTTTCTAAGAAAATTTCTCAGGTACATTCATGACGTACTTTTGCGAGAGCCTTTCCAATACTTTTCTACGACGTAGAACATCGATATCGTCTTGGTTCACTTTCAAAAACTTCAAAGTTTGTATTGAATGCAAACTTATCAAAAAGGCTTTTAAATTTATGAAACATTATAGGTACCTACTAAAATGGTAAAATTATGGAAGTGTAGATGGAAGAGTATTGACTCTAACTAGTTTTTACTGGCATTGCAAGATAGTAGTAAAAATATATAGGTACAACCTATCCGAAATATTTTGTTGTGAGCTCCGAAAAGAGCTGATAGCTTTAAAACGGCTGAACCAATTTTCTTGGATTATAGTTAAGAACACTCTCGATTAAGCCACCTTTCATGTTTGAATGAACCGATTATAATTTAGTTTTTTTTTAACAAAAATTACATTAGTTTAGGAGCTACGATGCCACGGACAGATACACAGATACACACCTCAAACTTATAACACCCCTCTTTTTGGGTCGGGGGTAAAAAAATATACCTAACAGGCAAGTATAGTACGCGACAGGTCGAGATGTCAATCGGGCTGGGGACGCCCCCCACATCCGCACAGCCCCCGCGCTAACCCGGTGCGGGATAGCGCGGGTGACGTGCGGGTGTGCGGGCATCCCTCCGCCTCATACCCCGATTGCAATCTCGATTTGTCGCGTACTATAATATGTAGTTACATCACGCCCTCAGATCTTAGTTCACTAAAACATCATCTTTACAAAACCTTACATAATGAAATTCAATCAGTGATATTTGAATAATTGAATAACATAAGAATAGTACTTTTGGATTTGAATTACTTTTCTTTCCTACATACTTTTTTTTTACTTAGGTGTAAATATCCGTTAAGAATTTTTGAAGTTCGTTTTTATTCCGACATCTTTTGCATGATAACGAAATACACCAACAATCAACATAATATGTAATTTACGTTACTAGTTAAATTAGACAAACTATAGCAATGCAGCTATTTTGTAATATTCGTTGGGTTTTACGAACTAGCAGCATGAAACCACGTACGGTATGGCACTCCTGAGACTGATCCTCCGACGAAATACCTAGTTGATAACGTCGAAAACTGCACGTATGCTATGAAAGTTTCCATAGGACGATATCGTACCGATATTAAGGACCCTTTTGTATATATAAATGTTTGCTCTAGACAAAATAAATTACACCTGCGTGTTGAACGGGACTCAATTTTTTACATAAGAATTAAGTAATTTTTAGATGCATAAAAATTGAAAAAATAAATAAATAGGAATTTATTCACTCTTTTATCACATAATAATAATTTCTTCTATGTAAAAAGAAAAATATATATTAAAATTGAGTTAAGTATATCAAAGATTCGATCGTCTGTCTTTTGTAGATATACAAAATATCTTATTGCAGTAAGTTTCAAAGAAAACTCTATATTTTAAAGATAAATTAATCTGAACTCTATCTGAATAATTTTATGAAAAATTCGCTTTGTACGCGCAAACAATTAGATCAGTATTTTCTAGCGCCTTTGTTTGGTTCAGGCATAGCGGCAAGAGACGGGCACACAATGCCTTCGTCCGATTATGTTTGCAGTTTGAACGATCAATCTTGAGGCTATTACGATGTTTTAGCGCCTTGATGTATTGTTTCAACTTCAATAAACTTTTGATGAATTATCTCGTGTTCTCCGCGAGCCTTTGTTACATTGAGGCCTTGGATATTGATGAATAATTTGATGTATAAATAATGTTACTCTTATTTATTGTCTGTAGTTTTGAAATATTATATTGAGTGTTTAATTACATGTTTAAATAGGTAACTACCAAACATTATATTTAAATGTTCTCATTGTATTAACATCATTATTGCAAAAAAATAGTGATAGCCTAGTGGCCAAGGCGTCGGTATCCTATTCGGAGTTAGGTACCTATTTCATGTGCATTTTAAGTAATTAAATATCACTTAGATGCTTTAACCCAGTTCCCACTAGATTACAACATGGGTTTATTCAAGGTGCGGACCAACAAATTCCTGATAGGCTGGCAACGCATTGGCGGTCCCTCTGGTCCTGCAAATGTTTATGGGCGGCGGTAATCACTTAACATCAGGTGACCCACCTGATCGTTTTCTCGCTATTTTATGGATACGTGGATACACGTAGGAATAAAATAAACACGACAAAAATTTAAAGTATAAGAAACACAACTGAAGAAAAAGAAAAAAAGTAGGATTGGATAATTGACTTATTCTAACTTTGAAAGAAAAGTAATGGAACGTCCAATGTAATGAACAATCACAAATAAACTCCGCTCTACATCTTACACTCAAGAGATAAGGTAATTATTAATTAAGGGATATTGAAGCTGAAGTCTGTTTATTTAACCTATTCATTAAATTATTAAAAAAAAATCTCTTTCTCTTAGATGTGTTAACACTAACATTGAAATCAAGGTCCTAAAATTGTGCTATTCGTTTCTTTACCCCGCTTTTCTTTTCAAATTTTCGTTCGTAAAACGACGATGTAATATGGGTTTTATTGGAACGTTTTTCTTTTGAAATAAAACGAAATTGTTGTTGTATGAAAATGTATTTTCACAATACTGTGCTGGCCCACGATAATGGCTTTTTGGTACCGTAAACACAATACAGCGAGAAAAACGATTCCTCCAAGTCATCTTTTGTGAAAATATAAAAAAGCATCTGTTTATTAAGAACTTCGAAATGATTGCATCTTTTATTGTTATTTAAAGGTTTTTAGTTATTAAGCTTTTAAAATACCTTCCACACAATATTTTAATATAGCACACATATCATTTTATAATAACTTAGATGAAGAATTAGTACTCGAAAGTCGAAACATACCATGCACGAGTACTTTACAAAGGAAATTGGAAACAAAGAAATTGGAAAAAGTGGAAAATTGTACCTTCAAAATCTGGCCAAAATCGATCCGAATGAGAACTCGAGGGAATGCTATAGGAAAACGGTTTTGTGGTTTGCCTATTCTTCCCTTGGCGCATCCAAGTTGATAGATCGCTACTGACGGTGGAACTTTTGCAAAAAAAATCAGCATGCGCAGTGCAGACGTTACCACATTGTTTCACCTTTCAAATTATTTTGAAAGATGTCCATGGATAACTAGAACAAATTGAAAATGTCCTTGACATCTCCATTTAGGTAAATAGGTATATAAGGTGACTGACTGACTGATTGTTTGACTGATCTGACAATGCACAACTCGAGCCACTGGAGGGATCGGGCTGAAAGGCATACCTACAGATAGATATCAAAGACGTAGGCATCCGTTTAAAAAGGATTTTTGAATATTTTCTACGGGGGGAAAAATTAAAATAAGAGTTTGTTTATGTGAAAGCTCTTTTTTTAAGGTTTCGTATTTAGGCTTTCGGTTTATAGTGAAAGAATAAGTGTTTAATAATAACACGATTTTCGGAAATTCTAACGGAAAGAGAAATTTTAAAGGGATTTTCACTTGTAGGTTATAAAATAATGATCTAACCACAAGGGATTTTTAAGATTTCCACGCGGATGAAATCGCGGGCAAAGCTAGTAAATGATAAAATATAAAAGCCTCTTGCATCTAAAAAACAGCAAGAGGGTTTAAAGATGTACCTAACAAGGGATTATTTTTGATTTCAGATTAGGTAGTTACTTTTCTTCATGTTGTCTCTGATATAATTCAACCATTAATGATACGCAATATAAATAAAAGAAATAAGAACAAATTACTTTGGCCTTGGTCTTTGTAAGACCATACAATAAAGACGCTTGGTCTCATACAAAAAGATGCCCTAATAATCACATCACGTATTTTCTCTTATATCTAACTAGTTGATCAATAGAGATATTATTTATAGACTTGTAAGAACTTATATTCGAGCATGTGATCGTAAGCTAAAATCTAGGCAATTCTGTATGTATAAATATTAACAAGCTCAACACATAAATCGATTTTCACGAGAATACTAGAACCTTTTTCTGTTTAATGCTCTTAGAAAAGGGCGCATTCAACTCTTATTTACGCATATGATGATTTACTTTGAAAACCAGTTAAAGAAAGCTTAATAAGCATTTTGTAATAAGTAAGCGCTGTGGTCTTATAAGTTGAAGGTCTACGGGTTCTATTGGGCAGAGGTGATTTGACATTATTTACATTATCTCTCGTCTGAGTGGGAGGTTTTGCTGTGGCTACCATGCAATTTAATATTTCGGTATGATAACGCGTAGAAAGCGGTTAGGGGCGTGGGTTCAAATGAAGACTGAAATATTCCAAGTTATCCCTTTTCTATTTTAGACAGCCTCGCCACTTGCCACCAAGTAAGATCACAGTCAAAGGTTAACTTGTAAAACTTTTCAAAGAAGGATTATTTTATAAACGTTGTATGGAAAAATAATAATAGCAATTTTTATTTTTTATCATACCAAGTGATAGCCAGTATAAAATAGAGTTTAATCTACTGACTACTTGTTACTTTAAAATATTTCAATACATGTGTAAATTAAAAATTTAGAACACCCCCGACAAGGGAAGGTTACAGTAACTAGAAAACAGCTGATAACTTTCAAACGGCTGAACCGATTTTCTTGGATTATAGCTAAGAACACTCTCGATCAAGCCTCCTTACAAACAAAAAACTAAGTTAAAATCGGTTCATTAGTTCAGGAACTACGATGTCACAGACAGGTACACCTGATACACAGAGACACACGTCAAACTTATAACACCCCTCTTTTTGGGTCGGGGGTTAAAAAGAGGATATATCCTCTGTTAGAAAAACAAAACAGCTGTTTTCTTTGGGGCTCTCTGGAAGTAGGTAAGTTATTTAAACCGTTGCTTTGATCTTTCATTAAAAAAAACTTGAGTTACTCTTACCTAACTCTCAAGTCACGCCTAAAGGTATTTTAAACTTCCAAAAATTACAAAATAAGTGCGGATAAATCCGTGGGCAATATCGTCATAATGTGATGTAGGAATTACGAAATGACACGCCGTATTTCGTAAACGGTACAATGCGCTCGAATCGAAATTCTGTGTTCGCTTTGAAAATTGCGAGATAAAGACATCAATCACTTACCTGAGAACATTCAATTCCCCAACGACTACAATAGAAAAAGAAATAAAAGCCTCTAATAAATTACGTAATCGGATCGTCTATATTATTGATCTATTATAAAATATTCTAATCTAATTAATGCTTGGATTTTAGAAATACATTTGGCATTTTCCGTTGTTTGCAGATAGCCCAAGCAAAATCAGTGCGATGCATCCCTTTCACAGATATGTATTTTTTGTTGATGTAAAAGAGAAAGCCGTAGAAAGCGTTTTTAACCCCCGGCCCCGACCCAAAAAGAGTGGTGTTATAAGTTTGACGTGTGTATCTGTCTGTGGCATTGTAGCTCCTAAACTAATAAACCGATTTTAATTTAGTTTTTTTTTTTGTTTGAAAGGTGGCTTGATCGAGAGTGTTCTTAATCTAAATAATCCAAGAAAATCGGTTCAGCCGTTTGAAAGTTATCAGCTCTTTTCTAGTAACCACTGGTCGGGGGTGTTATAAATTTTTAATTTACACTTGTCAAACTTATTGTATCTGTGCTGCAGGTATAACTTATTGAACTTCAATTGAAATACCCCTTATAGTACAACATTTTCAATAACCAAGATGTCGAAATGAATCATCACGTTATTATAAATATAATAACAATGGTTGGCCTGAAAATGCTAGACTTGCCAATTAACCTGGCGGAATACAATATAACAACGCTAATAAGCTGAATAACATTTACCTACTTTATCCGCGAAAAAAAGATTTTCGTAAAATTTTACATAGGACGTAGGTACATGTATTGTATACAATGGAATACCTTTAAATAAACACGTAAGACTAATTAGGATTATGTTGAGGGTTTTAGATTACACACGTTGTATAAACATAATACCTAATGCGAACTTTATACCTACTGGAGTTGTAAGGTTTAGCTCATTAATTGCTTTCAAAATACATATACATTTCATTAGAAATTTTAGAGATAAGAAAACTGTTTTCCAGCAAATGCCGATAGGTAGAAGAAACTTAAAATGAATAAATGTAACATTTTTGTCCACTACCAAAATATATAATCAATCGATCAGGTCAATAACAGCTAAGGTGGTGCTGCATCTTTCTTTAAAACAAATTTACTTGTTTTACTAACTTACTAATTTGGCGCATGTGGGTGCCCCGCCGGCTTTATTTACTTTGGCACAGAGGCGGCAGGGCATCCACATGCGCCAGAGCATAACGAGTCCTTTGAGTATCCTTCGTCTACCAGTTTTAGTAAGTGTACGTATCAATTTCAAGTGTATATCATTCAAGAGTCATTATAATATTAAGTTTATGTTGTCATCAAAAAACTAGTCTCCTCCGTTTCCTCTGCCTGTATGCATTGGTCCTCTAAAAACATATTTAGAAATTCATGGAGTGGTAAATAATAATATAAGCATAAAATGTTGATGCATCCATTTAAAAATGAAATCAAAATATCCATTATGAATACATCTAGATATGGCTATATGTATTGTGAAACCCAGCGATATACACAATTCGGATCGGCTGCACCACTCAATCTTCATTCCTCTTTTTTCCATAACACTATCCTGCCAGTTGTGATCTATCAGTTCCAGTATGTGAAACGAATGATTGGCAAACCTCGCAAAATAAAGCCTCCAAAATCCCTGCGAATTCATGTCCGTTTTGTATTCTTGACGGATAAGTGTTTTGATTTTCAAATATTTTCTTCCAGTTCATTTTTTATGTCGGAATCTAAAAATTCAGGAGCGTGTGATCACAAAAAAAAAAGTGTTGATAAACTAGTTCTTAAGGCGTCGATCTTTTTTTCGGGAGGTCGGGGGTTTGATCCCGGGCAAACACACCTTTAACTTTTTATAGTGTTATGAGCGTTTTTAAGCAATTAAATATCACTTGCTTCAATGGTGAAGGAAAACATCATGAGAAAATCTGCAGGCCCGAGAGTTTTCCATAATGTCAACAAAAGTGTGTGTAGTCTGCCAATCCGCATTGGGCCAGCGTGGCAGGCCGAAGTCTTTTTTTATTCTGAGAGGAGACCCATACTTGGCAGTGAGCCGGAAATGAGTTGATCAAGATGATGATGATGTCACACTGGGAAAAACCTAATTTTCGAAGTTAGGTCAGTTCTAAAAGATTTTGGTCCAAGTAATACCATGGTCCATGGCCCTATGCCTAAGATGTAAAAATTACAACAATATATTTGCCTTTCACGTATTTCTCACCAAAAAATCGTGAAATATAAGGGAAATAAATATTAAGTTTTTATATTAAGTACGTATTAGCGTTACTGCCTTTAGCAATATGTAGTTATACTATTGTAAATCTGGATTTGCTACAGGAATACATTTAAATAAGCCAAATGGTTCTACTTTGAATTGAATAGAAAGTCCGATTATATTGCACGATTTCATTCATCTTTCAATTGTGAAGTCGATCGTGTGTGACGCATACGGACGTATTGCCGTGCAAAGGCTTGAGCATTCCTATTGAATTGAAAATTTCATGTCTGGAACTCTGGTTTGCATTTTGCGGCAAAATGCAATATCTAATGAAAATGTTTTTTGTATATTATATACTTCATCGCATTTACCGAAAATTTTATTTATTGTTTAATAGTTGTAGTTGCGTTGTTGTGTAAAGCCGAAAAGAACAAAATTACCTACTAATAGTGTTATAAAAAGTAAGATAAAAAACACACTTATCGTTTTTATAGATTTCCACCAGAGGTTAGATAAATACAAAGAAAATAGGTGTATGTAAATAAAATGTATAGTAATAGTACATGATTTTCTTAAATTTCTAGTCTTAAACGATGGGCTTAAGGCTATTTGTCAGGAATAGTTTTATTTTCTCAAAACGGACAGTACTTTAAGTTTCACCGAATATTATAAATTTAACTCACTTGAGCTTTAACCAGAGTTCCAGATATGAAATGTACAATTCAGTTGAAACTGTTCAAGGCTTTGCATGCCAATACGTCCATGCGGTGCTCACACGATCGACTTTTCACACTGCAAGATGAATGAAATCATACCTAATAATATAATTCTCCTTTCCATAAGTAATATCTATAATAGAGCTATTTTCTTTATTATTTCAGTCTGTCCTATGGAATATTCAGGCTTTTTTGTCTTGGTAGGAAAGGCGGTCCAAACGTTAGATTCACTTGACTATTAAAAAGTACTTTGAAAAATTTAATAGTACAAAATTAGTTTAAAAGTATTTTTTATAGTAATTTTACCAACGACAAATCTATCATAAGGATAGCGTCAGTCTACGCTACGAGTATTTGTTTTTACAACTATGATTTATAATATCCTGCCTTTTCAAGAGAACACCCTACTATATTTCTACTTTATGTTTCTAAGTGACAAGTACTTTAACTGGGAAATTGATCTAAAAAGATATCAGACCAAAAGAAATTAGTTTGCCTGAGAATTATTCATCAATGTCCAAAGCCCGACCAAGGCCTAACATAACGAACTTCGAGAAAGTTCGAGAAAATTCATGAAACCTTTGTTGAAGTTTAAACAATACATCAAGGCGCTAATAACATTGTAATATAGCTGCAAGATTGATCACTTGAATTTCAAATACTATTGAACGACGGCATTGTGCGCATCCGCCGTTCGCCCTAACTTAGGCTGAGATCCACGAGTATAGAGCGCACTTTGACTTTGCTCAGACTTAAGACACTGTTAAAACGAGACAGCGTTATACCGCTGGAATAAATCTGTCTCGTTTTAACTGAAACTTAAGTCTAAGCAAAGTCAAAGTACACTCTATAGATTTCAACCTTAGTCTAGGGCCTAAACTCAAAACCGCCGATCTTCCGCCGGACCGCATTGGTATTTTATCTTCCAGGAAAATGCGCGTCACGTTGCATGTTTGTGCGAAGCGTTGATTATTATAATTTTATTGTGTATTTGTGTACCTATATTGTGTATATTGTATTAATATAAGGCAAAGATGTCTATCCGAATTTTAAATAAGAATTTTGAAACTCTTGCAGGCTATATCACGAAAAACAAATCTCTTATATTTTTATTTCTTCATTATAAATCTACTAGGTATAGCTTTTAAAAGATTTTCGAAAGTGATTCGCATTTTGTTAAATGTACAAGTTTCTCTTCGCGATCAAAGAATAAAGTTTCTTTCCAGAGAACTTTAGACACTCAATTCTTTTTAATCCGATGATATAAAGGATACTTTTATGCCTTATCATTCCACGATACATAAATGTGTTAAACACATTTTATTAATGTTAAGGAAAAGATTAGATACAATAAGTAACAACGTTGTTATTTATCAAAAAAATTATGGTAGGCATTTTTAACAAATAACAATGTTGCTTAGTAATTTATCGACTTAGTATAGAGTATAAGTTAATTCGATATTTTAAGTCGCTTTTTATGACTGTCTTACCTAAAAAATTAGTGTGCTTCGCCAACCGCTATGGACCAACAAAGAATAACATATATTAATAGAAAAACCGGCCGTGCGAAAATCTATTTTGTATGAAATCAGCGATATTTGTAATAGTGCCATGGCGTCAGTAGGCTCTGCACGTCGTCACCCTATCGCGACCTTCATACACTGCCCGGCGACATCTGCACATTTTCGATGTTATCGAGTAGAGTGGAGGACACATTTTTATAGGATCAAATTTAATCTGAGCACATGGAGGGATCAGTCTCAGGAGTACCCAGCTCGCACGTGTCCTCGCGACGTGAGCACGGACTAACGATTTTTCACTCAAAGTTATTATGTTCCGATGAACGACTTTATTTTTGAAACTCTACCATTTCAGAGTGATGTTGTGAACGGCTACATGTAACATTTTGTACCTACTAAGTAATAATCTAGTATTAGTATAATTATATCTGTATATATAAAAAGAAAAGCTGACTGACTGACTGACTGATCTGGACTGATCTTTCAACGCACAGCTCAAACTACTGGATGGATCGGGCTGTTTAGCATGCAGACGATATTACGCCATAAAAGTACGCATAAATAAAATAAACCGGTCAAGTACATGCACAGAATAGAGTTTCATAGATGCCCATCATAATATACCTACTACTTATCTGTTTCACACAACGAATAACTTCATTCATCTTAGTAATTTTCAATGAAATAATATATTATATACGATTACGATACTGTTAGAGAAGAGGTAAGTACTCTAAAAAAAAAATTTAATATTTATTTTATTTAATCACTTTGTCGGCATGATTAATATGTAGGTATACCCATGCCAAATCACAGCTTTCTACTACTAATAGTCTCTGTACTAAGCCGCGGATAGACAGACAGACTAACGTGGTGAAGCTTTATGGGTTCTTTGTTTACTACGGAACCCTAAAACAATTAAAAGGAACTATAGTGCAAAAGAAAACTATTCAAGGAAACGAGGCATTGCATTAGAATCGTAGAATACAGAGCTTTAGATTTTCCGTTAGGAAAATGGTTGCATTGCAAGGGGGAGCAAATATTCTACTAAGCCTATATTATGGTAAAGTTCGTTTTAATTAAAAGTAATAGTTACAGTCTTAGAAAACAGCCTACTACTAGTTTGAAATAGTTATTATCGAGAGAGGTGATTAGATTTTATCCTTCTAATGCTATATTGTCTGAAAAGTGTATTTGTTTTTTGGTTTGTCTTTCAATCACACCACAATGGAGCAACGGATCGACAAGATTTTTTGCATGGATATGGACGGAGAGTGATAAATGCTACTTTTTTTTACGGGATTTCAAATAGTTCCCACAAGAATTTTTAAAAATCTTAATCCACGCGGACGAAGTCGTGGCTATACCTAAATATTTGAAAATTATATTCATCTAAAGACTTATACTTTGGTAAGGTAGTCCAGATTGCCAAATAAACATTTAGAATTCACTTAGGATTACAAAATCAGATTTTGTAAAGGTCTTATGTGAATAAAGTGCCTGTGCCTGAACAGCATGTTTTCGATACATCCGTTATAATAAATGCGGAAGTGTCACAGTGCTGTCACCTTCTCACGGCCTATCCGTTCAACCTAATAAGAGATACCTTTTTATTTCGGAAAACGAGTCCTCACGTAATTTTTAAAAGCCTATCCGTTTAACCGATTTTGATAGTATTTGATGCACAGGTAGCTGTCAACCCGGAGATAAACATAGGCTACTTTTCATCCCGGAAAATCATAGAGATCCCAAGGGACTTAAAAAGAGAACCAAAGGGAACGAAGTCACAGGCATCGTCTAGTATGTAAATATACATCTCTATGTTTGTATTACATTCGTTCCCGCAATTGCTACCAACACAAACCACTAACCTTTCAATTCGCTCCCAAGGGTTTAGCGGGGACGCAGTATTATAGAAAGAAAATTTTCTTAGAAAAACAATAAATTTCCTGTGAGCGACGCTCGAGTGAGTTTCAGTGTCGGCTGAGCGAGAGCACGCTCTAATATATTGAATTTGAAACAGTGTTTTCGCTGCGCGTAAAATAATTTTCGCGTATACTATAAATTGTCCTTATTAGAATTTGGCTGGATATCAATATGTATTGGTCGACTAATAATAACCGGTCTAATAAGAAAACTAGAAAAGAACTGGTAATCTACAATGGCTGAACAGATTTTCTTGGATTATAGCTAAGAACACTCTCAATCAAGCTACCTTTCAAACAAAAAAAAAACTAAATCAAAATCGGTTCATTCGTTTAGGAGCTACGATGCCACAGACCGATACACAAAGACACAGATACACAGTTAAACAGGCCAAACTTATAACAGCAATATATTTGGATCGGGGGTTAATTAAAGACATAGTCAAAGACTAAAATTATTACAAATACCTGGAGAATAATCATAAGAATCAATTTTATAATGTAGTATAATGATTTAGATTAGATCTAAAAGAAAATTGATCTACAATGTCTTTTTATATTATACTAGAGGATGCCCGCGTCTTCGTCCGCGTGGATTTAGGTTTTTAAAGATCCCGTGGGAACTGTTTGATTTTCCGGGATAAAATGCCTATGTCAATTACAGGGACGCAAGCTACCTCGGTACCAAATTTCATACAAATCGGTTAAGCGGATGTGTTTTTAGCAATCCCGTGGGAACTCTTTGATTTTCCGGGATAAAAAGTAGCCTATGTCCGTCCCCAGGATATAAGCTAACTCTGTACCAAACGTCAGAATCGGTTTAACTGTTGGACCGTGAAAAGGTAGCAGACCGACAGACAGACACACTTTCGCATTTATAATATAAGTATGGATTAATAAAATAAATAGAACGTAGGACAATACGTATTTCATTTAAATTAGATATCGTGACTCAAGGTTTTAAGGTTATGATTTTGTGCAACAAAACTTATGGTAAACTTAGTTCATTTGTCACAAGGAATGATAAATAGTTTTGCTGGTTACCTGACAACTTTTCCGTTACTACATACCTATTACCTACAGATATGAACGAATACCTTTTGTGGATTTTTATGATTATAAATACATTATACACCAAGATTATACAAATATAGATATATAACTATATTTGTATACCTATATTTTATATTTCTAATAAAGTTTTCAACAGTCGGTATCGAAAAAGTCGGAATTGGTAGGTAGGTACCTCCCTGAGCAATGGAGTTTGGTGAAAATGTTACAAGATTTTTTGTCTTCTTTTTTACCTTCAGCGCATTCGAATTGTTCGATCACAACGAATAGAATAGTGATATGTGAAAAACAAAACCAGAGTGGACCGCTCAGTTTAAAACCTTTCTTTTGTGATTGAACAACCCTTTTTTTCTTAGATAGGTATATTTTAACGACAAATTCAAATAGTAAAACTCAAAACTACAATCATTTGTCTTACGTTGAAGTCGTCGGTCGTGTGTGGGTCGCATGTTTTTAGGGTTCCGTACCCAAAGTGTACAACGGAACCCTATTAGGTACTAAGCCGTCGCTGTCCGTCAGTCTGTCAGGCTGGTGGCGTGTAGCGGCAATAATAATACACGTTGTGGTAATTTCATGGTTCAAGATTTATACAATCCGCTGACATACAGACAGACGGACGGAACGATGGATGGACAGACGGACGGATAGCTGAGACTTAGGAATAATGGGTCCCGTTGGCACCCTTCGGGTACGGAATCCTGAAAATGATAAAATTTGGAAAAGATGTGTGTTAAAAATTTTAAAACACATGTTTTAGGCCCATGCCAATTGTCTGAGCTTACGCCATGACTGTGGGTAGCGGTTTGTTTTAGTCTTACTTACTGTTTTAGAGAATAGAAAATCTAAATTGTATAATAGTGTCTTAGTGAGCAATTAATGGAAAATATTATGAAATGTCAATGGAATTAACAGATCACATAAGTTGAAAAAATTGTTTTAAGTTTAGAATAGTGCAGTTCCAAGTGTAGGTACATTTCATTTTGCTTTGAACGCTTTATATGCGGTTTGTGAACCGCTGACAGATCCGTGAATCGTGCGACCGAGAACTGGGATAGACTTTTCAATAAAGCGTTTAGTTTTGTTTTAATAAAAAAATAGCAGTTTGTTAAAGTTTACTAGCCGTTGCCGTAGAACGGCGTTGAATATTATGAATTTACGTAATTATGTAAGGCTGTGATTACACCTGCAAGTTTTACTCACATTAGTAGCTTAGGTACGTAATATAGTTTATTGGATGGACGCAAACGAATGGAAAGGAGACAAGAGATGCTAGGAAAAATCTGACTAAGTAGGTGCATAACTTATAGACACACAAGTGAAATAAGTCTAGACTCTCTAGATACCTAAATTAAAGCGCGCATAGCAACTATTTACATAACAGTACCTACACCAAAGTATTTTACTCTCTTTTTTGCAGACTTTTTCTCTCACAAATCGGCTTTTATTATAAACGGTTATTACAAAGTAGGGCACCACTACCTCTTAAAACATTACCGTGTTTAAGTATTACAAGTAGCGCATAATGGAAGGTTTTATTACATCGCCATGAGGCCGTTAAACGTTGAAACGATTCACATTATCTATCATAGATATTATTAAATGTGCTCAGTACATCGGGAATCCATAATCATTCAATATCGCGAAGTTAACTGGGGTTTTGTTCGCAGTGGGTGCACGATCTGAATACCAAAAATGTGGGAGCAGTCCTCAGTAATCGGGACACGTTTATCGGGACCCTATCACTTCACTCTTTATTCACTTGCTGGGCAGCATCAGAACAACTTACCTAATTCAGTAGCGATTATACAACAATGGTCTTTTTTGTTATTAAAGTTTCACACCTTATTGCAAAGAATGGATTGGCTTATTTGTATCTTAATCAACAAAACCTTAGAATATCTAAGGACTAACCAAAAACTAAATTTGAGTTTTGAATACCCTCTATACATTTACCTAAGTGATATAAAAGAATTGTTCTGACTGACTGACTGATTGACCACTGACCTAGGTTTTAAATGACGTAAGCACTCACGAAGAAAGGATTTTTGGTAATTCCACCCTTAAGGGGGTTTAGAGGTGGTCCCTCTTAGAGGTGGAATTTCCATCAATCAATCAATAAAAATAAAGAACTATGTGTTTTTCTATTTTTGGGAATTTCCAGCCGGACTGATTTTCAAAAATTCCACTTGTTCGAAGCCTAGGCGGATCAGCTAGTTTCATTATTATTGTAAAGTTTGTACAAAATCACTCCCTAAATTCAACACAATAATTTTTAAAGTAAAATAGAAGCTTATAAAATAGAGTTTTTCTATTTTACCCTATTCAATATTTTTACGATAAGAAAAAGCATCGTTTTTGGTAAAATTAGATGTGGTGCTCAAAATATGAGCACGTCGTCGGAGAGTGTTTTAATGGCCTCTTGACAGGATTTCACCGGGTTCTCGACGTCACAGCGTTGCTCTGGTTTTACAAGCTGTTTGTTATGTGTGCTATGAATATTCTCAAAGAAAATTTTTACTTTGGCCTTTTATCAACAGATACACAAATAGTTATGAAAATAGTAGGTATCTAATTAATTTATCAACTAAAAAGTAGGCACAACTGAATTTAATTTTATTATGATCTCCATCGCGTACCTACTATCCTACAAATGTAAATTATTATTTAGATATTAGCAATATGCAATAGTATGTACCACTCTGAAGCTGGAGTGGCGATGGACAGGGCACATAGTTGGAAAAATCAACCAATGTTGGGGTCCCAAGGTGCTAGAATAGCGACCTCGACCGGAAAGTGCAGCGGCGTTAAGGACTAGGTTGACAGACGACGTCAAACGAGTCGCAGAGAGCCGCTGGATTCAGGCGGCGCAAGCGTGGCGTGTCAAGACAAGAAGTGTATAACTATGGACGAATATCAGTTGTCTATGATATAATGTACCACACATAACAATTAGGTGGTATAATAATAATTTTGCAGGTCATTAGCCTTTGAAAATAAATCGGGGATGACATTAAACGGCCGTTTACAAACTTTACTAATATGTTGCCTAAAACCTCTGTCACCTCATAAAATAATGGAGGTAATATTTGAAAAGTTCCCGAAGGTAGAGGCGAGGCCATCGATATACAAGTAGAGTCGATTCGCATCCCTTAAAAAAGTTTGCTACCCGATGTACTATCGATGTTTTAAATTATTATTTTGCAAGATTATTTTGGAGTAATAACAAGTGTAAATTAAAATTTATTACGCCCCCGACATTCGACAAGTGAAGGTTACCGTAATAAGTAGAAAAGAGCTGATAACTTTTAAACGGGTGAACCGATTTTCTTGGATTATTATAGCTAAGAACACTCTCGATCAAGCCACCTTTCAAACAAAAAAAAACTAAATTAAAATCGGTTCATTAGTATAGGAGCTACGATGCCACAGACAGATACACAGATACACACGTCAAACTTATAACACCCCTCTTTTTGGGTCGGGGGTTAAAAATAGAGTCTCTTTTACCTTTTCCACGAACAGTGCGGTAAGCGGGCAATAACGTCAGCCTACCTAGGCTATTATATACTAACTTAGGTACTCTTAGAGGATTTTATTTTCCTAGGTTTACTACAATAACTCTTGTAACTTGAGAAAGTAGCTAGTAGCAAAGTAATAAAGATTCACTAGTCCTTCGCCATTTTTGTCAGTTGGTATGACTGACCAATTTTTTCTTTTCGCCAAGGACTACACTCAGCCAAATAACCTGATGCCATTTGCTGAAATAAGACGCTTTCTAATTTACATTCCGTGTAAAAAATTGCGCAAATGTGAATAAGAAAATAAAATTTCCTTCTTTTCTCTTTTCGTAAGGCGGCGGTCTTTGTTCGCATTATGTAGATTTGTATGACATAAAATAAACTGATAATAAGATCACAATATGATACCTACTTCTAGCACTATTTGTTATGTTGATAAAATAAATAAACAAATCTTAAAGAGTTTGTATCGTTAAACTCAAACACTGCGAAATGGCAGTCAGCGAGACTGCCGACAGAAAACTTAAAACTATGAAATAACAGTAGTCCTTTGGATTTTAAAATTAATTGTAGTACTTATCAAAAACTAAAATTTCATAATTTGTAAATTAAAAACATTACATTATGCATTTGTTGGCATTCCAAGCACTTACATTAGCATGTCACTCATGCGACCTTGAAGTATTTTACCCATTCCAAAAGCGCCCACGTGCCTAAAGAAGGTTTCACCACAGGTTTCACTTCAAAAACGTGGGGTGTATTGCCGTCTGAACGTGGCCTAAACAGTTAACTTATGTCGCGTGACACAAAAGCGTTCCGACATCAGGCCAAGTCAGGACCTCGGTCGGATCAACAGATTAACTTCCTGTAGCAGTATGTCAACCAGACCACCAACAAAGATTTACGCCTTTGTTTCCATTCTTTAAAAGGATTGTCTTTTATTGTCCCGATACGACAGACTTTATCTATTTGTTGTTTTATTTGAAACTGTCTCAACTGAATTGCCAATCCGCGGCAATTACTTCTTTGTTAATTAATTACGTACCGCTATTGTTCTCTTTGAGATCGTTTTCTTTGACTCGAAGCTTAAAACATCCTGAGACAATGAGGGAATGTAATGTCAACGTAGAAGAAAATCAAGTAGTAAATGAATATTAAATTATCATTGACATTACACACTGTAGACATCAGTAGACATTCATGAATTTTTTAATTCCACCATAACTTCTAAATACCTGAACAGATTTGGATGTATGAGATATCGTTAGAATCTATAAACCATCCTGAATGACACTGGCTATAAACTATAAAAATCAATATGGCAGGCCAATCGTGTTTTTAACTTTTTAATTTTTAAGGACTTGTTTTATTTCATTTATATTTGACCCACTTTAATCTATCTTTACAGGCGAAGCTAATACTAATGCGATGGATAAGCTCACTATTTGAATTACTTAAAATAATCGACTACGTACGTTATTACGTAGTCTATCTATCATCATAATAGATGGCGTATATATTTTGTGCTCGCTGATCAGTAAGACAGACAAGAGTAGAAGAGATAGCGTTTTATAAATATCGTCTCTACTAGATAGCTACTATGTTACTTGGTATGACATTTTAGCAGACATTAATACATATTATCATGGTCGCAAGGTCATTTAAAAATGTTAATGAGCTTGACTGACCTACACGAGCTTTATATTGTTGTTGTCGTGCAAATGGCACTTTAGAGGGCTATAAACATTCTTTGTTTTATCATAAATTGCGAAAGTAGATATCTGTAAAGTATAATATATCTGACCATTTGTTAACTTTCACGGCCCATCTATTCAACCGATTTTGACGAAATTGGGTACAGAGATTACTTTCATCCCGGAGATGGACTACTTTTTTCCCGGAATATCAAAGAATTCCCCACGGGTTTCTTTAAAACCTAAATCCTCGAAGAAGAAGTCACGGGCATAGTCTAGTATTAGGAAATGTAATATTAGTAAAATGAAAGAACAAGATAACAAATAAAATAGTATGCAGGTTATTGCGCCTAAGTAGCTTTATTCGCCAAAGTAGACTCACTATTCGTCAAGCGCAATACTGCCAAATAACAGGATTTCTGCAATAAGACGCTTTCTAATTCACATTCCGTATACAAATTGCGCAAATGTAATATGAAAATAAAATTTCCACCATTTTTGCTTGGTCATGGAATGTTTCTCTTTCACATTACATGTAAATTCTTATTACTTTACTAACCAGCAAGTTTAAATTAGAATTTAGTATTTGCACATTGAAATGGTTTTAGGCGTTTTTGGTTATTTACGACTTCTATGGCGCAGTTGTGAGCGCTGTGGTTTTATTAGTGGGAGGTCCCGGGCTCGATTACCTACCGGCAAGAGAAATTTGGAATTTCTCAATTTTCTCTGGTCTGGTCTTGAGAGAGGCTTCAGCCGTAGCTAGTTATGAACCTGCCAGCAAAGCCGTGCCGCCAAACGATTTAGCATTCCAGTCTATGCCGTGTAGAAACCAACGGGGAATGGGTTTAATAAAAACTGTCATACCCCTTCCAGGTTAGCCCACTTCCATCTTAGACTGCATCATCACTTACCCCCAGGTGAGATTGCAGTAAAAGGCTAGCGTCTATCTGAATAAAAAAAAAGGCAAAGAGAAACTGAAAATCAAAATAGAAGCGACGTCATGTCAATACATAGGTATTGCACTATAAATTTTGTTACTACGTGACTATGGTATAAGTACGAGAATAATTTATTTATTTGAACCACTTAATTGCATTAAAAAAAACATAATTCCAAATGAGATATAATATTGAAACACACTATGGAAGTCATAATGATTGGGCATAGAAAATAGAATTTATCAAACAACCGAATAAAATGAATGAGTGCCGATGCTTTACGATTTCAAGGATTCTGAAACAAAAATTAAAGGAGTTCCAGGGGAAAGTAAAAAAATAACCTCACAAGATTTAATCTTTGTGACTTTTACACTGCTAAACTTGGAAAGGCATAACCATTTGAAACGTTCAAATAACGAGAGAAAACAAAGCTACTTACTCGCAAAACAGAAATTAGAACAAGGTACACAAAAAAGTTTTCAAATAATTCACTGGTTTTGAATTTATTACGATGTTAATTATCGCGGAGCCTAACTGTAACGGTGTATAATCGTTTTATTAATGTACGAAAGAATAATCTTTGAGCTACGCGATGTGATCTTTAATAACAAACTTGCAACTCGCTCTGGCTTTGTACGGGCCCATTACTAATAAAGAAAATAAAAATTTTATATACTTAAAAGTACTATCCAAACCGAATTTCCCGGTAGACTTCTAAAAGTTTTCTTTCATACAAACTTTGTCCTGATAATTACGAATACTACAAAAGAATCAGCCAAATCGCTTGTACCATTCTCAATCTCAAGTGATCAGGCAATTGATTATAATTTATAAAGATGTTACAATAAAGCTAACTAACTCTCGTACTCATAAGAAATACCTACTGTTATACTGGCTTTATTTCGACACTAAATGGTTAGGCATGATTATTTGCGCAAAAAATTAACCAGTCATTCTGCAACCAGATGATGTCGTCACGACAGAAGAGATGTCCCAGTAGTAGACTTTTGCGGTAGTTTGAGATCTTGTCTTATTTCAAAGAAGCAGTGTTTAAAATAGATAGATAGATAGATAGAACACTTTATTGCACACAAAAACACATGTAAAGGAACACAACGCAGAAAGAAGAAAACAGAAAAAACAATTGTGTGCAAAGGCGGCCTTATTGCTTGGAGCAATCTCTACCAGGCAACCTTTGCTGAAAGGTAAAGGTTGCTTTGCTAAAATAGTTAAATTTTGGAACAATTTATAACAATATAAACATGTATACCAGCCCGCTGGACCGATGACCTGAAGAAGGTGGCGGGGAGTGGGTGGATGAGGAAGGCTCTTGGAAAGGCCTATGTCCAGCAGTGGACGTTTACAGGCTGATGGATGGATGGATGAAACATGTATACAGTTCAAAACTGGAAATTATAGCTCAAACTGCCTTTCAACATTCGCTTAAACAAAATATTGGCTACTTAACTTCTGTCACTCAACTCTTTAGAAGTTGCTCATAAATATGCAAGTCTGAAGTTGTTCTTGGTTTACCATTTCAGCCAGGCGCAATATGTTGCTGGACTTACAAATACAAACTTCATTCGTTGCATAAGTATAAAGTTCCGAAGAATTATAACGAACAGAGATCATAAATATTCAAGGCAGCTGCCGGCAGATATCCAAATCAAACATTTTAATTAAAAGTGTTGCTGGTACGGTCAAACAAATTCCTATATTATTTTATTCAACTATTTGACGATAGTTAATTGGTAGCTCTGTATTTTGACTTTTAACGAGGTAATTACTTGATGGTGCGTATCATTTTTGATTGTTTACAGGCTACATTTTGGGGCGAAATTTCCGCTTCATTTTAAATTTCGCAGTTCGATTGTCAAAGAAATATTACTAGTAAATAATGATGTCCAATTATTATTTACTAGTTTTTACCCGTGACGTCGTCCACGATACACAAGCAGCTGCTACTTCTGGATGCAGTAGCTTTCTAGTGGTAAAATAATTATTAAAATAGATTTAGTAGTCTCAGAATTTATCCATTGCAAACAAACAAACAAATCAATCTTTCCTTTTTATAATATTTTATTGTTTATATCATTGGAATATTAGAAAATACAGTAATATCTATCATTATTCAAGTCTTTTAACTTCATTCATTATGAGCGTTGATGGTATAGGAATCTCTGCTGAATAGGTACCTGCAAAATCCCAAGTTTCTAGTCCTGTGGTTTGAGCTATCCTTGATATGTTAGGCAGTCAATTACTATTTTTGTATATAGATGTGCCAGGTTATATTTATCACATTTTTGTTTATAAATTTTGCATGAGTTCGAATGTATTGGTTTTTATTTAATAACAAAATTGGATATGCTTTTTCCCCGTATCGTGTGCGCGCCAATAGCATTTACTGTCGTAATTCAATTAACAAATACAATTTTGATCATTAATATCATTTATCTGATATTTGTCGTAAAATTTACACATGAAATTATAGGATAGGCATTGTAAACGGTACAAAAGCATTCCAAAGTCGGCCAAGCTAGGACATCAGTAAGATCAAAGGATTAATCTGGTAGCAGGTACCTCAACCAGTCCATTGTTTCAGTTCTTTCACGAGATTCTGTTGCTGCGTCTATTTTTTTTTCACTTCGCTAGTATCAAACAGTTGAGTTCTTTTTTTTTTTTAATTTTTGTACCAAATAATTTCAAGTGCAGACGGGGACTTAATCGACAACTTGGTTGGTTAAATCGAACCTTTAAAGGATTCCTTTGAATCACTGTTCACTTCGAAAGTGTGGTAAATATGTCCTTTAAATACTCCGCAACGGAGCAACTGATCGATGTGATTTTTCTTATATAGTGAAAGACATGGAGAGTGACATGGACTACTTTTTATTCCAAAAAATCAAAGAGTTCTTATATAAACATATTAATGCGGAAGGAGCCGCGAGCATCAACCAGTATAAAATATTGGAAAACAACATTTACGCAAAGTAGAAAACATTAAAAAAAACTAAAGAGTGAACGTAGAGTTAATTTAATAAATTGAATTCAAACAAATAGCTTTTTTAAACGCTTTGAGATAAAATGTTCAATCTCTGCAATGCGTCCAACTAAGCGAAATGCGAGCTATCGGTTGCCGATAAACACAAATAAAGAGTTCATTATAATACGGCCCGCCTCGGTAATATTCATTCGCGGGTAAAAATTGATTGTCGCATACTCGACTCGGTATTTTTCTGGTTCCATTGTTTGGAATTACGCAGCACTGAAAAATGAATAATCGCTATCGATTTTTGTAATATATTGATGTGGCGACAGAATTTATAGGCTTTACCTTTCGATTAATTGTTCACAATAATTATGAAAATGGAGCTTAAAAATAATAACTTTCTGTAATCAAAGTTGCATTTTTGTGATCTTGTTAATATAAAGTTCCACGAGGATTTTAAAAACAAGTAGCCCTTGCTATAAATTATGGATGAATTAAGCTATAATTTGGTTTTAAAAAACTACTCATAAGTTACAAAGCACGATAATATTCTTTCAGAGTTAGGTACCTAATACCTAAAAAAATACATGCTGTCTCTAAACTAAAATATCATGACAGGTATTTTATTTATATTTACTAATACTAAGTAAACATAAAGTTCTAGTAATTAGTGACCGTCAGACAAAGTTGCGAACATCTAGTAGTTATTAACACTTTAAAAAGAAACCGGCCAAGTGCGAGTCAGACTCGCGCACCGAGAGTTCCGTACTCAGGTAATCTTTCCGACATTTTGCACGATAAATCAAAAACTATTATGCATAAAAATAAATAAAAATCTGTTTTAGAATACAGAGGTAAGGCCCTTTCATATGATACCCCACTTGGTATAGTTATCTTACTTTTAAAATTGAAACACACTTTAATTTTTTTAATGATGTAACCACTGCGCTCTTCAGATTTATTTCCTTCACTTGTGCTATAAGACCTACCTACCTGCCAAATTTCATGATTCTAGGTCAACGGGAAGTACCTTATAGGTTTTCTTGACAGACACGACGGACGGACGGACGGACAGACAGACATACAGACAGACAGACATACAAGAAAGTGATCTTATAAGGGTTCCGTTTTTTCTTTTGAAGTACGGAACCCTAAAAAGTTAATTTCATTTTCAGGGCTCTGATTTACATGAGCATTGAGCATGCATGCAGTCTGTCGGACCACATAATCTGTATTGTAGTGTTTTTTTTTGTCGCCGCCAGATCCAAGATGTATAAATGCCCCAGATGACCACGTCGATGGTCATGCCTAAACTGGTTATAATGATAATGTTGCGAAGCCTGTGTGTTCGATGAACATAATATGCGATTTGTATTCACGATCGTGTTGTTTATGGGCCATTTCAGCGTCCATTGACTAAACAATTTACATTGAATCACCACTTTGGTGTAGATGGTTCTATTGAAACACAGCTAGGTATAACGCTTTTCACTACTCATTTAAACACTTAATTTTGTTAAAAGTTTATTTCAATTAGGTACCTATAAAAATCGTATTTATACTCGTATCGTAATAAATTATACGTCTGCTGAACATACTATACCAACCCACCTTTCAAGAGAAACTCTTTCAGAGTTATTTTTGCTTTTTCCTGTGTTTTACGTATAATGTTTCAATGTAACTTTGTTTGTCTGCCTGTTTGTTACTTTTTCCGACTGATCCTTACCGATTTTAACGATTGGCACTGAGATAGCCTTCAAAATGGGTAGTAACATCATAATATTATAATCTAATGCTTTTTCCCGGAAAACCAAAGAGTTACCGGATTTTTTAAAAACATAAATCCATTTACGACACGTACACGAAGTTGAGGACATCAACTAGTTAAACAGTAAAAATATGAGGAACTCCTGGATCAAAATTTTATAATAACGTAACGTACACGTGACACACGGGTTTAATGCCACGTGACACAAATGAACATGAGCCCCTCAGGTCCTGCTTGACGTCAGCTAAGCCAGGAATTCAGACGGGTCAGCGGATTAACTGCCGGTAACTGTATGTCGACCAGTCTGACAACATTTCACGCCACTGTTTTCAGCCTTTTTTTAAAATTCGGTTTCGAATTCTTTTCCATTTTATATATTTGGGTACGCTGCCTTTTTTAATGAAAAAATAGAAAAAGGAATGTGATTGACTTTGAAGTATCAACTTCAGAAGTACTTATGGTTATGCAAGGGAACTGCAACAATCAGCACGTACGCATGCAGGTTGTTACATAGGTAATGATTATTTTTACATTTATATTACAAAATCAATTGAATTACGCAATATCAAATATTGACAGCTAAGATATCACAATGAATCATTTACTCTTAGTCGGATCAAATAAGTAGTAACACAGTTTTCCAATATTTTTTTCAAATATAAAATATAATGTTAGGTAAGAGATCACCACCGCCCATGAACATTTGCATTTTGCAGCACCGCCAATGCATTGCCGATTTTTCAGGAATTTATTTATCCGGCCCATTTTATAAACCATTGTTAGAATCTAGTGGAAATATCAATAATTGCCAAATAATAACGAAACGAATTACCTAATATTAAACTGGGAAATGGTTAATTTTATAATAGACTAATCCAGCCAAAATCATTTAATAAAACATTTTTAGATATTACATTAACCCATAAAGAAGTTATAATAATTTAAAATCATAATTACTTACCTAATTGCTTAATTTATTTCAAAGTCAAGTGTTATCTTTACGAACACATTACTTACCGTCTAAATATGTGAGCTCTTTTAGGGACCAAAAGCTTCAGCTTCAAAAGTTTTCCTCTATTTATCAAGTTTCTCAAGGTTTTGTTTACGAAATCTGTGTTGACTAACACTTGTTCTTTATCCGTCGTAATCCGGCCTCCACCTAAACATCGTTCATTCGGCACCTATCGTCGTGTTAAGATAAGAAAAGGGATGTCGTAAACTTGAAAATAATCTTTTTATTCCGTGTATTCTGAGCTTGTTCTACTTTCACAAAAATATTATGATTTATAAAACCTCAAAACGACATATTTTTAGTATTTTATGACGACACGAACCGATTTTTGATATAAGAAGTTTCAATTTCAGTTTCATTTTCAAGAAGTGTCTGTTAGCCACAGATAATCCGCCAAAAAGCTTAATGAACTCTAAGAAAGAAACTAGTCCCATTTTCAGTATGCAAGAGTCTCTATATAATCAGCCTTAAGCTAGTCAAAATATAATACAAAACCGCAAACCACTACCAAAATAAGTCAGCTACGAATATGTACCACAAACCACAAGGTGTGGCGATCTTCATCAATATTGCGCGCACGTTCGAAAACTTTCTGCCACAATTACCTGCAAGCTCAAGTGTCGGAAAAAGTATTGGTTTCATTCTTTTTCTGCTTTTTACACGACTGTCCAAAAAAAGAAGTATAATGTTGGCAGGTTTCATGTACTTGTATGTAGGTATATGTATGTAAGTTTCTTTATTACATCATATCTTCTTAATGCCTGAACAGATATAAATGTATGGGGTATCCTTAGAATTTTTACATCATCCCGGGAGATACTGGCTATAAAATTATTAAAAAAAATCAATACGTATGGCGCCATTTTCAAATGTGTTTTTTTTTTGCATTTCAGTTCGTTTTTTGGAAGGATAGTCGTGTATTTGTTTTTAAATTACGATTTGTTTCTATAATCAATTTCCAATTATTCATTTATGATAATTATATAATTATTATCTATTTGTCTTAGTTATAACAAAAAAAAATGTAAGTTTATTATACAATTATTCTGATATCATCTTAACTACCAACAGTTCTTAAAGTGCTTCTTCGTAGGTAGGTAGGTACATGTTATTTAATACTTTTGATGAAAACAATGTTTTGGTTAAAACAAAACTTTAATTAGTAAACTAAACTAAAACGAATACGAGCCCGAATATATCAGTTATATCTACTTCTGTTTAACTTCTGTTATTTGTCATCATCATCATCATCATCAGCATGCAGACGTCCACTGCTTTACTTAAGCCTAATAAGAGCCATCACATCCGGTCCTCAGCCTTCTTCATCCAGCAACTTCCCGCCAGTCTTTTTATATCGTCGGTCCATCTTGCGGGAGGGAGCCCCACATAGAAAATAAATAACAATGTGTAGTAGAAAGTTTAAGACTAAATTCTTACACCTAATCGTATTTTAACTTTATATATATCTAACAGAATAATTACTCTGAAAGCTGATGTAAGACATTTTGACCTTTGAACCTTTTCAGCCACATATTTAAGTACATGAGAGTCGAGAACCCGTCTAACAGAGTTAATTAATGATAACCAGGGCAGCTCGCTGACATTCAGCAAAAGTAGAGGACATAAACAAAATAATATTATTATACTTGATATTTGGTACACAGCGACGCCTTTTTCCTCGAAATAATAAGATATTGCTATAGTGATTTATTGTACTGGCTTTGTGAAACCTTACATGGAAGCCTGATAAAATGATTTCAGTTCTTATCATTACTATAACGTCTAAATCGGAGTCAATTAATATAACCTATCTAGCCATGAAGCCAAAGTCAAAGACATTTATTCAAAATACTTAGCTACCATTGTACACTTCTTGATTGTTGAATTTTGAAAATACCTAATTTGTTGTAATTGTGATAATAATTTATTAATAATTAATTATTCATAGAAGAAATATTTAAAATTGTTTTATAATTTTTTTTAAAATAAAATTATAACGAACCGAAAGTATTTTTTTTTTTAATTTTTATTCATTAAAAAGAATATTAGCCATACTAATCATGAATACTCCCCCTTTCCCCTCCAATTAAGCGTAAAGCTTGTGTTAAAGGAGCGTTGTGCGTAAAGGAGTGGGTACGACAATATTGCAGCGGGTGGGATTTGAACCGCCGACCTTTCGGAATTCAGTCCGCTCCTCAACCGTTGAGCTATCGAGGCTCTCACAATCACTCAATCAATCTCTCAACTCACGGAACAACCCCTCAGAAAACTATTTTGTGATTAATTTTAAGATTTATGAGTAAGTTTTATAAGTAATTTGGTCCCAATCTTCGAAGCTCTATAATAATGTAGGTACAACATCGCCTTGATCCCAGGAGATTTAACCTCTATTCAATTTTGGCTAGTCGTTTTGGGGTACTTGTGAAGCAAAACCACTTCTGGCCAAGTTAATTAATAATAACCGAGAAAGTCTGCCGGCGCGGGGCTGGTGGTAAGAAACAGGATGAAAATAAAACTATTTCATAGGTAGAAAATAGAAATATAGAAAATAGAAAAAAAAATGAGAATAGAGGTCAATTCCGCATTCCTTTGACACTCGACTAGGTCTTCTAAGAAGTCTTTATAAATAAGTACATAACATCATTCGATGACAAGTTTACTCTTGACTACGATCTGACCACTGTGGGCGCGACCACGATCAAAGCGAGATTTATTTTCCAATTTGCACCTGCCGGGAATCGAATCTGGGACCTCTCATATTTTACAAGACCACGACGCTCTTCCTACTTACACTGTTCATACTTCCAAACTACATACATAATATTATATCATAATTGCAAAAGTCTGCAAGCTTTTCATAACCCATGCTTTTAATCGAAATTAACCTATAGCTCGCGATTTTTGAAAAACTTACGCCGATGAAATCGCGGGCATCATCTAGTACAACACGTCATAAAACTAACAAAAAAAACCGGCCAAGTGCGAGTCAGACTGGCGCACTGAGGGTTCCGTACTCGGATATTTTTTCCAACATTTAGCACGATAACTCAAAAACTATTATACATAAAAATCTGTTTTAGAATGTACAGGTAAAGCTCTTTCATTATGATACCCCATATGATAACTTGGTATAGTTATCTTACTTTGAAAATTAAGGGTTTTCAGATTTATTCCTGTACTTGTGCTATGAGACCTGCCAAATTTCATGATTCTAGTTCAACGGAAAGTACCCTATAGTTTTCTTGACAGATAGACAGACAACAAAGTGATCCTATAAGGGTTCCGTTTTTCCTTTTGAGGTACGGAACCCTAAAAACATTTGAGAATTGTAAATAGTTGATAACAAAATAGAGCTCTGTGAGGTTGATTTTGCGGTTAGTACGGCAGTATCCGATTAGAGTGGATAATACGGGGAAAACAGGCTGATAGATAGATTGCCCGAACGAGGCGATGTTACGTATAGCACGGGCTGCGAGATAAATTACGCAATTAATCCTTCGATATTGCTCTTTGTAGTGATCCATGCAGCTATCACTTTATTAAACACTGATATTATTCAGTTTTAATTTGACCATTGTTTACTCAGGGTCTCATAATATGGCTCGACAGTCTTGGAGCGGACTGAAATTCGAAAGATACGGTTGAAACCCCATGGCGTACCTTCTTCTAGCACTACACTTATACAGAGATAGGTGTATAATTACCGGTTACAAATACCGGTGGGTATTTGTAACCGTGGGTATTGTTACTTACACCGTTAAATATAAAGATACCTAGATATAACGTTAAAGGATCTGTGGATATCGTTATTTTCATTACTACTCTATGGCGTCAACATAAATAAGTACCTACCTTTGTACAAATAAAATAAGCAGAAATTCAATCTCTGGTTAAACTAGCACTTATTTTTGGCTACTAATTTTTTAAACAAAAGAAAAACATCTTTATTTTAATTATCATTATTAACAGCTACAAAAAAACTTTAAAAGCATTGAATGTTATTATTTAAATACCTGTCAGGTGTCATCTTGTTACAATAGAAATACTTGAGTATCCCAAAGAACATTTATTTTAAACGCAAGTTTCAATTTACACAAAGTTTTGTGAAACTTAAAACCCTATCGTTTAAGCTGAAAGCAAATTGAATGAAAGACGGCTCATTTTCTTGTTAGTTAATGACTATAATTATTTAGACTTGATAATAAGATGCGACAAGGGGCTTTGTTTGTTTTTGAAAGGTAAAATTGCACAGCTAAATGAATGCTTATTACGAAACGGCAGCGTTAAAATAAAAGCAAATTAAGTAGGTAAGTAGCATGACATTCTGAAAAGTCTGACAATTCATTGTTTCGAATTTTTATATTTTCAAAATTAAAAAAACCTTTGTTTCGCTTAAATACGTAATGACGTTGCTTCAAAATGATACAAATAAGAAAATTAAAAAAAAACAAGTACAAGTTTGGCATCACTGTACAAGTATGGTGATGCTATACTTGGTTGAAACACGTAGAAATACAGGGTATATACCTACCTAATAATAACTCAACATAAGAATCTATTACGTTGCGATTCGCCTACGGTTACAGTGTTGAAATATTGTAATAAAATCCAGGCGTCTGTTTTCTCTCGCCAACAACGTAATAATATGATATGCGACCTGCCTCTGCTTTCTGTATTGTTAGATTATAGGTTAAAGTAGCTTCGCCACCACTCTCTTTGTATTTTCACTTTTCAGTAAGTAACGTTTTCTTTTTTGATGACTGGGGGAACTTTCGTAACATCCCAATTTGAGTACCTCAACTCTGGGGAAAATTGGGTTATGTGGGATTTCTACTTATTAAATCCCTCTCACCCTCTCAGTGGCCATCTTCAAGGTATAAAAAGCGTCTCGGAGCAAACTGCCGTCTTCTTAGGGTTACCGGCCAGAGCCTCACTCCAGCTTGTTGCGACCTCGAGGTCACATCGCCTAGGCAATACAGGTTGGACAGATCAGCGCGTCGATCAGCGTCGACCTAAATAGCGTCTCCGTCTCCGAGCAAAATCGGCCCAAAAGGAGACCACTGCCCTCCATGCTTCATCATCCTCTCGCATTACCGCTAGTAGTGACAGATCTATCCCTACGTAGCTGACTAGGGTGCGCCGTTCGGGTTCGATGTTGAACCTAAAAGTGAAAAAATAAATAAATTATTATTAGTTACATTTCTTAGTTCAAAATAAATATAAGTTATATTCCTACATATTAACGCAGAAAAAGAACTTACAATTTGTGTCTTTAATTATAAATCAAAAACTGGTTAATAAATAGGCTTCCATTTATTAGACTTTATTTAATTGCTTCAGTCATACAGAATTTATGTAGCTACATTCTTTTACTTGGGGTGTAAATTAAAAATATTACATGCCATTAATTTAATAAAAGATAACAACAAGCACAAATGAATTCAATTAATCACTTCGTACAGTGTTGCGATTTCGTGATGTTTTGTAGTTAACTTACACAGCAACTTACCTGTTCAGATAACACCCCTCGAGTACATAATTGCAGGCATTTGTTACCTCGACGAGTAATAAAGTTTATGGAGCGACGGCTAGACGGCTTACAAATGTCACACGTGGACCGATAGTAACAATCCCTAGGGTTTGAACTAATAATAGTGATTATATTGCAAAGCATGGTCTGCGTCTTTTTAACCCCCGACCAAAAAAGAGGGGTGTTAAGGGGTGTAAGTTCGACGTATCTGTGTATCTCTCTGTGGCACCGTAGCTCCTGAACTAATGAATCGATTTTAATTTAGTTTTTTATGTTTAAAAGGTGGCTTGATCAAGAGTTCTTAGCTATAATCCAAGAAAATCGGTTCAGCCGTTTGAAAGTTATCAGCTCTTTTCTAGTTACTGTAACCTTCACTCGTCGGGGGTGTTATAAATTTTTAATTTACATTTGCTAAAGGGTGAAACTAGAAAGCTCTAACATGAAATAACTATTTAGTTACGCTTATATTGTTTCGTTTATATGCTACAAGATGATGAAGACGTAATCCCTGTGATTTCATCCGCGTGGATTAAGTTTTTTAAAAATCCCGCCGGAACTTTTTGATTTTCCGGGACAAAAAGTGGCCTATATCCGTTCCCGGGATGTGACATTTTTCATTTCCTTGCGAAACATACTAAATGGCTGCATTGAAATCTACTAAGCGAACAAAAAACAAATAGGTAAAACAGATCATTGATAAGGTAATAGTAGCGTAAAGTTTCAATTAGGTAGTTCACATTCACACCATTTCGATTGCGTGATATTTGAAATAACTAACACAGCAAACCGCTCATAATAATGCATTACCATTTGTTACCTTGAAGAGTAGGTAAGTCAAGTTCAATACAGAAATTTTATTATTGAAAAAGCCAATCCATCAAAATTCACTTATAGTGCTGTCCTTGGTCCTAGTTGTTCTTGTGTTGTAATAGATATTATGATTAAATCTGTTCGTTTGTATGAATTGTTGGTAGTGTGGTTTCCTGGGCCAACATTTTATTAAGACTGTAACCTAGACTTCTGGACAAAGAGTTATTAATTATACTACATACTCACTTCTCTGGACCTCTATCTTTCTCTAAACTAGTTCGCATTCACAGAATAGAGTTTTCGATTGCTGAATCTGAACATAATTTCTAAATATAGTCTTAGGGAAAAGCAAAAATATCTGAAAGATTATTCATAGCACCGATAACAGCCTGTACAATCAGAGCAACGGAGTGACTTTGAGGACCCGGCAAGATCCTGTCAAGAGGCCATTAAAACGCCCTCCAACGAGCCCATCTACTCGAGCACCTCTAACTTTTACAATAACGATACTTTTGTTTCTTTAGAAATACCCAGTACCTATCTCCGAATAAAATGCGAGAATTTTTCATCATGATAATTATTACTAAGGCTGGTAGGCAAGCACTTGGAACTTTTGATTGTTGAATGGAATTTCAAGAGGTGTTTGTAATTTCTTAAACGGATAACGAAAATATGAGTAAAACGTTGCATACAATATCTATAAAAAACACATAATTAAGTCTTTAATTATGTGGTTTGTATGAACACCTTCTAAAAAATGGATGGTTGGAATGGATACTTTCTCTATCTTCTTGCTTTAAACCAAAACAAATTGTTGTTTAAAAAATAGATATTCGTACTCTGTTACAATCACTACGATATTCTGTCATATTTTTTTACAACTTCATCATTCTCTAAAATACGAAAAACTTACCTAAAAGGATATGAATTGTAGACTCCTAAAGATACCCCGGACAAAGAAGGAAAGATCTGTGTGATAGTAGGTATTGTGTTATTCGGTAAACCAAGGAGTCGACTTCAGTACATTGAAAATTAAAGGAAAATAGATTAGATACGCTATTTTAAAAACACAAAATACACTTTTTATTTACTAGCTAATAACAAGAACCGAATCTATAGTATAATCTTTGTTACTGAATTGGGCTGAATGTGCAGATGGCGCCCAACGAGTAAGTAAAGAGTGAAGTGATAGGGTCCCGATATACGTGCCCCGATTACTGACGGCAGTTTTCACATTTTTGATATTCAGATCAAGTAACCCCTGGGCACAAATCCCAAGTTAGCTTTGGATATTGAAAGTTTATGGTTTTTCTATGTTCTCAGCAACAATTTGATAACAATATAAGATTGGGAATATGAGTCGTTACAGCGCCTCCTGGCCGCGATTTATGTAACGCATTGTAAGCAATTGCTTTCAACTTTGGTATTTTAGAACGTGTGCTTGGATTACACTGGTTGTACCTATTCCTCCACTCGTTAATAACTCTTAGTAACTATAATATTAATTTTTTAGTAGGAGTTCTTAATAACAATTCAAATATATTTTCATTTGATATGTACAACTTTGACCGAAATTTCGATGTTTATTTTCTTAGTTTATAATGCGTAATGCTTAATTCTCTCTGATATTTCTTTGTGATCTTATATAGGTATCATACCATTAGGCATAAAAAGATTTTTGTAACTCATGTTAATTTAGCACATTATTATAAATAATATTATGTTTTAATAGTCGAATGATGAGCTTCATATTGTGTGGTGATTTAACAAGAGCTCTCGTAAGCACTCTATGGGTATGCCGTTATTATTATAATATTATGAGTAGGTACCTATGTAAGCACTAAGCCATAATAAATGATTTTATCAAAATGTAAGGTTATATGTACCTAGGTGTCAAAATAAATTTTGATATTAATAATTTTCAAGTAGTAACTTTAGTCCTTCTTTAGTCATAGATACTCATTGATGAAGATTAGTTCTAATTTTTGTGTGAGTACCTATAACCTACACTGTAAAGTAATTTCAAATTATAATAATATGCAAAGGAGTTCTGTATTATTAATTATATTCATTTATTTAATTTTACCTTATGAAAAAGAGAAATATGTCTGTAGTTATGTGATTATGTACCTTATTCAAAAGCAGAAACTGAAAAACTGACCCTATTCGTACCAACTTATAGCTTAAATCACTAAGAAATAACCAAATTTTTTAGCCGCTCCCTAGAATCTAGAACCTTATATTTTGCACGCAGGTTATATTCTAATGATGCGGGAGATAATGAAAACCGTGGCATCTATGAAAACCATTTTTTCTATAAAATTCCCGTGGTCAAAGCCGCCAAAAAAAGTTAGTATTGCTATAATGAAAAAGCATAGAAACAACATAGTTGTAGTGCATTTAGTTGCTTACATGGACAAAAACGGTATTGCAAAATGTCTAGGGACAGTTTTTGTACATACTCCTGTCGTTGTGTATGCTAATGAACAAAATTGAGATCAACAACAACTGCTTCACGTTTTAGGTGTTAAAATATTTTATAGAGTGAAATATCATGTTGAACGTATATTACGTGAACTGAAAGATATTTTTTCGAAAGGACAGACATTTTTCAATGTACGTATATTATCTGTTAAAAGGTTTCTTAGCAAAGTTTCATAAAAACAAAAACAATCAAGATCTTATGGTACCTATCAAGAAAGGAAACAGATACTACGAAAGCTAGCAAAGACTGTCGTATCGCAAAAGCAATCTCTACAAACAACTTTGAAAGCGAAAAATAAGTTTTCTGAATAAAATAGAAAAAAAATTAACAGAATTCTAGGTTTATATTATGTACACAACACAAAATGCTGTGATAAAAAAGTAAATTAAATCTTTAAAAAAAGATGAAAGCGCTAATTCGATTGTACATCCTCGTAATCTCTAAATTAAACTAAAGCAATAGGTATAAATTATTATTTCAGCGGGGAATATTTTAGAAAAGAATAACACTACTTATAGGTATAACTGTTGAATAAATTCAATTTAAAATTTAAGTAAAGTGCGACTGAATCAGTATTATTCGTAGTAGTATTTCCATAAAAAGTGAAGTGTCCGCTAGCAATAAAACTTGAAGAAGCTATTCTTGCAAATCACTCAAATATACAAGGCAAGTCAATTTCTGCAAGTTTTGATAATACAAAATTTGCAGGTATTATCTTGCTGCGAGTGCAGCTGTGCAAGTGATTTTCCATGCCAAATTTATTTAAGATTTTTGCGCGAAATTCTTAAGTAGGTACTTAAATACTATAATAATTATTAGAAATTCATCAAAAAAAACTCATACTGCTTCTTAAACGCCCTTTTGATAATAAATTTCTCACCAAAAACCTTGATTCAGTTTTAGAAATCTTAATTAATGAAGCGCGGAATGAAAATATTTGTGTTATCGGAGCTACTTACGGAGTTTCCACTTAAACATTGTCAAAATATCTATCGAGGGTTCTCAAATCTTACAGACTGCGAAAAAGTCCCTCTTTATCTTTAAAAACCTTTTAACACATTGTTTCATAAATTCTTAACTCATTTGAAAATAATTATTCACATTTCATAGATAAATTTTGTTTTTGAGTCTATCCTGTAATTCTTTGTCATAGTATTTAGCAATAAAGGTGTTTAAGTAAATAAATAAAATAAAATATTTATTTTGCCTACAGGAAAAATAAGTTTTAGATTATGTAGATATGTTTTAACGATTTCATGTGTTATTTTATGATTGCGTAAAAATTGGATTTCTTTCGCTTGGAGAGTATATTTATCAGCAGAATTGATCACATGCAGTGGTAGCCCTTAACATACCTTTAAAAATCCTTTAGTAGTTCTATAGCAGTATCACATGTACTACTCTTTTGCATATGATTTCCTTGTATCCTCGTTATAAACGATGACCAGTTAGCCCTTATATGCAATATGATCCTATGGTAGTGATGATGCAGGGAAAGATGGAAGCGTGCTAACTTAGAAGGTTACGCCCGTACCCCTAACTACTGTCTACGCAACATTATACCACAAAGCTAAACTAACTAACTTCTAACTTGGAGTAACGTTTTTGCCAGTAGGGTAGTAACTAGCCATAGCCAAAGACTCCCACCAGACCACACACTAAATTGTCTTTGAATTAATAATCACCAAATTACCATGTAGGTATTCGAACCCTGAACCTCGCACCACATTACTTACCACTATACCAGGGACGCTTATCGTGTTATTGTTGTAATTGTCTCAAATGACAAACAACCAAAAATGGAAATATGCCTCTTGTTGGGATTTCCACATGTCATGGATCTGATGTCGATGGCTTTCAATGTGGTGTTGTGTCATTTATGATCCTTGAAGAATTATTATTGCAACTATTGCAAAAATAAAATGGATACAGTACATCACTAATGGAACACTGTAAATCTTTGCTGGACGGCACAATGGGAAAATTCAATATAACATTTTTTATATATTCACCGCACTGCGATCGTGAAATCCATTTTGTGCATTCGATTCAATTTGTGAACTATTAATTTTACACTTTTTTTTTTTAAAGAATATTAGTCATGTTAAATGACTCATATTCCCCTTTCCTCTCCAACTAAGCGTCAGGCTTGTGCCAGGAGTAGGTACGACAATAGTGCAACGGGCGGGGTTTGAACCGTCGACCTTTCGGTTTTCAGTCCACTCCTTTACCGGTTGAGCTATTGAGGCTCAACCGGTAAAGGAGTACAAAATAATATGTATAGTATTGCGGGATACTAAAATCTAATACTTCGAGTTTTCTTTTTGTAACCTGTCATTTGTGTTATGTGGTGCAATAAAGTATGTATATACATTATACATACATACATACATCTGATATGGTTGCTTAAGTAGGAAAGTAGATTTTGTATAAACTTCAGAATTTACAATTGTTTTGAATCATCATAGGTATTTATAAACTGGTAGTTCATTATTATTATTGGAGTAGGTAACCAATTGGAGTAGGTAGGGAATTGCAAAAAAATAAAATTCTTCAACATGAAAGCTCTATCAAAACCTTATTGACTACACTAGCGAATGTTCACAAAACAATAAACTCGCATCAACGCTCGCTCAGTGGTTGCCGGAGGGTTTCATTGGCTGACCACCCTGTAAAATCATTTAGTATTTGGCTTGAATAGAAATTCAAAATATTTGCAAAAGTACACCTTTTTAAAACGATAGGATTACAAACAATAACTTTAGAGCCTCGATAGCTCAACGGTTGAGGAACAGACTGAATTCCGAAAGGTCGGCGGTTCAAACCCCACCCGTTGCACTATAGTCGTATCCACTCCTGGCACAAGCTTTACGCTTAATTGGAGGGGAAAGGGGAGTATTAGTCATGATTAGCATGTCTAATATTCTTCTTTTTTTTAAAGATATTATAGGTAGGATTTCAATAACAGTAGTGTTTGAAATCTGCTATGTACAGGTATGTACCCGCTAAAGTAGTGACCATACTAATACATGAAAAATATAATTTCAGTATCGTTACCTGCAAGGACGCGAAAATATCTCACTTTTTGGCAATTTTTACTTTCGATTATATTCCAAAACTTGAATGAAATTGAAATCACCAAAAACGGATACAATGTTCTTCCTTGCAGGTGTCGATATTTTCTAGCACTATATTACAAACATATGAAAACTGAGGACGTGGAGGCAGACGTGTTAATCTCACTATGTCGACATCAGTGACAATTTTCAAGTCTATTATTTCTCTCAAAGTTCTTTTCAGCGAAACCTCACTCATTGTACAGATGTATTCGGTTTTTGACGATATTATCAATATTTTGTAGCACTACACAAACTATACAAACTCGGAGGACGTGCAGGCAGCGAATAGACGTGTTAATCTCACAGTGTCGGAAACATGTGACGATATTATTTTTCTCGATCTCGTATCCAGTGATTAATAACGTATATTTCTTCTGCTTTCTTTATTTATCTTAGCTGCCTTTTCTTATTAGACATGTTACGGAGCCAGTATATTTATTTATTGCGGATATTTCTTTAAAGATACGCATAAAAATATTTCCAAAGCAAATAACACAATATTTTATTTTTATTATTCCAATAGGTATACATTTAGCTTACTAGCCGCACTTGACCAGCTTGGTGGATTATGGCCTAAAAGCTTCTAAATTCTGAGAGGAAAAGTGCTCAGTAGTGGGCCATCAATGGGTTGAGATGATGATAACAATAACGGCTAAGCAACTGTGAATAAAAAAATTGATAAAGAGCTAAAATAATCTTTTTTAGTATCCAGATACAGTTAGAAATCGGAATTAAAATCTGATCATTGACATAAAACAAAATACAAGCAAAATCCAACCAAAATCTTGTTATCTCAGTAATTAGATTTTATATTTGTATGGTGGATACCTACTTATTCATTTTATTTCCACAATATTGAAGAAGATATTATTTATTTATGAGGATTCTGGAGCTGTGACAATATCAATGCCAATAAATTACTCGTGTTCGTACGAAGATGATAAAATGAACCAATATTGAACCGACTGTTTATTTTGTCAATATCGGTACGATCAGAGGGCGTTGTTTTAATTGTAAGATAAAGTTACTATAAAAAATGATGTCATCGATTGAAATGTTTAAAATCAAAATTGTGTTTTTTTAAGCGGCTTGTTAAATACGTAACTGCAATGAAGAATGTGTTAAGATATTTTCAGCAAATTCCCCTAAAGTTTAACTTTAAATTATTTTATTAATGTTGTGTGTGTATGTAAAGCCTCTTTACTTGAATAAATATAAATTTTGTGCTCAATGGTGAGTAAGACAAAAGATACGAGAGGCATGAGGGAAGAGGAGATAGTGCTCTATAAATGTACTTTTTTTCACTTTAAATACGAACGTAACGTATACACTTCTTTTTTACTTTAAAATAATAACATCATTGGTTACCTTAGACACCAAAATTTTCCTTGAAAGAACTACACTTCAGATCCGCGATAAGTGGAGGTATTCTTGAACAGCTAGAATTACTGAAAAAAGAGCGCTCTCACCTAGCGCGGTCCTGACTAACGATGTATAAAATTTCCATTGTCATCAATCTCTGACACCGCGCCGAGGATTCGCAAACTCCTCACTAATTGCAATTTGAACAAAAAACTAAAGAGCAAAGTCATCGTGCGCTGCACTTTTTACAGTCAGCCTTTTAAAAAGTGGCTGTTGTTATTCTATAAGCTATGTCAGCAAGCGAAATAAATGGGAAAGGAGATGTAAAATCTGTTCATAAGGAACTTAAAATAAACATTTCTTATGTAAAGAAAACTTTCTTGTAAATTAATTTTATCCTTAGTCTAAACTTAAAGTAGAATAAAGTCACTTACAATGTAATTAGTTAAAGTCCCTCTGTGCATGGCGGAAAAATTCTAAGAACTATTTAATAAGTTATTCATTTTTTCTAATAGGTATGTGAATCAAAAATCCTTACAATTTCTCAGTATTTAAGTGAATACTTTATAAACTTGGACTGCTTTAATCTGTAAATAGTTAAGTCAGAGGCGCAATTCACGTTTGTCTGGGATCTCACTGTTATTCAGAATATTTCATGAGAAAAGTTTATCACAATATTATTAATCTATAGAATAGTTAAGCCCATCCATGCAAAGCTGAGCGAGTTAAGTCATCTAAACTAATAATAAAGAAGTAAAGTTTGCAAGTTTGGATGTGGGGGTTAATTTCCAGAACTAATGATGCGATTGTGAAAATTATTTCACTGATAGATAGCTACATTATATGTATACTAGCTGATGCTGAAGTTTTTTAAAAATTCCATAAGAACTCTTCAATTTTCCGGGACAAAAATTAGCCTATGTCGCTCTCCAGGTCTTTAATTATGCCCATGCAAAAATCATGTCGATCCGTTTCTCCGTTGCAGCGTGATTGAAGGCCAAACCAACAAACTAAACTAGCGGCACGCTATGATGGCCGGTTTGACGTTTGTCCGCTCATGAAGTTCCGTATTAATTGATAACGACTTTGAAGGAAATAATTGTATTACTTTATTGACGATAGTGATGTGCAGAGATTCATAAATTTTATCGAATGTAGTTTTAGGTTTAGGACTCAAAATTTATTTATTAAATTGATTTCTTAAATGTATACAAGTGTAGAAAAATCAGTTTGCACCATTTAAGGGGTGAATGTACTTGTGAATATGAACAATTTTCACTATGTGGACAAACCTCTGAAATCGCAAAAAAATATCAATAAATTTTTAAAAATGGAATCTAATACGATCGTCACATAGGATCGCTGGCTAGCACAACTACTACCTCCGGCAAACTCGCGTCAATGCTCAATGCAAAACAAAGCAGTTTCGAATTGACGTTGCTTCGAAAAGTATAAACTGTCAGTGCAATGCGATTGTGATATAGTTTTGACCTGGCTTTGGATTTCAAATATTGATACTGCATTACTGTTGACCCTTGCTCGTTAATTTGGACTCTGTTCAAGCCCTTTGTTGTGGATTTCGTCGATATGACCGAACGTACGCAGAGAACTGTTCTAAATAGTCAGACACGTGAGTTCGTAATACGCCTTCGTAACTATTTCGATCGTGAAGCTCAAAATGGAGGGCCAATTTTACCTATAACGTCAGTGGTTGAACGCGTAGCTGATGCGCTTAATATTGGACAACGAACTGTTAGACGGATAACTAAAAAAAAATATGGCGAGACTGGCACAGAAGAAAATAAACTTCACACACCAAAAAAGAGAAAACGAGCAAAACCAGTCGTAGGCATCGATAGCTTTGATGCCGATGCTATCCGAAGACATGTTTACGGCTACTATTTACAGAAGGAGTATCCAACAAGAAAAAAGTTGGTGCATTCACTGAAGGAAGCTGGATTATTCTTCGGTGGGGAAAGTTCTTTAACGAAGATTTTGAAGACCATTGGATTTCGATACAAAAAATGTAACAAACGCAAAATATTGATGGAAAGATTTGATATAGCGATGGCAAGGTATACTTTTTTACGGCAAGTGAAAGAAATCAAAAATTGGCAAAATGTTGTGTTCTTGGATGAAACATGGCTTAATGCTAACCATACTGTAGGCCGTTCTTGGAACGATGACACAGCAGCATCTACTTCCAAAGTTCCTGTAGGAAAAGGATCGCGACTTATAATTTGTCACGCCGGAACCATCAACGGGTTTGTCGAAGGTTCTCTCATGGCTTTTGCGTCAAAAACCACTGGAGACTATCATGAAGACATGAATGGAGAAAAGTTTACTGAATGGTTTACCTCAATGTTGTGTAGCCTCCCTGAACCATCTATTATAATTATGGACAACGCCCCATACCACTCGATGCAAATTGACAAGCCACCTGCCCAATCCCAAAAGAAAGCTGATATCGTCGCATGGCTTCGTAAAAATGGCGTAGATGCAAACATGAATATGTTAAAAGCGGAATTAGTACGTCTTTTAAAAGAAAACAAACCAACCAAGATCCGATACGTCATTGACGAAATAGCATTAGAACATGGGCACAGAGTTATACGGTTACCGCCTTACCATTGTGAGTATAATGCGATTGAGTTGGTGTGGGCTCAAATTAAGGGATATGCTGCAAGACACAATACAGAACCCCCATTTACCACAAAAAAAATGCTAAAATTATTAGAAGAAGCTTGTGAACATGTGACTAAAGGAGACTGGGAAAAGGTTGTGAATAGAACTGTTAAATTAATAAGGGAAGATTATGAAAGAGATGTGAAAATAGATAATATTATAGAAAACGAACATATAATTATTAATGTATGTGATGATAGCAGTGACGACAGTGAAAATAGTAGTATGGACGAATCTGATTAATTATGGCCTTTTGTGGCACCTTTTTTGGTATCTTTTGTATTCATATGTTTCTTGTGTGCATATAAAGTATGTATATTCATTTTCGTTCAAATATTCAGTTCGTTCAAATAAATTAAATAAACATATACATTTTTGTTTTATTAAACCTATTTAATCAGGTACAAAAACAAAACTTAATTGTTTTTTGTTCGAGAATAAATTGACATTCCACATCACTATTGTAATGTGTCAAACCGGCCATCATAGCGTGCCGCTAGTGTAAAAATCAAAGACACTGTCACATTTATAATATGGGTAATGATTATTCTCAAGTGCTATAGGCAATAAATCATAAGCGAAAAAGCTAGTAGCTAGGAAATATACGAAATATTTAACTTAGGAGCCTATTTGTAATTCTGAACTATGCTAAAATATCTGAATATCGTCTGTCAGTAAAGACAGGAGCAATAAATAAAGGGATGAAATATCGACGGTTTAGATCGAATGTAATTTGTAAGCTCGCCTATCTGGAGTAGGTATTGGAGATCATGGGTCTGTGAAAATTACATACAACAGGTTTTGCGTGATTTGTAGCGCCCCCCGGCGATTTGATCAAGATACCGGTCGGTTGTGAGAACATCTCGTACGAATACGAATGTACCTAGTAATATAAAATTATTCAGACTAAATGCATACGTATTTAAACATAACAAAATGCTTTTAAACATGAATCTGAACAGCTAGGCTTATCTTTTGTGAAAGAAAAGCTAGCCCTTCTATCACCAAGTGAGGCAAATAACCGTGGTTGAATTATTAAATTATTATTAGGGTATTAATCCTGATAATTGCTTGAAATTGACAAGCTCGGTACATAGAGGTACTATCTATTAGTTTCGAAACAATAAACCAACCGTGAATTCAGAGACGAGCAATTTTCGCAAGCTAGGTGAAACCTTAACCGATGGGAAAATTGAATTGAATGTGCAATTATATAAATTACTTCGACCTTTCGTATAGGTCCCATGCGGAATTTATGATCAAATCTTGTGGACTCAGGTGACCATATATGCAATCATGAACCCTTTGTAGATTAGTGTTTCAATATATTATTATGAAGACACTTGCTGAGTCATCCCGGCTTCACTCGGGTGGAATTTCTGAAAATTATGTCTTAGTGGAAAACACCCATAAGCTTTGAGCTAGTACGGGTAGGTACGTTGATGTCAGTCAATTAAAAGATTTTCTTCCACTTATAATTTTGAAATTAAAATAGAAAAGTCTTTTATTTGAATGTGTAAGTTATAATAAAGAAAATAATGTCATAAATATTTTACACTACATAATATTTGCAATCTCACCTCGTAGGCCCGCTACGTATTGTGTCGCAGTCGGTTCGTTGGTACCTACAAAATTTTTGCATAACTAGTCCTCGATTAGGGTGAACTATTTCGATGTAGTTATATAAATAATATGAGCTAGATCCATACTAATATTATAAATGCGATGTGTGTCTGTCTGTCTGTCTGCTACCTTTTCACGGCCCAACAGTTTAACTTATTCTGACGTTTGTTACAGGGTTAGCTTATATACTGGGGACGGACATAGGCTATACTTTTGTCTTGGAAAATCAAAGAGTTTCCATGGGATACCTAAAGACCCATCCGCTCAACCGATTTGTATGAAAGGTACCGAGGTAGCTTGCGTCCATGTTATTGACATAGACAACTTTTTATCCCGGAAAACCAATCAGTTATCACGGGATCTTCAAAACCCTAAATCCACGCGGACGCAGTCGCGGGCATCCTCTAGTTAATCATATCCTGACTGAAATTGAGTTTGATGGTTTTATTATAAATATATTATACTTGTCCTGACTGACTGACAACGAACATACTAGTGTTAGAAACTTGAATTTTTTAAAGTAGATTCCTATTATGACGTAAACACTCACCAGGAAATTGTTTTGGTGAACTATACTTCAAAGGTCAATTAAATAAGTGGTGTAAGTTTGTATTAATGTCCGTATTTTTCAAGTTATATCCATCAACAATCATCATTATATCCATCATCATCAATCAGATTTTGGATTTTCGATGTCAGTCAAAAATCACTACCTACAATTTTTGGAAATTCCACTCCCTTCCTGATTTTCAAAAATTCCAATTGAGTGATGATGGAGTGAATAAATTAATGAACATGACTTATTCAAATTTAGACCACAACCTTGGTATATAATATATAACTTAAGAAATACTTGACCATCACATCATATATCTTGACCCAATAATAATATTGTATGAACCGCGTGCCAACTCGGTTACCCAATTAAGTGCATGTGACGCCAAGTACTGTATTAAGTGTAGTTAATTAATAATATCTGGGCAGGGATCGCTGGTGATTGAGAACAGAATGAAAGAAAAATACTGTTGAGATGACCAGCGTAGAATGGTGGCATATATGGTGGTACTAATTTCACGATCCCTTACTGAGTTACGTGATTTATTATTTTAGCTTTCCAGAACGTCACGTCTTCGATACAATATCGGCTCATTAGGAAGCTTCATCGATAATAATGTCATATTTGTAGTTAAATACATTTTTATCAGACTTGTTCCCACTGAGCGTACCAAGTAAAATCATCAAAGTAAAATTGACATTTTGTATCAAAAATGATCTTCATGTTGACTGTGTGTATTTTGGCAAATGTATAATTACAAAAATTTTGTTCTAAGTTTTTTTGGATTCCGAGTGGATCCCAGGATTTCAAACTCAGGCACTTTATTAGTAGAGGCTAGTGGAAAACCTACGAAAATTGACAAAACGTTGAATTCGTAAAACGTTTTCTGACAGTTGAAAAATCGGTGTAGATTACCTATTTTTTATATATTGAAATATTGGCTTAATCTGAATAGCAAAGTTTGCTGAATTTGTATTTGTTCCAAAGTGGAATTACGTATAAAGTATATAAGCATAATGTACTGAACCGAGCACAATAATTTAGAAACTTCGGATTTTATCGCGAAAAGCAAAATTCTTTGCGGTAGGCGTTAGAAAGGGGCTACCTCGGGAAACTTTTCAAATATTACCTTCATTATTTCATGAGATGACAGAGGTTGGGCACATATTAGCAAAGTTTAGAAATGGCCGATTACCGTCACTTCTATTTATTTTTTACGACTAGCATTATTATAATATAATGGTTCTTAGTACATGTGATTATACTAATTCAATTAAATGGTCCTTTATAGTAGGTTTAGTAACGTTTTTAGGTATTAATATAATTTAACTGAAAATACGTGGGAAAACAGCTGTGTTTTCAAAAATAATTAAAATGGTTGCCTACTTGTCACCCTCACTCAAATCTGCGTATTCATTTTACACCTTACTCAACCACCGATTATTGGGGTATACCGATATATACCTAATTGCAATTCCAACCTTAAGGAAACAATATACAAACCTACTGAATCTATAAATATAAGGTAGTATCGCCACAGAAAGTTGGTGGCTGGGACAGTTTTCTCATACCTACTCATGTTTCTGTTTATGCTAATAAACAAAAAGGGGTACAAAAACAGCTCAAATTCCCCTCGCTTTAGGTGTTAACAGTTTCAATTTATATGCTCTGTCGGGGAAAATTGTGCGGTTAGCACGTCACTAGAATTAAAGTACAAATTACCTGAAACTGAATATTGGCGTCACTCAGAAAAACAGGTATTATTTAAATATTTTTATCGAATTATTGGAATGTCCTCTCCATAACCAACACAAAAAAACACAAGTTTAATGTGCAAGGTTATCCGAGAGTTTTAATCTAAACAAACTAATGCCAAAATAAATAATTTAATTAGAGCTTGATTGCTATCACAACATCTAATTATCCAGTTCACAACCCAAATACCGAAAATATGCGATATCGCCGAATCTCGGAAGGAGACTGAACTAAAACCTTCGAAACACCCGTATTTATGCAAGTTCAATCTTGTTGGCCTCCTAGCAACAGATTGTATGACATCGAATGAGCCAAATATCGATTTTATCAAACTACCTGCATTAGGTAAATTAATAATTTTATATTATTTTTGACAACTCAAATCAATTTTTAAAAATAACCTTACATGAAACACAAGCTGAAATGTAGATTGCTTTAATAGTATTACATGTGGTCACGTGACCCATGTTTATGAGTGATTTGGTGACCAACGACTGGAACGAATGGGCTTCACAGAATTTTAATACCGAAAGTATATGTTTATCTATACATTGATACACATACTGCCTAATTGAACTGCTTATTAAGCTAATAAAACCAAATTCCTCTGGACTTTTTAAAAAAAGCCTTACATTTCCAAGTTTACATGACCTTGGAACTTGGAAGACAGTATAGCGTTGGGCACAATATATCGATCTACGAGTATGTTGCTCAATGATACCTAATCCGGTGGACCTAGATATTTGAAAGGAGGACGTCACATTCCTTGAGGTCTCTAGAGGTACTCTAAGATAGGATTTTTAGAAATTCTTACGGGATTTAAATAAAACGCATATCAATTCCGACGGAGTTGTGGTAATAAGACCAAATACCGGATTTTAAAAAGACCATTTGGAAATAAGTCTCAGCAGATAAATAGGTAATCTTTGGTCACAAATGGTTCATTCGCTGGCAACAAACCGCTAAACAAATTGATGGGTTCCTGAAACGAATGAAATAACCGGCAAAATCCGAGTTGAACTTTTTCCTTTGAGACCTTGCTTCTTGCCAAACATAGTTCTAGGTCAACGATAAGCACCATTCAGGATTTTATTAATTTGAGAGTGTCAAAATAAATGGCCGTATTTTTTATTGATTTATTGGACTTTTTTACAGCTCTAAAGGACCGTCGACCAGATATTTATTTAAAATTGATACCTTCATGCGTTCCTAAGAAAAAGAGTCTTGACAGATAGACAGACAGGCAGGCAGACGCGGGACAGCAAAGTAATTTTATAAGGGTTCCTTTTGAGGTACGGAACCGTAAAAATGTTCTTTTTTAAAAGGGAAAAAAAAAATTGTTGAGCTTTTCGTAAAATGCATTGTCAAAATATCTATTGAATCTACCAAAAAACTCGATTCGGCGGTCTAAAAACGTGTACAAGTACGTAAGTAATGGAATGTTGTAAATCTTTCACCGGGCAGCGCAGCGGGGTCGCTCTACAACATTTTTTTCCATTCACTCCACTGGGAGCACGGAATCCATTTTGTACACTGAGTACAATGTTGCGACTGCTATTTTTAAATGGTAAATAGTGTAGTGAAAACCTGGTATATTTTATTACAGTAACATTTTATTATTACCTTGTTTAAATTAAAAATTATACATAACATTTTGATGAATTAACCTGATATAAATAATTTTATACCTACTCCTTGCTGTTTTAAAGCAAGGAGTATTAGTCAATAGTCAGTATTCTTGCAATCAAAATTTCACGCGGATATCTATGACTTGTACAATTTGAATTTAGATTAGATTAGCTAAAAGTTTTGTTTATTAAGTATTGTTGCAATATTCTGTAAAAATATTACAACCACCACGCTACGCTACCCGCTAGCCAAGTGCGGATTGGCAGACTTCACATATTATCTTTGAGATCACGATGTTTTCCTTCACCAATAATGCATGTGATATTTATTTTCTTAAAACATACATAACTCCGAAAAGTTAGGATTGAACTTCGAATAAGAATCCCACCTTTTAACCACAAGGCTATCATAACTTATTTTATAATTTATGTAGTTCTTATAATATACGATATCTTTCTGTTCATAAATTCACTCCGATTTGCAATTAAAATTGCAAGCAATCCCATTCCAGCGAGAATGTAGAAATGAATAATCGTCATAGGATTTAGCGGAGAGCAATAAAGTCGGATTCGGGCGGTGCCCGGTGATGTTAATAAGTGGGATCATTTTTTATCAAGCTTCAAGCGAGGTTTCCCAAAGCCAAAACAATAAATCACTAAGGCGTGTTGTAGCTTATTATTTTGAATCACTACTTTCCGCGACCAATGCGACGTGATATTATTTTTCTGCGTTAGTTCCTTTTAAGTGCCTAATTATATCAATGACAATGCTATATTATAAAATAATAATAGTCAGGATATAGTTTTAATTCCTTCTATATATTTTGAAAAATATCAATAAATGACCATCAAACAAGGACATCGCGACGAAGAATAAAGAATATTGTTAATGGTACTTACCGTATAACAAAGATTATTGTTATCGGCGATTTTATTTTGCTTTAAACTAAAATTTGTCTTAAGTTTCTTAAGGGTTGGCGATGTTAAATTATTACAGAACCCATTAGGTACACTTATCTAAATAGATTATATCGAAAGCTATAAATTTATTGATATCACATTCAGTATAATTTTAATGGCCTATCATTTGCGTAATGAGAGGGATCGAATTACTGTTAATAATAATAATAATTATTACTGTAATTGTATTTATTATAGACTAGCATTATAATTATTTTAAACGTACTTACGAGCATTTTTTTTCTAGAGATATGTATTTGAAATGCCCATTCTTAGTTCACCGATAACTGTGGTTTTTATTCGTTTAGAAAAAGCAGAGTGTAATGTGTATATTGAGCGCACCTCTCTAGTATGACATAAAATACAAACGATGTGGACACTATGTAAGTCTTTAGGCTCCAGTACACTATTGGTATCCAATATCCATATACTCGTAGGTTTGACTAGAGCCGGTCAATGTATAGACGCTGTTCACCACCGCGCCAGGCTACGTCATGTAGTCTTATACCTACGCATTATCCGAGTGCATTGGTGAAAATGTAAGCACTTAGAAGAAATTTAAGTTTATTGTATCTATTCGTAACATATCGACAATTAGCTGACGCCCGCGACTTCGTTCACGTGGATGTAGGTTTTTCAAAGTTCCCGTGGGAACTCTTTGATTTTCCGGGATAAAAAGTAGCCTTTGTGCTAATCCAGGGCATAATCTATCTCCATTATAAATTTCAGCCCAATCCGTCTAGTAGTTTTTGCGTGAAGGAGTAACAAACACACACACACACACACACACTCACACACACACACACGAATACAAACTTTCTCCTTTATAATATTAGTGTGATATTTGCTACACACACACATCTGTATAAATCGGAATTACTATACTTACACAAATTCTTAATCTTACTAAACATTGCCTGCTAGTCAATAATGGATCAGTTTTACAGCTCTAGATAAAGTAGGAAGAAGTATTATATATGTATCCTCTATATCTGGGCTATAAAAAAGAATAAAACTAATAAATATATGTTCCAACACTTAAGCTCCCAGGTAATTGTGGCAGAAAGTTTTCGAACGTGCGCGCAATGTTGATGAAGACGCCCACAGCTTGTGGTTCATGACACAGCTTGCTTACTTTCCATTACTTCTCTCTATATTGTGAATGGATTAATCATAAGGATTTACCTATAATAATAAGTAGTGATACTCAATATACACTGTGAAGTTTTCACAATATTATATTTTGAACCGTACCTTATATTATAGTTTCGATATGTAATGGTTTAGTTCTTAAAGGACGGACAAGACGGGTTCTAAGCGATTAAAACTGAACAAATTACCGTAGGGTTTAATTCAGGTATTATATTAGGGACTAGGTGACGCCTGCGAATTTTTTCGCGTGGATAATCTCGCGGGATATCTATGATTTTCAGAGATAAAAAGCAAATGTTAATCTCCGGGCTGCAAGCTATCTCACCATCTCATCCAAATTTTGTCAAAATCAGTTAAGCAATGGAACGTGAAAGGTAACATGTGGAAAGTTATAATCCCATACCCATTTTTATTTCGTTCACAATAGACCATCATGATCAACCCATAATGTCCACTACTAAGGATCTCTTCCCTCAGAGTGAGAAGGTTTTTAGGCCATAGTCTGCCACGCTCGCGCTGGCACAGTGCGGATTGGCAGACTCACGATACATATAGATTGACAAATACTGTAACTATTTCACAGTAACAAGTTTCTACATTCAAAATTCAGAAATTATGTTTTCATGACGATGGAATTGGAAATTTTAAACATGAGTAGGTACGTTGGAGAATTTCGCTTTAAATTTACCCGCCACCTGTCAACAAGTAAACGATACGCACCATCAAGTAATTATCTTGCTACCTATTAAAATATGAAATATAGTATTACCAATTTAATTAGAATTTATTTTGAACGAACAGCGTTGTTCAACAAATACGTTTCGTTGTACGGTCTATATATTTAAGGTTTCATAAAACCATAAAAGTGAGATACCTAATTTAAACTTGTATTTACCTATTTCTATTTAAATTATATCTACTCATGATATTAAAATAAATAGGTAACATTTTTAAAACGTATAAGATTCTGATCAGCTTTCCTGATTTTTTTTGTAAATATTAATTATTTTATTTTTTTCTATGCGGTGCAAAAACGTTAATAGGTACAAACTGTATATAAATATCGTGAATTAACGGTATAATATTATCTACAGTACCATTACTGACAAAAACAAAAGCACAGAAAAATTGATAGCTGAAATTGATTTGAAAATTCTACATAACGAGATCAACCTACAATAAACCTCGAAGATGAAAATTTTATTTTCATATTTACATTTTCGCAATTCGTACGCAAAATGTAAATTACAAGGCGCCTTATTTAAGCCAATGGAGTCTGGCTTTTCGGCCTTCTGTCTCGCTTGACGAAAAAAGCTTATTCACTTTTGTTATTTAAAACATACATGCCCCACGGATCCTATTTATAAATAAAAATAGATAATACCTACTTTTTAAATTCACAAAAAAATATATTTTCATTTAATCTACTCGCAGTTTCATTTATTTTAACGTTTTTGATATAGATTTATGAATTTCTGCAGTGACACTGCCAGTCTTAAAATTATCACACTAATATTATAAAGGCGAAAGTTTGTATGTGTGTGTGTGTGTGTGTGTGTGTGTGTGTGTATGTTTGTTACTCCTTCACGCAAAAACTACTGGACGGATTTGGCTGAAATTTGGAATGGAGATAGATAATATCCTGGATTAGCACATAGGCTACTTTTTATCCCGGAAAATCAAAAAGTTCCCACGGGATTTTGAAAAACCTAAATCCACGCCGGCATATTAACATAAAATAAATTCAATACATGTTTTAATGTAGGTAATACTACATAATATTCTAAATTACGAAATCTTGTTGTATCATATAAATGACGTTCGTTTCAGTTTGTAATGTGGGCATCTGTGGCCTGGGAAAGAGTTGAATACCTTTGAATAATAAAGCGATCAGGAAACCGACTTTCGCTGTTTTAATTTTGTTGTGAATGTTCACGAGTTTATAAAAACCACATCAAGGTCGATTAAATTTACACAAAAAAGTAACCAAAAATTTCACTTTTCCAATTCTAACGTTAGCATAATGTGTGATGTACATTGTACACTAAGTATTACTTTAAACGATTTATGAATCGTAGTGACCATCTGAGGACCGCTTAAACATATTATCTCTTCACCTTAAAAATAAATATTCGGCCATATTTAAAAACTGTATGGAATATATGATAAGCCGTCCACGTCGGTGTCCTTCGTATTCGAGAGGTCGGGAGTGCGATCCCGGACGAGCACCTCTAACGTTTTGGAGTTAGGTACGTGCATCGCATGTTTGAAGCAATTAAATAACACTGATTTAACGGTGAAGGTAAACTCGTCTAGTTAAAATAGTGTTCTCAGAGATGTGTGAAGTTTGCCTATCCGCACTTGGCCAGTGTGTTGGACTATAGCCAAACCGTTCTCATTCTGAGAGGAGTACGAGCTCAGTAAGCTGAAAATAGGTTGATGATGCTAATGATGATGATGAAACAAATATAGAGTCTACAAGCCTATAATAAGGTCTCCATTTTGAAATAACTATATTATTATTATATTTGGCTAAGGTTTTGCAAATTTAATTAAGTAGCCACCTAACCTGATTGAAGTGCAGAGAATTTCGTTCCCCGCAATAAACTCTAAAGTTCCTAAATCATTACGGTCTTCCAGAGTAACTTACATTTTGTTATTTTATGTGGATAGGTAGCGCTAACTTTTGTTAATATTTTTCAATTAAAAATATTTTCTTTCCCTTTCACCACAAAAAGTCTGAGGCTAATAAATAGTATTGTGCTTTCTTTGCTGCGATGCAGGGAAAACATAATATTCCTCATTGCTGAGGGTCGTGAACCCTTCCATTAATAGGAGTAGGGTGAAGGTTTCCTTGGAATGTTAATGTGGTGGATCATAGACTCCCAGAATCTTAAAAAAAAATCCAAAACCTAAAAAACAACTTGATTAAAGTACAATTTCCATTCTTAGGCTTACGATATCAGACATATTAAGTGTTAATTACCTGGACAAATAGCTTAACGTGCTCTCTGAGGCATGCAGGATAGGAAAAGGCCAATTTTTGTGATCTATCTTTACAAATTTACATGCCTACATCGTACGGAATCCTTTCCACGCGAGTTTAACTTGCACTTATCCGTTTTACTGAAGAACAAGATTTTAATTGCACCGTTACAATAGAAAGCGTTGCTTGTGGTTCATGAGATCAAGAATGTGTTTCTCCAATTTAACGATGGACGGAATCTTATTAGCGTCAAGTGGGTGAGCTCGGGGGACATGTCCAATGCTGGTTGCTTCTACTTCGATAGCGTCCTCTCTGCTACTTTACGTATTCTAACATTTGATAAATCTTGGAACCTTTTATCGTTTATCACACTAATATTATCACACTAATATTATAAAGGCGAAAGTTTGTATGTGTGTGTGTGTGTGTGTGTGTGTGTGTGTGTGTGTGTGCGTGTGTGTGTGTGTGTGTGTGTGTGTGTGTGTGTGTATATGTTTGTTACTCCTTCACGCAAAAACTACTGAACGGATTTGGCTGAAATTTGGAATGGAGATAGATAATATCCTGGATTAGCACATAGGCTACTTTTTATCCCGGAAAATCAAAGAGTTCCCACGGGATTTTGAAAAATCTAAATCCACGCGGGCGAAGTCGCGGGCATCGGCTAGTGTTTGTTATAATGTTCAATGGTAAAGGGACGGATTGAAATCCATAAGATTGTAGACCACTTGACAAGAAAATCATGCATTGATTGTAATGCATGTAATATCGCTGGTAAAAAGGTTGTAGTGGTTCAATAAAATCGCTTCTGTAATAATAATTTGTTGTGAATCCTTTTGACTTATGACCCTTTTTGCATACTTTCTAAATGAGAAGACGATACTGAGATTTTAGACGATAAATAAAATATTTATTTGGTAAGTAGCATAGAATACTCGTAGACTGAAACGCTGCTGAGAGAATTTGTCTTACCTAATCTTCTTTTCTTTTCTGGTGAACTTGGTAGGAATCCAAAAGATGTCATGATAACTGCTATAATATTTGTATAGAAGCAAAGGTACGCTTTCGTTACTATGCGTCTGAATAGTTTCCTTTTCAACTAAGTAGGTAACAACTACTTAATCATTTTTTAATAAATTAACGAATATAGTTAAGCCAAATTAAGAAAAATACCTAATTCTAAAAAATGTTCAAATGGATAGATTTAAAAAAAATACGAGTTTAAAAGAATTTAAATGCAAATAAAACAGAACGAAAAACCATGTCAAAAGAAAACGTACGCGTTAAGAATTTTATTCCCATACTCACATTTACTCAATTTGTATACTGAATGTAAATTAGAAAGCGTCTTATTTCAGCCAACGGCGTCAGGTTATTTGGCTTAGTGTCGCGCTTGACGAATAAAAATATACGTAGAGGAATAAAGCGGCTCAGTCACATTCGTTACTTTTCAAAATGCGCAGCCAAATGAAACGCTCCGTGAAAATACTTTTCGGGATTTCATTTCATTAAGCTTGAAGTACCTACAGTCAGTGCTTGAAGCCCAAAGTCTTCGAACAGTGCATGTTCTCAGTGATGACCTATGGATCAGCGACTATGTCGCTAACTATGAGCCTCATAAGAAAGCTCAATTACGCAGCGGGTGATGGAGAGAGATATATGCTTAGATTTTCTTTATGTGATCATATCAGAAACTAGAGGATGCCCGCGGCTTCACCCGCGTGGATTTCGTTTTTTTTTTTAAATCCTGTAGGAACTCTTCGATTTTCCAGGATAAAAAGTAGCCTATGTCCTTTCCCGGGATGTATCCCAAGTCTGTACCAAATTTCATTAAAATCGGTTCAGCGGTTGGGCCTTGACAGACACACTTTCGCATTTATAATATTAGTATGGATATGGATAAAGAGATCCGTTGGAGAACCAGAGTAACCGACGTTGCTCAACGGATTGCGAAGCTGAAGTGGCAATGGGCAGGCCACATAGTTCGTAGAACCAATAAACGGCGGGGTACCAATAGTGACCTCGAACCATAAAGTGTAGCATTCATAGACCTCTCCACTAGGTGGACAAACTTGCTTGTCTAGTTCTAGCCATAGATATATATCTATGGTTCTAGCGGCTTAAAACTCTACGCAGTTTTAACTGAAAGTTACATCAGTAAGCTACTAAGTTGCAGGAGTGCTTAAAATATTAAAATTCACCGCGGATTTATTTTTATAAAATAATTGTAGGTTTTTTATTTTACACGTCATTAATATTGAGATTGATATCGACGGCATACCCTAACGATTCATGAAATATTCTCATTCATTAAATCATGTAGCACGGGACTGGAGTAGTCGCTAGGGCTCTTATGCAATTACGATCCGACAGACAATATTATATTCAGGATTTAATATTGATAATATTGAGATTATGAAAGGAGACTACAGTATGCATATAAAAAGAATTATAATGGATACATGCATACTCCCTACGCTAACTTACGCCAGTCAAACCTGGGTCTACACCAACAAAATTAAGCAGAAGGTAGCCGTTTGCCAAAGAGCTATGGAGAGAAGCATTTTAAAGTTACGCAGGCTGCATAAAGTCACAAACAAAAATATAAGAAAAAAGACGAAACTGACCGATGCATTGCAACGAGCATTACAGTTGAAATGGAGATGGACAGGACACCTTGCTAGAACGACTGATCAAAGATGGACATTCACAACTACAACATGGCCTGGTCCTGCAGGAAAAAGACGAGTGGGAAGACCAAGGTCACGCTGGTGTGACGATTTAGTACCCATAGCGGGTAAAAACTGGATAAAAAATGCAAAGGATAGAGTTAAATGGCAGAAACTGGGGGAGGCCTATACCCAATGAGGGATCCTTATCGATAAAATAAATGTATATAGACTAACACTAGCATATTATACTAACATTAATTAGGTTAAGAAACTAAATTGTAATAGTTAAGATTATACATAAGGAAAAATTTGTAAGATAAGGAATAAATAAAGGCTTAATAATAATAATAATAATAAAATATTGAACACGACACCCCATGTTGCATAACATAACATGTATTTAATACAATTTGATACTAATTTATCGATGTTAATCATCAGTTTATTTATTCTGAAGAACGGCTGAAATTTACGCTTTTTTGTCGTAGTTTGCCCGTTGTAGTTTCGGACCGGTCCTGGATCCTTAGTCATGGACTTGACCACGCGACACATGTTGCATGTTGTTTTTGCGAGCTTTAGTCATCCTATTATAATATTATGTGTTTGTATCGAAAGGTCACACTTTGGTCACAGAACTCTACTCTACACGCTCTACATCGAGAACATTAGTACAATTTACGATACTTAAGCGCAATTATTCAATGAAAACGATACATCTTCTTCGTTGCTTCGAAGTGGAGCGTAACGATAGCGGTCTCTGCAAAAGTTGGCACGCCTGGCGAACCAGACCACTGCCAATTTCCATTAACCATCGTCCAAAACGAAAAAATGCATAGACGATCACTTTTTTATTCAATTAAAATTGGCTACCAACCAAAACGGTTACACATTCCGAAGGATAAGCATGACTGCATTTTAGAATACGTTTAATTGCCTTTCGCGATTGTGGCTTCCTATGGGATTTATTTAACAATCAACTGCGTAAAGATTTCACATTTATTACTATTAGGTATGCTATGCACAGAGATCATTGTATAGTAAGTATTTTTTTCTTTTCTAATATTTGAACCTTTTAAAAGTAATTTAGGTAAAAAGGTAGAGCATTCAACCAAATTAACACATATAAAAGGGCTATTACAAATAATAGTGTTTTTAACCCCCGACCCAAAAAGAGGGGTGTTATAAGTTTGACGTGTGTATCTGTGTGTCTGTGTATCTGTGTATCTGTGTATCTGTGTATCTGTCTGTGGCATCGTAGCGCCTAAACGAATGAACCGATTTTAATTTAGTTTTTTTTGTTTGAAAGGTGGCTTGATCGAGAGTGTTCTTAGCTATAATCTAAAAAAATTGGTTCAGCCGTTTAAGAGTTATCAGCTCTTTTCTAGTTTTCTTGTAGAAAAGAAGGTTAGATAACCGTTAGGTTCATAATATTATGTCAATTGACAAATGTCAAGCTGTCAAAATGGACGTTGCCTAAATACATAATTATTTATTTGAAAATGATGGTTTGGAAAACTCAAATACTTTGGATCGTCGGGGGTGTTATAAATTTTTAATTTACACTTGTATGAGGCTGTCAAAATTGGTACACATGACACTGGACATCAAGTTGTAAGCAAATACGAGCTGCAGCTTGCAAACATTTTTGTTCGGATTTTCGCTACTACGCTCTACCACTATAAATCTTATCAATACCAGTACCTTTTAGGTAAAAGAAAAGTAAATAGCTACAGAAATAATTGTAGAAGTTTGTAAATTTAAACAAGCGCTATGCTAACTTTTCTGTTTCAACACACACGCACACAGGCGTTTTGGATTTAATGCAAATACCTACGTCAACTGTTGAAGCCGCCGCACCGACAGGATGCTAATCAGTTCGCTGCTAATATACTGAAGCAAAATATACTAATGTAAAACTTTTAGCTTTAGTATAAATTTAAATATAAAAATAAGCTACTTGAAAATACAGTAGCAATGTATAACAACACCCAAACTGCAGATGTAAGGATCATCATCATCATTGTTGATCGCCACTGCCACGGGTCTCCTCACAGAATGAGAAAGATTTGGATGTGTACGGTCGGCCTCAGAATTCGAGTAGCAATTCCGCAAAACTATTGCATCAAGAACCTGTGGCACTTATGACCTATTTCAATAAACACACCACACACACCTACTGTGCATAACCGTGCCACGCGAATATGATCATTAAGGTGCTAAACAACTTATCGTCTTTTACTGTGCATCACGTATATGTACATACTTCCTATTTTTGCTGCGTAATGTTTTATTTTTATGTTTCTTTTTATAATGGTGTACAATAAAGCATATTTCATTCATTTCATTTCATCACGCTGGCTAAGTGCGGATTGGTCGACTTCACAAACCTTTTTGAACATTATGGAAACACCGAGGCATGCAGATTTCCTCACGATGTTTTCCTTCACACCTAACTCTGAAAAGTTAGAGGTATGTGCTCGGAATCATACCCCTGGACCCCTGGAATAGGAGGCTGACGTGTTAACCACTAGGCTATCACCGATATAAGGGTAATGACGTAATAATGTTTTGATTAGCATGTCACGGAATGAACAATGACTGTCATAACAAAGTCATTATTAAACTCGTGGGCTCATTATTTAGATTAAATGAGCGCCATAACATTTACTTACGGCTATATTAATGTCTAGTTGCGTAATAATGGTTAGCTTGCGTAAATCGATCGTAAACAATATCGATTATGAACATTGTTCCATATTTAGATAGTAAGTATAAGTAGTTTACATTTTTACGTATCTATTGTATGAGTAAAGCTAGACATTTTTCTTGTCCATATCCATACTTAATATTATAAATGCAAAAGGGTGTATGTCTGTCTGCTAGAATTTCACTGCCTATCTATTGGGCATTGTCTACTTTTAATCCCAAAAATTCAAAGATTCCCACGATATTTTGAAAATCTAAATCCACGCGTACAAAATCACAGGCATTCTCTATATATACGGAATAATTACTACGAGATTTTGTTAGCAGTACATTGAAGGTTTGAGGTTACGCTGCTTCAAATGGTTTATCTTTTTAAAATACCTAAGCATGCAGAGTTAATTAGAATTAAGTTATGAATTTGAGTTACAAAACTAATTAGAACCTCATCCAGCTTTCTTGTATTACATTTCTATTTAGCGATATGACCGCCTTTTTGTACCTACATTTTAAGTTTTCTTTTTTAGAGTTCTGTGGAAATGGAAAAAAGATTCCGACGAATTGAGAACCTCCTCCTTTTTTGAAGTCGGTTAAAAAAGGAATCCTTATAGGATCACTTTGTCATCTGTCTGTTTGTCCGTCTATCCGTTTGTCCGTCTGTCATGTCTGTCAAGAAAACCTATAGGGTACTTCCCGTTGACCTAGATTTAGAATCATGTTTGGCAGGTAGGTAGGTCTTATTGCATAAGTATCTAAAGGAAGAAATCCAAAAACCGTGAATTTGTGGTTATATAAAAAAAAATGTGTTCATGAATAAATAATTAGTATTTTCAATTTAGAGTGTGGCATAAATAGGATGTGGTAATATAGGATGTGGGTGTACACAATATCACGTGCATGATACTTACACAAAAATAATTTCTCCAGCGGTGTTATAAATTTAGAATATTATGTAACAACAAAATATTTATAATAAATTCATAAATACATATAGTTAATTGTTACTTGACTAAAATTTTAACCTTCATATTTTACCTCCTTTACCTCCTCCTAATGGTATAGTAGGTACCTGCCAAATTAAGAAAATCATAATTTCCGATACCAGGCATAATAAATGACTCATGTTTATTACGAAGAAGACTAGAATGTATTTACCAAGTTATAGTGCAAATAAGACTTCAAACTTAGGTCGTTTATCATAGAAGTTTTTCAAAACGAATAAAGTGAGTTTGTTACCCAGTATCTTGTTCTGTAAAACATGGAGATGATAAGTAACTGTAACTAAACTCAGGAGCATAACTGTTCCGATCAAATGCTGGAAACTTTTAATGAAGCGAATGTAAGTTTAATTGAGTGCAATTTTCTAAAGTTTATAACTCAAGTAATAAGCAGAGTTTTAGCTAGAGGAAAGTTTTTATTAGTCAGGTGTCTACAATTAACTTAGAGAATTTATAAAAGAAATAAATTTTGTAGCTGCAAAGATAACAACTATTTTTATAAGTCGGAGTGAATGAAGATTAAATGCAAAATAAATGTTATAAACATTATCCATACTAATATTATAAATGCGAAAGTGTGTCTGTCTATCTGTCTGTTTGTCTACCTGCTAGCTTTTCACAGCCCAACAGTTTAACCGATTCTGATGAAATTTGGTACAGGGTCAGTTTATATCCCGGGGACGGATATCTAAGGCTACTTTTTATCGCGGAAAATCAAAGAGTTCCCACGGGATTCCTAAAGACCCATCCGATTAGAAGCCCTTAACCACTAGGCTATCACCGCTTTGAATAAAATTAGAGCGTACTAAAGTTCAGTGGAAAATCCTTACTGTCGATACAAAAGTAGCGATTTAATGTAAATTTCCCAGGCAATGGCCACAGGAATGGGTGCTCGTATCTCAATAGCCCATAAACAACACAATCGTGAATACAAATTGCATATTAGAGCGTTCATCGAATAGACAACACGCTACGCAATATTATCACTAGTGTCGGCTTTAGGATGACTGATTATTGTCATCGGAGCACATGTGGGTTCAGTACATCTACATCTAGTTCTAGATAATATTATGGATACCATCTAGATGTAAATCACATATAAAAATTAATATGAAATTAGATGAACTTTAATAAAAAGAGAATAAATCGGGTTTAACTATAGGGTAAGCTATCAGACAGACAAGTTTGAAATGCGTAAATTAATTGTCTGTTCCAAATTATTTACAAAAAATAAAAAGCTTGAAAACATCTATGGACAATTGGCAATAAACAAGGGTGCCACAATGTACCTATAGTGATGGATAAGGATGATGGTTGGTAGAAATATATTTTGAATTTTTTTGTTTTGAATTTGCTAATTTTCAAAAGGTGCAAATTTTTGATGGTAGGTACCTATATCTTAAAATTTTGAAAAACATCCAACATTTTCTTATTTTTCTTTCTATAATCTTCACTTTTAATATTGTACCGTACTTACCTACGGTGGAGCCCGTTCATATTTTTATAATCCAGCGGTACAGGAAGCAGGCATAAGTTACACATCATATTATCTTGGCGAGAGAAAACAGATGGCTGGATTTCATTACAATATCTCACCGGAGCGGAACGCGAATCGCAGCCGGTACTTACAATATTTCTTAGAACATTATATGGTATTACTTTCAATTTTTGGTAATGCACACAATTTATCGTGATGGACCGATGTATATATTAACCTGCAGCTCAAACTGTTGTGTCTAGTTACAACAGATTTTGCATGTAATTTCTATAACGTAGACTCCAGAGATGAGCAACATTGCTACTTTAAAATCATTTTCATTTGATGAAAATATTTTTTCCTTCACATCGAATTCACATATGAATTTTAATAAAGAGTCATTAACAATCATTAGTTACATTAATTTAATTATATGTTTTTCTATTTCTAACACTCAGTGATGCGAGTGTTCTCGTTCGCACACTCTTTAGGATCTTAGCTCGGGTAGATGATAATGCGCGCGCAAATATTCCGCGCAGCAAATTGGGATTAAATATACCTAATAACAATTTTCAAATTTTTTAAGATTTTGCTTCGTGACTTTTTTTGTCAAGCTATTTTAAGTAAGAAAGTACACTATATTTATGAAAAAATTCATGTTATTTTTCTCATTCTATCTGTGAAATAGTCCATCTCTAGTAAACTTCTAAAAATAATTTTGAGAAATTTCAAACACCTACATATGGTCCAAGTTGTGATAAATAGCAACGAGTACTTAGTTGACAGAGAAAGCGACTAGGATGTAAATAAGATTACCGACTTTAGGTGACGTTACTTTACCAATGATATCATTTTATATGAACACTTACTATGTCATACTTAGCTGCGAATTCATAGCCCTCCATATGAATTACAAAAGTACTACGAGATAAACTGCAAAAAAAAAAGAATGGAAACGTCCTTTATGCAAATATTTTTGTTTTATTCTCAGTTTGCATTGAGTTCTATTGTGCAAAAGCTGTTTAACTGCCATTTGCATGGCAACGACGATGTATAGCGGACATTATATCCGGTACTTACCATCCTTTTTACCCAACTACTGGAGGATATGGTGTTTGGCAGTTTTTGTATGTTTGTCTTACAGTTGCTAAATTATTAATGAGTGTCGTTTGCTTTGTTTTAATATTTTGCCTTCGCCGGTCATAAGGTATATTATGAGCAACGCAATAAGGCGGTCAAGATCTAATACTAATAATTAGAAAAGCGCTAGCCTGAAATGGTAAACACGGTGCGGATATTCCAGACCTTTCATTATTAGACTGTATTTACGAATACTCTACAACCGTTATTGTATAGAAATACAAATTTATTTTGCAGTTATAAAGCGGCTCTGGCAGGTAGAGTGGAAAAGACAGAGCTCTGGTTTTTAATTTGACTCAACCGTAAATTAAATTAATTAAAAAGTAGGTGGATTTAGAAAAAGACTTGTTTAAAAATTCCGGGATAAGCTAAGTTAATGGATGTAGCTACCTATTAAAGTAATTTCCTTCAGTACGAAGCATACCTTTTAATTTAGTTAATTGTTAGTCACAGAAGTGAGTCTCAAGTTGATCTTCAGAGATCACGGATGTCTTTATCCAATTTGTTTAACGATGGACGCGCTCTCATTAGGCAGCGTAGTCGACGAGCCTCAGGCATCTCGAGTCTCGAACGTTGGCTGCTCTTGATTCGCTAGCGTCTTCTTCGTTAGTACCAGGGACGAATCAAAATACCTCCAGCACTCTGACATACCATCCAGCTCCTTATACAACTGCGTTTTAAGTGCCCAAACCCAGGTAAGGTCTCATTAGGATGAGTAAGTACATAATACGCCATTTGATGAATTAATTATTATTTTAGTTAAGGGTTAAGAGGGGGTTATTCGTAGTGCAATCCAAACAAACAACTCTCATTTGATTACTAAACAATCAAACTCAATGAAGTTTTGTAGACAAGTTCTTAGAACTAATACCTATGTATGTGGTTTTCCATATTTGCGTTAAAATATTCAGTTTCAATTTCAACGTTACATGGTCTCAAGAATTTATATACAATTATATTACCTGTCCAACTTTAAAACTAGTAATTTTTACGGAAATCTGGTAAACATAGATATTAGTTTTTAGAAGTTTTAGAAGTTACATTGTGTTTTATTGGTTAATACATGAGAACCAAAATACGTTTGTATCGAGCGAGTAATGGAGATATCACTGCTAAGGGCTGATTTTTCAAGTGTTGTATAAATACCAGACGAATTTCGGCGAATAAATTATTCATCAGGTAAAATTTAAAACCTATTTTTTTGTATAAATTAATTGCAATAGATAAGATAAACTGAGCGGTTCGCTTGGAAAATGGTTTGAAATGTTGGCATCTGTGTGGGAGTAATTAATTACGTTTGAACCATGTTTGAACAATAAAAGTATCGGGAAATCGACTTCGTCGTTTTAATTTTGTTATGCGTGATCGCGAGTTTGTAGAAAACCTTCAACCACATAGACCTTTTAATTAAAATGAAACAAAACTGAACACCTTTAATTATAATATGATTTTTCTACGATATCGTATTTATTAGGGAATGAAATGAAAATGAAAAAATAAAAACGATTGGATATTCAGGAATTTTTGACCTGGTTAATTCTTCAACTTGCTAAGGCATCGGCATCGCCAAGGTTTGCATCCGTATCTAATCGAAACACGAAAAATGTTGTCTGCTTTTCAAATTACGAGCTGGCCCCCTTTTTTCTAAAGCAGTCTGTAAAATTTGCAGCGCATGATGACTTTGCGTTTTACTTTTTTGTTTTGTCAGAGATTGATGACAATGGAAATTTTATACATCGTTAGGCACAACCACGTTAGTTGAGTGAAATCCTTTTTACCAATTCTTGCTTTTAAAACTAAACCTTCATAGTAGCGAAACTGAATAACCGGCTGATCAGAATAGCAGTCTCGATACGGCAATGTATATAATTTATTAATATGATTGCACGTAGGTACGGCAATTTTGGCGTATAATTTTGTAATCCATTCGCTATTTGCTTTGACTTTGATATAAATAAAAGCATAAACTGCAAAACAATGAAATCTAAAAATTATCTATTCGACGTCAATATTTTTTTACCTCACTGGATGAGTATTATGGAGGTGGACTGTTATCCAAACTCATTCAATTGTGTTTATCAGCAGAAAACCGATAACCCTCATTCCGCTCGGTCTGACGCAATGCAGAGATTAAAGGCTTTCACTTGTAGTGCCGTGCTGGTGGATCCAATATAATCCCATCCTGACACTTGTGTATTAAAAAATCGTATTTTGAATACATTGCCAAATTTCATTTCAGTACGAACAGCGAGGCGTTATCGCACAATATCACAAGTCTATGTACTGCAGACATGAATACATAATTACATACATGGGTTTTGTTACACAAAAACCATGTCTTGTCAATGACACCATTCGACGACACCACTGGCGTGTCGTTTACAATTATTTTTTGGTAACGACACCACCGCCGACTATAAGTGAGGCTCTACATAAAAAAAAATATTGATCCAATATTGTATAATTAAATACCCCAGTAATATCACTGTCATCCAATGGCGTCGAGTAGCATGAAAAGCCCCTTCTAATTTTAGCATTTTCTGGTGAAATACAGAGACAACCTTTCTTAGTAGATAATTTTTCCACTTTAGTACTTGTTTCTTGAGTATCATTAAAATTTGATGACAAATAAGCACTTGACGAAGCAGTCTAAGACACCTCACTCATTTGATGGATGCAGTCTAAGATAGCTTGGAGCTCGCTAACCTTTAAGGTGCCCACGCACTTTGAACTGAACTGCAGCTGAACTGCGCGTCGCGTCAGCGCCCCGCACGATATTCTCTCCAGCCGCTGACGCGACGCGCAGTTCAGCTGCAGTTCAGTTCCAGTGCGTGGGCACCTTTAAGTGGTATGCTAAAACATCCCCTATCCTCCATATCATGGTAGTTATAGTGGTACGGTGCCATAGCGCCAAATTGCTTACGGTACTTTACTAGATACTTAAACAAAATTAAATAGTAAATACCTAAACAAAACTACGAAAAAAACAAAAATATGAACTTGTTCTGAAACATTCTCTAGCTTGTATATGAACAACACGAATCGCCTAGATATACGGCAAAAATAAAGTTACGTATCTCACGAATGTCTTTTGCCACCAAGTGTTCGTGACAATATGATATAGACAATGCCATAGAAAAGGATTGTGCTGCGTTTATACTACACACAATTTTAACTTCAGAAAGTATAGTCAGCATAGTAATAAAAATAAAATAATCGACATACCAATAAAATAATAGTAGCTTTTTCCCGCTACTTCGTGAATATGCGTTTTTTAAAGATCCTCTTGGAATGTCTGATAATCCTTCCTTAGTGCATCCCAAGGGATATGTCCTTCAAGTTTTACCGATTTAGGTAGTTCATTGTTTTCCAGTCAGCAAGAAGTTAGATTGAGGAGTTAGAATATTGCACATTGATAAAAAAATCCTAAAATAGGCAGTTCTGAGTTACAACTAGGTATACATCATCTGTAATTCAAATAATTGTCCCGGTCTTGTATATAATATTATATAGTTACATTATACTTTACCATTTGGAGTTCAATAGCAAAATGCAGATCTAATACCCAACTAAAACAAAAAAAAGAAAAAAAAAAAAAAGATTTTTGGTATGGTCACTTTTGTTTTCTATGTCCTATTATGTTGTGTGTTATTACAAGATTATAGGTATAACGACAAAATTAGCTGCTAAAATGAAATAGGCAATAGTATATGATAGCCAATATAATATGGCTAGTTTTGAAGCCAGGAATAAAATCTTCGCAGTTAGGATTTTTTAACTTGCTGATGGACAGTCTAATAGAGCTTGAAATAGTATTCTTTGTAGACAATATAAACGCGGCATAAGAGACAATGCGTTAGAAAAGGGTAAGCTATATTGGCCTCACGTTCGTGAAATATGATTTCGATAAGTTGTAAGCTATTGGACGGGGTCTACTTTCTATATAATAGACTATTTTACTTGTAATTCAGAAGGGTGGAAGTGTGTTGTATTATGGTTTATAGGCTTTTGGAAATTGAAATTAAGTTCATACTATAGAATAGGTATTATAAATTCAAAAATGTGTCTGTCGGTCTATTTTACGGACAGTTTATTTTACAAGGCAGCCACAAAACCTGAACCATACTTTCCAAAAAGGTAACCACAAAATATCCTTTACACAATATCATCAATACCAAAGCCGTATAAAACATCCAAATAAGCATTGAAATGGAAATAATATTATATTTCGTATCTTTCGATATAACACGTACACACTTCCTGATCGAATAATTTAACTTAAACGCAAGTTGTTTTTGTAAAGGGCATCTGGACCACAAGCGCTTGGGGGCGCTACAAATCACGTAAAACGTGTTGTAGGTAATTTCCGAAGACCCGTGATCTCCAATACTCCAGATAGGTGAGCTTACAAATTGCTTTCGATCTTAACCGGCAATATTTCATCTGTTTATTTATTGCTACCGTCTATATTGACGGGTGCTATCCCTGATCTGTATTCCGGTTGTTGAATGGGTACGGTTTAGCATAAAATATTGCTTGTTTCATTTATAAACAACTTTAGACTGCGGTACGGCTTTGTCAGTAGAGATATAATGTAACTATTGTCGGTATATTATCATTTATCACTCAACAGAAAATCAAGATATCGTATTTTGACTTGGGGTGTCCTTCCGTGACATCAACAAAACTATTCAAGAAGTTTTTGTAAATCACCAGAAAGTTTTTTGTTTATTGACATAGTTTATCATTGAAAACATAATATTTATGTATGTATATCAAAAATATTTCTATACCAATGATTTGTACCTATATTCTGCAAACTGGATTGGTCATTCCAAACAAGATTTTTTCTTCTGATTGAATTTATTCATGGAATATGGAGCTTGCGGTTTTGACTTTAATTAAACTATTTATATGAACTTTACCTTTTATTTTTCATGCTTGGGCCTCATAGTAATCGACAAATAATCGCCAGCTCAAAGCCCATAAATTCTGTCACCGCAACAATACATAACGGGAATCGGCAGCGATTATTCATTTTTAAGGTTCGCTTGATCCCAAACAATAAAAATCCAGAAATAGCTATTCAATTGTGCGAAGGAATTTGACGGATGAGTGCTTGTACGAGTGTTCAATGCCTCCTAGTATTTTTGTGCTCTCAGAAATAAAAATTAAATATAATTTTTATGATAGTGTTTTTTTACCTACACGTCAAGGAAATTTCTAAATAATATTTAAATCACATACATATCACAAATTTCGTCACGGGCAGTAAGCGAAACCGAGGCTTAGCGGCCAGAGCGTCGGGCGCGAACCCAGAAGACGCAGGTACGAATCCTGCCAGTTACGCAATTTTACATATGTATGTATTTAAAAATTGTATAAAAAATTAAATATTATTCCAATAGGTATGTTATCCGAAACAGAATATCGTTAAAAAAATTCATGGTACTTAAATATGGTAGAGTTAAATGATAAATCACTAGCGGTTGCCCGCGACGTTATCCGCGTGCATTTTCCAATATCACTCGATATTAAGAAATTTTCCCGCGGTAAAAGGCTTATCACTAAAAGGCGACTAAAGGCACATTATATACCTACATGTTTTATTATGTGATATACTAATACTTAAATACCAATTTTCATATCTTTCTGTCATGTTTTGATGTAACTTCAACTTCAAAAACATAGAACTTTCATATAACATTCCAACCCCCATTTCATCCTTGGGGTAGATTTTCTCGAAAACTTTTCTTAACTAATGCCTACGTCCTAGAAGGAACCTACCTTCGTTTCAAGTTTTTAGGCTTTATAGTTCCTGAGATTTCGTGAGTTTTCCGAGAGTCTGTGAGTGAGTGGTATTTCTTTTTAGGGTTCCATAGCCAAATGGCAAAAAACGGAACCCTGTGGATTCGTCATGTCTGTCTGTCCGTCGGTATGTCACAGCCACTTTTTTCCGAAACTATAAGAACTTTACAGTTGAAACTTGGTAAGTAGAAATATTCTGTGAACCGCATTAAGATTTTCACACAAAAATAGAAAAAAAAAACAATAAATTTTGGGGGTTCCCCATACTTAGAACTGAAACTCAATTTTTTTTTTTTCCTCAAACCCATACGTGTGGGGTGGGGTATCTATGGATAGGTCTTCAAAAATGATATTGAGGTTCCTAATAAGACACTTCCAAAGTGGTAAAATGGGTGCCCCCCCCCCCCCATGTTGCCACATGAAGTTACATGGGGGGGGGGGGCATGTAACTTCTAAATAAGAGAACGATAAAACTAAAAAAAATATGTGATGTACATGCAAACTTCCACCGAAAATTGGTTTGAACGAGATCTAGTAAGTTATTATTTATCAAATGTGCACGTCCTATATTATCATCCTACACCAGTGTTAAGGAGACAGTCAAACTGTTCGATATTGCTCATTATATCATACCAATCCGATCAGTCGTAATTTATTGTCAGTGATAACATCAGTGAGCCAGAATCCGTCCACATTTAAGTTAAACCGCCCACTGAGACCAGGCGACAGAATGATAAAATATATTTGTTACGGTATTGTATTAGTCTGTGTAATATCCTAACGTCATCTGTCACTTGTCACATACTTGTCACTTGTCACCTATCGCTGTCTTGATACAATGTCTGTCTGTGTCGTGTGAATGGAATTAATAAAATCAAATCCAAGAGCATCCATGTTTTATTTGTAACACACCAATGAAATATGGTGCCAGAACAGGGATCACAATAAAGAAAAACAATGCAGGACGAAGATTTTGTGAACACAAAGCCTAGAAGACCACCAGGTCACAGCGAGTCGTCAACCAGCCACGCCATGACGCCATTGCCAGTAGGCATGACCCTGCCGCCGTTCATCGTTGAAGGTAACAACGTCCCATTGCTATGGAAAAAATGGCTCACACGACTAAAAGTCTATTTAAAGGCAAATAATTTAGATGAAGCCGAAGATGCACGTAAAACAGCCATTCTCTTGCAATTCATCGGATCAGATTGTCTGGAAATTTTTTACTCATTTGACTTAGATATTGAAAAAGTTAGTTTTGGCGATCTCTGTAACAAATTTACACAGTATTTCACTCCGAAAATAAACGTCACGGTAGAAAGGCATAAATTATTTAGCAGGAAACAACTACCAAATGAATCTATAGACACCTATGTCACGGATCTAAAAAATTTAAGTCACACTTGTGAATTTGGTGACATACGTGAAAGCTTGCTCAGAGACATATTTAGCTGGAACTGCAACAACACTTACTATAAAGAAAGGATTCTAATTGAAAAACCGAACACCCTAGAGGAGGCAATAAACATAGCCAAGCGCTGTGAGTCTACTAAACAACAAGCAAAAGCATTGGAAGACGCATCATTACATTTCATAGGACGCGTGTCAAGATCACCAAGTCGCAGAGACTCTTCCCATAGAAACAGGTCCAGACACCAGTCACAGCAAACACGTCAACGCACACCATCAACGTCAAGTCAGAGGAATACATCATGTGGTCGGTGCGGTCAGGTACATAGATTCAAGTGCCCAGCTCAAGGTGTCAAGTGCAGAAAGTGTAATAAGTCCAATCATTTCGCTCAGTTTTGCCGTTCACATCAAGTAAAAGTAGTCAATTGTGAAAATCAGTCTGTAAATAATGAATCTTTGTTTTATCTTGGTTCTGTCTACTGTATACAGGATGATAAGTCTAATTTGTCAAAACCTTGGAATATTGATCTATGTATAAACCAAATACAGGTAAATTTTTTATTAGACACTGGAGCAGACACAAATATTCTATCCATTCACACATACAACTCATTAAATCTGCCACTTTCCAACATACACAAAAGTAAGAACACACTTTCTACATACAGTGGAGAAATTATCCCCCTGGTAGGTCAATGCAATTTGTCAGTGATTCATAAAAATAAGTCATATACAGTTAACTTTCATATTGTCGACATGAAAAGTCAAAATATTATAGGTAGGGATACCTGTAAAACTTTAAATTTAGTAAGAAAAATTAATAGTGTTTCTTTCCAGAATTTAACATGTCAAGATATAGTTGATACAAATAAGGACTTGTTTGAAGGTTTAGGTTGTCTAACAGAATTTCAATGCGAACTAACCTTGAAGCCTAATGCAACTCCATCTATAGAGGCATGCAGAAGGGTTCCATTCCGTCTTCATCAACCACTAAAACAAGAGCTAGAATCTATGGAAAAAAGTGGAGTCATACAACGAGTTGAAGAGCCTACTGAATGGGTAAGCGCTCTAGTCTTAACCTCAAAAAAGAATGGTAAATTACGTCTGTGCATTGATCCTAGAAAGCTAAATCAGTCAATTTTAAGATCACATTTCCAATTTCCAACCTTAGATGAAATTAAATCTAGTCTTGCTGGAGCTCAGTATTTTTCAACATTAGATGCCAATAAAGGCTATTGGATGCTCAAGTTGTCAGAAGCTTCTTCTAAGCTCTGTACATTTATTACACCTTTTGGACGATATAGATTCACTAGGTTACCCTTTGGTATTAATGCAGCTCCAGAAATATTTCATAGAGAAATGATAAAAAGATTTGGTGATATTGAAGGTGTTAAAATTATGATGGATGATTTTCTTATTTATGGTAGAACTGTAGAAGAACATAATCAACGGTTACAAAAAGTCTTAGAAAGAGCACGTCAAATTAATGTAAAATTTAACAAAGAAAAGTCTGTGTTTTGTCAAAAAGAAGTCAAATATTTAGGCCATATATTTAGTGAAGAAGGTGTACAAGTTGATAAGTCTAGAGTAAAAGCTATTTGTAACATGCCAAGTCCTAAAAATATAACAGATCTTCAAAGATTCCTAGGTATGGTCAATTATCTTAGTCCATTTATTAAAAATTTGTCACAGCAAATAAGTCATTTGCGAGCACTTTTATCAAAAAATACTGAATGGTATTGGTCAGAGCACCATGAGTCCCAATTTAATAATATTAAAAAAGTTATTTGTTCAACACCTGTCTTAACATACTATGACCCTAAAAAGGAAATAATTTTATCTGTAGACGCATCGAAGGATGCCATGGGTGCAGTGTTATCCCATGACAAGCAACCCATTGCATATGCATCTGCTTCTCTAAGTAAAATACAACAGTCCTACTCGCAGATCGAGAAAGAACTACTAGCTGTCCTCTTTGGTTGTACTAAGTACCACCAATACATATACAGTAGAACTCCAATTATCCGAACTCCGACTATCCGAATCGCCGATTATCCGAATCACAAAAAATTGTCCAAAAAAAGTCTAAGTGCGCTATTATTCTTCCCCCCGCGAAGCCAGTGTTTGCGCGTCAAGTCTTGACTTGACTTGTCTTAACTTGCCGTTGTGCCTACACTGACTTCCCCCCGCGAGGTCGGTGTAGGCACGGCGGCAAGTTAAGACAAGTTCCGGCGCATTGCAGTCACGGCGCACCTGTCATTGTTTGTTTTGATTAGCCAGTGTGCTATTGACCTTGCTCCAGGACGCTACTCTTTCGCTACGGCTTACTTTTGTTTGTGCGTGTACAATACTGTATTGTTTTTATACCATGGCTTCGAAAAGAAAACGTGTTGTGCTATCGTTAGCGGACAAACTGAAAATTATAGAGCAACTCGATAAAGGTGTAACGGGTAAGAAGTTGTCTGAGATTTATGATGTTGGACAAGCAACAATTTCTGACATTAAAAACAGTAAGTCAACACTTTTAAACTTTGTTTCGGTGCTTGAAAATGAAGATGGAAGTTCCTCCAGGAAAACAATGAAGTCAGCAACCAACAAAAATTTGGAAGATGCCGTGTTTAAATGGTTTTTGCAGCAACGTTCTATGGGAAATCCGATTTCAGGTCCAATCCTTTGTGAAAAAGCCAAAATCTTAGCAGAAAAGCTTGGTTATTCATCTTTTAAGGCTAGTAACGGCTGGCTAAGGAATTTTAAATTCAGGCATGGTGTACGCGAGTTAGATTTGGCTGGTGAGAAGCTTTCAGCAGACTCTGCAGCTGCTGAAAATTTTATTGAAAAATTTAAAACTGCATCAGAATCCTATGATCCGGAGTTTGTTTATAATGCCGATGAAACTGGCCTTGTTTGGAAAGCATTACCAAAAACCACTTTGGCTTCTAAAAGGGAATCTAGTGCCCCTGGACATAAGGTCAGTAAAGAACGTGTTACAGTGCTTAACTGTGCCAACTCCACTGGAAATCATAAACTGCCACTTCTTTTGATAGGAAAGTCAAGAAATCCAAGAGCATTTAAAAACGTAAAAAAACTTCCACTCTTCTACAAAAGTCAACCCAAGGCCTGGATGACTGCAGCTTTGTTTACCGAATGGTATGATGAAGTGTTTATTCCTGAAGTGAAAAAGCACCAAAAATCGGTGGGAAAAGAAGGCAGTAAGGTGCTTTTAATTGTTGATAACGCACCCACTCATCCTACAGCAGAACTGTTGGAAAGAGAGAATGGGCAGTTTAAAACGACGTTTTTGCCTCCCAATGTTACAAGTTTGCTGCAACCCATGGACCAGTCTGTTATTGAAACAATGAAGCGCCATTACAGAAGGCAACTGCTGAGAAAACTGCTGATCGAAGGTGCTGAAGATGAAGAATTGGTTTTGGCAAATCATAGCAAAATAAATTTAAAGGACTGCTGTTACATGGTAGCGGAAGCTTGGAGTTTGGTTACGGCAGTGACGCTAAGACGTGCGTGGAATAAACTGAAAGGCCTACCGTCTGAGAAGAACAAAAAAAAAGAATCTGAAGAAAATGAGAAACAAGAATATGGAGAGGATGATGATGATGAAGATGCGTTGTCACTAGAGGAAATAAGAAAAATGATTGTAAAAATTCCTGGTTGTACAGAAGTAAGTGCTGAAGATGTAGGAGAGTGGATGGCTTGTGACACGTCTGACCCTGGTTTTCAAATTCTCAATGACGATGAAATTGTTGTAAGTGTGAGAGAAGATGTTGAAGTGGAAGAAGAACTTTCTGCTGATGTTGAAGTAGACGCTGGACCATCAGCTAGTGAAGCATTTGCCGGCCTCGAGACTGCTTTGAAGTGGATGGAGCGTCAGCCCGAGTGTGACCACTTGCAACTGCTTACCGTCAAGCGAATGCGTGACCTGGCTGCCCGAAAACGGTTGAAGACCGCAAAACAGCTTACATTAACGGAGATGTTTAAAAAACAATGATTTTTATTTCTAAACTTGTACATAAGTACATTTTATTTATATTTAAAACATGTGAAAATTTCATGTTTCTTTCATTTAATTCAATAAAAAAATAGTGCAATATCAAAACGTAGCTTTTATTCTCTCCAATGGCAATTTTTTTTAAAAAAATCCGATTATCCGAATATTTGATTATCCGAATGGGTCCCGGTCCCCATTAATTCGGATAATTGGAGTTCTACTGTATAGTCATAACATAACAGTGGAGACAGACCACAAACCTCTCATAACTCTTTTCAAAAAAGCTCTATATGACATTCCCCCAAGATTGCAAAGAATCATGCTTAGATTGCAGCCGTATGATCTAACTGTTGTATACAAGCCTGGTCGTTACTTATATATTGCAGATACTTTGTCTAGAGCAGCATTAAGTGAAACTTGTTTGTCAGAAGTTGATCAAGATATAGATTTACATGTCAATATAATAATGTCTAATTTGTCAGTCAGTCCAGAGAAATTAAAAGAAATTCAAGAGTCTACAGTCCAAGATCAAACATTAAGTCAAATAATTCAATATTGTCACAACGGATGGCCTGAACATAAGCGTTCAGTTAGTCAGTCAGTCAAATCTTATTATAGTCTCAAAGATCAAATATATGTCATTGATAATGTTGTCTTCAAATCTAACTGCATTATAATCCCAGAGTCAATGAGAGAGTATATATTAAAACTAATTCATTCTGCCCATCAAGGTATAAACAGCTCAATCCGTCTAGCAAAAACTACAGTCTTTTGGCCAAATATGCAAAATGACATAGAAAAATATATAGGTCAATGTAACATTTGTCTATCTTACCGTCGAAATAATAGTAAAGAACCAATTATGCAACATGAGTATGAAAACATACCATGGTACAAAATTGGTATAGATATTTTTGAATTTGAACGAACTAAATACTTAATGGTAGTTGACTATTATTCAAAGTATATAGAACTTGCCAAGTTAACATCAGGCTATTCAGCTAGCCAAGTAATTACACATTTAAAGTCAATATTGGCCCGTCATGGAATTTGCAGGATTGCAATAACAGACAATGGCCCCCCGTTTAATAGCAAAGAGTTTAAGTTATTCACTCAAGAATGGGACATAGAACACATAACTTCTAGTCCATACTTAAGTAGATCAAATGGTTTAGTTGAAAGGACTATTGGAACTATAAAAAATATGTTAATTAAGTGTAAAACTGACAAATCTGATATGTATTTAGCATTACTCTTGTACAGAAATACCCCTAAACAAAGTCAATATTCACCAGCAGAGCTGTGTATGTCTAGACAACTGCGTACAGTAGTTCCTACTGGAAAAGAAAACTTGCTACCTAAGCTGTGTGATATGAATAAAATAAAGAAATTAAATGAAAAACAAAAGTCATACACAAAATTTTATTATAATAAACATACAAAAATGCTTAAACCATTACATGTAGGTGATAAAATCTTATTTAAACACAAACCTGAACACAAAAAATGGGTTCCTGGAGTTATTATCCAGATAGGTCCTGAACCTAGAAGTTATCTAATAAATAGTGAACTAGGACAGTTTAGGAGAAACCGTCAGTTTATCATTAAACAGTCAGTACACACATAATATCATTTTCCACAGCACACAACACAGTCAGTATACCTATAAAGATGTAAATAAAATGAAATTGTTATTTGTTAGTAAGTTTGTTAGTATTTCAATCATTTAAAGATGTAAACAAAATGTTAGTATTTAAATTATTTTTCAGGAAAGGTAAAGGTTCAAAAAACAAATGTCAATTTTAGTAGTAGTCTGTCAATGTATCGAGAAAGGCAAAGGTTGTAAACCATGCAGCCTGGATAGTCATAAGTGATTTTCTTGTGGTGTTATAAAAAATAATGTTGTACTTGTACTATGTATATACTTGTGTTTATAAAATATAAAAAATCTGTCGTTGTCATAATAATAAAATTGTTAACAGTTAGTACCTAGTGTTAAAAAAAAAAGGGAGATGTTACGGTATTGTATTAGTCTGTGTAATATCCTAACGTCATCTGTCACTTGTCACATACTTGTCACTTGTCACCTATCGCTGTCTTGATACAATGTCTGTCTGTGTCGTGTGAATGGAATTAATAAAATCAAATCCAAGAGCATCCATGTTTTATTTGTAACACACCAATGAAATAATATTGTGATTTTGGTTACACTGGTATTATATTGTATTAACAAAAGTTAAAATTTTATTTGGTGTTTGCTTTCGTGTTTGGATTGCTGTTGTTTTCGCCTATAATTTTCTTTTTTTTGCGACTATGTTATATCATTGGTATTTAGATATCTCCATGAGTGATGGATAGTTAAAGTTATTAAATTTAAAAATTAAAAATTAATGTACCTACTTTTTAAGGTCACAAATGTCTTGAAGTATAATGTAAAAATACTGATGTTAAAGTAAGCGTTCGGACAATCTTTTAATTTACTTAATTACTAGTCACAGTGAAGAGGTTCAAGATATTCTTGAGAGATCCCGAATGTCTTTATCCAATTTGTTTAACGATGGAGGTGCTCTCATTAGAGACCGTAGTGGACGGGCCCCGAGCGTCTTGAGCGTCGAATGTTGGCTCCTTTCGCTAACGTCTTATTCTTACGAGCCAGAGTTGGGTAGCTTATACATAATTCCATACTACTTCTGCACCCCATACATATCTATCACCATATTGTAATAATAATACAGTCAACATCTTCATTTGTATGTGGAGTTTTGGGAGAGAATATTTCAGAAATCATTGTTTTGTTTTTATTCGGTCATAAACTCAAGATTTAACTACTATAAAGACCTCGGTAACCACAAAACGAGTGTATTTTTTAAATATAACTTCTTTTAAACTCTTCTTCAAAAGCACATAACGCATTTTTTGTTTATTTATACATCTTTGTATAATTTCGTAACAATAATATTCTGGTGGCTATCAACATTAGTTGTACCTTATTGTACTAAATAAATAAATTCTTTTTTCCTTGGTTTCATCAATAATGTCGTAGCGATAGAAACCAACTGGCTGGCCTAGTAAGGCATATAAAACGGTTCGCACGTGATACGACCCGTCATATGAGACAATATGTAGGAAAAGGGTAAACTCGATTGTCCACACGTTCCTGATATATGATTTCGATAACTTGTATGTTATTGGACAGGCCACAGGATTGTAAATAATGAAGCCTTTTCACAACAGACACCTTAAACGAAAGACTTAGAATATCACATCACACTAATATTATAAAGGCGAAAGTTTGTGTGTATATGTGTGTGTGCGTGTATGTTTGTTACTACTTCACGCAAAAACCATAGGACGGATTTGGCTGAAATTCGGAATGCAGATAGATAATATCCTGGATTAGCACATAGGCAACTTTTTATCCCCGAAAATCAAAGAGTTCCCACGGGATTTCGAAAAACCTAAATCCACGCGGACGAAGTCGCGGGTGTAGCTAGTAACTAAATAATATTGAAGTTAATAATATTTTAAAGACCATGACATCGTGATTGGAGTTAGAGATTTAAATGTCTGACAGGAATAATATTATTTAGAGTTCGTCGTAGTTTAAGAATTATCTTACAAGCTAAATATAGTAATATCACAGCTTGTAAACAAGAAATACTCCGGGCAAAAATAGACCAAGCCAGCTTTGATTTTTGCGAGAAATGTTGAAAAATAAAATACAAGTTGGCCAAGTCTCGACTGTTCTTCGAAAATATCCTCAGACAGGAATCTCAGTTCAACTCATAATAACTTTAGGCGGTTTCTTTTTAAAGTCAAGACTAATTTCAAAGTAATTATGATTTAAACTTTTCTCATTTCTGAGGATAGTTGCGATTTTTTAAAATAAAGAAATAAGTGCGCTTATTTTTCTACACACCTAATGGTACTTAGATAGTAACGTACAGATTTAGACATGTGTATAAAAACAAAACCAGTTATGTGCGAGTTGGACTCGCACACCAAGGGTTCCGTACCATCGTAAGTATAAGATATAGGTACCTAACACTTTAATGAAGAACTTTTATATGCATAGTTGATACAGATAAACAGTTTATGACGGACTTTGTCATCTATATATTATGTGATTTCGTAAATTAATTTTTTCGTGAATACATTTTTTTTATTTAACCACAAATTCACGGTTTTCGGGTTTTTACCTTTACTTGTGGTATAAGACCTACCTATCTGCCATCTAGGTCAACGCGAAGAACCCTATAGATTTTCTCAACAGGTACGACAAACAGACGGATAGACAGACAGGCTACAAAGTGATACATAAGGGTTCCTTTTTTCCTTTTGAGGTACGGAACCGGTAAAAATACTGCCTCACCTTGACTTTGTCCACGATATTCCGTGATATATTATTTTTATAAAGTGGTTTTAGAAATTAGCGTATACAATCAGAGGGGACTTTGATTTTTTAAGTATGTACACTGATATTTTTTTTAAATCACGACAGCACGTTCCCAAACCCTATTTAAGCTCATTGTAAAAGAAGATGTTATACAGTTAGTCCGTTAGCCGGTCAGCTTACAAGAAATATCAGTTTATCGGATTACTAGGTACGTAGTTTTCCTTGATCCAGCGAGCTGATTGTGTATGCCACTCACGGCACCAACTCGTTTGTAAAGGTAACAAGGTTGAGTGGAAAAGAGTTAAAAGGCCGCGCCCCCGGCCGCTTCGAGAGTGCCTCGGGTTTGGTTACGGATCATTAAGCTTATTACATTTGTTGCAAACTCCTATTGTTTTGATCCGATGCGAAGTTTTTTAAAGTATGCTTTTAATGATGACGTTTCAATTATGCTTAAAATTACTAAACAACTTTCCGAAATTTTTATTGCTCAAATTGGAAATAATTTACCACTAAAGTGTTTACTGTGAATAAAATGTGTTTCCAGCATCTAGCTGGATGAAATAAGTTTTTAGAAAGGACCTGGACTCAATACCAAGGAGTGCCGATAATGAGTGTATTACAACATGTTTCCACCAACCAAAGAAGATTTCAAACAAAGCACACCAAAGATCCGAATCAAACAAACCAAAAAAGTTGCGTAGACCGTGCATGTTAAAAAGTGTTTTTTTCACATGTACTCTACGCAACAGATATACGAAAAAAAAATTAAGTCAGGGTCAAGGGATCATCCGTATTAAAATAATTAAAATGTACTACCAATTAGGTGGCGCCGCAAGGTCTCGGACTTAATTAAAATATCTTACTTTAGAGAACCCTGAACTGGGTTGTACGTAACTCTATAAAGGTAAATAAATTAGCGCGAACAAGCGCTTGTTCTGTTTTGACCAGGCGCTTTATTTTTGTAATACACTTTAAAGAAAGAAAATCTTATTTATCGTAGCTAATTATTATTTAGGAAAGTAGAGATTTCTTTTGTAACTTCTATCCTTTGAACTTTCTTTCGCTTTTTTTATTTTCATCATCATCAACATCACGGGACTCTTTAATAGGCTAAAATTGTTATAGTAGGCACATCACGCTGATCAAGCGCGGATTGGCAAACTTCACACACCTTACGAAGGACTTTCTGCATGCATGCAAGGTTTCCTCACGTTTTCCTTCACCGTTAAGAGGGCCCTCTCCGTCACTCGTTTCATACAATCGTAGTTCCAATTTCATTTGAATATTAAGCAACCAAATTCCATGAAATTTTGCAGACATATTCTAAAAACTAATATCTATGTCTGTGGTTTTCCAGATTTCTGTTAAAATATTCGGTTTCAAAGTTACGCGGTCTTAAATATTTTCATACAAATCTTTGAGCCCCTGTAATTTTAAAACTACATATTTTTAGAAAAATCTAAGACACCACAGACACAGATATTAGTTTCTGAGAGCTGTGTTAACGCAAGTGATATTTTTAACTGCTTGTGTTGCTACTGTTGTGTAAATATCAACATATCGCCTACTTGAACTTTGCGTCGGTAAAGATCTAATTTACGCTCAAAACTTGCAACTTTATCATGCGCTGACAAGATATTCGTCATGTTTCCTTTCAATGAGATATTCAACCTACTAATTTCACTGAATGATTCTACTGTTTTGTTTGGGTGTATTGGCGAGGAGGCTAAAATCATTTTCTTCATGATTATTTTTTGTTAAGTTTTGATTCTAGTAAAATAATATAAATTTAAGTTAAAGCTTATTTATTGAAAATTATTATTTTTCCCCAATGTGTTGCGTCTAACTTGCTGCTAGAACCGCAGATGCTACAATTTTAGTAGGACCTACCTACCTATTGAAAATGTAAGTTACAGATCTGCATTGGTCGAAGAAATGCTGAAGATCTCAAAATGTTCCGAGCATTTTCAGTACTGAAAAAAGCGTTGCGTGCGGCTCTTTCGCCTTCTGCGGATATAGCCGTTCGTCTCTTAGTAATAAGTATGCGATCACCTTTAAAAAAGGTTTAACAAATTGAAACGTAATACTCCTAAATACTAAGAATCCATAAAGGAATAGATAAAAGGAAATCCAGTAAATAGATAAATGGAATTAACTATAAATGTTAACATTATTGGGATAGAATTTGGTTGGCTTAAGCCACTGGATCTTCCTACTGTCGTAATGCTTTGACATGTGGTTACGCTCGCGTAGATATTAATTCCCCTAATGGGATAGGTATTTGATTCCAAGACCAACAATATCGCACAATGTGTACATTATAGTATCTTCTAATACTTACTCAAGTAAACTCAGACGTTTTATTAAGGCTTTCGAAGGTTGAACTAATTATATTACTTCCTAGAAATGAGATTAGCAAAATATAAAATTACGTTTGATCTAGCAATTGAATTTTATGTGCGTAGTACTTACATAGAAATTCCTGATATAAATCTTACTAGTGAAATGCTAAAGATGTTGAAACCACTGTTTCAAACCATTACTACTTTTTGTCCCAGAAAATCAATGAGTTCACTCACACGTTAAAAAAATATCCACGTGGATGAGGTGGCGCGCAGTGTCTAACTCTAATTCTAATTTAATAAGATAACAGTAATTAAAAAGATAAGAATCCATATACAGTCCTTATATTTTGCCATTTATTACTATGCAAACAAAAATATCAGGATTCAGAAACTTTTAAATAGGTAGGTATTTTAAAAACACGACGTATTAAAATTTTCAATATTTTTCCAAAGGTAAAATAGGATTTTAAAATGTTATTGTTATTCGCATAAAATAGCTATTCGTGGTTATTTAAGCTCGCGTAGGGTAATTCAGCACAGTCTATAAACATTTAAACAGTCCAACGAAACGAACGGGGCAGCTCTATGTAAGCAGTAAGCACGTATTGTACGTATTTGGAAATTGCATTGTACTAACATTTAGTAGCCTTGCAAATAAGAGGTCTGCAGTATGATTTTTGGTTCACTTTGAGACACTGTATTATCTATTTTTTCTTTCAATCAAGTCAACACCGAATAGTATGCACGTAAGAAGACTTAGGTATGTCCTACACTGCATAGAGGCAAAACATATTCGAATTGGCTGTAGCCTTAGCTGGGAGTTGAACACTATTGGAAACCCTAATAGTAAATGCACACTGACCATGGCATATTTGGCTCACGAGACTTACGAGGCATCTCAATCGCTTGTCATGTGGTACCACTAAGAGAAAGGGCTTACAAAAACTACAAAAACCTAAAATAGTTACCCGTCCCAAGGCTCATTGCTGTGACATTGAATTGCGTCGACACGAAGCGATGCGGTTTTTGAAATATATTACATAGAAATCATTTATTCAAAGTAGGTGAGTACTATTGTACTCCTTTGATGGTCAGAATTGTTAGATTGTGAGATGATAATAATAAAGAGATAATAGTACAATAACTAAAGCTACAAGGGTTACAAACGCGCCCAGGTCTGAGAAGAGCCCACAGCAATCTCGCTTCTTTGTAATATCGATGCATCTTCTATGTATAGATGCGTATAGACTCTGCCGCAATAAGCTTTGTGCTGTCCGTTTTTAGCCATGTTTACACCAACAAATATATTTGATACCAGTGTTGGCCAAAACTCATAAAAATTACGTCAAAAATTTGTCAAAGATAAAGGTATAATGTAAGGTATAGTAATTGTACTCCCTCTATGTTAACAGATAGTAGAAGACTTGCATAGTCCAGCTCATGTTTACAACCTCATAAGCTGTAGTAAGCAAGACTGTGATGTTGAGAACATTGATTTATTATATTGCTTTTCTCGACCGCCAAACAGACTGCGTGAAAAATGAGCGTTATTTCGAACAACACCTCTGTGGTTGACGTTTTGCTCAAACACAAATACTCAAACACTATAGACTTTATTTCCCAGAATAAAGGGTTTCGACTTTGTAAAGTTACCTTTATGAGCGATAATATAATATTATTATACGAAGGATGTGAAACATTACCTATAGCCTCCCATAAAAATTATGGGGTTTTGTATAGAAGCAGGCGTTACTTTGCGGAAGTTCATGATATACAAAGAATCAAAAGCTTCATTTGCTATAATCCGCTAAAAAGGCAAATATGTTTGGTATAACATGCAGCATGCGGCATACACCACCCGCCCTTCCATAGCTGCTTATGTAGGAAAAGCCACCAAGCAAGCCCCAAGCAGCCCCACGACACACCACACGCCCTCCCACAGCTGCTTATGCAGGAAAAGCCAGCCACCAAGCAAGCCCCAAGCAGCACCACTTCACACCACACGCCCTCCCACAGCTGCTTATGCAGGAAAAGCCAGCCACCAAGCAAGCCCCAACCAGCACCACGCCACACCACTCAAAACCACCACCAATGAACACTTGCAAGTATACTTGCTTGCTACTTGCAAGTATACCTACTTGCAATTGTAAGGTCTACATCTCATGAAGATGCTCCGGTGTCGGAGCGAAACGGGCATCGAGTGTGTTCTGGTGGATTTGTGTGGTGTTATCTGTATGACTTTTTATCATCACGATAGAGTAGGAACGCGCCCTTAGATTTCCCAATAAAAATAAATAAAATGAAAGCTTCGAAGTTTTAAAAGAAGCTAACCTAGGTACTTAGGTACTATAAATTGGTCAATGGTTAAAAATAACTTATTCATTCCGCGATTGTCGTCGGATCTCGGAGGTAAATGGTTGCAACTAAATCGCATCACAGTCACTCGGACGTAAACAATTGAAGCTTATGGAAATCAGGGTCCGTAGTATTTTACCGGATTAAATATACTAGCAATTAGTGACGTCCGCCACCTCCCGGTTAGTTATTTATCGCCAGGCTTTAGACTTAATTAAAATATCTTAGTTTGGGAAACACGGAACGTACTTACACTGATCTTTTTTAAGTCTAATTATGTCCAACTGAATGTAATTGCTGCCAAGAAAGAATATTGTTAGTCAAAACGACTTATAGAATGTCGTAATTATATTCCAGTGCGTGTTCACGTCAATTCGCGGATGCAGTAGCGGACGATGCAAAATATCAAACATAAATGAAGCAATAGTCTATGTGTATTCATTAGTTTAAAAACGCGTTCACGCTCGATTATATACAAAAATTTAGGCGCACAACACACCGACGGAGTGGAATGATGGCGAGACGAAGCTACTATGGTCTATGTAGGTATGTCCGACTCTCTAGTTTGTAACGTTTTCGGTTTGTAATACCATACTATGCGTTTTAACTAAGAAGAATACAGCCAATTTTGTCTTGTTCTTCCTGGTTGATAAGCATAGTACCTAAACTTAAAATAATTGTTCTGTGATCTTTATTTGTTGCTTATAATATTTTATTTACTTATGTATTTTTATCCACTTAATCTCAGCATTTTTACTCTCACATACAGGTGTAACTGTTACAATTAAATTGAGCGCAAATATTTATAAGCAATCGCGCGCACTGCGCATGGGTCACAGAGGCGCACCGCGAGAGGTCCCGCAGTCTAACGTCTAGCTCATCACCGTCCTAGATATGTAATCACCGTACATTAGCCACCGCTCGTCACGCTAAGACCACATCTACTCGTGTGCTACAACTCTCGCCGCACCTCGGTCTTTGATTGCACTCGCCGTGCTTAATCTAAATCCGCTGCCGCTCTCGTCCCAGCTGAGCTTTCGGCGTGAACACGCACTCACGCCAACATTAACGTCAAAGATATTAAAATATTACATATCATTTAAATAATGCAAACTAAATGGGCTAAAGATAAAGCAATATTATTTACCCGCGGACATTTAAAGTCTATTTAGGCGTGAATATGCGTACAGGGCCAATTTAGCGTACAGCCCATAAACATTTAAACAGCCTGGTTAACTGCGTAGCTCTGTGTAAGCACGAAATTGTACGTATTACGTGATTGTAATACGGTCCGTATAAATGTATTTTATATTGTTCAGATTTTACGCTAAAACACACACGCTACCACTTAGTAGCGACTACGAGTATCTTAATTAATACTGGACCCCTGCACCTGCTGTATGGAGTTTTGACGTCTTTTGCAATATTTGATTTCAGCGTGAAAATCGCGCATTGTACCACAGAATAGGAACTTAATAGTACGTACCTTCCGGGTACAAAAGGCTCCACAAAAACTTTAGATAAATAACAACTCTTATTGTGGTATAATAAAATGCAATTCAGCTCGCACATTAACGCGGTTCATAATTTAATTAATGCCTCTTTTACTATTCCGTAAATTCTCATCTTTTATCTCCCTGTCCCTCATAGGAGAAGCTAGAAAGAGAAAGGGAATAAATGTGCACAACATTATAGAGTTCAATCGCAGCTTCGAGCTTCCGCAAAGTGGTAACCGATGCTAAAAGTATCGTGTGTGCGGCGGCCTTAAACATCTGGTTGAACGAGCTTCAATAGGGCACGACACAAAATTGTTAGTACATAGAGATGAGCCTTTCCTTTGAGATCATCTACCAATATACTTAGACCTGGAAAATCTTGTCTAAAAAACAGAATCATGTTATAATCTAGAATATAAAATTTAAAATCTATAATTCAAAACAACTTATTTTTTATTAAGTACTTTATTAGAAATATTTTACAAAATAAAATGTGTATATTTGATTAGAAGTGAGATAGATCTATAGTCATCGAAATTGATCGGTGCAGACTACCCATGTAATGTAATGGGTCATCAATACTTAAGTCGTTTGATCTATTTGTAAAAATATCTACTTATGATAAATAACATAGGTACCTATTTTACAAAACCAATTATAAAAACATCAGATTGAAATCTTCTGATTTATTTATAGTACTTAGTATTTAGATACTCAGTTGCACTTGCAATAGGTACTCCAGAACTCTCATTCCCTTATCAACTTAGTCGTATAAAGTTATTGATTATTTTAAGGCACAGCTATCATTCATATCATTATCATAGGATAATCTCCAAAAATTTTGATTTGCTTTCGTTAGAACAAAAATATTAGGATATAAAAGGCTAAAGGCTAATATTCAGAATTCGTCATAATATAAAAGTAAAACATGTAAGTAGGTACCAAAAAATTCTTTGATGTGTATCAAATAAATAAATCATGTATCAAGTATATTATACAACTCGCCTGAAAAAGGCTGGTATGTTTATATTATAATAAAATAAAATATTCCTACTCAAAAAATAACAATGGCGGCGTGGCATTGAGCCAAAGCTAAATTAGATAATGGAGTTTGCGTGCTAAAATATAGGAAACCGAGAACAAAGACGAATGAGGTCGAGTCTGACTCTGAAATGCCGAAATAAAATAATATAAGAGATTTCGGTAAGTCCCAAAACCCTAGCGGTTTTTAGGCATGTTTAAATCATACATGGTAAATTATTTTGTTCGTAAAAAAGATCGCCGTCAACCGATAGGATAGGCCCACAGCTGGACATAAGGTCTCTTGTAGCAATTTCCACACGCCACGGTCTTGCGCCGCAGCCGCGCCGCCTGAATTCAGCGGCTCCCTACGACTCCTTTGATGTCGTCTGTGTACCTAGAGTTGTCTGCCAACACTGTGATTTCCAATGCGAGGCCGCCATTCCAACAACTTAGAGCCCCAATGTCTATCGGTTTTCGAGCAATGTGCCCTGCCCATTGCCACTTCAGTTTCGCAATCCGCTGAGCTGTGTCGGTTACTCTGGTTCTCTAAGGATCTCTTCCTTTCTGATTTTAACATTATACTTACCTAAAAGTATTAAATAAAATAGTTAGGTTTATATTGCCCTTCATATCATGAAATCTGCCTATTTTAAATAATAATTAAAAAATTGTTTTGTTTGGAATATGTTTTAAAGTCTTGTGTTATGTTTAAAAGTTTTTGAATAATTAGGTATTGTGACTCTAAAGTATTTATAACAAAATAATTTATGGTTCAAGTTTCAAGTATCAATTACATTTACCTATTGTGAAAATTAACCGATGTTCTACATAATATACCTAAGCTGTTATTCATATAAATGATTGCAACAAAAAATGACTACATAAACATAATTTTACTTAAGTACCTAAATAAGGTTGATATATTTTCCTTATCTTCGCGTGTTTTTTTTTTTTAATTTATTTTAAGAAGAACTTATGGAATGTTCAATGAAAATTCAATCTCTCAAAAACGTTATGAAGTCAAGTCAATCATTCTTGAAACGGAGAATTTGCTCAGGAATGATTAAAATTTATAGATCAAAAACAAAAGAAATCATTTGTGGAATTTTGGATCCAAAGTTGTTGTTACCTATAACTGCACCGTGAAAAAATATCGAATATCTAGATTAAAACTACAGTTTATTCTAAAATGGTCCTTAGTAATTACAAATATTCAAAATAGAAAAAATCATCATAATATTTTAAGGTATCTAGATCAAGAATTTAGTACAAATAACATTTTGTGGCTCAAAATTATTATTAATGTAAAAACTCAATGTCGTCTAAAGTTAAATAGACTTTGCTAACGGCTCTCACGACAATTTGAACTATTATTCTACACTTGGATAAAATGTCACCACTGTCTAGTATTACTTACTACTATTGTACATAGTTGTGTGATTGTGTACGCCACTCACGATGCCAACTCGTTTGTAAAGGTAACAACGTTGAGTGGAAAAGAGTTAAGAGGGGTCTCTCCGTCACTCGCTCCATACAAACGTAGTTCGTCTCTCCTTGGAATACTAACCAATCATACTCAATGGAATTTTGTAGAAACGTTCCTGGAACTAATATCTATGTCTATGCCTGTTGTTTTTCAGATTTCCGTTAAAATATTCGGTTTCAAAGTTACACGGTCTTAAAAATTCACATACAAATCTTTGAGCCCCTGTAATTTTAAAACTACATATTTTTAGAAAAATCTAAAACATCACAGGCACAGATTAGTTTCTAGAATATGTCTACAAAATTATATGGACTTTGGTTGCTTAATATTCAAATGAAATTGGGGTTACGATTGTATGGAGTAAGTGACGGAGAGAGCCCTGTTAAAAGCCTGCGCCCTTCTAGCCAAGTGTGACTTGACTATAGCTCCTGTTACGGATCATTAAGCTTACCTTTATTGTAAGAATTTCTTCCTGCATTTTTCTATTGTGCGTATTGTGTTATCGTAATTCAGTGTTCTGAATACGATATTTAATGTTAAGTATTATGGAGCTTCTGTAAAGAACGATGGGCAAAATACAAAAATCTTGTTTCTCAAAACGCGCTCTTTTTTGAATTCTATATAAACTTTGATTAAACTAATTAACGTAGTTTTATTAAATGCTAAAACTTATTGAGGAAAAGTTACAAGATTTTTAAATTAAGTTTGGCAACTAGCTATTATAAAAGATAATGTGATTAAAATTCCTTGAAACATGTTGTAACTGTTCGTTATTGTGTTTAGAACTAAGACAGAACACCCTGGCCTAGCACTCTACAATAATGTAGAGAATGTTGTTCATAAAAATATTTGCTCGTAATTAAACCACTTAAATCCAATTATTATCAAAAATGGCCACAATTAGGATCATTTTGCTCATTCTTCTTTTATACATATATTTGTGAGATAGTATAAATTCATATCAGATCCTTAAAATGTAGATTGTATGTAGTAATAGTTATTAATTTAAAAAAACTCAAATAAAAAAATATTTGTTGTATGATATTGATTATCATGTCATTTTATTTGAAGTTGTCAGATGCAACTGCTTGACGATATAACTTTAGTGATCAGAAACTAACGAATTCCTCAAAATAAATATATAAAATAAAACGTATAATTACTTTCTACAGGTAGGTAGTTATACAGGCTCAATGACACATACGTTGAGGTAAACATTTGAAGCTTATGGAAATCAGGGTCCGTTGTATTTTACGGGATTAAATATACTAGCAATTAGTACAATCCCATCCACCCCGGCTAGTTATTTATCGCGAGGCTTTAGACTTAATTAAAACATTTTACTTTGAGAAATCCGGAACTTGGTTTGAACATAACTTTAGGATTTAAATAAATTTATAGTAAACTCGAATATTTTTCTGCTTTATATGTTTTTTTTATTCGTTACTATTAAATATCAAGATTACTATGAAAATATCAACATAAATTAAAAATTTTGAATCTGTTGATTTTTTGTAATTTCGCTTGTCAGAATATTTTATAAAAAAAGAAAAATGTTCTTAATCCAGGGCCACCACTTTTTAAAATATTTTTTCCAAGAACTTTATGTTACTTTAAACTTAACTTAACTAATTCAAAAACTTTACTTTTGAAGTCTTCATTTTTATTGAATATTACTTAGGTATCATTTTATTTAAGTATCATTTTTTTCTTGCTACTATGCATCAAAGTACATGCAAGAATTTCTTGCTCAATCTCATTATAAGACTTTTGAAACTTAAATCCAGTAGATAGGTATAATAGAAAAGCAATTATTTGAAAATTGGCTATACAATTAGTATCAAGGGTAGTATCATCGCAGCATTTGAATGTGCAGCTAAACGAGACTGTTGGAATGCAGATTTGAATTAAAACTCGCTTTCTAAAGAGGAGCTCGGAGGATTAGAACAACTTTGAATGGCTCATCTTGAAAATTAATTAACTAATTTCTCGCTTGGCGGCACTTATTACTCGCTCACGGAATATAAAAGTCATAATTTGATTTTCAGATATTCAAGCTGGCTAATAAAATCGAAAATCAGTATTTCAAAGTTTGGGAGAAAAGGAAAATAATTTTAGATAGTCTGTTGGATTTCATTACCTATAGAATGCCCGAGAACGATTATTTATTATCATGAGCAATTTAGGCTGCACATTCCATATCCCTCCCAGGTTACCCCACTTCCATCTTAGATAGCTTTATCACTTACTACCAAGTGAGATTGCAGTCAAAAACTAACCGATTAAAGCCGATCAACTGCGAATCGGACTCGTACAGGAAGGGTTTCATTATTTTATAACACAGACAAGTTGTTCCAGAAACCGCTACCGCTAATAGGTATGCGATGCGAAAATATTTTGGAATAGTTACTTTAAAGTCACCATTAGATTAGGTCTAATTCATCCAAGGATTAGGTAAAGCATACCTACATCTTATGCGGTATCTACTTAGGATAACTTATTCTGTGCCAAAGAAAATGTCATAGTTCACTCTGAAAATACGAAATAGCCAACTGTAGTCAAGATCCTGATAAAAACAGATTTAGTCAGCTTTATTACAATAATGAGACCAAAAATGGCCACGATGGTGGTGGTGGTAAGTAAGCTTAAATGTATGCTATGCTATAATATTGATGAATGATATTAATATTGAAATGATATCGATGAATGATTTTGATGAATAAACATAGCCTAGTAATTTAATTGTGAATAGGTGCATGTATGTGAGTGCGGGTAACCAATAGATTTTCCAATTTAAAATAACGCCGCAAAATGTTATTAATTCACAAAAACAACAGGTATTAGGTCCTTAGGGGTTCCCATAATCATGATTACAAATATTTTCACAATTCAAAATACGTAAAGGATAAAATTTTACATATTATTTTCCCTCGGGTGTTTAAACAACGTTATGTTTATTCGAATAAAATTATTATTAGGGATGGTGTTTAACAAAACGCAAGCGAGCGTTAGTAAAAGTTCATTACACTCTCGTTAAATATTTAACTGAAGGTACAGTTTTAAAAAATCTTATTTTTTAGTTAAGATTCGCATTCAAGATGGAAATTTGTTTGCCGATATACGTATTAATGGGTGGTAATAATATAATTAGCATTCTGTGCCATGGCATAAAGTAAAAGAGTAATGATATACTTACACCAAGATAAAGAGATATGTCACTTTTTAGTAAAGAATAGGCGATCGTATTGACACATCTTTATATAATGCGCTTACACGCGTAGGCTTTATTTATTCTTCCCCTAATGGCAGATTATAATACGCCAGCAAAGTGAATTTGGTATGTTAATTAAACAAAGATGTTCCACTCTAATGGAATTAAATAAAACATAACAAGTACAGAGCTTTACCTATATTTTCTGATGGTATTTATAACATTAGGTACTTAATAATTATAATTTTATTACCTGCGTAGTTATATTTGAAGAACAAAACGAGAACAATTTTGAAACCTGATTAATATTACACACCTTATCAATTCAATTATTAATCTAATATTTATAATTAATTATATATATCAATGAATTTTAATTGTTATATGTGTGAATCGAGAAATCTCTGGTTAATTTTTATATAATGTCAGAAACTTAATATTAAATGCATGCATAAAATAATTTATAATTCATCAATCAATTATTTATTTATCTATACTTATACATATAATAAAATTGTAGAAAAGTGGTGTCTGTACAATGAAAATATATAAAAAAAATTAGCAGGGGTTGTTATTATATCGATGCTGAACCCAAAATTGTAATTAATTTTTTTTGTCTGTTTGTCTGTGTGTTTGTGCACGCTAATATCAGAAACGGCTTATTCGATTTAGATACGGTTTTCACTAATATATTGTAGTAAGCTTCACTTAATATTTAGTGTTTATTTCATGTCAATCGGTTCATAAATAAAAAAGTTATGTCAATTTAAAGAATCACGGCGAACATTTTTAACGTACAGAGTACGTACTACACGCCTCGCGCCTGAGCGTCGGTGGCTATATAAAGCGCGGTCACTATTCCACGCGAACGAAGTCGCGGGCACAGCTAGTAAATAATAAAAAAGGCTTTTTGTATTGTTTTATTTACCTACGATGATCTTTTAACTTCAACGGTCGGTCATATTATTTGCATTTACTGACTTTGCATATTATACATTACAGTCAACTCAATCTAATGATATTAACTATCATAAAGAGGCTGGATTTAGGAGTTACATAACATTTGTGGCAAAAATTAACCGGACTGAATAAGGTCGTGATGTTGGCAACAATGATTTATTATATCGCTTTTCTCGGCCACCGAATGAACCGCATGAAAAATGATCTCGGTTATTGCTGGAGCAACTCTGCTGTTGACGCTTTGTTTAAGCCCAAACGGTTCACACTACGAAGTTGTTATTTGGACTTATGTTTTTACTTGTATGGGAACCGAGCCGAGCCGTCCGTAACCATCATACGTTGATGACAAATCGTTTCCATTTCGAGAGTGTTCGCAAAAATAGTAGCGAGGATTTGGAATTACGGTATTTCCATTTGTATTCTTATTCGTATTTATTATAGTCATATTAACTGGTTAATTTTAAAAGATTTGTCTGTTTTAAATGAAAGATGTCCACATCCAAAAACGGTTTCTTAAGATTTCAAATTGAGGAATTTAAAAAAAAAAACTATTCAAGTGCATACCTACTGAAGGATTCCATACATCAAACATGTCTCTTCCATACGTCGAACTACTATGAAATGGCTACTATTAAAAGGACGGACTGGATGAACCTCTATTTTCCTTGTTTTATTAGCAAACCTTAAAAATGTTGGTTCTCTAATCCATACCTACTAATAATATAAATGCGAAAGTGTATATATCGGTCTGTCTGTTTTTCACGATCCACCCTTTCAACAGTTTTCGCGTTTTGGTACAGAGATAGCGTTCATCCGGGGGTGGATGTAGGCTACTTTATGTCCCGGAAAATAATAATTAATGAGTTCTTACAGGATTTTTACCTTATTGCATTTGAACCAAGACGTAGGCATCATCTATGATTATACAGTGATAGCTTGCATCCTACATACTGATATACATAGCTACTTTTTATCTCAGAAGATCAAAGAGTCTCCACGGAATTTCGAACACTTACTGAAATCTTACGCTGACAAGGTCGCAGGTATGATCAGGTAAATAGTATTGAAGTAAATTAATGAATACATAAATAACGAAGTAGTATCTTAATTAATTTAAGAGGCCAAAACAAATGCTACAGTTGTCACATCTCATTAGTTTGAATTAATTCTGTCACAGGTAGAGAGATCAGAATACTTTTATCCTTAGCGAATAATTAAATTCATTTTACAAGTTTCAAGATCAAGTTAGGTAGACTTTGATAGAGTCAAAAAATAAAAGAATTTCGAGAGAAAACTTGGCAGCTTAGTTTGTAAAGACGTTTCAGATCAATTCATTTAAAAAGATACACAGAAGATTTTTAATTGCAATTAAAATTAATGAAAATAGTACCTATTATGATAAAATTGTAGGTTAAATATCTACTTCAATTGTGAAATTTCAGAAAACCCTTTACTTGATTTTTAACGCTTACAAAGTCGTTGCATGGAAGCTATTAGTGGTAATTATTTATCATTTGTATGTTTATTATCTTTCCTAAAATATTTTACCTAAATAATATCACATAGAACAAGTAGATATAGGTGGTGTACAGAACGGTGATTTTTTTTGATATTAAATGATAAAACCCCAGGGTATCGTGAAATACGCACCTTGTAGGTACAAAAAGTAAAGCTGTACAACTTTGTTTGACCTCTACAAATATGGGCAGGAATACGTACTGCCCACCCAATGGTGCCGCATGCGGTCAACCGTTTTACTTTTTGCCAGAGCTTCTTTGTACAAATTGTATTGCAAACCTAGCTTTGTTGCTGACTGTACAAAGAAGAAGTATTTTATAATAGCATGAGTTTTTTATAAAATATCATAAAAACTTATTAGATACTAGACGATGCCTATGATATCATTCGAGTGGCCTTAGATTTTTGAAATCGGGTGGAAACTTTTTGCTTTTCCGGGATAATGCGTAGCCTATGTCCATCTGGAGATCAAGCAATCGCTGAACCTTTCACCAAAATCGTAAAATGCATGGACGTGAAATATCCACAGACAGACACAACAAACTTTCGAATTTATAATATTAGTATGGATACATATTAATTATCTGTGCTTGCAGAATAATTGAGGTACACACTCAGTGTGAGCAATCTCTTATCATCACTCCCAACTGGAGAGCGCGAGCCGCTACTGATGAGGGTTTTCTTTTTCTCGTCGGCAACGGAAATTAATTGTCACCGAACGGAAAATAGGGTGAAAGTCCAATTAATTATTAGTTACTTCATTTATTTAATCCAAGGGACTCACGGTTCTTTTTGATATTAATGCCCAAAGTGCCAGATTAATCGCGTCTCCACTTTTTAGGCGATTTATTATATTTTTAATGCCCCTAAAATCTTTTGAATTTAGTCTCAGCGTTTTTTGTAATTTATTTCAATGTAGCCCGTCATTTTTTACAACTTTACTCTTTGGTCTTTTAGATAAGAATATTATTTACTGACCACAAAAAATACCAACGGTCTGAACTTTTCTTAATCTAAAATCTTTCAGGGTTTTCAAATAATGTTTTTTAGATTGAATCATATTATTTTGCTGTCTTGAAAAAATATTGGTTCTACTCCTAAATACTCTTTATTTATATACTTTAAAAGACAAAAAAATTATATATGGCAGAAGTGGATTCCTGCTCTGAACAAATTCAATACCTACCTATGGTATTTCACATATACCGCGTTTAATAGCCTCATCGGGTGACAGAAGGGCTGGCTCATTTTTTGCGCAACGGATCGGCCTGGCTGTCCAACGCGGAAATGCAGCCAGTATTCTTGGCACCATTCCACGCGGGCATGATTTGTATAGTAATTAGATAAGGCTAGCTTTAAGTTTTATTGTAATATTTTCAATTTTTCACATAGTAAGTTTCCGTTTTTAAAATAAGAATAACACCATTCACCTATACAAAATAATATTATTCATTTTGTAGTAGCTATCCACGAATGTATGTATTTAGACTAATCTATAAATACTCGTACTATACTGTGAAGAAGACTGGACTAGGTACCCTTAATATTATTATTTGGTATCTATTTATTACCACAGAATATTATAATAGTCTATTACACAAACAAGATATTTAACAAAGCCGTGGTTATAAAAAAATTGTTAAGTCTAAATACATGTTCATTATAACAAATTTGTCTCATAATAATCGTACATTTACATTAAAATAAAGTCACGTATAATTCACTTTGTAATTTACAAAAGCTTATTAACATTTTTGGAGCACAGATTGTTTTAAATGAAGTTAATGAGACCGCGGCTCGGTACTGCAGACGCTTTTTTATAGCACTTGGCTTAAGGTGCAAATTATGAAGATTTTCTCTACGAAAGTTAATTGACTCTTGAATAGTGATAGGTACTTACTATTTTAAATTTTGTTTGAACTAATGTATGCTTCGGTGGAACATAATATTAAGAGATTTTCCTACAAAAATAATTTTAATTAATTTAATTTTTTTTAGTTTGCCTTTAATCATGCCACAACAGAGCAACAGATAGTCATGATTTTTCTAATATATATTATTATAAGTAATATTACGTCGGAAAATCAAAGAGTTCAAACAAGATTCTTAAAAACTTAAATCCATGCGGACGAAGTCGCAGGAATCTGCTAATCACTGGTATATAGATGTATTTTGAGAATACATACAGATTTTTTTATTATAATATATATTTTTCCTTAATTGACCTAAAAGGAAGGTAAACAAGTACTTAGCTTCTCGCTGAAATGCGTATGAGTAGCAACGAACTGATAATAATAAATAATACGAGAGAAACACCTAACTCCACAAGGTCTAACGTCGGAAAAATTACGTCACTTACGCGTTTCTCGAGGTTTCTGCAATTCGTTTATCTTTTAAATCTGCTAAGGAAAACCAAAATAGGTCTCATCATCATCTTCATCATTATCAACCGATAGACGTCTACAGCTGGACGCAAGTCTCTTGTAGGGACTTCCACACGCCACATTCTTGCGTCGCGTCGCTTGAATCCAGCAACTCTCTGGGATTCGTTGTCCTATGTGCACCTTCCAACGCTGCGCTTTCGGTGCGAGGTTGCCATTCTAGCACCTAGGGTCCCCAACGTCTATCGGTTTTCGAACTATTTGCCCTGCCCAACCCGTTGAGCTACGTCTGGTTCTCCTACAGATTTCTTTCTGATTTGCGTAGCTCTTTCCATCGCCCGCTGAGTGACTCTGAGCTTTCTTATGAAGTAGGTATACGATGCACAGTAAAATACAGCTTGATATCTAAGGTGTTATACGAAAACCGGCGATAACCCCTAGCGGCTCGGTCCGGCGGCGGCAGCGCCTCGGGCAGCGCGTTTCCGACAAGCTATAAATAGGGTGGCAGGCAACCACGCCTATTAATCACGACCACCACCTGCGCTCAGTCCACCTGCGAGAAACACAAGGAAATGCAGGCAAAAACATTACACCACATTAGTAACGTCACGGAACTAATCTTTTCCCGCTTTTTAGGATTCCGCACCTCAAAAGGTCATAGCTTACTACCCAGTCAAAAAGCGAACTAAAAGCAAAATTTTCCATATTTGAAAATGGTGTCATACCGCCGCCATATTACATTTAAAAAATAATTATAGCCACTATCACTCGGGATGATATTTTAACGATACCACCCCATACATCCAAATCTGTACAAGAATTTAGGAGTTATAGTGGAATAAATAAACGCACATACAATACATAACAATACATAAAATATGATCCCTGAAAACATTACACTCCTTCTTTTGCGCAGTCGTGTAACAGAACCAATGATCACCAAATCACTTCGTTATCTTCTGTCTGTGTATGTGTCTATCAAGATACTTTTTCTGTGGGACGGATGCGTAGATATATCAAGTTTTAAAGCTGGGACACACCAAACGCGTATGCAGCACGTAAGCGTAGACGTAGCGCGTACCAGGACGTTGTAATGTATGGAACTGTATGAGATATTATGGCATATCGCTTGCGTGATGTGAACGTTTGCGTAGACGTAATGCGTGCTGTCATGTCTATGGATTCACGCGCGTCACTACGCGCGTGGTCACGTGTACGTGCTTGGTGTGAATCGGCTCTTACTTAGGTCTACGTATTACGTCAAACTATAAAAAATCAAGTTTCTAAGTCACCTTCTATGTGTGCCGCATATTTTGAAACTAATAAATCAACACCTATAGGGTTCCGTCGACCAAAAATCATGAAAATAAACAAGAAGCAAGTTCAAGCATTGATCTTCATAGATAAGGAAAAATTTCGAATATCATTAATTTGATCGCTGTGTGTAGCTACATGACATAAGATTCACATAATTAAATTAACCTTAATTTACAGTTTGAGATAATAAATAAGCAACAAAATAATTATTTCATGTATCCAAGGTACGAAACCGTAAATGAACGAGTTGAACTCGCACTTGGCCGGTTTTTTTTTGTTTCCCGCTTCTCGTATCAGGCACAAAGGCCACGTGGAAAACGCACGCCAAAGCTAGGACTTTTCAGACTTTTTGTTCCCGTAATATCTGCATTGTGTTTACTGTAATTTTAAGCAATTCTTTTGTTAATACGTAATACTCGCGTGGATACTTTAATTTTTTTTTATATGCCACAGATAGAAAATAGCTTTTCTTATCATTAAAAAAAAACTTACATTAACATTTGCATTTAGTATTTGGGATAGAAGTTTTGTTTAAAAGTATTTTATTTTGAATATTTATAGCAAGATTCGCTGTTCAAAGCAAAATATACTTGAGCAATGATGACGTGAATGAGCTAATCAGGGGGCACGGCAGTGCCCCCGCCAAGACGAGCCAAACGGCGGCCGGGGCGCTACGTAGTACCTTTTTCTCGAAGTGTTTCGCCGTATTTTCGACCCGTCATAACTTCGGTCTGGATGGCGCTAGAAAGCTGAAATTTTCAGTATAAGGTGTCCTCAGCAAATGTACCAAATATACTAAGTATCAAATATCTAGCTTTTATGGTTACAGATTTATTGATACCTAAAATACGCCGTTTTCGTCCCTCACTGATGATCATCACTATTCATAGTATGTAATTCTAGGGTACTTCCAGAAGTCCTAGAAGGCTGAAATTTGGTATGTAGACTAGAAATTGCATACAAATTACAGGAAAATTAAGAAATTGGCAATGCCCCAATGTATAACAATAAATAACAAATCACTCTACTTACAAGCTCTGATTCTACAAACCCTACATCTTGGTAAAAAAAAGACGGCTTGGCCCTTTAATAACTTTTAACGTTTAATATGTTATGTCATGTAATAGTTTTACGAACATTAAACGGCCAAGCCGTACTTTTTTTACCAAGATATAGGGTTTGTAGAATCAGAGCTTGTAAGTAGAGTGATTTGTTATTTATTGTTATAAATGTGATATAGTCAAGAACATTTAAGAGCTATATTACTTTGGACTTGGGATAGGTCCCATGGCCAGCACAAATCTAAGCTCAGCTAGGGGCTTGGCTCTACTAGAGATCTCATAACTTTTTAACAGTGAAAACATTATGAACTTGTGAGTCTTGGCTAACTTTTTACATGATTAATTTGATTCTAATATTCATTATGCTACTTTGGTAATTTTAGAGGCTGTAACTTTTTAAATGTTTTGAATGATTCATGAAAATTAAAATTAAGCTGGATTTAAGATAATTACTAAAATCATTGTTTAATTACTTTGTAATGAAAGTTAACCGTAGCATGAAATAATAATAAGTGAATGAAACATTTTCAATTCATGCTGAACTGGGAATCAAAAGTTATTTTAGACCAGATTTTGTTACCTACTTTTTTTGTTAATATGATGTATTAATTATTTTCCATTTTCCCAATGTGGGCTATTTAAGAGAAGTAACCCTTTTCATCCAATTTAAACCAATCAGAACACATAATGAAATTTTGTGTATAAGTTCTGTCTGTTAGTATTTCTATAAAAACGTATAGTTTTAATTTTACACTGGCTCAAAGATTTTTATATAGGCCGTACTTAAATGTTTGAGTGTTGTGTCTACAAATTTTATTGAGGTTAATTGGTTAAATCTAAATGAGAACCAAATCGTGTTTATTTTTAGCGCTGGAAAACGAGCTATTGTTATTTTCTTTACCTGTTGTATTGTCATAAAATACTTACGCGTACCTACCTGTGCTTTAAATATTAATAATAATCAGTTTACATTAAATCTTCATGTTTGGAAAGATCTATTTACGTATAGAGATTGGTGGCTAGTACTGCACTTAAATACTAATTTGTCAAAAGAAATAAAACAAATTTGTATTCCCAATCGAATCACAGCCAAACCCATCCCTAACTCGAGACGTCACGTTACGCCTTCTACATTTGCACAAATACCTCATCTCTAGGGGCCAATTAATCACGCGGGCCACCTGCTACCAGTTTTGTAATACCGGGGGACATACGTAGGGATGGACCATTTCACAGGTAACATGTGAAAAATTACGTGAAAAACCTTTTCATAATATTATGTGACACTAACTTGTTATCTTACTAAAGTAGCCTGTGAAAAATCACGACGCAAAATCTCACAGTTTGAAAATTATTACAATTAATTTCGGTTTATTGTTTTTTCGTGCATGCATGGTCATTGATCCGAGCTAAGACGCTAAAGAATGCTCGAGCAAGGACACTTGCACCGCCTGTCACACTAATATTATAAAGGCGAAAGTTTGTATGTGTGTGTGTGTGTGTGTGTGTGTGTGTGTGTGTGTGTGTGTGTGTGTGTGTGTATGTGTGTATGTTTGTTACTCCTTCACGCAAAAAGTACTGGACGGATTGGGCTGAAATTTAGAATGGAGATAGATTATATTCTGGATTAGCACATAGGCTACTTTTTATCCTGGAAAATCAAAGAGTTCCCACGGGATTTTTAAAAAACTACATCCACGCGAACGAAGTCGCGGGCATCAGCTAGTGTTTTATAAAGGAAAAAACATCTATGTACCTAGTTGAATAAATATAGCAAGCAATTGTTTGCTACGTTGCACGGAAAACAACAACAAATGACGTTATAAGTACGAAAATTCATTTTCCGTGAAAAACCACCTGTGAAGTATTGATCTTGATCATAATTCCTTCCTTCCTTTGCTATATCAATGTAACTACATTGATATAGCAAACGATTGGAATTGCGAAAATTGAAAAATCACTTCCCGTGAAAAATCACCCGTAAAATCGCTGTGACGAAAAATTATAATTTCATCAAATGAAAACGATTTAAATTAGCAATCATGCCCATCGCTAGTTAGAATAATCCTCCTAAAAAAATGCATTGCAAAATCAAAGATAATGTAGGTAGATGTAGGAAAATATTTACTCATGTGATATTACTAGGCACATGAAGAAACGACACTCACTCTCTGCCAATATATCGTCGCCCGCAAAGTATAATGGTACGGCTACTGGCACTGCCGCTCTGGCGTCACTCGGTTCTCGCCTTGCTATCACGCGACGGAGTAGCACCGCGTTGCTTACGTATAGAGTTGTCCTTGTCCCGCTCAATTGTTTTAGCTCAGACCTCAGCCCAAACGTTTCTCACAAACAAATCTTATACGAACAAGTGGGTGTGCCGGTAGTAGTAATAGCTAATAACAGTAGCAAGCACTTGAACCAACATATTCTGATGACGTTAACGTACCTGTTTCATTTTAATCCATACTTTCAATCTGATATTATAAATGCAAAGTCTTGTCTGTCTGCTAGCTTTTCACGCCCTAATAGTTTAATGGTTTTTGATGAAATTTGGTAATTAGGTACAGAGTTAGCTTAATGTCGGGGACGGACATAGGCCACTTTTTATCCCGGAGAATCAAAGAGTTCCCACGGGATTTTTAAAGGCCCATCTGTTTAACCATTTGGCACAGAGGTGGCTTACGTCTCGGAAATTGCCATAGGCAACTTTTTATCCCAGGAAATCAAACAGTTGCCACGGGATGTAAAAACCAAAATCCACGCGGAATATATACCTACAGTTGCATATCTATCGCAACAAGGCGACGCGATACGATACAACTAGGTTCAACTTACAAGTTACGTCACATATAGATCGTCCCAGGACGCCAATAAATCACGTGAGCCACCTGCTTCGAGAAATTTAATACCAGATTTGTAATAGATGTTGCCAGCAGGAATACTGATCATAGATCTTAATCGCCTATGATTGGTTTGATCGAAACAACATGATCACCGACTTGTTGCGACTAAGCTTTGCGATTTATTTACAATTCTAAGAAAATGTTTTGCTTTTTATGTAATAAAATGGTATGTAGCTGCTAAATACTGAGACGGATAAAATTTTGAACTAGAAGTAACGGTAACATAAATAATTAACTGATTTATAGAGCTTTGTTTACTTTAAACAATTAAATATCGCTTGCTTTATCGGTGAAAAATAAATAACGCAAGGAAGCTTGCATTCTCCATAATGTTCTCAAAGGTGTGTGAAGGGGTATGAGCTTAATAAAAATTCCAGGTTAGCACCTGGAAGGGTATGCTTTCATCTTAGACTGCATCATCACTTAACATCACGTGAGATTGCAGTCTAGGGCTAAGTTGTATGTGAATAAAAATAAATAAAAAAAGAAGTCGTTTAGTTCATACTTTGCCAGTGCGGTGGACGATGGCCTAATAGACTACAGGCCCATACTCAAAAATGGATGGGTCATATGAACCACCAGGTGACGTATACAGGACGATATAAGAGCATAAAATAATAAGATTCAGCACTATGCCGTCACTTGTAAGCTGTCCAACAGAGTGCTGGTGAGAATTCAAAAGTGCAGGTAGAGTGAGTACATTTTGGTCATATATTTTTGTACGGCATTTTTACCATCGATAGATCCATGAAAAATAATAAGAAAGCGCGCAGTGCCGTAAAAAAATGGTGCGCCACAAAGTCAGTAAATTTTTTGATTTTCTGATAATTTCCAGGATAAATTTGGTCATTTGATTCTGTACGGCATTAGTTTCATACTGTTTCAATACAGCCTCTAATCCATTATTCCGCAACGCCGTACAAAAATCATACGACAAGGGGAAAAAATTGAGGGTAGCAACCCCCTCTCTTTCCGTGGTCCGGGGGGTGATTTGAAAAAGTACGGCTTTGGTTCCAAAACATTATCTAGCACTCAAAAGTACTATTAAAAATAATGCCGTCAAAAAATTAGTGTTCATTTGAATGTGTATCAATAATTATCTTAATTTCATGGTATACTTGATTTTTAAAGCTGTAAAATCATTTGACTCTGTACGGCAACTTTTTTTTAACATGATAGTGTAAAATACTATTGTTATATAGTATTGCCGTTCAAAAGAAACTGTTCTAAAAAAAATTATAGAGAAATACAAAAACTGAAATTTTTCAAATTATTGCAAAAGTTTAAATATTCATAGATTAATAAAATATCGCAATTATCTACGCTTTTCCCTTGTTTTAAATAGTATTAAGATAAATAAATTAGGAAAAAATTATGCCGTACATTTTAACGCAGACCATATCTTTTAGGCTGATGAAAATGACGCTACCATTTTAAAGGTGTAGTACTTTATGGCCATCTGATACTGTACGGCATTAACATATTTTTGAAGAGAACAATTGATAATATGATAAAATCACTATGCCGTCTAACTGAAGTGAACGGGTGTGTATATAATATCCACATCCCCTACAAACCTTTGGACCGACGAAAATGTACGGCATGTAAAAAAATATTATCTATGCATAAAACACTTTCAAAATAAATTAATTTTATGTTGTTTCAAATCACCCCCCGGACCACGGAAAGAGAGGGGGTTGCTACCCTCAATTTTTTCCCCTTGTCGCATGATTTTTGTACGGCGTTGCGGAATAATGGATTAGAGGCTGTATTGAAACAGTATGAAACTAATGCCGTACAGAATCAAATGACCAAATTTATCCTGGAAATTATCAGAAAATCAAAAAATTTACTGACTTTGTGGCGCACCATTTTTTTACGGCACTGCGCGCTTTCTTATTATTTTTCATGGATCTATCGATGGTAAAAATGCCGTACAAAAATATATGACCAAAATGTACTCACTCTACCTGCACTTTTGAATTCTCACCAGCACTCTGTTGGACAGCTTACAAGTGACGGCATAGTGCTGAATCTTAAAATCTTTCATGAAATACTTCTATATCCCCCTTGTTACAGTTTCGAGCTGTTACATCCTTTGAGCACGTTTTTGCACCTGAATGAACAAAGGTAAATGGTGACATAACAACGAATAAAGTGTTTTACGAAGTAGCGAGTGGAGGAGATTTTTCAAAAAAATACCCAAATATCTCCAGCAGTCTCCGAGAAATCGGTGTAAGTACATAGGTATCAAAAATATTAGTAAGTGTATGTAAATATTTTATTCCTGAAAACATGTAGATTTCACGATAGTTCTTTGAGTTCTTCTAGATCGTAAAAATAAATACAGCTATTTATATCTACATACGGGTTGAATACATAACCTCGTTTTTGAAGTCGGTTAAAAGGTGCCTTAACTATCATAAGTTATGTGGGACCGACTGGTGAGGGAATGAAAACGTACAATTGATAAAATATCTACATTATCTATACCTTAAAGTAAGCATTGTCGTCAGAGGAGGAACATTAAAATGATTTAAGAATTTGATGCTTCCGCTGTAAGCGTAAAAATGATAAACGGAATAAATTTTAACCCGTTTAGTTCCCTTTTAGTGAAAATGGCTTCCTTTAGATAGAGAAAACGTATAATGGAATGCAATAACTCTTGACCGGGTGTGCGAAGAAATAACAGTGTGTCATATTTCACAACCCTCGAACATTTTTATAAAAGTGGACCATCTGCTTTTGACTCCTCCTTTTAGTTTCACGTACCCTATTTATAACTTATTATTATAGTATAGTTAAGACGGGTATTGTTTAAATTATAATTGAAGCCAAACTGATAAATCCATATATCTTAATATTATGTCTATCTGCTATGTTTTCACAGCCCATCTGTTTAACCAATTTTGAAGAAATGAATTATTAAAAAATAGTATGATTTTCAAAGTAGCATGACAACGAAAATAATACTGATCAAGGCATGATCAGTTCATCAATTTTAAGTTATTATTTCTTTACTTTTGTATAATTTCTTGAGCTTACATAATTTACTAGAACTTTTATGCCACCAGCTGCTGTGGTGATCCCATCGCTATTGTGAATAAAAATCATTCATGTGTATGATACCATTCTGACATTAAATGTGACTATTAAAGCCGATTTACACCAAGAACGTACTCGTACATGTGACACGTGCGTAGTGACGCGCGTAAACCCCTAACACATCGGGTTACGAATACGTCCACGCTTTGCAAGCGGTGCGGTGTGCCATGTTTCATACATTACAACGCAATGGTACGCGGTACGTCTACGCTTACGCAGCCTGTGTGAACGAGCTATTAACATGAATACTACAAAATATGCTGCATTAATCATATTTAGGATTATGTAAGACAAAAAATTTGAGTATTAGGTAATTAATTATCTATCTTACGAAGCTATCAAATTCATAACAACCATAAATTCATTTTATTAAAAACAAACATAATTCCAGAAGTGCTTCATTGTTATATTGCGTACAGCTAGGGGTAGGTTACACCTACCTACGAGTATTTCGTTTGTCGCACCGAATCACCAGAATACTTTACGCTGAGAGAGGCTTTATCATCTACTGAATGAGTACTGTAATAAAAGATGCCTGAAAATACAAGGTTTCGCAGGCAAAATAATATGACTAAGGCTTTTTTGTAAATGTGTCCTATATTTTGTTGGAAGCTCTGTAGAATTTAGAGTCAGAAACTTCATTACTGTTCATAATTCAATTAATTACTCCAAAACTATTTTTTTCAACTTTGTTTGGACAAAACTTCACTTTATTGGGATACCTGAAGCTCACTCCATCGCCCGGGAAGTAACTCTTTTTTATGAGACCTGTGGCCATAGTAAAATTGTATACCTATTACTTATCCTTAAATTAAGAATTTTCGTATGCAATTGTGCATTGTAATGTTTCCTGAGGATGCTCCGGTATCGGAGTGAAACGTGTGTCGAGTGTGTATTGGGGGATATGAGTGACGTTCTCCACCACGGTGGAGGTGCGTGTTGCTTGCTTGGTGGCTAGCTTTTCCTGCATGTTTAGCAGAGGGAGAGCGGGTGGTGAATATCGCATGCTGCATGTTGCTCAATGCATATGTGTTTCAGTGGATTATAGCAAATTAAGCTTGTGGTTCCTTGAAAATCATTTTGATGAGTCCAATTTCTTCAGATAGCAAGTGTAAATCAAACAAATTATAACACCCCCGACAAGTGAAGGTTTCAATGACTAGAAAAGAGCTGATGACTTTCAAACGGTTGTAAAGATTTTCTTGGATCTCTCAATCAAGCCGCCTTTCAAATAAAAAAAACTAAATTAAAATCAGTTCATTAGTTTAGGAGCTACGATGCCACAGATTGATACACAGTTACACAAATACATATTATGTCAACCTTATCCCCCCCCCTCTTTTTGGGTCAGGGCTTAAAAATCAGTGGATGCTATTAGAAACTGCTCTTTTAAATAAATAAAACAACGTACAAGTTTTATATAAGGCTTATTATTATTGCACAACATAGATTGCTATAAACGAAGGCAATTAAACCGCAGCTTGTTTCTACAGTCGCGCCGTTTTATTGGAGTAAACCAGTTTATTACATGTTACGAGGCTCGTTACGCCTATACGCTTGCCAAGTATGTGATAACAAATACACACAAGCTGCTTAATTTTTTCTTTATCGATCTTTTAAAGCTCTCTTTATGTACAACTTGAGTGTAAAACTATGTTACAAGATTTAGGGAACAGAGTTAAAAAAACTATAGAAATATTTTGACCAAATTTATTATTATTATCAATGGCATTTCTTAAGGCAACAATTTTAGTTAATGCTACGAACGAATAGTGTAGAGAGAGGTATGTAGGCAGTATGAGATAATTTAGAATAAGGTAAATAAAAGGTGCTAGTCTGGAGGATCATCTCAACCCATGACCAGCTCACTACTGAGTACGGATCTCCTCTCAGAATGAGAAGGGTTTAGACTTTAGGCCATAGCCCAACTTGCTAGCCAAGAGCGGATTGGCGGGCTACACAACATTGAAAACATTGTGAAGAACTCTCAGGCATGCAGGTTTCCTCACGATGTTTGATATATTGTTATTGTTTATAAAGTAGGTACATAACTCCGTGAAGTTAGAGATTCATGTTGGGTTTTGAACCCTGACCCCTAGAATTGGTAGCTGAAGTTCTAACCACTGGACTATCGCCATTTTTTCCGCAGCCTGGCGCAATTACCATTAAATGCAGAGATAACTTTGTTGTTCTGTGAGTATTCATACTAATGGAGACTCGGTCTTTCAGCATGCCTCATTGGTCTACGCACGATATACCAGTAGATGGGTATCTTAAGAAATTGCGATCACACGATTTCCATGTTCCATTTCAGGACTATGCAGTTTCAAAATGCAATTAGCACACGTTAGACGTACCTACTGTTCTGCTAAAATGTACGTGGGCAGGACGTGTCCGTTAAGCAATGCAATTTGTGGAGCTGAAACGAGCTAAATTCTGGGTCCTGCGGAGGCAATATTGGCGACGATGTGGCAGACCTAGATGGTGCATGGTACTTTAACGGCTATATTATTCTAGGGATACTAATACTAGGTTCATTCATGACTTGAAATCTCAAAAGCTTTTTAATCCTGACTATGTCGCCGTATCAAATCATAGTATGCACAAACGATTCTTTGATAATGGTTACTATCAAAGTGAACTACTGAACTTTACGCTAAAATTGCCATCTACCAAACTCAAAGGTTTTATAGTCGACGTAGTTAATTTACACTTAATTTAGGTCTCTCAATAAAATTATTGAAAGGTTCTAGAATAATTAAATAACAATACAGAAGTTATATCGCTAGTTAGCGATTACTATTATTGAAAGATTATAATTTCTGTGCAAAATATCTGACTTTTGGTTTAATGGCTTAGTCAGTACAACGGTTCGTAGAGCGATGCATTTACATATTCAGTAGTAACATGCTGGCAATATTTCTTATGATTTCTTGATCAGATCAGTGGGTTAATTCTATCTCACTGAAGATAGTAGTAGTAGTAGGAGCTATGATAGACTAGTGGTTAAGAAGTCCGCCTCTTTGGAGGTCGGGGGTACGATCCAGGGCACGGACCTCTAACTTTTCGGAATCATGTACATTTTATGTAATTAAATATTACTTGCTTTGGCGGTGAAGGCAAATATCGTGAGGAAACTTGAGAGTTCTCCATAATATTCTCAAGGGTGTGTAAAGTCTGCCAATCCAAACTTGGCTAGCGTGGTAGACAAGACCAACTCATTCTAAGAGTAAACCCGTGCTCCGTAGTTATACGGCGATGGGTTGATCCGGATGATGATGATGATGACAAAAGATAGTAAAGGTAGTCGAAAACGTAATCTATTAACAACACAAGCCTAAGGCTATTGTTCCCACCCATACCTTTAATTAGGATTTACGCCAACGAAACCCTTCCTTTACACGGCCCGCACTGATTGAGATTGAGATAAGATCTGATTGTAAATCAGTTAAATTAGTTTTGAGTCCCAGTGTCCCTAAATACAAACTCATAACAATTAATAACTGGGTTAGTGCGTGTCAGAACACGCATACTTAAGTTAAAAAAAAAACCGGCCAAATGCGAGTCAGACACGCGCACCGAGGTTTCCGTACTCGGGTATTTTTCAAACATTTCGCACGATAAATCAACAAGTGTACATTTATAACACCCCCGACAAGTGAAGGTTACAGTAACTAGAAAAGAGCTGATAACTTTCAAACGGCTGAACCGATTTTCTTGGATTATAGCTAAGAACACTCTCGATCAAGCCACCTTTCAAACAAAAAAAAAAACTAAATTAAATCGGTTCATTAGTTTAGGAGCTACGATGCCACAGACAGATACACAGATATACAGATACACACGTCAAATTTATAACACCCCTCTTTTTGGGGTTAAAAACTATAATGCATAAAAATAAAAATAAATCTATTTTGGAATGTAAAGTTAAAGTGATGTAAGTAACCACAAATTCACGGGTTTCAGATTTTTTCCAGTACTTGTGCTATAATACCTATAAAGGTATATACCATAGGCCAAACGTGATTCTAGGTCAACCTTGAAGTCAACGGGAAGTACCCTATAGGTTTTCTTGACACTTTACAGACATGACAGACGGACATACGGACAGAGGGACAGACATCACACAGATCTCACATTATTGTTGTAATTTTTTTTAAATAATAATCAGTAGGTAATGTTAGCTTAGAATATATCAGATTTTTCCAATTAACTAGTTTACAAGTAAGGGGCTGGGATATTCATAACTTTCATGTCAATGAGGTACTCTGAAAGATTTTTCTTTTCATTTGAATAGACGTCTATTTATCTAGCTCTATGTTAGCAGTAGCTAACAAGTTAGCTACAGAAACACTACATGATTGTGCCAAATTTTAACTTTACAACTTTAAAAGTTTCTATATAAAATGACTGTAACACACAGATAGATAGACTGGACAAATCTTTAAGTTTTCTTAGTTTTTCTACGTTTCTTACGTTTAGTTTCTAAACCCTAAAAATGCACTTTGTGAAGAAAAAACTCGGATGAATATTACAATAAATCACAATGTCCTAAAACGTTAAAAGTTTCGGACAAGGTCGTAAAAGAAATTATACCTACTTTTCTTTTTGAAATTAGAAGACAATAGTCCAATTTTCCAAACTACACCAAATGCTTGTTATTTTGAATAGATTAAGAGGTATAATATATTGGCGTCACTCAGAAAAGCAGGTATTATTTAAATATTTTTATCGAATTATTGGAATGTCCTCTCCAAAACCAACACAAAAAAACACAAGTTTAATGTGCAAGGTTATCCGAGAGTATTAATCTAAACAAACTAATGCCAAAATAAATAATTTAATTAGAGCGTGATTGCTATCACAACATCTAATTATCCAGTTCACAACCCAAATACCGAAAATATGCGATATCGCTCCGAATCTCAGAAGGAGACTGAACTAAAACCTTCGAAACACCCGTATTTATGCAAGTTCAATCTTGTTGGCCACCTAGCAACAGATTGTAGGTATGACATCGAATGAGCCAAATATCGATTTTATCAAACTACCTGCATTAGGTAAATTAATAATTTTATATTATTTTTGACAACTCAAATCAACTTTTTAAAAATAACCTTACAGTTTGGCCGTCCTGAATTTAACACGCCCTCGTGTTTCTAAATAATCTTGTCATGTCAGTCGCGGGCTTCCTTGCCCTAAGTCAAATCCAAATCATGGGCTATCCTGCCCTCCGTCAAATCATTAAAACCTATCCTTGAACTGCCGAACTCTCAGTTTTAATATCAAATCAACAATAAATCCAAACGACTAACTTCTCATTCGATGTATACAAAATCTGAACCACTTATTGCAAATTACTTTCCACTACACAAAAGACTAAATTCTTAAAAAAAAACTAGAAATTTTAATCACCAAATCAAACTCAATAAAAAAATTTAATCAAATGTGGGTTGTTTACAAAAAGATACCAAAGCGAAATTAAGGCAACGTGAGACACGTCCCGCTTCTGAATTATTGGCGTCACTCAGAAAAGCAGGTATTATTTAAATATTTTTATCGAATTATTGGAATGTCCTCTCCAAAACCAACACAAAAAAACACAAGTTTAATGTGCAAGGTTATCCGAGAGTATTAATCTAAACAAACTAATGCCAAAATAAATAATTTAATTAGAGCGTGATTGCTATCACAACATCTAATTATCCAGTTCACAACCCAAATACCGAAAATATGCGATATCGCTCCGAATCTCAGAAGGAGACTGAACTAAAACCTTCGAAACACCCGTATTTATGCAAGTTCAATCTTGTTGGCCACCTAGCAACAGATTGTAGGTATGACATCGAATGAGCCAAATATCGATTTTATCAAACTACCTGCATTAGGTAAATTAATAATTTTATATTATTTTTGACAACTCAAATCAACTTTTTAACATTATGAGTGTCACATGAAAGTGTGCTTTTTTGTTGGTTTGTCCTTCTATCATGCCACAACGGAGCAACGGATCGACGCGACGTAACTTTTTGTATGGATATAGTGAAAGACCTAACCCGGAATATCAAAGAGTTCCCACGGGATTTTTAAAAACCTAAATCCATGCGGACGAAGTCGCGGGTGCACCTATTCTGGCTAAATAGGTCCCAAGAAAGTTCTAGGTAAAACAAAATTAAACATAGGTAGAATGAAATTAAATATAGAATACACATAAAATATTATAATGCCGATCCCTTCCAAAGTAATGTTTGGAAACAGCAATATCGATGAATTTTATTTTTCATGGCTTTAATACTTTAGGGAAATTTGTCCCCTTCAAGAATCTCTTCCTTTCCCCTACTTTTATTGGATTCTCGCATCTGCGCTACAAACTTTGTTTACGTATCAAAAGTTAGTAGTGATTTAAACCCCCTTCTTATTCTAGGGCTTGGTTTGGGGTGCATAATGTTATGAACAAGTCCAAGTGGCAATAAAATCATGTGGTCAAACAGTAGGTAAGTATAGGCCATAGGGCAAGATGCAAAAAAAAAATCTATAAGAAAATACTATAACTGACCTGCTTACTATTTTTTCATAGTTTATCGTATTGTGCCTGTACTCTTATGTAATAATAAGTAGGTATATTTTTTGAAATAAGTATGAAACACACTTGGAATATCACTTTAAGAAACACTGTACCGTAATGCAAAGTTAGCGCAAAAGAGAACGACATTTGAAAGCCGATATATTTATCACGTTCCGAGGTAAAGTCAGTGCACCTGGATATTTTAGGTGCAATAGGAAAATCGGCGGTAACCCCCTGCGGTTTGGTCTGACGCCTCGGGCAGGGCGATTCCGACATACTATAAATAGGGTGGCAGGCTCCCACTCCTCTTAATCAAGACCACCACCTGCGCCGGTATGCACTTAATACCAGTAGCAACTCTAAATAAAGGAAGCTAAGTAAAACATCACACTACAATATATGGCAATAAGCTAACTTTTTTATTTTTATATATTGCCTTTCTGAAAGAGATCAAACGTGATAAGACTCTCTGCAAATCTTATCTGCTGTTATGTTGTAATATACTTTTGCTTTCATACATTTGTTGTGTTTTTTGTTTGTAATAAAAAGATTGTAATATGTATATCTTGTGTTTTATTGTTGTAGTAGTGTGTAGAGTCTAGCTGTCGCTCAGACTAACAATACATATCGTATCCTTAGAAACGCGTGTGTCCGTCTATCCACTGGGGACTAAAAAACGGCTACACACGCTAACCCTAGTGACTGTTTTGGGGTTAATTAGCGGATTAGAGAGGCTGGCTGGAAGTAGCTGGATGAGGAAGGCTGAGGATGGGTGTGTGAGGACTCTTTAGGTCTATATCTAACAGTGGACGTCCACAGGCTGATGATGGTGACGATGATAATAAGCGGAATAAGCCGCAGCATCGACAGAAGTGAACCGTTGTCTAAACCGACTAAAGGCATTTGGCCGCTTTAGCTAGAGGTTCAGATCTTACTTACCGGTTCCGCATTAAAAATTGATCACGAAATTTCTTTTAAATGAAAGTAAATACTTAATTTTTTTTTCAAAGTTCTTATTTACTTACTACTTATTCACATAAACAGACAATTTTATCGTTTTCATGATGTTTCCCCGTATTTTTATTGGCAAAGGCTCTTCAGTATACCTTTTTCTTTAATTTAAACCAAATCAAATCATGTCAAGTTTATTTTATGAAATTGTGGGTGAATAAGAGATTGGCAGAAAACTATTTGAATCGAAAGGAATCCTCTTAAGTCCGTTTAAATTATTTACGTAAAGGCTTTTTACGTAACGCTCCAATGTTTCTGAATAGCGCCGTTAAGGTCCGTAAGCAGGTTACAGCTGCACGTCCATCTGCATTTCTGCAGCTCGCTCGCAGACGCTCGTAAATAATCCTCTGGACCTGAAAAACGTTTCAGTGAATCCAATAAATACGTATCCGCAGAGACTACGCCGCAGTGAGCTCGTTACCACGCCTAGACGATTTATTGAGATTTGAAGGTTGAAATATTGAAGGTATTCCGTTTTAAAATCTTTTATGAAACACTGCTTCTATATTTCTCTTGTTTCTGTTTTAATCAGTTTGGTCCTTTGAAGAAATTTGTTTCTCTTGTTTCAGTTTTAACCTATTTCGTCCTTTGAAGAAAGTTTCTCTTGTTTTAGTTTTAATCTTTTTCATCCTCTCAAGTTTGCCATAGTTATAAAGAGTTGTCATTGTTGTTGTCTCAAAATTCATATATGATAATTAATAATAGTGCGTCCTGCACATCCTCACAACCCTCACGCTAACCCGCTGCGGGTGAGCGCGGGTGACGTGTGGGTGTGCGGGGCGTCCCCCCGCCTCACACCCCGATTGCCATCTCGACCTGTCGCGTACTATACAAGTTGACTCTATCTCACCTGGTGGTAAGTGATGATGCAGTTTAAGATGGAAGTGGTCTAACCTGGAAGGGGTACTGCAGTTTATCAAACCCATGCCTCTTTAGTTTCTACACGGCAATAGACGACGTGTACTAGACATGACCTATGTCTATCCTTTGAAGATTTCCACCCTCTACAGTCCGGTGCCGCCCCTGACCTTGCGCCTCTTTTGATGATATCTGTTCACAACTTAGAGTTAGGTTCACAACATCCATCTATCCTCCGAGTTTAAAGACCAAACCAATCTAATCATTGCGGCCTATACTATAGTGATAAGAAGGCTTATTTTATCTCTAGATTATCCTTTGCCCAAACATTTGTCCTAAAATAATTAATGTATAAAGAGCTAATTTATCTGGTTAATCTTTTTGAATGTGAAATATTGTCATAACCGGCGGCTCGCGTTTACATGACACGGGACACAATGACGCAGAGATAAGGTGTTCCCTTCCAAACCACTGAGTCTATTGTCAGTCTCTTACGTTGCGTGGTACGTCGAAAGCAGTCAATGGCTCGGCCTTTACACAACCCGTATTAAGGCTAGATACAGTTAATATTGAGAAAATTTAATATTATAATGACACTATTTGATAGGTGAAATCTTCGCCTTTAGGGTCGCAGGGAGGTCGCAGGGAGCTGCTGGATTCAGGCGGCGCAAGATCGTGGCGTGTGAAAGGTAGGTAAATGTGTACATAGTTGTGTGTGTACATAGTTCACTTGTAGGTACATTCACACTGTGAATGCTGCTGTACATAGTTCACTTGTAGGTACATTCACACTGTGAATGTACCTACAAGTGAACTTTGTACAGCAGTTGACGATGATGATCATGATGACTATTTGGAAATAGTTTCTACGATTTCTACCAGAAATTAAACTATAGTTACGATATCTCATTGCAGGACATAGGTACACCTCATTCGTTGTTAAATTTTCAGAATAACAATTCCTTTCACTATGTACTACTAACAACGTAAAAATGATTTAGGTTTGATATTTCCGTGCGCGCGATAAAATGATAAGCGGAATAAATTTTAGACAGTTTAGTTCCCCTTTAGTGAAAATGGCTTCCTTTAGATAGAGAAAACGTATAATGGAATGCAATAACTCTTGACCGGGTGTGCGAAGAAATAACAGTGTGTCATATTTCACAACCCTCCAACATTTTTATAAAAGTGGACCATCTGCTTTTGACCCTTCATTCTTTTTGTTTCACGGATTATTTCTACATTAGTAACGTATACAGATTCATTATACCTCCTAAGAATATTTTATGTCTACTCTTCCTTGGTATTCTTACATAGTAGGTAACTGTCTAAGTTAATATTATTATTATCCATGGGAAGGGTTTTATCCTGACAACGGCTAGCTATAAAGCGGTATGGGTCACTGTAGCGTTAAATAAGTGCAAAAGCAAGCGGGACAAATCTAATGAACTGTGTCCAAAATCAAGCTAATTCAAGCTTAGACTGTAGGTAGGACTATACATATAAAGTGGTATGCAATACATAATCATCTGTGAACTAAGTATGTACAAATATGCCGGAATTTTGTAACAAACCAACAAAAAATATACAGGAAATACTAAATATCACTACCCATATTATAAATGCAAAAGTGTGTATTTCTGTTTGTCTGCTAGCTTTTCATGGTTCATCCATTTAATTGATTTTAATGAAGTTTAGTACAGAGTTATTTTACATCCCAAAAAATCAAAGAGATCCCACGGGATTTTAAAAAATCTAGGCAGATGAAATCGCGGGCATTATTTAGTACAGAATAAATATATAAATTTTATTGAAGTGAAAACTATAAAAAACATCGAGTTGCTTATTTGTAAACGACACAGACCGAAAAATTACAACGTGAATGGCATTTCGCAAGATTTTATCGCCAGTACAACTAGCAATTTCATAAAGCAATCTCCATGTCGCGCTGTGTTATTATAAAACTTGCAGTATTTTACAGATAAATTCGATATTACCCGCTCAAAGGGAATTACGTTGTCCAAAAAATCTCAATAGAGGGGTGAGTATTCGCTCCGTCCATAAAAACTTTGGGGGGTGAACGTGTAAGGAATAAACGTCACCGGAGCGGGGTGACTGCGGTCATTTCGCTAAACGAAGATCAGAATCGCAAGCTGTTAGCATAGAGATTGCCATCGAATGAAAGCCGACCGAAGTATTCCATCGCTGAATCGGAGGGCACCGAATATTGCGGCTCTGAAATAACCCACTACCGACTCCACTAATATTCTGCCACGCATTTAGCTGCTGATTTCCTTCCTTTGTCTAAATGGATTATTGGCCACAATTAGGTTTTCGCCTATCTTCATAAGGAAATTACGAAATTCATACTAACATACCTACGTGGTATGCTGAAATATTATACACATAATTTTACAGATTGTGGTACTATCCTAGTGATACCTACGACGTTGGTTTTGTAGTCGGGGACCAGGGTTCGATTCCAAGCAAACTTTAAGCAATTAAGTATCACTTGATATAACGGTGAAGAAAAACAAACTGCATGCTTGGGAGGTCTCCATAGTGTTCTCAAAAATGTATGAAGTTTGCCAATCCGCACTTGGAATGCGTGGGTAGAATATGACCAAATCCTTCGTTTTCTGAGACGAGACCTCGAACTCAGTAGTGAGTAGTGATGATGATGTAGCGAATAATGTACAAATTGCAAAGTTTAAAAACACTTATATTTTAAAAGAAATAACCCTAGCGCGCGAACAACAAGAACCCCATTTGGGATCCCCAACCTCACTTCATGAAGCCCTCGGCAACCTGGGCGGTCTACTCGGCTTCTGGAGCGAGCTTTTTTTTTTTTTATTTTATTTATTATTATTTACATTAAAAATATACAGAGAGTTTTTGTTACAGTCAGCTTGGATGGCTGGAGTGAAGACTTCGGCGGGGAGGGGCAACGCACGCACAACAGACGGAAACTTTAAGTGCGGAAACCAGCCCAGAGAGAAGAAAGAAACCCTGGCGCGCTTCCCAGCGCCATAAAACATAATTTGGTTCACAACATAGGTTTCACAATAGGGTTATATTATGTGGCAATAGATAGAGTATGTTTTACACTATTTCCATCCTTTTATACTATTTCCATCATTCCATCATTTTCCAAAAAATCTAATTATCTATTTATAAAAATTAAATTTAAATGATGGTAGGTATAGAACGGATTCTGATAAAGCCTTTTCAAGTAACTTTCTTTTGAAGACCGATCGACATAGTCAAATGAAAGGAAAAAATACGTCTGAGGAAAATTTCGAACCCGTCAATTGTTTTGTATTGAGAAAACTTTCTTTGTCATTTGATCGATGGGCTCTTGTCCATTAGGGCCTTTTAGAAGTTGTCCTTTCATTTAATGTATATTTTAACAATAAACGCGAAGTTTAGATAAGAAACTGCGCTGATGAAAAATAAATAACAATTAATCACATAAAAGCATTGTACTTTTGTTTGAGAAATGAAGGCTAAGCTCTTAAAAGTTTTAGGATTCATAAATTAACAATTCAATCAAACAAGAAAGAAGTGTAAATTAAAAATTTATAACACCCCTGACAAGTGAAGGTTATAGTAACTGGAAAAGAGCTGATAACTTTCAAACGGCTAAACCGATTTTCTAGAATTATAGCTAAGAACACACTCGATCAAGCCATCTTTCAAACAAAAAAAACTAAATTAAAATCGGTTCATTAGTTTAGGAGCTATGATGCCACAGACAGATACACAGATACACACGTCTAACTTATAACACCCCTCTTTTTGGGTCGGGGGTTCATAAAAGAGTTCCCACGAGATATTTAAAAACTAAATTCATTAAGACGTGGTCACAGGCGTCATCTTGTAAAAAACAATATACATATAATTAATTTACTTAATTGGCAGCTAAGTTATTCACAGAGGCAATTTTCATACTAATATAGTCGTGAGTTCGCTAAGTTTATGCCGAGAAAATATTTTTTTCAGGTTTTTCAACAAGTCGCGGCGAGTCCGTTAAGTATCAAAGGTAGCTTGAATCTCTCTGACGCAGACTTTGTTCAAGTTATTTACTTTAGAGCTCGCTCATTAGCTAAATGACCGTGTCTTATTAAAACAGTAATCAAAAGAGGACCTAACTTTAGCAGCGCTGCCTTCTTTTGGAACTACATACCATATCAGATGCATTTAGAACCCATGCAAATTAATATAAATTATGTTTTACTTATTTAAAGTCATGGTATCACCTAAGTACTTAATAATGATTATAATATAATATTTTTACTTATATTATATTTTTAAAATATAATATAAGTAAAAATAGTAGGTATTACAAAAAGACCTTGTTAAATCAAGCTGAATAAACAAATCAAAATTGCCACATGAAAACAAATAATTATTTTATTCTAGCAATTTGTACATACACATTATAATAGAGGTTCGTAGAACCACTCTGCAGTTTTTTTGTCTATTATTATACAGCACAACTACAGCTGATGGATTTGCATGCCGAATTTAATTTAACCCATATAGACGAGTTGTTTAAATAGAATTACGAGGGCCCAACAGACCGTCGGTCATGATATTATGACATGGTAGATAACGTTTTTCAAATGAATTCCAAATAATATTACTATAGATTTAATAAAAATTAAAAAGTACTACTACCGTAACTACCGTACCGTACTTAGTAAGTATACTAGCGGCACGCTATGATGGCCGGTTTGACGTTTGTCCGCTCATGAAGTTCCGTATTAATTGATAACGACTTTGAAGGAAATAATTGTATTACTTTATTGACGATAGTGATGTGCAGAGATTCATAAATTTTATCGAATGTAGTTTTAGGTTTAGGACTCAAAATTTATTTATTAAATTGATTTCTTAAATGTATACAAGTGTAGAAAAATCAGTTTGCACCATTTAAGGGGTGAATGTACTTGTGAATATGAACAATTTTCACTATGTGGACAAACCTCTGAAATCGCAAAAAAATATCAATAAATTTTTAAAAATGGAATCTAATACGATCGTCACATAGGATCGCTGGCTAGCACAACTACTACCTCCGGCAAACTCGCGTCAATGCTCAATGCAAAACAAAGCAGTTTCGAATTGACGTTGCTTCGAAAAGTATAAACTGTCAGTGCAATGCGATTGTGATATAGTTTTGACCTGGCTTTGGATTTCAAATATTGATACTGCATTACTGTTGACCCTTGCTCGTTAATTTGGACTCTGTTCAAGCCCTTTGTTGTGGATTTCGTCGATATGACCGAACGTACGCAGAGAACTGTTCTAAATAGTCAGACACGTGAGTTCGTAATACGCCTTCGTAACTATTTCGATCGTGAAGCTCAAAATGGAGGGCCAATTTTACCTATAACGTCAGTGGTTGAACGCGTAGCTGATGCGCTTAATATTGGACAACGAACTGTTAGACGGATAACTAAAAAAAAATATGGCGAGACTGGCACAGAAGAAAATAAACTTCACACACCAAAAAAGAGAAAACGAGCAAAACCAGTCGTAGGCATCGATAGCTTTGATGCCGATGCTATCCGAAGACATGTTTACGGCTACTATTTACAGAAGGAGTATCCAACAAGAAAAAAGTTGGTGCATTCACTGAAGGAAGCTGGATTATTCTTCGGTGGGGAAAGTTCTTTAACGAAGATTTTGAAGACCATTGGATTTCGATACAAAAAATGTAACAAACGCAAAATATTGATGGAAAGATTTGATATAGCGATGGCAAGGTATACTTTTTTACGGCAAGTGAAAGAAATCAAAAATTGGCAAAATGTTGTGTTCTTGGATGAAACATGGCTTAATGCTAACCATACTGTAGGCCGTTCTTGGAACGATGACACAGCAGCATCTACTTCCAAAGTTCCTGTAGGAAAAGGATCGCGACTTATAATTTGTCACGCCGGAACCATCAACGGGTTTGTCGAAGGTTCTCTCATGGCTTTTGCGTCAAAAACCACTGGAGACTATCATGAAGACATGAATGGAGAAAAGTTTACTGAATGGTTTACCTCAATGTTGTGTAGCCTCCCTGAACCATCTATTATAATTATGGACAACGCCCCATACCACTCGATGCAAATTGACAAGCCACCTGCCCAATCCCAAAAGAAAGCTGATATCGTCGCATGGCTTCGTAAAAATGGCGTAGATGCAAACATGAATATGTTAAAAGCGGAATTAGTACGTCTTTTAAAAGAAAACAAACCAACCAAGATCCGATACGTCATTGACGAAATAGCATTAGAACATGGGCACAGAGTTATACGGTTACCGCCTTACCATTGTGAGTATAATGCGATTGAGTTGGTGTGGGCTCAAATTAAGGGATATGCTGCAAGACACAATACAGAACCCCCATTTACCACAAAAAAAATGCTAAAATTATTAGAAGAAGCTTGTGAACATGTGACTAAAGGAGACTGGGAAAAGGTTGTGAATAGAACTGTTAAATTAATAAGGGAAGATTATGAAAGAGATGTGAAAATAGATAATATTATAGAAAACGAACATATAATTATTAATGTATGTGATGATAGCAGTGACGACAGTGAAAATAGTAGTATGGACGAATCTGATTAATTATGGCCTTTTGTGGCACCTTTTTTGGTATCTTTTGTATTCATATGTTTCTTGTGTGCATATAAAGTATGTATATTCATTTTCGTTCAAATATTCAGTTCGTTCAAATAAATTAAATAAACATATACATTTTTGTTTTATTAAACCTATTTAATCAGGTACAAAAACAAAAGTTAATTGTTTTTTGTTCGAGAATAAATTGACATTCCACATCACTATTGTAATGTGTCAAACCGGCCATCATAGCGTGCCGCTAGTGTAATGATTGCACATTTTTACATACCGAAACATGGGACGAATTTTCCTAAAAAGGTAACTAACAATATGTTACACACTATCACTAACCAACCGATAATATTAAACTTAATTTGTGAAAGTGTGTTTGTTTGTTAGTTTATTAGTTTGTCCTTCAATCACGCTACAGCAGACCAACAGATTGACCTGATTTTTAAAAAGGAGGTGGTTCTCAATTCAGAACGTTTGTTGTACGTGGATGTAGTTGAAGATATGGAGAGTGACATAGGCTACTCTTTATCCTGGAAAATCACAGAGTCCCCACGAAGAAGTAGTCGCGGGCGTCAGCTAAATTCCATGTAAACCGTACCTAGAAACATTTTATTGATATTTGAAGAAGCAAATAAGGAGAACTCTGGTTTGTTTAGATTCCGGAATTAAGCGGGGCCGTTAAAGCAGTGGCAGAAGCCGGCTGCAAACTTGCAAAGGGAAGGCGTCGAGCTGAATAATTGCCGCAATCACCGTCAAGCCACCTGAGCTATGATCGGGAGAAATTCAAGCTCCATCACACACTTGCACATCAATTGAACTTAAGTTATATTAGGCATGGTTATAGAGATCAGAGCGGTGATATGGCACAGAGGTACCCTGTGTAATTCACTAAGCGAACTCTCACTTGAAAATGAAAATTATTAGATTAAATCGTTTTCTTTTTTGCGCGCATTATCGACCCGATTAACTCGGCCAAGTGTGAGCGACAAGACTTGTATCGTTTTGTGTAAGAATTTAAAAAGATCTATCTCTCAAAGAGAGGTACACCGCGTCTTGAGATTAATTTTACCAAGCCATTATTTTGTAGTATTTCCTTTTTTTCGACTGAAAGTAAGGTAACGGAAAAGTTTAAATAAAATCAAAATAATATAACCATAATAACCATAATAACATAACAATAATATTATAACCAACATTTTAACCTCTTCTGCAGTTATCATATTTTTTACTGTTAAAGCACTATCCTTTTATAGACATAATATGGAAAGCAAAAGTTTGTATACAGCGGTGTCGAGATTAAATGAGGCTGTAGAGGCCACAAAGAGAAGGCGGTGAGGTGAATAATTGCCGCGGCCACGGGCAAGCGCCAAGCAGTGGCCGAGAGAATTTCACCCGATCGGTGTTCTGTGTATTACCTATGGTATTTTATTAACTTCATTTACAGTTTTCATTGTGTTTTATTATCGGAATTGAAGTTTATTAACTACTAACTGGTGTTTTAGCGTTTAAGTGCGGCTTCACCCAAGTGGATTTATTAGCATTTTGTTAATTCCGCGGATACTTTGTTATTTTTCGGGATAAGAAATAATGTCACTCTCCAGGTCTTTGAATATATTTATGCAAAAAAGTCACGTTCATAAACTGTTACGTACCTTACCATAAACCAAGTCAAATTAGTGATAAATTGTTATGTAAAATATTACATTTTTTTTTTCTATATTTTATTATTTACACCTACACTAGTCCTAATCTAAAAGTTTTAGAAAGAATAAACATAAATTTTAAACAATAATGTAGGAAGTTAGGTATATATCCTAGGGTTAAGAAAATTCACTAAGAATTACTAGACTTTTAAAGTTTTAATGATTTTATTTGTCCAAGGAAGGATCGATTTGATCCTTTCTCAATTGACGAATTTAAAAAAATACCCTACAAAATCTGTAAGGCCTATCATCTTATATGAGAGAATTTATGTGTGTGTGTATTATATCGTATATGAGATATAATATATATTATGTGCTATACTTACATCACTTGTTATTGGATTTCCGCACTTATTCACTCTGTCGCCTCCGAAAGCCTCGTTAAACTAATTTTTTTTTTTTTTTTAAATTATATAGACTAGCGCTTGGCTGCAATCAGACCTGCTAGCAAGTGATGATGCAGCCTAAGATGGAGCGCGCTTGCCTAGAAGTTGCCTATTAACTCTTGACTTGAAGGTACCCATATTATAGGTGGAAGGGAAAACTGACGCCGGAAGGGCGTTCCATATCCTAGCGGTTCGAATTAGGAAAGAGGAAGCAAATCGTTTCGTACGTGTTCGAGGAATTTCGACTACGTACGGATGCAGACCTTGACGATGCCTGGCAGTACGATGGTAGAAAGGTGAAGGTGGAACCAGGTCAAAGAGTTCTTGTGCACACTCTCCGAAATATATCCTGTAGAATACCGATAGACTGGCAACTTTACGCCGATGTTCTAAACTTTGGAGTTTAGTATTCACCAGTGTTTCGTCACCAATGAGTCTTCTAGCTCGGCGATCCACCGAATCCAATGCTTCGAGCTGGTACTTGGCAGAGCCATCCCATAAATGGCTGCAGTACTCCATGCACGATCGAACTTGAGCTTGGTACAGGGTAAGAAGCTGTTCCGGCGTGAAGTACCGCTTGACTTTGTTGAGGATGCCAAGTTTCTTGCCAGCTGTTTTTGCCTTGGATTCGATGCATTGTCCAAAGTTGAGATTGGACGAAATGTTGATTCCTAGAAGCTCAACACTATCGGTAATCGGAACGGGACTAAGCTTTGTCAGTGACAATTTTCTATCGGATTGTAAAGTTGTAGAGCTGCTACTTGTGCACGTTATATTTCCATTCTAATTCAACTATAGGGTTAAATATTATGTCATAAAAGGTCGTAGGTATCGTCCAAAGTTAAAGCTTTAAAACCTAATTTATAAGCTATATAAGCTAAAGCTATAACATAATTTATAGGTTTAAAATATAATCGTAGAACATAAATAATAATTAATTAATGGAGACGGTATGCCAATTTCCTCACGATGTTTTCCTTCGCCGTTAAAGCAAGTGCTTTTAATTTCTTTCTTTTGAAAAGTTAGTGCGTGCTCGGAATCAAACCCTCCAGAATAGGAGGCCACCCGTCTTAACCACTAATAGGCTATAACCACTGTAGGTGGTAGGCTTAAAGGGGTTCAAATACATGATTTTAGAGCTACTTCGCTTATTCAAACTGTCAAAATAAAACAATAATAACATAACACTATGAGTATTATGAGCTTAGGGATACCGCCAAAAGTAAAAGCGATACACTGTTCTTCCTTGACAGCCGAGCTTTTAGACTCTGGAAACTTTGTCAGATGTCGAACGCGGCGAGTCCTGTGGGTTTTCCTGTCTATATAAATATTTTAGCTTGCTTACAGATGAGCGGCATTTTGTCGTAGTCGCGTGTCGTCGACTGCCATTAGTGTCGGATGTTGCCATCAACACTAGCAATGGACGATTGTTGCACAAAAAAAAAACAATTGAATGAATCGAACAATTTTAACAATCGATTGTCGACTTATTTGTCTGCACAAAAAAAATCGACTATTTTTAGATTGTTCAATTGTCATTCGATTGTCCTCAAACAATAACTACAATCAGATAGTTTGATTGTTACTCAAATGAATCGCCCATTGCTAATCGACCTGGCGGCTGTCGTCGCGTGTTGTTGGCTGCCGTCGACACGCGCGTTGCTGGAGGGACGGCGACAAAGTGTCCTTCGTATGATGGAACACCTAATGCAAGAACTACATAATATTACCTTATGTATATTGTATATACTACATATTACATACTAACTTATGTTTATAAACAAGTTACCTATGAACTATTTATATAAGCAGTAGATAAGTATTACCTACCACTTCATTATACCTAACCTGCTAATAAATATGCTGCAAACAAAATTCTACAGTACCACTAACGCAATTTTACAAGATAGGCAAATCGAAATGCACCTTTTCGGCTGGTTTTGATTAATATGTTTCGGAGCTGCATAGATTGTGTTGTGCAGATTTGAAAGCCCAAAAGAAGCAAAAAATCAAGCACATAAAAAGTGGGTAAAAGTCTACCTTTACTAATATAAAATAAACTTACCTACCATCCCTAAATTACGAAGAATAATTTATTAGTAAAAATAAACAGATGAAATAGCTGAACATAATAATGATTCATAGTTTTGCCCATAATATTCATGTTCGTCAATCAGCTAATGATACAACTACTAGCCAGTGTCCTTGTATAATGAGATATAATTTAAATATAAATAAATAAAATATATCTTCAAGTTTTTATTATAAATAGGTATAATTAATATAAAATCTCAATAAATTACGCGAAGATAATAACATAATTTACATAAATTTTAAGCACCATTATTTAAATATATATCTCTCCGTGCTCTCTATCTGGAATGTTTCCAATTTTGCGAAGCGAGCATGTTTATTGGCACAGTGAAGCATGTAATGTAAGTGTTGGCCTGGGTTGGGGAAACCTAGATATTTCCTACTATATTTGCTTTTAATATAAAATACAGCCAAAAGCTACAAAATAGTGGCGTTAAAAACTCTGTGGATAATAAATCTAGTTAAAATATTACAACACAATTATTATATTTCGGAATGTAGTTTCTAAGTAACTAGTTAAACGTACAATTAAGACATAAGGATAATCGCACATTGGCTACTAGGTATGTCTTGAACGTCTTTTCTTTCTTAATAGTAGTCAGAAGCTCAAGAGATATCATTGAGACACTACTAAAGTTAAGTACGGCTTTACTATTTATATTTTAAGCTATAAAACACGCAAGAAGTGTTTTCGTTTGGACGACGGGCCGTGTCTTTATGGAAGCATGGGGACAGGGCTAAAAATCTGCCACAATCTGCTCGAAAAAAATAATTGTTGAGCGATAATGAAATGAAAAAAAATCGATTCTTTTCAGCAGCAAAGTTGTAGTTCACATAGTAACTAAGACAGCTAAGTCTTGCCTGGACATGGTTCATGTTTCTATATCTGTATCTTTAATTAGAATGTTTAATTCAAACTTAGTGAACCATTGCACGAAGTGTTTACCAAACCACGGAATTATTCTCAAACGGATCTATTAAATTGCTCCTTAGCATTGTAAAGGCGTTTCAAATGCTTATTTGCATTCAAGAAGGCGGTTTAAAAGAGCAGGCGGGAGTATGGTGGTAGTAACGTTAGTACTCCGGCTCGCAGACAGAGGGCTCCCTTGATAGCGATTAGACGATCCTAATACCATTTACTTTCCAAGTTCTCTGACTTACCGACCGTTACGTGAACATTCGCTATTTATTTTACAGAACTTTGGAATCATCTTTAAACGGTAGGTTAAACTCTGCCGCTCAGTTTATTAATAATAATCGTTTTCTCTTACCTACTTAATGTTTTAATTACATCATAATATTATATAAGTAGTTAATGTACTAGAAAAGTACTTGTAGATAATTATAAAAAACACTATTCTTAGAAGAAATCTTTGCGTAGGATTTAAAGTGTTGACGTTAGCAGAGGCGTAAATCAATAGTTTTGTTGTACCTATTGTAATTATTGTACAAAATTAACATTAGGTAGACATATGGAGTTGCATTCCAAAAAAAGAAACAGTAATTTTATACTTGGCTATGTATAAGTACAATACATACGTTTCATCAAAATGCTATTGTCAATTAAGTTATAATAATTATGCACTTAAAGTAACTTAATGTAACAAGATGCTGTATGTTATTCATAAGTTGGAGTATGTAGATTGGAGATGGTGTTCGCATATAAGAAATACTAGCTGATGCCCGCAACTTCGTCCGCGTGGATTTAGATTTTTCAAAATCCCGTGGGAACTCTTTAATTTTCCGGGATAAAAAGTAGCCTATGTGCTAATCCAGGATATTATTTATCTCCATTTCAAATTTCAGCCAAATCCGTTCTGCAATTTTTGCGTGTAAGAGTAACAAACATACACACACACACACACACGCATACACACATACACACAAACTTTCGCCTTTATAATATTAGTGTGAAGCATACCTATAGTGCGCGTCAGGTTGAGATGGCGACCGGGGTGGGGACCGCAGGGTGGGCAACCCGCTGCAGGTGAGCGCTGATGACGTGTGGGCGTGCGGGGCGTCCCACTGCCTCATACCCCGATTGCCACCTTAACCTATCGCGTACTATAGGTAAACTACAATAATAATTATCTATGATGTTATGTGCCCCTCTAAGAACATAAAATTTAATTTTTTAAATTTTATTCGTATAAAGTAACCATAATCATTATTATACAACTCATATTAGCTGATACCCGCGACTTCGTTCGCGTGGATCGATGTAGGATTTTAAAAATAAATAACTAAGTAAGTATATGTCACTCTTCAAGTCTCTAACCTAACTATAAACATGCAGAACATCGAGTTGATCAGATGCTCCGTTATGACGTGATTAAAGGACAAGCCAACAAGCAAACACATTTCGCATTTAAAATATGGGTAGCGATTAATAAAAAAAAATTAAGAAAATTGGACACAGAAATCTGAAAAACTGGATAGAATTTGCGCTGTTTCGAGAAAGTATTTTGCATGCATTGTACTATTACTAGATTTTTGGAGTAACTGTACTGAATAATATACCTTATAATCATAGATGATTATATTAGTAATAGCAAACGTATTTGTGTCACTAAATTAAACTCAGTCAAAGTTCTTAACTGTACCTACTTTTATACTTTCCGTTCCGATATTATCACAATATTAATAAAATCTCTACGCATAACGTACCTACTGCCTAGGTACCAATTATTCTATTTGCATTCACCAAGGCTACTATAAAAGAGCTAGCTTAAAATGGCAGTACTAGATATCTAATGTTAGTATTGAAGCTTGCAGACAGAGGGGTCCCTTGATAGTCATTAGACGATGTTAAACTTTCTAACTTCCTTGTTATACCAACCGCTATTTATTTTACAATGCTTTGAAATTATATTTAATAAATGACAGAAGTAAAGTTTTCTACTACACCTTTTTTTTACTACAACTTAGGGGATACATAAAACTATTAAAAAATTGACAGTCGGTGGCAACCGCCGACAGAAGTAAAAACTTTGTTTTGGATTTTCAAATTATTTGTACCTAGTATTAAAAATTAAAATTTCAGAATTTGTAGGTAAATTATAACCAATAACATTAGTATATTTTTTACGTCTATTGGCACTCCAAGCACTATTAACATGCACTATCACTATTAGCATGTCGGTGACGAGATCTTGACCTTGATTTTGACCCATCTCAAAATCACTCAACGCGTCTAAAGAATGTTTTGCAGCCAAGCGCTGGTCCATAAATTTAAAAAATCTCTCTAATAAAATCATGAAGATTCCCGTGAAACATTAGATACTTTGAAACCATGTTGCAGTAATATTTTCCCTTTCTTGCTTAGGATAATTGCTTCAGAATGAAACAAATTACGCCAAGGAAATATGCTAAGTGTAACTGAATAAGCATTCCTAACTTCTTATTTTCATTCCTTACAAAAATATTAGAGTGGTAAAATTATACCAACCTACTTATTTGCTTTTTCTGCTATATAGACTGTTATGATTCTACGCGTATATAAATTAAAATTATTATACGCGTTATAATTTACTAACTAGGTCTCTAGTAAAAAAAATATTTTAATTATTTTCTATTTATATTGCCTTTGCCTTTTTACAATCAACAGTTTCTCGCATTTACTTTTTTCTATTATTTTTGATTAAAAAATTTTGAAAATAACCTGAGTGGTGATGGAAAGTAACCTGGTGAAAAAATACTGTTAGGATTTCTTAAAATCCTTTCATATAATATAAGCTTTCAAGATTGTAAGCCGAATAGTTCGAGTCAGTCAGTGAATACGTAGTGGTTCCTCCTTTTAAGTATTACTAGTAGTCCTGATGCCCGCGACTTCGTTCGCTTGGATATAGGTTTTAAAGATGCTGTGGGATTTGATTTTCCGGGATAAAAACTAGCCTATGTGATCTATCATCAATCCAAAATTTCCCCAAATCCGTCCATTATTTTTTGCGTGAAAGAGTAACAAACATACACACAAACTTTCGCATTTATAATACTCGTGTGATACAAGATAGCACTATTCATTGTGTAGGTACGGGTAGATACCTATGGAATAATTAGTATCGCTACCTCGCGTCTCATTTATCGTTCCCCGCTGGGAGAGGGTCAGCTGGCAGTAAATCTACCAAACTGAGCACTGCCGCCTTTGTACACTTGAAAATCTAATTACATTTGCAGAAATAAGGCAGATAGTTTCAGCTATCTTCCCTATTTGCATTTTCTTTTTCTTATTTATTTTAAACCTTATTTAACTCATACCTGAAACTAAATTTTGCGAATGATTCCGAAATAATTTAAATTACTTAACAATTCATTAAAAATTGTTTCGAAAAGGTTAACATGCATAATCTGAACCAAATTAGTTTCAAATCAAAGATAATGTTCACCTTTCATAACATAAAACTTTCAGTATATTATGTAAATATTTGATTAAAAATCGAAAACATTGAAAAGAGAATCAATATTATTTTCTTTCATTGTATAAAAATTATTTAAATTTTTTCGTGATTCCCATAATCCACAACGATGCGTCCTACTCGTACGTCGTTGTAGATCAGAACCGTATTTTGAATTCACACTGTTACTGTATTATTTTTTTGAATTATTGTATAATGTAATTTTGTTGCGGTAGTTAAATGGCTTAGCTGAAATACATTTTGCGAAAAGTTAAACGGACTTCTTAGTATGAAAACTATACCAACCCGCGTCGTTGCGAGCAATAACCTAACAAAATCATATAACACAATAGCTCAAAAAACTAAAAGACACGACTTCCCTGGCATGTTGATTTTTTTTATTCATAGCCAGCTACCTACCTACTGTTAGGTGGGATTCGTTGATGGTCTGTGCGAGGCCTAGCACCCTCTGGACATTCTCAAAAAGTCTATGGTATCGGGGGACTCTATACTCTCTGACGCGTAGAGTGGAGAGAAGTCGTTGTGCTCTATTTGTAAATTAATAAAATAAGAAAACAGGCAAATAAAAGTATATTAAAGTACACACAAGTGTTTTATCTCTATTACTACCTACAACTATCTCTATGATAGCCAATGTTGCTCAAGATGATGTAAGGATTCTAAAGATCCCCCATACATCCAAATCTGTTCAGTAGAAGTTAGGGTAGAATAAAAAAACTCACATACATATTTCATACAATGAACCTTGAAAACATAAAATCAGCCCATTTTTTGGGTAGTCGTTTGATAAGAAGGAAAGAGTATAAATACAGAAAAGTCTCTAACATTAATTATATCACTTAAACGTTATATGGAAAAGCTTCTTTCACTAATATACGTTCAACCTCATAATATAAGCTTTAGGTATATTTCACGATACCCACTTTGATTAACTAGTGCAACCCAGACGTAGAAGTTTCTTCTTTAAGCTTTCATAACTTCTTCGACTTCGGAACGCGATGAAAGGAAAACTTTAAACATATTTGGTATAAATATTAAGACTAATTTCATACTAAATGTACGCTTTATATTACAAAGTAAACATCTTTTAAAAACCGGCCAAGTGCGTGTCAGACTCCCACACAAAGGGTTCCGTACCATCGTACAAGATATACCATGTGCTTTTTTTTTGATCTTTGTGGTGGCAATTTCGAAATTCGCCATCTTGGTTTTTTATTATTAATTGTTGTTATAATGACACTAAAACTACACGCTCCGTGAAAAATTCAACTCGACCTATTACGGTTCAAAAGATACAGCCCGTTGATTGACAGACAGACAGGGACGACCAGTGGAGGCTTACTAAAAGGGTTCCATTAGCACCTTTCGGGTACGGAACCCTAAAACGGTTTTATAACGGTAAATAATAATTAAGTCCAAAACTCTGAGCGATGAAGCCATTTCAAAAAAACGTAAATTTTGTATTCAATACAGCTACACTTTTAAACCTGATTGGTAGAGCCAATAGCATTTTGTTCATTCGTAAACTTTCTCCAGAGATTTACATTATACTTACAACTAGCTGTGCCCGCGACTTCGTTAGCGTGGAATAATGACTTTTCGGGCAGCATATACTCTGTACGTTAAAAATGTTCGCCGTGATTCTTTAAATTGACATAACTTTTTTATTTATGAACTGATTGACATGAAATAAACACTAAATGTTAAGTGAAGCTTACTACAATATATTAGTGAAAACCGTATCTAAATCGAATAAGCCGTTTCTGATATTAGCGTGCACAAACACACAGACAAACAGACAAACAGACAAAAAAAAATTAATTACAATTTCGGGTTCGGCATCGATATAATAACTACCCCTGCTACTTTTTTTTATATATTTCCATTGTACAGACACCACTTTTCTACAATTTTATTATATGTATAATATATATAGATTAAAATACTGACGAAACATTGCAGGCTAGTAGATAAACTAGCTGATGCTCGCGACTTCGTCCACGAGGATTTAGGTTTTTCGAAATCCCGAGGAACTCTTTAATTTTCCGAGATAAACTGTAGCTATTATATATATTAAAAAAAATGGAGTTACTCTTATTTCACTTAGAATTAACACCCCCGAAAAGTGAAGGTTACAGTAACTAGAAAAGAGCTGATAACTTTCAAACGGCTAAACCGATTTTCTTGGATTATAGCTAAGAACACTCTCGATCAAGCAACCTTTCAAACAAGAAAAATTAAATTAAAATCGGTTTATTAGTTTAGGAGCTACGATGCTACAGACAGATACACAGATACACACGTTAAACTTATGAAACCCCTCTTTTTGGGTCCAGGGTTAAAAAGACCGAGTTGTAGGAATAAAATAACAATGTGAAACTACAAGAAGCAGCCCAAAAAAAAAATCGTTTCCAAAAACCATTTTCAAAGTACTAATTATCTACACTAGGTTATCAAGGAGTAAATAAATGGTTATCAAGTTAAGAGAAGTTTTTCATAAAATAATTTCAAAGTAAATAAATGATATTGAAAGAAATCCTATTTTCCATTTCATCGGAATAAAATAAATTAGAAAGAGAGAAAAATCGGTGAGAATTCCAACACGGCAGCTTGTTTTTCCCTCGATCATTGTTTAGTCGGCTTGGCTTTGATTGTGGCAATTATTCACCTCACCGCCTTCCCTTTTGCTGCAAACGATCCTATGTCTCCGCTCTAAAACCTTGACTTTACAGTTATACACTGTAAAGTCAAGGTACCTCTGTTAACTACTATAGTTTAGACAGTATTTTGCACACTTTTTTAAAAGTATACTTTTATAAAAAATACTAGAGGATGCCCGCGACTTCGTTCGCATGGAAACTGTTTGATTTCCGGGATAAAAAGTTGACTATTTCGATTACAGGATTAAAGGTACTTCGGTACCTTTCATACAAATCGATTAAGTGGATGTACCTTTTAGGAATCCCGCGGGAACTCTTTGATTTTCCGGGATAAAAGCTTACCCTGTACCAAATTTCGTCAGAATCGGTTACACTGTTGGGCCGTGAAAAGGTAGCAGACAGACAGACAGATAGGTAGACAGACAGACAGACACTCTTTCGCATAATAACAATAATAATACTTTATTTGCATAATGTGTGTTACAAGATGTTGGTAATTTATAATATAAGTATGGATTAAATTGCTTAGTTTAAGATAGATTCTAAATTCTAATTCAAAATAATACGTAAAAGGAAAAGCTGACTGACCTATTGACTCTGATCCCTCAACGCACAGTCCTAACTACTGGACGGATCAGACTGAAGTTTTGCATGCATCTAATAATTATGACGAAGACATCCGCGAACAAAGGATTTTATAATTCAACCCTGTAGGTGGTAAAACAGGGGTTTGAAATTTTTGCAGTCCACAGGGGTGATATTGCGGGCTAGTTTATTTAGTATTAAAATCACATGTTTTAATAATTTTAATGAGTTAAGTAATAATGGGCAAACGAACTTGTACGACCAGTATATAATGTAATGCATTCTTTGAACTATTTATTCGAGACACTAATGAAAGTCATCATGGACCGAAATAAAATTGGAAAAAAAATAATACTTACTTTCTCCCATTATGAAAATAGCTTTTCAAAACAGGAAAAAAACAAATTATAAATACAAAAAGTGTTTCAATCTACATAGTTTGTTAAAATATTGTAAAAGGAAGTACACAAAATAATTACTTACTTCAGAGTGATTCGATTCTACGAATCATTGCTTACTTGGCTTAGCAGCGATTGCGATAATTATTTACCTCGACGCTTCCACTTTACAGCAAGACTTTGTTTTATTCTGACATAGACATAAATAAAACTAACTCTTATACAAACGGTGGATCTTTTAATGAAAAAATGATAAAGAAATGTCGAAAAACTTGCACATCCTAGGTAAATAATCGTCCCCTCGTAAACAGGATTACTTGATTTATTCTAATATTATAATGGAATCTCAAACAGAAATATAAATAATAAAAATACTATTTGAGCTTTAGAAAACCTTAAGCTCAAATAATATCTATTTCAAGTGAGAAAAAGTATAATTTAATATTGCTTGAATATTAAGTGGGTACCTACGCAGAATTAGGTCAGACAAAAGAAAACGAAACTTAATAGGCTCTCAAAATCCATTGTCAATAAAACTTGTAAACGTAATTCACAGTAAAGTTGCATAAGAATACCTTTCTGCAGAGAAAACCTTATAGTAAAGATGAACAAAGGAATATACCAACCTACCAATGCATTGTATTGATTGAGCTTCAGTTGGCCGCAATATGGAAGATTTGTTGAGAATAACGGCTGAGCAGATAGCTCGAGTGGCCATTACAGATATCATGAGCTCACTACGATCGAGAACGCCCATACCTATGAGTACGTCGCATTCGAGTTTCTACTGGCTATCGATTGTGGATGCTCATTACACCGTAACGTAGCAAACAACAAAAAAAAATCTACTGGTAAATAATTTACACGTGTAAAGTATTCACTAACATCGTTAATTCTTACTCAAATAACTTTATTTCGTGTAAGATAATTAATTAAAACGTCGGTCCCGGTTATTATCACTGACATCTGATATCATTAATTTCATTAAAATAAAGACCCGTTTATTCTCCAAACCCATGTAACATTAAAACTACACAATATTATTGTAATTTGGCCCTCCAAAATTTCATTGAGTTTGATTGGTTAGTAAATAGTGAGAAATTAACCTGTAGGTATGTACAGAGGAGCTGAGGTTAGATCGCAGTCATGGCTCGAATAAAAAATTGAAGCAGTCAAATGTGGGCTTAGCATATTACGGTAAAAGTGATGGGTGCAAAGACGGTGTAATTGCGGGGATGCGTCGTACTGCATTTATATGATAGAAATGAATGTAAAGTGAAACACGACACTTGGACAGAATATTTATTTTATTGCCTTTAGAATTTATGTATACAGGATTTCATATTAACAAGCACGATGTAAGTAATAGGTACTTATTACCGATGATGTTCATATTATAAATTAAAGCTGAAGCTTTTAAGACCTAAATGTAGCAAAACCTGACAGAGAAAGTTTACCTTATTGGTATCATTAATGCTAGTTTAAGTTTTAATTAAGTTTAAAAAAGTGAAATCTAAGTAAAAAAGTAATCTTGCCTACTTACAGTTATCTAAAGTTTTTAAAATCTTACGCCTGGTATACCCTAGACTTGTTAAAAATTACTAATATTTTGTATACCGGTAAAAGTTCTTGCCTAGTACCTACTTACAAAGATTTTTAAATCTGATGAGTTTATCAGATTTAAAAATCTAACATGAACTAATCTAATATTAAATTAATTGCATTAATATTTATATTCTACGATTTCCATAAGAACCGCCAGCCTACTTAGTATTCTTCGCACGTTTCTCTTCTTGATAAGATCGCGACTACTTGACTTTCCCATAGGGTGATCTATTAGGAAATGCAATATGTATTTACATTTGTAATTCTCCATATTAGAAATACTACTGAATGTATGTACAGACTTAAATTTTGTACTAAACCATCTACAATCACTAGTCATTGCAGGATTTCCACATTTATTCCATCCAATTACCTACGAAAGCTTCGTTAAACTAAGCATTGTCTGAAATAGTATTTTGGAGTACGTTTCTTTGAACAACCAGCTAAAGTTTAAGTCCAATAGATATCATAATACCTAATATTATTCGTACGTGGTTTTTAATTCATTCCATATGACTGGCTTCAGCTATAACGGAATGGCCGTATTCAATATAATTTTAAGTTAAATCGGCTTAAAACCTAATAGCTTTCGCATACTCTGGAACTGGATATTTCTGTGCGGATTTATTTTATTTTAAATTCACTGGTTAACTTTACTGTAATATTTGAAAAAATAGGCAATTAGGCCAAATTCTGACTTGTAGAAATAACTATAAACTAATAACTAAAAACAGAAGTAAACTTCTGATTGATTCTCAGAGAAGAACCGTGCTCAGTAGTAAGCCGGCATTTGCTATTGATGATGATGAGTATTCTGATTACAATTTGATTAAAAGTTACGCATTTAGTTAAGGAAGGACGTTATCTATTTAGGCTAACCAAATACATAAATCCGTAGCCAAACTTGCGCGTAAGCAAGCGCATCATAAAAACATAATGTGGACGTGTCCACGAGTAGTTTGTGAGCGGTTAGCGTGCATGTTGTACAAGTCACGGCATGCATTTGCATCGTTAGTTTTTGGGAGTGAGTACAATCATGACATTATACGCGTTCGCGATATGCACACGCATCGTGACGCGTCCATAGGTATTCGATGCGCGTGGTGTGCACGGTTCGTGCGCGTGCGCAAGTGTGAATCCACCTTATATTTTTTAGCTCAAGCAGATTTGGTATGTCACTTAAGTTTCCTTTTCTTGATATTTTGACATTTATTATTTTTTGATTCAATAGGTATATAGCAATCCGCCATTTAAAATTCACCGTTCAGTAGGTACAATATACAGTAGTTTTAATGAAAATAACTTACTACAATAACTTTAAAGCAAATTATCATCAGCAACGTGTACATACTAAATTCAGGATATAAAAAAAGGAATTGCATTTTAACTTTACAAAAAGTCGAAATCGCCGCGGCAAACCTACATTAATCCTCGAAACAATTTGTACAGAAAAGGTAAACATTGAGAAAATTCATAATTTGCACAAGAGCCACGGACTGTTTGATATTCCACTCACGTTTCACTCCGAGATAAGTTTCAACCACAATTACCTGACCGTTCAGGCGCTGGGAAATGTATTGGCACCTTCAGCAAACCCACCTCCGATTGCGTCTTCAGTCTGATACTAATCTTGAATCTTATATTTACAATCCAGCTTTGAACATAAATGACTTCATTTTCAAAGAAATCTAAATCAAAAAATTTTTGGTAAAAAAAATTAGTCCGTCCAGTTATAAATTTGTAGTTTTTGAGAAGTTCTTTATTGATCGAGGAAAAGGGCTGAATTCTCGTTGAATATTTAATTAAATGTCCACGTCACTGGTTTGATTGATCAAGATTACGTAAAATAAACATACTTAATAATATTATAATATGACGACTCTATTAGACTCAATGAGAATAATATAACTTCTCTGCTACGTGATTTAAAAATATTAGACTACGATAAGCAACGTGTGTTGAAATCACGATGGTTATAATTTGATTTGAATTGCGTCCATTAATTGGGTGTTAGTTTGATTGAAACTCACTGATAGATGATTTGAAAACGGGAAAGCGGTTTAAACATTTAATGCCGACACAACTAGAAAGCACGGCTTCCTGTGGGATAATTAGTATCGCTACCTCGCGTCTCATTTATCGTCCTCCTCTGAGACTTAGGAGAGGGTCAACTGCAATAAATCTAGCAAACTGAGTACCTACTGTCGCCTTTGTATACATGAAATCTAATTACATTTTCAGATAATTACTGTTTACGAACACTTAGGACTAATAAAGACAAAGGGTAAACAAACAACTTAGAAATTTCTTTTTTACATCCTACATCACAATACATTTCACTGTATGAAACAAATCATGCTAGACTGTGCAGTCAGTCTTTGTCTGGGCAAAAAAATATTTACTATTGCACTATATTAATAGTATATAGTACTAGCTGATACCCGCGACTTCGTTCGCGTGGATGTAGGTTTTTTAAAATTCCCGTGGGAACTCTTTGATTTTCCGGGATAAAAAGTAGCCTATGTGCTAATCCAGGGTATAATCTATCTCCATTCTAAATTTCAGCCCAATCCGTCTAGTAGTTTTTGCGTGAAGGAGTAACAAACATACACACACACACACACACACACACACACTTTCTGCTTTATAATATTAGTGTGATTAGTATTCTGTGCTATTGCCCAGCCGCGGTAGGCGCAGTCCTGTACACGCATGGCATTAAAACCGGCCTTAGTGGCTATTGGAGCTTTTCTTACACGTCTTATAATTTATCTATACATGATCGATTTAATACTGTAATAAAGACCGCCAAAGTTTAAAGACCTACTTATATTTTACTTTAGAAAGCGACAAAAGTAGACTTCGTTAACGTCAAATTCGTTATTTTAATATCATGTGCTAGTTCCACCCAGCTTTATGAAGAAGGAAGAAGTTACCTACCTTCAAGCTAAAAGTTACGATGTTAAAGTTATAGATTTTATAAGTTTAGGCATGATTTATGCTACGCCTTGCTGGAGACGGCAACCAGTAATATGAATACTTTATAAAGATATTATTCTACAATTTTATTATTATGAAAACAACAATGTTCAAGGAATAAAGCAAGAAAGAAATCGAATAGATAATAAATGAAATAAATCCACCCTAATTCTTCAATTACTTATTACAATAAAAACCAAAATGGCCACCATACAAATTAAAAAAATTTAAAAGTTTTATATCTAGTACGATTTTATTATAGAAACCTAATTTGTTTTTGATCGCTCTTATTTTAATTGAACATAGTCTTTATAGTACTAATTATCGTCTTTGGGTTGATTTTCAACCGTCAAATTGTTGCATAAAATTCACATTTTAACAGATTTATTTAGATTAGGTTAGATTCCATTGTTTCAAGTGTTGGCGTCTTATTAAATAACCCTTAGTAGGTAATTATTAATTATTATTTAGTGATTGACAAGCCAGCTCTTATTATGCAGAACAGTGCCACTATAATATTATGTGAAGCAGCGTTTTTAATCCAGATGACGTCATCGACTGCTGGTTTAATTTATAATTGAATACGGGTAACAGTGGTCGTAATGAAGTATTCGTAACTGAATTCAGTGCATGCACGACTGTAAATTACATCGATTGTAAAACCAGTTAATTTTATTTACTTATGCTATTCCGTGTCCTGTTTTTTTAATTGAAATTGTAATGTAACGAAACCAAATTATGAGTTCTGTTCTGTAGGATCTTTTTTAATCTCGCAAGAATTATTTATTTTTTTGGGATAAAAAGCCTGTTGTGTTAAGTCAGGTTATAAGCTATTTCTATTACAAATTTTAGCCAAATACGTCTAGTAGTTTTTGCATGAAAGAGTAAAAAACATTACACACAAACACACACACTCAAACACATAAATATAAACCTTCGTCTTTATAATGTTAGTGTGATTAATTAATTTACCCATGTACAAAATTGGATGTGTGAGTTAGTTTGTCATTATGATCTCTACTATTAGTAATTACAGACCAGAAAGGGTCTACGTCGCGCTACAGCGAATGCTACGTAGCTACATGGTGCTACGACACGTTAATATTATTTAGTGAAAGTGTTATTATGTATAAACATCCACCAATTTCCTATTGAATAAAAGAATAAATTGACGAACTAACACATCATTAGTACAGAATAAACAGCTAAGTTTTTGACTTTTGAAAACAAGATGCAAGTATCAACTAGTACCTAATATTTGCAGAAATTAGCTCTGGCAGTCAATTGCATATCAGTTGCACTGTATAAACACTCGTAGTAAGTAAATTTTAGCAACTTACCTTCGTAGTGGACACTTATTCATGGCTCCATATTTTAAGTAATAGGTTTAAAGCAAAATGTTAGTATTTTTCATTTTACTTAGCATTTTAATTCAAAACGACAATTTAAAAACCAAGCTCAAAGTAATAAAAAAAACTTAATAACATAATATTGACTTATAAATGGTAAAATTTCCAAATTCTTCCTATATTATATCCACATATAGAATAAAGAAGGCTATTCAGACCCGAGGGTCTTATTTCCCCGGTCTAATGATGTTGAACGATGCGACAGCCTCTGCATATTCAAGATAGCACCCGTCATTTTAAAAAAATGGCGGCCCTTTCACCTCCTTTTCATGTAAAGAACCCTTTCGTTTTCCAAAAAGGATATTACTTAGACGGTGGCTCGATAGCTATATTCGGCTATTCATGTTTGGTATAGCAAATATGTAGTTAGTTTTTTGAATTTACATAAAACCTCAACATATATAACCTACCTACTAAACTTTACATATATTTTTAAAATTCTACAAGTAGGCTAACGTTCGAAATTAATAATAATAAAAACAGTCTATCTGCAATCTGACGTTATGTTGCTTAGCAACATTGTTAAATTTTGTCAAAGAAGACCATACAATTATTGCTAAGTAATTTATCGACAGATAAGACAGAATGGATTATTAAGTATATTACTTCGGCCGTCACTAAAAATGTACAAGCATAGTTGTATTGAATTATATTTTCAAAAATAGCACTTAATACTAAAAAACAGTAAAACGGTATACAGTATTTACCTAAGTCCTAAGTAGGTAGCTACTTGAAAAAAGAAAGACGATTAAGATGAAACAAGTGAAAAAGCATTTATGTAACTTATTTTCACAAGAAAAATGCAACGACATTTTCTTCCAGATTTTACTTAGGTATATATTTTCTACTAATACAAAAAGCATAAGAATAAAAGTAGTTACTTCTATACTTTTCCTTTGTCGGGCTCCGAAGTCTTGGCAGGTACTTATAAAAGCTTGCAAAAGTTCGCCTCTCTGCACTGGCTGCGGCTCTACCTAATTTATGTAAATAGTTACTTGGGTATCTAATTATAATTACTAATTATTATGTTACTTAAGGGCCTGCGCACATATGGCGGAACGCAGCGCAGAGCATGCCCGCGAAGTTTTCTAATCGCATGACACATCACGCGAATTTCTACCAGAGAATGCGCGAGCACGCGCGGGACTGCGCGCGGATGCGCGAGTATCCGCACGGATGCACAATTGATTTTAGATATTATTTCAATGAGGATAATGTCGATAATATTTTGACTGTGAAAAATGCTCTGCGCTGCGCTCCGCCATATGTGCGCCGGCCCTTAATATGTTTTACCTATTACGCAAAGAGTGAAAACAGTTTGAGGAATAAAATTGTTTTATTTGTGTCAGTCTCAAAATTTAACTTAATGAACAATGACTAAACTAGTTCAACCAACTTCCAAGCTGTTTTGAGTAATATTTTCGACATCGTACTCTACTAGAAATTAAATGCAAAGCAACGTAACGTAGGCAAAAAACTGTAGTAAGCAGGAAATGGTATAGATATATTTATGAAAACTGAAAAGAGAAATGTAAAATAGTACATAGGTAATGCCTACAAAATATTTTTATCATTGGAAATTACCTTTTCTTTCACCATGCCAAGGTTATTATGATAACTTATAGAACGGAAAGATGATAATAATTTAGTGCACGACTCCTATTAAAATCAAAGACCAGCACGTGGAAATCATGGACCTAGTAGAAACTGGTAAAATATGGAAGTAGGTAGGTACATGAGGCTGTGCACAATTTATACTAGTTCTTATAAAATACAAACAAATCATTTTTCATAGATAAACTTATTTTGATTGCTATTAAATGTAGATTCTAGTTCTCATTCTAAGTTAGATGGTTTTTACGAGCTAACTTGGAGTGAAACGGCTTGCATTGTGCGAAGAAACACTTAACTGCTGGTATACTTGTAGTGTTGCTGGGAAGTTCCTGTTCGCGGTCAAGCTCAACATATAACTTTATGAAACTTTAAAGCCTCAGTTTTCAATTTGGTTTTTCTCCTATAGAAGTTGAATACTGAAATAAGAAAATACGATACCATCGCATTTTTTTTGCCTAAAGATATTTATTTTTAGCAGACTAGTTTAGAAACTATCTTGCTTCTGTGGCGTGTGAGAGATAAATCACTAATGGGTACAAACGTGAGACATAATTTTCACCTAGCTTTCGAGTATTTGAAGCACTTATAATGGTATCTTCTTTTGGCATGTTCCAGCATAAACATAAAATCTTCAAGTTTTCAAAAGAAACGAGAGCAAAACAGCTCTAAATATAGCATTTCACTTCAAAGTTTTAGTGCGTGCATTCAGAATACATATTTTTAAGCTCTCTGCCACAAGTAATGCAACTAAACGAGTATCAAAAACTTTGCGCTAAAGTTTCCCCCAAGTTCCTTGAAAAGCACCGTATGAATATTCACAAACGCCTGGGGATTACTCGCGTACACAAAACTGTTTTAACAAGCACATTAAGTGCTGTTATATGTATCTAGTTAAATTTTTATCTTAGAATTTTGAAAGTAGAGTGTAGCAAACACCATGTCGCATAATCTAACGCCGCAAATTGCATGGCTGAATACAATGATATTATTACCTACCTATATATGGGTGAGTTTTATTAAAATAGTCAAAGCGCGCACTTAAGTAGTCTACCACTGAACACCAATCTCAACCAACCTGATAGTAAACCCCAACCTTTGCACTACGGTTATCTTAACTGCTAGCACAAGTTTCACATCGAATTGAAGAAGAAACCAATCCTCGTCATGTTAGAAAACATTCAGATATTAGTAATAAACACTTCTTCTTATTAAATACAAGTCTTAAATTCCTTCCATAGATAAATGAATCCGCATTTCTCACAATTATTTATTTTACTTTGCACTAACTGACTCGCTCTACCAATTTTGTACTTATAGACTAAAAAGTATGTTAGTGCCTAATAATGACCTCCCGACCAAATTTTTGCCATGGTGTTAGGTAACTTAACATTATATAGCATCATATATACCATAAAATATTCTGATATTGATGGTGGAAAATTGAAAGATACGAATATAAGAGGTAAGCTCGAGCTTGATCATTATTTCAGCTGATTAACAAGTGTAAATTAAAAATTTATAACACCCCCGACGATCCAAAGTATTTGAGTTATCCAAAACATCATTTTCAAATAAATAATTATGTATTTAGGCAACGTCCATCTTGACAGCTTGACATTTGTCAATTGACATAATATTAAGAACCTAACGGTTATCTAACCTTCTTTTCTACAAGAAAACTAGAAAAGAGCTGATAACTCTTAAACGGCTGAACCAATTTTTTTGGATTATAGCTAAGAACACTCTCGATCAAGCCACCTTTCAAACAAAAAAAACTAAATTAAAATCGGTTCATTCGTTTAGGCGCTACGATGCCACAGACAGATACACAGATACACAGATACACAGATACACACGTCAAACTTATAACACCCCTCTTTTTGGGTCGGGGGTTAAAAACAACTAAGATGGATTTTTTCTACTCGGAAACCTCCTGATATTTATATTTCAGAATACTTGAATGATGGAAAGATGAGGTAGGGTACGCTTTTCTAGAAGATGCCTATTCATTACGATTTTAATCAGTATTGTCTAAATTATTTGAATGACGCATTAGAGTATACCTACTATACATAGTAACTAAAGTGCTGTGTAACTTAGACATTAACTTACAACGCAATTCACAGGTAGAGTATAAAAGCAACGTTAAATAGCTCCCAAGTGTGTTCTTAGTCTAGCGTTCTAAACCAGAATACCAACATCTTGGAACAAATTCTAGATTTTTTGAGGAGTAACTTTCGCGAAAATTGCCTAGTACCTACATTGTCTTCAATATGAAGCCATAGGATCCCTGTACCCATTTTGCTTTTGTAAAATTTCCTCTGTTTACCGATATTCGCAATAAAGGAGTTCGATTTGATTTCAAACCTAATAAGTACCTAAACAGAATAATTTTCAAGTATTTCGCCAGACAAAAGGCAACAAAGTTTAATCTATTATTTACCTACAGTCCTAAGATGAATCCGAAGAAATGTAAAATACGACCTGGCTGCCATCTTGAATGCAAATAAGCATTTGAAACGCCCTTACAATGTTGAGACGCAGTTTATTAGACTTGTTCGAGCGTAATCCCGCGGTTTGGAAAACTTTGTACGCACTAGATACCTACTATTATTGCTGAGGGGGATGAGTCATATTATGACGAAATTGAGTATTTAGTAAGGCGTGCTTTCCGTTTGAAGCGGAGAAACACATCTCGTGTTCAGTGGGCCATTCAGATTTTTAAAAGATGACCAAGATGACATGATAATTTTTCACATCATCTGTTAAAAAACCTGATTGGTCGACTGAAAACATCTACTCTCCGCCCCGCTTAGGTGGGAACCGGACCTGTAAATCCCTCCACCTCCCCCCATCTTAGCCTATCTCCCCTTCACCTCCCGCCTGCCTTTCCCCATCTCTCCCCCCCTCATCTACCACATCTCTCCCAACTCCCCTCAACCTCCTTCCATCTCGCTCACCTCCTCCCACATCCTTCAACCTCCCCCCACCTCCCCGCACTTTCCCTCTACTTCCCCCCATCCTTTTACTTTGCTTTTTAATGGTTTGGAAAAAAATATTAAATCAAATCAGTCTAAAAAACTGAAATTCTGATGAAGTCTTCCAAAAACTGCAGTCGTAAAGTGAAGTTAGTCGTTGCGGCTCACCGCGGGGGAAACTTCCCGCAGTACATACAACAAGTGAATCTGCAGTTAAGTGTTTATTCCGCACGTTGCAAGCCGTTCCATTCCAACTTGGCCCATAAAACAGGTCTGACTAGTGCATTCTCTACTATTATAATTATTACATTTGATGTAATTTTGGTCATAATGTTCGCTTTCAATTAAAATAATAGGGATCATAATAGTGGGGGACATAAGTTAAAATATTGATTCAAAAATAAAGGCGCTCGTAGCTAGATCTCCACGTCTCATTCATAATTGCTAAGGGTCATTACTTCTTTCATAGTGGAATTTTCTTGAGTTAATAATGAGATGGTACCCTTGAAGGAATAAAATAAGTCATGAGTACTTTATCAATTGATATATGTAATAATTAAACAATGTCGCAATTAAACCACACACATAATATTATCACTGATGAATAATCTAAGCAGATTTCAAGCTTCCTGAGACCAGCCACGCTGTAGCCTCAGCAACTTGAATATAGACGTGTAATCCGAGTAAAATACATATAATTAAGTAAATGTTGCCCGCGTCTTCGTCCGTGTAAGTTTTAGTTTTTTTTTTTAATCCATGAGAGCTGCATTTTGCCGAAAAAAAAGTAACCTAGGTTTATCCGTCACCGAGTTACAAGCTATTCGTGTGTCATGTCAAAAACGGGGATCGGCCCTGAAAAGTTAGCAGACATAATGTAGACATACACTTTCGTATTTATAATAGAAGTATTAACGAATATGGTACAGGTACATATTGATACAAAAGTACATACCGATTATATTAATACATACAAAAGTACATATATTTTTTTTTACTTCTTACAATAAAATAGGGATACAAAATAAAACAATGCTTGAAACAATGGAATTTAATAGCAGGAACGTTTTATCACCAAAAGGGGATAAGAATAAAAAGGTCAGTTTAGGAGATTAGAGACTCTTAAGAAAAGCTGTAAATGTAATTAGATTTTCAGCAGTACAAAGACGAAAGCAGACTTTAGATTTACTGTACTGAGTAGCTTTTTATCGTAAGCCCGGAAGAGATAATGTGCCTGTAGCTTAGCCTTTGGATTAATAAACGGGCTTCCGAATTAAAACGAAAATACGAAAAAATTATATACTAGTTAAGGCCCGTCACTTCGTCTGATTTTCCGGCATAAATCGTAGCCTATGTCACTCTCCGGCTCCTCAACTATACTCATGCAAAACAATCTTGTCGATCTAAAGCTCTGTTGCAGCGTGTCTGGTGAAGGACAAACCAAACAAACAAACACACTTCCGCATTCGTAATATTAGTATGATTATTATAGATTATACACAATACTGTGGATAATTCTATTGTAAGCGATCTTTATACTTAAAGGATCTAATTGCGGATTCATATAGAAGTATCGAAGGTGGCGCACACCTAGTATGAACACAGCGAAGATATAGGTACCTACTTCTATCGTATATTACCACGCATAAAATGCACACAGTCTGCATGATTGAATTCAGCTAACATTTTATTAGATCCATCTGTGGCAAAGCATTTAAACTTAAATATTATTTAGCCGTATATCTCAAAATACCGTGCAAAGTATGAAATTGAAAATGTGATCTATTGGTACATTCAATTTGATACGGCAAAAGTGCTCCGAATGTGGAACGTGACGTAAAGAGAGGGCGACAAATTTTAACCAGAATAAAATATTTTACACCTAAAAATATCTTAAAATCTATAAATATACTAGAACAAGCCACATGATCTAAAAAGGTGAGATTTTGTATCTACCTAGTTACATTCCATATCGTAGTAGACGTTGATGAAGAAGACTGAAGAAAAGATTTTGAGATACTTATTCTAATCTTTAAAAACTTAAATCCACGCAGCTAAAGTTGCAAGGAAAGACTAGCCAATTAATTAAATTCTATTTCATCATCACCATCATCTCATCTTGTGGATGACTAGCGCTGAACATAGGCTTTCCCAAAGAGCGCCTCCAAACCCGGTATTCAGCCTCCCACAACCAGTCATTTCCTGCCACTCTCTTTTGGTCCATTTTGTTCAAAGGCGCTCCACATTACGCTCACTTGATCGTGGAACTCTGGAACTTTCCAATTCAAGCGGCCATCGCCCCTACGGCAAGCATGGCCTGCCCACTGCAATTTCAACTTGCTAATAGTTTGGGCTATGTCGGTGATCTTGGTTCTCCTACGGATCATTTTATTTCGAATACCTTCAAAGGGACTTCTAATATCCCTTCCATAGCTCGCTGAGCGAATTTAAATTCGTAGATCAAGCCCTTTATCAATGCCCGCATTTCAGCGCCATTTCTATTTAATACATTATACATACCTAGTATGAAAAGAGTTTGGGAAGTACTTAACTGCATATTGGTAGGTATCAGAGTCGTTTAATTACTATCAAGAGAGCTTGCTCAGTTAGCGTAGAATGAACGCAGCGCAAACGCTTTAGAACAGCTTCGTATACTTGGTACTTCTTGCTAACGTGTTCGGGACGCGTTCATGAATGCAAATCAGCTCCGTAATACATTAAAGAAACTCCTCGGATAAAAAGATAAAATTTTACAAAGAACGTAATGAATACCTTATCATTCACTAGGAAATCTTATAGGAAGAGCCTTACAATTAGTCTCGTTTTGTAGGAAAACCTCAGACCGGAAGTGAACTATGAAACACGTCCTGCACTAGGCCGAAACTGTTTTATGCTTATCTATGATATAATTACTATCATAATATGTGACGTTGAATGAAATCAAGAGTGAACCACTCGGAATGGCACAACACCGTAAACGTCCTCTGCCCCATCAGAAAGCTCAAAATGTTATGATCAGTTGATTACACCTGACAAAAAAAAGTTGTTGAAAAAAACGCTTAAACCACTCATATTAACTTATAAGTAATCGAGCTATAACCGCTTAAAAACTCACAGACATAAAATACTTTGACAGACACACAAACGATAGTTATACAAAAATGCTATTTCATATCGGAAAATGCTCCTACATTATTCAAAAAACATTTCAATTTAGTGGAGCAGCCTCGCTAACAAAGTGGAGCGATAAATCTAATATTGTCTGTAAAGACAATATATTGTCCGAGCGGATGCTATGACAGCACAGCGCTGTCCACCAATGTGTTGAGCTAATGTAATATTCATAATAAATGTTAGTCGTTCTAATAGAATACACTATTATTGGTAAACATATTTTATTCAACGATGACTCCTCTTATAGCGTGATCCCGGCTTTAACTGGGTTTGTTAATTTTAATTGTTATTGACAGGCTACACGTTGTTTACATGGAGACACTACCATCTAACCTCCACAATCGTTTCACGGTAAACAGGAAGTACCTAAGGTTTAGATAAATTATATTTCCTCTAAAAAGTTAGGATGGAGAGAGCTATGTTTGGAGTTTCTATACGATTAGAAATGTCCGGAGGTCTGTAGGAGAACTAGAGTAACCGACACAGTTCAATGATTTGCGAAGCTGAAGTGGCATGTAGTTTGAAAAGTCAATAGACCTTGGTCCCAAGATACTAAAATGGTAACCTCGCGCCGTAAAAAGCACCAGATGGAGGAAAGACATGAAATAAGTCGCAGGGAGCCATTGGGATCAGGCGGCGCAAGATCGTGGCGCGTGGAAGACCCTAAAAAGTCTTATGCTTCTTTTGGGGACAACAAGACGTCTATTGGTTGATGATGATGATGATGAGCAAATCGCATTGCAACGATTGCCGTGGCATCAACATATTATTGCATGTCTAAAGTCAAGTAGTCCATGCCATTTTCTTACAACGGTGTATTCTTTTAGCACTCACATAAAGCTGGGTTGGGCAAATTAGGTAGATAGGCATATAAAGGTCGGTAAACTATATGATGCCCATTAGAGGCTGCGGTTTCTCGGAGGGCAGTGATATAGAGACGAGTAAAGATACTGTCTCGCCCGCATTAAACCAATGTGGCGAATTAACGGTCAGAACCCTACGACGGCATTTATTGGACACTTTCAGTTATTTACGGTATTTTTTTCACTAACTTTAATCTGATTAGGGCTCCCATGAATTTTAATGTGCTTGGAAAAACACTGGGCTTATTTATCGCAAAAGGACTTTTAAAAGAAAGGATTGAAAATAAAACGAGGATGGGAAACGACTGAATTGATAAGAGTAGAGTTATTGCTGGTGTACATTTACACTTGTATTCACGAAGTCTCATAGTCTTGAACGCAGTATAGATACAACCAATCAGATTACTGCGTCACGTCAATTTTCAATAATCTGATTGGTGGAATCCACACTATGCGTTTGAGCTCACTGAGAAACCTCATAGTAATGAGTGTGAATACTGGTGTTAGTGTGCTTACAGACGAGCGGCAGCATTTCGTCAGCAACCACCGACCTGCGTCGATGGCAGCCACCAGTGTGTCAACGGCCGCCATAGATATGTACAGCAGCGCCTGATACGCGACTACAGCTGTAAGCACAAGCAACTATATTGCTAAAAAGCCATAATCGTATTTAACAAAAAAATATGAATATCCTGAGACAAATAAGGTGTGACACAATAATCACCATTAAAAATTCAGTACAGAATATTTTGCAGCTCAGTCGCTTCGCACCGCACCGCGCATGCAAATAAATCGGCTGCGAAATAGACCCGGTAAAACAGATATACTCGGACTCCTCGCATGAAACAAACAGGCGAGGTTTATGCAAATTGGGCTCCTTTGTATTTCGCCGGATTAAAATATAGCGGGAATTAGTTCCGTGTCAGATATCCGACTGCGGTCCACTTGATTTTATTGCTCACTACTTTATTTGAAATGTGGCCTTAATCTATCTGCTTTCTCTATCTAAGGAAATGTTTATTTTGAACCAAACAAAGCGGTGTTATACCTAAACAGTCGTGTAAATGCTTTTATGAAATCAGCCGTTACGTAGGCACCTAACTATGTGAATTTTGAATAAAAAATTCTTATGTATCTAAGCTATACATATAAAATACTTGCATTAAAGCATGATATTATGGCATGTAAATTGATAAAATCGCTACCCATGTTATAAAATAATGCGAATGTGTGGTTGTTTGTTGATTTGTCCTTCATGCACGCTGCAACGGAGCAACAGATCTGCATGATTTTTTGCATGGATATAGTTGAACACCTGGAGAGTGACACAGATTACTTTTATTCCGGAAAATCAAAGAGTTCCCACAGTTAGTAATAAACATTACGGTTGGAAATAATATTTATTATAAAATTGGCGGGGAAAATATTTAGTTAGATTCATTCACCATATTATTAAGTTTTTTTCACCAAAGTAAGAATAAAGATATATTCACAATAATTTAAGATATTTGATATTATTTGTATCCTAAAAAAATATCTTCTAGTTAGTAGTGATTACGCGTAACTCGTAAGAACGAAAGTCTCAAAAAGTAGAGCATAAATAATCAAATCAAAAACAGGAAAAATCTTCGATGAAGAAACTATTTAATGCCCCTTCTTCTTGAGTATACATAAAAAGTTCATTGTTCTCGAGTCATGCCGGTAAAATAAGTTTGCTAGCGGCGTCGTCTTGTCTGGGTTTCATAGAGACATATTATTGATGGTGTAATTCACCGTATAAATAACCCATTTAATTATCCTGAGTAGCGCTCAGTGTCGCTTGATAACATTATGTTCGCTAATACGATAAAACTTTATGTGCTAGACTTGTTCAGTATTCTATCCCACTTCCTGCTGACATTATAAAGTTGGTTTCTTGGTTAGTCCTTCAATCGCGTCGCAATGGAGCAATGAATTGACTGGATTTTTGCTCCTGATGTTTGCTTTTTGATCCTGGAAAATCAAAGATTTTCTACGGGATTTCCAAAAATCTACATCGTCGGGGTTTTTTTTAAATTTTGAGTTATCAATTTATGTTTAAGATATAAGGAATGCGGTGCAGTTAGGTTGAAAATAAATAAACAAAAGTTGTGTAACCAGCTTTTCGTAGTGAAATGCTTGAAAATAACATTTGTAGGTTAGAATAAGTAAACAGAATAAATTAGAATAGAAAGTCCTGCCAAATCGGCGGCCTCCCTGGCACAGTGGTTAAACACTGGTCTTATAAGTAGGAGGTCCAGGATTCGATTCCTGGCCGGGGTCTGGAATTTTATAATTTCTAAATTTCCGGTCTAGTCTGGTGGGAGGCTTCAGCCGTTGCTAGTTACCATCCTACCGGCAAAGCCGTGACGCCAAACGATTTAGCGTTTTGGTATGATGCCGTGTAGAAACTAGAGGTATGGGTTTAATGAAAACTGCCATACCCATTCCAGGTTGAGCCCGCTTCCATCTAAGACTGCATCATGACTTACCACCAGGTGAGAATGGATCACCTATCTGAATAAAAAATACTACTATACAATAAATACAGCCGCTTCGCGTATAGATAAATTTTATACAAATACAATATAGTCGCGGTGCAGCGAATATGCCTCTCGAATGAAACAAACAGGTCGAGGCTTATGCAAATTAGGTCTTCTTTGTATTTTTCCGGATTAAAATATAGCGCGAATTAGTTACGTGTCAGATATCAGACCGCAGTTTCATTATCATCATGATCAACCGATCGCCGGCCAGCTATGGAGCACGGGTCTCCTCTCGTGAGAATGAGAAGGGTTTGGCCATAGTCCACCAAGGTGGCCAAGCGTGGATTGGCAGACTTCACACACCTTTGAGAAAGTTATGGAGAACGCTCAGGCATGCAGGTTTCCGCGACGTTTTCCTTCCTTCAAAGCGAGTGATATTTAATTTCTTAAAACACACATAATTCCGAAAAGTTAGAGGTGCGTGCCCGGAATCGAACCACCGACTTCCCGAAGGAGGCGGATGTCCTAACCACTAGGCTATCATGGCTCTACCACGATTAACTTGATTTTTATTTTTATGTATCTATGATATATACCTATGTAAGTATATCATTTATCTATGGTACCTATACTTATAACCACTTACTTAAAATAGAGTCTTATAACTTGACGCCTTCGTCTACATCTATGGCATTGTAATTTATTCTTGAGATTTGTTACACTGTCAATATTATCACACCATACGCGATATCATTATCCTGTATTCAGAACATATTAATGGTTTGGCAGTATCATAATGTAGGTAGGTATCTGGATGTTCTTGAAATCCTGCGATACCAGATCGCGATACGGTATTTATTGATAGTGTAACACCCACTTACCACACTAAAAGGAGTATCAATATCAATACGATTATTTTTAATTAGAAGGTGGGTTTACTCTCCTTTGAATAGACTGATATTTATATACGGTCTCTTTGCTAAAAATACTAGACACGACTATACACATATTATAGACTATTTTCTTGGAGAAGACTTAAAGTCCAGTTACATGTCAGGTGGTTAAAGTTACGTTACCGTTACCGTTAAACTTTGACCAACGAAGAAAGAAGCTTGAACCAAAACGACTTGCATAAGTACGAGCTTTTTGATTTTGAACCAAGTTTTACCTTTAACCGTAATAATGGACGTAAGAATAGGTAGATTCTAAGTAATGAAAATCTTTTTTTTTTTCAACGCCCGACATACCTACTCGTAGATCTAAGTTGAATCTAGCTTGAACTTCAATGCTCAAAGTTTCTGATACGAACTTCTAATGCGTGGAATGCCCTTCTGGGCTCTGGCATCCTTATCTGACATCATTATCTTCAAGGCAAGAATGAAAAGGCATCTCCTGTGCACTCCAATCTAGACCTCATCATTGCTTTTTATCGAGCATGATTGACGTCAAGCTTAGCTTATCTTGCAAAACTTATTTAAATTCTAAGCTAAAGTATAAACCTGAGTGTATAAACCAAAACATAGTTAAGTACCTACCTACTTCCAGAATAATCACTAAAGCCAAAAGCATTACTTAGACAACTTCCCCGATGAAGTTTATTGGTATTGTTACCATAATGGCGTTAAAATTATTTAAGGGTTCGATAAAGTTTAACAACCCAACGATATTGACTTTCCGACGCTAATATAATCCCTGTGCGCCGATCGCATCTTATAATAATCTCATTGACTTCTCGGCTATCGATATTTTTAGTACCGTGTTGAAAATTACCCAGAAAATTATCTCTGTAAGTAGCTTTCACCAAAAATTATTCCTTAAGATTTTAGCTCCGAAATTTATATTACTTTCAACTCAATGTTTGTGTAACGTACGTTAATACTTACCTACAGTTAAGAGATAGAACAGCTGTAGAGTAGGTAAAATATTAATGAATAAATAACAGAAGCAACAAAAAAAAATAGCAGAAACAACAAATAATAAAATAACAGAGACAACATAAAAATTAAATAACTAAACAACAAAAGAACACTATAATGACGGAAAAAAATATTAATTAAAAATATAATTAAAAGGTGGTAAAATTAAAAACAATAGAAAAAGGATTTTTATGCGTCATAATATTACCATGATATGCCTCGTATTATAAGTTCAGATAAAAATGCTCCAAAAATAATTTTCCAATATGTTTTCAAACAACACCACCCATGGGAGTGTGTTTATGCTACCTAGTTAACCAAAAAATAAATTCATCACACATAACGAGCACCGAACTGAAAGCAATCCTTTTAACGGTTTTATCGTGAAATCTCTATAGAAACATAAACAACTTTATATTATCCAAACCAGAGAACTTTATATCATCCAAATCATTCTATTCTTTAGATATAATCTGGTACTAACTACATACTAAATATAACAAATCGTGTAATACTAATAATAGAAAACCATAATATAGAAGAATACTTTCTTAATAATCTTCTTTATAATCTTCAGGTGATATAATTCCTATGTGATTTGATTCAATTAAGATCCAGGTGATCAAAGTGGAATAAACCAGTTTGTAGGCAGATATATTCCACTTTGATGCCCTGGGTCATGGGTGTTAAAGTGGAAATAAATCACTGAAGATTAGTGGAGCTGTCAGTGTTTCATAGGTATTTATCAGTCTTACTAATTTTGGTAGAATTTCGTAGTTTAAATAAAATACTCTTGAATTTCAAGGTGTTAGATCAATCCTTAGTTTATGGTTAAGATGTTCAATTAACTTTAAAGCGTTTTCAAATTTTAAGGCGCTCTATAAAATTCTATTTTACTTATATTTTCTATTGTAGAGTATTTAAAATGTAGAGTATTACTCTAAAATTTCAGCGTTCTTAGATTTTAGGGATTTCTTAAATTATTAATCGCTGTTAACCATGAAATGTCAAAGGACTGAGGTGATTAAGAGGGCTCTCTCCGTCACTCGTTTCATACAATCGTAGTTCCAATTTCATTTGAATATTAAGCAACCAAAGTCCATGAAATTTCGCAGACATATTCTAGAAACTAATATCTGTGTCTGTGGTTTTCCAGATTTCTGTTAAAATATTCGGTTTCAAAGTTACGCGGTCTTAAAAAATTTCATACAAATCTTTGAGCCCCTGTAATTTTAAAAGTCCATATGTTTAGAAAAATCTAAAACACCACAGACACAGATAATTAGTTTCTAGAATATTTCTGCAAAATTTTATGGACTTTGGTTGCTTAATATTCAAATGAAATTGGAACTACGATTGTATGAAACGAGTGACGGAGAGAGCCCTGTTAAGTGATGTGATCAAAATAGAAGCTTCATTTAATCATAAGAGATCGCTTTTACTTCGTGATAAGGCAGTTTGCCCTTCTTAGGGCTAATTATCATAATTTACTCGTACCTAGCCTACCCGTAAAATTAGACTATTTTTGCGACCTAGCTCGCTAGGATTTTCGAGAATTCCAATGTAATTTCTCAAAATCTCTTCTTCGTGGGTATGCAACTTGCCAAATCCTAAACTTCTATAGATTCGGCATTTTTGGTTAGATTAGTTTCACTTTTTGTGTACATTGTGATCATAATCAAATCAAAATATTTTTATTCAATTAAACTTTACAAGTACTTTTGAATCGTCAAATGCATATAACACTGCTTCGGAAAGCCTATCCTACCGAGAAGAACCAGCAAGAAACTTGGCAGTTGCTCTTTTCAAAGATTTTACAATATTAGGCCATGTCTAAAAGTAATTGAAGTGCCGCGCATTGCTGGAGCGATTTGCAGGTCAAATCCACGCTCTTTTATCATTTACATAATCTGCGATTTATAATATGCTTTTTTCAAGAGCATAATTTTAAAACACTTTTTAAGCCTGTGTAAAGGCAAGTCCAAACTTGGGTGCGAAATTTTGTTATAAAAGATTATCTATACCCATTCCCAGGAGTCGCAAACCTGATTGCGTAATTATTTTCATATCTCAATAGTTAACTACGGTCTAAAAATTTATTGTTAATTAGGAAGGTGGAGGAAAGGTTTTCAGAACTGATATCTTAATTTTTCACTTAAACACCGCCAGGGGAGCTTCATAATACCTATTGAGGAAGCTTCCGAAAAAATATGATAGTAATTTTCTAAGCTACTTGTTTAATTTTTTTTTGAGTAATAAAAGTATAAATAAGATCTATTTGCTTTAGTACATAATACATCCATAAATCCATCCATTGTTCTCCAAAAAAAATCATTCAGTTACAGAAACAGGAGATAATATATCAAAACGGATAAGCAGAAAAAACAAAACTTTGAACGTAAGTAGTGTAAAGAATACTTAGAAGATTGCATGGAAAGCGAAAACTAAAGCCAAACAAACAACACTAAACAAGCAGTTAGCGTTTGTGAGAAGCGTGAATGGATGGCGACGCATTTCTCTCGATAAAGTCCTTTTCGCTACAGCAATAAAACATTCATGAATTCAGATTTTTATACAGCTCCAATAAAAAGGAAAATAGGGAGATTGCCTTCGCAAATTCTCATAGGTAACTATCGATAATTAATTATTACCTTAACCAAGCATTTATTAAAGATTATAAAAATAATAATAATTTATGATGTTTTCTTAGTAATACCTTTGAAAATAATATTAAGTATAAAAGTTTTCAAAACTCATATGTTAGGTACTTTTATGTATAAATAATGTGTAAATTGCAGAAGTGATTGCTTAGGTTACGCAGATATTTATTAATAGGTACCTATTCATTATCTCAACCGCAGAATTAGGAATAATATAAATTCTTATTAGGATTTCTGTGATATCAACCCATCTCCGGTCAATTATCAAAAGTTGACCACGGCATCATAAAGAGGCTATTAGTGAACAGTGATGATGGTGGTGTTGTGTGGTGGTGATAGGGTTATAAGTATAAAGGGTTTAAAATCACTTCAAATAGGATACTAGGGGTGACTTAGGGTCCGTATCCAATTTTTTTTGGAAAGGTCCACCATATCACAACCCACCATATTTTTCAAACATACTTTTGAAGCTTATGCAAAATGTTAAGTAGATTGTATGTATGTATAGGTACCTACTGTGATTAGCCCGATTGACTATTATTTAACATAAAACTATATTTACTAAAAGTTTAGATGGCGGAACTGATTGCAGTTACAAAACTTCTACCATTCAGTTATAATAGTGAAGGCTAACGAGTGGATATTGGATACCTTTCATTTTGATTAGATACAGAGTACAGACCGCGTGTCCACTTTTGTCACTTTCGGCTTTGGTAACAAACAAGCTCTGTGTTTCGAATACTAAGCCTAATTAGACAGTATTTTGTCTAAACAAGTATTACTCTAAGTTAGTAATAGACATTGTATCTGTACCTAGACCTACGTGTTTGGCGACGCGTAGGTATTAACTTTATCTAATTGCTATGATTACTTTAAAAACAACAAAAGTAATATAATAATAGAATGAATAGGTATTTTTTATTGTTTGAGGAAAAATAATATGTATGTTAATCTGGCTTTGTGATCGCATCAGAAGGGATCACCCACAACACGTACAGGCGCAGGAGTAGCTAGAGCCGATAAAGCCGCAAGAGATGCCCGCAACCCATTTTTACCCGACTGCGGCAATGCCAAAAGGATGGGTTATGATTTTTTTTATAGCAGTCTATATATGTATGTGGTTATGTATGTTTGTATCCAGATTCTGTGTGTTCCACCGTAGCGCCTAAACTACTTGGCCGATTTTGATGAATGAGGTGTCAATCGATTCGTCGTAAAGGTCCAGGTGACATAGGCTACACTTTATACGAAAAAATTGACCTAACGGTTGTTACACGTAAAAAAGTGGCGTCTCCAAAATTTTTTTTGCTATTTTATCGAGTGGGATGTCAAATGAAAAAGGAAAAAATGAGTTCATAAATGTAAATGTACTACAACATTAAAATATACCAAGCGACGGAAAAACAATTTTGCTATAATATTTCAGCGTTTATTAAGACAATCGCAGTCGGGTTTTAGTTTTCAACTTTATTCAATAGTGAAAATACGTGTGATAGATGGGCGGCTTTTGCAGAGCCCTGTGCATATATTAACCCGTTGCACTTGGTGAATGCACACTGCACAGGATCCCTTAGTAAACATTTGCCGACTTAATTAATTGTGGGATTTAATAGGTACAAACATCAAAGGAGCTTGGCGCAATTTGAAGACAGCGTTCACATGCAGCCCGGGAGTCTCCGAAAGCCTTTGGCTATTGTGTACTGAAGCAGTTATAAAATCATTTGAAATCTCAACTACAAATATCGATAAATTGTAAAAGCAGGTTAGGATTTTTGACAGTGTATCAAGAAATCAATCTATTGTACTGGTAGTCGTATCTACTTAATTATTATGTTATTCTAGTAGTTAATCTGCTCAATTGCGTGTCACTGTCCTCTATTGAGATCATAGTTTCGAGGCCAAGACTAAAACAAGTTTCTGGAAAGATTCCCGGCGCCACCTTGTCTGGTTCCATGAAAATGATATTGTTAAGCTCTCTTTGCATTCGTTGAAATAAGTATAATATACTATAAGAAAATACTTTGCATTCGTTGAAATTACTAAAATATACTATAAGTAAATTGTTTCAAATTAGCTTGAATATTTTAAGCTAAAACGGCTCTTTAAACGAGAAAGGTGAAAACATAGTATTAGTTTAGTAAAAGATACACGGCTTTTTAAAATTTTACACATTGTTCAAATGGCTTTTACTAGTTCTATATGTGTAGAAGTGTTATGTATTTTTTTTAAAGTGGCAATGTAGGAGAACTACATAATATGTAACGTTAAATTCTCTGTCTGGATCATTATAAAAGATAGGCATTAAAATTGAAAATGGGTAGTTAGGAGTTTAGGTATTAGTATCGATCGAACAGCGGCGACGTGTTTATTTACCTACTAGTTAGGTACAAAGTTTTTCTATATACTCCTCCTTGACCTCCCTGACGCAATGGCAAACAATGGTTAGTAGGTAAGTAGGTACGTTCTTACTCTACCTTATAAAATATCCATACTAATATTGTCTGTCTGTCTGTCTGCTACCTTTTCACGGCCCAACAGTTTAGCCGATTCTGACGAAATTTGGTACAGGGTTAGCTTATATCTCGGTGACGGACATAGGCTACTTTTAATCCTGGAAAATCAAAGAGTTCCCACGGGATTCCTAAAAACCCATCCGCTTAACCGAATTGTATAAAATTTGGTACTGAGGTAGCTAGCGCCCCTGTAATTGACATAGGCATTTTATCCCGGAAAATCAAACAGTTCCCACGGGATTTTCAAAAACCTAAATCCACGCGGACGAAGTCGCGGGCATCCTCTAGTAATGTATAACTAAGAAAAAATCAATTAAGTTGGTATATCTAAAATATTATATTTTAAATATTTTGTACAATAGGTACTGCGTAAAATCAATGTATAAAAGAATATCTAAAACACATATGTACATAATATTTTTAAAACATCTTTCAACAAACAAGTAAAATGCATCAGCGACAGGACATAGTTTTACGTTGCAAACTTGCATTTTTCCTTAGAAATCCAAACGACACAGTAGTATACGCAGTTAGTGTCCGTGACGAGTGTGAATGGATAGCGACGTATTTTTCTTCCAAAGTTCTTCCTGATAAAATATTCGTTTTGAATGTTTTAGGTGTTTCAAAAACTTTTAAAGTTCAAAGTTCATACCACAACACTTCTCTCTCATATTTATAGGCGAACTGATGCTCTTCATTGTTATATTGGTGACGCATTGAAATGTTCTATTCTCCTAAGTCTAATCTATCTAGATGAAAGCTAAAAAAACACAGTAAACCCTTTTAAACAAAAATAAAACCAAAAATTTACTAATACCATTAAGTACTATGTAGATTTGCGTACTTAAATACTAATGTTTTCTGTTAATTTTATATAATCCTGTAAAAAATATTAAAGCAATATGTAGCCCAAATAAATATGAGTACGTACCTACATGATTTATCGAAACAGACTTTTTTGCGCAAAATTTTATATAGGTAATATAATAAAAGTTTATTAACACCGAGTGAAATTTAAAACTATATTATGATTTTTATCTGCCAGTGAAAAAGTCCACCTGCAGCCAAAAATGTAATATCAACAACCTCATATATCTGAATGAAAATATGAATTTTCACTAGCTAAAACAAATACGTGACGTAGTAATCACCATTAAAATTTTCAGCACAGACTGTTTACAGCCACTCACGTCCGCGTCGCATCGCGCATACAAATAAATCGGGTACAAAATAGTCCCGGCAAAGCGGATATACTCGTACTACTCGCATGAAACAAACAGGCGAGGTTTATGCAAATTGAGCTCTTTTGTACTTTAACGGACTTAAATATAGTGCAAATTAGGTTCGTGTCAGATTCCGGCTGCTTTTCTATTAGTTATTTGAAACAGTTTTCTATCAATGTTTAAGAACCATTGGACTAACTCTTGCTCCACTCATTTTATGAGTCACTAGCGGCCCACCCTGGCTTTGCATGGGTAGCCTGAGAGGAACTCTTCTACTTTACATTGTTTTCATATAACTTTGTTAACTATTTTTTAAGACATATCAAGTAAACCTAAGTGGTTTTTTGTTGTGTCAAAAACAGTCTTCCCAAACATTCCATATTTGATAATTTAAAAAAAAAATATTACGGAAGATCTCAGATGGAACAATTCATAATTTGATATTAGCACTCCGACTTCAAACAGTTTTTCTGTACATACGCTTATAGTATTTTTCTAAAGCTCGCAAAGAAAGTGAGCCTACGAGGCCTGTGGATCAGGTATGGAGACGCTATCTTGTATGAATTTTGATGTCTATAATTATCTAATTATTATGTACCTTATTACTACATATATTATAAATACTTACATTATACTTACATATTATTAGATGTACTTGATTTATTACAAAGATAACTGAAGAAATGTTATAGTTATAGTTTCGATAGTTACCTATGACTTACAAGTAGATACATTTAATTAATAAAGAAAATATTGTATTGTATTATATTTTGAAGATTTAACAACGCATCTTCTTACAATAAGCTCATCGCGTTCCGTTATTTTTAGTCAGGTACCTATATAAAAATGTCTAAAAATAACTCCTATGAAAGGATTCTTTTACTCCCGACTTTTCAGTATTCTTCAGCTTAATTTAGTCAGACTATTCATATCTACAACAATGAAATTAGAGTCATAATGTTTAAATAAGTAAATTTTTGTAAGTAACACTAGATGATGCTCGCAACTTCGTCCGCGTGGATTTTGGTTTTTGAAAAATCCTGTGAGAACTCTTTCCTCTAACTTTTTATTTGGGATAAAAACTTAGAGGCTGGGCCAGTGGATGCAAGCTACCTTTGTATCAAAAAGATAATACCCGCGAATTTTGCCAGAAGTATTTAGGTTTTTTTAAATCTCTGGGGAACTCTTTGATTTTCCGCAACCAAAAGTAGTCTATGTCCGTCCTTGGGATGCAAGCCTTCCTGGTACCAAACGTCAAAATCATTGAAACCGAAAAGCAAGCGAACAAACAGACAAAAATACTTTTGCACTTATAATATTAAGTATGGATTATGCAAGATCTTCCAAAGAATGTTACCCTAACATCTAAATCTACTTAACTAGGTAAGTGCACCGATGACACAAGCGAAAAAAATAAACCCGGTTTTCCAATTTATGTGAAAAAATATACGTATTTCCAAAACTCACGAAGCTTTTGAGTTAGGTCGTCCAACACCCATAGACATAGATAGGTACCTCCTTTTTTGCAACGCTTGTACACTCGAGTTTAGTAACAAACAAGCTCGGTGTGTGATTGGAATACAAATTCTCTGAAAATTCTTTGTTTTAAAAGAACTAACCAACTGGACTCGACTTTTTCACTACGCGGTTTCATCACATGGAATTCGTTTACCAAAAGAAGCTTTCTTTATTAGATTGAATAAACAAAACATAATATCTGGATAGATTTTCTTTGTTTTACACACATTTTATTGTTTGACTAGCTCATGCCCACGACTTCATCTGCGTGGACAATACTTTCAACGAATTTAAACTATTTTACCCCCTTAGACGTTAAATTTTAAAAATCCTTCCTTATTGGATATCTACGTCATTATAGTTATCTGCGCGCCCAGTCCATTCCGTCCAACAACCCTTTCTTAGCGGATGTCTATGTCACAAGAGCTATCTGCATGCTACACAGTCCGACCCTTCCAGTAGTTTGAGCTGTAGGTACGATGATAAATCAGTCAGTCAGTCAGTCATCTTTCGTTTTTATTTATTTATATAAAAGCCGATTTCAATCGGAACCCTCGTAACTTTAATTTCAAAAAATTGTCACCATTATTCAACAGTTAACAGTCAAAAAGTATCAAATTAAATGGCGTGGACTTTTGAATGTTGTGATACAAACATTTTCAAGAAATTCAAACTATTCCAAAAAAAATTATAAACTTATAAGACTGAATAAATCGTAATTTTTCGTACAGTCCTTACAAAAATAACATGCAGTTTGTGTCCGTGACGAGGGAAGATGCAACCAGCGCTAACTTTCCAAGCTTATACTTCCCTGGTATAAAATATTCATAAATTCTGAACGTCACTTGACACTTTTTCCTACAGGTAACCAAAATAACGGCTTTGCATAAGAAATACAATTATTAATTTTATTTTTACTTAATAAAACTTAGTATCTGTATTTATAAAGGCATAAACGACTTAACAATGTACAGTTTTCCCAAAGCGTAGACACCCACTTTGCAAGAATTGACAAAAATTCCACTCGAGTAAAACCCAAGCAGGTCGGTAGTTTAAAATACTAAATTAAAACCAGAATTCAAAAATAATAAGACGAGTTTATTCGGAGCGCACTATATACAAACGAAACTTTGAAAATATTGACAGATCGCACTTAGTTATATAAATTTTCATATATGCTCACGTCAAATTATATTTAATTTTCGATTGTGCAAAGCGTGCTACGAATTGTACTGATTAAAATTAACACCCTATAGAAGACCGCATTGTCAGCAAAGTATTTTGTCCAATTCAAGATACGAGTACATTCAGCAAAAACGTAACTGTGACGTCATTGAATTAAGACGTCAGAATGTAATAAAAAATTTCACTTCTAAAATGGCAATCCATTTTAAATCGTAGGTATAGATGGCCTGTGAAATGGAGAAATGACGGAAATAAAACTGTATTTTCAAACATATCTGGCAGGATTGCACTGATTCGACGGCAATGGAAGCGCGGCGAAGCTATGCGAACAATTTTCCAAGAGTCCAGAGAGTGAGACATTCTCCTGTGATAAACGTAAGACAGTTGTCTGACCGCCGACGATTAGCGAAATACGAGTTAAGCTAAAAACTAGTGAGTTGGGGAGCAATGAGATGCAAATATGTTGAAGGAATAGTTTAGTTTTGTGCTGGGCTATGAGCGAGTGAGCTAGTTTCATGATGATTACTCGTACTAGTTGCCGAGATATACATAAGTATAATAATATATCCGTGCGCAAATTGCGTAAGTGTTTTGACTGCCAAGAGTTTTAATCGCTCAGTGAAATTTTTTCTTCGATAGCTCTTTTCGCTACGACAAAGTAGTGATGAGAGTGTTCTCACCGACAATGTGCACAGTTAGCGATCAACTATTAATATATTTATTTCTTTTATATGCACAGTATCATGCATCGATGTACGTTTTTTTGAGGGAGAAAATAAGTCAGTAATTAAGAAAATAAAACTCTTTATCACGCACAAATTATATACAAATAACGTAAGAAAAATTAAACAATACATAGAAGTTAGGGCGTAAACGCGAAAATATAAAGAAAAGAGGAACAAAAAAGGAAAGCTTAGTCGATATAGTCGATAGCTACGCTCTTTCTGCGAAAAGAGGGTCTCTCTGTTACGTGATCTCATACAAATGATAGAGGCAAAAATCTCAGTGGATACTAACCATTTTGAGTCACCAACTAATCACAAACGAAACTATGTTTTCTAATTGAATTTCGAATGTTTTTTTGAAAACATTTTCTAATTGTATTTCAAAGATTTTTAAAAAACGTGTTGTGATTGGTTGGTGTTTCAAAAAGGTTAACGTCACTGAGATGTTTGTCCCTATCATTTGTATGGGATTACGTAACAGAGAGTGCTACTTATACTAACTGCTATCCGCAGATATAGTATAGTCGCTTTCTCGTCGGCAGTGGGACAGCTGCCTGAAGAAGGCTAATAAAACCTTACACGGAGGTGACGAAACCAAATGCGGGAAGGTGGCAATAATGAATGCCGGCTGCGGCTTTATTGTTGTTAATATGACGTGCCGCTGGGAAAAGAAACTTCTCTGTTGACGCTAGATTTGTCGAAAATATATTTTTCTTCCTACGAAAATGTTATTTCTTAAAGTTCTGGTTTCGTCTTAACTTAAAATTAAACTTAATCCTTTTTTAATCAATTAGTGAGTGACTTAACTAACGAATGAGATTTGCTATTGGCCTGTAAATATGTACGTAAGATATTTTTTTTTTTTGAAATATGTAAAAATTTTTTGACGACATCGATGAATTTTTTTTGACAACTTACCTAGTGTACCTACCTACCTATTGCTATTGCCTACTTGTGTTGCGGTGGCAGTGCAAGTGGTGAATTCTGAAGTGGAAGGTCCCGGGCTCAATTTCTGGCAGGGGCTATTAAGTTATTTAAATGTCTTAAATTGAGTGCTTAGAGGAAATATATAATTTTTAAATTGTTCGGATGCTTAGGCCGTGACTCTCTACCGACCAAACTCCAAGGTTTGTCCACTTCCATGTTAAACGGCATAATCACTTACCGCCAGGTTAGATCGCAGTCAAGAGCTAACTTGTAAAAATAAGTAGGCACGGACGATTTTATAATGACAAAAGTTATGCTGCAAAGTTTACAACAGCGTTCTGTATTCCTATTCGTGAATACTGGTAATTAATATTCCTTATTGCACTGGCGTATCATAGCTAGATGTTGGAAGAAGATTAACGTAAACGGCGAAAGAAGTAAAAATAAACCGTTTAACGTAAAATGTTTTCATCACAAACATGTTTAGACGTCAGATTTATGTTTTCTGATCCATCTGCGGTGCCGCCTCGCATAATATTGCGGTCGGACTTGGAAAATAATAAAGGCGGGGAGAGATAAGGTTTTCGTCTGCTCCCAAAGAAACGTTGAAATTGACTTGGGACAATTTTATTTTTCATTTTCCACAGGCAAAACATATACGTGAATACGCTTTGCCATTTCGTACATACATTTTCATCATTTTAAGATTACATTTGAGACAATATTATTGTGAGGTTTATTTTTGATACAATAAGCAACGTTGAACAGGCTGGCTTTACCATTATATGAGTAAGTAATCAGTCAAAAAGTTAGTTACTTCACTAACATCTGCCTTCGAATTAATTAAAAATTTAGTCACCACGCGTTTTTACGAAACCTAGGTTTTGTAAAAACCTAGGTTTCGTAAAAACGTAAGGTTTGCCTGCGATTTCGTTTCTCTGTACCTACGAGTACTTACTTTTTTTAATCTCGTAGAAATCATTTGCTATAAAAAGTATATCCTATATTTTTCCATGAAAAAAGCTTTGTGCCCGTTAAAATTGGTTGAGTGGGTTGAGTAGTTGATGCACACAATCAGACATCCAACACACGTTCTAAATTACACTGATTATTTATTATTACTATAATCAATAGAAACAGTGTAATTTATAACTTATACCTAGTGTTATTAAATAAAACATAAATACTCTGAAATATTTGCCTATTTTTCCAGAGTGCATCTTGTAAAACTGTAGGTAGTTATTTTGCTAATCCGCACATCTAGGAGACCAGTGCTGCAATGCACTTGCTGTAACTTGATGCTTGATGATGATGACAATGAAGATGATAAATTGTGCTGCAAAATAACATGATTTCTAGGTTGATACTTATATTTAAGGTCAATTTTTCATAATCTGAAGTTACAAATTTCAATAATAGCTTAACAAGAGGAGTACCTAATATAGTCAGTCCTTTAACTATAAAACATAAAATGCTATATTTTCTTAACTGAATACGTCAGTAAAAAATGGAATATAAAGGTAATAAGGTATTTCCATCAAATATAAGAAGGTAAGTCTCAATATTGTGTTATTATATTTTCTCAAAACCTCTTCTTTATTCCATCGAAGAAATACCGCTATCATTCCACGACAATATTGGGCCAGAGATTAAAACATCCATAACATACCGAAAGAAAACGAAATAATAAAAATAGGTTTCAGCGTAGCAAGTTTCTTCGGGCAGTGGAGCGGCAAGGAGAACCAATTTCTGAGCCGATGCGAACCGTTTTGTTGGAAATAGCTTTCTTAAATCTGCATTTTCTTGCTGATTTACCAACTTTCATATAGAACGGGAACTTTCATGATATATTCAGACCGGATAGGAACTTTGGACGAGTCGACACATTTAAATTATTATTAAAGTTATCTGGCAATACTGGATTCCCAAATTGCTCAGCTAACTTTACAAAGTCAACATTTCAAGTGGGAAAACAATGTGAGCATTGGCATTTGCTCATGATTGGGACATTAAAAAGCAATTAGGATTTTTTTCACGAAATGAATATTTTTTGGCTTCGGCAGCCAAAGCTATTTGTACGAGTAATAAGAAAAACTGGAAAGGAAATCGTTCCTAGGCAAGTAAGTTGTATGTTATTTTGCCACTAGAGAAGTTTTTAACAGTAGGTAGCCTACCAAATTCCTTGCATGAAGTAAAATGTAACACTAGCTAATTCCTGGTATGCATTTCAATACGACTCTCTACGTTGATAGTTTTGCATCATAAATCTTCATGCAAGCATCAACAATAACTGTACGAAGTTTTAATTCGCTCGATGAAACACGAGAACGATGTAACGTACAGACCCACATACATATATTATATCAACATCCATTTTCAACCAACATAAAAAATACTAATAAAAAATACACTAATAAGAAAATATGATCGGGTACCTATTTACTTTAAATATATTTAAATAGAATTAGAAAAATAAATTATATTTTATCGAAATAAAAATATTTATCTTTAGGCAGTCATTATCACAAATATGACCTTGCAGACTGTAAAACCCTAAAAGTTGAAATCGACTCAAAGTCGAGTTGTATGCGGAGGATCATTATTATTACTATCCGAAGAAAACTCTTACCATGAAACCATAAAGGTCATGATCCTCAAAAATGAAGAATACGACGCATAGAGAGAGAATACCCCTCTTCTCAAATCAACCAACAGAACGTGACACGAATTTTAACATAAAAACCTGACTGGTGAGAAAATTAGGTTTGTAACACCAAATTATTCTTATTGATATTCAACAAGTAGATGCCGATTTTAATTTTTGTCTCTTTAGGGAAAGGAGTCTGATTTAATACGATTGAAAATACTTATTCATTTATGTAAATCAGCGAATTTATTAATTGATGGATTTCTAATTTAATTGACGCTTAAGGGTGAGGTTCTCTTCAAGCATTTTCATAAAGAATTGGCTTTTAGTTTTAATTCTTTACACCTTACTAATATTTATGATTTTAATAGATGCAGATTTCTTTCTTTGTTTTAAAACCATACTAATATTATAAATGTGAAATTTGTCTGCCTGTCTGCAAGCTTTTAATGACCCATCTGTTTAACCAATTTTGACTAAAGGTACTTACAGTGATAGATTGCTTCCCAGGGATAGATTTTCTTTGTCCCTGAAAATAAAGGTCCCCATGAGATTCTGAAAAATCTTAAATCAACGTGGACAAAAGTCGCGAGCATCATTTATTTGGTACTTCCAGAGATAGCTTACATCTTGAAATCCCTATATTGGATACCTACTTTTTACCCTAAAAAAATCAATCCCAAATCTCGGACATCATCTAGTAACAAATAAATAAAAGTTCTGATTTAAGTTTTTTTTTATACTTAAATACGAGTTAAGCTCAGATTATTTTATTCGGGTTTCATCAAATTTTAAGATGAATAAAACGATTTTAGAAAAACCATATAATATATCACTAATCAATACTTTATTACATCTCTGGTGGTCGTCTTTTGTCTTCGTTACTATAATACTATTGTACAAAGCGTCCTTTTACAAGAATTTAACAGCAAAAGCGATTCCAAACTTTAAATTTATAGCACTAACTCAGGTGCAGGTTAGATTCCCTAATTTATAGTAGGTTATAACCCTAATCTGTAAATGCTTAGTGTAGAGAAATGTAACTAAACTGTGTAACATTTTGTAATTATTATCTATATCTAGGTACATCTAGGTAGTTACCTATTATTGTCCATAGTTAATTACACAAACATTAAAAGTCCCAAAAAATTGATAGTTTAGAAGGAAGTAAATAGAATTATTTTTGTCTTGGAAAAATAAAACGTTTTTATAGATTTTTATTAAAAATCTAAATGCATGCGACGTAGTGGTCAAAAAAATATTGTTTTTAATATTATACAATACTAGCAACCGATCGCGGCTCGATTTAGGTATTTCAACAAATTAGGCCTTATTCCTTGTCTACTTTATAAAATGAAACTCCGTGCAACATTTTTACTTTCTAGATTTGGGATGGGCGTTGATGAGTCACTCAGTGAGACAGAATTTTTCTTTTTTATATATTTACTTAGAAATAGAGCATTTTTAATTTCCTTGCTCCATAATTTCAGTACACCACACTTACTGAAGTTTTTCTAAGTTAATTATTATTATTAAGTCTAAAATGTAGGTATGTTAGTACTCGTGATATAACGTCCCAAGAGATAGGAAGCCTAACATCTGCAATGCGACCATATTTCATTAGCGTATAGCCACCTACATCTCACATTATCTTGGAAAAACTCCAGTAATAGCAGTATTGAAATGGTTTCAAATTAATGCTATTAAAGTATGCGTTTCATATTGTAAGTCGACAGCAAAGCTGATTCCTATAAGTGCCATGGTCAATATTACATGGTCTGTCAAACTCGTAAAAACACCATCTCGTTTGGTTTTATTTTACTGCTTTTATTTTTGAAGAAAACGAACAAAAACACATACTCATACGAAAAATAAGTAAATCTTAATTTAAATAAATCTAAAAGAGTAAAAAACATATTTACGGTGATTTTCAAAGTGTGATCCACTCACCATCAAGACATATGAAATCTTTCTGAAATGCATACCTAGACTTATTGGATATTTTATGTATTCCTACATTTTTAACAAAAACGTACTATTTATTATTATTTAAGCCAGCTACTAATAAATAAGAAAAATGGCAACTGCAGCGTACCTATTTGTTGCTGCAGAGGAATTGTGGCAAAGTAATGCAAAAGTTACGATTTTTAACGTTTCCAAGAATGTCCAATGAAAAGTTTTGTGACAAGTTTCACTTAAGTCAACTTTCGACTTGCTGTATAATTTAATTTGCATCACGAAATTTAAAAGTGCATTATTATTTTTAAAAAACTTATTTTTTAATACAGTTTCTATTCTGGGGCCTACCTGGTCCAAAGGTTGTCCATCGCCATTCAGCGGGGCAATGCTGCCAGCTTGATGGGCACTTTTGGTCCAGGGGCAACCAGGGGTGGTCTTTTTGACGACTATAACTAATAGGAATAAAAAAAAAGTTTCTATTTAAATCATTATATTTATAAGTAGGTACATAAGTGTTTAAAAATCACATAAAATCTCTCTTTTTCGATTATTCCTTGTGAGAATATGTAGAAATAATAATAATGAACTATTTAAAGCTTCACGTGTACCATGTGACGTACATTATAATATTATGCGGCTTAAATAACTCTCTGCTTGAATCCGCACCGATGATCGATTTCTAGAACGGGAACAGCCTTAACGTCGATTCTGCTGGGCGAATTGATCAAAAGATCAAAGCGAATAAAAGCGAAAATATACATTTTCCCTGATGACTTAATCCTACTAACTACCACAGTGACAGAGTAATGTAGACATAGTATGTTATTATCTACCAGAGATTCAACGAAGCCATCTAGACAGAGCAATCGTGGGAGGCCCAAGACGATCTCAGTTATTCCGCGACCTATAGGTAGGTATGGCAGAATCAAGGCAGAGTTGTTATGGTCGTCATAATATTAAGGGTGGAATTCGCCGACTTTCAAAGATCTTGATTTCGAGATCAAATGCTTCGGAGCACTGTGTCTCTCTTTGTACTGTGCTAGTACTATTTCTACTTTGTTTCTAATATATAATACGTGAAAAGTATTTGTTTGATGGTTGCTTGGCTTGTCCTTATCACGGCGGCGCGGAATAACGAAGTAACGGATCGATGTGATTTTTTTACACGGATTTATTTTAGAGAGTAACATAGACTACTTTTAATTCAGAAACACAAAGAGTTCTCATGAGATTTTAAAAAACGTTGATTCCCGGACGAAGTCACGGGCACCATTACGGATATTTTGTTTTACTTTTTTCGTTATTTTTTCTCCCGTCTAAGTATGTGCATGTGAGCTAGTGTAGACTGTGGAGTGGAAGAACTTGTTGTGTGTCAGATGCCTACCATCGTGTCTCTAGGAGGGTTGAGCCGCCATATTAATACCTAAAGGATAATTCCCTCCGTGGGAACGCGTGATCGTTTGTTTGTTCGTTACTCGTTGCGTAATGAACCAATTTCCCGTTGGATTTAGTAGCAATTCACTATCGTTTAGAGCTATTAACTGTCATCGAATTCTCTTGGTTTAGTTACTGAGACAAAGCTACTTAATATTTTGAATTGTTCTATTTCTAGAGTATTAAATCAATGATTTTCAGCCAAAATACACAGGCGATCCAATAAGCTAAGCTAATCGTACGCCTTCCTGAGAAGGCGGTGCCACCATGTAACGGCCGTAATGTAGAGTTGATAAAAGAATAACATGGTGGGCAGAGGCATGCAAGTTATATACGCATAAAAGCACTGCTTACCCTAGTTGTAGGTAATCATCATCATAAACAATAACTCATCGCCCAGCATTATGTTTCTACTTATTTCATTTTAGTTACAACTTTTGCAAATCTTCTAACAACTGGTGCAATTAAACCACAAACTTCAGCTTTAAAGTCATATGCATTGTTCTAATGATAATAATTTAATAGAATATTAAGTTTGGTCTACATATAAAATTTTAGAATATTAAAACTTCATTCTATTTGATTGAAGAAGGCGTAAAATGAATGAAATAAAATTTCATTTCATTTCATTTCATTTAAAGATGCATTGAATGGTCGGTTCACTTTACCTATTCGTTTGACAATGGTTTGACAAATCTCTTGCCAAATCGGGCGCAAATCACGGAAATCGTGCCGTAGTCACGTACCTACTACATGAGCGCTTTTCTACTAATGATGATTCAGCATGAAGTTGGAAACACGTCTTTGAGCTGAAATTTTAGAATACTTAAACTGCAATCCACCAACTGGCATCTATATCTGCTTGAATTTTTCAAATATTCTTTTTATTTGAATGTTTTTCTTTACTGACATAACAGTGCGTTGTGGAGCTTTGTAGAGAGGGTACCAGTGCAACGAATAATAAGACATGCAAGTTCTGTAGCGAACTAAACTGATTTGTGTCAGTTCGCAAAATTACTCTCATGGTTCCACAACTTTGTCAAGTAACAACTGGCAATTATTTTAAGCGCACCCATTGCTCTACAACTACGTTATAGAGACGATGGTCGTAACAAACGTCGTTATCCTACATTCTGAGGTCGATAAACTACGAAGCGGGAGCGACGCGACGGCCAGGCGGCGACCCGCCGGCTGACTTCAAGCCATTACTTGATCAAAGCACACACCGCTCAGAAAAAAGCTGTATACTTCATAAATTTTCATGTTGTGTCCAATAACTTGCTGTGCGTACACAGCTTTGGCCCAGTTTCGCGTGCCAAAATTTTGGGACCATCTCTTAGATCAATCTATAAGAACTCTAAGTACCTACATCAAAGTTGTATCGTATTCCCAAGCAAAAGTTTAGCCTCTGGCCCGCGTTAAGAAAAAAATCAATGCGATATTAATCCATACCTTAAATCTAATATAGTTATATAAAAGGAACATGTGACTGATTGACTGACTGATCTATCAACGCACAACTCAAACTACTGGACAGATCAGGCTGAAAGGCATGCATCTGCTCATTTAGCTATCATGACACAGACATCCGCTAAGAATTTTAGTAAATTCGACTCCTAAGGGGATAAAATAGGGATGTGTTTGTGTAGTCGACGTGGACGAAGTCACAGGCATAAACTAGTGCATTATAAAACAAAAAGTGCAAGTTCGTCTGGTTTGTCTGGTATCTTTTCACTAATCTTGATCGTCACAGAAATACAGCTTGATGCATCTCCAGGACAGACGTAGGCTTTTTTTTATCCCAGAAAATCAAAGAGTTCCCTCGTTCAAAAACCTAAATAAACCACGTGTATGAAGTTGCATGCGTTATCTGAACAGATGATGCCAGTAACTTCCCGGAGACGGATTTAAGCTTCTTTTTATCCTGGAAAATCAAAGGGACCCCACGGGATTTTTAAAAACCTAAATCCACACGCACGAAGCCGAGTGCATCATCTAGCTGTACCAATTATAAACTGGGCACCTTGGTTTGAATATAAGATGAGCCCATCTTAAATTCAAACAAAAAATAATTTGTCAAAAGAAATTCAGCCACTACAGATACAAACGAAACTCGAAATTCATATTTTCACCTTTCAAATATAACAAAAGCGAGAACAAATGAATAACAACGTTATCGAAATATTCTGAGAACACTTGGCGCAAGCTGATAACCTTGATGTTTTCCTACTCCCAGATAAGAGCTCTCGGAGCATACTGTAAGGAACAGTTACACTTAAGAAGAGCATTATAGCGATGGTCTTATACAAGACAGTGTTGAGGGCGTCTTTAGCGTCGAGTCTAGGACCGTTGTAGGTACTTCCGTTCATGGTAGGTACAACAATAACGTTGCACTATCGTACCTATTTGAGTCACATGTACAGAGTAATTTTGCAGCTTCATATGGCCAGCTTGATTCATTTAAAGGTTTACTTTTTATTGCACCATTATAGTCGTAATTAATATCGCGATGTTAAAGCATGACGATTGAGGTAAATTCACATAGCGGTTTTAACGGTAAACTTTTCAGTCTGAAACTAACCATTGTACTTAAATAAAAACCAAAAAAATATGTATTTAATGTGTACCTACCTATCTACTACTGTGACCTCAGTGTCACAAAGAGGTGCTAAAACTGTTTTTGATGTAAAATATTCACGAGTAGTTATAATGTACTGAAAAGCTTTTAAAAAATATTCAAAAGGCAATAAAACGTTTGATATGCAAGTGCAAATAAAAACAATTAGTTACTGTTTCATCAGATTTTTTAAAACGCAGTTTGTAGTCTATAGTACGCCTATCTATTTTCATTTCGTAAAATCCAAATCCTGTCTGTCTGTCTATCTGCCAACTTTTCACGGCCCATCCGTTCAACCAATTTTGATGAAATTCGGTACAGATGTAGCTTACATCCCGGGAACCAACATAGACTCTTTCATTCCGGAAAATCAATGAGTTATCACCAGAAATCTAAATCCACGCGGACGAACTCGCAGGCATCATCTAGTTAATTTATATAAAACGAAATAATTTTGCTTTATAATAACTAGCTTATGTCCGTGACTTCATCCGCGTGGACTTTTAACTCCCTATTTTACCCTCTGAAGGGTTGAATCCTTAAAAGGGTAAAATCCTTAAGAGGATAAAAATCCTTTTGTGTGGTAAAAGTCTAGTAGTTGATAGATCAGTCAATTGGCCAGCTTTTCCTTTTATACAGGTATAATATATGTATAGATAACAATATCATATCACCATCATCATCAATCCATAGCCGGTCCACTATTGAGCACGGGTTTGCTCTCAAAATGAGAAGGGCTTAGGCCTTCGTTGGTTTTCGTTCACTGTTATAGCAAGAGATACCTATATCTAATGTACATAAGTCAGAAAAGTTAGACGTGCATGCGCAGGATAGAACCCTGAACCACTCGAATACGACACTAGCGTCTCGCTATAATCACCACTAATTATAATATAGGTAATACGGCAGGTTAAAAATAGCCTGAAGTTTGTTATCGGGCCATTTCCACAAATCAATAAAATAGGTAGACATACTTAAGTACCTACCTAGTATGATTATCATTTGATGTTATTAACTAATGAGATTTTAATTTCGCACATAGCTAACCTAACTACCGAGTACGAGTATGCTATGTTTAATGAGGAAGCTGACTGGACCAAAATAATTCACTCAATTACACGCAGCAGTGAAATGGTGTGAGTATTATGGCAATGATCATGACTCATGAGATACGTTTTACTTTTTGTCTGTTTGATTACATGAATACTTAGATAGGTACTTGCTACTTATATTAGCTTACTTAATAAGTGATGAAGAGAGTTTCTGTACGTCATCAAATCAAAAATGAGGAGATCCTAAGACGAATAAAGTAGAAGTTTAGACAAAAATTACAAGCACTTAAGAAGGTTGAAATTAAGGATGATGGGTCACGGCATTCACATTCAACCCTTATAAGTAACCTTCTTCTTAATTCTTTAGGCTCCAGAAATAAGCACAAATGTGCAGCACACTAAATTGATTTATTTCAGCTGGACTGGCAGACAAATTCACCGGATCCGTTTATTATTCAAATAGTGCATTTCGCTTTCAAATAATTTGACAGCGAGCTGCCTAGAAGAGTGGCGGGTGTGAGCGGGTATCTCGTTGGTTATTCGTCTTTTGTCTTATTTTACTACCCCATTATTCGGTGCAGGTTATAAAGGCCAGCGAGACGGTTTGTCTGCTCGTTCCTGGTTTTCTCGCCCTTGTTTATCCGGCTGGGGTAGTTAGCGCGGCGTAGAGCCGGCTTGCGCCCCGCGGCAGTGCTTCCGCGAGCCGCCTAGCGATGGCACGCGCGCCCGCCGCCCTTCTGCATGATCCTGCGTACGTCCGCGAGCATAGGTGAACTTCAGCCACAAACATTTTCACTGAGACCCCCGTTTTATATGACTACCAAAAATGACTTTTTTTATACATTTATATTGTGTGGTATGGATAACGTTATTGACAGCCTGCAGCAGTACGACAGGTGAGCAGAGAATGCAATTAGCATTTTTATTGAGTTTGCCCGCAACTTGTGAAAAAGTTCCCATTGATTGGGAAAATGTTGATGTTGCGATATTTTACTGTGTAAAGTATGTTACTATATAAAACAATCAAAACAGTTTTATGGAGGCCTGTGTTTTGATGCAAACCTGCTTTTTTTTGGATAATTTTTCAAAAACTTTCTTGGCGTCACTCTTTTTGCAAAAGCATAGTAGAATACCAATACAATGTTAAAATCATCCATATTATGTTTCTACTTTTAATAGTTTTTTTTGTCATCAAAGTAGAATAACATATTGTAGCTATGTCTACATACCTACATATTATACTATATTAAATGTATAAATGATAAACTGTCCAAAAATACAATGGCAAGTCTTCCAAAAGAAAGCTCTATTTTAAAGATCTCAACGTTCAAGCCAACTCGGTTATTTTAATTAAAGTCCGCGAAATTTTATTTGATAAACATTACCAGGGTAAAATAAAGGTGAGCTAAATTATAACTGAGAGATGACGTCTCCACTCAGAGATGTAAGAATTCTTGGAAAATAAGATTTATTCAGAGGGTTCGGAATAAGAAGCTCTCGTATTTCTTTAACATAATTCTGCTAACAAGGGGAAGGAAGACAAACAAAACGGACAAGGGTCGATCTGTGAGTCATCCGCGGATATCCGCTGGCATCTCTGCAGTGACAGTTATGGATGTATTCCATTATTGCGATAAATAAAGCTGAGTAATCTTTTATAGTTATACGCGTAAGAAAGCCGGGGAAACAAAACAACAAGCTACAACGTATGTTGTTTTCATTCCACACAATAGCTAGGTTAGTTTTACTAATGGAATAAACTATTATGTTACTGGAAACTTGAAAAATTCAACTAGGTACCTAGATAGTTTAATTATTGACAATATTTACGTAAACACACATTCTTCATTTTTCAGTTTTCTAAAAATAATGTGTTTTTGCCTTAAGTACCTAGGTTCTGCCATTTTACTCTACAATTTTCTGAACATCAGGAAAAGTTTTATGTATTTTTTTATTTAAGTATTTCAGTTTTTAAAACAAGAAAAGCATAAAACAAAAGGTTATCCTCTGAAAGTGTTTACAGTTACGGATTTCTTGGGATAAATAAGGAGGAAAACGTGTTCTTCTAGATTTGCCTTTTCTTTCAGCTTATAATGGAATAAATCATGCCACGTGTTATTACCTACAATGTATACATAATAAGCGTGGTAAAAAGCTCGTTAGAAAAAGTAAAAGACAAAAATGAAATGGTCTATTTCTATTCTGTGTAAGAGAATATCCAGAATGTTTTAGAATATTGAGCATACTAAATTATAGATAAGAAAATTAGACTGAAAATATATTTCTTTGTAATGCAATGGTAAGAACAATATACGAGAAAGTGCAAACTACTTCTATCAAATCCGAAGTCAATTGAAAGACGAACTCTTTGATACAATTCTGACTATAAAGTCAGAGCGTCGATTGAGTTCGAATCTCTTTTTATTTTACCAATATATTTATGTATTGGTACCAGTGTAGACAACTTTATAGAATAACTAGCTGTACCCGGCATGCGTTGCAATGCCGTAAACAAACATATTTTTATTTATTTATAGATATATAGTTTTTTTGATGCAAGAACCATCTCGGACGCCCTCAGAACACCCTATCAAAGTTTCATAACAATCTGATCAGCGGTTTAGCCGCCTATAGAACACAAACATACAAACATTGATTTTTATATACAAGATTATGTAGAAATTAGAAAACCAATGTTTCAAAATGTTACCTTAAGTGCCTACCTAGTAAGTAGGTATTTATGCTGTGGAATGCTCTGCCCAGAAATATTTCGTGATTTGAAATCTTTGCCCATATTTAAAAACCTTTAAAAACTTTATGCCAAAAAGTGCACTTCAAGCTTCGTTATCACCACTCATTTTTAATAGAAAATGAAACGTGTGCGTAATAGGGCTTATTACAACACAAGTGTGGGTTGAAAAACTGAACCGCAGGCGAGAATTTTAGTAGCATCATAATATAAATGCTTTAATACCTAGGTACTTCTGTGCTGTACCCGTTTCATACACTTTATCTAAACTCAAAATCCAAACATCAAAAACATCAGCCGCACTTTCTTATTAGTCTAGTAGTATTTTTGGGTATGGATTTTTATTTACACGTAAGGTACGTGTCTATTCGAGATAAATAACTCAGCTGGTTTACAGATAGATACTAAATATAATAGACATGAGTGTAAAAATAGGCTTAGCTATAAAAATGATTTATTCTCATTCATAAACACCACTGATTGATGAATTGTTATTCATTGAAGTCACGTAACTCGGCATGAACCCGGCCGAGCTATGAGAATCGTTTATAAGAGGGACGCATTATTCATATTGGAAAGAGCATTTTAATATTAATACCCGCTGTGGGCTGTGATTGCGTCTTTCAGTACAGAAAAAATTATCGCAACTCACCGTAATAATATTACAAATGTGAAAGTTTGGATGTTTGTTATGCTCCTTCGCGAAGATTTGATGAATAGTTTAGAAGATGGAAGACGGAACTCCTCAAAGGGCAACAGAAAATCAATCGCGATTAGGGCAATATCTGAGTAAAAGATAGACGTTTAATATACACAATATATTGCTACAATACATCTATTAATTTACTAGAGGATGCCCGCGACTTCGTCCGCGTGGATTTAGGTTTTTAAAGATCCCGTGGGAAGTCTTTGATTTTCCGGGATAAAAAGTATATGTCCGTCCCCGGGATATAAGCTAATCTTGTACCAAATTTCGTCAGTATTGGTTAAACTGTTGGGCCGTGAAAAGGTAGCAGACAGACAGACAAACACACTTTCGCATTTATAATATTAGTATGGAGTATGGATTATTTGCCGAGGCGCGGCATCAAGTTTCAAATGGGTACCTACTACGAAAAAAAAAGAGACTTGATTTTCACATTCTCAATGGGATAGCGGAAAAATCAATGTGTTTCTTTTAGCATATTGATTCCAAAAGAAATCATTACCATATATTGGATAGAACGTTCAAACTGTATTATTTCATCAGCATTAAGCAATTATTGACTGTTACAAAAATTCTTTCGATGCTAAAGGTGCCCACGCACTCAAACTGCACTGCAGCGGAACTGCGCGTCGCGTCAGCGCCCCGCACGATATTCCCTCCAGCCGCGCCGCGCAGCAGTGACGTACGCGCGTCGCGGCTGGAGAGAATATCGTGCGGGGCGCTGACGCGACGCGCAGTTCCGCTGCAATGCAGTTCAAGTGTGTGGGCACCTTAACTCGCTCAGGTTTCGCATAGACTAAGCTAGTAGATAGATATACCTTATGTTACGTTTCTCGTGAAATAATGAAAAAACTAAAACTACAAAGTTGGAAACAATTACACAGATAAGCGCGGTTTGCAGACTTTGTTTTATACTATTTATAGAAGAGAAACAATAATTCAATCACGATCAACGAAATACTCTGAATCATCTTTTGATTCAACTCGAACAATGTAAATGATTCACACTCTTTCTAATAAAATCAACCACATCAATCTTCCACTGCACTGCTAGAAATAATACACCACAGATCACAGATAAAGAAAACGTACAAGAATACTATAAATGTATCAACCCATACACCTATTTACCTCTAACGTTAATATATCTCTATAATATGTTTAAGATATTGCAATCAATGTTTTCCTATAATATGCATTGTTCTTCTTGTTTACAAGAAGGAATACAAATAGATAAAAGCAACAAGGAGCATGAAGTAGAATACAACCTATCAACCTAGGTGTCTGATTCTAGCGGATTACCGTCCTAACAAAGAGTGCAATAAGTCGAGTTTTTGGGCAAATTGACTTAAGACCATATCCGTAATCAGGAAAATGAGCTCTATATTTTCGCCTTAGACGTCTTTTTTGTATCTTCAGTAGTTTCGGTTCTGTTGGTTATCAAAACTGCAATATGTAATATTACGATTTGTAAGTAGCTAACCATAACCGCAAATATCTCGAAAGTAGTCGAAACCTAGTTATTGCTCTCTTCGTTAGGGTAATCAGGAAAATGAGCTCTTTATTTTCGCCTTAGACGTCTTTTTTGTATCTTCAGTAGTTTCGGTTCTGTTGGTTATCAAAACTGCAATATGTAATATTTCGATTTGTAAGTAGCTAATCATAGCCGCGAATATCTCGAAAGTAGTCGAAACCTAGTTATTGCTCTCTTCGTTAGGACGGCAGACTGCAAATAATCTTGTTGGTACTCTAAAGTCTTAAGTATTACCGTGAGCATTAAAGTAGTTAGTAGCATTATCTTAATTATCTTTATAGAGGGCTTCAACAAAATACCTAACGTTTTCTTTTCATTTCTCCAGTACTAACTAATAAATAGATACCCAATAACCAATACACTTACGATGTTATTTACCTACTTGGTCGGGGAAGTTGAATGTTGACTCAGAGTGACTCCAAGTCAACAACACTCACGGACTTGCGAACCTAGAACTTATGAGCTATTTATTTACTGGAATATGCGGTAAGTTCGGTAAGTTGAAGATTTTACCCATCGAACATTGAATGGAAACTGGATATCATCATCCTGATCAACCCATCGTCAGCCCACTAATAAGCACAGGTCTCCTCTCTGAATGTAAGGTGACGCATTCCGGTGCTTTCTTCATACAAACGTAGGATTGATCACTACATTATTTGATATTATCTCGTCATTATCTAGGTTTATTGATATAAAAAGTATTTATTTTAAAGTTATGAGCCACGAAAGATTCCTCTTTTACACTAAAATGAGTATGATAATTCGGAAACAATTTAACTTAAAACATTGTTTACCTATTTATTCATTAGTTGAAATGATTTTACATTGCAGACATAAGTTCAGTAGTTTTTTTTTTTTTTTCAAAAATACTTTCGACCAAACGACTGTTGAACTCTTTTCGTGCGCTTGATTTTGGTGAAAATAATCGTGAAAATAGATACCTCTATGAAAATAGATATAGATAATTCAAATGACGTGAGGTACAAAGTATTGCGATATTCGTGATACCATTCACACTTTATATTTCAAGTGGTAAAGTTGTTAACAGAGTAACTGTTATCTCTACAACTAAAGATCCAATTTCGGAAATTCATTCACTGATAAGTAAATAACTACATTATCCCCGAGTGATATGGAGTAGGTAGGTATACCTACCTACTCCATATACATATATAATTTATAAATCATATTATGCGGATGAAGTGACCGGCTATAGCTAATCAAAACAAAATTATTATTGTTTATATTATATACTTAAGTACTTAAATGCAACCTCATCATGATAATTTTTTATCCATAAATTCTAAGACTGGTATCATAATATATTATATACTAAGTATCAGACCTGAATCTTCCTTCGACAGTTTTAAAATTACGAAAAATTGTAATATATAAGTTGGTAAGTTAGGTATACAAACTGTATATTATATTTCTAAAAGAGGACTATTCTTTTATTCCTACATTTTTAGCTCAAAGTTGCAAAAAGTTTCTTCATAATAGTGTCGTAGTGTTTTTTAACCCCCGACCCAAAAAGAGGGGTGTTATAAGTTTGACGTGTGTATCTGTGTGTCTGTGTATCTGTGTATCTGTCTGTGGCATCGTAGCGCCTAAACGAATGAACCGATTTTAATTTACTTTTTTTTGTTTGAAAGGTGGCTTGATCGAGAGTGTTCTTAGCTATAATCCAAAAAAAATGGTTCAGCCGTTTAAAAGTTATCAGCTCTTTTCTAGTTTTCTTGTAGAAAAGAAGGTTAAATAACCTTTGGGTTCATAATATTTAAGTCTCAATTGACAAATGTCAAGCTGTGAAGATGGACGTTGCCGAGAAACATAATTATTTATTTGCAAATGATGTTTTGGAAAACTCAGATACTTTGGATCGTAGGCGCGGAATAGTCCAAGAAAATCGGTTCAGCCGTTTGAAAGTTATCAGCTCTTTTCTAGTTACTATAACCTTCACTTTTCGGGGGTGTTGAAAATTTTTAATTTACACTTGTATTATTTTCATCTTGAAAGTCTTGGTGCAGTCTCAAGTCTCAACAGGGTTTTCGACGAAGTTTTATAATGCTGTTTTAATTACTTTGATATGTTATTCATAAGTAGGTATAAATCACGGATTCCCTAAAATATTACATCAGGTTTATTATTATATTATATATTGAATCCCGGAGACGGACATAGGCTACTTTTAATCCCAGGAAATCAAACAGTTCCAACGGGATTTTTATAAATCTAAATCCACGCGGATGAAGTCGCGAGCCTCATATAGTTTCCAATAGTGTTTTGTTTCATATTGTCGTCGATAATAAAAACTGTTGCTTCCACTCCATATTTCTGTAAGTACATAGATTAATGATTACCTACTTCTAAATACTTTTACACCCTAGAGACTTATGCGGAACGTGAGGAAACGATTAATTAATTATCATTAAGTACGGCGAACGTTAAATACTAAAATCATAAATTCTACGCGTAGCGATAATGCATCCCGCCTTCAAAATTATGTCAATTATTCAACCGTTGTTTATAATGGAACAACCCTGTCGCAGAGAGGGGCTGTCAACACCCCTCGTTATGTGATGTTGAGCTAAAAACCAATTCTACTTTATGTACGAGATGACAACTCTCATTACGGGCAATCGAAAAACGTCCAGTGGAGTTTATTACACTTATTTAATTAAATACGGTACAATGTACCAGAGCAATTCAATCCCTATATAAAGTACCCAACTTACACTTCTCATACACAACGTAATTAGTCCATCAGGGTTTCTAGAAGGCAAGGGTTTTTTTTATTTTTATTTATTAATCTTCGATTTAGACTTATAAGAGCGCTTACGAAAGTCAGATTAGTACAGTACAATGACAACATAAGTCTACAACATTATTAATATATTATTATAGATATTATAGATTATACTTACTTACTTAAACTTATTTAAACTTTTACCAATGGACCCTACACTAGAAGATGACCTGTATCGTAGGGTCCGAATTCTGTGTGACTTCGTATCGTTGTATGCGTAGATGTTTTATAAATCTTTTCAGGCTTAGCAAAGTCATAACGTAAAGTAGTGCCGCATCTAGCGATCGTGGTGAATATCAATTATTCAACCGCTGTCTATAATGGAACAGCCCTGTCGCGAAGAGGGGCTGTCAACGCTGCTCGTAATGGTATACGTTCAACAAAACCATTTATACTTAACGTATGAAATGACGGCGCCAATTATGAAATAATTCATTATAGTGTTTATTGCGTTTATTAATAGATACTTTAAGTAGGTATACGAAATTTTTTGTAGCTAACAAAATAGTGTGATAAAGAAACGTTTTACTTATGGTAAGTATTCTTAAGGATGGTATAAACTGTACCGTACTCAGGCCTTAACTGGATAAAACATAAAAGCTTGAAAAAATTGTAGGAGATAATAAATTATGATGTAGTTCATGTACCTACTAATTTTTCATCGAACTGCTAGAGACAGTACTGTGCCCGTGCCACGTCCAAGCTCAAATGTATAGTTATTGAGGGACTAGTTAATTGCACGGGTATTGAACGTAGCGTGCACTGTGTAAAATTATCTGGTCTTGCGATGCAATTAGTTTAGATTCTGTTCTTAACACAGGACGCTTCATAAGTTAAGTAATAGAAATAATGGCTTCTGTTGTCACCCTCTTCGATAGAAAAATTTACAATAATAATTCACAAAAAAAAAACAAAATTCTTATTAATATTTTCGAATAATTCGAAATTCTCAAACGTCTAAAGTAACATAAATTATTATTAACAGGGCTCTCTCCGTCACTCGTTTCATACAATCGTAGTTCCAATTTCATTTGAATATTAAACAACCAAAGTCCATGAAATTTTGCAGACATATTCTAGAAACTAATATCTGTGTCTGTGGTGTTTTAGGTTTTTCTAAAAATATGTAGTTTTAAAATTACAGGGGCTCAAAGATCTGTATGAAAATTTTTAAGACCGCGTAACTTTGAAACCGAATATTTTAACAGAAATCTGGAAAACCACAGACATAGATATTAGTTTCTAGAATATGTCTGCAAAATTTCATGGACTTTGGTTGCTTAGTATTCAAATGAAATTGGAATTACGATTGTATGAAACGAGTGACGGAGACAGCCCTCTTAAACTGTAAAACTATGCAAATAAATCTACTTTTACAGCAACGCATCATGATATTCACATTGTCGATTTGCTACAATTTTTTTGAACAATCTTTAGCTGTAGGGAGCTAAAGATTGTTCAAAAAATCTTTAGCTCCCTACACTTCTATACTTATTCTGATTTCTGTGGTTACCGAAAAAACCCGGTCAAGTGCGAATCGGAGTCGCACATGAAGGGTTCCATACCATAATAAAAGATATAACACTATATATACGCATTAGTTTTTTTTTAATTAGCACGGCGTTCATATTGAAATTTTTATTATCTATTTATAGAGCGGCAATAGAAATACAAACTACGTGAAAATTTCAACTCTCTGTCTATTGGTATATGAGATAGAGATACAGCCAGTTGGTAGAGACTGACGGACCGACAGTGGAGGCTTAGCAACAGAATACTGTTGCACCTTTGGCCTTCGGGTACGGAATCCTAAAAAGGGTTGTACAACTTAAGCTCAATAGTGAAAATCTTTGTGCCTCGTAAATAGTTCACCTGAGATCAATTTGTTTGAGTCTGAGTGATAGCTCAAAGACCTACTTATTTTATCTTTTACCATAAATCGCTACAAAACAAAATTGCCCTACTTAGTCCGTAGATACATAATATAAAAACATTATGCGGGAGGAAAGCACAGCCGCTTTATGTAAATGTTTCTATTTAACACATAATAACGAATTTAAGGCCGCCCCGACTGCATTATGGTAAAGTTTCTAACACAATAAAGTAACTGCTATTTACTACATTTCAGCTTATAAATCATATTAAAATTGTACCAGTTTCGCAGACGGTTGAAATATAATGAACCTAGGAAATCTGAATATTTGATTTTCTAGTATTTTTTTAATTTTATCCAAATCGTCTCGCAGCTAAATGAATAACATAGGGAGTGCCATGAACTATCATAGCGCTTTTTCAATTATCTAATCTGTATAATATCTATTATATAGAATTTATAAAAGAGGCGTAAGTGAAGGACGGTATATGTCATATAATGCCCGCGACTTCGTCCGCGTCGATTTAAGTTTTAAAAGTCACGAGGGAACGATATATTATGTATAACAAGTGTAAATTAAAAATTTATAACACGCCCGACAAGTGAAGGTTTACAGTAACTAGAAAAGAGCTGATAACTTTCAAACGGCTTCCGATTTTCTTGGATAGCTAAGAACACTCTCGATCAAACCACCTTTCAAACAAAAAAAACTAAATTAAAATCGGTTCATTACTTCAGGAGCTAAGATGCCACAGACAGATACACAGATACACACGTCAAACTTATAACACCCCTTCTTTTTGGGTCGGGGGTTAAAAAACGAACAAATGGACGGCGGGAGTTGGTGTATACAATTTTTATTTGAAAGGAATAAGTAGATACCTATTTGTAGGCCAGTAATAGCCTAGGTTCTTTATCATTCATAAAATTTAATTGCAGGTCGTGAACTGCTCAACGGGCAGAATGTAGTATCAGTAGCTCCTATAAAGGTTTTTGACGGTGAGTTTATTTAGCTATCAGATTCAGTCCTACTAGTAGGGATGCAAATAAATAATATAAACCTAGTAGGTATGTACTTTTTGGATTCCGTACCTCAAAAGGAACAACGGAGCTCTTTTAGAATGACTTTGTTGTCTGTCTGTTTGTCTGTTTGTCCGTCTGTCAAGAAAATCTATAGGGTACTTCCCATTGACCTAGAATCATGAAAGGCAGTTAAATTAAATTATAAAAAATAAGAAAAAAAAATTAAAATTAAAATTAAAAATTATTACAGTATTATGTAGTTGAAATTCTCGACTTTGTAGGACCTAGTCATTCAGAATATTGAATCTGATAGAAGTCTTTTAAGTTTATAATTTTGATAAAAAAATTGGTGCAATAATTAATATTTTTGTACACATAAGTACAAAGCACGAGATATTCATATAAAACACAACTAAGGGCCTTTTCAGTGCGACGCGGATGACTACGCGGACGTCCGCGACGGACGGTAAAATGTATGAAACCTCAACAACTCCGCGACGCGGACAGCTCCGCGTCGCTCTGAACGCGCTGTTGAGGTTATACATTTTTACCGTCCGTCGCGGACGTCCGCGTAGGTCGTCCGCGTCGCACTGAAAAGGCCCTTAGGCTTTTGAGTCCAACGTCTCCTAAATGGTCCCTACCGAAGCAAAACCTTAAACTCTACTATGAATCTCAATAAAACTAGTCGAACTAAAACTATCTTAATATACCTAACATAATTTTAATACAAAACGCTGCCTCCAACCATCTAACGTACTCAGTATGCTGATCAATTCTGCAGTATAATATGATGACCGGCAATTGTATTAAAAGCGTTTCCAACTTAGAAAAGAGTGCAACACTTTTAGAAGAAGATTGAACAGAAAATAGCTTATAGAAATCTATAGACAGTCTTATATCTCTGCATAAGTCTTTCTTCTTTTAAATCCGGCTAACTTTGAGAAAAGTCTAAATAGGTACGTTCTATAGACCTTAACTTAAGAATATCGGTGAATCACAAATTAGACATTAGCTCCTATACTTCGGATAGTAATAACCGGTCTAATAAGAAAACTAGAAAAGAGCTTATAACTTTCAAATGGCTGAACAGATTTTCTTGGATTATAGCTAAGAACATTTTCGATCAAGCCACCTATCAAACAAAAGAAACTAAATTAAAATCGATTCATTGGTTTAGGAGCTACCATGCCACAGACAGATACACAAATACACCGCCGTTTGAAAGTTATCAGCTCTTTTCTAGTTACTGTAACCTTCACTTGTCGGGGGTGTTATAAATTTTTAATTTACACTTGTTCTCTACAGACTTTACAGACAAGGATTTTTGATTGAAATTTTTTCGATTCGTTGATATTTTTCAACAAAATCTTTAAATTTTTTATTGTATCCCGGCAGTAGACAAGCTGTAATTTGAAAAAATATACATGACGTAGGACGTGGGTACATAAAAGCAATTTTCCTATATTGATTCTGCTGTTTACCAATTCATATACAAAAAAAAATACTCAATTCATAATATCATGCAGAATTTTTTCCCTCTCTCTCTGCGTCAAGTACCTATTCCTTATTGTTGAGATTCATGCTCCCTTTAGCATTAATCACATAATGGTGGAGGTTTTCTTGAGATGATAATGCAGTAGACTCCACTATTCAATAAACCATTATCTCTACCCATAAGACAGTGGGTAGGGACATACCTACCTAATGAATTTTTTTTCTACTTTAATAAAATGATTTTATCCTGTAGTTACATCATAAAAAGAAGGCGTCCTCGTAACTAGTACGTAGGTATTGATCAAACAAAGGTGAGTAAGAAAGTGGGGCAATTGCGTTGATATAAGAATATGACATTTCAAAAGATTACTCTACAAATTGCACCCACATATTCGCTTCTTCTTCAAAAAATCAACAATACGGTATGGAAATATACCATTGATAAAATTTTCCCCTTAAAAATTAAAAATAAGGTTAAAGATTTCCTTTTCAAACAATTAATTCTTATTTATTTAAACAGCACAATCGTGATTTATTTGCTAAGCGATTTTATCTTTTAAGCGTAGTTTACCGACACTCTACTTTAAAAAGGTTTTTTAGGGGGCGCGATATATTATTTTGGCAGCGCGAGGGAAAGAGTGATACCAACGACAAACCGCTATTTGTCGTGGCATTCTGGACATAAATCATGCACCCCTCGGCACGGCAGACGCGCCGGCACCCAGCGATCGTCATGTCCTTAAACCTGTGAACATGACACGAGCGGACGCGGGTGCAATAGCTACGTGATTTGGATCCGTAACAGCTATTACTTCGTATTTTCTTTTATTAGATAAAGAATCTGAATTTCTCCCGTTTACTTTACGTGTCACGGTAGTTTATATTTCATTTTATATTACTTGAATGCCGCCTTATTTTGTATAAATAAATGTTGACGGAGGTACTTTTTTAATTTTAGGTAAATCCCGTAAAGACGGTTAGCTACTAGCACAGACAAGCGTTTTTTAGAGCGTATTATTTCGCGCTTTTATTATATCAATATCAAAGTTATGTGCATGCGCTCATTCCAGAGTGTTCGCTCGAAACAGCGGGTCCTGACTCGCTGTTTCAAACGAAAATAGTAAATAGAAATAGAAACACAAGCAGCAGTAGAAATATGAATATCTATGAGAAATGGCTGACATATAGGTATGGGTTAAAGCCGCGTCTGCGCTTGTATACCCATGAAATACACGAGTGACAAACGGTGCGACGCTCATTCAGAAATGAACTTAGGTATACGCGAAAGAACAATACTAATCTGAAATCGCTGATAAGGTCACAGACAATACTATGTAAACTATGTTGAGTAAGTTACAGAATTGTCTGACCATTTACTTACGCAATCATTTCTGATCAGATTTTTTAACGCTGGATAATAGGCTAAAGAGTTGATGTACTAAAACCTTGAAAGCTTTCATAAAATGTGTTATATGAAACTGAAAATGTTTCTGACATCATTAATTTATTCCTAGAAAAATAAATTAATCAAAGACAAGTAAAAATTTTCTCTTAAAAGGGTTGATATAAAGTTTCATGATTGACGGTTACGCTCGCGTTCGCTTAATTAACGTGAACAAATGCTGACTCAGACGCCCGTGCTCAACCCATCTTATCAACGTATTTTATGGAAGTTTTATTATAAGTAAACTTATTTGTCTTCTGTATTTATTGTCAGCGGTACCTACTTAATGAATGTTTCTTTTCAGAATCTATGTATCCGAGATTCGCTGAGCCAATACCAAATGTCACAGTCACTGTTGGCAAAGACGCTTTGCTGGCTTGTGTTGTAGATAACTTAAGAGGATTTAAGGTAAACATTTTGTTTTATTGTACCAAGTAATAATAATTTACTATTGATATTACTGAATATAATACTTATACCCATATTATATAATATAGCACTATACCCTATTGATTAATGGACGGAATGACACGCATCAATAGCAAACCTTAGTGCTTTTTTTTTGTTGAATATTAGATAATTAAAAAAAAACAGGTAGGGTTCTTGCTTGCGACTTCTTTGACTTTGGTTTTTCTGTAGGAAACCCGTATTACCGGCTTTATAGCTAATAAAATAATCTATACAAAAAATGACGTTGGCGTGTTGCTGCGTTAAAGTCTAACAAAGTAACAAACAAACACAATTTTGCATTAGGTCATATAAGTACGCTGTCTCTGTTCTTGATTTATTATTAGATATTATTATTACTGACTATCACTTTATTTTGCAAAGAAAGTGATTTTATTTATTAGTAACTGATCTCACTAATATTATGAACTTGGCCACTCTTTCTATCAGGGGGCACGGCAGTGCCCCCGCCAAGACGAGCCAAACGCGGCGGCCGGGGCGCTACGTACCTTTTTCTCGAAGTGTTTCGCCATATTTTCGACCCATCATAACTTCGGTCTGGATGACGCTAGAAAGCTGAAATTTTCAGTATAAGGTGTCCTCAGCAAATTTACCAAATATACCAAATATCAAATATCTAGCTTTTATGGTTACAGATTTATTGATACCTAAAATACGCCGATTTCGTCCCTCACTGATGATCATCAAAACCTCTACTCAAAACCTCTAAGGTACTTCCCGAAGTCCTAGAAGCCTGAAATTTGGTATGTAGACTAGAAATTGCATACAAACTACAGGAAAATTAAGACTTTGGAAATTCCCCCCCTCTACGCCTCTTATGAGAAAAGCAAATCTGTAAATTCTGTCGCTAGAATGCTGATATTTTCAGGATAAGATGTCCTTGGCAGATTTATTAAACGCATTGAGTATCAATTGTCTAGCTTTTATAGTTTCAGATTTATTGACAGTCAAACTTCTAGTCTGTAATTCTAGGGCACTTCCCGAAGTCCTAGAAGACTGAAATTTGGTATGTAGACTAGAAATTGCATACAAACTACAGGAAAATTAAGACTTTGGAAATTTCCCCCCTCTACGCCTCTTATGAGAAAAGCAAATCTGTAAATTCTGTCGCTAGAATGCTGATATTTTCAGGATAAGATGTCCTTGGCAGACTTATTAAACGCACTGAGTATCAATTGTCTAGCTTTTATAGTTTCAGATTTATTGACAGTCAAACTTCTAGTCTGTAATTCTAGGGCACTTCCCGAAGTCCTAGAAGACTGAAATTTGGTATGTAGACTAGAAATTGCATACAAACTACAGGAAAATTAAGAAATTGGAAATTTCACCCCTCTACGCCTCTGTATGGGGGAAGCAAATCTGTAAATTCTATCGCTAGAATGCTGATATTTTCAGGATAAGATGTCCTTGGCAGATTCATTAAACGCACTGAGTATCAATTGTCTAGCTTTTATAGTTTCAGATTTATCGACATTCAAAACCTCTAGTCACAAATTCTAGGGTACTTTCTGAAGTTCTAGAAGACTGAAATTTGGCATTAAGTAGGAATTTCAACAATTATGAACAACAGATAAATTAAGAAATCGGGTCCCCCTTCATCCCCTCGTATATGAGATGCATATCTGTAAAATCTGTTGCTCGAATTCTAAAGTTTTCAGGATAAGATGTCCGTGGCAGATTTATCAAACGTACCAAGTATCTGTGTTTCCTGAAGTCCTAAAAGACTGAAATTTGGTATATCTGCTTCAAAATTGAGTTGCAAGATTCCACCCGAACAAACATATTTACATACGAGTCCATTGCAAGTTGAATAAAAGCTTTTAAAAAAAGAGGTAACGATAGAGAGTGGGCCATGAAAATGATGTACCTACAAAAAATAGATCCAAAAAAATCTAGGGCACCTGCCAAAAAGAAATGAAATCCCACCAAAAACATTTCATGTAAAAAGGTAGCCAAGACTCACAAGTTCATAATGTTTTCACTGTTAAAAAGCTATGAGATCTCTAGTAGAGCCAAGCCCCTAGCTGAGCTTAGATTTGTGCTGGCTATGGGATCTATCCCAAGTCCAAAGTAATATAGCTCTTAAATGTTCTTGACTGTATCAAATTTATAACAATAAATAACAAATCACTCTACTTACAAGCTCTGATTCTACAAACCCTATATCTTGGTAAAAAAAGTACGGCTTGGCCGTTTACAGTTCGTGGATTTTTTATCTGAAATGACATCTAAGCCCGGAATTGCTTCTGCGACCATCACGAAGTACAATACAAATTAGTAATTGTCGAACAAACTATTCCTTAAGGCCTTAAAATATGTTATGTCATGTTTTACGAAACATTAAACGGCCAAGCCGTCCTTTTTTTACCAAGATGTAGGGTTTGTAGAATCAGAGCTTGTAAGTAGAGTGATTTGTTATTTATTGTTATAAATTTGATACAGTCAAGAACATTTAAGAGCTATATTACTTTGGACTTGGGATAGATCCCATAGCCAGCACAAATCTAAGCTCAGCTAGGGGCTTGGCTCTACTAGAGATCTCATAGCTTTTTAACAGTGAAAACATTATGAACTTGTGAGTCTTGGCTACCTTTTTACATGAAATGTTTTTGGTGGGATCGTTTCTTCTATTCATTTCTGTCACACATAACGTTATGATAATAAATTATATTTCAGTTACTAGGACAAGATTATGACATAGGTTTACAATAGGTATATTTTCACCTTATATTACCTTCATTACCAGTACCATTTACTAGGCAGAATGTTTAGTTTAGACATGTTTAAAGGACATGCAGGCTTCCCCGCAATTCCTTCATGCAGGACACGTAATAAATTCTACATTAAGTATTCAACATTATTAAAAGGAACCTAGAAATATTCGCACGAACTCTCATTGAATTATGAAACCAGGTAATTTTTTAATCAGTAAAATAGGAAACAAAAGTCCGGTTAAAATATTTTTGTATCAAAAACATTACTACTTTTTCTACTTACCACATACCGCTAATAAATTAATTTATTTGACTGTCATAAAATGGTTATAAACCTTGTAGTTCATTCTGTTTCGGTTGAGAGAAAAAAAAATTGAAATCATCCATAATAGGTGCCTTGTCCATGTTCGAGATATAAATTCCGCTCCCTACTTTATACCTATATTCACGCATAGAGGTGGGAATTGCGTCCCGTAGTTTTAGTTTAGAAGTGAAAGTATATCTCATGAAAACCAAATATACCTACTATAAATAAAAAAGTGCTTGAAAAACATTTGATATCTATAAGATACCCATTAAGTTCTATAAGATTACCCACGTTTAAGATTGTATGTTTTTTTTTTGTATTCATTTTGTGGTGTACAATAAAAGTATATTCATTAATACATTCATTCATAAGTACGAGTATTCCATATTAATATTATAAGTGTGAAAGTGCGTCTATCTGTCTGTTTGTCCGCTTACTTTTTCACGACCCATCTGTTATACCATTTTTGGTGTGATACAGATATAACTTGCATCCCGGAGATGAACATTTTATTCCGGAAAATCAAAGAATTCCCAAAAGATTATTAAAAACCTAAATACACGCTTACAAAGTCACGGGCGTCGTTTTTAATTAATATGAAAATAAATCAAAATGTTATGATTACCAGGTCGCCTGGGTTCGTATGGACACCCAAACAATCCTCAGCATCCATCACAACATAATAACCCAGAACCCACGCATCAGCTTGTCGTACAACGACCACCGTTCGTGGTATCTTCACATCAAGAATGTTGAAGAGGTGGACCGAGGATGGTACATGTGCCAGGTCAACACAGACCCGATGCGTTTCAGAAAAGGATATCTACAAGTTGTAGGTTTGTATCAATATAATATAATACGTATTATTCAGATTTCCAGCAAAACATTTTGACTCATAGCATATTGCAGGAGAGTCATATACCGCGAATATTTTCAGCTATTTATAATTTGGACACCGATGATAATATTATGATCTGTTAAATTTTTTTTGATTAATGAATAAATATTGATAAATGAATTTTTAGTAAAAAATTATGGCGGTAAACCATGATAAAATTACTAAATAAAAAAAAAATGACTGACAAAAATATGTTTTTTTTTTCAAAATACTCAACCCGAACCGGTTTCTTTTATCTCTGAACCCTTGTAAACATGTTATACAACATATTATTGCTATTAAATGCCATCTAATGGCGTAGGTAAAAATATAGTAGGTATAAGCCTTGTATAAGCGTGGGTAAACTACTGAAACACCCACCGGCGCACTTGATGCTTTCATAATAATATGCTTGTCTAGACTCTAGACAGATCATAGAACTTAACTATTATTGATCTTTTGCATAAAAGTTGAATATGAGACAGCACACAGTTTTATGTCGTAGGTATATTTTATATTTAAGGTACATTGACCAATGCTTGAACACAATTGTTCAAGTGTTGGTGAGGCCACAATAATTGTAAATGTAAATTTTTAACCGCTTCTTCGTTCCATAAAGTAATTACTAAAATTAATTTATAAGAATTAAAATTGTATACTTACAAAAAAATTGAGGCTTAGTTGCTCTAAATAAAGATTTATTTGTTTATTATTTTACGAAGCCAAAAAACATAATTTGATGGGTATGGCTACATGAATATTTTCCAATGTTTTTATGACTTCTTAAAGCGATATTAATAGCGCTTTACGACCACCAGGTAGACTTTAGCTATCTATTTAAAACAATTGAAGAACATCGAGAACTCAGCTCATAAAAGTAATAAAATATTTTTATTGCTAAAATTCCGCAAAGCGAGTTAAACCCTGATTTGAATGTTAAAGTATAGTCGGTGAATCTCAAACTTTTCATTTCAATTTAGAAGGATTCATTTTAACTTCAAAGAACAATGGATTAGGCGAGAAAAGGCTTTCTTCTTAACTTAATTCATTTCCATGCGAATTACAGTGGGGATGGCTTAAAAACAAAAATAATATCTACCTTCCCTATTTCCCTATTGCTATTTTCTGGCACTGCCGCCGTGTTCTTATAAGTGGGAGGTTCAATTTTTTACAAGGTCGATATAGGAATTAACAAATAAATTTTAATTAAGTTTAGCGCCAGGCTTTGGCGACAGCTAGTTTCTACCCTAGCGGCAAAAATAAACCGCCAACAGTATTAGCATTCCAGCACGATGCCGCATAGAAATTAGACTAGGATCTCCTTCATTTTCATCCATAGATTTTCATCATAAGAGTGCATCATCACTTACGAAGTGACTGTTGCAAACTTTAATCGAGTGTTAAAGTCAAGAAAGGCCCATATGATTTTACTTGATTTAAAAACTTGTCATAATTTAAACCTATATCGCTGCAAAAATAAAAATGGTTCTATGAAAATCTAAAATAGAAAGATAAAATGCCTACGAGGTACGATTAAACCACTGTGCAGGTTCTTATTAGAATAGACTTTATGCTAATTTACTTTATGTATTTTATGCCTTTCGAAATAGAAGTAAAGTTTAGTGGAACAGTTTTTAGAATTTATACCTATGAGTATTCCGAAGTATTCCGAAGTCTTAATCAATAGGTTATCACCGATTTTATCTAAGTATGTACTAGCTTATGCTCGCGACTTCGTCCGCGTGGACTACACAAATTTCAAACCCCTGTTTTACCTCTTAGGGGTTGCATTTTCAAAAAATATTTCTTAGCAGATGTTTACGTCATAATAGCTATCTGCATCCCATATTCCAGTCTGATCCATCCAGTAGTCTGAGCTGTGCGTTGATCGATCAGATAGTCAGTCAATTCTTTTATATATTTAGGTTAAGTTCCAATACTTAATTAGGGATACAATAACAGGGAATTAAAATTCAAACTATGTCAACCATCTTATTTATTATCTTATACAGTTCGATAACTTTTACTAAAATGAAAGCATTATAGAAATATGAAGCTAACACCGTAATTACTTAACAACATGTCCAGTTCCCCCATCGATCATCGACAACATGACGTCTACGGATATGGTGGTGAGGGAAGCGACCGACGTGACCTTGGTGTGTCGCGCCTCAGGCTATCCGGAGCCTTATGTCATGTGGAGGAGGGAGGACGGACAAGACTTTAATTATAATGGGGAATCCGGTAAGTTTGAAACTCATTTATCGTTTTAAATATTAACATTCACAGCTCTCTTCACATCGCTCAATTGAAATTGATTTTGAAACATGACTGGTAGGTATTAGACTCAGGGCTAAGAAATTTTAACTTTACTAACTTCAATGAATCCACCCAAACCTCACCTGATGGTGTCCACTGTCCATTAGTCAAGACTCCTGACTGATAGACATTGGAATCCCTGTAGACAAGGGCAAACTTTTCCCATCCCACATTCTTTATGGGGCTTTACTTACTAGAGGCCATAAAATGCATTTTTAGCTGGACTTGACAAATAATATTCATAACCTTATAACTTCCTATGCTATACAAACAAAATTTTATTAATATTTAATATTTTTCGACGTGTTTCTAAAACCAAGCTGAACTGGAAATTCCTTCTGGCGATGAAAATATGCCGAACACAAAAAATCTTTATTAGAATTGATAAGGTTTTTATATGTGGCTGTCACTGCACCATATAAAGTTTGATGTTATTTTTATTGGCAGTAAGCGTGGTGGATGGAGAGACGCTTACCATAACAAAGGTGTCTCGACTACACATGGGAGCCTACTTGTGTATTGCGTCTAACGGAGTGCCTCCGTCGATAAGCAAACGGATCATGCTCATGGTTCAGTGTGAGTATCATCATCATCATCATGATCAACCCATTGCCAGCCCACTACTGAGTACGGGTCTCCTCTCAGAATGAGAAGGGTTTAGGCCATAGTCTGCCACACTGGCCTAATGCGGATTGGCAGACTTCACACATCTTTGAGTATATGGAGAACTCTCAGGCATGCAGGTTTCCTCACGATGTTTACCTTCACCGTTAAAGCAAGTGATATTTAATTGCTTAAAATGCACATAACTGAAAAGTTAATGGTGCGTACCCGGGATCGAACCCCCGACCTCCGATTAGGTGGCGGACGTTCTAACCACTAGGCTATCACAGCTTTACTTCAGTGTGAGTATAATGCTGGAAAATCTTAACTTTTTTTCTCAATTCGGCACTTGCTAATTCCAACAGCTCATACTCAAATTTTTTAGGGTTTCGTATCCGAAGGGTGTCAACGGGACCCTATTACTAAGACTCTGCTCTCCGTCCGTCCGTCTCATAAGCTGTATCTCATAAACCATAATAGGTAGAGACCTGAAATTTTCGCAGAATGTTTATTTCTATTGCCGCTGTAACAATAACAACAAATTATATTGAAAATTTTAAAAAAGTTCAAGTGTTAATTCTTGTACGATGACACGGAACCCTTCCTGTGCGAATCTGACTCGCACTTGATCGATTTTTTTAATACTAATCTGTAATAAAATTTTCACAACTTCAAAATAACAGATAGAGAATAATCTCTTATTATTAAAAAACCTATCGAGCTAATAATCTTTTTAACCAGCTGCAATATAACTGATATAGGCACCTATTACTTGATTAAGTATAATTAGTTCAAACATCATAATAATTTTGGAAGCGTATAATTATTATTATTATTAAGGTTAAAGTTTCTTTCAATTTATCTAAGTCAATAATGCTTCTTATGTCTGTATAAAGTAAAAAATGTTTTGACTTGTAAAATTTTGAACATATTTTTTTGGTTCAGATACTTACCTACTTTTATTTTGAAATCGAAGGTCTATTCCGTCCTATATCGGGACTTCAAAATACGTAAAACATACTTTGTAACGGCATTTGAAGTCGTATTTTTATGGGATAATATTTATTTGTGGTAAGTAATAAGTATATTTAGCACTAAGACGATTTATATTCAAACTTTTTTTTTCATAGTTCCACCGATGCTGTCGATACCAAATCAACTAGAAGGGGCCTATATCGGACAGGACGTGACTCTGGAATGTCATACGGAAGCATACCCTTCCTCAATCAACTACTGGACCACGGACCGCGGAGACATGATCATTTCCGGTGAGATTTGTTTGAATATATTACATCCCTTGTCATAAATGACGGATATTATTGTCATACTAAAGAAACTTATGTAAACGTATTCGCTTTCGTTAGAGCTGCGTATGACATAAAGTCTTACTGTGAGAATGCATCGGTGTGCTGGCTTGAATAGATATAATTTATATTTATATTTATTAGGACACCCAAAAATTATCATATCTATACATGCTTAAATCTATACACATACCTACACACACGCATTATTTGATATATAACTTATTAAAAGGTGCCACAACGTGTGCCAAAAGAAGATATTATATACACTACAACCGATTAAAGGGTATAGAAAGAAAACCTGCAATGTCTTATGTCGCATAAAATCCAAAAATAAAGTAAGTAAGGAAATAGCGCCGGTATTACGAGTAGCAATATTTATAAGGCAATAGATTTCCCCGTATATTTATGTGGCATTAACCAAAAAATGTAAAAACAATGATTTCAAGTTCGTCGTTTATACAAGCTTTATTACCTTAATAATAATACTGAAAACCTGGAACCGTCTCAAGAACTACTGCCTTCTGTATCTTACCCTTGATCCAACAGTTAAGCGACAGTTTCTTAAGATGTTGGTCGAAACTGTTCGCATTAAGACCATGGACTGAAACAACTATCAGTACAATAATCGCTGAGTCAACACTCCACATGGCGGTAATCTCGTGGGCAAGAAATACTGAAAACACTCTTGCCCAAACGATGCCTTGACCTATTCAATGTTTAGGTTAATATATGTATTAATTTTATAATAATTATAATAATCTAATCTAACACTAATATTGATAAAACCTGTGATATACTTATAACGCTATTGTTATCAGTACACGATAACCAAAGGTAATAGTGTATAATGATACACTAATGACTAATAACAAGCTACAAACTACAACTGCGATCCATCAAAATTCACTACATATAGGTATATTTAAATCTCAATTTGTTATCAGCGAACACAATAGAACTGCTACAACACATTCATCATGTCGGCTTAAATAACATGTGTCTCTGTCAAATATAATACTACGATTCATCATTGATTTATAGGCTGATAATGAAAATAGTTCGTGTTCAAAGCGAAGAAGGCGACATTGTGGCCATTCAGTCGGGCAAAAGAACGCTGTGGAATGGAAATATATAAAGATTTTATGCCTTTAGTAAGGGAAAACGTAATAAATGTCTTTTAGAAAAGATAAGATATATTCGTGATCATGTTATGAGTGTCCCTGAAACACACTTTTCCTAAAATCTTGATTGGGGATGGCGAAAAACAGATCTAAGCAGCCCGAGGTGCAGAAATCCACAGATTTAATACTATAGTTGGTTTTAGTATACAGATGCTAAAGGTGCTTGCAAACTATCGTTTCCTGCATATTTTATGCGCGCATAGTGTTCGCTCGAACAGTGTGTCAGTAGTGTCTGACGCATATTTTGTCCGAGCATATTAGGGAGATTAGAAATTGTCACCTTTCACGGCTCGCGAGTAGGTAATATTGTGCATCTCGTACGAGCCTTACGACCTTATAAGCGCATCTCGTACGCTCATACACGCCTTACACGAAAGTCGCGCGTACGGGTGTGTGCAAAAACGAGCTTATGCGCTTAAAAAAGCGCTAAACTAAAACCGCTCTAATCATGACGTTTGTCCATTCATAATGATTGATAAATTTTGATTATGCTAGATACGCACGCACACCCACACCACGCAAAAAGTTGCCTTGCGTTATTTATGAAATGAAACAGAATGAGTACTCTTTCACCGCTTCTTTGTAGCGTCTAGTTTCTTACTCTCTTGGAGTTTTGACATTCGGAATAGATATAATAAGAAAACCTACTTTGATGTGAAACTACATATTATATTATTTATCTGTTTTATACGGCTATTACCCATAGACATACAATTTTCGCTTCGTCTTTGCTATTACCACTCATAAAGATTAAGAAGTAATTTTCGAATATGAGCGATCAATTGTTTAAAAAGTCCCCAATGTGATTCGTTCCCCAAAGTTCGTAGTTAGTAGTAGAATGAATTTAGCCGAAATGGTTATAATTTAACAGCAAAACTTTAAATTAATTTCAAAAAGGTACTTACCGTAAAAGTTTGTTTAAATTCGATATTCGATTCAATATTTTCCGTTGAATTATACGTGATTCGACGAAGTTTTAAATTATAGTTTTAATGTTTAAATGTTCTTACCATAATAATTTCAGTGCTCATATTTTCAATTTTACACGAATCGTGCTCACGATAAAATTATATTATTATTATGCATACTTAATATTATAAATTAATGCGAAACTAACAAATTGACGAGGAATAGTTAACGGTTTATTGTATTTCAACGGTATAAAATAACAAAAATGTAAACCTCGTAATGAATGTATCAGGCTTCAAAAAGGCGCCCTCATAAATATACCTAAGTAGGTACCTATTGGAACCTGTAATTATAGGCGTAGTAAAAATGAAAAATCCTAGAAATTTGTAGTCACATTTCAGTCCCCACAGCCAGAGGATTAAAAAATCGGTCAAGCCACACGAGGGGTTCCGTAGGTACCATCGTACAAAAAATACCACTTTTTATTTAATTTATTTTCATAGTCATTTTAATATTTTTAGTATTTGTTCCTAGCAATTTGCAATTCAAATTTCAGTCTCCACAAGCAGCCTTTAATACTAAATACGAGCTGCTTTTTTAATAGTATGGGATTAAAAAATCTGCCTTTAATTGTAATCAGCATAAATTTTGTCTTACCTACAAAATTGTTTCTAAATTTCTATCGCGCTGAGTTTTGGCTATCCGACGATAAACTTTTCACTTTACACCAGCGACGGCCCCGTTTGCAAGGGAAATTAACTTCTGGGAACTCTGCGTGTTTTTATAAACTTTTTTGTCAATGTTCCACCTCTGCAGTTATTATGCACTACGGAATTAGTAACTTGATTAAGCGATACAAGTACCTGCTAAAAGCATAAATTACTTTAGAATTTAAAAGTGAATTTTATCGTGCAATGGTTATATTTTATCTTAAAATATACAATATACATACATATAAAACATATTATGTTTATTGTTTAGTGTTCGTTCGTTACCTAGGAGTTTTGTGTTTAGCATCGTTTTTTATCTTTTACGGTTAAAGGACGCCACATGTCCTCACATATTCCAACAAAGAACAGACATGAGAAGGAGACAGCGTTCACAAAATGAATTATATAGCTTTGTACACTCAAATAATGAATTCGCACATAGATCTAGAATTAAAAAAAAAATTAACGATTGTCTCTCATGTACCTACTGAAAGACTTCTTATCACACACTACATATCCAAGGCGCCGTTGTGGTAAACAGGCGTAGTAATAAATCTGAAAGCAGTAAATTTAAATGCCCATACTCCCCATACCTACGTTTTAAGACCACAAACTTGCCCCTTTATGAGAATATCGTAGTACCCTATCACACGATTGCACCCCATTTGTTTCTTAACGGTCCATTTATTTCATAACTATCAAAGCGCTACATTGATGTTATGGTTACGTTTTAGAAAACCAAAACTGACATCAGAGAGAGTCTCGCTTTGTAGCGGCTTTAGTCGCGCTTTGAATGATTGTTTATGTAGCATCGCACATTCTTTTGTTGGGAAATCTTACCAAATATGTAGTGGCGCATTCACTGTGTAGGTATAGAACCGTTCACACGATTAAGTTAATCTGTATAGGTATAGTTTTTTGTAGTACGAACAAGGTGTGAATGGTTTTATTCTCAATGTGCCACTACGTATAACAGTACAAAAATCTTTAAAATTAAATGTGATTTTAAGTCACAGGCACAGGTTTTATATTTAAGCAGAAATGGAAATTGTAGGTGGCAAGTACGAAGCGTTCCCGGTGGATAGTGGCTACAACAAATTCATGATGCTCAAGATTCGCAATATCACCAAAGAAGATTTCGGATTTTACAAGTGTATCGCGAAGAACTCTTTGGGCGAGACGGACGGCATCATCAAACTCGATGGTACTCAACCACGTTTTTGAATCTGAATTTATTTTAAATTGAAATATACTGAAATTTTGCGTCTATTTTTAGAAATCCCGGCGCCGCCGTCTGTCTTCACGACCACGCTGAAATCCGTCCTGGATAATCAAACGATCAGGAAAAAGGGTTCGTTTCTTCCCTCTATAAAAAACCGGCGAAGTGCGAGTCAGACTTGCGCACTGAGGGTTCCGTACTCGGGTATTTTTTCCAACATTTTGCACGATAACTCAAAAACTATATATTTAAATAAAATCTGTTTTAGGATGTACAGGTAAAGCCCTTTTATATGCTACCCCACATGGTATAGTTATCTTACTATGAAAATTTAAACGTGGACATTGCGTAATGTTTTAATCACAGAAATTAACTTTAAAATACGTTTAAATTTGTTTGCTGGAATTGCTCCTTATATCGAAAATTTTCTCGAATTGAAACACCTCATCTTTTATTTCCAATGTATTTTACTTAATCATCCTCCGGTGTACCGAGCAATACCTGAGACATTTCAGATAGATTTTTAGTGATCTCATTCGCCTTGATTATGACGTTACTTCAAATCCTTTGATTATCACGTTACTTCAAATCCTCTGGACTCCCCTACCAATAGGAAATCATTAACTATTTCTATTATATTAAAAAAAATATATACTTACCTGATATGTTTTTACTTGCAGGGCAACTTCAAATAGTACAAACGAACGATGCAGTCAGCTCTACATTCCAAGGTGAAGCCTTTGGTGAACAAATAAGAGATTTTGGTAACGTATTATTTGAGCTTAAAAAGAGTTATGAATAGGGACTAATTAATGTTTCAATTAAGTACTAATAAAACTTCTTGACGCTGATTTTGCAAAAACATACTGAACAATGAATTAACATTGATTTGAGATCAAAGAAATGAAATAAAAAAGTAACAAGTGTAAATTAAAAATTTATAACACCCCCGACAAGTGAAGGTTACAGTAATAACTAGAAAAGAGCTGATAACTTTCAAACGGCTGAACCGATTTGCTTGGATTATAGCTAAGAATACTCTCGATCAAGCCACCTTTCAAACAAAAAAAACTAAATTAAAATCGGTTCATTACTTTAGGAGCTACGATGCCACAGACAGATACATAGATACATAGATACACAGATACACACGTCAAACTTATAACACCCCTCTTTTTTGGTCGGGGGTTAATAAAAAGAAATTATCATCACATATTTTCACGCTTTGAAGAGAAAGATTTTTTTACTTTACAATTTTATATCTGACAGCAAAATATCACCTATAAAGACATTACTGATTATTTTAATTCTTATTTCAACGTTAGTCAAATTTCAAAGACCTAAAAGTAGAGGATAAATCGATAACCGCAATTTCGCTCGCCGTGCGACACGGATAGAATTACGCACTCTAAAGGTTTCAATTGTCAACTTTATTTATGCTAAACAGGAGCTTTAAAAGTTGGGAGCAGTAGTAAGCTAATTCCCAACACTCTCACGTTACATTGAGAGAAACAGTTACACAATAGTTGTACAAGTCTGTCAAATAAAAACAATTTTCAAAATACCCAAGTATATCGAAATCGGAGACTTCGACAGTTCTTAAATTTATAGCTTTCAGGTGTGCTGCTTAGAACAATTTATTTCATCCACATAAAGAAACAAAATATATACTGGATACTACCAAACTAAAGATTTTTAAAAACGATTTTCCAAATTATTGACCTGATTACTGATAAAGATAACTAACCCGTTGAGTAAATCTGTTCTCCATCTCTGAAGATCTTCATCGGACCTGCACCTTTACTGGTCCCGCGTTAATAAAGTGTAGAAGTAAATTCTTTTAAAACTAAATAAATAAGTAATAATAAATGATTTTCAATAATTAATGAATGTTGACGAAAAATGCAATCAATAATCCTCAGAAAATTGTGCAAAAAAAAAAGAAGCGAATAGCTTCTAAGTGATTCAAGAACAAAATATTAATTTAACGCTATACTCCGCCTCTTACAAACACAGCCTCTTCAACTCATTACAATGACTAATTAGCGCGCTCGGCTCAAATTTAATATTTACAGCACATTTGCATTAATGCGCCTTAACTCGAAATTCATAATCCCTGCCGAGTACCGACCTATTTTAACAAAAAACGCTAACGAAAATTTTCTTTTACAGATTTTTATGAAGAAAATTCCGCTCCTACGACAAGTAAGAAGAAACTATTATTTTTAATACTGTTGGTGATAAACGCGGCGAGACAAATGCTCCTTTGATAACTGTGATGTAAATAAAAATAAATAAGTACCTTTCTAAAATATACTATTATAAGTTCCTATAAACTTATTTTGTTTTAGCTGAACAGACAATAAATATTATTCGAGATCAACTTTCTTGACCTTAATATTATGTTTGTTACACGCACATATTTAAGTAGATGTATATATTTTTTATATATATTGGATCTTGTAATGATTAATTTAGATTTTATTGTCTTATCCTTGTAAAAATGCTTTTTAAGTAGGTAGTGTTAATAAGTTTGCGGATCGTCATGCTTGATCCTCATACTTTGCGTAAATTTAAAAACGGATCGTGCACAAAAGATAGCCAATATTTATTATAGGGGAAGTTTTCATAGCGCGCTCCCCAACGCTCCTCATACAAAAGCAGTTTAGGTTCTGATTAATTGAAACCAACCAACCAACTCACCAATCAAACTCAATGTTTCGTAGATATATTCTAGAGAAACCACGGATATTAGATCCGTGGTTGGTCTTTCTGTAAAAAATGTATAGTTTTAAAGTTACACAGGTTCAAAAATTTACATACAAATATTTGAGCCCGTGCTGAAACTACACATTTTTACGGTTTTTATATGGAGCGTGCTACGAATAAATTCGTAGCTTTAATTTTTTACGAAATGTAGATATTGTGAAGATATAAGTATTATTTCATCGAATCTTGTACAACTTGATGTATGATTTTTAAAAACTTTTTCTAGATTTTTAACAGCCGATTATAAAAAAGTTGTTTGCAATATGAATCTATAGGTTTTTTTTTTTTTTTTGGTAAGTATTTATAATATATTTCAAGAAGATAAACATAATAAATACTATGCTATTATTTGTACATAAATAATAAATAAGATATAAAACATTTAAGGTTAGGTTGGCCACAATTTTTGTAACAATTTAAATAAATAATTAAAAATTTAAGTCAATTATTAAAGTTCATTTACTTATAATTACTTGAAGTTTGGCAAAATCTGACATCGAATACTGCTATTACAACGTCCAGCTTTATATTATGAAAAACATCTGCCCATCGACTTTTACAATATATTTCAAATGTAGATGTAAGTATAACAATTTTTATCAGTATTTATACAATTATAGAAAAATTGATTTATTATAACTAATTTATAATTTTCCTATAGTAGGTTTAAGATTAAGAAACATTTTGTAAGATATTGTAAGAAATAGTTATGTACATGTATCGACACCTCCCACGCAAGTTGTTGTAAGCCACAAAATTGCCATTTTGCGTTTTTTACATAACAATGTCTATTTTTATGTATTTTATATGTTCAATTTAAAAAAATCCTAAAAATGTTGTTTTTTAAAGTACTTATGAGGCGTATAATGTTGTATGTTTCAAACGAGGACGACGTAAAATATCATATTGACCTTTACAACGTTTTATGTGGGGTGAAGTCGCACGTTTGCGCCTCGTATGTAACAGATACAACAGATCACGCCGGACTTCAGATGAAATGTTTGTAACTCAAGACACTGATATGTCACGGTTGTGTTTACATTTTTTTATTTCATTATCGTATTTTAGTAATTTAATAGTGATGCCAAGCTAAACTATTGTATAGATTACATACAACAATTTACGTCGTTGAGGACACCCAAAAACAGTATTGTATGATGACATACAACCGTTTACGTTGCAGAATTATAATAAATTTTGTGTTAAGTGATACATACAACATTTTACTTCGGCATTTATTTCTCAAAATTTTGTTGTATGATTACATGCTATATTTTACGTTGCTATGACATTGTTTTTTTTCTTACATACGACATTGCATACAATAAAACTATGTTAAAATTTAGTTTGATGGCGACGTAAACTCATGATAGTCAATAAAATAACTAATCGGCTCATCATACCACTAGGTTACTATATAATTAACAAAAAAATCACTACTACAATATATAATTTCAGAGCCTACCTTTCCAATAAATAGGTTGGTAGAACCTGCCAGGTGGTGGAGTCCGATTTCTTTACGGCCTATCGTCCAAAAATAACAAATATTTTTTATGATTTTAAAGCTCATGGCCAGAAAAAGGCCAGAAATGATACTGTAGTCTTCAGCAGATGCACCTTCCTACTGGCAGATCTCTATTGTACAAACACGTGACTTATGGATCTTTAATTTCGTTTTAAAGATACCATAGAGCGGAAGAGGAACTCAAAAGTATTCACGAAAAATCTGTCTGTAGTAGTCTAATCTAATCTGTCTGTGTGTCTGTCTGTAGTGTAGTTTTTTGTCGTATCAGCATGCCCTGTTTAGACAGGGCATGCTGATACGACAAAAAACTGACAACACCTCATTTCAGCTAAACTTGAGCTCTTGAAATAAGTGGAGAAGTTCTATGGACAGTTATACACAATACAACACAATACAATACAAAGACTTGTTGAAGATTTGGCTAAAGATCCCAGAGCTAAATTGACGGGACACTATACCCAAGATATCCCAGATGCCAGTTTATACGAGATAAGTATGGCTCTCAAACAACTCAAGGATAAAAATTCGCTCGGTGATATCAGAATCACAGTAGAATTCCTGAAAGCGGGTGGCAAACCAGTACTTAAGGTCTTTCAGCGATTTTCCAATCTTTTTCCAAGAGATTTCCAATCCCGTCATAGCGATAATGCCGTAATAAGTAATGGTTTATTTGTTGCAATGTGGGCACAAAAGGTTAGTGAATCTTATATTCAAATTAATCTAGTTCATTGCATAACGAAATTACAAAGTTACAAACATTACTCAAGAAGAGTCATAGACTCATTTCGCTGCTAAGCCATGTCTATAAGCTGTTGTTATCGTAAGTCATTTTTCACAGACTAGGCCAGTCCAATTGCAGTGACAGGGTGCACATTGAGACGTAATTCTCTGAAACTCTTTACCACTGCTTTGGAAGACGTCCTTATGTTTAAGCTTGGATTGGAATGAACTTGACATTAACATCAAAAGAAATTCACCTTCAATTTGTCGATGACATAGTCTTTAAATATTGGATAGAATCAGGCGTTACTTTGCGGAAGTTCATGTTTAGCAAGAAACAGTTAAAAATTATTTTGCTATAATCCGCCAACAGGATAAATCTGTATGGTCAAACATGCAGTTACAAGCTAAGCACCGCTTACCTCCCCAACCAAGCAATAAAGCCAAGTTCCCAAGCAAGCACTGCCACCACCATTCACATGCAACACCACACAAGACTTTTCCACTACTCTCGACGCACGTTTCGCCCCGACACCGGAGCATCCTCAGGAGATTTTGACTTTACAATGCTGTATTGTCAAGTCTTGACAATACAGCATTGTAAAGTCAAAATCTCCTGAGGATGCTCCGGTGTCGGGGCGAAACGTGCGTCGAGAGTAGTGGAAAAGTCTTGTGTGGTGTTGCATGTGAATGGTGGTGGCAGTGCTTGCTTGGGAACTTGGCTTTATTGCTTGGTTGGGGAGGTAAGCGGTGCTTAGCTTGTAACTGCATGTTTGACCATACAGATTTATCCTGTTGGCGGATTATAGCAAAATAATTTTTAACTGTTTCTTGATGACATAGTCACTATCGCAGAAATTAATGAGGTTTCCCAGTTTCTACATTTACAGCTCAATGACCTTTGCAAAGTTTCACAACAGATGGGCCTGAAAATGAACATGAGTAAGACGAAAATTGTGTCTAATTCTTATGTCTCGGCCCACCCAGTAATCGTTGAGGGCTCTGCACTCGAAATTATAGAAAAGTGTGAGCCTGGAACAGGTACCTGGACCAGGTAGGTAAGTGCAATTTCAAGAAACAGGTCAGCCAACGAATCCGACTCGGCGTCAGTGTACGGAAACTAAATTAGTCTTCGAACAGTGCGTTTTACCAGTGATGACATATTATGGATCCGAGATAATATGGTCACATATTGTAATGGAATTCATAAGAAAGTTCAGAGTCACTAAGCGGGCAATTAGAGAGCTATATTTGAAGTTTCTCTACGTGATCGAATCTGGAATGTGGGTATCGGTAGGAAAATCAGAGTAACCGGCATAAATGGGTTGCGAAGCTGAAGTGTAAATGGCCGGGGCACATAATTCGAAGGACCCATAGACGTTGAGGTCCCAAGGTGCTGGAACCTCGCACTGTAGGCGCAGCGTTGACAGACTCCCACTAGGTGCACAGACGACATCAAACGAGTCACAAGGAGCCACTGGATTCAGGTGGTGCAAGACCGTGGCATATAGAAGTCCCTACAAGAGACCTATGTCCAGTAGTGGACTTCCATTGGTTGGAAATGATGAATCGGACTACACATACTACATTTTTTTTAAATTTTAAACGACGTACACTGTTGTATTTAACACATACGATGACACTCAACCCGTTTTTTCCAGCGTAATTTGTTGTAAGTATCTTGTACAACATCTTACAAAGATGAAACACGCCGTAAAATGTTGTATGAACAAAATCTCAGAAATGTGAAGTATTTCTATAAATTATCTTTCAGAATATGTTAAAGTACTGTAAACTATAACTAAATACCGAATTTCACAAAAATATATTGAAAAATGGAGCTTTAATTTCAATTTATATCTTTAAAACGCTCTACTGAAAAGTTGTAGTTTTGGGGATACAACAACTTACGTGGGAGGTGTCGGTATGTTCTCATTTTTATATAATATCTTAGTTGTTCTTAAAATATGGCCGGATTATGATTTTGCCGTAAGTGTTAGACAAGTTAGAAAATATCACTATAGAAATATTGTAGAATGATTTGTTATTATTTACCTGCTACTAAATAAAACTGCCAAATGTGTATAAAATAAAGGAACGCTTAAACTATATATAATTTTCATCCATTCATTCATCTATTTATGCATTTAGGCATAGTAATAGAGTCTAACGATAAATACGTTAAGTATGCAAACTGCCATACCCTTTCCAGGTTAGCTCGCTCTCATCTTAGACTGCATTATCACTTACCACCAGATGAGATTGCAGTCCAGGGCTAAATTGTACCTGAATTAAATATTTAAAAAAACGTTTCTTTTCGAGTGAAGGATGCTGAATAAAAGACAGAAATGAACAAAAAATAGACCGTCTGATATCAGATTTAGGCTACTAAGTTTGGAGATCCTTGCCAACACGAGCTCCTGGCCGCTTAGTCGCCTCTAGTCGCCGCACCACCCTTCGCCGCAACCCGCTGCGCCTCGACTTCACTCGCCACACTGTCTGCGCTGGGCCAAAGCATGGTTTTTACGATCTACAAGGTTTGTACTTTGGAATGCCTGTGAACGGAAGTGGACTGGAGTAGGAATGTGGTCAGCGGAACAATTAGATTATTGATAATATTATCACGTTATTTTAATAATGTGATTGGTCTATTAAACACGTTATCACTTCGCTCCGCTTCAGTGGGCAGGTACTCCAGTCTCCAACTGACTTAGCTTCGGTTAGGTTGAATTTCTGAAAATCCTTTCTTATCGGATATCTACGCTATATTATAAAGAAAATCTAATGAATAGGTAGTTTAAGTTAACTAACAAGACGATGCCCGTGAATACGTCAACGTGGATTTACACTTTTTTAAATCTCCCACGAGATTTAATTTCTGGGATAAAAAGAAACCTATGCCCGGCTTAAGTATGCAAGCTTTTTCTGTATCAAATAGACGATGCCTGCGATTTCCTCTACATTTTAGGTTTTGTAAGAATCTCGTGGTAATTCTTTGACTTTCCAGGACAAAAATAGCCCATGTAGCCAAGCTAATTCTGTGCCAAAGTCAAAAACAGTTAAACAGATAGGCCGTGAAAAGCTAGCAGGCAGATAAACACACTTTCACATTTATAATATTAGTGTGGATAATGGATTTCAAGAATGAAGACAAAAACTAAGAGCATTTTAGTAAAAATTTATTTAAAAATATTGAAATGAAATGACTACAACCAAAATTAAATAAAAGTTATAAATTCATTTATCATTTCTCTTAGTTGGCGGCGTAAAACCTTTCCTCTGGGACTTCTAGGTAGTTCGTCAATAAACCTCACTCCACCAGCTAGTTGCATGTGTTCACGCACCTGAAAAATAGAAATGTACTTAATTAATTAATTAAATCTAAGATTCAAGTTCAAGTAAAACTTGTTTCTTCAAAATGATATTGAAAGAACAATTGCTCAGACCTATGAAGCGTACTTTAACGTTGCTTAGGCTTAATTTTCAGTTTAAAAGAGACAGGGTTCTAGAGAAAGAGCCAGCCCGTGCCAGACCTTCGTTATTTTATAAAAGCTGAAAGTTTCTCTGCGTATTGTCTGCAACACAAGGAGGAACGATCAGCGACTACGAAGTTTGGAAGTTTGGATCATGGTAGCTTTGGGAGATAAGAAGTTATAAAGGTGTAAATAATTTACGTCAAAGTATAAAAAGTCTGATTATTTTTATATTTTCTTCGAAATAGCATAAGAAACCACGTCAGGCATTGCCAGACACTTTGTATCATGGCAAACTCTTGCTAAACATCCTTAAACTTTTAATCTTTAAGGGCGTCTGGCCGGGGGTTGCCACGATACTAATGGTCTAGTAATGCATGACGTGATTTCTAATACTATTCCGAAGAAAATATTAAGAAAATGTACTTTGTACGTTGACGTAAGATTTATATCGCCGTTATTTCCCAAAGCCATCATGATCCAAACTTCATAGTGGCTGAACGTTCCTCCCTGTGTTGAGGACAATAAGCACAGAAACTTTCAACTTTTGTAAAATAATGAAGATCTAGTCATTTGGTAGTTTTAGATGGAAAGTTTTCCGGGAGCTTTGCAAATTAGTGGTTTTATAGATTTCAACGTGCTCTTTCCGAATTTTCACTTTGCCACCTCGTATCTTTGTCGCTTGCGCCGCCATCTTGGAAAAATAGCGTCTAAAAACAGTTTTTTGGCGATAACTTTTCTCTGACTCATTTTACGATGAAAATGGTTATGTAACAATTAAACTAGAGACAATTTTTTACAATTTATGAAGTCACATTTTTTTGTAGACTCAATAGCGTACGAAGGCTACAAAGCCAACACTTGTTTTGGCCAAATAACTCATTTCCACGATTCCACGGTGCGGTTTTTTTATGGTATATCCAGGAGACGGTAGTCACCTTAAATTTAAGCCATCACTTTGTCCAGATAAAACTAACGCTCTTCAGAATTCTGCTCGAGATAAGAGTAAATATACTGCATCGCAGTTTTGATCTCATGGGCATATGAGTGTTTTTTTTTTTTTTTAATTTTGAATTCCCTTTCTCGAGGACCAAATGACTGGACTATGAAATAAATACAAAAAAGGGTTTTTTATAGGAAAATCTATAACGATGTTATTTGTACAAACTTAGGTATTTAACTCGCACTTTGCGGTTTTTAAATACCTACCAACTTACTAATAATACTTAATAGGTTTTAGTAATATAGTAATTTAATAGATGGGCTTTGCCTATCTGGAGTTTTAATACCTAGATTATATCGATCAATAGTGATCGATATATTAGATCAATAGTGTCACTTCATATAGCTACAACTCACCTCTGCGGCTACATAATCCACCAATTCTTGCTCTGTGATATTTGAACCTGGCTTCATTACTACAAAAGCCATTGGAATTTCTCCACTAACAGGGTCTGGTTTTCCAATAACAGCGGCTTCAAGAACATTTTGATGCGTTTGTAGTAAATTTTCCAGTTGTATTGGGGCAATCTATTGATAAAATGTAAATGTAAAATGCTTATAAAACGGCTTAAGAAAACGTGAGTGTGAATTTTCCTTTTACACCACTACTTTTTTAATTGCCTTAAGGACTTCGTCTGTGGTGGCGTTTGCTGGCGCGCGTGTTGTGCCTTTTTGGGGTGCCGATTTTTGTGTTCTGCTTGTGTTTATTGATGGTGGAACTGACTGGGAAGCGTTCTAAAGGGGCGCCGCGTGTATGTCGGCGGGCGCCGGCACAGACGAAGTCCATACTTATACAAACATATAGTTTCCCTAACTTGTAATTTGTAAATAACTACAAACTTGACATTGGCTAATCAGTGTGGTAAAAATAAATAAAAAATAATTGCCTTAAAATTTTTTTTTAAATGCGCAATCAAATATTTTTTTGTTGTTGAAATGAACAATGTTATTAAAGTTTTTTTTTTTTTGTGGTAATAATATTATAAACTCATTCTATTTTTTTAAATATATTACAATGATACCTTTTTCCCTTTACAAATTATTATATCTTTTATTCTGTCGACGATATAGAAATACTTGTCATCATCATAGTATCCCACATCACCAGTTTTAAAAAAGTCTTCGTCATCAAGGTAAGTAGAAGAGTTGATTTCTATGTATTCCTTCATAAACATTGGGCCTGATAATCGAATTTCTCCGGTTTGGTTTGGGCCTAGTGTCAAGTTAGTTTTTAGGTCCACGATCTAAAAAAGATTTTAATATAATAATATTTCATGCTTTTGGAACCACCGAAAGGTAGCTATTAATATTAGAATTTTATTGAGTATTATTGTTTACCACCTACTTTAATGATAATCCCCGGTGTCGCCTTACCAATACTTCCCGGTCTCGGACCCTCATCTGCCCAAATTTCTGAAGTCGGTTCTCCACATTCAGTCATCCCATAGCCTTGTAAAATGTTTTGTAGCTTAGGTAGTCTAAGCAAAATCAAGAAGTTCATAAATTATCATTTACGATAGTAATTAAAAAAGGCCATTTTCATTTGATTGTGTAAACTGACCTTTTCTTTACTTGTTCAATGGTATTTTTGTGAAGAGGAGCTGATCGTGAGTAAATTATTTTGAGAGAATCTAAATCAAACTTTTCTAGAGTTTCTTCTTTATTTATAAGGTTGAGCATATACGGCAGAATCATTGTTATATTAACCTTAAACCACAAAATTTGAGAATATTATCAGGGTTCTTTTTTATACCTATTTAAATTTATCCGTTTATTTTCTCCGTCAAATCTACCGTTGACTGACCTGGTATTTTTCTATACATTTCAACATATTGAGAATAGTTACATCATTAACATATACCACTTTCTTGCCAGATAATAATAATCTATAAGTCATAAAGATATCGTAATTATGAAACCAGTCCCCATAAACAAAACCAGTCTGTATATTCCACTCATCCTTGTAACTGAAATAAATAGTGTTTATAGTTAACACTTCAATCTAAAACAAAAATGTCTATTTTTTTGTTATTTTTTGCAATTGGTTCCAATTATGTACCTAGATAGATATTAAATAAGTATAACTATATCTTACTTATCCGGTAGACTGCTCATAATACAGTTTAGATGTGTTAGACAAACGCCTTTTGCTAAGCCCGTCGTCCCGGATGAGTACAATATCAATGCAGTGTCCACTTGTCCAACCCCTCTCGCTGGTTCAAATCTTTCAATGTCAATATCCTTTGCAACTAGCGACTGTACTGTAATGGCGTTTTGTGGGTAGCCATCCAGCGCAAAATATGATTTTATAGAGCCACAAGAATTTAATATTTCTTCATATCGCTCCCAGAAAAGTTTAGAGCATATAACGTGCGTAGGTTTGGCTACAGACAATTTGTGCTGAAATGGGGCTGAAAAAATATCACAAACACGTGTAAGCAAAAAAAACAGTAAATAGGTAAAAATGTTAAATTCAGTCTATGTTTTAATGGACATTTGCAGTTTGATTTTTAATCTAGCAAACTGAGGGGCTGTCCGCAATTTGACGATTTTTGATGTAATCGTGAGCAGTGCCTTATAAGTGAGAGGTCCCGGGTTTGATTCCTCGCAGGCGTAATTTATACTTTTTTAATTTTCTCTAAAAATAGGCTTTGACCGTACGTATAGGAAGCTAATTACCACTTTACTGGCAAAGACGTACAAGTTAGCCCACTTCCATCTAAAGCTGCATCATCACTTATCACCTAGTGAGATTGCTATCAAGGGCCGATTTTTTCAATTACACATAATTTTTTTTGAACTACTCACTACATTATAAGCTTGCCCTTGACTGATTGCAGTCCACCAAAATTTTTGACTTGTAATTGATTTAAAAAAAAAACTAAGTCTTACCTTTACCATTATCTAGATAATATGGAGTACATGTAGCTCCAGTAAGTAAGACACCTAGTACATTTGGAAGAAATGTAATGCGTTTATCTGAACCTACTGCAATTACGTCACCTTTTCCGATTCCTAACTGAGTAAGTGAAGTGGCCAGGTTCACAGAATACTGAAGTAATTGTCTGATAGTCAGTTCCTCTCCAGTAGTTCCATTTACCTGTGGAAATATCAAAGTAGTCATTCAAACCAGTAACCATCAATATTTTACATCACATTCAAATATTAATAAATAAAAATAACTTCCTTTAACAAACAGTACTAATCCTGAATTGCTAAACAGTATTTTAATACCTACAAAAGTTTTTAAATAATTGCTAATTTTAAAAATACTGGGGTCAGCGGCGAATGCCTCTTTCAACCTTTTCCAAGACTTTATATCTCTAGAGACTCTACTTCATGTACTTAGGGCCTGCTACTTTTATAATATCTTCGCTTCAACGTTGACGTGGTATGCCTGGCCTGCGTTTTTTTGAATGATGGAGTAACAGGTCTGTAGTTCATTCGGGTCCAGTCTGTTGTCCTTAGTTTTATGAAGGTTTCACTTCTACCTCGTGTGAACACACACACACACAGTTTCCATTATTTATTTTTTAAATTCATGACCTCTATATACATGCATATCTACAGTGAGGTTAAAAAAATTGTGACATGCTGATAACACCGTCGTGTATTGCCTTATCAATAGACCTCGTTGTGCTACGGGCTTGTTTTCTGTAATAATAGGGTTACAGCAACGTCCATCAGATATCGAGCATGTCATCATCATCATCAGCCTGTAGACGTCCACTGTTGTACACAGGCCTTCCCTAAAGAGCGCCACCACACCCGGTCCTCAGCCTTCCTCATTATAATTAAAACAAGCATGTCAGCTCGTTTTGATCTTTTTACTCTTGGGGCAGCTAGATGTGAGTTGGCAAGTGAGTTCAGATATTTGGAAAGACGAACTTCGTGTTTTTGGAGTACTTATTTATTTCCTCAGGACTTGTTGGCATATCATGGTAGACAGATAAAAATATTTTTGAATTGATTTTATGATAAGTATAACTAGATGATGCCCGCGACTTCGTCCGCGTGGATTTAGGTTTTTCGAAATCCCGTGGGGACTCTTTGATTTTCCGGGATAAAAAATAGCCTATGTGTTAATCCTGGATATTATCTATCTCCATTCCAAATTTCAGCCAAATCCGTCGAGTAGTTTTTGCGTGAAGGAGTAACAAATATACACACACTCACACACATAAACACAAACTTTCGCCTTTATAATATTAGTGTGAAGTGTGATAAAAAACATATTATGTAGGTACCTATCTCCTATAATATGTTTTATGATATAAACACAATAGTATACAACTATTTGATCATCTAATGATTAGTTGATCAAATAGTTGTATACCCATTAGATTCTAATCAATTTAATTAATAATAATTAGGGATTTACAACTACATGATGCCTGTGACTTGGGCCTCGTAGATTCAGGAAAGAAAACTCTGTGATTCTCCTGGATAAAAATTAGCTTATGTCCGTCCCCAGTATTCTTGATATCTGTATACCAAGTTTCACAGAAATCGCTTAAGCGAATAAGCAGTGAAAAGGCAGCAGACAGACACACTTTCGGATTTATAATATAATAAATATAAAATAGTATAATAAAAGTCGTTATTAACGATGAGTCTAGCTTGCATGCTGGAAAATTAATACATTAGTACGTAATTAGTACTTACATAAAAAAAATATTTACCAGTGCCACTTTGTTTTCCATTCGTCGAAGGCGATCTAATACATATTTGCCAAAATTCAAGTGAACTGGCACCATAACATTCTTCTCACCGAACACATGAAATTCATTAATTACAGACATGTTGAAAAAAATTATCTTGCCGTGATTTCTATTTATTTCATTGATTCAACGTCTGGTTTGTTTCGTGTCAAATATACCTTTAGCGAATCATGAATCAGCGATTTTATTTAAATACTGCTACTTTACCCTGTTGTGCGCTCATTGCCCTTGTTTTGGGTGTATGACACAAAAATATGTTAGGGCCTTGCCTCAAATTGCAGCGAATAGCGATACGTAGTGTACGTACAGATGCAAAAAGGTCACGATTCACTAGCGATACGTTGCTGACCCGTTTACCGCCGTCTACTTCGCCGATTTTTATCGTTATTGGCTACTATCGCGATGCAGAATCGATGCAGCATTGATGCAGCAGTGACTCAAAGAAGCCTTCACATTATCCCTTGCTTGGTCTCAATTAATCCTAGATTTTGAATTAATTAAAAAATATTATACCTTAATTTTTATTGACTATACTTAAATTTTGAATTTTTAAACTTTCGTATTGGATTATAATTTCTATCTGTCTGACTGATACTATTTAAACTGATTTGGTACAGAGATAACTTGCATTCCGGAGACATAGGCTACTTTTATCCCGAAAAATCGATTTTTAAAACCTAAATCCAGGCGAACGAAGTCGTGGGCATTATGTAGTGATTCTGAAAACTTTAGGGGAAATTTCTAGAGGGATTTTTTTTCTAATTTATTGTAAGTTCTGATTTCAGATTCCGAGTTTTCTAGGTGTCATCGGTTTTGTCTTTGTAGGTACATAATATATGTATCTCTGTAATATGATTTTTGCGGGAACAAAGTCTTCCATAAATCTAGGGTAAAATATCCTACGGTGGCAACACTGCTATTACTTAGCAGCCTAGCGATGTATCATGCTCAGTGCCGTGATATCATTGATTTTAGAGCGCCACCCCTACGTGGTATTCTCCACTGGTGTCGTTGACAAGACATGACCGATATCAACGGGTAGGTACAGAGAAACAAGTTAAGCAAGATTTCACTTTTTATTTCCAGTAATCCAACGATTTCAATTTTAAGGAAGCGCCTCCGTTTCTGCAACTGATCATCAAGTTCTGTTTTCAGTTCTTGCAATATATTTTTAGTCTAGAAAAGTTCTTGGTTTGTAAGTCAATTGTTGTAGAATGCTGGCGGAAGAGTGTAAGCTCGAGCAAGCTTTGCCTACCTAGGTAGGTACTGCTAGGAAGTAAATCCGAAATATTACTTACTAGACTAGATCTCCCGCGACTTTGCTTTAATGATACAGATTTAAAAAAATTGATAAGATCGTTTATTTGCCTTCAAACGTTTGAAAACAAATTTTCAGAAACTGGCAGCTAAAAGTAGTAAACTGGCAACAAAACTCACTCACTTCACAATAAAATTCACAATAAAATTCACTCATTCATTCATAACCTAAGTAATAAATATTACAAAAGTTTTTTAATTAGGTCAGTTTCATTAAAATATTTGTCATAAACAAGAAATCATTGTTTCAAAATAATTGATTTAGCATCTTCCTTAACAGGCCACGTAAAATCTTTCCTCTATCACTTCTGGGTAGTTCGTCAACAAACTTCACTCCACCATGTAAGTGCATGAATGGAGGCATCTAAAAAAATCAAAACATCATCATTAAAAAAACCGGCCAAGTGTGAGTCAGACTCGCGCGCTGAGGGTTCCGTACTCGGGGATTTTTTCCAACATTTTGCACGATAAACCAAAAACTATCATACATAAAAATAAATAAAAATCTGTTTTAGTATACGTAAAGCCCTTTCATATGATACCCCACTTGGTATAGGTATCTTACTTTGAAAATTGAAACACATTTTAATTTTTTTTTAAATGATGATGAAAATTCGCGGTTTTCAGATTCCTGTATTTTTGCTATAAAACCTACCTACCTGCCAAATTTCATAATTCTAGGTCAATGGGAAGTACCCTATAGGTTTCTTGATAATAGACAGGACAGCCAGACAGACAGACGGACAACAAAGTGATCCTATAAGGAAGGGTTCCGTTTTTCCTTTTAAGTTACGGAACCCTAAACATCGTAAATACAAAATCATCATTTTGTATTTACCCACCTCTGCAGCTACATAATTTATCAACTCTTGCTCTGTAACATCGAATCCCGACTTCTTTACTACAAATGCCGTAGGAAGTTCTCCTAAATCAGGAACTGGTTTTCCAACAACAGCGGCTTCAAGAACCTTTTCGTGCATTTCGAGCAAAATTTCCAACTCTAGTGGAGCAATCTGTAGATAATAAACGTAATTAAGTAATTTATTATTAAAGAGCGGTATTGTGTTAAAGACGCACAAAACCGTGGAGTGTAGAAATCTGTACCACAGCAAAACGTTAACCGAAATAATTGTCGCGACCTACGGTAACGTTTATTGGTTAAAACGTCAACGAAATCAATCATTCAATAAATTGCAAAAGATTCATGAGTAACATTTTATCTTAAAATCTATTATAGTGTGTAATTTAAACGTATGTAAAATAATATTAATAAAATCATTTACCTTATGGTCTCTATGAACAATAACTTCGTGTAATCTATCAACAATGTATAAATAATTTGCTTCATCATAGTATCCCACATCACCAGTTTTGAAAAAGCCTTCTTCATCCAGATAGGAAGATGGGTCGACTTCGATATATTCCTTCATAAACATTGGGCCCGTTACTCTTATTTCTCCAGTCTGATTAGGGCCTAGTTTCATATTGGTTTCCAAATCTATAATCTAATCCCTATATAATTAAATAACTTTCTACTAAACTAAATCATTAGAATTTTTTTTCGTTCAATGTATTGTTAAAATTCTTATTTAAAATCTTACGAATCTATATTAATATTATAAAGAGGTAAAGTTTGTAAGTTTGTTTGTAGGAAGTAATCTCTGGAACTGCTGAACCGGTTTTGAAAAAATTCTTTAACCAGTAAAAAGCTATATTATTCATAAATAACAGGTATATTTTATTAAAAAAAATTAGAGATCCATACGTAAAATTGTAATAAGCTTGTCTAGCGCGTCGCTAGTAATATTATATTAATGTGAAAATATGGATGTGTGCATGTTTATCAAACTTTCACGCCACAATGGCTGAACCGATTTGGCTGAAATTTGGAATGAAGATAGTTTGTACTGTGAATTAACACACATAGGCAAAGTTGTCTACGCGGATTAAGCCCTAAGGGTGAGGCCTGTTAATTCGCACGAGCGTAAAAAAAGCGTTGCACGCATTTTGTATTAACGCAACGCTTTTTTAAAGCTCATGCGAATTAGGGCTAAGTCACAGGCATAATCTAGTATTATTTAAATTACTAGTAACTGGTATGATAGTTACTTTGAAAATAACACCTGCAGCTGCCATACCCGTACTTCCTGGTCTAGGGCCCTCAGTTGCCCAAATATCTGAAGCAGGTTCTCCACATTCCGTCATTCCATAGCCTTGCAAAACGTTTTGCAATTTAGGCAATCTGAAAAACTTTGTAGTTATAGGCTTTTATATCATGGATATGCATTTGACGATTTAGAAGTCATTGTAAAAGTTTAATTGAATAAAGTCTCAACTCGAGATCAGCTGACGATAGTATTGATGAATGGCGTAAGTACACCGAAGCGTTGTGCATCTTAAAACAAACAGTCAAATTACGATCATGGTCGGAATGTGCCTTCGAGCAACAAATATCAAGACCTTCTTTTTGATAGTGAAATAAGCTGTGGAAACAAACCTTTGTTTAATTTTTTCGATGGTCTTTGTATGAAGAAGTGAACCTCGTGAATAAATAAATTTTAGTGAATCTAAATTATATTTTTCCAAGCTTTCTTCTTTGATCATTAGATTAATCAGGAACGGTATAAGCATTGCTATATCAACCTAAAAAATAATGAACGACATTAACCTATATATGTAGATATACAACAGAATCTCTTTTCATTATAACTGACCTGATATTTTTCTATGCATTCCAATACTTTGTAAATTTTTTTATCTGCCACATAAACCACTTTCTTTCCAATGGATAGATATTTATAAAAAAAGAAGTTATCGTAATTATGATACCATTTTCCAAACATGAAAACTGTTTGTATACTCTCGTTGAAGAATCTGAAAAATATAAATACTTTCACAAAATAGCATTTTCATCTCACTAACTCGGAAAGGTTTTGTTTTTCCTTCGAAATCTGCGTGCAAAAGTCCATTTTAACCACTAGCGTGGAAAAGTCATTTCAAATTCGAACGTGACGAGTTATGGTTTACTGGTGTAACTAACTTTTTCTTTCTAAGTATCAAAAAATACCACAATTCTGAACGCACCCGAAAAAAAATCTTTATTCAAAATTTTGTTTTTTTTTTTAACGGTTAAGAAATATTTATTTGAACTTGACATCAACATAATAGTTTTTTTTTTAATAAAATAAACTTACACCTAAATTAAAAATAAAAACAACAATAATTAAATAAAAAACTTAAATGAACTAATTTGAATCTAAAACCTCATTGAGACAACCGCAGCGAGGTATTGTACCCAAGATGCTGGCAGCATGACTCTTTTGGATGGCCAAGGCTTTTTGTCCAAGGTAGCTGCCAACTCTCAGGTCCCCGGTTGACTCGATAACCCTTTTCGAAATTTCCTCAAAAAGAGCTCGAGGCCCCACGGCCCCAAGGTCTCCACGCCAAAAGGTACAAATTTGAAGCTCCCATTGGGTTTCATATTTGCGCCTCTTGGCCCATACGGCGCTGGATATAAATTTTGTTGTAATCTTGCATCTAGCGTTTTCCTCACTGTAGTGAGATGAAAAGTTGTAGGTTTTGCACGGCTGCTTTATTTGCGCTCGTGCCTTTGAATTCTTCGCTACGCTTAAGATTCTATTTTGAACCACTCGAACTCGCTTTACTCGTAGTCCAGTCCTTCGCTAGCTCGGAATTCAATACAAACTCTCTCGCCAAAATAGCAACTTTGCAGCCTTGCATAACAAAACAATTATTTTTCGTCTAGCCATCGCGATTTTGTATTTTATGGCCCTCATAAATAAATCGCATGGTTTAGACACCTCATTGATTAAAGTCCATCCAGCCGTTGCAGCTTCGAGGGTATAAAAAATCCATATGCAAACCCAGATAAATATTATATTTATTACGAAGTAAGTTTTTAACTCATGTTGGAATATTAGGCCAATTTAATTGAAACTAAATATTTACTTATCTGGTAGACTATTCACAATACAGTTCAGATGCGTTATCCGAATGCCTTTTTGCAAACCCGTCGTTCCGGATGAATATAATATATACGCTACGTCCACTTGTCCAAGTACTTTAGCTGGTTCATAGCTCTCTATATCAACATCCTTCGAAATTAACGATTGTGTTGTTATAGCATTTGGTGGGCCATCATTTAATGTGATATAAAATTGGATAGAGTCGCAAGACGCTAAGACTGTTTCATACTGGTCCCAAAATAGTTTAGAACATATGAAGTGCGTTGGTTTTGCTAGTGATAATTTATGTCTAAGTACAGCTGCAAAATAAAACTTGAATTATTAAAACCTAATAACGTACTTAAAATAATGCAACAAAGAAGGATGTCTTTCTTATGTGAATAAGCTTAAAAATTGCATTAAATATATTTTGATTTCTATTGCAAACTAGGTACCTCCTGTACATTGACAATATTATGGTATTGACAGAAATCTTTCCGCAATTCCCAACAACAACTCAATCGGACGAAATAATATGATTTGCGAAAGCATAGGTTACAGACAGAAAGAAAAACATTAATTTTATATAATATTTGAAAATACCTTTTCCACTAGGTAATTCATAAGGTGTACATGTAGCCCCAGTAAGTATAATACTGAGGATTGTAGGCACTAATACATTGCATTCTTCTGAGCCTATTGCAACGACATCACCTTTGCCAATACCTAACTTTGATAATGAAGTGGCCAGATTGACAGAATACTGTGCGAAATTTCTGTACGTCAATTCTTCTCCAGTCATAGCATTTACCTGTAGAAAATTATTGTTAAGTAAATGTTACCAAAAAAACTGTCGAGGCACCAAAAAATTATTGAGGATGAAATATTATGAAAATATAATTTACCAGTGCTACTTTGTCTCCCATTTGTCGCAGCCGTTCTAACATATATTTACCAAAATTCAAATGTACTGGAACTTGTCTATTTTGATCACCATATATATACCCATAGCAATTTTGAAGTGACATCTTGAAGTAAAAATATAGCTATTTTATTTTAGATGTGAAAGTTCAAAATTTGCCTCACAAATGATTTGTTTTTTGAATCTTGTTTCGAAGATAATTACTTTTTATCTGCAATGACATTAACTATCTTGTACCAATTAACATATTTATCTTTTAAAGTCATTATCTTACATTATCCATGCTTTTAAAGTGTGTTCGCTTACATACGGTCGTCTTTACTTCGCGGCGCTCGCCACGTGTCATAAATTTATCAAAGGCGCTGCCGCGACATCAACCGGAACCGCGTCGGGTGTACACCCGCATGGGAATTTTGCATCTACCTACTCATACTATTCATAAAAATTCTCTTAGCTACCTAACTTGAGATTATTAATTATTATTACTAGATGATACAAGCGTCTTTGTTGGCGTGGATATAATTTTTTTAATCCCACGGGAAATCTTTCATTTTCCGGTATTGAAAGTAGTCTTTATATTAAGACCAACAGTTTTTGCATAAAAGAATAACGAACATACACATTACACACATAGATATACCCATATAAAACACACACATACAAAATTTCACTTTCATAATATTAGTGTGTTTTTTTTTAAATTCAGATACGAGTTAGCCCTTGACTGCAATCTCATCTGGTGGTAAGTGACGATGCAGTCTAAGGTGGAACCGGGCAAACCTGGAAGGGCTATGGTAGTTTTTATTAAACCCATCTCCCTTTGGTTCCGCATCCCATCGAAATGCTAAATCTTTTGGCGGCGGCTTTGCCGGCAGGGTGGTAACTAGCCAGCCAAAGTATCCCACCAGACCAGAGATTTAGAAATTATAAAATTACAAATATGTGCGAGAATCGAACCCGGGATCTCCCACTAATAAAACCACTGCGCCAGAGAGGTCTACAAGCAGGGTATTCGTATTTTATTACAAAAACCATAAGGTACAATAGAATTCTATTTTATTTTTAGAATAGTACTACATTTACGTAACAAACAGTAAAAATAAATAAAAGCTAAATAAAAAGAGCGCCTGTGGGTGTACCGACACTATATATTTATATATATATTTATTTTTCATGTACCAAAATTGTAGTTACAAAGTTATGATAAATTAATCTATATACAATATACATAGGAAATGCTTATCTCTAAACAGAGATTTCTTCCAGCTTCCCCGTGCAGGTTGTGAGTAAGGTGCATTAATACGTGGAATAGGTCCCATGGTACTAGACTTATAAAATGGTTAATACAAGTGCTACACAATAATAATAGTTACACAAATGTCTTCCAATAAATACCAAAATAAAATACTTACATACAATAATAATATAATAATAAATATATATATATACTTATGCATGATATAATATGTCAAATACGAATAAATATAATATATATAAAATATAATAAAATACTCTATTGTAATGATAGGTAATACAGCTTCACTCTGTATTTGAATGAATGTACTGAGCGGCAGTTCTCTCTGATATTTTCAGGAAGTGAGTTCCAAAGAACTATGTCACTGAACAGACTGTAATAATTATATTATTGTTAATCCCAATCAGCAATTAAAAACAACTGTTGCAATTAACAAAATATAGATAAGGTTCTAACTTACCAGAAAGTTCATATGTTCATATGTTGATAATAAAAGTTAAAAAAACTTTAACCCGACTACGGAAAAAATGAGACAACTTGAACCCGACTTGGTACAAGTAAAATAAACTAAAAAGAAAGAAACAAGATAGGTGCTTAGTGCTATCATCGTCTTGAGTAAGATTCAATACAAACGCCGTGGTGGCGAATAGGTGGCGCTGTATGAGAAATAATAATTATAATAAAATGGGGTTTCTGTCGCTTGGTATATTTTAATCACACTATAATATTATAAAGGCGAAAGTTTGTATGTGTGTGTGTGTGTGTGTGTGTGTGTGTGTGTATGTTTGTTACTCCTTCACGCAAAAACTACTAGACGGATTTGGCTGAAATTTGGAATGAAGATAGATAATATCCTGGATTAGCACATAGGCTACTTTTTATCCCGGAAAATCAAAGAGTTCCCACGGGATTTCGAAAAACCTAAATCCACGCGGGCGAAGTCGCGGGCATCGGCTAGTATAACTATATTTATATTTATGAACTCAAAATTTTCTCCTCTTTCGTTGGAGACCCCACCCGACACAATAGCAATTAAAAAAAATTTAAAACCCTTACTTTTTTAATGTCTGGCCGATTTTTTTCGTATAAAATATAGCCTATGTCACCCGGGCCTTTACAACGAATCGATTGACACCTCATTCATCATAATCGGCCCAGTAGTTTAGGCGCTAAGGTGGAACACATAGAATCTGGATACAAACATACACACATACATACATACATACATACATACATACATACATACATACATACATACATAGACTGCTAAAATCATAACCCTTCTTTTCGGCTTTGCCGTAGTCGGGTAATAAAGTTTTGTCGCATAATCGTGTATAAGTTAATGCACGCGGTTTCACCCGCGTGGATATAGGTTTTTTAAAATCATTCACTAACTCTTTGACTGTCCGGGATAAAAAGTAGCCTATTTATTACGTCTCCGAGGTGCAAGCTAATTATCCATAGTTCACCCACGTGGAATTCGGTTATAGATACATATTTCTGTGAGAACTTTGAAAATTCTGAGATAAATTGCAGCCTATGTGCTAATTGTGGATATAAGCTATCTCCACTCCCAGCCGGATCAATTGATTTACTGTGACTTGAAGGACTAATAAACATCTAAATATCCAAACTTTCGCATTTATAACAATCAATTACTAGTTGATGCCCGCGACATCGTCCGCGTGCATATAGGTTTTTTGACATACCACAGGAAGTTTAGGATTTTCTAGGAAAAAGTAGCCTGCTTAATCAGAGTATAAGCTATCTCCATTCCATACAGCCAAATCAGTTCAGTTATTATGGCGTGAAAAGAACAGAATATACCTATTTTTATTATTATTTTTTAGTTGTAATTTAGATTTTAGTTTATTTTATAAAATTGTTAATTATCATAATGCTTAAATAAAACTATATCAATATTTTTATTTTTTCAATCCAATCCAATCCATCAGCCTGTAAGCGTCCACTGCTGGCCTTTCCAAGAGCGCGCCACCAAACACCGTCCTCCGCCTTCCTCATCCACCCGCTCCCCGCTACCTTCTTCGGGTCATCGGTCCAGCGGGCTAGAGGTCGTCCCACACTGCGCTTACCGGTACGCGGTCTCCACTCCAGAACACGTCTGCCCCAACGGCCGTCGATTGTGCGACAGACATGGCCTGCCCATTGCCACTTCAGCTTGCTTATCCTTTGAGCTATGTCGGTCGCTTTTGTTCTCCTGCGAATTTCCTCGTTCCGGATTTTATCCCTGAGAGTAATAACCCAACATAGCTTGCTCCATAGCGCACTGAGTGACTTTTAGTTTGCATTGCATTAACGTACAGAAATTTATATTTTTGGATAAAATTTATCATCATCATCTTCAACCGATAGACCCCCACACGCCAAGTCGCGCCGCCATCCACCGCGGTCTTGCGCCGCCGCCTGAATCCAGCGGCTGCCTGCGGCTCATTTGATGATGTCTGTCCTCCAAATATGCCCTGCACATTGCCACTTCAGCTTCGTTGAGCTATGTCGGTTACTCTGGTTCTCCAACACATCTCTTCATTCTGATTTGACCACGTAGAGAGATTCCTAGTAGGTATAGCTCATTCCAACACCCGCTGAGTGACTCTGAGCTTGAGCACCACAAGAATTTTAGATAGCCAAAATCTACCTACGACATGAAAATGGAGGGTTTAGATACTTAATAAAAAACCTGCCAAGTGCGAGTCAGACTCGCGCACTGAGGGTTCCGTACTCGAGTATTTTTTCCAACATTTTGCACGATAAATCAAAAAAACTATTATACATAAAAATAAATAAAAATCTGTTTTAGAATGTACAGGTAAAACCCTTTCATATGATACCCCACTTGGTATAGTTATCTTACTTTGAAAATTGAAACACATTTTTTTTTGAATGATTTAACCACAAATTCGCGGTTTTCAGATTTATTTCTGTAATTCCTGTTATTGTGCTATAAGACCTACCTACCTGCCAAATTTCATGATTCTAGGTCAACGGGAAGAACCCTATAGGTTTCTTGACAGACAGACAGACAGACAGACAGACAACAAAGTGATCCAATAAGGGTTCCGTTTTCTTTTTGAGGTACGGAACCCTAAAAAAGATAAAAATAAATAATTAATTATCACTTAATATTATTTTTACAAAACTCAAATTGAGCTGTAATTATTTTCTGTGTATCTGCAAGGTTTTTAGTACTTATCAACAAAACAATGAGCATTTTAGTAAAGTTTTAATTAGGTATGCTAACAATAATATACGGACGACAGCCAAAATAAAACATTACTTAATAAAAGAATTAATTTAACATTTCTCTTAATTCTCGGCGTAAAATCTTTCCTCTGGGACTTCTAGGCAGTTTGTCAATAAGCTTCACTCCACCAGTTAGTTGCATATATTCGGGCACCTGAAAAGCACAAATGCCATCAATTCTAAGATACTTTAAGTAAAAATTATGTTGTTACAATACGAATAGTCACGACGTCGTTCAAGTTCTGGGTTGGGTCATAAAAGCTATTGGGGTTTCATCATCATCATCATCAACTGACATAGAGGTCCACTGCTGGGTGTAAATCTCAGGAACTTCCGCACGCCATGGTCTTGCACCCCCTGAATCCGCCGACTTTTTGCGACTCGTTTGATGTCGTCTGTCCATCTATTGGGAGTCTTCCGTTGCGAAGTCGCCATTACAGCACCATGAACCCCAACATCTATGGGTTTTTCGAACTATATGCCCTGCCTATGGCCACTTCAGCTCCACACTCCAGAGCCTATATAACTTACCTCTGCGGCTATATAATCCACCAACTCTTGCTCTGTGATATTTGTACCTGGCTTCAGTACTACAAACGCCATTGGGAGTTCTCCACTAACAGGGTCTGGTTTTCCAATAACAGCGGCTTCGAGAACATTTTGATGCATTTGTAATAAATTTTCCAGTTGTATTGGGGCAATCTATTGATAAAGATATGTAAATGTATGAGTGGCTTATAAAACGGCTTAAGAAAACGTGAGTGTGAGTTGTTTGAATATTTTTGTATAAATATCATTCACGAGTCACGATAGTTTTCTTGTACAACACTACTTATTAATTGCCATAAAAAAATTAAAGGTGAAAAAGTCGATTGCTTTAAATGCGCAATCATTTTTTTGTTTCTTTGAAATTAACAATGTTATTAAAGTTTGTTTTGTTTGTGATAATATTGTAACCTTATTTTTTTTATTATTTACAATTATACCTTTCTCCCTTTACAAATTATTATATCTTTTATTCTGTCGATGATATTATAGAAATACTTGTCATCATCATAGTATCCCACATCACTAGTTTATGTCTTCGTCATCCAGGTAAGTAGAAGAGTAGTAACATCTGAACCTGGCTTCAGTACTATAAATGCCAATGGGATTTCTCCACTAACAGGGTGTGGTTTTCTAATAACAGCGGCTTCAAGAACCTTTTGATGCATTTGTAGTAAATTTTCCAACCAATGAACAAAAACTACGTTCGAGTGGATTTTTGAAAATTTCCTAAATTATTCTTTTAAAACAGACGTGACCAAAGAACTGTTCTGTAAATTAATGTCTGATGATTGAGATGATGATGATGAAGATGGATTAAACCTGACTGCTTACAAAAAACAATCAGAAAAAAAGGACAACCTGGAATTCTGAAAGCAGCAACGAAACCGAACAATCTTTTACTTGCAAAATCAACAAAAGCTTACAAAAAATGTTACTAAAAAGTTATTTACCAAGATTTTAAGATATTATGAGTTTAGATAAAGTAGAAAGTATAATATGTAACTGCATATAACTGGGAAATTATCTCACACACAATGATTGCACATTTAAAACAACAAACTTTTCCTGTATTCACGCCTATATTTTTATAGTAATTCAGAAGTAGTATTCGTAAAACAGCAAGATATAACAAGAACATGATATCCTACACTGACCTTATGTCCTTCAAAATTAATTATATCCTTTATTCTGTCGACGATATAGAAATACTTGTCATCGTCATAGTATCCTACATCACCAGTTTTGAAAAAGTCTTCTTCATCCAGATATGTAGAAGGGTCAATTTCTATATATTCCTTCATAAACATTGGACCTGATAATCGAATTTCTCCTTTTTGGTTTGGGCCTAGTGTCTTGTTGGTTTTTAGATCCACAATCTAAAAGAGATATTATTATTATTAATATTTGATTTAATAATTATTAATATCTATGAGCCAGTTGGATTTCACTTTAACTTAATAAAATATATTGAAAATAAAATTATTACCAATTTTTTTTGGTTTTTAAAGGCGTGCGTCATACGTTTATATAACCACAATATGCTTATTTGATACTTGAAAATTAACGAGAGAAATTGATGCAATAGTTCTTGATATTACTCTACGATAATAAAATTAATGAGTATAGCTTCACTATGATGATACAAGGCGAGAAAACGAGTTGACGTTTGGAAGCCCGAACCCTACCTGAGCCTTACCTATATGTATTTCTTTTCTTTTTTGGGGTTCTAAAAAAATAAAAAAATGGAATTATTATGAACTGTGTTTGTTTTCTTTCCGTTTGCTAGTTTGTTTACCTGTTTTCTCACGATAACGATAAACGAGCGTTATGTTAATAACAAACTCACTTTATTACGACACGACGATGGTCAAACGTGAACTCGTTTATACTATAATAAGCCTATTTACCGCTCATTATCACGATATATGTACTATTATTTTTTTATAATAACCTGTTTATGACTTACTTTAATGATAATCCCCGGTGTCGCCTTACCAATACTTCCTGCTCTCGGACCCTCATCTGCCCAAATTTCTGAAGTCGGTTCTCCACATTCAGTCATCCCATAGCCTTGCAAAATGTTTTGTAGCTTAGGCAGTCTAAACAAAATCAAGAAATTCATACAATATTTATAATCTAAGAGACTAAGTTTAACATGCGCATGAAGCGTAGGTATATATCCTGCAGTAGGTAGGTACGCTGGGTTTCGGGCAAGGTTTCGGAGGTTTCGAAGGTTTCGGTTACTAAAATTGTACATGAAATTCTATTAGAACGGATAACATCAAGCGCTGTCATCGGTATTTTAATTTTAGTAACCACTTGAAACACAGCGCACTGGACACGCGCTTAGGCGCCTGTTATACCTAACTAATCCCTAAAAAAGCCTAATTAATTTTGTATCTCATAAAAACTGACCTTTTCTTTACTTGTTCAATAGTATCTTTGTGAAGTAGAGTTGATCGTGAGTATATCATTTTCAGAGAATCTAAATTATACTTTTCTAAATTTTCTTCTTTATTTATAAGGTTGAGCAGATACGGCAGAATCATAGCTATATTCACCTAAAAAAGTATTTTATTAGATTCAAGAATCAAGATTCTTAGTTGGCAGAAACATTTTTTACAATAAGATGTTATTAAGTAGTTATGTAAGTAAAAGTGTTTCTCCTTACATAATCAGGCATGCAAAGTTAGTACAAAGTACAATTTCATATTTAACCTATTCTTTAAATTTCAAAAAATCATATATTGCGTATTAGGTTTCTCTTATATACCTACCTACTATAATAATATATTATTGTTTATCGTTTACTGACCTGGTATTTTTCTATACATTCCAACATGTTTAGAATAGTTACATCATTAACATATACCACTTTCTTGCCAGAGAATAGTAATCTATATGTCATAAAGGTATCGTAGTTATGATACCATTCCCCAAAAATAAAAGCTGTCTGTATATTCCACTCATCCTTGTAACTGAAATATTATAATGGATGTTTATTACCAAAATAAACCTCGAAATTGAAGCATTATTCTTCGGTAGGTACTTTTGCTAACCATTTCAAAAAAGAAGATAGAGAGATAGATAAAATATTTATTGCACACAAAAAAATGAAAAGGAACACAGCACAAAAGGAAGAAACAGAAAAAAACAATTGTGTGAAAAGGCAGCCTTACTTATTGCTTAGAGCAATCTCCACCAGGCAACCTTTGGTGAAAGGAGAAGTTAGTGTTGGAAAGAAGGTTCTGTATTCAAAAACCGGCCAAGTGCGAGTCAGACTCGCGCACTGAGGGTTCATACATAAAAATAAAATAAATATCTGACGGATGGACGGACGGACGGACGGACGGACGGACGGACGGACGGACGGACGGACGGACGGACAGACAGACAAACAGACAACAAAGTTCTTTTCTTTGTATACCGTTGGCTTCCTATTAAATAAAATAAAATAAAATAAAGTGATCCTCTAAGGGTTCCGTTTTTCCTTTTGAGGTACGGAACCCTAAAAACAATGATCCGATTTTGATACGATTTTACACTGTATACATACTTTCAAGAAGGTTGGAATATAAAAATTCCAATTACATAAATATGTCTCTAACTTTTAAGCGATTAAATATCACTTGTTTTAACGGCGAAAGCAAACATCGTGAGGGAACTTGCATGCCAGAGAGTTCTAAATAATACTCTCAAAGGCGTGTGAAGTCTGCCAATCCACACTTGGCTAGCCTGATAGACTGTGGCCAAACCTTTCTTATTCTGAAGAGAGACAGCTCAGTACTGAGCCGGCAATGGGTTGATCGATGATCACACTATCACACTATCACACTAATATTATAAAGGCGAAAAGTTTGTATGTGTGTGTGTGTGTGTGTGTGTGTGTGTGTGTGTTTGTTATTCCTTCACGCAAAAACTACTAGACGGATTTGGCTGAAATTGAGAATGGAGATAGATAATATTCTGGATTAGCACATAGGCTAAAACATAAATGCACGCGGGCGAAGTCGCGGGCATCGGCTAGTGATGACATAAATAGGACGTGAAATAAATATAATTGTATTACTTGTCCGGCAGACTGCTCATAATACAATTCAGATGTGTAAGACGAACGCCTTTTGGCAGCCCCGTTGTCCCGGATGAGTACAATATCCATGCAGTATCCACTTGTCCGACCACTCTCGCTGGTTCAAATCTTTCAATATCAATATCCTTTGCAACTAGCGATTGCACTGTAATTGCGTTTTGTGGAAAGCCGTCCAGCGCAAAATAAGATTTTATAGAGCCACAGGAATTTAACACTTCTTCGTATCGCTCCCAGAAGAGTTTAGAGCAAATAAAGCGCGTTGGTTTGGCTACAGACAATTTGTGTCGAAACACGGCTGAAAAACAAAACAAATGTAAATGTAGCAAAAATTAGGTTACTAAATTATTTTTGTTAATATTATTCACTTATATTATACTATTATAATATTAATCACTGTCCTTTGATTTTTTATTTCAAAATTTTGTATGGTCTGGTTTGGTCTAAGTTTAAAGCAGGCAGGGCTGTTCTAGAGTGAAAAAGTGGAGAGGGTCCTAGATTTCCTCCTAAACAAGTCTTGTGATGGGTCATTCTAGGCCGGATCCTAGATCACCTCCTAAATCGGCCGGCAGGAGCAAATATGAGCACTGAGCAGCAGACACATGTGTAGGGACCAACCTAGATTGCTCCAATCTAGCTGCCTCCTAAATCAGCTATGCCGCAGTGTCGTGAGTAGAATGCTTTAGTCGTAGCTAGTTACTACCTCATTGGTGAAGAAATGCCGCCAATTGTGAATCGATTGTGCGTTCCATTACGATGATCTAACCTAGCCCTTCCTACCCGCTTCCATGTTAGATTACTTAGTGGTAACCAAGTAAGTGAGATCATAGTCTTAAGGGCTGACTTATCGACAAAGGACATCGAATAATAAAAACTCGAACTAATTTTAAACTCTTACCTTTACCACTATCTACGTCATATGGAGTGCATGTAGCTCCAGTAAATATAACGCCTAGCACAGTTGGCATAAACGCATTGCGTTTTTCTGTACCTATTGCAATTACGTCACCTTTTCCAATCCCTAACTTCGTAAGTGAAGTGGCCAGATTGACGGAATATTGAAGTATTTGTCTGATAGTCAGCTCCTCTCCTGTAGTTGCATTTATCTGTGGCAATATCAATCTTTATTATAGTAGGTACGTTTTTATTATAACGCAGAAATAAATCCTAAATCAGAAGCTTACTCGCTGCACTTTCCAACTAAAGCTGCCGAACAAACAGCAATTTTCCCAGGTTTAGTAGCAAAACCTGTTTTTAAAAAAATCTACTGAATTTCTTCAGTGAAAACATCCAAAATCATATAAAAGCTGTGAAAATTTAGTTTAAAACTTATTGAAATCAATACTGTTTGTCCGTTTCATGGAAATTTTCCTCTTTTAAAAAAACTCCGCGGGTCAACCCACGCAAGGTTCCTGTTGCCCGCTAATCGGGGAATTTTCCACTGACTAACGCAATTAAAGACGTTGCGACGGATGGTTCTTTTTGATTATCCGACACCCCAATTCTGATCATTCTTTACGATAGGACGGTCAGATACTCAAAAGCTCCCAATTTCGTAATTATTGCCGATAGCCCGATAAACACATTATTCTTCATTTGAATGAGAGGAACAAGAGGTCGCGGTGTGTTGTGATAAGCTGATAAAAACGCCGCTGTGCAATGCCCTGTTATCGGACCCCATTGTGTAACGGAATTGTTTTCTATGAAATTATTGTTGCACCATCCGTCATCACGTAGCCCCTATCTGTTTCTGTCCCATCCCATCCACACTATTTGTTATCGATGGTTTAGTTCACAATAACTACACAATTGAAGATTTTACAGGAGAGCTATTTAAAAGGACTAGCACAAAAATAGTACAAAGATCATTTCAATGCAGTTTATCATCTGGTCGAAAGTTATAACCTGAGCTAAACTATAGATATTGAAATGATCTAGTGCTAGTCCTATCTGAACTTTAAATAGCTCTCCTGTATAATCGTTAGTAGTTCGTCGTGTGTAGTTAGCGCAATTGTGAAATAATCTATCGATATTGTCTATAGGGTACCTTTGTCTATAATTATTATGTCTGTTGGTTGAGCCAACCATTTTGTGTTGTGGGTTTGGATTGAGATCCAAATATACATCGCTATGGCTCAATTCTTTAAACGACTTGAAAGAACGACATATTTACCTTGTTTTGTAAAATTAAGTGGTCCACAGTTTGAGGAAAAAAATATTTTTGTGAACTTGGGGTTTTGTTTTAATTCGTGTTTTGAGACCGTACTATATTAATAAGGGGTTCCATAATAATACAAAAAAACCCTTGTAGTTTCGACCAGTCCGTCAGTCTGAGTGTCACAGCCATTTTAAAAATGAATTATAAGAACTGTAAATGCATCAGCATGGCTACGAAGTCCTGCCGTATGCTCGACCAGGGTTTTTTAATGAACTCGTGAGAACTCTTTCATTTTCAGGAAAAAAGTACTCAGTGTCAGTCCCCAAGATTTCAGCTGTAGGTATCCCATTACAATCGCAAAAACAAATAGGCTATGAAAAAATAACAGACTGATAGGTAGACAGAAAGACACACTTTTGCATTTTTATTATATCATAGTATCGATAGTTAAATCGACTTTCTTATCAACTTAACTAAATTATGCCATCTGAGGTTGATACACAAGTAGGTAAAGCAAAGTAAAAGTAAAATATTCTTTTCACCTCTCTAGCTCAAACAGGGCGCCTTTGCTGCCTGAAACCAGTGAGCAAAACTCAATTTTGCTCACTGGAGTGAGAAAAAGTGTTTTTTTTTAGAACGCTCACAAGAAACGTTCGGAAATGTTGTATATAATCTGTGTATATAATATTGCATACCGCATACCCCATACATTTTATTTCGACAATTTTTTTAACTCTCAATTTTATTATTTAAAATAATTACTTTATGTTAAAATGTGTTTTAGACTTTATAATTCTGTAACACAACATGAAACATTAAAGAAAATTAAAATTAATTAATTAATATATTTCATTTTATGATTGACACAATTCTGAACGCAGATTAAAAAGGAATAAAAAATGGCGGAAAAACAAAAGAAAAATTGTCTATGAGGTCTAAAGCTTAATAAAAACATACCTATCTAATTTCTTTGTAGATAATTGTTATAAAAGTTTTAAAAATAAGAAAATTAGTGATTCTAGTGATAATTTTAAACCATCGGTTATTAAAGGAATCAGTGTCTAACGCTGAATTAAACTTTGTTCCGGAAAAGTGGCGTGAAAAATACTTGAAAGCCTTTGAATTATTTAACGATTGGAAATTTGTTAAAAGTGTGAAGATCTACTCAGAAACTGGTTTTATCATATAAACATGTAATATACATGAATATAAAAATATCTTAGTGTTTCAATAAATAATTATCACACGATAGCAAAATTTTTGTTTCTTGTGCCTTTGAACCCCTCGCTACACTCAGGATTCTACCTTAAAATCCTTCGCCCGCTGGGAGTTCAAACTAGGCACTCGCAGCAAAAATGAATTTTGCTATCTTGTTGAACAAATAACTATTTTTACACCAGATTTACATAGAAACTATTTGAATACCAAATCTATTATATAATTCGTTCATTCTATTCATTAATAACATATTATATATTTAAAAGCCGTTATTAACGACGGGTTATTCGTTAGTCTATTTCATCAATCTCCTTTGGGAGAGTAAGCTTGAAATTACATCGTGGAATTTTTTAGGTAACTTAAGTATAACTACTTTTACTTACCAATGCAACTCTGTCTTCCATTTGTCGCAGGCGATCTAGCACATATTTGCCAAAATTCAAATGTACTGGCACCATAACATTTTTCTCACCGAACACATAAAAGTCGTCAATTACAGACATTTTGACAGACAAATTGAAAATATTGTATATTTTCCCGTGATATGTCCGTCATACGACTAGCTTGTATCCTGTCAAATACACGTTTAAGAATGTTCATGAAATATCAGCGTTTCAATTTAAATACTACAAGGTTCATTCACTTTGTCATGGGTTAGAAACAAAGCACTTGTTGGTAACAAATATAATTTGTCATTAACTACTGTTAAGTAACTTTTTAGTTACCTAATTTTCAAATGATAAGGATAACAGTTAGGTGCAACACACATCGGCAGAGTAGAGCTGAGGCGCGGCATCCTTCATGATACAAACTACCTCTTTATTCATTTTGGCAGAACGGTGGCAGCGGCACTCTGCACGCGGACCTTTGAATCACTCCAGGTTTTGATTTTATATTATGTTGTATTGTACTCCAATTTAACCGTATTTCAGCCTTCATAAGACTGAGTTTAAGTTGTTATCAGCAAGACTCAGCTTTATTGCAATCTGTCTGTATGTTCTGGGCCTTAGTAGGTAGATAAATGTTCAGGCTGGGCCAAGGCCAAATTGACGCACGACCGGTAATGTTATCCATAGTATTATTGTAAATTTTATTATAAGGACTTAATAGATTATGCAAAAGTGTGTCAGTGTGTCTACTAGCTTTTCACGACTCGATTTTGAAGTTTTGTACAGAGATAGCTTGCATCCTGCAAAGCGGATAGCCATACGGTACTTTTGGTCCCGAAAAATCAAAGGATCTTTAAAAACTTAAATCTTGCTTAAATCTACGAAGTTGCAGGCATCATCTAACTAGTACAGAGATAGCTTCCATGCTGGAGACGGACATAGAATACTAATTTTTGTCTTGAAAAATCAAAGAGTTACCTACCTAACATGAGTTTTAAAGACCTAAATCCGTGCGGAGGAAGTCGTGGTCAACTTCTAATCATTAAATATCGATTGTGGACTGTACTTGAAAAGTTGATAAGTATTCAACTCTTTAAACGAGATGATTACGGTTTTTTTTTAAATAAATACCTAGTCATATTTAAAACAAAACAAAAGCCGTACAGTGGAATTGAATTATTATAGGTATATTGGCAATATTAAATTAACGTTTATGCAATTAAGTCAATCCGCCTGTTTAACTCTATTTCCCTTTAAGAAACCTATTACAAGCCGCAGGGACCATTTTCGAGCAGGGCTACGAACTAAATTGCTCCGAGGTGGAATGAGTCAATTTAAATGTTAAGAAGTTTCATTTAAAAAATTGACATTGGAAAGTCTTTAGCCGTATTTGTTATTGGTTCTCAAGCTTACAATAATAGTTACTCAAGCAAGGCCCATGCTTTTCATTAGAATTTTAGATGTATTTCGTACTCAAAAAGAAAAACGGAACTCTATTGGAATTAAAATATTATATTATGGTTGTCTGCCTGAGACCAATTTCGAACGAGTCCGTGGAATGCCGACTATGTAGGGTTGTAGACCTTTACGATGCCTCGCAGTCCGATAGTGAAATAAATGGCTAAGGGGGAACTAGATCAAATTAGTTCCTCACACTCTTCGAAGACATTCTGCTGTGTTTCTTGATTTGGTTCGGCGTGAGAGGTATTCTTTATCGACAGTACGCAACGCGGTTTGTTCAAAAATACTTGAGTAAAACTTTCCATAGTTGATCTTTTCATAGGTGTTCACTAAGAAAATAATTCATGATTCAGAAGAAGTTTTCTCGATACATACATAATGATTTCACTAAACTTTAAGTTGGAGTTAGTGGCAAACCCGGCAAACCACTATTCAGTCCAATATTGCACCTTTATAAGGATCAGTTCCCTCAAGTACCTCGGTACCTTGAGCTGGAACACGAACTCGAACCGCTATTCCCATTAATATATTGTAACGACGACCAATCTCAGTGCAGTGGCCTTTATTGTCTCGACCAAATCGATATCTCGCTCAGCTATTAACCACATTTCAGTTTTACATGGCTGAATTTCTAATCTTTTAATGACCTAGCCTTGGAGGAAAGCCATTTCGTTATCATGTTGTAAAATGTCTACTCGCAAGGTAATGATAGTTTGATGATTAAAACAAAGTTCAAACAAATTGCTCATGTCTTTATCTCTCTCTCACTGGGTTTTATTCCTTATTGGTGAGGGCCATTGATCATATTATAATTGGTGGTAGGTGGTAGCTACCACAATATGCGCTACATTCTTCATAATATGACTCGATCAAGAGTTGTACATTATTTTTTATTCCCTCTCGTTTATTTCCATGACTCATTACAACTATATTATTATGTTTATGAATTATATTATTATAAATAACCGCATATTATTAATAACCGCAACAATCCAAAAAATACGGTTAAATAGTTAGAAATTCTCATTCTGTCAAAATTTCAGATCTCTGCCTACTTGTTGTATTACATACAGTTCATAAGACGAATTCAAATTCAAAATATTTTTATTCAATCAGACTTTTACAAGTACTTTTGAATCGTCAAAAGCATCTACCACTGGTTCGGAATGCGTTTCCTAGCGAGAAGAACCAGCAAGAAACTCGGAGGTTGCTCTTTTCAAAGATTTCTTAAATACAGACGGACGGATGGACGGACGGACATCGGAGGCTTAGTAATAGTATCCCGTTGGCACCCTTCGGGTACAGAACTCTAACTACTTAGTATCTATAGAAAATGATGGATTTACCTCAACGACGGTGTTACTTTTTTACCCGACTACGGCAAAGCCGAAAGGAAGGGTTATGATTTTAGTTAACTTGAAAGCTCCCTAATTTCCTTTGACATTCCAAACGTAATCACGCTGGAATGTACTTTCGATAGCACTAATGACATGACTAATAGGTAACTTGACAAAATAGACTTCTCGAAAGTATGGTACAATAAGTTACTTTTTATGATGTCATTTTTAGCTGAATTTATAAAAATATACTATGTATCTACTATTGTACTGATCCTGATCCATTCTCAATTCTCATTATTCCAAAACTCTTATTCTACTAATAAACTTGGGAAAAATTTGACTGCAAAACGAAAAAAAATATGCATAAATCTACAAAGTGTTAAATGAACTACACCACACAATCCACTTAGTAGATTCACAGTCGAGCGTTGAAAATCCAACACTGCGGCATTAATAGCACAATAACGATGTGAACGATGATTAGAGTACGTAAAAAATGATTTGTGATAGATATAATTGAGGTGAATATTATTATAATAATTAAAATCGAATCAAGATATTTAACCGTTTGACCCGCTTTGATTCCCTAGTTAGCGTTCGAACTGACGTTTCGACTTTTATGCCCATTGTGGACGAGGGTTCGTAATTTATCGCAGGACATCAACGTGAATCCAACAGATACGGTCTGTTTAAGAGGGGTCTCTCCGTCACTCGTTTCATACAAACGTAGTTCCAATTTCATTTGAATAGTAAGCAACCAAAGTCCATGAAATTTTGCAGACATATTCTAGAAACTAATATCTATGTCTGTGGTTTTCCAGATTTCTGCGAAAATATTCGGTTTCAAAGTTACGCGGTCTTAAAAATTTACATACAAATCTTTGAGCCCCTGTAATTTTAAAACTACATATTTTTAGAAAAATCTAAAACACCACAGACACAGATATTAGTTTCTAGAATATGTCTGCAAAATTTCATGGACTTTGGTTGCTTAATATTCAAATGAAATTGGAACTACGATTGTATGAAGCGAGTGACGGAGAGAGCCCTGTTAACCAACGATGCTTATATTTTAACTTCAGTAATTAATGAAGGCTAAATTTATTCGAAAATTGTTTAGAGGATTAGGTTTTTGAAAATCCCGTGGGATCTCATTGATTTTCCGCTATGAAAAATAGCCTACATGTTCTTTCACGGGATGTAAACTACTTCTGAACCTTTCGTAAAAATCAGTTTTGTGGATGGACCGTGAAAAGCTAGCAGACTGACAGACAGACACACTTTCGCATTTATAATATTAATAAAACTAATTAATGATTAATAAAAACTATAAAGTACTAGTTGATTGCCCCCGTCTTCGCATACCCGTGCGTGTCACCGGGGCGGTGCGGGCTTACGTACCTACCTGTTCCATAGACAAAATAATAATATGTGTTATATTACAATACATATTAAAAATGGAACTATAGAGTAATATATCCCGAACGAATCCCATTATTTTGGAGTATCAGTTATAATTAGTTATAGTTAGCCAGGTTACATTCAAGTCCGTTCAGTAGTTTCAGCGTGAAGCGCGTACAGACAGACATACAAAGGTAAGTCGTATTACCTATTCCATGTATTAATTCGCCTTACTCACTGCCTTGAACGGCAAGCTGGAAGAAATCTCTGTTTAGAGATAAGCATTTCCAATGTAAGTTAATTTATTATAACTTAGTAACTACAATTTTGGTACATGAAAAATAAAAATAAATAAATAAATAAGCCTGCAGATGTTGAAAAATAAAAAGTGAATAGCTATTCATCTGGCATAAGCCTGATGCAAGCAGATACCGAAATCAACTTTTGAAAATTCTCTTTTCGTGTGTTGCTTGATTAAAATCCCTTTTTATATGTTTTTTTTTCTAAAGTATACTCGAAATATTTCTTTCATTTCAGTCTTTATTTTCATTTTAATACTTATTTTTTGGTACTAAGTAATTAATACAAATACCACGGGTTTTGTTGGCACTTTTCTTTATTTACACTGTTTAAATTATTTTTGGTAAGCACCAATTAATTGCTTTAATTATTTCATCCGATACAGTAATCGTTTTTCATTCATTATATAAATACAATCATTACTGCAGTTAATGCAGTTGTAGAAAAGGCATCATTTTAATTGAATGCTATTGCAGGTTCCACACGATATTTCCAATGCTATTTGTGTTTTGTAGATGTATTTTGTGCTAGGTAGCCTAAATTTCACTTAGGTGTCCTTAACGTTTCTCTTAAATTCTTAAATAAATTATAAGTAGTTTTTTCGTCGGCGCGGATACACTTTACGTTATACTTTAATATAGCTTTGATCTTGCGGAATAAAATGTATCCTATGCCCGTCTCTGGGATGCAAGTTATCTTTGTACCAACATTCATCAATAAATTCAATGTTCAAGCAGTGAAAAGGTAACAGATGCGCAGGGAATCCCGGACACATTCTCCTATCTTTTCGTTTGCTTTAGAAAAACATCGTGACGAAACCCTTTCATTCTGAAACTTCTCTCTTTCTGAAGAAAAAATCTCATTCTGAAAGGAGAGCCGTGTTTAGCAGTGGGCTAGCGAAGGGTTGCTGGCATGATGATGATGTTGAGGAGCAGACAGACATACATTTATTTGCATTGATAATATAAGTGTGGATACGAATTTAAGTTCCGCAATTTGATACAGTTAAAAAAAATCCGTCGAATTGAGAACCTCCTCCTTTTTGAGGTCGGTTAAAAATATGAAATTACAACGTTTACTCATTAAAATGTTAAAATTAGTAAGTTTTTCAAGATCCTGGATTTACGTTTCAAGTGACACAGCATCTGTTGCTGATTCTCCTCGCTCATCTGAACAGCCGTAATGGAATTAACGAGCTGATTATGAACAAAATAGGACGTCTTCATTTCCAGCTGGCTGTTGTTTCTCAATTTGCCAAATTATGTCTCTCTTACTATATTAAACTTTCTTCTTCTTTGTTAAGTGGTTTTTTGTTGTACCCGAACACCACAATTTACTTTGGCAATGTCACGTACGATTAACTTGAAAAAAACATACGAAGGAAGTTTTCAGTCTTAAATTTTTAAGTGTGATCTGGACTTTTTATGGATTTGTGGTAAAAAAGAAAATTAATATTTTCTTTAAATGTAGGCTAATGCCTACATTTGCGAAATTATTTGATTTTGACTATGTATTAGTTCATACAAATAGCATGATAATAGAAGAGAGATAGCGCTTTTCAAATCTAACCTATAACAGCTGTCGTAGATTACTTGTCGCTTTGGATATGTACTTATGTTACGTATCTACATCTTTTTTACATAGGTTGGTGGGTAATTAATTAAGCATTGATGTACGGTACGGTATGTACTCAGAATTTGAGTAGCGATTCCGCAAAACTATTGCATCAAAAACCTGTTGCACTTATAACCTTTTTCTATAAACACGCCACACCTAACGCATGTGCATAACCATGCCACGCGAATATGATCATTAAGGTGCTAAACGACTTACGACCTTTGATTGTACCTACCATAAATTCAAATTGCGGTTTTTGTTTGTTACTTCTGTACGTCCCAAGTTCTCTCGTTCTCTCAAATACTACCTTAACTTAATATTTAAAAAATTAAATCTAGATACATGGATGGGCAAAAGCTAATTAAACTGTCTTACCATTGAGGTAATCTCACAACTATTTGGAAACAACTTTTACTCCGTAATTCGCGTTAATCCATAGTTAGCGTCGGGATAGGCAGCTTCTGTAGGTTGACGTTTTGACTCGAAGTCCATTGTATGCCGGACGAGGGTCCGTGATTTATAGCCAACATCGACAACAAACCAAAGGATGCGGTCTGTTTGTCCAGCGGTACCCATGTTAAACGCTAATCATAGTACCTACTTTTTTGGGTTCCGTACATCAAAATGAAAACAGGAACCCTTTCTTGTCTGTCTGTCTGTCTGTCGTGTCTGTCAAGAAAACCTAAAGGGTACTTCCCGTTGACCTAGAATCATGAAATTAGGCAGGTAGGTTGTCTTATAGAACAAGTAATGGAAAAAATCCATAAACCGTGAATAATTTGTGGTTACAGCATTTAAAAAAATTAAAATATTTTCACGAAAAAAATTATTTACTAAATCACATTTAGATGGCGCAGACCGTCATAAACTTGCTGAGTTCTACATAAAGATGTTAAGTTTATCTTGTCCGACGGTACGGAATCCTACGTGTGCGAGTCCGACTCGCACTTAACCGGTTTTTTAATTATAGTTGAACGTTTGACGATAAAATAAAATTCGTGAAACAATAGTTTTTATGATATCTAATTATAGGTACAGTTACATTTTAGGTTCAGTGATGGGTATCAAGTTTTATTGCAGAGACGAAGGATTCATAAAGCGCACTTTGGTACTTACTTTAGTCGTGAACGGCACTACCTTGCACCTACTACGCTTTACGTTAGTCTTTTCAACGTTCAACGGTTAATGAAAATTTCAATTTCCTTCGGCCATTTATGGATAAATAAATCAGTCAAGACCTAACATAATACCAGAACATAATACCTGTTTGGTAGGAAGAAAATAAAGCGGTTCTGTAACCTGAATTATTGCATTTGCGAGAGATTGTATAATATTGTAATGTTGTGATTTATTTTCATTTTTGCTGAAATCATAATATTTTACAGGATCTAACTGTACCGTATACCGTACTATACCGTACCTACAAATTAATAAGGAATGAAATATTGTTCGCTAGGCAATTTTTTTTTTTTTTTTTTGGTTATTAAATAGCAATTAACAAAATACATAATTGAATAACCATACTTATCAAAATGTAGCAAAATAAGTTTTATACTTTCAATGTTTTGGTAAAAATTTGTATGTTCGACTATAGTCTGAGTAGGTACGAGTGATGTAGTCAACGCTGATGTAGGTACCACATCAGCGTTGAAAGTGAGGTTGAACCTGTAGATACAACAAATTGTACGTGCTTTCCATGAAGTTTAGAACGAATCATTTGTCTTTGAGTGCTTTTGCAAACAAAGAGTTATCCGTGCATAAGCGTGCAATTTTCCGTTTATGCAGCGATCGATTGAAAGCGCAGATTTTAAAGTAAACTAACCATTGCGCTCGCATCAACGCAAACATGCCTCTGGATATACCTACATAATATTGTTTTGGATTTTATAGGTGGATTTTTCAAACACATCAAAAAAATTCCCTATAGTCCAATCAGTGTGGAATAAATAAGATTCCACATAAATGGTGCGGTAAAGAATAGTTTTTGAAAGAATAATTTCGTTTGAATATCTTACGATCCTAATGAAAAAAACGCATTTTAGTAAAAGTTGTAATTACCTCTTATTTTAGTAGAACAAAAAAATATTAAATATGGCGTATGGTTTCAGTTCTCTTACCTTAATAATATTTATAGCAATTAATATTATAATTTATAAGTTATGAAAACCACGAAAGTTATCGTGAAACGTGAATATAGTAACGAATAAATCATGAGAGCTGCAAACTGAAGAAACAATTAAGAAAAGCTCTCCTGATACCTACGGCATGAAAACATGTAGGTACTTGTTATTTCTAGGCTTTTTGGGAGGCGTTGAATAGAAACACAGTTATACCGTTACAAGCTGTATTCCCACTGACTCACGCATCGCGCGGGTGCAACCGCGTCAACAAGTTTTTTCTATCTACCTACATATAACATCCCTCCAACACTATTTTAACAATTAAAAACTTATCAACTAAAAGACATGCTTAATTAAAAATATTTCTTATAATCTATGTGTTTACGAGGCCTTAGAGTTCGGACTGTTCGACTGTCCGTATTCGGTATAGCCTGGGCTGAAGGAGCCGGAGGACATGATGGCCTAGGAACGGGCTCCGTAGCCTGGTCAGATCGATTCGCCGATGCAACGCCGCCGGGGCAATCTGTGCGGACCTCAATGTCTACCGAGCCTGTACTGGCGACCTTATCGTGTCGTACGGCTTCTTCGTGTCCACCCATCACACTTTCCCCCTCAAATTTGCAAATTTGATTCTTGTGTCTTTTAATTTTAACGTTATTTTCCTTGAGACTTATTAAATATAACGATCGCCCAATTTTTTTCAAAATAGTTCCTTTAGTCCAAGCATTTTGTTGTTTATTGTATGTTTTCACTAGAACCAGTTCACCTTCTTTAAAGTCAATGTTTCTTTTTCCGTGATAGTTTTTAATCTGTGAACACTGATTTCTTTTTTTTTTTTTTTTTTTTTTTTTTTTTTTTTTTTTTTTTTTTTTTTTTTTTTTTTTTTTACCGTTACAATAGGGCTGGCATACTCGGAAAACTGTACCGGCTCAATAACCCCTAAACACGTTAATCTGTTCAATTCTGCTTCTAGTTTATTACGCAGGGCGAAAGGCACCGACCGGGCTTTAAAAAAAATAGGTTTAGAATCCGGTTTTAAATTCAATGTCACTTCAATGTCTTTGCAACACCCTAATGAATTGGAAAAAAGCTTTGGAAATTTATTAATTAGCGTTTCAACAAAGTTTTCTTTCGCTGTGCAAACATTTACTGAGCATATTTCTAGATTGAATTTATTTATAAAATCACGGCCTAGCAGAGGTGGCCCGCCTCCTTTTACTACATAAACATCTATTATATCCATTTTATTTCTGTATTCAAACCTTAAAGGTAACATCCCTATTGTCCGAATATTGCTGCCATTGTAACTTTGTAATATTCTGTTGGTTTCTAATAGCTTATGCTTAGAAAAATACTTATAATATGTAGAATCTGAAATAGCCGTCACAGCTGATCCTGTATCTAATTCGAAACACAAGGACACACTATCCACCACAATCGTCTCACGCATCGGCTCTCCATGATAGCTACGAATATTAAATATGAGTCGCTTACCATCATCGTCATCACCCTGGGCATCCGAATGAAACTGTAGGAAATGCTGGCTGTCCCGTCCTTTCACGGCGCCACAGGCGCGCTGAATGTGACCTTTGACACCGCATACCCTACACGTAAATGACCTATATCTACAGATTTGGCTTCCGTGACCGAACGAGTTACAGACGACACACTTTTTTTTATTAACTGGCACTGAACGAGACGCACTTTCTTTCTCCGCACTATACGCTTGTCTTCCTTGCGACGACCTTGGTTGCCTGGACGTTACTTTGTGTACCTCGACGAAAGGTGATAAGGACAGATCTTGAGATGGCTGCACCGTCATGGCTGCTTGTCGTGCTCCCTCGTTAGCACAATGTACACTTTCCGCCCATTGCAGCGCTTTCTCCATCGTTAGCCCCTCGAGGGACTTCTCGAAAAGTCGCTCACGAACTTTGCCACTCCCCATGCCCAGGACGAATCTGTCGCGCAGCATTTCGTTTAGTACAGCGGCCGGAAAACTGCAGTCCTTCGCTAAACCCCGCACTCGGGCGGCCCACGCACTCAAGGACTCACTGTTGCCTTGGCAAGCACTGTGAAATTTATACCTCTCAGCAAACCCACATTTCTTTGCTTTAAAGTGGCCGTCCAGCAAGGATACCACTTGCGCGTACGACAGGGACGAAACGTCATTAGGGAGTGCTAAATCCCTAATGAGTTTGTATGTGGTTTCGGCACAACTGCTCAACAAAATTGCCCTCCGCTTTGCGCCCGTCTTGTCCGCGTCATCGTCGATTTCATTCGCAAGAAACCATTGTTCTATGCGTCCTTTGTACAACTCCCATTCTTGTGTTTCGTGGTTGAACACTGTTAATAAGCCCACTGATATTTTATCCATGATCACACGCGTTAAGGTTACTCGTCGCCACTGTTATTTCTAGGCTTTTTGGGAGGCGTTGAATAGAAACACAGTTATACCGTTACAAGCTGTATTCCCACTGACTCACGCATCGCGCGGGTGCAACCGCGTCAACAAGTTTTTTCTATCTACCTACATATAACAGTACTTATAGCAATCATAAATAACCTTCTGTTTAATTATTGTTTATCAGCATAGGCACCTGTAGCCTGTAGCCTACATACCCTGTATACCTAATATCATGTTCTGTTGTGAGTTGTCTTAACAAATACAATTTAAGTGGATATTAAATTAAATAATTTAATCACGAGTCTCCATAAGATTTCTGTGAGTTAGTAAATACAGTAAAATTAATAAATTTTTTCAGCGTTACAAGTGCAGGATAATTATCTACTTTTCTCTACTAAATAGCTGTTTTTCTCCCCGTATTATTCTAAGTTTTTTTCAATTCGTGAGGACTTTGTGTTAATTATACTAACCCCCTGTGACCCGTGCGATCTAGAAGACAAAAGATGAAAGATAACAGAACAGAAGATAAAGACAAAAGATCAGTTATTATGAACTCAATAAAAGGTCAGACAAAAGTTAAAGATTTGCACAATCACACAATACAAAGTCAACCAGCTACGTTGAAACTTGAAAGCGCTAAACTCAAAGAGCTTAACGCAATTCATCCGAGTTTTCAGCAATTGATAGAATGTCGCTCAGAAACTTATATTATTTACACTAATCCCACCCGGTACAAAACCAAGAGCCAGCTTAGCAGTTAAAATATTTGATTGTCATTAAAGTAAAGATAAAGGAAATATTTAATTGGAAACATAATATGGTACAGACTTAATATATTGTACTTGGATTAAGGCATATTTTAGACTGATATGCAAAATATTAACTAAGCATAAGTGGTCCGTAGCTCTACCGCTTTATCCCACTAGCTACTGTCTCTACCGGTATACCACTATGTACTCGTGGTCCCACCCATTTTATTAGTTCTGCTTTTCTATGTTTTCCAATTCCAACTCGGCGGGTATCTTTTCTCGAAGAGACTCTACCCTAAGTCATTTCAATTAAAGAACTTTATGTTACTCATGTGGGCGTTGCCTCATACTCCTTAGTGGCAAAAAAAGGTTTGATTAAATGGACATCGAAGTGCTGACTTCGTAACATGTCAGCAAAATTGCGATAACGGCAACTTTTGATTACCATGGTGATAAGTTCGCGTTGCGTAATAATTCCAGAGTACCCCTAGGTTAACTTTGTACAATTATGTATTTTATTTACAATCATTTACTTATTACTTAGAATATTACAAATGCGATAGTAGGTATGTCTCTTTGTCTGTTGTCTACATTTTCACGGCCCATCCGTTTAACAGCTTTAATATACGTATGTGCAGGCATTTAATATGTGTACAGATATGTATTTAATTAGGTAAGTACATCTAAAGATAGGAAAAGCATAGATAGTTTTAGGAAACCTTAAAAGTCGTATAGGTCTATTGAATTTATTATTTCTGACGCTCTAATACTTCTTGATTTATTACGGTAAATTATGCAATCAAAAAATGTAATCAATTGCATTATAATCAAAAAATAAAAAGTAAACACAAGAGATCCCTTGATCTATTTAGATTGTAGAAGCGTAACAACTTACAAAATAACACATAAACAACAAATTCAATGGTATTTTTCCATAGTGGTGTAAAACAGTGAAATAGTAAATTAATGCCGACATAATATATTATTGAGAACGACTTAACTTCATGGCAAATGTAGAAAACAACTTGTTATGAATATAACTTTGACGACAAAACATTGATAACTTTTGACCATTTATAAATATAACTACTTATGTAACATGTATTTAAAAAAACAAAACAAACAACTAAAATCTAAACCTTTGAAGTAAATAATAATTAATTCCAAATTCCTCCTAATGCAAATGTATAATTAATTAAAAACGCATTTTCGTTTTTTCTAAATTCTTTGTCTGGAAAAAAGTTTTAAGTACATAGTTCTATTATTTTCTATTCCCACTAATAAGACATCATTAATTTCAACTTTCACTCATTTGAATCAATTAATTTTACAAAAATTGGCAAAAAAGGAGCTCAGAAAAAATATTGCGCCTTAAATAGTAAATTACAGGAATTTTTCATTATTGCTGTGCACCACTTTTTAGGGCGTTAAATGCTGTTAACCATTTTGTTTATGTAATTCTAATTTTGTCATCTGTTACGTGATAACAATATGGTTTATGGGTCCCAAGGTGCTAGAATGACGACCTTGCACCGGAAAGCGCTACGTTGGAACACCCCTCATTAGGTGGGCAGACTACATCAATGGAGTCGCAGGGAGCCGCTGGATTTAAGGTCATTGCATACGTAACGTGTTTTTTCTCGTACCGGACGAGACGGGAGGATTTCTTGAACTACTATTGGACAACTGGAAAGTATTGTCCCGTCCGTTTTCTAGTTATCCAATAATAATTCAAGAAACCCTCCCGTCCCGTCCGGGACGAGAAAAAACAAGTTAAGTAGGTACGTATGCAATGACCTTTACACGGTGCAAGACCGTGGCATGGGGTAATCCCTACAAGAGACTTATGACCAGAAGTGGACATCTATCGGTTGATAATGATGGTAATGATGACTCAAAATAAGTATTTTTTTAAATGTAAATAAATGGATAACATTTTTGTTTTGGGGTGGGCACTAGTCAGTGTCAAAAATGTAGTTAATTAACCTCTCAATCGGTTACTTGTAATTACGTAAAAAGCCGCTTGGAGAGATAATGAAACTAATTTATATGTGTTAACAAATTACATTTTTATAATCTAATCATTACGGGTACGGGTCAATACAGACTGGTCAAATCAAAATAACAAGTAATTATCGCAAACAAACAGATAACCTTACGGTTCGTCCAAAAAATCCGTAATCCAAAATATTGTAATTTAAATTTTCACTCATCACGATAAAATTTTCGTCCAATATTTTTTTACAGTGTAACCTAGTTGTTAAGTTTCCGCCTCCTATTCGGAGAATCGGGGGTTCGATGCCAGGCACGCACCTCTTTTCGGAGCTATTTGTGTTTTAAGCAATTATTTACTCGTATCACTTGCTGTATGTAACAGTGAAAGAAAATATCGTGAGGAAACCTGCATGTCTGAGAGTTCTCTGTAATGTTACCAAAGGTGTGTGAAGTCTGCTAATCCACACAGCGTGATGGACTATGGCTTAAACCTTTCTCATTCAGCGAGGAGACCTGTGCTCAATATTTCGCCGGCGATGGGTCGATCACGATGATGATGATGATGAGTGTTTTAAATAAAACTACGCTTGGAACGTGAAAGGAAAAGAAAATATCAGAAAACTCCCTTTCCCATTAAAAAATGAAAGTATTCGAACACGATAGCAGTTCGGATAGGTATCAGCAGATGAATAAATTATAATACACTTAGTCGCTTGCGTTTCGACCCATTTCTCTTCTTATTCGGCAACCATTTGCAGATCCCCAAACGCTGCCATTACTCAGCAATAAATTGGCATTTGCGCCGTCATACATAAATTACATGAAAGCGCACCGAAAACCAAGTTTCTTCGCAGTCACTTTTTGCGCATTAGGTAGTAAGCGTTATACTTTGTTCTCGAATTTAGTGCGACCTTAATGGTTATTTCATTGAATGATCTATTGAGTTTCCAACTTCTAATGCTAGCATCCAAATTCCAATTCGTAGGCACAAAAAGTATTTGTACTAAGAATTAACTTCTTCAATTCTTTTAAGAAACAAAGACAAATGAAGTAGGTCCCTACCTAAATTCTTTTCAATTTAATTTCTTTTTGTATAATAATAAATGTACAATTCAAAAAGACTTATACCAAAAAGTGTGAGCCTATACCTACTATTAGCTACACCATTTACAATATAAAATAATACATACTACAATGTTACCACTGGAAATATTTAGTTCGCAAAGAAGCGCACTCTGAACCATACGCCTGCGGCTCTTATCAGGTAATTTTCAAAACAGCCACGTCGCTTCTAATAAAGGCACGTTCTTGTATGAATCGCTCGTGGCTTCACTACTAATGAAACTCATAAGCATTGCCCTAATACCAGACTATTAACACTCCACAATTACCTTTCGAAGGGTACGAAAGCCTCCCCCTTTGTGAGGCAGCGCCCTACCTACCAAAATACCATCAAATTTAGCACACAAATTAACTGAAACGTTACCTCGCCTGCTAAACGAAACAAAAGCTCTTTTCAGGAACTTTCGAAAAGCGTAGACTTTTCTTGTTAGTAAAGGCAGAAATATAACACTGGGTTTGGTTTAACTAACTTTTAAAAATACGTTACTTAATATTATAAATGAGAAAATGTGTCAGTTAGTCAGTCTATCTGCTAGCGTTTCACGGCCAATCCGTCAAACCGATTTTGACGTACAGAGATAGTTTGCACCCCGGGGGCGGCCATAGGCTACTTTCATCTCAGAAAATCGAAGAGTTTCGAAGAGATTATAAAGGTAAGATTATGTACGCGTAAGACATCAGGGGCAACATATTGTTATTAAATAAAACAAAACTAATTATTATGTAGTTATTTTGTTCTGCTCAACTAACGTACTTAATATGGTTGCAATTTCAATAAAATCTTAAAACATACTATAACCAATATAAATTACTATTAGCATATTTCTGTCTAGCTTTTGTGGAGAGAAAGAGAGAGGGAGCGCAACCACTTATACAAATCCCAGTGCGACGTCTTGGAGGCTCCAAGTTTGCTTAATACTTTAAACTGGTAATGAAGGTATTAACGCGCGCTGAATGCATAAGGAATGAGCTGCCGCCACAAGAATCTATATAATTAGCCTGTTTAATACAGATAATGTATTAATAATCATCTTTGTAAAAATATGAGTTCACTAGATAATGCCCGCGACTTCTTTCCTCATGGATTTAGGTTTTTCAAAAATCCCGTACGAGCTCTTTGATTCCCTGGGATAAAATGTAGCCTAAATGTGTTAATTCAGGCTAGGTATAAGAACAGGTAATAGATATAATGAGCTATCTTCATTCAAACTTTTAGGCAAATCGGTTTAGTCACCAATGGCATTCTTTACCATTTGGCATGAAGGAGTAACAAAATATTCTTTTCACATTTATAGTATTAGTAGAAACTAAAGATAGAGAATTTGAGAAAGAGATAAAAACTGTGGTGGCCAAGTAAGTAATTTACAGTGCATAGAACTGTAAATTAAACCATCTGAAACATACATCTGCCTTTATTTTGTTATAATTAAAGTGATTTTTATTAAATAGCCTTGGGAGGATTGCAGCATAGTTTTCAGAACCCCTATAGTACCAAATACATACGAGTACGTTTACGTCAGTTTATTCCGACCTTATAGAGGATCCTTTTATTTCAGGTGGCGAAGTCACACCTACCTTATGCTATCTTTTATACAAATTACGAGGTTTTATTTGGGGATATACCGGCTCTTTCACCTTGATTGTTTCAAGTAATTCGACAGTTTTTGTCTTGGAATCTTAAAACAAAAATATAACTGGGCTATGAAGCGAAAACATTTTTGGCAACGTTATTTTCGGTCTCTATGAAACCTAAAACATAGTTTTTTGCCTTCAATGAATAATTTATGTGAGGCTGCAGCCAATTAACCGAATTAAATTATTAAACAAGATAAGTAAAATTGCAGGAATTTCCCAAAACTAATTCTAAAGTAGGGATTTACCTCTAGGTTGACTGCTTGCCTACGTTTAATCTTCATTGTAATGGCTTCCTTATTGTTAGGAGGTTAAGATGCGCATACAAGAAACTTTTCCTGTGCATAGCTGCTGCATGTTAACCTTATCAAGTCCTCCTTACGGTTATTATAAATAAATAAACACCTGCGCTTACCATGGCTGCTGAAGTGTCGATCCTGCATCAGAAAACGTAGCGTTAGGGGCTTAGAGATTTCTAAGCTCAGGAAATCGATGTCCAGCAGTAGACGACTATATGTATACATCGATCTATTCAAACGATGCTGACGAGATAAATAATAATAATATGCAGGTTGATATTGATTTGACATGCTGAAATTGAGAGGAGTATATATTTTAGACACAATAGCTTAACGGTGATGAGTTTTTAGCAATGAGTGATATTATAATAATAGGTATCTATCTACAAAAAAGAAAAGTTCAAAAATGAAGCGAATTATATTCTCCATGGGATCTGTACAAGGATCAGGCAATGACACAAGATCCCCGTTAGTCGTGCGTTAATAGGATCAAACCCGGCTTATTCGGGATATGTCCACGCGATTTCAGCTAACTTATCAAATTCGCAAATCGGCTTTCGCTTCGTTAATAACCAATATTGTTCTGGCCTGTGTCTAATAGTATCTAAATAATTTCAAATTAAAACTTTTAAGTATCAATATATAGATAACACTTATGTATACTTATTATAGTTATCCAGGCTATTATTCAAATGACTGAAATAAATACATATTAAAACTATTTGACTTCCGCGACTTCGTCGGTGTGAATTTAGGTTTTTAAAAATCCCAAGGGAGCTCTTCTATTTTTCGAGGTAAAACGTACCATGTCCCCTGGGCACAAGCTATATCTGTACCTAATTTTGTCAAAATCGATAAAGCGGATGCCGTGAAAAGCTAACAGACAGACAGACCTACATAATTTCGTATTTATAATTAAGTATTGAGTAGTATGGATTGAGGAATCGGCTCGAACCCACGTCTCTCTCTCTAAATTTTCCTCTCAACTGATCTTTGACTTTGACAGAATTTTCACAGGATGAGTAAATCTCTAGTCCCATGGCAAAACTGTTATTCCACGCTGTTTTTAAGTTGCGAGCAATTACTAGTGAATAAAATACACGTTTTATAAAAGGTATACACAAACAACTCAAACGTGTGGATAATGAATATTATCATGGGTCATTCGACAAGGCATTGTTAATTCAGTGTCTTTATAACGGAATTAGTTCCTCGTTTCAATGTTATTCAACTTAGTCGGGATTATCCCGAGCCGATACGTAATTTAGTGGAAAAGGTTGCGACCCTGCTAGTTTGTATTACCCCGGCAGTGATATAGGGTATTAAGTTCCCGTCCCTGCCTCCCTAACGCGTAAACAAGACAGAACCTTTCGTATCACCCTTACAGGGTTAATAATTTAAGAGACTAAAGCGGGAGAGACTTTCTGTTCTAAATAGTAGGACTAAATAGGTATTGTTCTAGCGGTTCTACCATTGTTTCGTTTGTTTCGAAAGTATCTATTTAGATAACTGTAATCTCATCTGTAATCATTGTGCACATTACCAAAGTTTACCAACTGTAACGAAAACTTAAAACTGCTTTAAAATAAAATAAACTTCTACGAACTCGGAAAGCGCTTCTTTTATGTTCTTATGCTTCTTCTATGCGATTATTATATTAATATCAACATTATGTCGCTTATAATGTACATTTATAGTAACCTACTCCGCGTATAGATTTACATTCTACAAAGTACAAATTATTTTTTATTTACGTTCCACTGCACTGATACCTACTGGCGAAATTATTGCGAAACATCATACCTATCGCGGTACCAAGAGCTACAGACAAACAATAACTCAAAATTTAAAAACCCCCGACACAAAAACCTTTATAAGAAGAAAGGAGCTGATAACTTTCAAACGGCTGAACCGATTTTCTTTGATTATAGCTAAGAACACTCTCGAACAAGCCACGATCGAGCCTCAGCTCGATCTTCGTTTAGGAGCTACGATGCCACAGACAGATAACAGATACACACGTCACACTTATAACACCCCTCTTTTTGGGTCGGGGGTTAACAAAAACTCGTATACATGTACGCGCTTTTAGTACGACGTCCTGCCGTGCAGTTTCCGTGATACTTTATGATTGCTTCCTACTTTTGTTTTATGTATTAAAAATGCGTGCTAAGACACGTTTCATTATTAATAAGCCTTCTTATTCCCAATGGAGAATTGTGTAAATTATATGCCATCGAGAGTCGAGACGTAATGGTTAGGCACAAGGCGTGACACGGGACCCGAGTTAAAAATTTATTGAATTGATAGAATCTCAGCATGAGCTCGAAAGAGCACTTTTGTGTATTTTTTTTTAATAAAAGCTTCCCCTAAAAGAGAAAAAGAGCCAAGGGAGGCTGCGCTCTCTTTTCCGCCTGCCATATGTCATATAAAACAAGGTTTATAATTCAAATATAAACAACTTTATAATTCTTAATTAGGTTTTAACCTTATTGAAAAAGAAAAGTTTTGTTATAATATACTATTCCAAAAATAAACAATTTTTCCAAATCAGCAGCTCAATCAAATTGATTGCTTGATTGATTGATGTCAGCTGAACTGTCTTCTAGAAATTGAACTAGTAAGTACCTACTATTTTTAGTAAATGCGGCTGTGCGGGTGTGCGGAGCGTCCCTACCCCGATTGCCATTTCAACCTGTCGCGTACTATATCTACCTATTGCATTATGAATATGCTATCATAGCCATAGAGGTAGGTATAGATTCATCGATATAGGAAAGGTGAGATTATTACGACCCATTCGTAAAGGGGACGCGGACGCGTTGCCTTTCATTCATTATTTATAAGACCGATAGAATCTCAAAATCACCTTCTACTATGAAGAAGTGGATACTTATAGTTTTTTAGTCCCCAAATATAGTTCGAGTCTCGTGTACGAACAAGGGCTGTTGCCCACGGCGACTTTTTGTATCGATACAGCTGTGCGTATCTTGAACGCACAGTAATCGCGTTTGCATATTATTTTGTAGTTGTATCGCGACCTTTTATCGCGCTGCAAAAAGTCGCTATGGGCGATAGCTCTAAAACAAATATAACAAAAGCAACCCGTCAAGATGCCGACTTTATGTAGGTATACCTAGGTTACTTGTCAAAACAGCATTGCCTTCAAAACCTTGAATTACACGTACATAAAGTAATAATTTTATTTGCTAGTATTAATTGTGTTTGTAAGAAGAAATCATATTAATTCGCATTTTGGAAAGTAGGTACCAAAATTTTATTAATTGATATGGGAAGCGTCTAAGTCTAGTTAAGTTTCATGTCTAATTTACTAAAAGTTATTAGTACGGATATAGTACAATAATAAATAGAACAGAAAATATATCTAGCAACATCTAATATGAAGATAACAATAAAGAAATTAAATTCATGACGAATGAGATTCCGTGATTTCCCCCTGTACTGGTGTGAGCAGAATTTGCCCTCTGGGCGGCCGTTATACAGAAGTGCCTCTTACGTGTTACAACTTTCTGAATTATTTATCAAACTATCCACCTTATTGGATTGAAATATAGTGGCCCTTCGCGTTACCCCAAAACAATCACATTACGGCGACACTGGACACTTCTCGCAATAAAGGAACTCTAGAATCGCCTATTCATGCCCAGTCATCGTACAAAAATGTCAATTCAGAATTATGTTGGATGTGGATGTTACTTTATTTTTGCTATCTCAGAATCTTTGATAAAATAGAACAAAAATAAAATTGGATGATTTTTCAATCGCTGAATAATTTTATCTGCGGAATAAAGTCTTTTGCCAGTTTTTGTAGGTATGAATGCAGTAGGTACATATTTGTCAGAATGTTTATTAGTCTATTAAAAAATAAGCCCTTAATTGACCGTTATTTTACTAACACATTAAAGTGGCGTACACATAGTATGAACCCAGGGTATGCATTAGTGTGTTGGCTAAAGTAAGTACTTATTTACTGACATCATGATGGAAAATGTGCATTGAGCTACGTATTATTATTTCAACTTGGGTAGTGAGTGTTTTTATGCCTCTATGATTTGCACGCCATCGAGGATATACCTAATAATATAGAAAAAAGTATACCTACCTTTATGTTTATCCAATATAAAGCGTAATAAATTAGAAAAGTATTCCCTATCTTCAATGTTTGTAAAAGAGCAAATGTGTTTCATCTCAATGATTTTTTCGCTTAACGATCTCTCAGCCATCTTTCATTTTCTTGCTTTGGGAAATACTTTCTCCTGATTTTTTAAAACATTTATTTTTATTAATCTCAAATACACTGCTCGTCTTCTTATTCTGAGAGGAGACCTGCATTTAGTAGTGGGCTAGCGATGGGTTGGTAAAGTTACCTAAGTAATACTTTTTAAATATTGTAATTTGTAAATATTATGAATATGTTACGGCTGGATTCACATGATTATTCAGTGTATGTCCAACTAGTTTAAACGTCCGAGATCCTTTTTCAAAGGGCCTCTACTTGCGCGCACTCAGAATAGTTGAAACGCTAAAAAATATAACAATTTCGCTCTAAAAACTTTACCGAGCACCATCTTCAATCAAAAACATCAGTTTAAAATGTAATAAATAGTCCCTTTTCAGTAAGTTCTCGTCATAACTTCATAATATTCCCAAGACGCCACGGAGACCTTCCAAATGAGTCCATTATTTCATTCCGTGAAGCGGAGTGGCAGTAAAATAGGGCAAGGGCGAACAAACGTACTACTGAAAATGAAGACGCCGTTTGTTCATAACCAGCTCGTTAATTCCATTATTCAGTCAGTGGCGAGAGGCGAATCGGCAACAGATGTGCCACTTGACCCGTGAATCCAGTACTCGAAAAAGGTTCTCGAATTTCAACGTTTTAATGATATAGTCTTTTGTCTTATTTGCTGCATGTGAGTGTTCTTGATATTATGTAAAGGAAGAATCATAAGATCATTGGCAATAATTAAATGTAGCTCGAGATACGAGTCTGATATTTGTCAAGCCACTTAGAGCACCATTATAATCTGAAAGCAGGTCTCCTGTCAGAATGGGTCTGCTCAGAGCATAAGAAGAGTTTAGCCATAGTTTACCACGGTGACCAAGTGCGGATTAGCAGACGGCACATAATATGTACCTTTGAGAACATTATGGAGAACTCTCAGTTATGCAGGTTTCCTCAGGATGTTTTTTTGCTTCACCTTTAAAGCAAGTGATACTTAATTGCTTGAAACGGACATAATTCCGAAATTTTAGAGGTGCGTGCCAGGGATCAAGCCCGGATCCCCTCATCTACCCCCGTTTACCACCAAGCTATCACCATAATAACAGTAAGTAAGGTAAAGAGGTCGTATTTTTACCACCCAAACGATACCTTCGTCTTTAAAATGAAATATTAATATTCAGATAGGTAGTTTATTATTACACCTAAAAGGATGGTATAATTATATGAAATTTAAAACGCATATTAATTTTTAACAAGCTTAATTACACATTTTAAAATGTTATTGTTGGCGCAGTGAATTAAAAATGCGGTGGGGTCTTCCGTGCAAATCCCTCCATTTCGCATGCCAGACATGCAATGCAGGCAAGTAAACGCAGTCAGAATTTGTTATGGAGCGTATTAATAGTGCAGTCTACGAGACATAGTGAGCTGTCATGTTAAGCATGGACCTGACTTTGTAGACCTCGAGGAATAGGCATTCATCTTCTGATTCAGCATCTTCGAACCTCTGTTCACGTTTTGCTCAAGATAATACTTACCTAGTTTTATTTTTTTAAGTGAACATCCTTATATCTACACGTAAATACTTTGAAAAGTTCTTCGTTCTTGTTTAATTAATTTATCATTAGTAAAAAAATTATAAAAAGAAAATGTGTAATATTAAACGGTATCGTAACTTTTTATGACTTGAAAAGAGCAATTGAGACACCAGCCATTATTGTAAGCAAATACCAACCAACCAATCTAGCAAAATACTAACCAATTGTTAAGTATTATTGTTTTAATTAAAAAAATGAAATAGGTATACTTATATAAAAAATAGAGCTATATCTACAATTTCTAAAGTAGGTACTTGTTTGTGCTTATCAAAAATATGACACGTGAAAAAGAAAAGATTTGGATAATTTTAGTAAGTACATACCTACCAGTTTTTTTTTATCATTCCCTAATATCCACTTAAAAATTTAGGACATTTTAAACAAGTTTTCGGTAAGGAGATCTGTTGTCCCTTGCTACATAAATCCTTTGAGATGAGGGTTCTTGAACACAATATCTGGATGAGCCAATTAATTTCGATCTTGGGGTCTGCCCTTAATCTGATGGTCACTCATACCCCAAACTTATAATTGAATTTCGGTTTAGACTTTACAATATTCAGCCAATGGGCCTTTGATATTGCAATATCACGCCATCTTGTGACGTAAAACTTATAAACTTATAACTTACTACAAAATAGGTATTTAGATATTGTATCTATACTACAACCCCCCCCCCCCCCTCTCTATTAGCCACCCTGCTAATTAGGAACTTCTACCATAAAATTGCCTTGCTATTAGCTGTATCCGAAGGGCGTCAACGGGACCTTATTACTAAGTCTTTGCTGTCCGCCCGTCTGTCCGTCTGTCTGACAGCGGGTTGTAGTAAAAATTACAATGTGTTATTTATTGTACGAACCCTTCGCATTTAAACCCAACTCGCACTTGACCGATTTGTTTAATGACTGAACAGCCACAAATTACCGAATAAAAAGGTCACACAGCATTTCAGAAATATTCGTCCTTGTAAGATTTAGTGAGAAGTGACCATGCTTTTGAAGTGATTTTACATAATAATATACTTAAGTAGGTATTTTGCATCGCATAATTTTGGGTAGGTAGGACAATATTGATGATTTACGATCCGTGTCAAATTAGACTTCATAGTAATATAATCTGTGAACGGATCACGTTTACCGTTTATGTGAAATCGATTCGAACGTTTTATTTGGCATTCCGACGGATTTAATGGCCGAGGTGACGACTGGTCGAAGGCAATAAACGGGAATAACTATTTCTACACATTGACCGATCAAATAAATCTTTAACTGCCGTGACGGATTTTTCTATACATACGATACCTACCTACTATTGTTTATTACCAAAAATTTAATTTTGTAAATGATACTGATGTATTAGAAGAAGAAAGTTGTAGGTACTTAGGAAAATCCGAAAATGGACCGCGATAGCCAACGTAGCACAACTTTTCTGTTTGCCAACCATCAATTAAACAGTTAAGATCAAGAAAAGAAGAAAAAATAACAATAGTGGGTAGTTTATAAAATTGGATTGGATTTTTCGTTGAAGGCAGTTTTGGTTTCTGTGTTTCATGTGTGTTACCTATTGTTTGGCTTTAATACTGTGTGTCTCAAAAATAAAACTAAAATAAAATTTAAAAAAATTTGAACATACACAGTTTCCAAAACGCAGCTGTTAAATAAATACCTACTTAATTAGTTTTGTTTGATCTTGGAACCAGTCAGTAATTCAAACAAAATTAGGTAGGCTGTAATGGCTGTAACTATAATAATTATTATGACGATTGGCGTTTCTGCAAGTCAAGCAAAGATTTTTTAGTTACCCGTCAATGACCAGATAATTTGAAACAGTTAAAAAAAAGAAAATTTGAGTTTATGTGGACATTTAAACAACAAATTGGTAACCAAAACCACACTGGCACATGGCAAAAGTTTTCGGTTCGGCTCACCACTTTTCCGCCAGAGTCAGCCGCAACATTTATTATTTTTGATGCATTCCTTTTGCAACTTGAGTACCTACGGATATTTTTTATGCACTCTAAAGCAGCCACCCTAGGGTGTAGTCATATTTGGAAACGTGTGTTTGTCTTTCCACCCCGAACTCAAAAATAACATTATACAAATTGCGTTGACAGGGATAGAGGGATACGCGTCAAGTATAAGGGGTGGTTTTGTAGCACATTTTTTGTAGTATTTCACATTATTTAAGATCATATAATTATAAGTAAATATAGGTAGATATTGGAGCAGTGCTGAGAAAAGTTGATCTCCGAACATGGGCGAATACGGAGCTTTACACATAATACCAAATGCATCCTAAGTATTTGTTGAATTTCAAATAAGCTTTACACAAAGTATATACCAAATGCATCCTATTTGTTGAATTTCAAATAATATTATGATTTAGTTTTGTTCTCAGAATTGTTGGTTGATCAGATACTCTGGTTTAGAGCTTTGTCAATCGTCTCGGGAATTTATACAGATTCCGGTCACTACACAGTAAACATAAAATATCATAACACTAGAGAATTTATATTAAGTAGAATTTAATTTAAATATGGTTCATTTGAGTATTCCATAGAAGTATTCAGTGAAGCTCATAGAATCCGCATGCGTAAAATAAGTTCCTCATCCAATTTATCATTATTACATTTTATTATCTACACTTATGATGAAAATATGATCAGGCGCCCGCCAATATAATTATTTGACTCTACGGAAAACTTTCCTTAATACTGTAAACAAATAAGTGTTTAAATAATACATTTATGTAAAATATAGCGACGTAGTTCTCGTGCTCGTTCTATATGTAATTATGTCTCAGTTTGAGTGCTTGCTCGTAGAATGTGGTTTGCGGTTTGCTGAGAATGGTGGAACAGGTGAATGTATTTGTCAAGCACGGGTATTAGTAGTTCCTACATTTCAAACTGAAAATAGCCTAATAACAGTTTACTAATATATTTTATAATTTATACTAATATATAAGCTGTGATAGCCTAATGGTTAAAATATTCGCTAACTAATCAGAGTTCAGGGGTTCGATTCCGGACACGCACCTCTAACTTTTCTGAGTTATGAGCGTTTTATCACTTGCTTTAACGGTGAAGGAAAACATGATGAGGAAACCTGCACACCTAAGAGGTTCCCATAATGTTCTCAAAGGTATCTGAAGTCTGCCAATCGGCACTTGATCAGCGTGGTAGACCATGGCCAAGCTCCTTCTCATTCTGATAGGAGACCTGTGCCACGTGCTCTGCCTGACCTGAGCCGGTGGTAGGTTGATCCTGAATTATATTGATGGTTTCTTTTAACATTTTTTCTATTATATTATGAAATTTTAGCCCTCTTAACTACGAACCGAAGCTTTTAATAAGAAAATAGAGTTATCTTGTTATTTCAAATATAATATTATGAACTATTTGATGGATGACTTCTGGTCGGGAGTTTTCTTCGAAGTTTTACTTAGTGCTAACTAAGTTGGCAAACTTTTCTGCACTTAAACTTCCTAAGTGTTAATCGATCACCTCTGGTCAACGATCTCTAAGAACTAATTAAGTTGGCGCTGCAATAAAAACATGAGCATATAAATCTATATCTATATCTACTAATAAATAAAATTGAAGTGTCTGTAACTTCGAAACAACTACCTCATATTAAGCTCATAATAATGGTTATTTGAACTGTAAACTAACTGAATCACACGTTTTTAAAATTTTTGTCTCTTTGTCTGTGTCTGTTGGAACGGGCTAATCTTTGAAACGGCTGAACCTATTTTGACGAGACTTTCACAGAGAAGTAGAGGATTAACCAATTGTAACATGGGCTATTTTTAACCGACTTCCAAAAATGGAGGAGTTGTGTTTTTTTACTTATATACACCGATATCTCCGGGATTTCTGAACCTGACATTGTTCTGTAAAAAAATTGGATTCCAACTCGTCAATCCTGATGCTGCAGGGGGCCTGACCACCAAAGCTAACGAGATTTAGGAACTGTCAGTTATAAATTAATATTGGAGGTTTCTATACCAAGTAAAGACTTTGTCGTTGACGTTGTTTGATCACGAGATTTTTGAAAACATAAATCCACGCATCATCGTAGAAAATATACGAGTAGGTAGGTAAAGTAGTGGGTACGCCCCGGGGCTGCAATCTCTTGGGTTTTGCATGGAAATAATATTGCCTATGTTTACGCATCTTGCAATTTATAATATCGCGGATTGCTGTTCGCTGTCATGAATCGCAATAATGTAGCAGAGGCAGTGACTGTAGGTTGTAGGCACAAGCCATATGGGAGACATTTTGCACCCTTTATAAGCCAGTAAGCCGCGTTAAATCCGGAGCATTACAGCAGCTTAGTGGATGTATTTTATTACGTTATCTTCTATAGAATTTAAACTGTTTTTATGGTGATTGTCAGTCCTATTTCGTTTCACAGATAACTGAATACTATATGCTAAGGTCTAAAAAAACCAAGTTACTGATATTTATGATACTAAAATCCTAGAGCAACAAAATCCGGCTATAGGTTAGTAGGTAAATAAGTAAGTATATCTTAAAACTCCCCTCGCGCAGCGTTTGCATTTGTTCGGGCTAATCTCAGAAACGAACTACATACCTACTTTACGGATTTTCCTATGGTTTTCTTCAATAGAAACAGGGATTATTTTAAAAGCCTATAAAGTATACCTACGCACCTACTTTATGAACATTTTGAGAAAATAAGCTATAGAGGTAGAGCTAAAGAGGTATCTCTATGATGACAACCTATATACCTAGATAGCTACTAGGTATATCAGGGGGCACGGCAGTGCCCCCGCCAAGACGAGCCAAACGCGGCGGCCGGGGCGCTACGTACCTTTTTCTCGAAGTGTTTCGCCGTATTTTCGACCTGTCATAACTTCGGTCTGGATGACGCTAGAAAGCTGAAATTTTCAGTATAAGGTGTCCTCAGCAAATTTACCAAATATACCAAATATCAAATATCTAGCTTTTATGGTTACAGATTTATTGATACCTAAAATACGTCGATTTCGTCCCTCACTGATGATCATCAAAACCTCTAAGGTACTTCCCGAAGTCCTAGAAGACTGAAATTTGGTATGTAGACTAGAAATTACATACAAACTACAGGAAAATTAAGACTTTGGAAATTCCCCCCCTCTACGCCTCTTATGAGAAAAGCAAATCTGTAAATTCTGTCGCTAGAATGCTGATATTTTCAGGATAAGATGTCCTTGGCAGACTTATTAAACGCACTGAGTATCAATTGTCTAGCTTTTATAGTTTCAGATTTATTGACAGTCAAACTTCTAGTCTGTAATTCTAGGGCACTTCCCGAAGTCCTAGAAGACTGAAATTTGGTATGTAGACTAAAAATTGCATACAAACTACAGGAAAATTAAGACTTTGGAAATTCCCCCCCTCTACGACTCTTATGAGAAAAGCAAATCTGTAAATTCTGTCGCTAGAATGCTGATATTTTCAGGATAAGATGTCCTTGGCAGATTTATTAAACGCACTGAGTATCAATTGTCTAGCTTTTATAGTTTCAGATTTATTGACAGTCAAACTTCTAGTCTGTAATTCTAGGGTACTTCCCGAAGTCCTAGAAGACTGAAATTTGGTATGTAGACTAGAAATTGCATACAAACTACAGGAAAATTAAGACTTTGGAAATTCCCCCCCTCTACGCCTCTTATGAGAAAAGCAAAAAATTCTGTCGCTAGAATGCTGATATTTTCAGGATAAGATGTCCTTGGCAAATTTATTAAACGCACTGAGTATCAATTGTCTAGCTTTTATAGTTTCAGATTTATTGACAGTCAAACTTCTAGTCTGTAATTCTAGGGCACTTCCCGAAGTCCTAGAAGACTGAAATTTGGTATGTAGACTATAAATTGCATACAAACTACAGGAAAATCAAGACTTTGGAAATTTCCCCCCTCTACGCCTCGTATGAGAAAAGCAAATCTGTAAATTCTGTCGCTAGAATGCTGATATTTTCAGGATAAGATGTCCTTGGCAGACTTATTAAACGCATTGAGTATCAATTGTCTAGCTTTTATAGTTTCAGATTTATTGACAGTCAAAACTTCTAGTCTGTAATTCTAGGGTACCTACTTCCCGAAGTCCTAGAAGACTGAAATTTGGTATGTAGACTAGAAATTGCATACAAACTACAGGAAAATTAAGAAATTGGAAATTTCACCCCTCTACGCCTCTGTATGGGGGAAGCAAATCTGTAAATTCTATCGCTAGAATGCTCATATTTTCAGGATAAGATGTCCTTGGCAGATTTATTAAACGCACTGAGCATCAATTGTCTAGCTTTTATAGTTTCAGATTTATCGACATTCAAAACCTCTAGTCACAAACTCTAGGGTACTTTCTGAAGTTCTAGAAGACTGAAATTTGGCATTAAGTAGGAATTTCAACAATTATAAACAACAGATAAATTAAGAAATCGGGTCCCCCTTCATCCCCTCGTATATGAGATGCATATCTGTAAAATCTGTTGCTCGAATTCTAAAGTTTTCAGAATAAGATGTCCGTGGCAGATTTAACAAACGTACCAAGTATCTGTGTTTCCTGAAGTCCTAAAAGACTGAAGTTTGGTATATCTGCTTCAAAATTGAGTTGCAAGATTCCACCCGAACAAACATATTTACATACATTACAAGTTGAATAAAAGCTTTTAAAAAAAGAGGTAACGATAGAGAGTGGGCCATGAAAATGATGTACCTACAAAAAATAGATCCAAAAAAATCTAGGGCACCTGCCAAAAAGAAATGAAATCCCACCAAAAACATTTCATGTAAAAAGGTAGCCAAGACTCACAAGTTCATAATGTTTTCACTGTTAAAAAGTTATGAGATCTCTAGTAGAGCCAAGCCCCTAGCTGGGCTTAGATTTGTGCTGGCCATGGGACCTATCCCAAGTCCAAAGTAATATAGCTCTTAAATGTTCTTGACTGTATCACATTTATAACAATAAATAACAAATCACTCTACTTACAAGCTCTGATTCTACAAATCCTATATCTTGGTAAAAAAAGTATGGCTTGGCCGTTTACAGTTCGTGGATTTTTTATCTGAAATGACATCTAAGCCCGGAATTGCTTCTGCGACCATCACGAAGTACAATACAAATTAGTAATTGTCGAACAAACTATTCCTTATGGCCTTAAAATATGTTATGTCATGTAATAGTTTTACGAACATTAAACGGCCAAGCCGTCCTTTTTTTACCAAGATGTAGGGTTTGTAGAATCAGAGCTTGTAAGTAGAGTGATTTGTTATTTATTGTTATAAATGTGATACAGTCAAGAAGATTTAAGAGCTATATTACTTTGGACTTGGGATAGGTCCCATGGCCAGCACAAATCTAAGCTCAGCTAGGGGCTTGGCTCTACTAGAGATCTCATAACTTTTTAACAGTGAAAACATTATGAACTTGTGAGTCTTGGCTACCTTTTTACATGAAATGTTTTTGGTGGGATATTATGTACTTGTTACGTTCACATTATGTCATGAGTCATGACGTATAAAAATCATACTGGATGATTAGTAAGACGAGATACAAAACGCATGAAATAAGAAGAGATACCGCTCTACAAAATGTGAGCCAAGGGTCATAATTTTAACTCTTTCCTTTACGAGTACTTAGATATCATTGTGGATTAACGTACACTAATAAATTCATTCAAATTTAGAACGTTAAAATTTGTCCCCCATGCAGTGACCAACTTGGGTCGAGCCTAACCAACTAAGTATGCGCCACCATTCACAACTAAGAATCTACGAGAGCCTTAGTTTAATAAAGATACCTACCCGTATTTAATCGTTTAACCCTACCGGAGTTAGTGGCTCGCGTCAGAGGTGCTCGAACATAATTACGAGTTGAAGCTGCCAATGATTTCTCACTCCACTCCCACGATTAAACGATTCAATTTACGAAGTGCCAACCGTTAAATAAAGACTTTGAGGTCTATTTCCCACTGTATACGAATGAAATGGGGCAGAAAATGGAGCATAGTAGAATAATTTGGTATTTGTGAGCAATGTGCTTTCTATAATATAATTAAAAAAACGTAATGCCCGCTAGATTTCTAAGAGTAAGAGTTAATAGTATTGGCACTGTTATGGATACCTTAAACAGCAGTCTGCTGTCTGGTTTACCCAAAAAAAAATCAAAGAAAAATTATTGAAAATCTTTTTCGAGAAAAATACTCCATTTCGAATAATATTTGCGGTGACTGATTACCGCCTGTTATATTTATCTTGAAGATAGCGAAAGTCAAGAAGCAATTTATTCAGTAAAATGAAGTTTCAAATTTTAATAAAACGAGCCAGCACATTGCGAGATTCGTTTCTTTGAACTTTCGACCGATTGCAAATTGCTTTTCGAGTATTTCTACTTATCTACCTGTATCGAGTGGAGTAAACAACAATAATTGGTATTATCTACTATCTAGGATTGATAATATTTTGGTATGTAGTTAGTACTTAATACTGGAAACTGGTGCTGGAAATTTGCTAACGAAAACTTTATATACATAGTACTGTCTACTCTAAATTACTGGGGAAAAACAGCAATTTGCAATAGTAGAGAAGCTTTCGAGCTTCTTCATTAGACACTATGGGTAATGAGGCTTGACGATCCAGGTATCGGCTATAGAAACCAATGTGCAAACAATGATGTTAAAGGTTAGGTTCTAGTAAATATTACTAGATAGTTATACTTACTTAGATTAGTACCTATCTGTATCTATCAATAAAATCTATAGCATAAGTTTATACGTATTATACTATTCATATTACCTACATTTGTATTGTGTTTTACCTATTTTAAAAATATATAGTAGTGTATATACATATAGTATAGTATAGTATAGTAGTATAGTAGTAGTGTTTTAAGCTTAAAACATCACATCAACAAACAGCTGAGTATTTACGCGCAAGGTAACTTAGTAATGTTTAGGGTCGCAGGAGGTGGATGGAAGAAAACTAGTCGGCGATAATATCCTTATAATAATTATATTCAAAGTTACATTTAAATGAAAAGACTAAAAACTAGTGCTTATCTCTAAGGATGAGAATATTCTAACTTAATATTACGATTCCCACATCGCGCGGGTTCTGGTATTACGCCGCGTCAGCTATACGGGTCGTATTCGTACGTGGGAATGGGAATGCATGTTGCGCTGGCTCACTATGTATCAGCCGCTGGCTTCGCCTGCGTAACACCTCCCCCATCAGATCGGCGCTTATGGAACACCTTGGCTGTGAATTGCGCCGGGAGGTCATCGGATGAAGAACTCTGAATTTCGGCTGTGCTTCTTATCTGCAATGTCTTCGTGCGCTGTATTTTACGATAAACTATGATGATTATACTCAGTCCGCAGGTTCCAACCAATATGGTGTATATGGGTATGGTTGTGTGGTAAATACTTCCGTGGTCCGAACTCGGAGGTAAAGTGATAGGTGTTTGAGATGAAACCTTTGCACTTGCATGATGTAGGTGATCCAGTTTTGTGGACTTCAATTCATAATGCGGAGATGGTCTTGAGTCACAGGGTTCTTCTTTTGGTAAATCCATAACTTGAATTGCTTGGCCTTTTATGCGATCGTTTCTATTGAGAATCATAAACTCTGGCGTTTTCAAAAAGCAATTTTGTGGAATTACTGCCAAGTAGCTGCCTCGAAGTGTCCGGTACAGGTCGTGGCCACACGATAGGTGAACTTTCGTGGGCAGCGGAAAACTCATTGTATAGTGACGTTCGTCAAGTTGCTCGAACGCTGGTTTTTCCAAAGTTACTTTCACTGGATGGCAAAACCTACTTCTATTTTGGGCGGTTATAAGTTGTTGGATACAATCTGGTTGATTTGAAGGTTCACGCTGTAAGCTTCTAATATCGGCACATAGATAACCCTTGCTGGTCTTCGGGCATTCAGCCTCTATGTACTTGTACTCGTTCAAGCTTATTGCCAGGAATGGATGATAAGGAATTAGGATCTCATGATTCTTGTTGGGTACAATGAATAATTTATACATATCATATACTTGGGTTAAAATAATAGGAAATTTATAAACTATGAATATTTCGTTTCTTACATAATACGAACCTAATCCTATAATATCATAATACTCTCTATCATCTAAAGATATAATTTTACCAGTACCATAAAGACTGGTTAACCTACTAACTTACTTATAAGGAGGATCCTGCAACAATTGGGCAGTGTTAGGAACTCTCTTTAGTCTTGACTTCGCGATCGGGCCTCGTTTTTTTCTAGTGTAAATGTGGATTGGGAGATTTGCCACAACTACATCCTGAGTATAGCGGGGAGCTGCCTTTTGACGAGAGGCAACAGGGTTTCTAACAAAAACTTGTTGCTCTGGGGAATAATTTGCTTCGGGCTCTCTAGTTCTATTACGACTATTAGTTAAATCTCTGCGTAGACTACTACAGGATTCGTGGATAAGGTTATATGTAATTTTTATTCTATTTTTATGATCCTGTATGTACTGCTGTAAGACATGTGTCGTGAGGTCTATGTCGAGTGGGTCGCGTGGGTCAAAATGTCCAGTTACTATTTCGATTGGTCTGCATTTTGTGAAACTATGAATACTGCTATTGTAAGCTAGAAGAGCATAAGGTATCAGGTTCCTTACTGATTCATCCTTTTGACTGATTCTAAAGATACGAAGGTGTTCTAAGAGTGTCAAGTGAAATCTTTCAACGATACCATTTTCGTTAGGAGTATGTGGTGCGACCTTATGATGCTGGATTTTATGAAGATTGAAGAACTCAGATATAACTTGATTGTTAAATTCCGGACCGTTGTCAGTAACTACAGTTAAAGGATTTCCATGATGCGTACTAAATTTAAGTAATGCTTGAACTACACTGACTGCCGTGCTGTCTCTTAAGAAATATGCTTGAGCATATTTGGAGAAAGAGTCGACTATTGTCAGAAACTTACAGCTTTCAACACTTAAGAGGTCTAAGTGCACAAGCTCAAAAGGTTTACTGGGTGGTGGAACTACTTGAAATTGCTGTCGGATTGGATTACGGTCATACTTAGCCTGTCCGCATACTTCACAGTCGTTGATAAATTTTGAAATATGCTCTCGCATTTTTGGCCAGTAAAATTTTCGAGATAAAGCAAGAAAGCATTCATTGATACCGCGGTGGTTTGTCTTGCCATCATGGTACTTATCTATAATTTGTTGCTGCCTTAAATATTCTCGAACATTTTCTACTTCTGTTTTAGCTAAATTGAGTATCATTGACGAATTTTTAAAGGTTTTCTGTATTATTGGAATTATCTTATACATAGCCAATGGTGGATTGATTAATAAACCAGTTTTAATTTTAGGTTGAACAAATTCTTTAATAGCATTGATGACATCTATTTCTAAATTTGATTCAGATAATTGAACAGTCGTACGCTTATGGTTTTCAAAGGGGTTTGTAGTGACTGGTTTGGTTTTAATATCACCTACAACGTTAAAAACGATTTGCCTAGTAAATTTATTCAACGGATGTTCTGTAATCGGGATTTCCAAGATGGGGCTTTCGTCATCAGTATGGACAGTTGCTGTTCTAGAACCATCTTCAGCCTCCGGAACTGAAAGAGTTCCAGAGTCATCTAAAGAGGGAGCTCCGTCCGATAGATTCACAGCAACCGAACTTAGCTCTTCCACATGAACTTCAATGCGCGATAACGCGTCCGCGTTGGTATTAGACTTTCCTTGCTTATACAACACCGTAAAATCGAACTCGCTGAGTTTTAAACGCCATCTTGTAAGTCTCGAATTAGGTTCCTTAAGACTCATTACCCATTGCAGGGGCTTATGATCTGTAATAATTTTAAATTTACGTCCAAAAAGGTAAGGCCTGAAATACTTGGTGGCCCAGACGATTGCTAAGAGTTCTTTTTCTATCGTACTATAGTTCAATTCGCTAGAATTAAGAGTTCTAGATGCATATGCGATCGGTTTATCAGACCCTACTGGGCCCTGTGATAAAACGGCACCTACTGCGACATTAGAAGCATCAGTTGTTAGCAAAAATTCTTTAGTAAAATCCGGATACTGTAAAATGGGATCATTGGTAAGCAGTTGCTTACGGTGCTCGAAACACCTTATGTATTCATCATCGATTATTATTTTAGAATTTTTCTTCAGGCATTGAGTAAGGGGCTTTGTTAGACGTGCAAAATCAGGGATGAATTTTCTGTAATATCCTAGCAATCCGAGAAAACGTTTGATCTGTGTCGTAGTCTTTGGTAATGGGTATTTACTTATGGCTGCTATTTTATTGGGGTTTGGTTTCACACCATCTTTAGAAATTATGTGACCTAAAAATTCGGTTTCCAGCTTCAAGAATTCAGACTTATCCATCTGTATCTTGAAGTTTGACTCACGCAATCTCTGAAATATCTTTTCCAAGTTAACTATGTGCTCTTGAAGACTTGTGCTAAAGCAAATTATGTCATCAAGATATACTAGACAAACTTTGTTCTGTAGATCTTTGAGAACATTATCCATGACTCGCTGAAAAGTCGATGGAGCATTTTTCAACCCCATGGGCATCCTTAAAAACTCATAGTGCCCATTCTCTACATTAAATGCAGTCTTGTGAATATCAGCGGGGTCCATTTCAACCTGGTAAAAGCCACTAGCTAAATCTAGGGTAGTGAAGTAATGACACTTCCCTAATTTGTCTAGAACATCGGTGATGTTGGGAATAGGGTACTTATCATCAATCGTTTTCTCGTTTACTTTTCTGAAGTCCACGACAAGACGCCATTTACGACGACCAGAAGCATCTGCTTTTTTGGGAACCACCCAAATAGGAGAGCTCCAGGCGGAGTCAGAAGGTCTTATAATATTTTGTTCAAGCATTTTACTGATCTGATCTCTGATTTCTTGTCGGTGGACATAAGGATATCTGTAACTTTTTGTATGTACAGGAATTTCATCGCTGGTCTTAATTTTATGTTTAATCTTATTATTGAACGTTAACGGTTCACCTTCAAGATAGAACACGTCGGCATACTTTGCACACAGTGATTTCAAATTAGCTGCTTCTTCTGGATTTAAATGTCCAATGCGAAGACGAGAAAAAACTTCTTTAGCACGATTCGAAGAGACATTGGTTTGCTCACATTCAAAATTATAAAGTTCTGCTGATATGGGTTTGTCTATGAAAAAAACTATATCATTCGGGGAATCATTAGTAATTTCAACATATCCTTTCTTATTTTTAACGCGTGTTATACAATCGGAAATAATACAGTTGCATATAGTTTGAGATGGAATCAAGACATCACCGTCCTGCGAATTAATAGGCAATGCAAATAGCTTTGAAGAATGAGCAGGAATAATGTCTTCGAACAAATTAACGTTACGCGAATCATACATTTTTATTGGAATCTCAGCGTTACGCGTTACTAATTTTCTGTCTTTAAGATTAATAGTGGACTCCAATTTTTCAAGTAAATCTAGGCCTAAAAGACCGTCAAAGTATTCGTGAAAATGATATACGTAAAAAGTAATATCACCATCTTCGTTAAATTCGGAAAACCAAGGTAATGTAATGGAATAGTCATTTTTAGTTGTTGCGTGCACGTTGGTTACTTCAAAGGGTTCATAGTTAAGTGGCATATTACTAAAATACATTTGTACTGCTTCAGGACTGATAAAAGATTGATTCGCCCCGGTATCGATAAGAAATCTGAGAGGTGGATTACTAATCTGTACATAACCAAGTTGCCGCTGGACTAAAAAATTAACATCTATCTTGGTTTTTCGGATTCGCTGACTATCTGAAAATTTTCTTTCTTAGAACTGACTTCCTGTTTCTGATCAACTTCTTCTATTATTGGACTTGGTTCAACGTTCGAGGAGCTTTCCTCATAGTAATTATAGCATTCATCCGTAAATTGTTCGTAATTGTCATAGTCATAATCGTAGTCATAGTCATAATCATAATCATAGTCATAGTTAAGTTCATTAAAATTGACGTCGCGTGATTTCATATAGTTAGTTGGTGGTGGATTACCAAATTTACGCCAATCATGTCCCGATGGTGGTAAATGTCTAGGGGTGAAATGACTCACACCGCTCATGGGACGTGGGAAATTAGAATTGTTAGGCGATTGGTGTCGATTTGGTAATTTGAAAACGTTGCTCTTCGAGTTATAATTCGGTGGAGGAGCGCGAAACATTAATTGGGTACGACTAGGACCACGCGGATGCATTTGAGGGTTAGGTTTCCAACCAGGTCTAAAATGCATAGGTGGCTGACTCTGAGGTGGTCTAAAATGTATAGGCTGCTGCCAAGATGGCCCAGGCATAGCGAAACCTTGTGACCTTGAAGGACCTGTGTAATTTGACACGGAAAATTTATGTCCAAAATTTCCTTCATTTCGCTGTTGTATATATAGGGTGTTAAGTTCCTCTTGTACAAATTCGAGGGCTTTTTCCATTGACACTGGCCGCATGCACCGTATCCTTGAGCCTAGCGGGTCTTTTAGACCACGTAAATAACACTGCAGGGTTAACTTTTGGTAAAGTTGCCGTTTAGCCTCTATTGTGGTAGGTACGGATTCATGTAGGGAAATGTAGGTCATAATTGTGCTAAACAGGTTTTGGCACTTTTCGTAAAATTCTTGCGGGGTGCTAGAGCCTTGTGTCTGTAGAGACAAATCATTGTATAAAGCGGTCTCATCGCGATGGTCTGCGAAATTATTAATAAGGGCATTTCGTATGCCATTCCAACTATCTGGGATACCGTTTGCATTAATTAACCTAGCCGCGGAACCCGTCACTTTATTTAATATTCCACTAATTAATGCCGAATTTTGTAACTCATGTCCCGGACTAATGTCAAAATGGGCAATCACTAATTGGTCACACAAATTTATAAACCGTGTTAACACATGAGGATTTCCGTCAAATTCGGGTAAAAATCTAATAGATTTATAGATAGTATCTAAATCGTTTGATGCCATGTCTTCTAAGTTCCTAGATTCGTCTACGGCTCTTGACCTATTAACCGACCCTACGAAACTACGTCCTGACCTTGGATGAAAAATCTTGACGAATAAAAATTAAACTAACACACACAAAAAATACACTCAAAAAACTTTTATAAAAAAGCACTCAATAAAACATTACTTCCCTAAAGTTCACGTAAAATTATATTAAATAGGTCTATAGATTTTGTATAAACCTAAATTATAAAATTTTAGGAATAAGGACGATATATATAAATGAGGATACAATAAACGAACGATTAAAAAAAATCAATAAAAAAATTAAACACAATACCTCTTTTTCTTGTTAGTCGGAAAAGGATAGGTAAAAGGAACTTGAACGATTCAAGTACTTACCGCATCGCCGATCTATTTCTTTCCACGAATCGAAGTTTAGATTCTCCACTACACTGCGGCCTCCGAATGGTAGGTTCTCAGGATAAGTTGTTCTCCGTCACAGTTGTCCGATACAGCTACAGGTACAGCTTATCCTACCCCGTCACTGCGCCAGTAATGTTTAGGGTCGCAGGAGGTGGATGGAAGAAAACTAGTCGGCGATAATATCCTTATAATAATTATATTCAAAGTTACATTTAAATGAAAAGACTAAAAACTAGTGCTTATCTCTAAGGATGAGAATATTCTAACTTAATATTACGATTCCCACATCGCGCGGGTTCTGGTATTACGCCGCGTCAGCTATACGGGTCGTATTCGTACGTGGGAATGGGAATGCATGTTGCGCTGGCTCACTATGTATCAGCCGCTGGCTTCGCCTGCGTAACAACTTTGCAAATATTTGTTTTATTGAGAGCACTTCCGTTCCAAAATAGGGTCGATGGGTACCTATTTCTTATTTTAACCAGAAAATATCCTTCCTTTCCCATAAACTTTCTCTTAGGATTGTACAAATTGGGTTTTAAAAACAAAAGCATAATATACTTACCTAGGTGTGGGTATTTTGCCTTGCATGACAAAATTATATTTGGTATTAAACATGATATCAGCTGTATTAGAACAACAGCTGATTGGTTAAACTTAACTATAACTGTACTAGGTACTATGCTATAGAATCACACTAATATTATAAAGGCGAAAGTTTGTATGTGTGTGTGTGTGTGTGTGTGTGTGTATGTTTGTTACTCCTTCACGCAAAAACTACTGGACGGATTTGGCTGAAATTTAGAATGGAGATAGATAATATCTTGGATTAGCACATAGGCTACTTTTTATCCCGGAAAATCAAAGAGTTCCCACGAGATTTCGAAAAACCTAAATCCACGCGGGCGAAGTCGCGGGCATCGGCTAGTAGAATAATAGTTAACATTGCAATTATGTTTGTGATGTGATGAATGATGATATTAATGTATCTATGGGTTAATGTGAACTCACAGCCACACAATATGGTATATGACATAATATAATTTTATTAATGCTTCTCTTTATTTAATAACTTTACTTTTTTACTAATTTTATTTTATTAGTCAAAATCTTATAATAGGTACAAATAGGTACTTTAGATAGAATACCTAGCAACGCTGGCAATCGCTGACCTTTCGACAGATTACAGATACGATTGATTTACTTAATTATGTCTGGTAAAAATCAAAGCGGAATTTATAACTGCGAGTATCTATATAAAACTAGATATAGGTACATAGGTGTAAGGTAGATAAAACAAAAACTAATCCTGTAGGGGAATTCCAAAACCCGGGAACTAAATTACTTCTTATTAAGTATAAAGATTTCACTTCTGATGCCTGTATTACGAAGGTAGAACAATGAGTCGCTTTTAATCTAACTTTCTTTTTGTTCTCGCGTAGCAAAGAAAAGCTCTACGCACACAGTGAAATAACATGACGTTCTTTAGTTAATTAGTAAGTGATTCTGTTGTGGCGAGATAATGCAAACGCTTGCGAAGCCATCGCTTGAATATAAAAAGATTTTATAGACTTAAAATAAGTTAGGTAAGTTAGTTAAATAAGAACAAGTAATGAAGTAATTGCCCATCTGCGTTTGTATGGAGAAAGTACCGGCTTGTGCGCTTTTCACAATAGCTGTGTCACAAAATACCACAATAAGTGCTGTATGGACCTAAAAACACAATATAGCGGCTAATTAAATAGGGGCTTGTAGCTCCAGCTCATTCCTTATGCATTCAGCGCGTCTTAATGCCTTCATTAGGTACCAGTTTAAAGTATTAAGCAAACTTGGAAGCTGGAAAACGTCTCACTCAGGTTTGTCAAGGCGGTCGCGCGCATTTACTGAAATACGAGACAAGTTATGTTTTATGTATCTGAAGTGAAGCTAAATAATAAAGTATTTAAGCACTGTCCAGTGATCCAAATGTTTAACTAAGTACTTCTTGGTGTTTTAAGTGGTTTAATTTTAACTAAGAAAAAAATCTCTAAGTAAGAGCTACCTGGGCTAGCTGGCAGGTCTAGTTTATAGACATGGAAATCTTAAAAGTTTGTCCATCTAATTAGTGTAAGTAGACAAAATCTAAGCCGTACCTATGCGGTAAAGTTAAACTTTTTTAATAATTATTGTTATTTAGATTTAGATTTTTCTTAAATCTCATACTTCACCGCCCAGCCAGTAGATCTTGCCTTTACGTAAGAATTTCCCTGCAGGGGTTGAAATTTTATAATTTCTAAATCTCTGGTCTGGTCTAGAGAGAGACTTCGGACGTGCCTAGTTAACACCCTACCGGCCAGGCCGTGCCGCCAAGCTTTTTAGCGTTCCGTTACGATGCCGTTTTGAAACCAAAGCGGTATGGATTTAATAACTGCCATACCACTTCCAGATTAGCCCACTTCCATCTTAGACTGCATCATCACTTACCACCAGGTGAGATTGCAGTCAAGGGCTAACTTGTATCTGAATTAAAAAAAAAAAATCTAAGCCTTAGGTACGTTTTCTTCGTCATAAGACCAACATTTTAGGTAAATTCGAGGGCGGGATAGCGAGAGTAGTCTTCAATGTCCTATTTAATCAGTCAACACAAAAGTAGCAATATAAAATTGTAAAAGTAGTTTTTCTCAACGTATAATTAATTATTATTATATAATATCAACCGCTCTTAGTGCATGAGAATCGTTTCTGTAACATCGAATAAAAAATTTTTCGGATTTTCTTGGGCGTGGTGCTGCATATTAAGGACACCTAGGTACCTACTGCTAAATATTAGCATTGATTTACGATACTTACGAGTATAATTATTAAGGCAAGTACTAATTAAACTTGGTTCAACCTTTTCCAATTATTTTTCTTTTGCATTGTATTAAGTGTGCATTTCGAAGAGCAATCGATCACGGTGGACACTGGCTAGGTACTTCGTTACAGAGGTACTATTCCATGTAGAATCCGTTTCATTTTATTTCTTGATATGTATATCTATTGAATTCATTTGTAACCCTACCTAAAGAGCTAGAGTAGAGTTCTTCGTCTTTCATTTGGTCTTATCTACTCTTATTAATGTTATTAATTAAGTATGTGGATCCGATTATTTTCCTCTATTTATTAATAGGGCTGATATGCGAGCTTGAGTCACTCAACGGTAGACAATACAATTTGCTCGGAGTTTTTTACGTGATCAAATCCGAACTGAGTAGATCCGTAGAATAATTAAAGTAGCCCACATTATCCCAATCAATTCTGAAGCTGAAGTGGCCAATGGCCATTATATTGGTTCATTTTTATGGCTAGAGCACAGTTTACGATAGTTGAAACTTGTAACAAACCGCCAAGGTTTTACCCATGGGTTTTACCTGTCAAATGTACAACGTAATGAAATGACCATGGATGTACCATGTAAGCATTATTTCTTTTTAAATGACTAGTACTAAGTATGTGACATGGTCATGCATGGGCCGTGGCGACAGCAGCGTAGCAAAGAGTTTTAAAATATTATTATAATACTAGCTGACGCCCGAGACTTCGTCCGCGTGGATTTAGGTTTTTCGAAATCCACGCGGTTTGGTTTTCCGGGATAAAAAAGCCTATGTGCTAATCCAGGATATTACACACACACACACACACACACACACACACACACACACACACACACACACACACACACACACACACACACACACACACACACACACTTTCGCCTTTATAATATTAGTGTGATTTTTGAATCTTTGATTTCACAGCACCCCTAGTGCTCAAATACCTAATATTTGACAGATGTCGATTCAGAATCAAAGCGAGAGCTGCCTCAGTCTGGTTCACTCTGGCCAGAGTAAGTCCGCAGTAGACAGTATGAGGGGGTACGCTTCCACGCCTGTCATTGACGGATGCGGCTGCACCGTGATCGTTATTGGAGCGGACATTCCATCAATAGCCTTGCGCTTAACGAGTTCCGACGCTCCAGTCGATTTCACTTTATTTGCAAAAAACTGTGCCGAATCAATCTCTGCGTTGTTACTACGAAGGTAGCGAGCGCATTGATTAAATGTTTTACTCAATTAATATTTCAAAGCAAAGTCAAGTTTTTCCTGTTATTACTTAAAATAATAAATTCAAAAGTGTGTAAGTATGAAGTTTTCAATTGTTTGAAGAAGCTCACTTGGGAATATCTGTCCACCTAAAAGGAGGGTTTTCTAACTATGCGCTTTCCGGTGCCAGCTAGGCAACCACCTTGGGAACCCATCACAACTGGAATAATGTGTTTATTCTTAACATTGTAATCCTAAAGATGGTGAGAAAGTCACAATGCATAAAATTATACATCCACATAAATAACAATGATATAAAACGATCACTTGGCATAAAGATATAGGCTTCGTCTAGTGAGCCAAACGATCGAATCTTGGCAATGATATTACGGTGTCAGTTGTCTGGTGCCCTACTTTTTTAAGAAAAGTAGGTATTTGAACAAATGCCTAATGTCCCGGCCACATTAACGGCCAACGACGCGATTTTAACGGCGTTTCCCATTAAACGTAGATGAAGCCACGATCAACGTACAACTTATTACAATGCCGTTTGGCGTTAGACGATTTTAACCCCAATTCAATTGGTATTAGACCTTATCCGTTCAACTGTGGTCATTCTGTTTAACGCGTTGATTATCGCGATAATTATGTCATTGTTGGGGATTGACGTTAACCCTAATGTAGCTGCAACATTATAAATCACACTAATATTATAAAGGAAAAATATTAATAAATAATATTATAATGATAAGTAGGTAGGTACTTAACTACATAATATTTAATTGATAATTATTGGATGATATTAATTATTGTTAAAATATTTCAATTAAAAACAAGGTCTCTAAAGATGGTTTCTCTTGGTTCTGGACAACTTCTGTAGTTCAGTAAGATTTGGTACCTACTATCTAAGTAGGTACTTACATGACGCGACGCTAGGAATTTCAAAAAATTCCAAACCATTTTTTCTGTACAAAATCAAACAAAACATGCTCGCTGCACTCGTGCGTTGTGAGCACTGTTGGTTGGCTGTTTAACATTAAATCATGATTTATTATCTTACTATCAGATTGAAAGGCATAATTTTGAAAACTGAAACGATTTGGTAAAGACTCTGATAAAAACTACGGCCTCGACAACACTAACTACATTGTTTTACAAAAAAAACAGGCCTACTGCGAGGTATGAATTAGATTTAATAAACTAATGTAAACTTATCAAGAAAAATAAAATGAAGTCTCCAACTAGCACAGTTTTTTAAAAATCAGAAATAAACCTTTAAAAACAAAAAGAATTTTGCGTTCCAAATAAAAGAGATTCGTTATCAATTGAGACAGTAGATAAATTAAGTAAAAAGCTACCTACTTTATATTTTACATGCTGGATTAAAGACTGGTCTTTCTCTCCGCTCCGACGCGCAGCGATCTAATCTTTAATCTTAAATCATAACCCTTCTTTTGCTGCAGTCGGGTAGAAAAGTAAATTATATTTCTTTTGAAGCTACGGAGCCCTCCCACCGAAATGCGAATCAGACGGTGCCAAAGTGTTGCCAAGTGTGAGTATAACGCGCATTATAGCAGCTAGCTTAATAGTCTAGGTAAGTTCAATAACTTTTCAACTCGGTCAACTACGAGCCGGACTCGCAAACTAAGGGTTCCTTACTGTCGTACAAGATATACCTAACACCTTTATGTAAAACTCTGCAAGTTAAAAGTGTAAATTGAAAATTTATAACACCCCCGACAAGTGAAGGTTACCGTAACTAGAAAAGAGCTGATACCTTTCAAACGGCTGAACTGATTTTCTTGGATTATAGCTAAGACCACTCTCGATCAAGCTACCTTTCAAACAAAAAAAAAACTAAATTAAAATCGGTTCATTAGTTTAGGAGCTACGATGCCACAGACAGACACAGATACACAAATACACACGTCAAACTTACAACACCCCTCTTTTTGGATCGGGGGTTAATAAACGGTCTGCGCCATCTACACAGTATATTATGATTTAGTGACTTAAATTTTTCGTGGACACGTTTAAAATAATTTTTGTGTGATATAACCACAAAATTCACGGTTTTTTTTCCTTTATTTGTGCTATAAGACCTACCTACCTGCCAAATTTCATGATTCTAGGTCAACAGGAAGTACCCTATAGGTTTTCTTGACAGACACGACAGACGGACAGACAGACAGTCAACAAAGTAATCATAAACGGGTTCCGTTTTTCTTTTGAGTTACGGAACCCTTAAAAGGAACCGCGTAGTGAAAGGTACCTAACATTAGCAGACAAAGAAAGTGACGATAGGTTTTATTATCACTTCCTGAAAGGGGAGCCGTGAACCTTCACCAAAAATGCTACAGGACAATTTTATATTGCAGCAAAACATTTAGTTGGAAACATTCCAAAAAGGGCGATAGCAATTGAAGTTGACGATGACAAAAATTGAAAGATTGTTTTGACAATGTTACCTACTAGTTAGGTACATAGGTTAGGTTACCCTAACAGTACCTACTAAATGGTACTAACCATGTACTAACCACAGCTACTAACGAACTCGTACTTGCTCGTACTGTACCTTCATCCAAGTCTCCCGATGTCAATTGTCAATATGTATTGCAAGATTGCAAGATGCACCCAGTACCTATTTTCGATGAATTGTCAGGGACTGGTCTTCGATTTAATTAGGTACAGTAGGAGTGGGTAACATTGGTCTATACCACCACAAAATATGTCTCAAACATATTTTATGGATTTTGGTGTACCTCCAAAGGTTACTGAACCATTTACAATACGAAAGTAATTTATTGACTAAGAAAAGGTGTGGGAAAGAGTAGAATGAAAAAAAACTTGAGTGCTTTAGAATGCTATTATATTTTTTTAAGCATCATTTACTGGACAACCGCAAAAATGGTACCAAACAATACTTGCTTTGTTGCACATTAAATTAAATGTAATTTTATTGGACATTTTTCAAGGGTTTTTAAAATATAAATAATTTAATTTTAAAATATGGGCAAACTATTTTAATATTTACCAAATAAACAGCCATAAATTGATGCTGGCGTATAATGAAACGTACATTCCTTCACTATAACACCATTACAAATCACACAAAAATAAACCTTATGCACTAGAAAATAAAGCAGACTACGCAATAGTACCAACATGACAAGTAAAGGCAGGGGCGGTCCGTACAATAGGTAAAACTACGCAGGTCTGTACTCTGTGGCGATGTTTTGACAAATGTCAGATTGCCGTTGTCAATCTTCATTATTCATTCGCTTGCGTACGCTAATTAATTACTGTGTATCTGTAAGACATCCGAAAAATCGTTCATACGAATCTCTCGCAGTTTTGATATTTCTTTATAAACAATAAATTACCGAACTATTTGCTTGTCTATAACATTGACCAACGACCACAGAGTAATCACTAATCATTGACATTGACAACTGACACTAGACAGTTGTCACATGAAGACTGAACAGTGACAATTCAACTTGAACAGACTAAATATGGTCGTTGAACGTCAAAAATAATCGATTTTCATGGTTTTTTAAAAATTAATAGGTATCTCGAGAACCCCATATTTTTGGGAAACAAAAAATATACTAAAAATTAAAGAAAAAATATATGTTCCAATAAGCCATATTTCGTTGCTTAACGCTCTAATTTATTTTTGGTACCAACCCTCTATAGAAAGCTGCGGTTGTCCTTTCATTAATTATTTAGTGCAGTGCATTAAATGAAGTAAGCTTTTATATGAGAGGATTTATTTTTACATCCAAGTTATGGAAGTATTAATATTTAAACTTTTATTTGCAACGAAAAGTGTTGGTTCATGTCACTACAATATTTTTATAAATGTTGACAATGCAATATTTCTTCGGTCTCAAAAGGGCTAGAGTAAAGCCCTGTAAAGCCAGTTGAAAAAAAACACCCGCCTTGTACCAAAGAGTATGGTACCTATTAATCACTACCTTTCAATAGATATAATATTACTCTGACGTATGCACGATCTATGACTCTGACTCTGGCATGACTGGTGATTCACATGCTTGCAACAAACAGCAAACAACAAGCACAGTTTGAAATCGAACGACAAATGTAGGCAAGCTTAAGCAAGCACCCATCCTCACGCTTGCCAGTGTTTGCCACAATTCACAAGCATCAAGCGTGTTCTTAAGGTGAAAGCGACGGGCCTGCCTGCGAAATTCAAATTTTATTTGGTTTTTCGCAATTTGTAAACTAATACGACAATGTAGGCGTATGGTATTTTACTTGCGTCAATGGCAGTCTCATTCTCACAGGTTTATTTATAAATCTTTACTTAAAAAGGTCAACTAATACCACAAGTATTAGTTTACAAATTGCGAAAAACCAAATAAAATTTGAATTTCGCGGGCAGGTCCGTCTCATGCTCCTTAAGAACGCGCCTCCCGCACCTCACGCTTGTGGCAAACAATAGCAAGCTCGGCAAACACCAAGAGTAAATTTATACGCATGTTTGGCTTTAGTTTGGCTTGCAGCCAATCGGATCAATCGACAAGAAACAAGACAAGCGTGAGGATGGGTGCTTGCTTAAGCTTGCCTACATATTTTGTCGTTCGATTTCAAACTGTGCTTGTTGTTCGCCACAGACGGTGTCCATACTTGTATAGTTTCCATTACTTGTTACAAATAACTACAAACTTGACATTGGCTAATCTTTGTAAAGCCAGACGAGAAAGAAAAAAAGAAAGAGTTTTTTTTCTCTCTCTTGTCTGGCTTTACACAGATTAGCCAATGTCATGTTTGTAGTTATTTAAAAGTTAGGGAAACTATATACACACGCGCGGTGCCCCCTTAGAGCGCTTTCCCATGTCAGTTCCAGCACCAAAAACACCAGTAAAACACAAAAACCAACCACTTCTAGCAAAAAAAAAAACACTCCAAAAAGGCACCGCACGCGCGCCAGCAGACGCCACACAGACAAACTGCAAAGAGTATATAATCTTTTTTTTTTTTTTGATCACTACATGTGTGGCACAGCGTACTTATGTGTGGTAACTGGTAGATTATGTCTTTGGATTATGTCTAATACCTAATCTGTGGATTATGTTTTATTATATTCTATGTTGTATTATCATAATTATATCTCTATGATTGTGACAAATAAATAATAATACAAAAAACAAAACGGAATTCATTCGGAATAAAATATCAGACTACATACTAAAGCTACATATTAAAGATATCTAGATCAAGATACTGGGTAGATACCTAGTCTCTAGACTAGTATATTAGAGATCTGTGATACCTAACCTTCTGTTCTAAGATCTGTTACCGGGTTACTGAATCTTGCGACTTAGGTACGTACCTATTATTACTACTAATAGTACTATTACATTAATTTTACCTTGATAAACGATTTCTTCTATACGATGTTGAATAATTGACACATCGTTCGAAAAATCGATAGACGTTGGCGTTCCAAGTTGCTGGAATGGCGACCTCGCACCGCAAAATGCAGCCTTAAAAGACCTTGCACTAGGTGAACAGACACAAAGAATAGGGACCCACTGAATTCAGGCAGTGCAAAACCATAGCAGGTAGAAGTCTGCAATCGACTTGATTTTAGGCATACAGATAGTTGAAAGGACCGAGAGTTACTAAGGCTACTTTTTATCCCGGAAAATCAAAGAGTTCCCCATGGGATTTTTAAAACTTCAATCCATGTGGATGAGATTGCGGGCATCAGCTAGTAGGTAAATAAAGCCGGAAACAGCAGCATTGGAAGACTCCCCACTAGGTGGACGGATGACATCAGACAAGGCGCAGGGAACCGCTGGATTCACATGGCGCAAGACCGTGGCGTGTGGAAGTCCCTTCAAGAGTCCTATGTTCAGCAGTAAACATCTATTGGTTGATGATGAGGTACTTGAAATTCTAGATTCTTCTCAGTGATAGCCTTTTATGAAGAAATCAGAATTCGAATCTAGAACTTACCATATTTCTCTAAATAAAATATGAATATGTTACTACTATAGCTATGATTTTGTTACTTCTTTGTTTTCAGTTAACATGGACGGCAGAGCTGCCTGCACAAGTTACGCCACTCCCTGCATTAGCTATAGTGTACCAGACACAGCTAGCAAGAAAATAAGAACTGTAGATCAACAAGTGAAGTCAATATTGAGAACAGTTATAGAAAGGTGTAAAAAAGAAAAAAGCAGTAATTGTTTACAAGTGCCAATAGAAGATTGCTACGAAAGAGTATCTTTTTATACAGCATTGCCAAAAATGTTTGTTTACCATGTTATAGATGATAACCCATATAGAGAAGATGTTTTTGATGATGATGACCACATCATACTAATGGAATGCATCAACATATTCCTAGCTAGCAAATTAAGTCTAAGGATTAAGGATCTGTATGAAAAATTTTTGAAACATAGGAAAACTACTAACCACAATGCTCAATATACTCCAGACTTGCAAACCTTTGAAAAAAAAATATTATTCAACTTTGGTTATACATATAAAAAAAATTTGATAGGTCCACCTTTAATTCTTATTGAAGATCCAAAACTTAAATTTGACAGATATAATTATTTGTATAAAATAAAGGATTTTAGAGAAAAAAAATTAAACATTTATTACATTGATGAGAAATATATTTTAAAACTTCCTTTTAAGGACCCAGTTAAAGATCAGATAAGCAGTCATTTGAAATGCGAGGGTTTAATTTTTTTCCACATAATATCATTGGATGGCTATGAAAATGGTATATATGTTTCTCAGGAAGGTGTGGAGAACCATGGAGAGATTTTCAAAAAATGGATGTTGGATATAGTGCTCTACAGTATAAAACCGGGTAGCGTTATTGTAATGGCAAATAATTATATACATGGATCACTTCCTAAAAATTCTATAACAAGATATCATTCAAAAAAATGCATGCTGCAATGGTTGAGGGACAATGATATTCCCTGTGACCCTAATATGAAGAAACCTAGAATTTATGAGTTAATTGAAAAATGCACTCTCAATAGTAAAGATTATGATATTGATCGGGTTTTCAAGTGTCACGGTCATCATGTGCTGCGACTACCAAACAATTTTCCATCATTGAATCCTACATATTTTTTGTGGGATTATATAAACAATCTATCAAATTTCAAAAGTCTTACAATGGAAAAAAATGTGGAAGTTTTGAGAGACACCTTAGTAAAATACATATCAAACATTGATAAACAAATGTGGTCAATATTTTTTAACAGCACCTTTAAAATTGAAAACCAGATTTTTGAAATAGATTTGGTAACTGAAGATCTCTTAGAAAATAATTGTGAATTAGATGAAAAGTGTTTCTTTGAGGCCTCATCAAATTTTAATATTAAAGAATTTTTAGAAGAATAATGTAATAATAAATCGTTATCTGAAATCACACTAATATTTTTTTATTTACCTCATCATCATCATCAATAACCGATAGATGTCCACTGCTGGACAGAAGTCTCTTGTAGAGACTTCTGCACGCCACAGTCTTGCGCCACGTGAATCCAGCGGCCCCCTGCGCGTTGTCTGTTGTCCTTCCACCTAGTCACTAGTGTGGGGTCTTTCAATGCTGCGCTTTCCGGCTATATTTAACTATGCTAATCTAATACTTTTTTAACCCCGACCCAAACAGAGGGGTGTTATAAGTTTGACGTGTGTATCTGTCTGTGGCATCGTAGCTCCTAAACTAATGAACTGATTTTAATTTAGTATTTTGTTTGAAAGGTGGCTTGATCGAGAGTATTCTTATCTATAATCCAAGAAAATCGGTTCAGCCGTTTCAAAATTATCAGCTCTTTTCTAGTTACTGTAACCTTCACTTGTCGGGGGTGTTATAAATTTTTAATTTGCACTTGTTATTGAATGATATACTTATAATGGGCTGTTACACTATCAATACTGGTATCGCGATTCTTGGATCGCAAGATTTCAAGATCCTGTCAATAGTCAATACCACCAATGGATCTCGATATCGCGTATCGCGTCATAATATTGATAGTGTAGGTAACTGCAGGGTTCATCAAAGTGTAACCTTCACTTCCTTCTTATAATTCTTGCAGTATCACCTGGTGGTAAGAAACGATGCAGTCTGATCCTACTAATATAAACGCGATAGTTTGTATGTATGGATGAATGTTTGTAACTCTTTCACGCAAAAACTACTGGATGGATTTGGCTGAAAGGTCACTGGTTTGGGAGTGCTACGACCACCCTAGTCGGGATGGTTCTAGCTATATTTGTTAGATTTCTGTTCAGGCTTTTTTGGATCTGGTGATGGAATAGCGCAATAGGTAATAAAATATGTAGGTAGGTATATACCTGCCTACATATTTGATTGCCTTTGATTAAAATCAAGGCGTGCCATTGCAAATAGGTAAGTAGGTAAACTGTATGCCTACCAATCGAGCTACGAGAAAAGCATTTTCTTTTCATTTAGGTATGAACCTTTAGTTTTCGTCATGTATTGGTCTATGAGCAAAATACAGAAAACAGGAGCACTTTTTATCATGGTAAGCATGTAAAATCACAATAAAAACTTAATTAATATTATGACCTTCGTCCGCGGCTTTGCCCGCGTGGATTTAGGTTTTCAAAAATTCCGTTGAAACTTGATTTTTCAGGACAAAAAATAGCATATCCGTATAGTAGCCCGTCCCCGGTATGCAAGGTATCTCTGCACTTACCAAATTTCGAAAAACCTTTAAACGTAGGTATGATTCTTTGAAAATCCCGTGGGATCACCACTATTTAGGAATAGGTACAATTCCTCACAACTTATACCTAACCGACAGGTTCTAAATCGTATCAGTTTTAGTAGTCAGGTCTACAGCATCAGAATTGAGGAGTTGGAATTCAAACTTTTTATATGAAAATGGCAAGAAGTTTCTCTATCGATTAAAAAAATAATACGGAAATCGGTTCAGAAATCTCGGGAGTCGGGATTTCGGTGTACCTAAACTAGGTAGGTAGAAAAATAACTCCTTTTTTGAAAGTTGGTTAAAAAGTAGACTCTATGTTACTCCGTGCTTAATCCTCTACTTGTCTGTGGAAGTCCCATCAAATTAATAGGTTCATCTGTTCTGAAGATTAGCTCGTTCAAACAGACAGACAAAAAAATTAAAAACGTGTGATTCAGTTATGGTAGGTACAGTTCAAAGTTCAATATGTGAGGTAGGTACTTAGTTTTTTCGAAATTACAGACACTTTTATTTAGGTATTAGTACTTAGTTACCTATAGATTGTACTTACCTGTTTCACAGATTTTTCTATCTTGGGTCACTGCTTTTGATGAGGCTAAAGATGATAAAACTCGTAAGTAGAAAAGGTACCTAACTAACTAGGTAGGTACACTCTTTTGCGTTTTCGTTCATTAACTAAGGTAGGCAGACGTACCTATGTACTTTTAACTTATAGCAAACTTGTTGGTACTTACCTAAACTACAACCTAGTTACTTAGTTAGGTGCCTCTTTATTTTTTTCAGTAACTCTTAAATTAGGGTTCGATCTAACGCGAGAGAAAAATAAAGCTCCATCACTTCGGATAAGAAACTTTGAAGGTAAGTAATAGTTCGCGACAAGCCGATATGGCAATCGGGAATTAGGCGGAGGGACGCCACGCACACCCGCTCAGTGCCCGCGCTATGCACCGGTTAGTGCGGGACTGCGAGGCAGCCCCACCCCGATTGCCATCTCAACCTGTCGCGTACTATACCTACTCTACTTAAAGGAATTATTTTCGAAGTGTTTCCAGAGTTCAATGGAGAAAAATTTAAAGAAGAGAATAAAAGAAAAAGAGCCGAGTCGTCCAATGAGAGCGATGAGCCAGCTAAAGATAAAGTTGCTTCTGAAGATAAGGAACCAAAAGACAGTGATGAATCAGAAGATGTTGATACATCCGGTTAGAACTACCTATCTACTTACTAAGTAGTTACCTTTTTTTTCGTGAGAAAAACCGTCATGGATGCCACCGGCCACGGAGGAGCCCAGTGGTTATGCTTATGTCGGACTCCTATTCCGACTAAAAACCTCATGAGATTCCATCCCACTGGTGACGATGGAGCAAATTGACCGACAACTCCTCGTTACTCCACCAGCGGGTAGGTATCCGCACCACTACGTGCCCTCAAACACCATTACAGGCATGCTAGAACCACAGCACGCTAACCAACTTGAGGACTATACTGTGAGCTACGGACCGCCCCGTGTTTATCATCAGATCTTCTTAGAGGCCAAGGCTCACGGGGAGGGCGATTCCCTCTCCACGTTCCCCATCCTCAATATCTCAGGCGAGCAAAGCTCGCCTTCCCTATGAGTGCGTCCACTGCGCCCTCTGGGCTCCTAGAGACGCGCGGACGAAGACCTCCAAATACCTTTAGAGTTTAGAGTCTAAAGGTATTTGGGGGTCTATATACCTATTGACCTTTAGAGTCTAAAGGTATTAGGGGGACTCCAAGATTTTGCATTTGTCTGATTTCATTTCCATAAATCACCTTTTGAAGATGTTGCTGTGGTAGAATGGACTAAAATCAGTCTTTCAAAGCCTTCCCTTAAAATGGAGATTATGATCTTCGCGTGAACCAAACTATAAATCACTGGCTCAAGACTGTCGGTGAAATTTTTCGCATGAATAATATTACCTAACTATCATAGATAATTGTCATTCATATAATTACCTAAATAAGGCAAAATAAAAACCTATCAGTTTTTTTCTGGCCCTTGATAACATTTTTCAGCAGTATTCGGAACTTAAAAATCGGTTCAGCCGTTTGAAAGTTATCAGCTCTTTTCTAGTTACTGTAACCTTCACTTTTCGGGGGTGTTATAAATTTTTAATTTACACCTGTTACCCTAAAATAGGTAGTTTTACCGCGGCTTCGTTTGATTTAGTTTTTACTTGCCGACCCTTGCTTTAGACGTTAGACCCAGACATTGGTTAGAAGGGTGTACAAATAATGGTTGGTCTGGGTCGCTATAATGGGTAGACGCGGCGACCTATGGAGGAATAGGTTAGGTTAGCCTGGTCTGCTGACTTTTAATAGTAACTAGGTATAATTATTACTGGTCTACAACATATTGTAATGATATTGTATCTAGTTAAAGAATCTCGTGCCATTCTATGAGTTCTTTACGAGTTATTATTATCTTTCTAGGTTCTGTCGATAGTCAACGTTTGAGCACGAAAGGTATATCGCCTGATGAATTTGAACCTGAACGTAAGTGGTGTCATTTGTGGAAAATGTAGTCACTTAAGCTACCTAACTAGGTAACTAGTATATTTCGATTTTTTTTGCAGGTAGTCCCAGTTTTCACGGACGAATTAACAGCAAAAGCTCGGATTCAGAGTAGGACTAAGTAGGTAGTTACCTGAAATAAATAATTTAATTTAACTACAATCAAGTTTATTTTCCATGCTGATAATTAATAAACCCTTCACTAACCTACCTAGATAAGTAGGTACGTGCCTACCGTACCTACCGTAGTAACGTAGTAGGTTATTTTACATACCTATATGTACGAGTACAATATTTTGTGGAAGAGGCATATTAGGTATCATAAAGGTATGGAGCCCAAAACAGTACCTACTTAGAAGTACATGTCGGCAGCGCTGTCATTTTACCCGACTGCGGCAAAGCTAACAGGAAGGGTTATGATTTATAGCAGTCTAGGTATGTATGTATGTATGTATCCAGATTCTGTAAGTTCAGAACTCGGTAAGTTACTTAGGTACCGAATCGAGTGTTCTGAATCGCCCTGCTGGTACCTACTTAAATGGTACCTGGCGTAAGAAGAGCTTTTGTATTTGAATTTGATGATGAACACTAAACCAAAAAGCACACTAAACAATAATAATATCGTTATTCTTCTTTTCTTGTTTGGTTGCTTTTTGTAGTAGTTACCAGACCAACACAATGCACTTCGTCAGTCACAGCACAAAAACCTAGAATTTCAGTTATAGTTAACTAGATTCTTTATAAACGTCCATGTATACTTTACTCTATGATCTAGAATCATAGAGTAAAGTACAACTGTCAAACTCAAACCTACCTACTGTCACGTCAAATGTCAGTTTGAAGCATGAAGTTTGATTTGAAGTTTGAACATTTTGAATTTGACAAAACAAAAGTTTATATTTACGAGTGGCGTGAGAAAAAAAAAATTCTCAACGATTTAGTAGTATTTAAATCAATATTAGATTTATATGCGTTGTTTTTAGTAAATTAGTTTTTACTGTCACAAGTTATATTACATGGTGTTAAGTCGATCTAGTCTTGTAGAAATTGACATGACATTGTGATTGTTTTGATATAAGAACTTTCGAAAAATATTCTAATTACTAACTCATGTTGTAATATACTTACGGATTTACGATGGAAGGTGGAGATTGGAGAAATAATATTATAAGTCAGCTACAGGCTCGAAATAAGCGAGAAACGAGTTCTTTTCAAGATATCATAGCCTTTCGTAAGTAACATAACCTATAGCTCATTCCCCTTTGTCTTTATTAATTGTCATTTTTATATAGATGTAATATAATGTTAATTTATGATTATAGAATAATTAAAGTAAAATGTTTACTTGGTTAATTACCGTCGTCTTCCACAGCGATAAGGAACACCGTGATTGATAGAACTGTTTATTTTGATTTTAAATGTGAGCCAACTAAGTTTTAAACTTTGAGAAACTTATATTAAATAACTAATTAATAAAGTTTTATGATTTTCAGAAAGCAGACTCTTTGATAATGTTAATACACTGAAAAATGAAAACTTACAGCTCACATTATTGAATGAAAGAATTAGATTTTCCAGTACAGAAAGTGTATTGAACAGTGGAGGTTAGTATTTGGTTTTATAAGTATGTTTATAAGTTTTCATAATGTAGGTGCCAATTCTATAGGTTTTCTTGACAGATACGACAGACAGACAGACAACAAAGTGATCCTATAAGGATTCCGTTTTTTTTTGAGGTATGTAACCTTAAAAAGATAAGTACTGATTTGACTAGTTGTCAAACACGATTGCCTGCCTCATCAAAATCTGTTTAGCCATTTATAAAATTAATACAGATAAACAGGCATACATAATTTTAAACAAAGGTTTCAGTTCAGATTTTTATTAATGTGTTAATTACCATAAATTAGATATTTATTATTAGATATAGATTAGATAGATTATTATAGATATAATTATTTGTTTGTTTGTAATAAAATAAACTAACTTTCGACGACTCATTTTCCAATAGCTGTTGTTTTGTCTGTCAGTGAATACAGTCAGCTTTCTCTTATTAATAAATACTGTGCATTCTCATTAACTTGGTATTCATTCCTCATATAGCGTGACCTCTTTTGTTATCATTGCTAGAATTTAAATGATATGTCAAGTGAATAGTTTGAAGATGCAGTGTTTATTTGTAATGGAAAGACTATTTACTTCAATATTTAAGCAAATGATGGGCCTGAACAGCTAGCAGACAAACGGATATAGGTACACAGATACTTTAGCATTTATAATATTAGTATGGATAAATAGATAGACAATTTATTCTTTCAGGTGGTGTATCTAATGAAAGAATACAGGCTTTAGAACAAAAAATCCTATTGCAACAAGAGGAACTTACATCGCTGCACCGAAGACGAGGTGAAAGTTCTCAGCAAATTATTAACCTCAATGCTAGAGTACACGACTTAGAAAAGAGTTTACAAGCCAAGGATGTAATGTAAGTTGTAGTTTTCGATTCACAGTTTATTACATGGTTCAGTATCTAAGTAATTAAGAGCAGATCCTGTGTAATATGTGAAAAGTAAAATATTAATATTTAATCTAAAATGGAATTGGAAGTTGCTGTTTGGTCAAAATATCCAATGTTTCTTCCCCTTTGAAAATGCTTCTCAGAATTTGGGGGTAAGATAATTGTCAAGATGGTAAATAACTTATAACAAATATATTCAATACTTAATAGATTGATTAAAAATTAAGTAAAATTATATTATTACAATCTCAAATCAGGAATTGTATCAGAATATACAAAAGTTTCATTCATCTTTACCTACTTACTTTAATGGGAATAAAATTAAAGTTTTTGTAACTCTGCAGAATTTCAGAAAATACTGCATTAATAGCATCATTACGTGCTGAAATCCAGATGTATGAAACAAACATGACAGAATTACAAGGACTTAATCAAGTTCTCAGGGATGAGCATCAGGCATTGCAAATTGCATTTGCTGCTATTGAAGAAAAATTGAGGAAAGCACAGGTATCATTTTCATTATGAGTTTTCTGTTATTGAAAGACTGAATTGTTTAAGAAATGTTTTTTCTATCACACTAGCTTAGAAAGGCTTTCTTTATCGAAATCCGCACGCAAAAGCCCATTTTATCTTACACTAGAGTTGACTAGAGTGTGAAAAAGTTATTCGAAATTTGAAACGAAACAGGAAAAATATGGTGTACCTAATTTGTTGTGATTGGTTGGTGACTTAAAATGGTTAATACCCACTGAAATTTTTGTCTCTATCATTTGTATGGGATTACGTGACAGAAAGAATGCTACACTAAATTCTTTCCGCAGATAGAGTATAGCTATAGTATGCCAAGTTGTGTATAAATCCATTCAGTAGTTTCAGCGTGAAGTGTACAAAGACAGATGATAGACGAGAGATATAAAAAACGTTTTAGGGTTCCGTATCTCCAGAGGAAAAAGAAACCCTTATAGGTTCACTTCATTGTCTATCTGTCCATTGTGTCTATAAGACCCGTCAAGGGAATCAAAACCTATATGGTACTTACAGTTCACCTAGAATCATGAGAGGCATGTAGCAATGTCTTATAGCACAAGTAAAAGGAAAAACTCGGAGACTGAATTTGTGGTTTTGTGGAAAAAACATCATAATATAAATTAAAAAGTGTTATTATTTGTACGATAGTACGGAACCCTTCGTGTGCGAATCCGGCTCGTGACTGGTTTTTAACCGACTTCAAAAAAAGGAGGAGGGTCTCAATTCGTCGGAATCTTTTTTTTTTTGTTTGCTCTATATCGATAATAACCCTTTCTCCAGCTAAAATTTTCAAAATACATATATTCAATATTTACAGAAATTATGCAGTTACAGTTTTTTATAAGTATAGGTGTGGATTAAAATGTGTACATACATTTTATAAGTCTTTATAAAACAGTCTTTGCACCAGCTTTGTTTATACAAAGCTATTATGTAAAGACTGTTCATAAAAATATCCACCTCATAATTAATTTATTGTTATGTAAATTTTTAGTACTAAATTATGTTTAACCAATTGCTATTCCAAACCTACTCATATGAAGAGATAAACCTCAAGGTTTCCTTTTAATACCGACTTGAATAAATGACCTTGTTGCTAAGATGAAAATATTCTTTTCACAGTTTTTGCGTGCATCTGTTTACGTGGAGTAAAATCGTTTTGGTATTGTTACGAGTTATCTGTGGTAAACGAAAAAACGATAACATGCGAAGCAGCGTGTTAAAACTATAGCACTTTCAACCAACGCACTGTTACCTATGTAACATTGGCACATAATATGTCATGACGCTCTTTCATATACGTTCACATCACTGGAAACAAACTATTCCACTGGATCTTCAAATTTTTATTGCATTATTCAATCGTGGCAGTATGCCAAGTCAATTTGGTGTCTTCAACGTCATACTTAGTATGATTTTTATCTAAAACTTGTTAGTTTGTTAATATATTCGGAATGTCTTTTAGAATTAGCACTTTTCATAGCTCTTAAAATATTGTGTTAAAATATTCATATATACATAATATTATGCATAAAAGGTTAAATTGACCGATTGACATAATATCAATGTATAGCTCAAACTGGGTTTAGAAATTTGAGATTTCGCATGCAGGTTCTCTGTATAGTATGCCAACTAAAACAATATTTTCAAAAAATCCAATTGACAGAAGCAAGGGCGGGTCCATTAGTGTGATAATTGTGCTAATTCTTTTGTACACAATCTCTAAACTTAACTAAATTAATCTAGTGCTATCCTTAGGGATAGCATTGGTGTAGATATTGTATGCTACAGAATTAGCTACACTATTTTAGATCATAATATTGGCTGAAGAAAAAAACTGTAACATCCTGTATACTTTATGATCCTCATAAGATTATCTTTATACATAAACGTTTACTTCTATATCTCCTATGATATTATTACATACGGAGTCCAGTTGAAAATTTTACGCCGAACTGACTGCATTAGAGCTATTTGTATATTCAGCTCATGTAAATAATTTCAAGTGCTATAAAAGTTTGTTATTATAATGATGAACTATCGCAAAAAGGTTATTTTGGAAATGTTTTAATTATTTTCTTTTAAGAAGAAAATATTGAAATAAGAGACTGTACTATTTAATTTCAGGATGAAAATCGGTCCCTCGTTGAAAGGCTTATAAAGTACAAAGCAAAAGATGCGGACAAAATGAATGAAGAAAATGAACACTTTCTCAAGTAAGCTTATGATGATAATTATTTATTATTATTGGTTTTATTTGAAGTTCTGTTTGAGAGGCCTTAGATTCCGCCTGTTTACAAAATTACAAATGCTTTTCCATAATCGGTTGTGAAGAACATTTTGCATGAATCCAGTTTTTAATTGATAATTACCGACAACAGTTAAAATTAAGTATGTTTTTTTTTTCAAATATTTACTTTTATAAAAAAATTGTGATGGCTCTTCTTTAGTTTGTATTATTTTATTGGTTGGGGCTAAGGTGGTTTGTGTAATTATTTTAGTTGAATGTTTGGTAATACACTAGTAGCAGCATTTGGAAATTGTAAAAAAATGCACAGTTTTGTTGGTTCCATAATATTATGATTATTGTCAAAAATCAAACTCATGCAGTTGTTCATTAGTGGATGAATATTGTTTCACATTGGCTTCACTGCACTATAAAAGTGTATAATGAATGTGTATGTATAATCTGTAAACTATAAAACTATATTAATTACAGGACTCAAAAGCAGTAATGATTTACTAATTTTATTTTTATCACTCGAAATGTACATTTTAAATGGCACTTCTTAACTGTTATTAAATTAATTTTGTGTTCACAATTTTTGTTTAGTCTTTTAATAATGTGTGCGTTTAGATATATTACGTTTAGATGGACGATGCGTGCGATACGCAGTTGTAGAGGCTTGCATATTTTGTGTATGAATTTGTTTGCTTCTTTTTTTAATTTGTTCAACAGGTCAAGCAACCCTACTGCGTTTTTCATCAACACGTTTGGTAGAGTTAGTTTCGGGTGAGTTTGACATAATGTGAATGAGGTCTTGGTGGTATGAAGGCATTGTGGCGTTATAAAAGACATTTACTTCTTCATTACGATGGCCCATATATGTCTTAACTGCACTCTGAAACTGACTCATTTTTTTTTTCAATTTTTCCCACTTATCATTCTTGTGATTTGACGGACATTTCATTACGTATTTGATTTTGTACTATTATATTATATTTTAAATTCGTCTTCTGGTTCTTTGCAGTTTACATAATGAATTATTGTAATTATGATTTTTTGCTTATAATTTCCAAATTGTATTCTTGATCATTGGTTTGTATTCTCTCTGTATATGAATTAATGTTATTAATTATTATTATTATAACAATTAAATTTCTGACTTTAGCATAAACAATTGGATTATATGAATTTTAAAACTTGTGTAAACAAAACATAGCCTAAGTTTTTTTTTTTTTATAAAAAAATGTATTGATTATAGCATATACATAAATATGAATTGATAGTTGTTGGGTTGCACATGAATTTTATAAATAAAATGACATCTTGTGGTACTTTACAATTTCAGTTTTATACTCACGAATGGAAATTTGAAGACATTTGTATGAAAACCATAGAAATTCATAACAATTATATTTTTGTGAAATTATTCACATTACAAGAATAATTATTACAAATGTCTTTAACTCATGGGGTGGTTGACTGGGAAAATTAGATATATTATTATGGATTAACTAAAAAAAAAAAAGATAAACCTGTCGAAAAATTGTCAAGTTTCTTTCTAAAAACGTTTGGATAAAACATCTATACATATGTTTCTATGATAAAGTATCTTAAATACCCAAATAATTTTAGTCAACTACCCAATTAACATTAATAACAACTCAGTTCCATTGAATTTTGGTTTGGTTTAACAATGAATAATTATAATTTTTACTACGGTTTGTAAATACTTTCGACTTAAACAAGGATTTTGCATTTTGCATGGTTTATACTCCATTGCATGGTCCTTTTGCATCTGCATTTTGCACATTTTAACATGCGAGGTATGGATGAAAAAGGTGAGCTAGTTAATTGGTTTTAACTTGAAATAGTAAATCATAGCCTCACGAGACCTGGACAAACAAGAAAGTAAATACGGTTCTGGTTTATTAATGGAATAAATGGAATATTCTGCCGATAGCTGGAGAGTTGGGCTCTAAACGCTTGTACATACAGCTTGTGCAGAAAAGCCAAAAACAAAAAAAATTGTTTGCCACAACGATTTATATTTTAATATTTTTTGCAGGAAAAAGAGTGACAAGGTACGCAAAGAACTGGAAGAGGCAGCTAGAGAGGCTGGCAGCAGAAACAGTGCCGGTTCCGCGGGCAGTTCCGAGGAGAAGATTATGGACTCGTTGCCGTACTATGCGACCGCCTTGCCTACAAAAGTTGCATTGAGATTTGTGAGTGCAAACAATGCAAATACAACACATTTTTATATTTTAAAAGACGTGTATATCTTAATGTTGGCTTTTATTCTGCATGACGCAATTTAGACACAGAGATGAACGCGCTAACCTTGGATAGATATGATAGTTTTGTTGATGCATATGCCAAATCAATCTTTTAGTATTCTAAGCATAACACTAAATCACACTTTAATAATAGTAAGCTACCTGAAAGCGAAATTTTTCAATATTTTAATGTTATTTTACTTTTTGGAGTTATGTGCGTTTTACTTTTAAGCAGTTAAATGCTTTAATGATGAAGGAAAAAATTGTGAGTAAACCTGTATGTCTGCGAGTTCTCCGCGATTTTCTCAAAGGTGTGTGAAATCTGCCAATCTGCACTTGACCAACGTGGTGGACTATGACCTAAACCCTTCTTATTCTAAGAGTAGACGTCTAAGAGTAGACCTGTGCTCCGTAGTGGGCCGGCGGCGATGGGTTGATCAAGATGATGATGATAATGATGTTTTTTTACTTAGGATGCGCACGACGGTGAAGTGAATGCTGTTAAATGGAGTCCAACAGACCACTTAGTGGCGACGGGAGGCGCCGATAGAAAAGTTAAACTATGGAATGTCTCTAAAAGTAAGTACATTATCTTAATCCTTTGTACCAACTTAGAGGGCCAGAGAGGTAGACTCTACTCTTTTCCTTCCAAACGAGGCCGATCTTTTTACTTTGTTAAGAACAGTTGAGTTGTCAGTCCATACTGATATTATAAATGTAAAAGTGTGTCTACCTGTCTATCTGATTTTGATGTAATTTGATACTGAGATTCTTGCGTCTTGGGGAAGGGCATAGGCTACTTTTTATCCCAAAAATTCAGAGTTCTCAAGTAATGATGTTATTCAAAGGGTGGATCAACAAATTCCTGAAAATCTGGCAAGCTATTGACCGGTTCCTTTTGATGATGCAAATATTCATGGGCGGCTGTAGCTCGCTATTTATATAAAAAAGTCTTGGGAAAAGGCTAGTTAAATTATTTGTTTGCAGTTGGCGTAATAGAATGCAAAGGGACGCTCGTCGGTTCTAACGCTGGTGTGATGTCGGTGGACTTTGATGCAACTGGAGCGTACATCGTAGGGGCTTCCAACGACTTTGCGAGTCGCGTTTGGACTGTTGGCGACCAGAGGTTAAGGGTAAGTCGAATTTTTTACACGATGACAACCCTAGTCTGCGACAAAAAAAAAATGGAAATTTTGGATAATAGTGATCGGCTGAATTTGTGGTACTCTTGTTGCGACAATGCATTGTAGCCAATAGTGAGCAAGTGTCGACCAATCAGAGGTGATTACGGTCGTGACATTGTAGACCACCAAAAACTGTTAACAGTATATCTAATTAGAGAGGAGTATGTGATAGAACAAGGTATTATTTTAAGTGAATTATGCGTGTATGTATGTGTGTGTGTGTATTCTATGTAATGAGAAATCACAAATCGTTGCTATTGGTTTATCAATTGATTGCGTTTATATAGCTATTAACTATAATTAACATTATTTTCACTCAGTAGACTTAACTGGAGGTTGGATAATATTCAAGCATGACTGAAAGTAAAAATATCCGTATTTTTAGTGAGTAGGACAACAAGTCATTACCTTCTATCAGATAAGATTTAAATATTTCAATGCATGCCAAAGGCAAAATATGCTAATGTACAGTTTTAAAATCATTAAAATTCGCATGAGGTCAAAAATTCGTAACACTGTTCTCTGGCAGCCTTGACTCTTAGAATTCGATTGTGATTTATTTCTATAAAAGAACGTATCATTGCCTTCATTGTTGCCGGTCAACGGCAACAATAAGTCAATTATAATCCGTCAGTTGGGATAATATTGTCGAGCACGGGAGGCGGGGTCACGAAGTACGAACACGATGCCTATTAGAGTGAAGCCACACGATGCGTTGCGTGAGCGGTGTGGCGCCTGAGCGGTGCCGCTGCGTCATCCTATATAGAAATCGCTGTATCATGTTACTTCCGCGGCGCCGCACCGCATGCGGAAAGGACTTGGGACCAGAGAGACGAGGCTGTACGGGAGCTGTGTGTAAGCTCGACCGTACCAAAGGGAAATTTCCCACCAGGTGGTGTAGTGCTCGGTAGCGCCAGGTGGGCCAACGGTTGTATCTTGAGACTTCTATGTATAGTGCAAACTCTGTTAGTGTGATTCAGATTTGCCTGTATATGTGCTACTTTTGACTTTCGATGAATGTACCCGTGCTATCTAGTGCGAGCATTGCGAGTAGTCAGGCTTGGGTTCGTGTATCCAGTGATTGTTGATTGATATCTTCGTATGAGTGAGAAGCGCCATCTGCTTGCAACAGTGGCAACGGACACAAGGCGGAGAGGGGTGGTTGCGTGCAACGCCATACTTTCTGCGAATGCTGCAACGTAGTGCCCGTGTGGCATCCAATACGAAATTCACATCCGGTGCGATGCCGCGACGCACCGGAAACGCGTCGTGTGACCTTAGTCTAAGTCAATTTTAATCCGTCAGTTGGGATAATATTGTCGAGCACGGGAGGCGGGGTCACGAACACGATGCCTATTAGAGGATTGTTAGCGCGTCCGCGCGTCCGCTTCGTGATCTCACCCATCACTTCCGACGGCTCGCGAATACTAAAACCTGGTTTCATTGTATATTATTGTTATTCGTACATTTATTGTGCACCGCGATTTATTACTCACGAATCACTGCTGAACCGCTACGCGATCTTAATTTAAGTAGGAATGCAACACTTCTTGCTTTGCAGCTGTTTTGCAATCTTAATCAGGTCTTAGCATTAAGTTATTAAGCGTGATCGCCTAGTGGCGTGGATAGTTCTACGTAACTGGTAGTTAAGACGTTGGCTGCCTCTTTGGGGATCCGGGGTCCGATCTTAGGCATACAAATCTATCTTTTCGAAGTTAGGTGCGTTAGAAGTAATTAAATATCACATGCTTTAACGGTGAAGGAAAATATTGTGAGGAAACCGGCATGCTTGAGAATCACACTTAATATTAAAAAGGAGAAAGTTTGTATGTGTGTGTATGTGTGTGTGTGTGTGTGTGTGTGTATGTTTGTTACTCCTTCACGCAAAAACTACTGGACGGATTGGGCTGAAATTTAGTATGGAGATAGATTATACCCTGGATTAGCACATAGGCTACTTTTTATCCCGGAAAATCAAAGAGTTCCCACGGGAATTTTAAAAAACCTACATTCATGCGAACGAAGCCGCGGGCATCAGCTAGTTCTCTATAATTTTCTCAACGATCTGTAAAGGTTGCCAATCTGCACTTGGCTACCGTGGTAGATTAGGTCTTAATTTTCTCATTCTGAGAAGAAACTCGTGCTCACTGGAAGGCCGGCGATTGTTTGTTGATGATGAGAAAATTTAAGGGATGATTTGTAGAAATGTTCTGTGATTGTAAAAAATAACAGCGATTTACAGAATAGTCGATACAAATGAAATATTCTATGACACATTTCGTAGTTCTCTTTTTCTAAAAAAATATTCAGAATATTGTTACGATTTTTTAAAAAGTTAAATAGACTCAGTTGTACGTAACTGTAAAGCTAATTGTGATTGATAACGTTGCAGCTTTCTAATCGGTTAAACGGAATCACAGTGCTTTGGAAACAATGAATATATTAATATTAAGTGCCTCTGGAAACCATCCGTCAATGTTGATAACAAATCAAACTATTCACTATTGCAATATAAGTTGACTGATAGTCCTGTCGTGGAATTATAGGAAACCAACTTACCAGTTTTATTGCTGCTTAACAAATAAGGAACTGTCAGTCAAGTACGGGCTAGTTAATGATAACCTGGTTTAATAACCATGACGGATGAATTTCACGCCACCCGCAGGGACAATACGGCGAAAAATATAATTTGAAACTATTGAAAGTTGAATCGAATATATTTTAGACCCAGATAAAAGATTTTATTAGACACTCGTAATTGTGGTCATGACTTAGGGTCTTATATGTCTTTTACATTTTGCATGGATATCATCATCAAATTTTTCAATCACTAGTCGAGGTAGTCGAACGCGTAAAATTAATGTCCTTTTGCGGCTCCAACTTTGCTATGGTATAATTTTTTCTTAAAGATTTGCATTATCAATAAGTCCATAAAATCTAATAAAAAATATTCTTTGTAAATAAAAATACTTTTGCATAATTTGTATTATATCTATGTAAGTAACCGTTACCTAGTTTTTTTTCTAGTCTTAAAACTTTCAGTGTTACCTGTACGAGTAGAAATTTAATGTTTTATGAAAAGTGAAACATCATCTCCTCAAATAGAGCAATTTTTACTAACGCTGGGGCTTAAAATAGTAAGAATCTTTGTTATAGTAGGTTTATTTCGCTGTCGCGTCGCTTCCTATTCATAGAATTCCACTGTTGGACAGAGGTATCTTGTAGAAACTTCTACACGCTGCGGTCTTGCGCCATCTGAATAGGCAGACACTCGACAGATGACATCAAACGAGGTGATGTGAAATAAATATCTATTGTCTGAAAAATATTATAGTAGGTATGTATTTTTAAGAGGAAACACATTAGTTCGTTTGATTTGCAAGACACGTGTAGACGTAAGATCCCACTTTTACTTGTTCGTTGATTCTCTCTGTTTTTGCTCACGATTCCTTTTTTAACGTATTCAAAGATTTAAAACTAACATAGACCCTACAGGAATGGCTTTTGATTTAATGGCAAACGAGGTTTGTTTTCGCACTGGAGTCTGCGTGACTGCGATCGCTCTCAACGATTTCGATGCAAATAAGTTCACAAATTGCACCACGAGCATCCGTTACCAGTATCGAGTATCGCCTTAATAATGAGCCAAAATCGATTACATATTCATGCACTGAATTCAGGTTACCGATTATTTCGAATAGTTTATGATCTGCTAAAGTTTTCGTGACGACAGATGAGAATACGAATTTTTACTCGTACCGGTTTCCGGGTGTTCCGGGTTGTATGGTAATTTTTTTTTTTACATGTATGATTGAATGATTGTTCATTACGACAAAAGTTAAACAAATACCACTCATCGTTTCTAAGATAGGCACTAGGGTGTAATCAAGCAGTAGTAAAACATATAATAATTTTCTGCATTGATTCCTTCTAAATGAAAATTTAATTCAATACATATAAATGCTTGTGGTATGTTTGTTGGATGCTTCACCCAGACGAAATCGTGGGAATAAAGCTGGTTTTTCAAAGGTTAGAGAAATAGAGTTACTCAAACACTAAAATGTTTGTAATTTTTGTAGACACTTATGCAACTATATTTTTTATTTTTCCAGAGAAACTGGCATAAGTTTATGTTAAAGACTTAAAACTGGCCATTTTACCGGAACAGTAGAGTCATGTGGGAGGAAAACATTTTGAGTATTTTTGCTTCCGTTTTCAATAAATTATAAACACTTTTAAGCTACGGAATTCACGTTGATGCCGAGCCTGATGTTCATATTTGACTATGCGAAGACACGCGACTTAAAGACTGAATCGTTTTGATGAATATCAGAATAACTATCAGATTAACTTCCGAGGGAAACTAGAAAATAAATCTATTGGTGAGGCAAGCTTCACCTTTATCCACTAATTTCATTATTAAATTATAACAAGACGTTATTATATATCAAAAGAATAAAAATAAAATAAGTATCTCCATAAAATATAAATATACGTATTCCCAAGCTCACAATACCAGTATGTAATTTATACTTTGAAGTTATAGTCATATTTCAGTTGTTAAACTATGCCGAGTCTTAGGTTCTATCGAATAATAGAATCAGAGCAAGATCGAATCATCCCGTTTATCAAATAGAAGATCTCTTTAAACCTGTTTGTTTTCAAGGACGTCTTTGAACAATGCAGGGATGTTTCTAATGTAAGATTTATTATGAAGCATTATATTAAAATGTCTCAGAAATTGTCTTCAGCGAGAGGGCATGTAGATGCTTTATTTTTTTCGTTTTATTATTTGCGTTTTATTATTTGACGTTGCGGCCAATACGTAACCTTTATATTTTATGAATATTTCATATGCTATTGTGAACGACTTTATTTCTCATGGACAATGTTGCGTTCTTCGATTTTATTTTATGGTCGCCTGGAATCATTGGCTATTTATTATAAACAAGACGATTCTATCGGAATAATTCAAACGGAGTTAGCTTTTTAAAATCTTCAGGGAATGCTAAAAAATAGCGGGTTATTCAAGGGGCGGATTGACCCTGAAAGCCGTTAACGCATATGCGATTCCTCAGATGCAGCAAATGTTTATGGGCGGCGGTAATCACTTAACATCAGGTTACTCATATGCTCGTTTGCTCGCGCTATCTATATATTTAAAAAAAAAAAAACTAGTTTAATAATTTAGGTAGTAGTTCTTGGTAGTAATCTTAATCTCGGACTAAAAGTTAGATTCTAAGCAGCGTTAGCTAATGGTTGTTGTCGGGGCGGACTGCGGCACGTGTCTGAGTCGCGTGCCGTTGTCTACACAAAGATCTAATCTTGGGCACGAATGTCGACGTGAGGTGTGCCTCGTCACACGTGATTATTCCACGCAAAACTAACTTAGCGATCTCATCTGTTTGATGCGTACCGTTTACCAGACTGGTCGAGAACTGGTCAAATCGCTTGCCCATTTTTGTACTAACTTTAGCATTCTTTAGAAATACTTCGTGGGTTGATACTCGTCTTTTTCTGGCGCAGTTTGTCTTTCGATAACTTATTTGAAATTCTTATCTTCATGATATTTTTTTTCTTTACTATAAAAAGGCCTCTTTAGAGTTTATCTTTGTTTTTTTCTTTGAAATCAAGTGGCGTCTTTATCCTCGCTTCATTCATTTATTTTTCTTGATGTATAAATTAAATGCATCGTTAAATGGAAAACAATGGTTAATATTACATATTATTTTATATATTAAAATTAAGGTTTGTATATTCGTGTGTTCGTTACTTACCTAGTAAGTAGGTATGCGTTCGCGTATCGTTCATCCGGTTGAGTTGATACTTGCTATAGTTGTTGTTGGGACTTGCGTGTAGCTTTTTCACATAGTACCATCAATGTACGTGGATAAAGTTGTGGACATTTGGTAAAGAAATAACTTGCATTCCGGAGACGGACATAGGCTACTTTTATACTGAGAAATCATAGAGTTCCCGCGAGAGTTTTGAAAACCCATATCAAAGCAGACGAAATCGCGGGCATCATATACTTAGTAAAATATAAATATCGAGAGTTATCTTCTAAGGTTTTCTTCTCTTTCTATTCGCGCAAACCATATGAAAATCCGTACTGTAGCTTCTTAGATTAGCCCGAATAGGGTTACTTCATATTTATAATATATTCATATTTATATTCGTTTGTAGTAACTACATTAAAAAGCTTTGCCTTTAAAACATTCTTTTATATTATTTACCTAATAGGTTTGCTACTCTAGGTCTCACTAGTTACCTTCTAGTATGACTGATGCGAAATAAGTAGCTCTATAAAAAATACATCCGACACAAGACTAACTAACAACATTATATTATTGAAACATGATTGAAATAAAACATGTCTATGCTGGGGTCCAGAGTCATATCTATTTATTTCATACTTCTCGCTTACACAATATCTTATAACATAGTGACTAATGTGTTACCAAGGCATTCCATCTTGTCGGGGCCTCCGCCCCCGCATCATAATTTCTAAATTCGAGTTTACTTGTCGAAGCCTATAACAGTTAACTTAAATCGAATATGCCAGTCAGTATAGGCACAGTTCATGACAGGGAATTATAACAAAATATAGAGGCTTCGACGTCACTAGCAGGCGTCAAATGTACACATAGGTTACATTTGACGCACGAAGCCTTAAAGTAACCCTATTTTTATTATAGCCTAATATTTGACACATCGTTGTTATCTTATATATCATGTCCATCCACAGCAGCCCATCCAATAGTTCAATTACCTAAGTATTAAAGTATCCATTACTTGAAGTTGTACTGCACTCACCAGGGTTTATGGCTCAGTACAAATTATTGATATACTGTAGGATAAGGTCCAGTTTTTGTATCCATCTTATAATATTTTAGATCAATTCTCTTATAACACTACATGTTGGATATAATATTTCCTTACGCAACCTTAAGGGCCGAGATTTGTCCTATGAGAGAACACGATTATTAAGAAAGGATCAGTAAAATACCAACCTGTTATTGTCACCCTGCAGGGAAATGGTTATTTCTAATAACAGTGGTCTGCAACGTAGATACTCGTTTTGCTACTTTATTAAGGGATAATGTATTAGAACTTGTTTTAAGTCTGACCACACACACAATCTCGTACTATGTCTTCATTTTAAATATAACTAGCTGACGCACCTCCGCTTTATTTGGGGGTAATAGGGGTAGTTATAGAGACAACCAACATGCAAAATAGATTTCGGTTTCCTATTGGTTTCCGAAAAATTCTATGCTATATCTACTATCATCAGTTTTGATAGTTCTAATAAGTTATAAGTGATATTGTGAAATTCTGATGATAAAAAAATACTTTTACTCAGTCTGTTTAGTTATTAATAAATAAAATAAAATTATCATTTCCATTCGATAAGATTTTAGCCAGGTATGAGTGTGTGTGATCTTCCTTAAGATTTCTTTGACTCCAAAGCGGAACTGCAGGATAATATGTTTAATTCTTTTTTCTAAATCTCGTATTATTATACACTTACATTGAGTGGAAGTGCCGGGGGGATTCAGTCGTCCATTTTAAATAATGGGATGGAGTAACTACGCAAAAATACTAAGGAATTTGTTAATGCGAGTAGAAGGTAAATTAATAATGTCTAATGGGACAAAATAAAATGACGGAATATTTAAAATAAGTTTATTGCAGGTAATTGGCAATTTGGACGGATTAAATTTGATTTTACAATTCAATATAGTATAAATATTGTATAAGTCACTATACAGCATGATAAAATAATTTTAATTTATTTAACGTAGAACTTAGCACATTTTAGTCATAAGCATGTATTTGTTTAAATTAAGAATTTTTATAATATTAGTAGCTTTAATTCGTAACCGAACATAAATTACGCTAAAATACTAATTTCAATAAATTACGAAGTCGGGATGGCCGTTAATCTACCACTGCTTGACTAAGGGTCGCGAGTTCGGTTATCTACTTAAAAGGTACTGGGATTGTTAATTTTTACTTATCACTACAATTAAATCAGGCTTATACTACTTTAAAAATATGGTACAATACGAATTCGGACGCCGGCAAAGTGTCCAAACGTAAAGTAAACGAATAAGCGACATGATCTTGATAACGACTCACGGCCTGGATCCCGCTAATGACTCCAGAGATGGCGACAAGCGGGCGTACTCAATCGCATCAAACACTCTAATATCAGACACACACAACGCGTTACTTCTAACATCCATCCACATTTGCGCACGCTTTTCAGGTCGTCCCCGTCTCCGTGTCGCGCAATCGCTCTCAGTTGCCTGACGTGGCATCAGAAGCGGTTGCGCTCACACTTAGTAAAGTTAAAACCGCTGTCGTCGTCTTATGCTCCGAAAAAGATGAACGTGTCTTATTGGCTACTACGTTGTCTTTCCGAGCGTTGGACTCGACGGGGGTATTTAAATTAAGTAAATATACTATTATTGCAGACGTTTATGATCACGTCGACATGTCTTAATCTACTCAAAAGTGCCTCTGGTGCGCACGGGTAAAACTAGCATCGTAGACTTTACAGAGAGCAGATGGTGCGTTAGGCCCGGGAAGTAATTCCGCAGCTTTAGCTGCTGCACGTCTCCGCTGCCAACTGCACGTCCACGCCGCCAGCACGACTAGTTGAGCTGCGATGAAAGCGGCAGCTGCCAACATTGCTCCAGACGCGTTAACGCAAGTGACGTCTGTTTCGCGGACAAAAACTGCGTCTTCCGTTACATTCTTCGCTTTCTGTTTGTCAAATCCGAACTTGTCAGTAATTTGGATAGTTTGTACTAAAAGCATATCATCAGTAGGGAGCGCTGGGGAAGAACGCCTCTTTCTGCGTCCGTATGATGTGACTGATCGTAGTTCGTTTGGTCCTCCATCGCACTGAACTGGTTCACAAGTGGGCATGCAAGGTGTTACCAAAGCACGGAACTGCACGACCTCGGATGATGGGAACTTGAAAGCATCAAAGTGGGAGAGCAGCGTCTGTAAAAAGAAAATAAAAATGGCATGACAAGAAATTACTTCAAAAAGAAATTTAGTTCAATAAAATTAATTTCACTAACTAATTGAAAATGTCATATGAAATTTACCTTTCCACTTAAAGTCGACTTGTATAACGGTCCCATGATGAAATGGTCGGTTGGGCAACCATCACTGTCAATAAGCGTAATTTCGCTGGAGTCTACGCCATCCATAGCAACAAGTTCTCGTACAAATATTTCGAATGGAGAGTTCTGATCCATGATTTCGAAACGGAGTGCCTGGAAAATAATTTGAATGAATATCATTTCATTATTGAAATACATTAATAACAATCTGTAGAGGATAATCATCATTGAAATATTTACCAAAGGATCACCAACTTCAGCTGAAGCAATAGTATCGTCACCGCTCCTGTCTGTTATTCTCATAGCTACGTTAGGAGAGTCGACAATGACCTCTTCTGAAATGTCTGTCTTGATATCTCCATGAATTCCAAGATCAAATTCATTTGCTACAGTTTTGTTCGTCAGGTCGTATTGACAAGTCACTGCTAACCCAAGATCGGATGATGTTACAATCGTGTCGTGATGTTGAATGACTACGTCGTTTAAGTATCTGGAACAATTATGTTATTAGATATCTTATGTTACGATTCCAATGCCTATTTATTGAATTTACCGGATGTGACCTTGAAATAAGGAAACCACAAAAATCATTACCTGCCGAGTCCATTTTGCTTAACGTTGCATTCAATATTATTATAGCCCATATGCAATTCAAATTCGAGACTTTGCTTAACGTCAACTACACACGAGTTGGGGCTTCCCTTTGCATATATTTTGCCGTCAAATAATTTCGATGTTTGAATTCGAGCAACCATGTCGCCTGCACGACAGTCAATAGAAACATTGTAGCACGAAGATAGCTCATAAGTGGCCGCTTCGGGAACTTCCAAGTAAGGATCCTAAAACGAGAAAGGCCATAATATAAACGAGTTTGTCTCTATGTCTTCTTTAAAATAATTGTTGATGTGGGCACTTACCTGGATGTCAGCGAGCGTAGCTTTGGAATGATGAGAAAGACGACAAACATGATCACCCGTGTCTCCGTGATCATAGGAATGGCAGCGGAAAGGTGAATTAAGACATAACTCTCGACATTCTTCAATCGTTTGTACATCTTGATATACTGAGTCTACTGTTTTTAGAATACGTCCGCTCATCTTTTTAAACTCGCACAGCTTCGTAGGTTCTTCTACGCAGTTGTTCTCCAAGTAGTCGATATCTTAAAGATTACAAAGTACATATTTACATTACTATTATGTTTACTAATACACACAATTCGATTAAGATATAATAAAATGCGAAATATCATTACCTTCGTTAGGTTGAAAAGCATTGGTGCCAGCCAAAGTAAGACGGTCCAGATTAGACAGAACGCATTCACCCGTTTTGTTGTTGTAGTTCGCCGATCTGCAACAATGTGCGCATTTTAATAGCTGTTGCATTCCTATATTACTGTGTGAACTTTCTCAAGATATTATCGCCCCGTCTTTATTCTCAGCTTTTTTAAGATTATGCGTTAAGTTGGTTGTTTAAACCGTACCACGTTTACGATGGATTTAAATGCGGGAAATGACATCGATTGATACATAAAGGTGTAAGTATATTATGAATGGAAATAGGCGATGCCCGTGACTTCGTCCGAGTAGATTTAGGTTTTGAATGATCCCATGGTAACTCTTTTTCCGTCCCTGGGATGCAAGCTCTCTCTGTACCGAATATCATCAAAATCGGTTAAATGGATAGGACGTGAAAAGCTGGCAGACAGACAGACACTTTTGCATGTATAATATTATGGTATCATTTAGTACTTATGGATTACGTTTAATAAACTTAAGATAATCTAGTGCTCTTAACATTGCTATAAACTTATAATGCAGAAATAAAACGAAGTGAACGATAAATTAAATGCGTTTCAAAGTAAAAAGCATAGCAAAGGTTTATCTGTTTCGGTTTTATTACGGGTTCGTATCAGACGTTAGTTATGTAACTTTGACCTTAAGCCCTTTATTGCTTTATACTGACCACCCGCATAAGGACAATATCTTTGTTCATCTTGTCTATATTTTCTCTTGATTTACTATCGATTTTGATCTCGATCCTCTTGAACGCCTATAAGAATGCATTCACACGAAAGATCTATTCAAATGTTCATGTTATTGCAATACTCCGATTTTACAGACTGTTTACATATTTAATTTATATAAATATTAAAGCGAATTTCTAATTTTCTTTTGAAAATTAGACTAGGTTATATCGTAGAACTCAAATTTTTTTTGCTCTATTTATAGAATGGGACTTCCCTTTCCGTACCAGCACGATCATTGATCTTGTCGTTAAATGTAATGTTAAGTAAAAAACGTTGTTGTTAAGTGAAAAACTGCTATCAACAAGCAATCATCCGACTTAAAAAAAATTGACAATTTTTTCTTCAACACACGACAATTCACACTTTGCTATTTACCATGCCTTGATATGATTCCTAAGACAGTTTCTTTGTACCTAAGCATCTCCGATTATTTAAATTTCCCCATAATGTTTAAGATTTTTAAAAAAAACACACACTGCCCATGTTACTTCTGAATAAAGTAGCTTTCTAATGGTGAAAGAATTATCATAATAAGTTCAGTAGTTTCAAAGGTCATCGTTTGCAAACAAGCAAATCTTTCCTCTTTATAATATTGTTAGTATTAGTATAGATATAGATGTTACGGTATACCTAATAAAGAACAAAGAAAACTAATAAATATAGAGACGTGAATTATTTAAAGTAATCTTTCTATCTGCGAACCAACAATATAACTGATTTATAGCTACGTTCTGTAGTCACAATAATCCGCGGTGGTCTTAGTTTAAGCGAAGAATAGACCATTTATAGACGATAATTCAATTACTTGATATTAACCTCTTGAACTGTTGTAAACTTGTAGATTGCTGATACCAATTCTCTTCAAATCGCGGGATTTAAGAATTATCTTGAAATCTATTTACTCTGTAAATAAAATCTATACTTCCGTACTCTATAGTAAATATAAGCTCGTATAAGTAAAAATACATCTACCTATTGTTAGGTTGATAATTAAAGTCTCGGTTTAGTCGAGATTTAACATTAAATTGGAAAGGTGGTGTAGTTTGAGCAGTAGAACACGACGGTGACATTTAAGGACAGGTTTCTCCTTGAATTTATAGACTTTCAATGAGTCCCGAAGAGCAATGTGTGCCTTATCGGTTATTGTATCGTGAAAGTAGGAAGCGATAGGGCAGCTCGCTCCCACACCGCGCATCGCCACGTCCACGGAATATTTGCCAAACGTCGTGACTGCTTGAGATCGCGATTTGCGCCGCCCGGGGTAAGCCGGCACCAACCTCAATGAAGATACGATTTGTACCCAACGGTATGCTTTTCCAACTACTCTCATTCTTTAATCTAAACGTCACTTTTTTGTTAATCAAATTTTTTTCTTGTCTTCATTGTGTCTGTTGATCCAGATTGAAGAAAAAGCTCGTAATCGCAACTGATTGTAGAGTACGTTTATTTTTTGACGTGGCGTGACGTAGCAACTTCCTGAGAAGACTATAGTAGGTACTGCTCAAAGTTAGATGCACTGGTTACCATAGAAGTTAAAGCTAGATGATGCCCGCGACTTCATCTGCGTGGGATTAGGTTTTGTTAAAAACTCGTGAGGACTCTTTGATTTTCCGAAATAAAAATAGCCTATGACCTCCTCGGTAATGGCTATCTCTGTTTCAAATTTCGTCGAAATGGTGACAAACATTAGACAGACAGACACATCTTTGCATTTATAATATTAGTATGAATTTAATGTTTCCTATGTTTAAAGTAGATAATATATAAGTAAGGAATAGTAGGTATCTACGGTAATTTTAAGTATTGCTATTGAATACGTACATAACAATAGCCCAATGTAACTAAATTTATTATTACTTTGTAACTACTAATAAATAATAAATAAATAAATAAAAAGTACTCTTATTATTATTATTGCTACACGTCTTAAGACCTTTAATGCAAATCAGCATTAAACTGGCATTGCTGAGGTATAAACAGCGTATCAAACAGCGTTTAATCCATCTGTAGGTATACCAACAATTTATGTTAATGATGTCAAAAATCCTAGGTAAGGAAGCAAACACAATAGGGCAGTGTCTTGTTTCGTTAGACGTCTCAGGAACGGACTTTGCAATTGGCCTCCCTGCTTTGTATATAATGGCCGTTTCTCAAATTCAAAAACGCCCTAGCAGGAATAGCACTCGATGATTTATCCAGTTAAATGCACCTCGAAGATTCCTGAACCTCCATAAAAGGGATAATTGGTATAGTTTGATCGACATCCTTACATTTTCTATAGTTGCACTCATTAAAATACACATTCCCAAGCAGTTTTAATTTATTTTTATACGTTGAAGTTTAAATTTAAATTATTAGTTAATTATTATGACTTATCCTTAGGGTTTTATTTCTTTAAGAATTAAATAGTTAGAGAGATTTAAATAGTTTTAAGAAATCGAAATTAGTAGTCAATTTGAATTTTTTAGGTTTCCATACCTCAAATAGAAAAAAGGAACCCTTATAGGATCACTTTGTTGTCTGTCTGTTTGTCCGCCTGTCGTGTCTGTCAAGAAAATCTATAGGGTGCTTCTATAGGGTGACCGGTTTTTTGTTAATTTTTCCGTGTTTTTTTCAGAAAAAACACAACGACACGTCTTCCAAAATGAGCCATTTTCACCCATATGTATTAAGGGATAGGGTTTTCAATCATTTAATAGCATTTAACTGAAAATTTTGTTCGTATGAACTGTATAAAAAGAGTTCGAAATATTAAGACAAGATTAATGTTAGGTATAATAATGTACACAATTCACCATGAAGAAATATAAAACAAGTCGCTATTTTTATTGCAAACATTTACAACTCACTATAACAATTATTTATACAGTTCAAAAATACTTTCATCACAGGATTTATGCATGAATAGATTTAACATCGTGAGTACCGAGAATTGTGTAATAAAAACAGCCGATTGAGTTTAATGAGACTAACAAGTAAATGTTATTAGGGTCTATTAGTATTTCTATCATTATACTTAAAGCTTTGATTGTTCCGCTTCTCCGCTTCATTGAAATATGCACCTGCTTTTATAATTTTATTATGAAAACGTACCTAACCTTTAAGAGTCGTAATAGCCTAGCGGTTAAAACAGGCCTCCTATTCGGGTGGTCGGGGGTTCGATCTTTAACTTTTCGGAGCTATGTGCGTTTTAGCAATCTAATATACTTTGTTTTAACGGTGAAGGAAAACATGACGAGGAAACCTTTAGATCTAAGAGTTTTCCATATTGTTCTCAAAGGAGTGTGAAATCTGCCAATCAGCACTTGCCAGCGCAGCGTGACCAACTATGTACTAAACCCATCTTATTTTTTAAAGGAGACTTGTGCTCAATAGTGGGCTTAAGTTTTTTATGGTATTGTTACATATTAAGCAACTAAAGCACAGCACAGTTCCTAATCCATACAGCCATTAATAACAAAGTTAGCAATAGTTTATCTCTCCTCAGGATCTTTATTTGTGATAGCAAATCTCTGGCAGTTAGATAAGGCAATAACTGAGTAGAACCTCCGGTTTATTACATAGTCAATTGAATCAACCTCACATTCAACAAAGCGTATAATATTAATTCCAACAATCTTGATATCTTTGCTTCCTTATCGAAAGTATGAATACATAATAGAATGCGAATGAAGATGTTATGACCTTTCCTATACCCTGGATCTGCATTCTCTCGAATAAATGAACACCATTTTACAATAGGGTTTTACCACTTCCTTCTATTGTGGTGTAGAAATAAATTTTTAGTGACCAATTTGAAATGTATTTTCTATGTTATTCAATGTTTTGGCCGCAACTCACATCCATTACCTATTACTATTATTGAACTTGCTTACTGAGATATGATTGAATGAAATCAGACTTTAAGTTGTTAAAATATAGTGATGCAATTATCATCATCACTGTCAACGGAAGTCATTGTTTTGCGATATCTGAATCCAGCGACTCGTTTGATGTCGTCTGTCCACCTGCGCTTTAAAGTGTGAGACCGCCATTCCAACACTTTGGGACTCCAACATTTATCGTACCCGAACGCTGAATCCCTTTGGGGATTTATAATAAGCTCATCAGGTATAACAGTATCTCTCTCTATCTTACCTGCAAACAAACTCATTTTCGCCCAAGCACAAGTCAAGGCACATTTGTCTCGTATCCACAGTGTGCGTCCTCTTGCCGAATCCTTTAAGGTTATAGCCACGGACACGATCGAAACACCACGCCCTCTCACATGGTTTCACTCCCAAGCACGACTTTTGAGCGTAAATTGTGAACACCGGAAATTGAGATTTGGTCAAAGCTCCTGCAACAAAACAATTGTATTAATATAAACATCCACAGAATTTCGACTAAACTAATATTCTACCGTTAACTTAACAAAAAACCGGACAAATGCGAGTTGAACGTGAGTGGAGAGGGTTCCGTACGATGAATATTATGTACGCACAATATTGAGAAATTTTCTTTTTTCTTTAATCTATAAGGGAAGAACTACTTTCTGTTTTTTTTTTTTTTTTTTTTTAAATATTAGGCTTAATAGTTTTGTGAATACGGAGGCGGATGGTGGTCAGCTTTGGTGTATATTCTTGAATAATTGCAAAACCATTTTTATTTACGTTATAATGGAGATAAATGAATTTCGAATATTAAAACAGATGTGTACGCGTCATCCGTGTTGGGGCCACAGAAATTCATACTATATGTACACTTAATCGGTTCAGTAGATTCGGGACAAATTGGCTGTGGCAGACGGACAGACAAACAGATAGATAGACACGTGTGATCCTATAAAGGTTCTGTTTTTTTCATTCGGGCATACGGAACCCTAAAAATAAAGTAGAAATAGCTGTATACTCACGCACTGACATCACTTTGATAAACAAACGAAAGTACCTAATTGGGATATTGTAATATCACCACAAAGAAGAACATAATGTTGGAGTCAGTGTATGTAATTTATTATACTATTGATTCGCTATTGTACTTCACTTTTTATCCTTTCTCTATTGTTGCAAAATTGTCTGATCAAAATAATTGTACTCCGTCAACTTCCTAGAAATTCTCGACTATCAATCAATAACAGTACTTGTACAATCTCAGGGAGCTGCTATTGAGCTGTTTTTGAATTACACATTATTATGCTGACAACCCGTTACAGTATTACATTTTTAATAAAGTGGCAATTGGCTAACCTGGCAACTGGTCGGCGTCGGAGCTAAATAGGACGCAGAGGCCTGTCTCGTAGTTCACGGCACGGCAGGTGTCGTTGGCCTGGCACTGCTCTAGGCAATCGGTGAGCATCAGCGTACCAGGGATGTCGTCTAGAATGTGCGATGGCGCCGAGAACACGTATCTGTCCATAAACAAGCGTAAATTAAAATCTATTTTGCAAAACTAAAACATAATTAGGATTTGTGGTGGTTGTTTTTTTTTGTTTAAACTAGCTGACACGCCCCGGCTTTGCTTGAGTGGTGTTAAGAAAAATCAACAGGGTTGGAGTTTTCAAAAATCCTGAAACACGTATTTCTTTATTGATCGTACTACGTATTTCGTAATTGAAAGCTTAAATACCAATTTTTATGGATATAAAAGACTAATTGAAAAAGACGTACTTTGTCAACACCTATTTAACCCTTTTGGTGGTAAAATTTCCAGAAAATTGTGAAACACGTATATGTATATAGGTACATTTGAACCGAAATCTCAAATACCAAATGACGGACCTTCATGCAATCTTTCACCCCCTGTTTAACCGCTTTAGGGGTGGAATTTAGGCTGTAGGTACGTCATCGATATAGAATCTAGTCTGTACGTTGCTAGATCAATATATATAGGATGTTTGAAGTGGCTATCCCGTTGATCTGATTTCGTGATTTTGCAAACATAGCCACATCTTATCAAGATGTCTAACTATAGCAAGTTTGACTTCCTCTCAATTTATGTACTTAAAAAATAATTAGGTACGTATACCTAACATATATAACAAAAAAAAACATTTTACCCCGTTACGAGTTCAAATCCAATCTTTTCTGGGTCACATTCCTCAAGTGAGTTAGCCGGTGCCGATGGAGCAGAAATACCACTAGGTGCTGAGGGTGGAACACCACCTGATGCAGTTTCTGGGGCCGATGCTGGTTCCTCAGGCTCTTCGGGTTCGGGAGCAGGCTTCGATGGTGGCGGTGCTCCTGGATTCGTGTATTCTTCTGGCGCGACAACAACAGCGGGTTCTGGTGAACCTGATTCCACAGCGAGATTATCTTGAGGTGGGGCATCCACTGCCGATCTCAAAGTTCCTTCGAACTTTTTAGCAGCCTGTGCAGCGCACACCACCATCATAAAACTTAGTAAAATCCGCATTGTTCTGTGAGGTACAGGTCGGGGCAGCATTTGTTATCTGTAACAAACAAAAAAATAATGTTATACGATGTCATTTCAGTTTTTCGCTAACCAATAACAATTATCTTCTTCACACCATTCTATACTTGTTTACTCGGACTAGATCTGTCTAATTATGATTCACACATAACATTCCCACGAATAAATGTAAAACATTTATGATTCCTATCTCGGGGCGTTAACTTTATAATTATCTTCAATTATAATACATAATAACTGTACCATACTAAATGCGACGGCCGTTATAACAAATTAACCGTTTTAGTCTATAATTATGTAATTTTGTTTTTTGATAACACATTCAATAAATTCGAAGAAAAGGGAAAGGAGATGAATCAATTATTATTATTTTTACGAGATCCATACTTGTAGACAGTAGTTACCTACTAAGTACCTATTTATAAATTATCGTTTGGAATTGTAATTGGTAGATATTAGTTTACTCAGAGAGCAAAAACGCTATCAGAAGCGTTAGAAAAAAGACTGGCAATCAAATCGTATAGGTAAGTTTCTAAATAGTTTTTTATAATAGATATTGCCAACAATATACGTGTGGATGGTAGCTCGTTGCATTATGTTACGCTCACGTTTCCCATACAATGTATATAACGGTCCTTGTCTATTTCGCGCTGTCCACTCAGTACTCAACGGTATAACTTACACCATTTTTATTGTAAAAATACATACGCCTGCCAATGGCCAACAAATTGTATATTGTTAGTATTAAACGACAACCGTCCAGTACTTATTATGATTTTTTACTACTTTTGTAACGTAACTATCTCTGCATTGTGTCTTAAATGGCTCATTGAATTCTATTTTCAAAGAACTGAAGTATCGGTAGAGTCAATCAAAATTTTGGAATTCAATGGACGACTATTTTGAAGCATCGATGTTTTGAAGGCACAAAACGACCTGCTGTGTTAGTTATTATTTTTCATCGGGTCTGTGTCATTACTTATAATAATAATACAAGTGTAAATTAAAAATTTATAACACCCCCGACGAGTGAAGCTTACAGTAACTAGAAAAGACCGAAAAGACCTGATAACTTTCAAACGGCTGAACTGATTTTCTTGGACTATTTCGCGCCTACTATCTAAAGTATCTGAGTTTTCCAAAACATCATTTTGAAATAAATAATTATGTATTTAGGCAACGTCCATCTTGACAGCTTGACATTTGTCAATTGACATCATATTATGAACCTAATCGTTATCTAACCTTCTTTTCTACAAGAAAACTAGAAAAGAGCTGATTACTCTTAAACGGCTGAACCAATTTTTTTGGATTATAGCTAAGAACACTCTCGATCAAGCAACCTTTCAAACAAAAAAAAGTAAATTAAAATCGGTTCATTCGTTTAGGCGTTACGATGCCACAGACAGATACACAGATACACAGACACACAGATACACACGTCAAACTTATAACACCCCTCTTTTTGGGTCGGGGGTTAAAAAAAATGGCATACAGACTAATTCAAATTTTGTTGTGGGTTTTTTTTTTAATTTTTGTTTTTTTTTTTATAAAAATTGTATGCTGTGAAATTCATAAAATTCGTCCTATGTACTTAATTGGTTTTAAGTTTATCTAGATAGTTGTCACTCCTGACTCCCGGCGGGAATTCAAATTTAGGGATGATAATAGACAGAAATAGAATGTATAAGCGATTTTTAGAGTTCCGTGCATCAAAAGGAAAAAAGGAACCCTTAAAAGATCAGTTCGTTGTCTGTCTGTCTGTCTCTAGTGTCTGACAAAAAAAGGTAATCGAACCTATAGGGTACTTCCCGCTGACCTAGAAACATGAAAGGCAGGTAAGTACCTACGTCTTATAGCACAAGTAAAGGAAAAATCCGAAAACATGAACTTGTAAGATACATCACAAAAATAAATTAAAATGTGTTCACGAACAAATAAATATTATAAGTGCAATTTTTTTAAAAAAGATGAAGACGTCTGGCGTCTAAAATCCGTTTCATGCGCGAGCCACTTTCAACGTGATTGACATTTAATTAACAAGTCCTCTGTGACTGAAACTGTTTACTGGGAAAAAATGAGGACCTAGATACAATACTATTTTGTAAAGGTTTAAAATATTGACTGGACTTTACTACTACTGTGTCCTTTCTCACACTTACTTAAAATCTTGCTCGGGTACTTGAAAATGACTTAATAAGGTAATTGGGGTTATGTAAACCGATTTTATTTTGTTCTAAGTAGTTCGTCCTGGTTTTGTAATACTTTTATTTTAAGCTCTGTTCGAAGACAAATAAACTAAGCTGAATAATAATGAATTCATAACCGTATAAGTTTTGAATAATAAGTGTTACTAGCTTGTTGTTAAAAATATAAAACATTAGATAGTTAGAATGAAATATGAATATGTTACATTATACTGTAAGCAGAAGCAGCTAAATTAAAATCGGTTCATTAGTTTAGGAGCTACGATGCCACAGACAGATACACAGATACGTCAAACTTATAACACCCCTCTTTTTGGGTCGGGGGTCAAAAATAAGCCGTCAACATGAATAGCGTAAAATAATAGGAGTAAACGCATTAGGTGCCGCTACGGATGCCTATCAAAACTTACGTGCCTCCAGCAATGGTTGACCCGCACGTAATATAGTTACAAAATTGGTCATAGACTAATCTCTAAACTAGTGCCTTACACATTGTAAACTGTTAAAGTTTTGTTTCCTTCTAGGTACAACACTAGGTATACCTAATAATAATCACACTAATATTATAAAGACGAAAGTTTGTATGTGTGTGTGTGTGTGTGTGTGTGTGTATGTTTGTTACTCCTTCACGCAAAAACTACTGGACGGATTGGGCTGAAATTTAGAATGGAGATAGATTATACCCTGGATTAGCACATAGGCTACTTTTTATCCCGAAAAATCAAAGAGTTCCCACGGGATTTCAAAAAACCTAAATCCACGCGGGCGAAGTCGCGGGCATCGGCTAGTACAAGATAAAGTTGGAAACTAAAACCCGACTGCGATCGTCTTAATAAACGCTGAAATACTACAGTAAAATTGTTTTTCTGTCGCTTGGTATATTTGAATGTTGTAGTACATTTATATTTATGAACTCAGAATCTGGATACAAACATACCTACACACATACATACATACATACATACCTACATACCTACATACGTAGCTACATAGTCTGCTAAAATCATAACCCTTCCTTTTGCCTTTTGCCTTTTGCTTTTTATAGATCTCGTGGAAACTCTTTTTGTGACCAAAAGTAGTAGTAGTGGTATGCAAGCCGTCTTTATACCAAAAGTCGAAATCGGCCGTGAAAATGTAACAAACAAACACACTTGCGCATTTATAATATTGGTCTAGATTACCTAGTGTTCGAATAGAATGCTTACGTAAAGAACAATTAGACAACACGATAGTAAGATGTCTCTCTACTAATAAAATCGCTGTCTTGATAGTAAAGAAAGCGGTTCATGATTAAAATCAAACTGATAATTTTATGGAGAACAGGTTTTAGAAATGCAAATTTACGTTGTAGTGTGTAGGATGTATCAGGTAACCTACTGTCCTAAATCGATAATAGCCATAGGTGATCGAACACTAAGCTAGCGTAGGCTTCAAAAGATGACTAAGGCACTGACCGGTATCGATATGCTATGCGGAGTTCATATGTGTACTTAGTTCTTAACTAAAATGCGATACTGTATTCATTAACGTTGTTGACACAACCTAAGTTGGAGCGCGCCTGCCTAGAACTGTCTGGTTTGAAGGTACCAATAGGTATATTAGCTAGCGGGAAAAACAAGCCGGAAAGGGATTCCATTGAAAAATCAAAGATCAATTTATTACTTTGTAATATTATAAAATATGCCAAAGTGTGTCAATAAATTCACGTGGATGAAGTACCAGCAAAATCTGATTGTAGGTACATATTTTACTAAATAACTACGAGTATACTAAAGTCCCACAGATCATAAAATATCTTATACTTATAAGGGACCTTACAGGGATTTGCTAGTAAAGCCATTGTGTTCCCATGTCGGATATCACTTGCTGCAAATGTGCAACTAGCCGCGAGCGCCGATCAGATGGGGTCAGCGCTTTCAATGAGCCGGATGCCTCCAACCTGCTATTTACGTTTCACCATACTTGTACTGGTTGGCACACTATGGATATCGCCTTTGATTTCTTGTACCTAGATCCTGATACGCCTTATTGTAAGTGGATACCCCCATTACAGTTTGCTTTGTGTTTGGTACGTTATGTCATTAGGTTTTATTATAGTCTGATTAGCTAACCCGCCCGCTGGAGTTTCTGATATTGATTATATTATGGGTTAGCTTAGGTATTAATTCTATATCTATGAATAATTATACTTAATTAGCGGGTTAAATTATGACTTATAGTCATGGATTTGGGGTTTTTTTAAATCCCGTGGACACTCTTTGTTTTTCCATGATGTAAAGTAACCTATTTATCGGTCTCCAGAATGCAAGCTATCTCTAAACCAAATAGATCAGACCCGCGGTTTCGACGGTTGGATCTTAAAAATACCATGGGAACTTTGATTTTTCAGAACAAAAAAGTAGCCTATGTCCTTCCACGGGATGCAAATTAGATCTTTACTCGTCAAAATCGATTAAACGGATGAACCGCAAAAAGCTATAGCAGACAGAAATACACACTTTCGCATTTATAATATATAGATTTGATGAACAGATACTATACAGATATACACTATTTGATGAACTGTATATACAGTGGTAATGGTCATTATCATTAAACGTATGAATATAGGAAATTATTACTTCGATATAACATGAGAATTGCCTAGTTGCAATCAGCATTCCAGAAGTAATATGCACAAAGCTCACCGTTAAAGTTTATTGCTAATGCCTTTTAGTGTATCTTCAACGCTGGTGAATGGAATAAATTGACGCTTGCTGTCACTACGAAACCAAACGGCTTAATCCTCATGGTGAAGCATTAGGCGTGTCTAAATTCAACCACTAGCATCGACAGTCGAGTTACGGGTATGCTTCTCGTATTTACATTGAATGAAATTGTAATTTGTGTGTCGGTTCTAATGGGGCGCGGAACTTGCCTTATGTGCTGACATGACGGGATTGTGGGTCCCAGGCCTTACAAGGGAACCAACGGCCGGCTCGCAGGCGTCAATGTCGCTCATTGTCTTATTCCTTATGCCTATATTTGTACAACAAAGCTGTTCTAAAATCAGAAAATGTATGTAAACTATATTGTATGCGATTAGTACAGCCTCCGAGCTTGCTTTCCCGCATTATGTAGGAGTAATAACAGAACTCTCCGTGGATAGTAATTATTGACAAGTCAAACGCTTATTTGTTTCTTGTCTCTCTAGTGTATTAACCTTAATATGTGCAAATGTTACGGTTATGGCGGCAATCGCCGTTACAATTAGCGGCTGGATGCTGAGATTAGTAGAGGAATCAGGCCACTAGTCAATTTTATTAGTGACTCGATCAAAGTTTTACTATGTTAATTAATGAGCGATTTGTCCGCACCCGATCACGTAGTAGGTACATGTATAGAGATCGTTGATCACCAATAGAAGTTCAGATTCTTATGTGAACTGAATGGTGATCACCCGAAAGAGGCAGGTGTAGGAAGATGGACCTACAGAGTCCCAAGGTTCGTTGAAGCCTCAAATGAATTCTATACAGCATCATATCACTATTGAATACTTTATTGTACACACATATGTATAAACAAAGAGAGAAACATACCAAAGGAAAACTAAACTCGTATATTAGGGTGCAAAGACGGTCTTATCACTAAAGTGATCTCTCTCGGACAACCTTTGGTGAAAGGAGTCGTTTTACCATTCTGCTAAATACTAAAACAAATCGATATATTTAGTACCCAATGAGGAAACTAATTGATACATTCCAAAAGCGAAATATAGACGTTTCACAGAAAAGTCGCTTATTTGAATTACTCAAGATTGGAATTAATTTACATTAAAATTTACATGAAAAATGTGTGAGTTCAAGTGAAAGCAAATTCCCTGCGAAGATGTTTGAATGCAGAATATATTAATACTCGATAAAATCCTTCGGGTCAGTAGGTTAAACATGGACTTGATCGTTAGCACTATTTGCATATGAGGAGATAGCGATTTCTCTAGGTGCCTAATCGAATTCCAACAAGCGATTATTTACACACTTTTTAATTTTTAATTAATACTTTTCAATATGCAAGGAGTGTTGATTTATGAAAATGCCCACCACTTCATCTCTCATCATCTCTTCATTCACTCTGATTTTCTCGACAGAAAAAGCCTGTGTCCGCCCCCGGGATGCAACTATCTCCGTACCAGTCGAAATAGACCAAACTAATGGACTATAAAAACGTAGTACACATAGAAACATATGATTTCGCACTTGTAAAATTAATAGTATGCACTTGTGTTATTATTCTGATCGTATCAAATACATTGTAAGTAGAAAAGATCCAACTATATTTTGATTATTTGGTAGTTGGTACCTACTTGTAGCCATTGCCTACAAATGCGGTGCATGATTTTAGAATCAAGATATGCGTTATTATAATACGCATTCTGGTTCAGATTGACGTATAATGAGTGCTGCAGTGAAAATTTAAATTATATATACCTAACTAACCCCGCGTCTTGTTTTCTCCGCGATTAATCACGCTAACTCAATGAGGGGACTACAGACTAAATCCTATAATTTTGCGCCATTGTTCACGGCAGCATGGACTTCGAGTAGCAATCGGAACTAGGTTTTCGGTGCACGTAGCATCCGTCTTGAGACGCTTTCTTTGTTGCCACCTATTCTCTACTATTTCTAATCTAAATATATAAAAGGAAAAGCTGACTGACTGACTGGCTGATCTGTTGACGCACAGCTCAAACTGGCTGGATCGGGCTATTTGGCATGCAGATAGCTAAGTATTTCCCAAGGGGATAAAATAGGGGTTGGAAATTTGTGTAATCCACGCGGACAAAATCGCGGGCATAAGCTAGTACTATACCCATAGTAGACAATTTGTGGCTGATGTTTTATTGTTCATAATCACACTAATATTATAAAGGAGAAAGTTTGTATGTGTGTGTATGTGTATGTGTATATGTGTATGTGTGTGTGTGTGTATGTTTGTTACTCCTTCACGCAAAAACCACTGGACGGATTGGGCTGAAATTTAGAATGGAGATAGATTATACCCTGGATTAGCACATAGGCTACTTTTTATCCCGGAAAATCAAAGAGTTCCCACGGGAATTTCCATTATAGTATTTTGAAAGACCACTTTGAATATTTAATCTAACAACCTATTCCCACATAAGTTTATTGAATACTGACTTTTTTCAAAGATGATCTACTTTTTTTTTATAATAATTGTGACATCTAAGCCGTAAGTGTAATACAAGGTTATGCGATTGTCTTCCTATGAATTTCTTCCTAGGTATATGATATTTTAACAACTCAAAATGGCTTATTAAAACGGTTCTAAATAAAGTTTTCCTTCAATAGATATATATCATTGTGTTTAATAAGTATGTGTACGAAGAGTTAGTTGCGTCAAGTGCTTGTTAGGGCTATTTTGTGGTTCGCTGGTAGGTACATTATTGACTGCGACATTGTAATACATTTCTATTTCTGTCCGCATCGTGTTCTGTGGTTTCGTTTACAATTAAATTTAATTTTTTCTTTTATAATTCATTCTTTAGAGATTGTTTTCATACGCCTTATTATGTTTTTTTACATAATAATACGAAGAGAGTCGTTTACAACTTTGTTTTCTTGTTAGTTTAAAAAAAATGTAATTGTAATAAAAAAATGTAATAAAAGAAATGTATTCTCATTCTAAGTTATTATTATCAAACTTTATGATATGTTTTCATCTATTTCCTGTATAGTATGGCTATACCTCCGCAACTTCTTTTACATGCTTGCAATTTATTAACTACTAGATGCATGATGCCCACGACTCCGTCCGCATAGATTCATGCTTTTTAAAATCCCGTGTGAAATTCCGAGATAAAAAGTAGCTTATTGTACCTGTATTTTGTTTTTAATTTTTTTTTTTTTTACTTTACAACCAATTAATTATTTATTTAAGCTATTAACATTGGAGTAAAACAATGACGACCTTATTTGGTTGAATAATATTTGATCGTACATGTTCTGTTTAATCTTTAGCCTAGGTTTAATAGAGCTTCCCTATAATTAACCTTTGCTAGTTTAAATTACCCGCTCTACCACTTTTATAAGAAATTAGTTTTAATGACCGCAAGCCCTTGTACCCATAACATTTATCGTGGCTAAGCCGATTTATCACTTTGATAGCATCAGATATACGATGTTTTATTGGTACTTTACGATCTTGTAACAACAAGAGTTGTAAATTTTGCCCAATACTGTTAAGTCGTCAGGTACTGGCAACTATACACGGGTCCGTTATTCAAACATCAGTAGCAAAATTAATAGCGATAACTTTTGTAATAATGCCTATGAAAAATTACATTGAAATGTATTTGCTTTTTGTGAAGGTATACCTATATTAAATAACCGTAGCACAATAGTATTTTCAGTTTCATTGAACGAACTAATTTATTTGGCTAGGTTTAGTGAGTTTGGCAAGATTTTTGTGACTATAGGCACTGGCACTGGTACTACTCACTCCGTCTACTAATGGCATTATTTGTGTGAAATGTCCTATCGCGAATATTTTTTTTTTTTCGATATTTTATTTCGGAATATTGAAAAACCCAACCTTGTACCTGTTCTAAATTATAAAAGGAAACTCTGTGCGCAGCTTTCAGGTCCAATGGTTTAAGCTGGGCGTTGATGAGTCTGTGAGTGAAACGGGACTAATCTTTTTTAAATAATATAATTTTATACATCTTATTAGCTTATGTCCGGCATGCGTTGCTCACTTGCAATGCCTATTTTTTTTTTTACTACTCGGCGCCACCTATTGTACGTTGATAGTAGTGCCTACTGCCTAGGTGGGCACCTAACTATGTCAGAAACCTTCATGTAAGTGCCAAGAACAAGTTTAAACTCATCTGATGAATAATACGATGCCACATGATACGTTACGAATAGTCAGACAAAATTTTAAATTTCTATGTAATATATATTCATAGAAATTCGAAGGATATATTATTGTACCCACGCGAAGTAAAGTGATTCTACTCATATAGATCTTGTAATATTTTGTAATAATTGATTTAAACTAAAGTATAGCCTTCAGCAACAAAGTATCGCGTGAAATCCATAAGGTAAAGCCATAGGCGTCGGTTCCTTTGAATGGACAGGGCGACGGAAAACAACAGTAGAGCAATTAATTTGATAGACGTCGCACGCCACTACACCTGAGGGTGAATTCTAAATATGAAATGCTTTAGTTATGATTTAACTTTTAGCACTGTTCATTGTTCACTTTAAATGAAATACTTAAAGCGGTAAATATTCCATAATTTATGAGACTTGTTTCGAGGCAGCAAACGGTTATGGGTAACTAATAAAATATTTATCATCATAGCATCGATATAATACATATAATGATATGATACTGTTACATCTTACGCTAGATATTCTGTGCCATACAAAATGACAGTTCTTTTTTGTGCCGATTCCAAGCGCCCTACCGAGCGTACCGGAAATTAATTGTGTCAAATGGCTAGTCAAAAAAATGACAAACGTGTACACCAGAGTCGGATTTATGTTAAAGTGCCAAAGTAGGTATAAAGTAAATTCACGACATAGGCCGTCCTTTATACAAGACAATTAATATGACTCATCGCCAATGTTACGTTTTTAACTTAAACACCTACACTAAGGTTGCAGATCAATTCATCAGTGGAATACGCTAAAAAATTAATAAAATTCAAAAAAATAACGAATTGAATAAGAATTTTTTTAACGTATTCTGTCGAATTCCTGTAATGCAAATGACACGGTCCGCCCGGTTGTCGGTCGCCTTTGCGGCTGCAGTCGTGCCATAACGGCATCATCAATCATCTGTAATTTGATTTCTATGCTCAATTATTGCGTTCGCGGAGGTCGAAACGCGCACTCCACTTCCCAGTACCCAGCTCTACTGCGATGATATACGGACTCTGTTTACTTAAGTTTATTGACCTACGATGCGTCTTTCCGAATCGGGACACCTGCGCTGACATGACCGCTCACAAAGTAGTTCTGTATACATACAAGTTTTTACTATCGACTATCTATTTATACATCATGTTATATCTATGGCATCGTTAGCGTTTGAAACATTATAGGGGAATATTTCATAAATGAAATAACGACGTAAATAACGACGTAATAATTTATATAAATTTATTTATAAGTGATTATTCACGTTGTACCGTGCTGGACCAGAACCACGCTGTTCGAGATACGTCTGACACGCAGATGGCAACGGATTGAAATTTCATTATATGAAGAAATCTAACTCGGACGGGGCTCGGCAAACTCTGACACAGGACGGTCTGATGTGAATTTTTTTTTTATTCCTTAGCTGTGAAATGAATAGGGATTCAATTACATTTTATCGACTAATTTATGTCGACCCGAAGAAAGCAAAAAAATGTCGTAAAGTAATTTATTTTATTGATTTCAATTTTACCCATGACGACACGATGACGATATAATATGTCTTTGGAGCTTGAGCTTGTGTATGTGTTTGGGCGTTTTTTCTATTTTCCTAAAAAACTACGTACGAGTAGGTACGTATCACTTCTGAGTAGATGTTTAGATGTATTTTATGGTTATAAGAGGGTACTGCAATTGTGATTTTACATTTTACTTTGTTACCATTTTTTTAAACTATTGAGTTGATTTTTACGCGATTTTTTTCATTACATAAATATCAGTAGGTAGAGAAGGTTGTCAGGTATTTTTAAAGTTATAGACCACCGGGTGCTGCCGCCTTAACTTGATGTTTCAGTAGCCTGTGGCAATACCTTCCAGATAGCTACTACCCATCTAAACCGTGAGGACTAAAGATCTGTAGATTGGGAATAAATGTTATGGCTACCAGGTATAAACCTTGAAACAATACTCCAGGTTCCAACTTCTCAACCTCATGTTGCAAGGATACTGCCTACACTGCACCGGTATCAACTCAGAGCAGGTTCTTAGATACGTATGTTTTAACGTTTTTGTAAAACGTTTCAGTAGTTGGTAAGTTGGGCGTAATGCATTTTGTATACCCAAGTTGGATGGAATTCTTCTTCATTAAGAAATAAAGGATTCGGAGAAAGGATTATGTGTATGGAAACCTGCATGCCTAAGAGTTCTCCATAATGTTCTCAAAGGTATATGAAGTCTGCTAATCCGCACTTGACCAGCGTGATAGACTGGCCAAAACCCTTCTCATTCTGAGAGGAGATCCGGCGATAGGTTGATAGTGATGAAGAAATGAAATACCATGCTTTAGCGCTGCATTAGCGCAATTCACACGTGCCGGATCACGTACTAAACTGACCTCAATCTCTCAATCTGTTAAGCATTTACGCAGAAACCTGAAATCGGTAATTGATTAATTTAAATTATCTGTGTTCTGGTTACACTAGACATTGATTGATTTCATGCGACTCCCAAGTTTTTTGTTGTATACCTACTAAAACGTGTCACCCACTTTCATGAAAAAGGCTTCATGCGACAAATATCACGAATTCTATTGAGATAGCGACACAATTTCAACATGGTCGTGCAGTTCTAATAAAAGCACAAAAATTCCAATACAATAATAGCAGACTTAGTTGCTTTCGTACATAATACGGAGAAAAGCAGACTCAATAAAATGCAGTCTATCAAGTCTATAGCATCACAGCCAGATCAAGAGAAAAGTATTAGGTAAGAAAAATAAATGTATATGGCGCTAACATGATACGGCTATGTGGTAGTATAGACTGGTTCCACAACTGTATCACATTAGTACATAATATATCGATATTCGTCGAGTAACACGACGTGCATCGTGATCGTTAGTTCGCATCAGAGAAAAACAAAATTATACGAAGGAGGTTACCTTTCGGGTCGATACCGCTGTCAAACGCCTAGATTCCCGAATCCAGAGTTCTGTGGATCGCTTGACAGAATAATCTATCAAAAAGTTCGTGCTCACCTTACTGAACTTAAAACTCTGGTTATTATATAGCGTTGTTTAATAATGATGTATAACTGATAGTAGGCGCTACACAATAATATTACAATCAATGATAATATTATAATATCCTAGGTGCTACGTTAATCGTAAGTGGCACATGGCACCTGCATTGCACGCGCACTTCTGTCACGATCGCCTCGGGTGACGTTATGACGCATGGTGAGCGTGGTAGCGACCATTGAAGCTCTACAATCTACAACACGCACTGTACGTTCTTTATTAGATTAAACGTTTCATTCATCTTACACTTGAGAATGAATCATACAACAGCCAGGGCGGACATGGAGCGGGGCGTACTAAGGTAGCTAAATATTTTTAAAGTTCATACTTTATCACAAAATATCAGTAGTACAAATAAGTATGTTGGGAATCCACGAATTTAGGTAGGTATTCTGTGTGGCATATTTCATACTTTGCGAAATTAAGAAACAAAACGAGTTGTAATGCGATGACTAAAATAATTTATAAACGAATAAGCAAAAATTGTTTCTGTCAATCATTCGTGTACGATAAAAATAATGGAATATACGTGAACGGAAACATAATGACAGCCAGCGAAGGCATGGGCACTTTATACTCGTCCTCACTTGCCGTCATTTCGGATGCCTCGCTGAGTTAGTTTTTATTTCCGGTTCAGAGGCTCTACTTATATTATAGTAGAGGATTACACTCTAGTCATCAGGATAAGTTTAATCCATTTTAATCTTAATCGTCTCAACTGATGAACGTCTACTACGCTTCAGATTCTTGTATTAAAAGAAGAATTAAATATATTATATTGAATGGATTATATTGAAGTAAGTTTAATTAAATTGATAGTAGTTGTGTATTGTGGATGGTTTCAAAGTCCTATAAAGGACATAGGTAGAAGCATTTGTGTTTCATGTATTAAAGAATTATTGTTTGTGGGTGTGATATTCGCAGATGTTCAAATAAAGTTTCAACTTGTTGAGTTACGAGTAGGGTCGACGAGATGCAAGTCGGTTACTTTGATTTTTCTACGAATCTCCTCAATTCTAATTTTAAATGGTACAATTTTAATTGTTAATTTTTCTACATCTCAACGATTGCTGTTGATTCAAATGTGATACTCTACAAGCCAGCGTGTAAGTTGGGCTACATCGTCCAACTAGCAATCTTTATACACAGTCGTCTAACTAGGTAATATCACTGTTTATTTCCTCATCTATCATCGCGGCGTGACAAACGCCGACGGGTGCACTACTTACACCTGTATTTCTTAACCACATGGAGGACAGCGCTAACGATGGCCTAACGACATTCGCCGTGTTAAAATACAGCAATCGACACATACTCGTACGTAAGGGTGAGAAATGTGGTGATGATTGCTTGTGATATCAAGACTGTTAACTTTTATGGCAGAACCAACACTCGACGTGACGTGACACTCCTCACGATTCGACTTCAAACATCGTTAGGCGCGTGACGTCGATGTTGACCAATGTTTATCCAGAAGACACATTGTGACGACACGTGCCTTAAGTGCCACGTGAGCAGTCGTGTGAAAAAAAGGGTACGCTCGAAGGACACAACTCCGATTTAAAATGACACGTCACTTTAGGAGTCGTGTTGAAAATGTTTCTAGCATTAATGATTGAATTAACGTTTACGGGGCTAACTGAGCGGAAAAGTGGTGCAGTGTAACGGTAGGCGGCGCGCTGTTTCGCACGAACACGCCGGCTCGCGCTTACTTACCTCCCGCTGCCGCTGACTTTATCCAAATCTCCGATGCCCATAAAATTCGAATTAGTCACTAATCTTGTTTCTTTTGCTTTAGAGTACGCGTTCGGGTTAATACACCGTGAATTCTTCGAAAAGCCTTTTTGCTCATGATTTCGTTTTCATTTGAACAAAAGATTGGCCACATTTTAGTATCATCTCAACGCGTTTTGAATCTTCTGAATTAACACACAATAAATGAGTGGTGGGAGGCTTTGGCCGTGGCTATTTACCACCCTAATGGCAAAGCCGTGCCGCCAAGCGATTTAGCGTTCCGGTACGATACCGTGTAGAAACCAAAGGAGTATGGATTTAATAAAAACTGCCATACCTCTTCCAGGTTAGCCCGCTTCCATCTTAGACTGCATCATCACTTACCACCTAGTGATATTGTAGTCATGGGCTAACTTGTATCTGAATAAAATAAAATAAAATAAAAAGAGTAGGAATACTTTGAATTATTATCAGACCCACAGCAAGATATAAAAGACATTTTGCAACTTTACTATCTAAATTGCTTAAGATTTTGTTTCTAATGCCATAAAGCACACTTGCGATTTAATAGTTAGACCTAACTCGTAAGTAGGAAGTAAAACACTTATCGATGCAGCGGATCTATCGGGTTCTATTTGTCGTTTGCAAACGTGTAACTATCAAATCTACAGTATCTGCTTTAGACAGCTCGTCGAAGCCCACGCTCGTAAATAGAACCTCGTCTAACTTGTGATACACTCATCGATATCCAATGAAATATGGACAATCGAAACGGGGTTCCACAAGAATTATGAACTGCGATAGTAACGAACCAACGACGCGTCGTAGATATGTGGATACGTAATTATCTGATATCATATACAATAAACAATATATCACATTTCTCTTCAGTGTTATGTACTCTACTTCTGTATTGTGCTAGTAATCGACATGGCAGTAAGTCTGAATAGGCAGTTTCCAGAAAACGATGTTTAAAGTTTTGTTCTAATATTTAGTGTTTATGAAAACTGTACGCCTATTTGCTTTGCCGTGCTTTAGTTTTTGAGTTATCACCAAAAAACGTAAGAATTTTCGGAACTTAATGTTTCTAAAAAATGCTACGTATAGAAGGTCAAGGCCAAGGTTTTTAGTTGGGTAAATAGGTCATACGCAGCACATTTTTTTAGAAACATCAGTTTTTGAAAATACCTACGTTTTTTGGCAATAACTCAAAAACTCGACTCGCGGCAAGTTTTCATCTTGAAACTCTATCCTATTCTTAAGGTTTCTATCTTTTACCCACCAAGGCAACAAACCAAGGGTAGAAGCTAACGGTTGCTTTATTCATATAATTTCTGGGTTAGCGCATGTTATATGCTGCTAAATTAAAAAAACCATAATATAATTTATGATGACATCTTCCTGTCGAGCATATAGGACTATTGACCGCAAGGAATCCGCTGGCCGCCATAATGATAGCAGCTTGTACGTGATAGATTCGATTTACAGGTTCATTTCAATTTTCCGTAGTCGCCGCAGTACCGGCTACAAATTGCATTGCGGCTTTACCAGTGTCCACAGGTATTAAGATTTATAATATACATCCCCGTCACAAGTTGAACTGCACTTGCTATAAAATAAGCTTCACGAAATTATAAAAGTTATTCAATCATTTTCAACGGTCCACGTCGTAAAATCCATTTTATATGACGTCTTCTGTGAAATTAATAGAAACCCGACCATAAAGGCAGCATCATTTTTCAAATAAGTAGTCTGCTAACTATTGGCTATTACAACATCAAGTACGGTTATTAAATAATTTCAATCTTCACTGATGATTACGCAATCGTATCTGATCATTAATTAACAGCTAATTGTAAACGTTTCGGCGTCAAAATCAATTTTATCGCTATTTGAACAACCGTTAACCAGTTGATAAGTATTAAAGAAGAAAGTGGAAAGGATCAGACTTCTTTAGCATTTACTTTTATGATATAGAAAGTTGAATTTATTGATGTTTTACTAGTAAATACGAGGATTACAGGAATTTGAATGTCGCATGAAGTGATTAACCTCAGAAATCAGCTCTTGACATATCCGGCAGATAGCCGATGCTATTGATGACAAGATGACCTATTTTGATGAGTCATTTATATCTAACTCGACACATTACTTATTTAGATAAGACCACGTTAAATGCAACACAAGAAACGGGAAAACTCGTACGATTGAAATAACTGTCGTTAATTTAAATTCAGTCTAACTGAAACACTCGTTTCTCTCACTGTTTCGGATAAGGTTCCCCTGTTGTTGTCGTGTGTACACGAAACGGAATTACCTAAGATATATGTCGGTAGTACTAATTGGTACGAGCGAATTCCCCAGAGTACGGTACGCATGCGACCGGTCTATTCTAACGGACCTCTAAACTCATTATCGAACAAGTAATCATCCAAAGTACCCATGAACCTCACGCTCGACACCAACTTATATTATTTATTTAATCTCGAGTGCATCGCTCAAAACGGAGCACGGGATCGAGAAGTCGCGAGGAGAATTTCCTCTGAAATTTATTATGTGCCACAATGTTACAGAATATCTGCTTGTAAGAATTTACATTATGTCAGAGCCAAATAATATAGGTAAATTCAATATACACTTTAATGGTTCTGAAACGAAATAATTTTTTATCTGTTTCAGTTAATTAATGAGACATTTTTTTTAGTTTTATATTATATTCTAATTGCCACGATAAAATTGTCAAGAAAACTATTACCAACCCCAAATGAATTTTAAATTATGGTGTAAATTTAAAAATATTATATTGACATTTACCTACTCGTAACAGGAGCCCTAGTAAAAACAGCTTGAAGGTGATCGAAGTGAACCATAACTCGTATGGTTCCACTTATTGAGCCTATAGCAAAGAACTTGGTCATAATTTTGAACTCAGGTAATTAATTGGCCAAAAATGTTTGACTGAACATTAGAAATTAATTACAGGTACTCGTAACAGGAGCCCTAGTAAAAACAGCTTGAAGGTGATCGAAGTGAACCATAACTCGTATGGTTCCACTTATTGAGCCTATAGCAAAGAACTTGGTCATAATTTTGAACTCAGGTAATTAATTGGCCAAAAATGTTTGACTGAACATTGGAAATTAATTATACATTTATCTTTTTGTTTGGGAGATTTTTATTAATATAATGGTGATTTTTTTAAGATAGAAAAAATTTTTTCGTGTTATTGGAAACTTAGAAAAATTGTTTTATGGTACCTTGATTCAGGGCACAATTTCGTGTGAATTTATTTGTTCTTTTAACTTTCAAAATAATCACATTTTACTTTCAAATTAGATAAAAATTGGTCAATTTGTTGGATCACTTGTTGTCGGGATAATTTTCTTTCTGGCGACTCAAAAAGGGCGTGTGTTCGTGGCCGGCGGCGAACACGAATCCTCCGCCCTCCTGGTGCACCGCCATTGTTCCCCAGGCTTTATCGTCTCCGGGCCCAACCACGATATCCTATATAGGTGCAATTAAAATGATGTTTATGGCTGACCCATTTTCCGTTTTGTAATAGGAAAATTTATCATCATTTAAATTTATCATACTGACCAATTGTATTTTATACTACGACTGAAAGTTTTCTAACATCTGTAAACATAAATTCTAAAGAGCAATAAACCATAGTCACAAGTACGTTGTCTCAGCCTCTAGTCCGTTAGTTAAGAGACCTCAGGTCACTTGTTTTGCACGCACTGCGCGGATGCTTGAAAGTCTTGGGTCATCTTGGTCACATTAAGCTTAATATGTAATTGATTGGCTTCCCTGTGTACGGGAGCGGCACTCGACGGCGTATACCCCTGTCCTATAGATGACGAATGCAAAAACACTAATGTTATAACGGCAATAAGTATGACTCTTCCTGTAACATGAGTGGATACTTAAACTTATGATTGGACACACAATTTCGACTAATTAAGCAGCATGTTTGACCGACATACATTAAACGACTCTAGTACATGACTGCGAATCGATTAAGATAATTTCCGGTCTCACAAAAAAGTATTGAATGAGAACACCATTAATTAATTGAGGTAAAAGCTGACTCGTAGAGTAACTAGGTCAAACTGAATCGATGAAACATATAGACTTTTTGTGATTATTTTTATTGATGTATAACATTTTTAACTAAATCAAAAACTTAGCTATTCATTGTACCCGTTTAGTCTAACAACGCCAGTCGATCTTTCGGTGTTTGATTTATTTTTTGTTACTTAAATAGAAACTATGCCAACTCAAACGATTTTATACTCAATGAAGTTCTATTTATAGAGTCGAATGATTAATGGCGTTAAATAGAAATAGTAATCAGTGTTAACTTCCGACAAGTTTATCTCACGATATCTTGTAACGGTATTTAATTTTTTTGAACTCGTAAGAGCATTCGTTTAAAGCTGACTCTCCTTACTATACAATACATTCTTTTATTTGCTTAATGCATGTACATATAAGATGATAAATCTAATTAGATTAATCTGATCTTCTTACTTTCTCTCTGTTATACGCCTGAACCTAAATATCTAGTATATCTACACATTAAGAGATTACTCTAAAATTGAGTATTTGGAAAGAGCTTAATGTCTTGCTGATTCTTCTCGGTAGGAACTAAGAAGAGCATGTATTCCAAACCAGAAAATTCTATTGACGATTCAATAGAGCTTGTAAAAGTTTGTTTTCTAATTACAATATTATTATTCACTCAACAAGCATTTTTTACTCACACTGTTGAGTTATCGCCAATGAGTGTTAATATGTCAATGAGGACGACTGATATGTTGATACTTGTTTTTATGATGTGCACGCGTCAACTTTTTATAGATCAATCAAGTAGGCCACTGAAAGTGTTTATATTAAAACACTTAAGCTTTAATTAGTGTCCCGTCATCTCGCGCCCCGTTATCGGCACCCGATTGAGCGTTTAAGTGCCTTGTTTGAGCACATATCGCGATTCATCATGATGCAGAGATATCGGACAATTCAACTAACACTTTACGGCGCAAATTCATTCACCCATCGCTATAAGTAACTGATTCAACGGTAGACGCTAACTGATTGTAAGATAATAATAATTAGAAAAGTATTATGTTTTGATTGCTCTGGATTTATAACTTTGTTAAATAGTAGATAATAATTAGAGGCAGTTTTTAACGCTGTACTATTGAACATATTTGATTATTACATGTCGATAATGTTGCTGAAAATTAGTTTTATAGAGGGTACGGCATCTATCTTCATCACATCGACGACACGCTTTTATTGATATCTCAAAGCCTTCATGGAACTCTTTTTGCCCTTGTAACCTTGATTTAAATACATTTAGAGCGTTTTAGTTTTTACGTCGGATTCCGATAGTTTACTGGAACAAGTTCACACGTATTTTAAGTAGGACGGTGTATTACGGCCGCACGATGAGACGCGAAACGATGCCGACACGAATCCCGTTGGGACGGACACCATTACCGCCCATCGCACCGCGCACGCGTAGAAAAACTGATCCGACATTAAGATGTCGCGATATGATAAGATTGGACGGACAGTAGACAACGCCGCCCTCTGCGCTATCAACAGCGTCTATCTCACTTTCGGATCGGCCGCTTACTGCGAATATCCAATTAGGTTCACACAAATCCCGCTCCGGAATTGTATTGTAGTCATGCGTCCCCATCTTTGCATGCGGCGTGCAAATCGAGCGCAACTTATCAAAAGGCGCTCGTAAAGTGAATTTCCTCTTGAAACGCAGCTCATTTTACAAAACTAGGTAATTCGACGTTATGTGCATTTTTAATGTCATATTACATGCCGTTACTGCACTGAGACTTGTTTCTTTGAGAAATGATAAAGTCCTGCTACGGGCGGCGGTCGACATAAATTTTTCTTAACTCCGTTAAGTAATTTACACACTCTACGTGCCATTAGGCCGCTTAATTACTCTGCAACCTGGATCCGAATAATCTTACACGTTGTTATAAAATACTTTTCCATATCACGAACAATCTGAAACCCTCAACTTCATCCGGGTGGGTTTAAGTTTTTGAAAGTCCCGGAGGTTTGATTTTCCGGAATAAAAGTAGCCTATGTCTCTCTCCAGGTCTTTAACTATAGCTACCTATGCAAAACTAGACTACTACCTATACGGAACTATACTCGTAGATCTGTTACTCCGTTGCAACGTGATTGAAGGACAAACCACTGAACCAGCAAATGACTATACGCTTTCGCATTTATAATATGGGTAGTAATTGGTAACCGTCACATATTTAAACGGGGATTAATATTGCGTTTGTTTGAGATTAATTTATCTGTGTTGAATAATGACAACAAATAGGTAGGTACGCAATAGACCCTTTAACATAACTGCTGAACGTATTCCAGAAGCTATATCATTGAAAAATAACTTTCATTGATTCATCTTAGTTACAATGGAGTTTATTAAATTAAAATAGTTGCCCCAGTTTAAAATCAGTTAACAGTAGATTTTTCAATTCCGGCAAGTACGAATAATGGCGAAAAGAAAGAAAATAAAACACGCGCATAACCGCGCCGCGAGTCTAACCTAGCATAGCTGAACGGTTTTTCGCCTCGTTATCCGATTTTTATTTTCCTATTTTGTACAATAAGCATTCTCACATTTTTTTAAAGTAAAATAAAGCAAATCTTTTGAAAATAATTATGTATATTGCATAATACAGAAAATTAAGTTATCCATTATAGGAATAATCATCTACCCGTCACTGGCTTACTATTGAGTTTGAGTCTTGCCAGATTGATAAAGTTCTGGCCAAGTGCGGATCGGCAGACTTCACACACCTTTGAGAACATTATGGAGAACTCTCAGGCATACAGGTTTTCTCACGATGTTTTCCTTCACCTTGTGTGTTGAAAAGGCTAAAATAAAAAGTTGCTTTCTTATAAAACTGTTTACTAATAAATTAATTGATTTGAAGACGGATAGTGAGAAATGGCAGTAGAATTTAAAATTATTTATTATTATTACTGGAATGGTAGTTTCAATTACTGTCCAACTTAAACTAATAGTTGCATTAGTCAAATGTTATGGCGGTGTGGCCCATTTGTTCTAAACATCTCTGTGCCTAATTGCACTCGCTAATATCACTAAATAATTACTTTTAACTCACGCTCATAAAACAAACTATGGGTAATGTACTAGATTTGAGATTTCAACGAAGTTCTTTAATATTGGATGTTTTATTTACGACGGACATACTCTTAGCTATAATGCATACATTTTGAGAAAAGGCTCGTCATATTTGCTCTATGAGTCATGTCAAAAGGCATGGGGGTCTGTATCCTGAGAAGCTGGGTTTTAGGAGGTCTTTTCATAGTACCCATGAACAACAAAAATCACATGCGACATCCTACCTATCGGTATATTATTACCTTACTATCGGTAGCATACGAGTGATAAGTAATTATTATTTCTTTGTGCGTATTAGTGTGTATAGATTAATTATATTACTATTTATATTAATTTAATTAAATGTTAATCACCCTCATAGCCGTATACTTTGCAATTACACTGGAATATATAGTGAAGACACAGCTAAGTGGCTCAGTACGATAAAACGAGTCTATCATCAAATCGAAATAATGAATAGGTAGGCTGTCAAGCTCCCGTCGTTTTAATTAGCTTTCAAAGTGACGGCGTTATAGTCATCGCAGTTTCTCATTAATCTACTTTCGCATTGTTGTCTTATAAAAGTACCCAATCAATCACGTTTATTTAAAGATCAAAACAACTTAGTCTTGATTTATTTACTTCATTATAAACATTAATTTACGATTTAATGATCATGTAAAGATATGTCATTAACCCATATTCACATTATGTACTGTTATTAGCCCTTTGTGTTGACCATTATCTTTACTAATAATACAGTAATTTATTGCCAATTAAAAGCCTTTAAGCTAAGCCATAAAGGTAGTGACCGGCCGCCTTTTACTTGTTCTATGACTTCCACAATGATTGCTTCCCGACGTATGCCATGCGCCTCGAGGTTGATAATGTTCAGACGTTTCCTGTATTACTCGTACCGCATGCTGAACCTCTCTATTCTTAGCGGTCGCTAAATTAACATAAATTCTATTTAGATTTAAATCATTGCTTGATCTGAAGAGAGCAATCAGGAAACAATATGCCGAGTGATTGAATGCATTGGCAATCTCAGTGTGCCTTCGCCATCTAGATCCCGTCTGTGCCCACCTGTTTGCATAACGAGAAATGTCTTATTGACTCGAGCCAAAGACTATTCCTATCGGATCGTATTGACCATTTCCTTATTATAAAGCAGACTTGCTGAAATTGATAAGTAAGCCTACGCGTACAGAATGATTTCTATTTTTTTCTATTTTTATTCGACTACGGAAAAGCCAAAAAGAAGGGTTATGATATTAGCAGTCTATGTATGTATATAGGTTTGTATTTATGTGCTTTCTACCCAAACTACTAAGCTAATTTTGATGAATGAGGTGTCAATCGATTCGTTGTTATATTCGGGGTGACATAGGCTACATTTTATACGAAAAAAATCTACCTAACGGACGTTACATCCAAAAAAGTGGGGGTACCAATTTTTTTTAAACTATTGTATCGAGTGGAATATCAAATGAAACAGGAAAAATTCTGAGTTCATAAATATAAATATAGTACCATGTTAAAATACACCGAGCGACAGAAAAACAATTTTATACTATGTCTATCGCAATCTATCGGCAGTTCGTGGGTAGTAGTTGGGTTTTAGAGCTGTTGAACTTTATCTTGTTGTTTGAAAGTTTCAACTGTTCAATGTACCTACATTCCTATTTGTATTTTGCCGTTGACGCCTGTCTTGATGACATACTTTTTCCGAGAAGAACTCTTTGTTACTCAGCTTATTCACTTTCTAACTTAAAACAATATCAACGTTAATGTATGCAGGACATGTACAAACTTTGCATCGGTCAACTGTTAGAAGTTTGTAGGTATCTGAAAGTGAGTTTATTTGTGACAGTTGCCATAATTACCACGAAAGTTTAATATAGTTTTTTTTTTCCGAGGACAATTTTATTCCACTCAGCTCACTAACTTTCAACAAACTTAAAGTTCACTTTCTAACTTAAATTCAATGTTAGCGTACCTATGCGTAGGTATCTGAAAGTAATTTTTGGACTATCACGAAACTTAATAGGTACATGCAGGGCACACGCATTTTAACCGTTCAATTAGTATACATTATGCTCGACAAAACGGACTTAAGTCAAAAGGTTTAATATGAAAAGATTAGTACGAAATAATAATAGAACTCTTATAACTTTATAACTTCCGTTTACATCTAAATGTACCTATATGTGCATAGTAAGTAGATAATAAAAAAATGTAAAAGATATTAGCGGCGAAGAAAAAATACTTTGTATTCTTTACTGCAGTTGTAAGTGATAGCGTCTGTAAAACTGACACATGAATAGGACTGAATTCTCACATGCGGCGTCGACGAATGTTTTTTTTTTCATCTTCTGAATCACTAAATACGTTAAAAGTACAAGACATTTCACTTAATTAATATTAATAAGGTATTGATAAGTCTTGTACTACATTCGGGGAAATGTGGGTCGCGTCTCGGGGAACGGTAAAAAATAACAGGATGACGTTTATAAACCGGTTGAATTTTTCGGTAACCACTGAGTGGTTTCATTCATTTTTTTGGAAAACTCAAGCAGTTGCGGTCACAATCTGTGTACCTTCAGAGTTTAAATTTAATCAGTTAATTTTGCGAATTCGGCTTTTCATTGCGATTTTGTTTATTCAGTTAACAGTACCTATTGACATGACATACTGTTATATTGTGAAATAATATTTGATTTGTCTAGAGGTATAGTAAACTAGGTAATGCCCGCGACTCTGTCCGCGTGAATTTAATTTTTAATAAAAGTAGCCTATGCTCATCTGCATGATCTGTATCTGTGTCCAAATAGATGATGCTCACGACTTTGTCCACGTAGATTTAATTTTTTTAAGATTCCCGTGGTAACTCTTTGATTTTCTAAGACAGCCATTGAGTCGTGAAAAGCTATCAGACAGACAAACTTTCGCATTTATGATATTAGTATGTAAAAAAGCTTATTTAAGGTTTTATGTTGCGAGTCACTAAGCACGCACTACCAGAAAATATAACTGTATTCTATGTGTCTTATATTTACACTTCGTTGACTTTAAGGTCATTATTCTTTTGAGTCATTTGAGATAATTTGACAATGCTATTATATCATTGGATGTTTTACAATGAGCATCGCTTTAAAAGAAAAGCCGTAACTTCTTACACTCATAAAGCGTAACTTTTTTAATAGCCACCGAATGGAATCGCTTTATGTATTAAAATAATACTAAGTAATTTAGCGTTTTCAGTAATGGATGAACCACTCCGAGCTGGAAACGTGTTATTTTCCATACATTTGCCTTAAGTGCTTCCTTAACGGCTAATAAGCCATAATGACATGTTATTTAAGAAGATTCACGAATATGTGTAGCAAAGAGTAAGGTGCAGGGGTTACTGACCTCGAGATCGCGCTACTCGCTGCTCCCGCTAGCCACGGCCTGTCCTGTTGAACAAAGAAAGAACTATCGTTAATTACACGTTGCATACATAGCTTTCATCAATGACCAGTTATACCATTTGAATTATCGGTTTATTGACTGGAAGAAAATGATTCTACAGTTAAACTAGCCTAAACAACGGTTTATAGGGTACGAGTAGACTGGAGTTCTGTGAGGACTGACTATTTGTGTTCGATTGAATATATTAGTTAAAATGATACAAAATACTACAATAATTACGAGGTATATTTTTGTAAAGCCCGTTTAAAATTGAAATCCATACCAGTATTATTATAAATGCGAAAATATTTCTGTTAGTTTGTCGGCGGCCTTCCTTCAAACCGATTTGTTTGAATTACACTTTTTTTTATTTGACATTTGGCATATAGCTTGCATCCCCGGGATGGACATAGATTACTTTTTGTCCCGGAAAAACGAAGAGTTCCCACGTGATTTAAAAAAAGGCTAAATCCACGTGAACGAAATCGTAGACACAATCCAGTACTATCACAGTGGAATTCATAAGGATTAAAATTTCAAAGGTCGTGCATAAGGTTGTGTATGACACATGTCGTCTGAATCGTTTTCTAAAGAAGCTTCTACCTTGACTATGAATTCCGGTGTTACTAAGTAGATACCTAATGAAATATTATTGTTTCTTTTAAAATAACAATTAGGACTTTTTTCTAAAGAAACAATAATGTTTAATTTTATTAGACTAACGCCAATGCCGTTTAAATTTAGTTTTTAAAATTCTAACTTTTCTAATTCTAATATACATATTTTTATGTAAGTACCTATACTTACGCACGTTTATAAATGTTGAAGATTCCTATACCGCATAAACACTGGAGCGGCGTGGTATTGCATAAGTCGTTGAAATGTAACAGATATGCACTCAAACGCACTTGTACGAGCGTCATTACGTGTAATATTGAAGATCAGACGCTGGAACGCAACGCTCCAGTGATTTACGTGTTTTTGCCAGTACGGGTAATAAAATAAAGTTGATAATCTTTTTCCGTCTGAGCCCACGGAAAAATGTTATGGAATTCCGCTGCCACGTAAGATATTGAATAATTGGGGACAAAATGCCGAAGAGAATTTCTGGTTTCCAATTTTCTGTGGATGCTCGCAGAATTTTTTGTCGGCATTTTGTCCGCATAGATATAACATTACAATATGGCACATAGCGAAATTCCGCTAGATTTATCCAAGGATAAATCGTACTGGAATGGCTCAGCGCGAAAACATTCTACACTGTAAATGAATTTTTTGATTATAAAGAATGAATAAAATTATAATTTTAAAAAATCTTAGTTTATTTATATTAAATATATTTATTGACTTGATGTGATTATTCTATTTGCTATAATATTTTATATTTGTTGACTCAGGTACTATAAGGTAATAATTATAATTTGACACGTGATATATTTAATGTAGTTTAATGAACTCAAAGAATAGTTTAAATAATGACTTTGTACAAATTTTGCATGCCTCATTATGTAAGGTGAAACATTTCTACTGGACAATATGTACTTAATAACATCTCACTGTAAAAAATGTTTCTGCAAATAAAAAAATCTTGAATCTTGAATCTTGGAAAGATCGTAAGTGGCCGCATGAAAACCAAAGCAGCACGTGACGCAATTTTCATTACTGAAAATGCGAATGCTTTCTTCCAACACCAAAGTTTTAATTCTTTTTTACTTGATGCCTCTTGAGAGTGAGGTCTATAGAACGCACTTTGACTCTGCTCAGACTGAAGACAGAGTTAAAACGAGATAGATTTATATATCCACATTAATCTGTCTCGTTTTGACTTAAATCTGAGCAAAGTCAAAGTGCTCTATAAATCTCAGCCGGTCTGCTGCATCAGATAAGCCGGCGTCTTCAATGATGGTATCATTTGTATTTTCAGTATAGCACCTAACAACAAAATGCGCCTCGTGCGGTTCTAGTTTCAGTTTAGTAAAGTAGCTCTGTAGAAAGAATTTGGAAACCTCTGTCTTATAGCCAGCCTTCACGGTCCCGGTCATCTGAAAATGCTATTTGCCCATGTGAGAGCCAACAAGCCCCTTAAAAAATGTATCTGATATAGTAGCGAAGACTAGGCGAATGAAGATTTAGTCGAATCTGTATCAATTTATGCATCACATTGTATTTGTAGTGCTAATGGTTTAAATTACATTCAAATCTGTTAAAAGTGGCGTTTAAAGGTAATTTTGTATGCCGCTTTCAAGCCTTCCCGAGAAAAGAATAGGCTGATTTACATTTAACTGTAGCACTGCACCGGCTGTTTTCGTACGATACCTGAATCGGGAAGTTTTAGAAAGGCAACAAAATTCTAGTGATAAACTAATTTTGTATTCCGTGGCTGCTGAATTTGTGTGATACATGGTGACAGAAGGCAGATGTTATCGTGGAACAATATAAGATACTTCTTATCGTAACACTTTTATAAAAATGCATAGTTAGTTTCAATTTTCCAGTTTCAATCTCCTTATAAGTGGAGTGTTTTATTTTTAAACATAAGAAATTTATAGGTGTAAAGGTAAAATAAATTAATAATGCCAGAGGTGGAGAGCTCACAACACCGCACGTGTAAAAGTATATTCTTGTGGTTTTACTTTTTTTGCGGTTCTTCTTCTCACAGTTTTATTGTTCGGACAATAATCCGTACAATATCCTATTAATCCTGCCCTCTTGCACAACTGCTTATTAATCCTTACATACAGTGTGACAGCTTAAAAAAAAATTCTTGCCATTGTTTTCATCCTAATTAAAATAACCAAAACCTATTTGAGCATGTCAAGTATTATTGACAGCGCATCTCCTAATTAAAAGTTACGCTTATCATCATCTACCGGTCAGCTTCCTTAATCTTTTTCATTTATCAACTCACGTCATGTAAAGCTATTGGTAGTGCAACGTTATCCCACGTTCACTGAATGATTAGTAAAAAAAAAACTGGTTTGTAATGCAGGAATATATAATCATCATTCCTCTATGTGACTACTGAACCTTGAAATACGACGAATCTCGTAGAAGTTTACAGTTTACACCATCACAAATATGTGTTAAGTCATTTTTTCAATTTTTTAAGTGTAAAGTTATTTAAGTAAAACTTTTAAAACTTGAGATTAGGAGGAAGTATATTTTATACATTAAAAACATACATTTATACACATACATTTATAAATTATGTTTAATTATTCGCCAGTTACTTTGTCTTCTACGTTACGGGGGCTTTACATTAATTACATCATTCAAAAAAAAGTGGCTGTCACATACGGACGGACAGACGGACAGACATGACGAATCCATAAGGGTTCCGTTTTTGCCATTTGGCTACGGAACCCTAAAAATCAAAAATCGTTGGAAATAGTAGTATCCTATAATCTTTCAGAATAAAGATTTCGTTCGTTCTATTTCTAACATAAGTTCTTAGCGTCGTCTTTAGTTCGACGTTTAAGCACTGAAGGTGTAAGAATCATGCGTCCCGCGTTAGAACGTATCACCGACGCGGACGTCCCGACACCTGCGCGCGATTCGGTCACGCCACCCGCGCCCCATCCGTCACTGTCACGCCGATGCCGGGCAATATTCTCACGTGAGCAATACGAGGAAGTGTTTTTATCGCCATTACGTTAAGAAGCCATTACCGAAGACGCCTCTCATCGGCCCTTTCTGTGTTCGTGTGTTTTAAAGTAGTTTAATCTCGGGCTGTAAATTCGCATTAGATAACGGCTGCTGAACTAAAACATGCGTGCTAGGCTTGATTCGTACTTTTATCTCGTTGTTATCGGATGTAATTTCACTATTTCAATATATAACAATTTGTATTTTGATCATGTAGGTACTAAATTCAGTATTTTCTTTCCGTAGTCCTGTTCGAGGCAGACCGGTCGTTAACCTGTAAATATTGACTCACTTAGAAGTATGCGCCTGGTGTTGACTTAGCGGGAATCCTTCGCGGCTATTAATGTTATTAAAAAATCTGTAGCAACCATTACTTTTACCTATTGTAGTGAGTAAATAATATGTTAAAGGGACCTAAAAGAAGCAACAAGTTCTGACTTGAAAAATACTTTGTTCCTTTAAAAGTTACGTGGATATAAATTATGATATCGATAAAAAATTAATTTTAATAAAGAATCTGATGTTTTCTTTATTTGGTTTCTGTTTATGTAACATACCCTAAAACTTGTTTCGACCTACGTGCTGCAGGTTTATCACTCGTCTATCATCGGCATTGTACGTCCCAGTAACTACCGTTGACTTGTTGAAAACCACATACATTCTGAAGCATGCTTCATGTCACTGCTACTATGCAAATCAAGTATTCGAATTCGAAACCTCGTTCTAAACAATAGAGAAATAAACCACTTCCTAGTTCCCACCTTCACCAAAACTTAGTTTACAGTAATCCCTTTATACCCCTTTTGTAATTTTTTATTTTGCAATCAATAGACACGTTACGTTAACATAACGTGGCGTGTATAGGTAAAATTTTTGCTCGATGATGAGTAAGACAGAAGATAAAAACGAATGAGATTAGAAGAAACAGCGCTCTACAAATGTAAACCAAGTGTCCTAATTTTGTCTTCAACTTAGATACCTTTTACATATTTTTACATATATTTTATCATTGCTTGCATTATTATGTTTCAATTATCCCAAAATTTATCGTTTACAAGTAGCATCGAGGTAACTGTACTCGCTTAAAAAAGATTAAAAAAAATTACGGTGACGGAAATAATTTGATTAAAAATTTTCGACCACGGCGCGGTTTTGTGTTCTCTTTTTGCGATGCGATTCAGAATCTCACGTTCACTTAAATATAGGATGACTTCACTGATATTTTTTTGAAATAAATTATTCTTATTTTAACTCATAATACCAAAAGAATCTACGAGGTTTTAGTATGCAGTTCAAATGGCCCGACTTAGGTGCTAGTTGTAGGTATCTCTTATGCTAGTTTTGTAACGATTTATAACGATTTTACTTTAAACTAGTTCTTATTCTGTAGTGTCACACAGTTCAAGACATTTATTTAGTTCGGAACAAAATTTTAAAAATTAAAAAACGTACACAAGTGAGGCTTCACCTACACTGACCTTAGTAGAAGGAAGCAAGTTTTTTCATTCATCCAATAAAGTTGTTGAAATTGAGATAGGACCGGTTGCCAATTCACAATGGATATGGACGATGTTCTCGTACTATCTATCCAAAACTTCTTACCATCTACATTCTACATACAGCACCTAAACTACACTCAGCTATTGGATTTGTTAGAGTAGGTAAGTACATAGCTACGGCAACAAGAAGAATGCGCCATCAACCATGCACCACTACCCTTAAACCATGATATTGTTCCTTCGCCACAACGGGAAATGTCTGTCCACCTCTTTAACCACATAACCTGCTCTACGCCGCAACTTCCGGCACTATCCACAAAATACAACAAGATAAAGTTGAAAACTAAAACCCGACTACGATCGTCTTAATAAACGCTAAAATATTACAGTAAAATTGTTTTTGTCTCTTGGTATATTTTAATGTTGTAGTGCATTTATATTTATGAACTCAGAATTTTCTCTTCTTTCATTTGACACTCTCGATACAATAGCAAAAAAAATTGACACTTTTTTTTCATGTAACATCAGTTAAGTCGACGAATCGATTGACACCTCATTCATCAAAATCGGCCCAGTAGTTTAGGCGCTACGGTGGTGGTGGTACGCTACGCACAGAATCTGGATACAAACATACACACATAGGTACATAGACTGCTAAAATCATAACTCTTCCTTTTGGTTTTGCTGCAGTCGGGTAAAAAGAAATAATCGACAGCAAAAAATAAAATAACGGAAAATCTACAAATAAGAATGTCGAAATCAATATCGAAAAAAAATACCTATTGTTGTAATTTTTGCATATGCATTTTTTTTTAAATTCAGATACAAGTTAACCCTTACTGCAATCTTAGCTGGTGAGTGATATTGCAGTCTAAGATGGAACCGGGCTAACCTGGAAGGGGTATGGCAGTTTGCATACTTAACGTATTTATCGTTAGACGTCCATTAAGACATTCCCATTACCAACCCATTACTACATAATTCTTCTGTGAACTCCACAGGTATTTCAGCGCTATTGGCAATATTGCGGTTTGGTTGCTGAGTGAAACTTGAGCATCTTTTATTCAGCTTAATTCACACCGTTTCGGCTCTTGTTCAGGTCCTAGAATGTGACTGACATTATAATTCTGAGTGAATATGGAAGTGTACAAAGACGGCATTGTGCTCTCTATAAATATTTATGAGTGCCTGTTTTCTACACATGCGGACTGATGGATACTCACGATAATTTTGACCTAATTCGATATTTAGCAGGTGTTAATTTGTTTCAGACTAATAAGATTACCTATTTTGACAATTATATTTTTAAATCGTTACTTAATTGACGTAATCATTTGTTTAGATATTTAAAAATTGTTAAATGAGTCGTCTCTTTAAGGGAATTCTGGTTAATGTTACATAACGATAAATACTAGTACGATAGTAATCCTACTTTCTCTTAACTAGTTTCTTAAGGCCACTTCAAGAAAGTAAAACCCCGCTATGTTGGCGCTAGATGGCTCGCCCCGTGTCCTGTTGACATACAAATTGCTATGATAAATTATTCTGGGATGCTGAACCATACTTTTTATTAGGGGTTACTGCAATTTTAACGCCAGGCATCATAGAAGTAAATCAGCATGATGTGTCCAATAAAATGATTTTGTGTTTATTAATAACTACAATAAACAAAAGTAACTGTAAAATAGAATCGGGAAAATTTCTATAAAATAACTTTTAGTAATTATTTTATTTAATACATTCTATAACTGAATACTACATTGTAAAGGGCAGGAATGCTTATCCAGTATTTACGAAGAAGGCATAGCGACCTCAATAGTTTGTTCGCGATATGTGGAACGCGGGAACCGTAAGTACGGCTGTGGCTACTACTTATCTTTTCTGTTCTGGCCCTGCCCTTTACCCTCACAGTGCTTTCATTGGTAACTATTAGTGTTCTTGATAAACATCAAGCTTATAACGCTTACCGATTTTCTAGTGTGTATAATGAAACAGAAATGAAATATTAATTGTAAAGTGAATCTTAGAAATTAGAAAAAATCTGTGTTACCAGAAGTTTGGTGGTTAAGACCTCGGCCCCCTAGGTCCGGGGTTTGATTTCGGGCTTTTACCCGTAAGTGTTGTCACGTAGAAGGAAAACATCGTGAGGAAACCTGCATGCCTGACAGTTCTCCATGTTTTCAAAGGTGTGTGTAGTCTGCCAATCCGCACTTGGCGTGGCTATGGCCAAACTCTTCTCATTCTCGGATCTAATCGGATACTAAAATCCCCATAGTGGTATCTTTCATTTTCACAGCCAAATTTATTTTATTTCAAAGTGCAGCGAACAGCGAAACTTGGGAAACGGCAAGGTAAAACCGCAACATAAAATCTGCTAACACGTATTGCCTTTGACTGTGTACAAGGTTGACACACTTTTGGGATGTTCCGCTTAAGACTACGTCGACGACATCACGTTTCCCATGTTAGGAGTTGTTTATTGAAGTCATGATGTGACCTTAACATTGTGTTTTACGATTGTCTCGTCAATGGTCCGAGTACTGACATTTCAATAGAGAGGGTGAGCATGGGTCACAGCGTGAGGCAAAGCACGACACGAGATGCCGAGTCGCCAGCAGTCTTGACAAACGCCACTAGTAACACTATCGCTATCAGTCCTAAAGTTATGTTTCAAACATTGTACCTACTTTGTTACGTCCAAAGCCCAGGACTTGCGCAGTCAAGAGCAAGAGTTATCTAACTTGCCCGCACGTGCCTTTCCTATACCTAACTATATGTGAAGCGCTTTAAAAGTGCTGTATTTCACGTCCTGGCCACTAAAACGAACGATTAGCTATATTTAACTCATTCGTATGCCTGGTTACATTTCTAGAATTGCTAGCGGAAGCTTATCGGCGTTGGTGTTGACTTAAATTTGCATCTAGTATTTTCTAGTCGTTACTTGGATTGTAGGTACTCACGATTTAACGCTGGTATTAATGCATTATTCAGAGAGCTTTTCATTAGACTGTCACTATCGGTGCGGGGAATCGCGCTCTCGTTAAAATGTACGGATGGCATGACGACTGCTCGTATTGGGCACACTGGCTCGCGAGCATATAACCCTAAAATTAAAATTCTTGTCTCTTATTTGCATATTGCAGTTCCACGTGTTTTACTGCCGTTCTTCGCAATTACCAACCTACCTCAATGTTTTATGCTCTACGCTTTCCAAAGTGCTTTGTCTTTTAATAGCTATGCTTCTACCTACTGTTAAGCCATACTACATTTTAAGAGGCAGTAAAACAGTGTTCGCCGTAAAATCTAACTGTATCATTAGAAAGACAAATTAATGCTTTGGAGGTCTAACATTAATAACTATATAAATTAAGCTAATAAACACTATATGCTAAATATATATATTATCTTGTCCAGCAAGCTATACCTAACTTCAAACCCTACTAGAAAAGTCCCGGTAAACAGTATTTTAATATCTGGCTTAATTTTTTTCTCAATTTAATATTGTAAATTAGCTACCCTTATTTTAAAATCTCTATTTTCTCAAATGAAAGCATCATTTGAGGAAATGAAGATCTTAAGCATGGGTGCAACCTTTCCTAATTGCCATCTAACTACATTTTGTAAGTCTGTAACACGTTGTGATTGTTAATAAGTAGGTACCAACAAAAGCCAACGTGCTGTACTTTCTTTACATTTGTACTATCACTTTCCATCGTGCTTGATATAAGAGATAGGTAGAGATGTAAACTTCCTCCAATATCAATAACATTGATAAAATTAATGATAAATTTTTATTGTTAATTTTAGATCTTTATGTAGGTATATAGCTATGCCTTACTGGCCTTTGGCTTTGCCTGTGTTATACATACATACACAATACATAGCCTATGCCCATCTTAAATAATGTAGCACTTAAATGGTGAAAGAATCTTTCAAATACGGGCAGTAGTTCCGAAGATCACCCGTCATACACAAACATACGAAATTCGCACTCTTGCTTTGTAATATCGTCAGTTACGTTTTTGGGGGGACGTGATTATCTAAAGAGGTCCATTACAGACCTTGTTTTCAGTGAACCAGTTCAAGAAACTTGTGCGGTACGGTCAGAAGACCGGACAGGTTTATCAACACAGGCGACCTCGCGGATACGGTTTACTTTCTACATTAATGAGTACGCACATCTCGTTCTGAGTGCCCTAATTTACAAATATGTATCAAATCAGGAACTTCGATTTATCGGCACGTTAAAGTATTTGTTTTTTTTTTCAATCGAGGTCAGATTAAAAACTACTTAGTAAAAGTTTTTAGGCCAGATTACCTGGTCAATTATTATTGAATCATCAACGTTCATTGAAATAAACTATTTGTTAAATGTATTAAACATGGAAACTTTATTTAAATGTCTTATGAATCGATCTAAATAAATTATGCGTTGCACCCGTTTCATCCTACCAGTCAAGATGAGAGGGCGTATGCTTTAATTATTGAATACATTTCTAATTAATGGAAGGACTCCTATTAATGTAATGGTTGAAGCCCGTGGGCTAGAGCGGTCGCAGGACTAACGCACGCATGTGTTCCTATCTAGATTCAAAACGACATTCGCTTAAAATGTATAAACCCACGCCCTAAAGCCTTCATGTCTTCTATTGGCCACTCTATGCATTTCATTATCGTAAATACACGCATTAAGACGTTTATATCTTTCGGCAATGACTATTGAAGATCATAATTTGGAATTACATTGTACTATGCAATCACGACACAGATTGAACGAAACCCCGTTTTCATTTATAGCATGCCGTTAAAGCTTTCTCTGTATTTTATTTACCAAACTTAGCCCTACTTGCACTAGGATATTTAGATAAATTCCTTAATTCTGACAGTTTTTACTTTTTAGCAACCATATTATGCACTTGCCAAAAAATGACAGCATAACAAAAATTTTATTAAATCAGTTGAACTGTCCTTGTGCAAGTGATTCTTAGTTATACCTACTCGTACAGGTCCAATGGATAATCCGGATGAATAGCGATCGACATTTTCACACAGTTCACTGATCTTAGTGCACTGCGACACTAATGTAAACAATGAGTTACACTGACCGGGTTAACCTTGAATGGCAAATGTGCGTGGAGTTTCGCCGAGGAAAAATATGCCATTGATGCAAGCGGCGTGCGTGCGCTGGATAACGGTCATACAAACCGAATAAGTGGTTTAACATCGTACGTGGAATGATAATGTTTAGTCTAGTTGACACGCGATTCTCCGGATGTTTTACTATCTGACGCATTTCACGGTCCCACTTTCTAACCTTCGTCTTTAAGTCGCAAAGAAAAGTTTCTGGTTGGTTTTGATATTCTTTTGTTATCAATTTTTGATCACAAAATTTAGTAGGCAAAAGCATCGTCTTATGGTAGACTCCGACACATGACACTAAAGTATCGCACGATTGACTCATGTCTATGGCTAACTAGAGTCGCGTGTCTCAGTCGCTCACCTCAAACGCTTAGTCAAAATTTACCTTCGCCAATAATTGCATTTTAAATGTTCTTTATCTCCGCATCAAACTTTATTTGGCGTTTAAACTATTATGAGTGATATTCTATCACTCTTCACTCTAATATTATAAAGGCGAAAGTTTGTGTGTGTATGTTTGTTACTCTTTCAAGCAAAAACTACCAGACAGATTTGGCTGAAATTTAAAATGGAGTTAAATTATACCCTGGATTAACACACATATGCTATTTTTATCCTAAAAAATTTAAAATTCCTAAATTCCGGAAAATTCCTAGTTCCTACGGGATTTTTAAAAACCTATATCCACGCGAATGAAGTCGCGGGCATCAGCTGGTTAAAAATATATATGTATGGTCACTTATTGGTCACAGTATGCCCGACTAGTTTGAACTCGTGCTTCGTAGTTTCGAACCAGTCCAGCATATTCAAATAAACAAGCAAGTTAAGTTACTGAGGTACTTATATATTTATAACTTTATTCGGAATACAAATCACGATTGTACCTACTTTATTTTTAAGATCAGTAGGTATATTCCATACAACAAATCTAATAACCAATCAAAGTTATAAAGTGGCGCACTGTTTAGCTTGAATTAGATCAAGATTTTGCAAAGTCGATTCTTTTCATTACTATTTTTATTATGTTTACAAAAGGGAAAAATCATGAACATTATTGTATTCAGTGTTGATGTTACAAAAAGGTGTCTTGTCCCTCCAAAAGGTCCGACAAAGACAGATAAAAACAAATTGGAAACAGAAAATCACGCCGCAGGCCTTCGCGACCAAGCAGTATCATCGAGACTCCCTACCAACATTGTGATTACAATCACGTAAAATACATCTACAGGAAGTACTTTATCCTCCAACTTGCCCTTTTATTCCCTTCGTGCAGCATTAAAAACTTGTAGTTACATCGGCATGAGGAAAGTGCACCTACCAGTTACCGAGATCGATCCTGTCTTATAATGAAAAGAGGAAAGGTTGGTTCTTGTAAAGTCCATGTTTATATATTGTGTGGATTTGAAGTTCCCTTTCGAGATATATCAGTTGCTTTCTCCGTTGCGACTAAGACTTGGGCACTCTTCCTTTCTACCTCGCAAGTGGATACGATACTTAACTCTTAATAATAACTACAGTTTACAGAACTTAAGTAAACTGTGACATAAGATAAGTTTTAGGACAATTCTTAATAAAATAAAAGTTTCACTCGTCACAAAAGTATCTATTCTAGCTTATAACATACAGATAATGCCCGAAACAACGTCCGCGCGGATTTATGTTATTAAAAATCTAGTGAGAACTCTTTGATTTTTCGGGATAAAAAGTAGCCTTCATTCGCCTCCGAGATGCAAGCTGTCTCTGTACCAAGTTTCGTGAAAATCTGTTAAGCAAATGGGCAGTAGAAAGGTAACAGGCAGGCAGACATAGTAACGCATTTATAAAATTAGTATGAATTTTTAGTCCGCAATTCAATTACCACCTTCCCAGAAAAATGTCCAAGTCCGTAAAGATAGAGTCAAGTGGGCATAGTGATAACACAAAAAAACAGTTGAAAATCTAATAGAGGTTCGGTTGTAGCAAGTGTATTATTTTATTATTTTTAGTTTCTTTAACGCAGAGGGTTATGTAATGTTCGTGAGCGTAGACAGAGTAACCTCGTATTACAATAATAACCCTGAACCTCCCTCTTCCTATTATTCGTGCTCTTTTCTGTTGCACTTATAGAAATCTACACAAATAAAAAATATGGAGGTGTAAGTATGTTTGCGATTTCAAACACGGTTTTTTTGCTCTCTGTATTCTGTTCTGTTCGTCAGAAAATAGTTTTCTACTAGACCAAAGTCGTGGAAAACTGCTTTAATTTCACACCTACCTTTTTTCGAATTGCCGGCTATATAACATTAGTTGGAATTTTATAAAAACATGTTGATTATTTTCTAATCACTAAATAAATGATCACTTTTTATTATTTCTAGTTAATAATAATAAATAATCTTACATAAATGGAAACAAATGATATCGTGTATCGTGATGCAATGCTATTACAGTAGGTTACCATGATTACGATTTGCATAATTAATGAAGATGCACTGAACTCGCGGTAATAGGTAGATGCAAGTGATAACGGAGCATGATAAAACGGGTACTAGATATACAAGATACAGATTCGCCTCTTATATTATGTGAAGTGAAGTAAAGACAGCCTTATTTTAATAAATAAATGTAATTAATTGCCTGTAACTTTTCATAACTTTGAAGTAAATTAGTGCCTACATAGACTGTCAAAATTATAAGCCTTTCTTTTGGCTTTGTCGCAGTCGGATAAACAAGTGTAAATTAAAAATTTATAACACCCCCGACGATCCAAAGTATCTGAGTTTTCCAAAACATCATTTTCAAATAAATAATTATGTATTTAGGCAACGTCCATCTTGACAGCTTGACATTTGTCAATTGACATATGAACCTAACGGTTATCTAACCTTCTTTTCTACAAGAAAACTAGAAAAGAGCTGATAACTCTTACACGGCTGAACCAATTTTTTCAGATTATAGCTAAGAACACTCTCGATCAAGCCACCTTTCAAACAAAAAAAACTAAATTAAAATCGGTTCATTCGTTTAGGCGCTACGATGCCACAGACAGATACACAGATACACAGACACACAGATACACACGTCAAACTTATAACACCCCTCTTTTTAGGTCGGGGGTTAAAAAAGTTATTTCAAACAAAAATGGCTTTCTATGAAACTGTCAAAATTGCACTAGACATCAAGTTGTGAGCAAAAACGAATGCAGCCGCCAAAAAAATGCTTAGAATGTTCCGTCTTGTACTACATAGAGGTAGTTGCTTCATAATATGCTAACAATCATACTCATAGGACTCAGAAATGACTCATATCCTGACACTGGACATCAAGTTGTAAGGAAAAACGAGTCGCAACTCGCAATTTTTTTTTGCCGGGTCTTTATCATTTCGTGACTATGTTGCCGCCATGAAAGTTTTTTTTCTTAGGAATGTCCCTTCTTGTACCACTTACTATGTGGAAGTCGTTAATTCATAATATTTTAACAAACATACTCGTAGGACTCAGAAATCACTCATGTCCGCCAATGTATTACAAACCGAGACCGAAGACAACTCGTCCTTTATGCGGATGGTTCCTGCTTGTACGTGAACCGTATTTATTGTAATTACCTCTCGGTCGCTGACTGCATTGCATCGATGAGGTGACTGAGCTAGACAAGTCGCTCGCGGTCGTAATGCTTTTTTACATTCAATTATGCTTAGACGCACTTCGAATCGATGCATTTGATTGTTGTACGTGATTTGATTTTTATTTTATTTACTGTGAAGCAGCTGGCTAAGTCTCTGGCTTCTATTTCTATGTTCCGATAGCTGATGTCGGGACAATATTTTTATCATCAAAATATAGTTTGTAATCAAATAGTAACCTGTAATATATCGATTTATCTCTCTAGGAAATATTTTTATTGTCAGATTAATTAAAAGAGTCCCAATTAGAAAGTTGAAATTCAAGGCAATTCGTATACAAATCCCTAGTAATTTTATAAATACGAAAGTGTGTATGTCTGTTAACTTTAAGAGCTCGTCCGTTTCATCGATTTTGCATCCCGAAGACAGGCATAAACTACTTTTCATCCCGGAAAATCAAAGAGTTCCCACGGGATTCTCATAAATCCACGCGGACGAAGTCACGAGCATCATCTAGTTGTAAATATTCAAATCAAACTGTAGTAGGTATCTCTGCCTAGCTATAAATTACATTAAGTAATAAATTGCTTATCCTATTCAAACCGACGATCAGCAAGATTAGGTGTGTGTAATTAAATTTGACGTAAAAGAGAATGCGCAAATTGCTTCTCTGAGTGTTTGATTAACTATTTCCGAAAACATAAATCTTCGTAGCTATCCAACTTTATATCAATTCATCAACTACTCAATAAAGAAAACGGCACTTAGGTAAGCTTTAAGCACGCGAACAGCAGTAAAATATTATTATAGACTAAGCTAAAGCCATTTGCGCTACCAACAGCGCTATCTAAATGCATTGATTTTAGTGGCACGCTAATAGTTTTTCGATTAACCCTTGCGATTAGTGAGTAAATCCGTTTGGTCCAGTGGCAGTATCGCGCGAGGAATCGTAACTTCTTCCCACATAATTGGCGTGTGGGCTGGCGTTATCCCGATCGCCGCCCACCGACGTGGCGACGCCTGATTAGATAGATAGGCCCTGCCCGCGACCTGTTGACACCTCCCAACGCACTATCTAAATCATCTACACACACTTTATGATTGTCCTAATAAATACCACTATTTGCTGTAAGTCATCCCAATGTAGCTACCACGCGACATAATTAGCACCCTACACAGTAGTACATGGAAGTTGGAATTTATTTCTGTACACACAGTTTGGGATGCCAAGGTGCTAAAATGGAGATCTCGTACCTGAAAGCGATGTGTTCGGCAGACCATCCACTAGGTGGTCAGATGATATCAAACGAGTCGCAGGGAGCTGCTGAATTCAGGTGGCGCAAGAGACCTATGTTTAGCAATGAACGTCTATCGGTTGAAGATGCTAACGATAAAATTTATACTTTAAGTAGGTATATATTATCCTCGTTTAAAATACCTTTATGTATATCTTATTTAAATCTTCCCGATTGAATTAGTTATTAGGTCATATAACGTTTTGTCCCAATTTTATAATATTATTACATTGAATTAGAGATACCTACTCATTAGTGTTTTCTGCTTGTCGTTAATTTTACAGTTATTAATACTTGGCATTACTCAATAGTTACGCACGGCAAACGTCCGTAGATTATCATCAGTAAAGAGGTATTAGGTGCCCTTGATGGCTTCTACGGATTGAACACGTCTGAGACAACATCTGAGGAGAGCTGCAGTTCATTAGTGATGAGAAATTGCAGTAGCTTGTTACGCAAAATGAGGCGCGGGTTCTTCATTAATTGCGTATTGTTCCTACAGAGCGCTCTGATCGCCTCACATCTCTGATGGTATCGGAGCAATCTCAGAAAGTACTTATTTCCGCCCATGTGACTAGGTGCTTGGATGAACTTATATACCCACGGCTAAATTAATCGATAACATTGATGATAGCTAGCCTGCCGCGTTTATGCCGTCGAGATAAACACAGATAATAATCTTTAAGGTCGTAAAGTTGATTTAAGACTGATTCCGGATAGTATTCTATTTGACTATATTGGTTTGAATTTCCGTTTCTAATAAACCTCCGTTTTATATTTGAGTATCTACGTATGAATTTCGTTTTCGAAGCAATCTAAATACAGTTAGAGTTGGAATAGGTAATCGTAGAACTAAGACATATTTCATACGTCCGTAACTAACCAAGAAATGATTGTGATTTGTATTTCCTTTAAGAATTGCGTAATTCGTTCTTTCTTAGAACTTCCCAGTAATTTAGTCTGTGTGCGGCCTCTCGAACCATTTCAGAAATTATTCTAGTCTTACACTTTCTCGTTAGTGCAGCTAACGCCTGAAGGTTTGTAGCTAAACCTCGTAAATATTCAATATTACCTATTTGTTGAAAATGTTAACCACATACATTACTGGTACCCGACAGCTATTGTGTTGTGTTAGTTACTATGAAATCGTCAGAACCTGAAGAAACCTAAAAAAGTTACCACTGTTTTATCTAATAATAAAACAGCTTTATCTTCATTGTAATGAAAATATTTATCACTGAGCGATACAGGTAATAAATTTAAAGGATACTTTAAGCCTTAGCTAAAAATATAACAACATTTGTCAGGAGCCAAGAGAAGCGATATACCCGACGGCGTAGCTGCTTTAATGATGTGATAAGCCTAAGCATTTGTGAGATACTCGTTAGGAGAGACTGCACCTGTTGTAGAATCGATTCACCGCATAGTTTATTACCTATTTAGGTAACACCATATTTTGTTAAAGCACGCACCTCTATCTTTTTGGAGTTATGTGCGTTTTTAGAAAATAAATAGTGAAGCAAAACACCAAGAGGAAACCTGCATGCCTAAGAGTTCTCCATAGTGTTACCAAAGATGTGTGAAGTCTGCGAATTCGCACTTGACTAGGCACTAGGCAGCGTGGTGGACTATGTTCAAACCCTTCTCATATTGAGAGGAGACCCGTGCTGTGTGTGAGCCGGCGATGGGTGATGATATTTTGCGTCTTTCAAGTTCGAAAAATCGATAGACGTTGGGTTCTAAAGGTGCTGGAATGGTGACCTCGTACCAGAATGCTCAGCATTGGAAAATCCCTCACTAGGTAACAGACGACAACAAACGAGTCGCAGGGAACCGCTGAATTCAGACCTTCGAAGTCTCCACAAGAGACCCATGTCAACAGTGGACATCTATCGGATGATGATGGATAATTTGCGTTTGCTTTTTACTTAAAAAACAGTTTCTATATGTGCAATACTGTAATGCGAAATAGCGGCACAATGCAAATGGCATTCCACATCCATACCACACCAAATAGGCTCGGAGCGTGGTGCATATTTGGGTCACATACTGACTCTCCGTAATTGAAGTGTGAAATGTAAAGCTAAGTTTCACCGCAAGTAATCTAAAGATACATAAGAAGCTCCTGACTAATTTACGGATCGTGCATTTCGGGCTGCGGTCACGGGCTGCCGCAACCAAATTCCGCTACAGACCGTGCAATAACCCTACGCCTACTGTTCTCCAAAATTACGGAGTTAACGTACAAAATCATTTTGAGGTCATTGTACATACGATTTGCTCTAAAATCACCGACAAAACCACATACCCAATGTAATATGCTGTTATCCGTTGAGGAGTTTCGTCCTCAATCTCCGTTAGTAGGTATTCATCAGATATTGGCTGAATTTAAGAGGATTATTGAAAATTCTAGTTTGACGGAGACATGGAGTAACATCGTCAAAAATGCTCATTCATCCCGTATTCCGAAAGAACCCTTTGTTATTCAGGATATACATATCCATTCAGTAGTTTCAGGTTGAGATCTATAGAGCGCACTTTGATTTTGCTAAGACTTGAGACACTGTTAAAACGAGACAGCGTTATACCGCTGGCATAAATCTGTCTCGTTTTATCTGAAACTTAAGTCTAAACATAGTCAAAGTGCGCTCTATAGATTTAAACCTGAGTGTGTTGCGCGGGAAGACAGGCAGAACGACAGACAAAAAAACTGTTTTGGACTCTATAGTCTTATATATCTATTCTATACATATAATAAAATTGTAGAAAAGTGGTGTCTGTACAATGGAAATATATAAAAAAAAAGTAGCAGGGGTTGTTATTATATCGATGCCGAACCCGAAATTGTAATTAATTTTTTTTTGTCTGTTTGTCTGTTTGTCTGTGTGTTTGTGCACCCTAATATCAGAAACGGCTTATTCGATTTAGATACGGTTTTCATTAATATATTGTAGTAAGCTTCACTTAACATTTAGTGTTTATTTCATGTCAATCGGTTCATAAATAAAAAAGTTATGTCAATTTAAAGAATCACGGCGAACATTTTACGTACTACACGCCTCGCGCCTGAGCGTCCGTGGCTATATAAAGCGCGCTGAGAGCTATTCCACGCGAACGAAGTCGCGGGCACAGCTAGTCGATAATAAAACTTCCTTCAACTTTCAAAGAATAAACGTTTGTTCTTTCTTTCTTCGATTAAATTTGCAAAATGTATGTATTAAATGTACGAAATACATCTTGTTAAAATACTTTTACTCTAAGTATAGGTTTTTTTGCGATGCGCTCCGTTAAAACTAAATGGAAATATTATTTAAACTCAATATTTTAAACATTTTTATCTAACAAAATAAAATACGTACATAAATAACAATGTACAAAATGTTATCAAATCGTAAAATACGTAAGAAGAATTTTATTGGTCTCCTGCCTTAATGATGATACGTTTACGTACTTTAAATATTTTATTTATTTTATGCTCATTAGATAGTTAAATTAGCGTTAAAATAATTAAATAGGTACTCATTCCTAGAGTGCATGTAAAGCCGTACAGTACAAACGTGCAGTAGAACCTTTAATTGCTTGAATGTCAGTAATAGTTATCTTCGTTGTAAGTTGAAAATTGATTGCCTATTCAGTGAATCTCCAACTTATAATGTACTTTTACTCGTCTTTACTGTAGACTATCAGGAATTCTTAGTCAGGTATTATTTACACCGTAGGTGCGAGATGAATACATAAAGGAAATAAGCGTTTTTCGCTAAGCCGATACTGATCTTGATAATAATATGTAGATACAGTGATTAAATTAATTATTGTAGCAGGGAGATGTTTCTCATGTGATTGAGTGGCATCAGGGAGACGTGACAATGCGGTATATCAATAGAGCGTTAGCGATCATCTGTTTTCACTTACGGTGGCTGTTTTTCGCCGGGAATGCGATCGCGACCGCGTTCGGCTCGCATTGTGTTCGTCGACTTGTGCGCTGCACACACAGGTTGCATAATGCGTTAGTCGTGGGAGCGAGCACACAGCCGAGCCGTTATGCGACGCACGCCATCGGTACCGTTCCATTAGTGATTTTATTAGACGATTCGCGTGTATCGCTCACAATCAATTTAAGCGACCGCTCCACTTCCAGCATATTATAGACTATGAAGCGCTTTAAGCCTCCTTCCCCATTCGAACTCACACGGTATTCCGATTTACGGCGTAATGTGCGCCTTCGCAAATATAATTTAGTCCAACCGACGCTATCTAGGACAAAGATAACAATATACCACTAATTTCATGGATTTTATCGCATGCCTTTTGAAAGCGATACCGAACAGTACGTGATTTTGCACTATTTTGTACACAAGAATTCAAAATTTGTCACGGTTACGGGTGACCATTTAATTTATTAATATACTTTGTTGCACACTATTCATTTAATTTTAGTGGTTTTACTTTCTTTTAAAAATTTTAGAAAGTAATTTCACTTAAACGTTTGTGTTTGTCGGTCATTCGATTTTTACGGTAAAGTATTCCGCGCTTATTTATGAAATACTTTTCACACGAAAATAAAATGATGCCAGTCAAAAACCAGGTTTACGAGTTTTCAAAGGTACCTCTTTGGCTATTCGTCATTGGTCTAATGATGCCTTGTTACGGTGTGCCCAAAATTACCAGTTAATAATATGTTGTTTTGTTAATATTTGGGCATACTAACCGTGTTAACGATGACTCAGCAAAACCACACCCACGCTATCCTTATTTTAGAAGCTTTTCTACATTCTCATCTTACTTTATACGGTCTCAAGTGTCGTTTTTTGCATCGATTTTTACGAAAAAATATCTGGAACGAAATACGGTTATTCAAGTATGTTAGGTGAAGGTCTACTTATTGATAGTTTGTTTGGCACAATTTTGTGACAGCCGTTTTTTTGTGATTGTTTTCTAAATAGTGTTCTTTAGCACCAATTAGGACGCCTAGCAACCGTTCGAGCCAATTCAGTATTACGATTTGTCGCTGTTATTTTTGTCTTCAGTAAATTATTTTTTACTTTTAGCTTCGTTTGCTCTATACAATACAAAAAAAAATACTCTATACCAAAAATTATAACGATAGTAATAAGATAATGTTATTATAAATGCGAAAGTGTGTCTGTTTGTCAGCTAGCATTTCATGGCCCATATGTTTAATCGATTTTGACGTTTGGAACAGAGATAGCTTGCATCTCGGAGATGGACATAGACTACTTACTTTTCTTCCTGGAAAATCAAAGAGTTCCCACGTGATTTTAAGATACCTTAAGCCAAATGGGTGAAGTCGAGGGCATCTTCTAGTAAAACATACTTACCTTTATTTTATATACCTTTTCCTATTTTATTAGCCAGTTTTATATGCAGTTACGAGATTGCAACTTAAGAGTTATTCAGGTAGGATCTTTATCTTAGTTTTTAACTATCGTTCCCATAAAATCTATTTCAAGTACCTTTTCAAGCCGATATTTTATTAATCTTTACGATGACGATAATACCACTAATACATGTCTCGCATAGACTCCCATTGTGCGTGCACCTGCCGAACGAAATACTACAAGTTGGATTCTTGAGACTGGTTAAGTGCGTCGTATGAGAACACACACTTGACCGCTTTACCACTGTCTGGCTCAGCAGCGTTATTACTAAGCACTTATATTTGCGTTTAGAGTTACTGATAAGTAAATCGTAAAAAATAATTATGAAATGTTGAGCTCAGATTTAGTTCGTTAAAAAACATGCGCTGGATTGAAAATCTCATCCTGATTCGAAATCGGTTAAAACTAAGTTTATATTCTTTAAAGTGTGGATTAATGAATGATTGTTTTTTTTTATTACAATACTAGTTAGCCCTTGACTGCAATCTCACCTGGTGCAAATATGTAGCCGTAAGATGGTAGCGGGCTAATTTGGAAGGGGCAGGCAGTTACATTAAACTAATACCACTTATTGGTTTGTACGGAACGCTAAATCGCTTGGTGGCACGGTTTTTAACAAAACCGTGCCACCAAGAGTAACTAGCCACCAGACAAATGCCTTCTAAGTCACTTTCTTCCTCCTAGTCGTATTCAATGCTGAGAACCGTGACCTCTTTCCATTGGTCACATAATCGTATGCAATAAAACCCATGCTTTGGTTTTTTTTTAGAGAATATAGATAATAGTAGAGGTTTTCTTGGGATATAATAATAAGATGGGTTCCCAAATCAACCCTTCATAAATATAAAAATACATTATCTTAAAACAAGAACTATTATTTTTCCAGTTATGAATTATAATAGAATAGAAAATGAATTGTTTAATAGCAAAAAAAACTATCGTTAACGAGATCCGCAATTTTTTTAAAATCCAATTTAAAGTATAATAAATAATAATCAATTTTCAAATTACTTCTATCGAATTTAAAAAGACGACTTGTCAAGCCTTTTCAGACGCTCCTAATAGAAGTGGACAGAGGTCGTTCAACTCGTCGCAGCGTAATTAAAATCCTTCAAGGAAAGCCTGATGGAATCCGTCCTGACCCCGCGCACGACCGCTCCGTACCGCCCTTTAAGAGATACTATATAAATAGGAGCAACAAGCTTCTTCACTGTAGGTCCACGACACGAACGACGCTGCCTTAACTTTTTTGTTTTTCAACTCTAGTAAAAAGAAAAATAAAGCGGGCCATTACCAATTATATCGAAACTGTAATGGCAGCTCAAAATTTAATTATCATGTTCAGTTTATTTACCTGAATGCGTCGTTTTCATTCTACTATCCATGCTTAATATTATAAATGCGATAGTGTGTCTGTCTGTCTGTCGATGCTAGCTTTTCACGGCTCATCCGTTTGACCGATTCTGACGAAATTTGATACTGAGATAGCTGCCATCCCGGGGATGGACTTCTTTTTGTCGCGAAAAATCAATGAGTTCCCACGGGTTTTATAAATCTGATTCCACATGAACGAATACGATTAGTTCCCTTGAGGTTTAAAAAAAACTGAAATCCACGCAGCTGAAGTCACAGGCATCATTTAGTAACATTCAAACTGTGTTTGTTTATTGGTTTATCTATCAATCACGCCGCAACGGAGCAACAGATCAACGCGATTTTTTCCATGGCTATAGTTAAAGATCTGGAAAGTGATATACCTAGGCTACATTTCATCCCTTAAAATCAGAGTTCCGACTGGATTTCAGAAACTTAAATCCACGCAGACAAAGTGGCGAGCATCATTTCGTGGAAATATAAAATTTCGCAAATTACCATTGTGCCATAACTTCTTATTATAGAGTTCGCTCCACAGCAATTTCTGAGTTCAGTTCCGTAAACAGAAACCTGTTACCTGTTTGTGGAGGCACCTCGCACTCCCGATAGATTTTTCTTGATGAAAAGTTGTTAACGATAAACTTCCGTCGTAAGAAATTCCCCTCCCGTACTCGCTCCACAACATGTTTTCTTATGACGTGATAGGAGCGTATTAATTTGCAATTTTAATCAAACCGGTAATAAGTTAGTAGTCATTGAATTGGGACGCTACATTGCCTTGTACTCGATAGTTCACAGAGTAGCGTGTTACTGGTGCGCGCTCACGAATGCGTCACTGTTTTCACGTGACCATCTTAATTACTATAAAGTCAGCATTGGGGTCAAACAGAGCTATCAAATCTTCGGTATTTTAACTCTGGTGTTAATCATAGGCATTATTATTCATTGCACAATGTGTAACATTTTTTTTAAGTCTGTGTAATTACCAACTAAATGGGCCTTTAGGTTGTCCCAAATAATTTTATTTATTTACTAGATGATCTGCCACGAGTGATTTTTTTAAAATCGTAAAACCAAACTCGCAAAACAGCGTTTAATAATTTTTATAACACAACTAGCTCGGATTCTCTGAACGTATAAATATTTCGTTACCTGTTTCTAGTTACTTTCATCTTTACGCCATGGCGTCTCAAAGTACCCTTGTAGGCTAGAACTAATAACAGCTATAAACGGATTTATTTCCGAAGTGTACCTTGTCTGTGTCTCAATTTACTACGGCCAGGGCGTACTATCTGAAGGCCTGTACTAATGCTGACCCTCGACCCCGATCGTGCATTCCAGGTCGTTTGTACCTATTCTATGACCAATCGTTTACTACTATCAATTTTGTATGCAATTGTGTAAAGTACTTAGATACTGACGGTTAGCATATCTTAATAAAGGGCGTTAACTGTAACGAACAATGGCAAAGTGCATACAATATTCTACCTCAAATCAATCTAAATAATTTAATCTAAGCTTTTTGATGTAAAACTATTTTTGTATAAAACACTAACTAATTAAATTATTAAGTTTTGTATAATTCACATTAATTTATTGTAGACGCCTCCTTCAGGTACAACCTATCCATTGATGTTTGTATTTTCTTCTAACATTAAAAATTAAGAAACTTTATTATCATTTACTGCAGCTACTTCAAGAACCTGGACCAATTTCATCTTAATTATTACGCGTTTAGTGATATAGTTTCAAGTGCTTTTGCATACTTTACTAACATGCTGAATAATTAATGTTCTTATTATTATTATGTGTACCTTCTGAATTAAATATAATATTATGTATACTTAAGTTCCCTGTTTCATCCTGTATATTGCCCTAGGTTACACACTACCGTCATAGTAGAATATATTATTCAAATCGCATTCATTAAACTTGTAGTTGTATTAATAAATCACCTCAAGCACATTAGAACCTGTTTACTTTCCTATATATAATTATGAGCATCTAGATAAATATTTGCAATTTATTTCAACTTTAAAATGATAACATTATAAATACTTTATAAATTTGCTAAGGGTTTATCTGTTTACGGAAGTAAGTTTCGCTTTTATTGCTGCAAAAAAATAAGATTGATTATATTTTCCAAGATTTTTTGTAGAGAAGCCTTAAAGACGTTGTAGATCAATGACCTATGCCTGCAACACTATTTGACTTCTGACCTCAAAAGTTATGAAGTTTTGTAGATACCTACCACAGACAGTCAGGTAACTTGTAACAAAACGTCGAGGCTTCGACGTCACTGGCAGGCGTCAAATGTTTCTACATTTGACGCTAGGTAGCCTAAAAATTACCTATTTTTCTTTGATTTCACGTTGCCCAATATTTGACATATCGTCGATTCAGGATTAAACCGAGAATTCCCTCACTCTAGTTTACTCTGTACCTACTCTTAAACTAAATAAATACCTAGGTTGACACGGACTAAAATTTAGGGGCATACTCCGTTATAGCGGCTGTCTTTATAGCTTCTTAGTTTATTAGTGAAATGAATTATGTATGCAATCAGATCTATTTAGGTGATACATTCCTGATTTGTTATTCTATTTTAATTAGGTAACGTTTCAATAAATTCGAGATAAATTAAACTACGAGTTTATCTCGAATTTGGTTTTATTAAGTCCAAAAATTCTTCTACTTCTACTTCTAGTTGTCGTTGGGACATTGCATGGGGGAAAGCTGCTGACAGAGTACCATCAACGTACACTAGGTGACGCGCGAGTTGCATTGCAATGCATGCCGGGCACTAACTAGTAATATATTTTTCATGTGAAATGTATGGCAGCTAGCTATGGTTAGCTTAGATATTTGTGACGCCGCGCCGCGAACGCGTTGAAGTCTTTTATTTGAATCAATGATAATGATGACTACTATCCATAACATAGAATTTTTTATTACGTTCAATAATACTTTATCAGGTAAAACTATTGTCCAATAATTAAAAATTATAGTATTTTATGCAAATTGTATAAAAAATGTAATAATTTTATTTAATAGGAGTAAAAGATTGAAATGTTTAGCTTTAATACAATTATTTTACTAAATTTTAATAATTAAAAAAAAAACAAAACAAGTGAGTGTCAGAAAACGCATCTGATAGGGTTCCGTAGTCAGGCTTATACAACAACGTCTTTTTGTTATGTTGTTCTATAGTAACATTTTTTGGAGTCGGTGCCAATGAGATGCCAATGTAGAGTCACAAACAATACGTATGAAAGTAGAGGGTTCAGCTAATTAGCACCGGCTTCAAAAAATGTTACTATAGAACTACATTAACTCTTGTTCACATAATATATTCGATAATAAATTAAATCATTTTTTACTTTTTAGTGTTGGTGGTTATTGAAGTCGATTTTCATTTTGTTTATTTTTCGAAAGAATGTTAAAGAATGCTCATGTTGATTTTAAAATATCTACTCAATGAGATCCCCACTCAAAGGGTTATTATACATTTTACTCTCACGTTTCGTGTTTAGGAGCTATCTTAAAGTTTTTCTTTGAATATAGTCTATAAAGGAATAATAAGTTACTATGACTGGACCAAATTTCAACTATACAGCTCCAAACCCTTCTGAGTACTGTGTGTGTGTGTGGCTGTGATACACAGACGGATAGACAGACAGACGGACAATCATATAAACGGATTGGACAAAGCTATAAGGGTTACTTAATATACTACAGAATCTTAAAATGTTGAGTTCTTTGCGTGTTACCTACAGAGCCACGCAACGCATGTATTTGTAAAAAGTTCATGATTAATATGCCTTTAAAACCTGTTATGAAACTTATTGTTTTTTTAATGTTCAAGTTCTTTTGATTCAAGCTCTAAATTTAAATTTTTTGCTTTTATTTAAAGAAAGAGGGCATAAAAATGTTTCTTTCCATCAATTAATCATGTACCCTAAGGTGAAGAAACTTAAAATAAATCGACAAAAAAGTCTTCCTGCTACAGAACGAAGCGATGCACGGCTAAATATAGCACAGGAAAATACTGTATTATCATTATATTACTGCGTTTACCCGTGACTTTATAAGTATACGTAAAAAAATTGTTAAATTTAACTTAGCAATTGTTTTTAAACAGAATCATAGTGCTTTAAAAATCATAATTAAACTTTTTCGATTTTAAAATCAATATGCTATGACTATTGTTTCTGATTAAATTAAAGTAGGTAGGTATTCATGTAGCTACCTATAAGTGATTTTTTTCCCATCGTGTTTAAGAGATTATTCTTAATATGTAATTTTTAAAAATGTTAAAGGTAACAAGTTCATTCCTAATAATACAGCGCTTCAGTAAAATTTGGTTACTAAATAGTCAGACTCCTCAAACGTTTAAAATAAAATTTATCTCTGAACTGCTAATAAAAATGTAATTTTAAATTAACAGTTTCTTATTTAATTGCTATGGAGATGGACTCTGATTTACTATGGTTATCTGAGAATAGGTAGCTTGATGTGCACTGGAGCCTATCAATCTCACACACACACGATCGAAGTGAGTCGAGATGCGCAAAAACCCTCGCAAACCCCTAACGGTAACACTCGTTATGTTTCTTTCTGATCTGTATATTATACCTTTGATATATCGCTAGAAATAAAAAGTTGACAACACTGATTAATGTACTGTATTTCAGTGTTGTCAGTTTTTTATTTCTAAGCTGGCTACTTTATTATTTAATTAACTTAATTGTGGATCCTAATATATTGTGTTGGTATTTGCAACAGCTGAACGAATTATGTGATAGCATTTTCGCCTTCATAAAAAATTGTGCACTGAAGTTGAAAGAGCAACGCTTATTTTGAAAAGTAAAAGAAAAATTGTTTCCTACTTTGCTTTGCACCGCATATTATGTAACTTCATGAAAATTATAGTTCGAAGATAAATTAAGATTGCTACCCGTAATACAGAAAATTTAGTTAAGGTAAACTGATTCGAAACATTGTGCAGCGTCAACGCAGTATCACTTTTGCCTAATACATATATTATGAACATTATGATTAATTCAAATAATAATAATTATGATCAAAGCTCGGTTAACTTACAGAACAGAAAGAAGAAACACGTAGAAAAAAAAGGGGGAAAAAATGTATAAGTTATTTTTTTTTTTTGCATAAATAAAATTAAATATCTAGTAAAATTATAATTACTATTATAATATATTCTGTTATTAAATGATAAAAATATCTTTATAATATAGTTTACAATTTAGACCATTACCTAACTGCATACATTAGGTTCCTTAAACTTATTTTATCACTAGCATAAAGAATACAATATAACTCCATGCCCATAGTAGGAATTTGTGATAAAATTGTATTGTGATTTGTGACCTAGTTGCTAGCATCTCCAAATATAAATTGTTTTCCAATAGTGTTAAAATTTTCCGTTGTGCGTAGAGTCATTGATCTTGTAAAGGATTTTTTTTCTTTTAAGGGTATCTATCCTCATTAATATGTAAAACTATAGAATAAAGCTCTTAATTATCTCGAACCGTAGTAGGAAGTGTGGTAAATACTTACTCAGCTGCCGCAACTATAAAACATATTATATAGACCAGTTGTCGCACAGGACATGCTGGTCAATCCAGGCCGTTTTGTAATGTTATTTATTTAATAACTGTAATTTTAAATTCGTTTCTGCTCAATTTCTATAAACTTCTTATATTTTATGACTTACCTATAAGTTAGTTTAGAAGGCCTAGCGGAGATTTTTGGGAGTCAGCTTCACGTGATAGTTCAAACAAATTTCAACACCCAGTTCATGAACTTTTCACTGTTCGTATATCACAGGCGACACAGTCCTCGTAAAACGCGTGCTGTCGATCGCGAGCCTAGTGTCGCGGCCACTCTCAACGAGACACTGAACTTGCCGCTCTGCGCCCCAACGGTTATAACATAACACGTCTGACGTAACCTTAACCTTGCAAGAAGAAGAGGAATGAGCCGCCGAAGGACGGAGAGAGAGAGCGATAACCTGAGAGAAAGGGAGAGATGGCCGGACGTCGCGGCGATCGGCGCAAGCGACCGAGCGGCGCGCGGCGGACGTCGCTGGCTGTGTGCGATTCCACTGATACAGATCTGCCCTTGCGACTTCTCGTATTATTGCTCTAAATGGCATTCACACTTACCATTTATTTGTTTCATGATAAATCGGCGAGAACTTATGAAGTTGTCATTTTATTGATCCAGCAGCGAGCTTTTGCTTGGGTCTTTATCCGTCTTATTTGTTCCATATGCCATGTAAATAATTCAAGTCTTCCGATAAATCTGCATATTTTTGTGGGAAATAATGGGATATGTGCAGTGTGCACCAACCTGCACCTGCGTGCAGCGTAATGGACATTAGGTACATTCTTTCTTCTGTCTGGCCTTTGTCTAGTAGGTATTATAAAATAGGTATAAATAGGCCGATGAGGTGAGCTAATGCAAATTTGCTTTTATCGAACGATACTTAAACTTTGCCTACCACAATAATACATAAATTGAAATAGAAATGCACCTTACTCCCAACTGGGTCACATGACGGTGAACTTTTCCCTAAAAGCATATATAACTGTAAACAATCGATTTCAAAGATGACTCCCGCTTTCTACAGGTCACCAGACATGGTTTATAAACCGCTATTTTAGTTGAGTGTTCCCTTTTAAACTTCAATAGGTGTACCGTGTATTACTTAAAGGAAGCCAAACGGCAGGCAAAGTCAAAGGACATTTTGAGAAAAGGTAATTATGCGCGGAGACGACACTGAATTGTTGAACATAGCATTTTGTTTTCCTTAATTTCTTTCGTCTGAAAGAAAAAAAGGCGTAGAAGCTAGTGCCGGCTACAAAAAACCTCGGGAGGACAAAAAATCGTGTAACATTTGCGATGTGCATTGTCCTGTAAGTTGAGTTTAGTCAAAGACTGGGCCAAGCTTACTGATGGAGTGGAGCGTAGATGAGTCTTTCTGACAACTATGTAAAAGCTTGCACTTTGACAATAATAGAACATGAAGTTTGTATATATATTATATAACTAGCTGATGCCCGCAGCTTCGCCCGCGTGGATTGGTCAGATCCCCTGCAGCATCAGGATTGAGGAGTTGGACTCCAAATTTTTTATGAAACAATGTCGCGAAGTTCCTCTATCGATTAAAAAGAAATGACGCAAATCGGTTCAGAAATCTCGGAGATTTCGGTGTACATAGGTAGAAAAACACAACTCCCTTTTTGAAAGTCGGTTAAAAAAGTAGCCTATGTTACTCCCTGGTCAATTCTCTACTTGTCTGTGAAAACCCCGTCAAAATCGGTCCAGCCGTTCCGAAGATTAGCCTTTTCAAACAGACAGACAGACAGACAGACAGACAGACAAAAATTTTAAAAACGTGTGATTCAGTGTTGGTATCGTTCAAATAACCATATGAGCTTAATATGAGGTAGTTATTTCGAAATTACAGACAGACACTCCAATTTTATTTATTAGTATAGACTATAGATCATAAGAAATATCACAATAACTTATTTAAGTACACGATTTTTAAAGGAGTAAGTATCCTAATTATTCCTACTATTTAAATGGATAGGACATCCTCATTTTTGGAGCTTTATATAATTTTTAATTAGACAAGATTAGCTTTTGAAGTAGAGTAGACTTGAGTAACCTGTGCCTGTGTTTCAGCGTCAGTGCCGACTCCCCTAGCAGTATTGTTGTACTAAAAATCTGGGCAAAAAATTACAGTACTTTATTGTATTTACAACAAAAAGAATAATAAATAATAGAAACAAAATATACTGTATGAAAACAGTCTAAGTCTATCTCCGGGATGCAAGCTATCTTTGTGTCTAATTGCGTCCAAAGCGGTTGGGCCGTGAAAAGGTAACAGACAGACGGACAGACACACTTTCGCATTTATAATGTTAGTCATGGATTTCCTCCTCATCCGTATCCAAAAGCACAAAAAATGTTAATTGATTTCGTGAGGCTTGATCTAGTTTAGACGAGGTACCATCTACATTCTACACTATTACTAAAACTTTCAATTTTTTCCCATATTCACAACAAATTTTTTCACAGTTTCCTATGCTTATCTTCAAAAAAAGGTTACAGAATTTTCTACGTAAATTATCTACCGTCTCATTTTTAACCCCCGACCCAAAAAGAGGGGTGTTATAAGTTTTTCGTGTGTATCTGTGTATCTGTCTGTGGCATCGTAACTCCTAAACTGATGAACCGATTTTAATTTAGTTTTTTTGTTTGAAAGGTGGCTTGACCGAGAGTGTTCTTAGATATAATCCAAGAAAATCAGTTAAGCCGTTTGAAAGTTATCAGCTCTTTTCTAGTTACTGTAACCTTCACTTGGCGGGGGTGTAATAATTTTTTTAATTTACACGTGTAAACAATATAGAAAAAACAAAAATTCTAAAAGAAAATCATCAAAATCGGAGTTTTTCTGAGGACTTTCGACGAAAAGGCTTCATTGACTCCGCTATCAGTAGAATAATCTGGCCAAAAGTTGATGCATACTGAGAAATAATTTTGATACGGCCCTAGGTATGTTGATTGTACATTACCTTCGTTTGTCCACGTTTTTTTCAACGACACGTTTGGAAGTGTGTCTTAGGCTGTTCAGCATCTCCTTGAGATCTTGTGGTGTTCACGTCATCAGCGAATCGTAGGTATGGATGTACTCGCACGTTATATTAAGAACTCGGCCAATCTTACGTTTTGAAGAGGTCTTTGATTACATATTTAATAAAATCAAACATTATTAACTAACGTAAAAATACCTGATTCATATTCTTAACGTCTCACAACCTTTATTGTCGATTGATTACATCGTTAAACGAAGTTCTCAAGATCATTCACGATTATACATAATTAGTAGCTATTTCCCATCGTACTTTCCGCTTTGCTAATTAGGCTTAAATATAGCTATAGAACATTCTTGGCCATAATCACATTTAAGGTAGTACCTATCTATTATTTACGTTTGCTAGTGCCTGTAACGGACATGCCACTGATGGATTAGTATGACATTGTATGGAGTAATTTATCGCCTTAATCTAAGGTAATTATTTTATGTCACTATGCCGAGCCCGTTCCGTGCACGTTGTTAATTAAATTTACACCCTACGCCTAACTAAGCTGTTTACTTGTCAAATAGCTTCCTTAAAAAACTAACAACCACAAACGAATCCCACTTCCAAGTGATCGCATTACAATAAGGCTAATAAGGTTATTTACCTTTCTGAAATAATAATAGGCACAATCACTTTGGAATTAATCTATCTTGTCAAACATGGGTTTACACCTATTAACACAAACCAAGAATTTTCGCATACCTGTCTAACAACCGTTACTGAATAAGTATTAGCCATTAAAGACATGAATATTCATCTGATTGCGATAAAATTTTGTACATTTATTGTTAGGATTTGCGTTCTAACATAACAAGTATTATCCACGTACAGCTGGCCTGCGAGTCGTTCATACAAAGGTGGCATTTAAAAATGTATATTTTTTTGTCCCTCATGCGTTCCTAAAACATCCACCCGATTGCGATGAAACTTAGTACTGTTGTTATTGGTACTTGCGAGAACGTTTCTGACATGTAGGTACCATCATCAAAAAAGTATCGCAAGTCATGCCAGACTCATGCTACTAAACAATAAATGTAATATAATATTATATAACGAATTACGAACAAGACTATCCAATTCCTTAATGTAAATCAATTTCGATCAATTTGTAGCAAAATCTGTTAATTACCAAAACCGTTATGTAGTAAAAGTATAATGTGTGAACACGATTAACAAAACCCGTTGAATATTTATATCTTCATGAAATGAGATTTTTGCTCTATTTTTTATCTTAATAGTATATCTTCAAAACTTTAATACAGTTAAACATAAGATGCTTTTAACTTTAATGGTTTAAATAGTCAGAATCCTAAATATTTCGCCAAATCAGTATCTCTGTTCCAAAAATGGGCATTAATGGGCATGGGAATTGACTCGTTACTTTCTTTCTCGCGACTTTTAGGCGGTGATGCTATCAGCCGTCTATTAGCAAACACATTAAATCACATGAATATTTTTGCATTAAATTTTGGCACAGTTCTCGACAGTTAGGGAAGTTCTAACAAAACGTCGAGACTTCGAAGTCACTGGCAGGCGTCAAATGTTAAGTGTTAATGCATTTGACGCAAGTAGGCCTAAAGTAGCCGTATTTTTCTTTGATTTTACGTTACCATAAGCTAATATTAAACATATCGTCGATTCAGGATCAAACCGAGGGTTCCCTCACTTTAGTTCACTCTGATTGTGAGCAACATGCATAAAATCATGCTAAACTTCATTCCCTCACAAGCAAACAAATAATTAAACAAGAGAAGCAATATTTTTTAAGTGGAAACTTTTTTAGGCGCTTTGGGCAATTTTGGGATAGGTAAAAACTTCAATGTTATATTAATAGTGTTTAGAAAATCGATAGATGTAAAAAGTTTTAACATTTGATACTATAATAAATTTGAAAATAAAAAAAAAAAACTGTTATTTCAAAGTTTTAAGTTTTCACAAAACTAGCATTAGGTATACCTCGTTTCAATCTGATGAATACTCGTGGTTAATTCATCCAAGGTGGCATAGGAACGCAAAAGAGACCAACAAAAAATATACATATTATGGATACATTCATATAATATACATATAACTACGGATACCATTAGCGTAAAAAATAATATAATGTAAGGCCTAACACTCTTGTTACTATAAATTAAATATTCATTACCATAGATCAACGCCTTGTCTCATTTACATTCGTTAAATTAATTATAGGACTTCGTTATTTTTTGCTTATGTATATATATATTATCCATTCATTATTATTTATCTGTCCACGAAATTTTATTTAGTTAGTCAGTTACTTGAATACACGAACTTGGATAATGCGTGAATACATGAAAATATGATGTTTTTTTTTACAAATACTCAAAATAACTCTTGAAACATTACTGCAAGTGTACCTAACATTTAAAGTAGAGCGAATACTATGTGTAGTGAAGGCTGTATTAATAACAGGCTGATAATATTATGGGTTAGACGTTCATTATTTATTTCAATACAAAATAATCTGTTAGACTTCTACCGCATATACTTGTATCAAACCCTTCCGATTGTATTACTTTAAGCTATTGTTTTAGATATTGAAACTGCACTACAGAATTTAGAAGCGGTAACTTTCTGGGAGATAATATTATAATAATTCTGGACGATGTCCGCGACTTCGTCCGCGATATAATATGTTTTTCAAAAATCCCGCAGGAATTCTTTGATTATCCGCGATAAAAAGATATCCGTCCGTCCTATATCCGTCTTCAGAATGTAAGCTACCTCTGTACAAAATAGAAGATGTCCACGATTTCGTTCAAGTGGATTTAGTTTTTTAATACCGTGGGAAAACTTTAATTTTCCGGGACAAAATTAGATAGGTAATAATATGTCCGTCCCCAGGATGTAAGCTAACCTTGTACCTTATTTTCTCAAAATCGGTTAAACAGCTGTTTAAAGTTGAGATTTAACTGGAATATTAAAATTAATTTTGTATCAAATCAAATCAAAATCATGTATTCAAAATAGGTACTCTAGATATTGTACACCTTTTGTTTGTCCGTTATTAAGATGTGAAAGATGATATTATAGTGGTGATTAATTACAAAAACTTAAAACTAAAGCTACGAAGGTTCCAAACGCGCCCAAGTCTGAGAAGTGTTTTTTTAACTACAATTACTTATGCCACATTTCTTCTTCGTGCCTTTACCTACTTACGAGTACATACGTTTACGAAAAAAAATTTTTTTTTTTAATTTTACAGCGAGCCAAGTGTAATATACTTTTACTAAACTTTAATAAAGTCCTGGATGCTCTTACGAGTATGACAACTCAAATAGAATGGGAAGCCTGTTTGGGGATAAAGCCTCTCATGACCCCTAATTAAAATATCGAATACTAACTGATTCGGTCGGTTTCGCTTGGGTGAAATTTGATATACCCACATATAAGTACATGCCTTTTTTTAATTATTTATCACGCCGCGAAAAAACCACTAAGGTTTACATGATGTTTGTCATTCAGTCTACTTATCAATAGGGTATGGTAATGTTACGAGATTAAGTTATATTTAATCCATACAAGTGTAAATTAAAATATTTAACACACCCGACAAGTGAAGGTTACAGTAACTAGAAAAGAGCTGATAACTTTCAAACGGCTGAACAAATTTTCTTGGATAGCTAAGAACACTCTCGATCAAGCCACCTTTCAAACAAAAAAAAAACTAAATTAAAATCGGTTAATTAGTTTAGGAGCTACGATGTCACAGACAGATACACAGGTACACAGATACACACGTCAAACTTATAACACCCCTCTTTTTCGGGGATTAAAAATAGGGATCGTTACAATTTGTTAATAAAATAGATGACATAAAATATCAGTCTATATTTTATGTCATCTATTTTATTAACAATTATTTTTTACTTTGAAATAAAGTAGCTTTCTAATGGTGAAAGAATTATTTAAATCGATTCAGTAATTTCTGAGTTTACTGATAACAAATAAAGAAACAAATCTTTACTGCTTCCAATCTTGGTACTATGCATGACTTATAATTTTATTTGCGGAACATAATATCATGGATTAAAGATGCTTGAAATAAACTTTACTCTAATTCTCACGTAGCTAAATGCAAATTATTATATTTATATTGCACACCCACACGCACCTCAGGCTCCGCATCACATAAAACATGCAGTTTTCCTTCGTAACTAACTACTGTTACTATTTCCTTTATGATGTGTACATTCACACGCTTTGAGCTTCATTTAAATCAACGCATAGTCATAAATTTTTTACACATTGAACCAGGAAATAATACTGGAATAGAATAAAATAAAAACAGGCGAGGACTCGATGCCTTGTCAGTGTGTGAGCATTAATTTATTCTTGACTTCAAATATACATCTACAATTTTACATATGTGAAAGAATCAAGTTTTTAAATTAATAGTGTGATTATAGTGGTTATCGTCGGCGATTTTTTACCATCTGGCATCTCAAATCTCTATGTTGCATGAAATCTTGAACTCATCAATCTCTCTCGACCCCACTTCATAATGACTTGTTTGTTGTTTCTTAACCATTAATTGATATAAAGCTACCAATTAGACTTATTAATTGTCTCAAAGTACTCATTAAATTGTTATTATTTCCTTTACACTTTTTTCAAGTGCTTCTTCTGCGAAACACCTTTTTATGAAATCAGTTTAAACCATTACTGGATGGTATAGAAATAACAACTCTTTGGACGCTAATTACAACTTATCATTTAACTAATAAAACGGTAACTTGAAGCTTGTTTAAAATTAGCATTAAAAATAAATTCATCAGTTACCTTATTTCTTGCGTGTTTTAAAATTTTTACTCCATCAACCACTATTAAGTATGCTATTATAGGATGAAAACTGTAATGGGCCTTCATTTAACATGCATATTTTGACAGCGCATACTTACGGGTAATTGTAATAGAATGATTAAGTCGTGTTTTATTTCAAGAAAAAGAAAAACTGCAAATTGATTTTTTATTACTATTTCTTTCAAGTAGCGCTTTGAGGTTTGACATTGAGTCCTTGTTAACGCTATTACGATTAGGGCACTTGGGCACTAGATTGTGTCCGATTCCATTCCGCTCCGAATCCGTCAAAAGGCGGTACCTACTTACTGAATATCTGTTTTTTCCCAGATTTGGATTAGAAACTGTGTTCACCGTTTCTCTATCTCCAACTCTACGTCTAGATATCTTCATCTCTACAAAGCGCAAATATCTCTAGAAAAGTTAAACAATAAAAAACTGCGGTAAAATTAGCAATTTATAGATAACCAGACTAGATAAGGCCCGCGACTTCGTTCGTGTGGATTTTTTTTAAACCCCGTAGGAACGAACTCTCAGATGTTCCGGGATAAAAGTAATCTACATAACTCTCCATGTCTGTCTGTTACTCCCTCGCTGCGTGATTAAAGGACAAGCCAACAAACACTTTCCTACGAATTTATAATAATTTGTGTATTAATTTTCATTATGAATCAGGTATATCGTAGATACTAACATTCAGCGATCACTATCTCTCAGTCTACGCAAAGAGTGCTTACGCGTTTATTACACCTAATTGCATTGTAATTATCGGCTATTGAAGGCGGCATGCAGTAGCAGTGCGTGCGATAGAAGCTAGGGCCTTTATTGTGTCACGTACTTATACCAGACATGAGATAGTAACTTTAAATAAGGGATAGAAAATCTATAGGTAAATAATTTTATAAGCTACGAGTCACGCGCTCTCAGTAGAAAATGAATTAAAATAGTGGTGTCAAAACGTATATTAGCGAACGCGCAATTTCCTATAAACAAACTATACTTGTAATATTTAATTTATTATGTTAGACAATGTAGCAAACTATATGACCATAATTTTATTAGTTTGTCACTTTTACCGCCTCTCATGAAAGAAAATTCTCGTAGTTCGTCCTGTTCATCTGGAAGCGAACAAAATCATTACTGTTAACAATTAAATTCTCAATTTATGTCTAACTTTATATTTTACGACGTAAACTCTATTCGCTGTTTATTGCTTTAATCGTCATATGCATGTAATATAGAAGGTCGTATTTAGAAACTGCGTATGCTGAAGACAATTTCAAGATAGTGGTTTATACAACGTATAGTAACTAATAAGTTCTATCAAAATTCTTGTGGAAAGTAAAGCAATATATGTGATAATACTGAAACGAGAAACAGTGTTCGAAAATCGACTAAAGGCGCGCAAATCATTTTTATATCTTATTAGCTTGCCATGACCATACCCATTCGCAACTCTACCACAAAAATAACAATAGGTATATGGTTAAAAGTAAAAAACTTTTTTTTAATAAGATCTTATGAAAAAAAGTGAAAGTTAGTTATGAAAATAATATAAGTCAAAACGTGACTATCCTATCATATGCTAATGTGGCATTCCAGTGCTCACCTTCCATCTTCATCATCAGGGTCTTGTCGATGTATTTTTTTTAAATACTCACGAAAACATAACAAATGAGGAGTCCAAATTCGACTGTCCTGTTCTATTTCATCAAAAGTTCCAATGTACACTTCCCACCTTGAATATCAGAGACGATCAGTGGAACCATAATCATCTATTGTCATCCAAACCACACGTTTTTGCCAAATAACTCAAACTCAATCAAAGAATTAGAAGTAGCTTGGAATTAAGAAAAGTCTGGCTTTCATCTGTCATGTGTCAACTATCATGTCAAAACTCAAAAGACGATTTCGTCCTTATTTAAGGGTAAACCGTACTTTTGACATGACAGCTGTGTCATTGAGCAAAAATGGGGAATGTGTTCTCAAATATTATGCACTAGAGGATGCCCGCGACTTCGTCCGCGCGGATTTAGGTTTTTAAAGATCCCGTGGGAACTGTTTGATTTTCCGGGATAAAAAGTTGCCTATGTCAATTACAGGGACGCAAGCTACCTCGGTACCAAACATACAAATCGGTTAAGCGGATGTGTTTTTGGGAATCCTGTGGGAACTCTTTGATTTTACGGGATAAAAAATAGCCTATATCCGTCCCCGGGATATAAGCTAACCCTATACCAAATTTTGTCAGAATCGGTTAAAGAGTTAGGCCGTCAAAAGGTAGCAGACAGACAGATAGACACACTTTCGCATTTATAATATTAGTATGGATTATAACAATTTTCACGGAATGTCTAACAAAGAAACGTAATCTACTAGTAATCTAAATAAAACCTAATCTACTAGTTATTATAGAGTTAGGTAGGTACCCTACATTATTATGCGTCCTCTGTCCCCGGTGGTTATCCATTTTTACGTCCACTCCGTAAACATCGGGTCAATCGTAAAATCCTATGGAATACTCAATGCTCTTATAACAAAATAGAAAGTTTATATTTACTAAACCTTAGGAGGGTGTGCGCACTTTGCTTTTACGTATAGAGAAATTGCATCCTTCGTTTTTTACAAAGCGTAGTAAAAAGTGGCATATAACTACGCAATCAGCTTTCCCATTATCTACGGTCTCAGGTGTTTGACCAAAATAGTCGTTATAGACATGTCTATTTTAATACATCTTAAATAGTAACCGCGCTAGTCATTAGGTAAATTGCTTGTTACTGGCTGTCATGTAAATGCACTGCTGCCGACTCGGCTGCCAGCTTGGATCAAAGAGAGTATACTCGCTTACTTGACTGACCATGCTTGTGAAACTACATATTATTATGGTTAACCAAGTGGTTAACACAAGTTCGTCATATTATTATAACAATACAAACTGACGTAAGGTAAGCATGGAAGCTCATATTGCTATTGTGTCATCATTTATTAGTAACAACTTGGTAAAAAAAATTGGGTTTAAACTTCTCGGTGAATTCATGGCAGGTTTCATTATCATTTAGAACATTTCCAAGGAAGGTTTATATAATATTATATATCATTTTCGAAGGTCTTTCATTGTAAAGAAACTTTACTACGCTCTCATAATTTAAGTACGCCATCATCGTGTAATGAATCTCACTCATCTTTATTTATAATGACTATCGTACTATTATGTCATAAAAAGTTACCTCAAAGATTTTTTATAGATTGAAACTGCCTCTCATCGTACTATCGTTAAGGATAAATTGACTTGATCGCTCTTGTTTTATATTTGTAAATTTTACTGGCAGTAAAGCGATAGTTTGTACATAATATTTAAACTTAGTTAACAACGTCTTAACCTAAAATATTATTAATTTTTAAAAAAATTTGAAGTTGTTTTTTTGTCGACATTGGTAACAGATTTTTTTGGCTACTTCCGATTGCCCGAGTTGATTTTACAACCATGTGTGGTTTGGATAACAACAGATTATTATGGTCTCTGATGATAAAGGTGTGAGGTGGAACTCACGTGGAAAGGTGTGAGGTGGTGGTATTGGAACTCTGATGGTATACGACATGACTGTAGAATTTAGATTTGCTTTGATCACTCGCTTCGCTCGTTTGGATTTTTTTTTGTGTTCCCCAGTAGGAAGGTACTTTTCAAAAACATGATGATAAGAGCCTGGAAAACTAAAAAGGAATAAATAAAATATCTTGGCAACTTCCATCCTACTGTTAGGTTTTCGGGATAAAAAGTTGCCTATTTCACTTTCCAGGCCTTTAACTATATCCATGCAAACAAGCAAGTTGATCCATTGATCCATTGCGGCGTATTATTGTGTACTCGTACCTAAAATCTCCCAATAGGAAACAGACTATATGTATCAAAATTATTATTATTAACTACTAGTAAATATAGTAGGTGTAAATGGAAAGTAAAATAATAACTTTCATTTTTCATACTAACATAATATATGGCATTGTAGAGTTAGTTTTCTTTTATGGTAAATATAATATTCACTAAAGAACGCGCAACGCCAAAAAAAAGAAAAGTAGGGTAACATTGCCGACACTATTTAACAACTACTTTGTCGCCCAGACATTCCTTTATATTTAAAAATGATGCCTTGTTTATATGCAAATATATTTTGTGCACACAATACTCGTTTCTGAGCCAATTTTCATGGTCTTTCTTTTGACAGCCTCATTAAATTCAGTCTGACAAGTTCGTCTCAAGTGTCTTCGTTGCTGTAGTCCACGTTATTATAAAATTACATTTTATAGCCGAAACAATTTAACATGTAGCTGGAAAATCCAACTTGTAATTGAAAAAGTCAACCCAAAAATCGGACTGCAAACTATGTACTTTTCTTTACATTTATGGCTAGCCAAATTGCCATTGCCCCTACTAATATTTTAAATGCGAAAGTGTCTGTCTGTTGATTTGTCTGCTACCTTTTTACGGCCTATTCTTTAACCTGATTTTGACGTTTGTTACATAAATCATCTCGGGGAAAGATACAGATTGGCTATTTTTTCCACGGAAAAACAAAGAGTTGCTACGGAATTCCTAAAAAAACCTTAATCTACGTGGATGAAGGCGCGCACGTCATCTGTTTATTACAGAGTTGTCTGGAATCCTGGAGCCGAGCATAGGATACCATTTATCCCGGAAATCAAAAAGTTCCCAGGGGATATTCAAAAAACTAAAATCCACTTGGACGAAGTCGCGGGCATCATCTTATAATTACATATTATATTATGTTAAAAATTATTATTATAATTATTTATCACTTAGGTATAAGGTTAAACAAATTTAGGTATTACAGAAATCTTTCTTAAAGTGTAAATTGTAAAAGAAACCTAACAAAATCCTGTTGAAAGTTAGCTTAGTCATCGTGGACAAGGGGGTACATATCAATTTTACTTTTTCCTCATCTGTCATGACGACATTCTCATCACGATCGGGGCCGCGCGTGTTAACTGGCTAAACGCATGAACAAGACTTTTCTCGCGGTCAGTTCTCTGATAAAATATATAACAACTAGTGATTCGCTCGGTGCGCGAGCTGCTAAAGCAGCTCGCGTGACGTGGTTATGTTAACTTTATTATATTTAACCAAATTTATTTATTAAGATACACAATTCACCGCAAAACCCACAAAACGACACCCATATCAATTTTTTCTTAAAAACTGCATGTCCGCCATCTTGGATTTCAAAATAAATGTCGTTATCAAAATCAGCACCGTGGAAAACTCTGAAAACGACATCCATATCATTTTTTGTAAAAAACGGGGTAGTTGAGGTTAATAAAGTAGGGTGCGTGGGTGCGCGGACCACTAAAGTGGTCCGCGAGCATGCAGAGTTTGTTCCACCGAGTAGACCTTCGGACCCTGATCATCTTTTGCCAAGAAACCACTCTTCCATCTTTTATAGCCTCCGAGATATACACTGACGAAATTTGTACGGCGGCCATCTTGTTTTTCCAAAATTTTCAACTTTTTCTATTAATCATTTACTACTTTCTTCAAAGATTGCGAGTTTCAACGAAATCGGTTGGAAAACAAAAGAGTTGCAAAAATCACGTCGGTCGCCATCTTGTTTTTCTGAAATTTCATAATTTTCCCCTACTCATATCGTGCATCCGAACATATCTCCCGTACATCAATGTATCGTTTTCCGTCTCTTTCTAGGAGAATGAGACATTCATAATCGCCATACAAAATGTATGGAAAAATAAATTCCGCCATTTTGAATTTTTTTTCTATTCATCGAGTAGCCCTTTAGATCCTGATTCTCTTTTGCCAAGAAACCACACTTCCATGTTTTATGCCCTCCGAGCTGGACACCGGCGAAATTTGTATGGCGGCCATCTTTTCTTCGCCATTTTGAATTTTTTTTCAGCTTTTTGGCAATTGGATGACGTCATGAATGACATTTGCTCGAGCACCCCCCACCTATCTTCAATACCTTAAGCGGGCCCTTCACCCGTTTCCGATATCCTCAATCATCAGCTCTCTCCATAATTTTGGCTTACTAAGTTTTTGTTCTCTATACGACACCATCAGTGAAAAAAAAATTTTTCATACAAAATTTTACAGGAGTTTCTTAGTTGAAATTCTCGAAAATCTCCCCAAAAGTGGCAACACCGGTTGCATATCTCCATACTGCCAGCCGAGATAAACAATCGATTCATACATATTGACTTTCCAAAATGTTGCCAACTGCCTCAAAAACGTGATCAAAAATTCGAAAAATTAAAAAAAATACAAAATGGCCGCCAACTCGTTTCACAGAAAGATTTTACACGGTTTCATAATTTTCCTATTAACTACAGGATATACCGCTCCCGATCACATTTCAATCTTTCCTCTCGCTCGCACCCACGCGAAAGGGGATACCGTGAAAAAGACCGTGTCGAAAATCACTTTTACTTTGATAAATTCCAGTGTTGCCAGTCTCCGGTGACAAAAATACCCAAATGTCATTTGTACGAGCAAAACACGTAATCGCTCATACTCGGATTTTGCTAAAAGTGCGTATTTCGATTTTTTACAATTTCCCGAAAATCTCGAAATTTCCCGAAAAATGGGGTAATTTTTTCCCACCGATCTATACCTCGAGTCTATACGTACAACCGCTTCATAGAAGCCGAATCGCTCCGATGTTGCCAACTTTGAGATATTTAACTTTTAAAATTGCGTTTTTTCGTACCTCGAACAAAACGGCCGCCATGACAGCCGCCATCTTGAAATTTTTAAAACCACTCCCGTTTTGTCAAAATACAGGATAATCGTGGGCGAAACACGAAAAAATAGTTATCCTCGACTACCCCGTCTTGGATCTGTGGCGCCGCGGTTCGGGGTCGAAAAATCAAAATTTTGAAAACGCTACGGCTCGGCCGCCATCTTGTTTTTCCAATTTTTTCTACTTTTTTTATCAATCATTTACTACTTTCTTCAAAGATTGCAAAATTCAACGAAATCGGTTGGAAAACAACGGAGCTGCAAAAATCACATCGACCGCCATCTTGTTTTTCCGAAAAGTCATAATTTTTCCCCAGAGGGTTCCCGAATCCAAACACATCTTCTCTACATCACTATATCATTTTCCTTCTCTTTCTAGGAGAACAATTATGTCAATGAGTCAGTCAGTCAGTGGTAATCGAGCTATATATAGTATAACTAGTATTTCGCTCGGTGCGCGAGCTGCTAAAGCAGCTCGCGTGACGTGGTTAGGTTAACTTTATTACATTAAACCAAATTTATTTATTAAGACACACAATTCACCCCGAAAACCCCATGATACGACACCCATACCATTTTTTTCTTAAAAAGTGCATGTCCACTATCTTGGATTTCAAAATAAATGTCGTTATCAAAATCAGCACCCTAGAGAACCCTGAAAACGACATCCAAATAGTTTTTTGTAAAAATGGGGTAGTTGAGGTTAATAAAGTAGGGTGCGTGGGTGCGCGGACCACTAAAGTGGTCCGCGAGCATGCAGAGTTTGTTTCACCGAGTAGACCTGATCATCTTTTGCCAAGAAACCACTCTTCCATCTTTTATACTTTCCGAGATAGACACCGACGAAGTTTGTATGGCGGCCATCTTGTTTTTCCAAATTTTTCCACTTTTTCTATTAATCGTTTACTACATTCTTCAAAGATTGCGAGTTTCAACGAAATCGGTTGGAAAACAAAAGACTTGCAAAAATCATATAGGCCGCCATCTTGTTTTTCTGAAATGTCATAATTTTCCCCTACTCGCCTTCCCCACCCGAACACATCTCCCCTACATTATTGTATCGTTTTCCGTCTCTTTCTAGGAGAATGAGACATTCAATATTCGCCATACATTTTCTATGGGAATAAAAATTCCGCCATTTTGAATTTTTTTTCTACTCAACGAATAGACCTTCGGATTCTCTTCATCTTGTGCCATGAAACCACACTTCCATCTTTTATACCCTCCGAGCTGGACCCCGGCGAAATTTGTATGGCGGCCATCTTTTCTTCGCCATTTTGAATTTTTTTTCAGCTTTTTGGCAATTGGATGACGTCATGAATGACATTTGCTCGAGCACCCCCCACCTATCTTCAATACCTTAAGCGGGCCCTCCACCCGTCTCCGAAACCCTCAATCATCAGCTCTCTCCATAATTTTGGCTTACTAAGTTTTTGTTCTCTATACGACACCATCAGTGAAAAAAAAATTTTTCATACAAAATTTTACAGGAGTTTCTTAGTTGAAATTCTCGAAAATCTCCCCAAAAGTGGCAACACCGGTTGCATATCTCCATACTGCCAGCCGAGATACACAATCGATTCATACATATTGACTTTCCAAAATGTTGCCAACTGCCTCAAAAACGTGATCAAAATTTCGAAAAATTCAAAAAATTACAAAATGGCCGCCAACTTGTTTTGCAGAAATAAATTACATCGTTGTACAACTTTCCCATTAACTACAGGATATACCGCTCCCGATGACGTTTCAATCTCTCATCTCGCTTTAACCCACGCGAAATGATCGTCCCTGAAAAAAGACAATGTCGAAAATCACTTTTGCTTCGATAAATTCCAGTGTTGCCAGTCCTCGGCGACGAAAATACCTAAATGTCATTTGCACGAGCAAAACACGTAATCGCTCATACTCGAATTTTGCTAACAGTGCGTATTTCTATTTTTTACAATTTCCCGAAAATCTTGAAATTTCCCCAAAAAATGGGGTAATTTTTTTCCTTCAATCTATACCTCGAGTCTATACGTACAATCGCTTCATAGAAGCCGAATCGCTCCGATGTTGCCAACTTTGAGATATTTAACTTTTAAAATTGCGTTTTTTCGTACCTCTAACATAATGGCCGCCACGACAGCCGCCATCTTGAATTTTTAAAAACCACTCCCATTTCGTCAAAATTCAGGATAATCGTAGACGAAACCAGAAAAAAATTATTAGTTTCAATTTCCCGTTTCGGATCTGTGGCGCCGCGGTTCGGGGTCGAAAAATCAAAATTTTGAAAACGCTACGGCTCGGCCGCCATCTTGTTTTTCCAATTTTTTCCACATTTTCTGTTAATCGTTTACTACTTTCTTTAAAGTTTGCAAAATTCAACAAAATCGGTTGGAAAACAACGGAGCTGCAAAAATCACGTCGGCCGCCATCTTGTTTTTCTGAAATGTCATAATTTTTCCCCAGAGGGTTCCCGAAACCGAACACAACTCCCCTACATCACTATATCATTTTCCTTCTCTTTCTAGGAGAACAATTATGTCAATGAGTCAGTGGTAATTGAGCTATATATAGTATAACTAGTGTTTTGCTCGGTGCGCGAGCTGCTAAAGCAGCTCGCGTGACGTGGTTAGGTTTTACTATATTGTATTAAACCGAATTTATTTATTAATTTACACAATTCACCACAAAAACCCACAAAACGACACCCATATCAATTTTTTTCTTAAAAAGTGCATGTCCGCCATCTTGGATTTCAAAATAAATATCGTTATCAAAATCAGCGCCCTGGAAAACTCCGAAAACGACATCCATATCATTTTTTTGTAAATTAGGATAATAATTTAGTAGGGTGCGTGGGTGCGCAGACCACTAAAGTGGTCCGCGAGCATGCAGAGTTTGTTTCACCGAGTAGACCTTCGGACCCTGATCATCTTTTGCCAAGAAACCACTCTTCCATCTTTTATAGCCTCCGAGATAGACATCAACGAAATTTATACGGCGGCCATCTTGTTTTTCCAAAATTTTCCACTTTTTCTATTAATCGTTTACTACATTCTTCAAAGATTGCGAGTTTCAACGAAATCGGTTGGAAAACAAAAGAGTTACAAAAATCATATAGGCCGCCATCTTGTTTTTTTGAAATGTCATAATTTTTCCCGATTTCCATCCCACACCCGAACATATCTCCCATACATCAATGTATCGTTTTCCGTCTCTTTCTAGGAGAATGAGACATTGAATATTCGCCATACATTTTCTATGGGAAAATAAATTCCGCCATTTTGAATTTTATTTCTATTCATCGAGTAGACCTTCGGACCCTGATCATCTCTTGCCAAGAAACCACACTTCCATCTTTTATACCCTCCGAGCTGGACACCGGCGAAATTTGTATGGCGGCCATCTTTTCTTCACCATTTTGAATTTTTTTTCAGCTTTTTGGCAATTGGATGACGTCACGAATGACATTTGCTCGAGCACCCCCCACCTATCTTCAATACCTTAAGCGGGCCCTCCACCCGTCTCCGAAACCCTCAATCATCAGCTCTCTCCATAATTTTGGCTTACTAAGTTTTTGTTCTCTATACGACACCATCAGTGAAAAAAAAATTTTTCATACAAAATTTTACAGGAGTTTCTTAGTTGAAATTCTCGAAAATCTCCCCAAAAGTGGCAACACCGGTTGCATATCTCCATACTGCCAGCCGAGATACACAATCGATTCATACATATTGACTTTCCAAAATGTTGCCAACTGCCTCAAAAACGTGATCAAAATTTCGAAAAATTCAAAAAATTACAAAATGGCCACCAACTCGTTTTGCAGAAATAAATTACATCGTTGTACAACTTTCCCATTAACTACAGGATATACCGCTCCCGATGACGTTTCAATCTTTCATCTCGCTCGCACCCACGCGAAATGATCGTCCCTGAAAAAAGACAATGTCGAAAATCACTTTTGCTTCGATAAATTCCAGTGTTGCCAGTCCTCGGCGACGAAAATACCTAAATGTCATTTGCACGAGCAAAACACGTAATCGCTCATACTCGAATTTTGCTAAAAGTGCGTATTTCGATTTTTTATAATTTCCCGAAAATCTTGAAATTTCCCCAAAAAATGGGGTAATTTTTTTCCTTCAATCTATACCTCGAAACTATACGTACAATCGCTTCATAGAAGCCGAATCGCTCCGATGTTGCCAACTTTGAGATATTTAACTTTTAAAATTGCGTTTTTTCGTACCTCTAACATAATGGCCGCCACAACAGCCGCCATCTTGAATTTTTAAAAACCACTCCCATTCCGTCAAAATTCAGGATAATCGTAGACAAAACCAGAAAAAAATTATTAGTTTCAATTTCCCGTTTTGGATCTGTGGCGCCGCGGTTCGGGGTCGAAAAATCGAAATTTTCAAAACGCTACGGCTCGGCCGCCATCTTGTTTTTCCAATTTTTTCCACATTTCCCATTAATCGTTTACTATTTTCTTCAAAGATTGCAAAATTCAACGAAATCGGTTGGAAAACAACGGAGCTGCAAAAATCACCTCAGCCGCCATCTTGTTTTTCCGAAATGTCATAATTTTTCCCCAGAGGGTTCCCGAAACCGAACACAACTTCCCAACATCATTATATCATTTTCCGTCTCCTTCTAGGAGAACAATTATGTCAATGAGTCAGTGAGTCAGTCAGTGGTAATCGAGCTATATATAGTATAATAACTAGTTTTTGCTCGGTGCGCGAGCTGCTAAAGCAGCTCACGTGACGTGGTAAGGTTAACTTTATTATATAAAACCAAATTGATTTATTAAGATACATAATTCACCCCGAAAAGCCCCATAAAATGACAGGCATTTCTTATTATTGTAGAAAATGTAAGTCCGCCATCTTGGATTTGAAAATAAATGTCATTATCAAAATCAGCACCCTGGAAAACCCTGAAAACGATATCCATATTATTTTTTTGTAAATTAGGATAATAATTTAGTAGGGTGCGTGGGTGCGCGGACCACTAAAGTGGTCCGCGAGCATGCAGAGTTTGTTTCACCGAGTAGACCTTCGGACCCTGATCATCTTTTGCCAAGAAACCACTCTTCCATCTTTTATAGCCTCCGAGATAGACACCGACGAAATTTGTACGGCGGCCATCTTGTTTTTCCAAAATTTTCCACTTTTTCTATTAATCGTTTACTACATTCTTCAAAGATTGCGAGTTTCAACGAAATCGGTTGGAAAACAAAAGAGTTGCAAAAATCACGTCGGCCGCCATCTTGTTTTTCTGAAATGTCATAATTTTTCCCTACTCATATCGTGCACCCGAACATATCTCCCGAACATCATCGTATCGTTTATTGTTTCTTTCTAGGAGAATAAAACATAAAATATTCGCCATACAAAATGTATGGAAAAATAAATTCCGCCATTTTGAATTTTTTTTCTATTCATCGAGTAGACCTTTGGATTCTGATCCTCTTTTGTCAAGAAACCACACTTCCATCTTTTATACCCTCCGAGCTGGACGCCGGCAAAATTTGTATGGCGGCCATCTTTTTTTCGCCATTTTGAATTTTTTTTCAGCTTTTTGGCAATTGGATGACGTCATGAATGACATTTGGTCGAGCACCCCCCACCTATCTTCAATACCTTGAGCGGACCCTTCACCCGTCTCCGACATCCTCGATCATCAGCTATTTCCAAATTTTTCCTCGATTTTTTTTTTGTTTTATATACGAAACCATCAGTGGAAAAAAAAAAATTCATACAAAATTTTACAGGAGGAGTTTTTGGGGAGAATCTCGAAAATCTCCCCAAATGTGGAAACACTGTTTACATATTTTGATACTGCTGGTTGAGTCACACAATCAATTGATATATGTCGACTTTCCAAAATGTTGCCAACTGCCTCAAAAACGTGGTCAAAATTTCGAAAAATAAAAAAAAATACAAAATGGCCGCCAACTCGTTTCACAGAAAGATTTTACACGGTTTCATAATTTTCCTATTAACTACAGGATATACCGCTCCCGATGACGTTTCAATCTTTCCTCTCGCTCGCACCCACGCGAAAGGGGATACCGTGAAAAAGACCATGCCAAAAATCACTTTTTCTTTGATAAATTCCAGTGTTGCCAGTCTTCGGTGACAAAAATACCCAAATGTCATTTGTACGAGCAAAACACATAATCGCTCATACTCGGATTTTGCTAAAAGTGCGTATTTCGATTTTTTACAATTTCCCGAAAATCTTGAAATTTCCCCAAAAAATGGGGTAATTTTCTCCCACCGATCTATACCTCGAGTCTATACGTACAACCGCTTCATAGAAGCCGAATCGCTCCGATGCTGCCAACTTTGAGATATTTAACTTTTAAAATTGCGTTTTTTCGTACCTCGAACAAAACAGCCGCCATGACAGCCGCCATTTTGAATTTTTTAAAACCACTCCCGTTCTGTCAAAATACAGGATAATCGTGGGCGAAACACGAAAAAATAGTTATCCTCGACTACCCCGTCTCGGATCTGTGGCGCCGCGGTTCGGGGTCGAAAAATCAAAAATTTTGAAACGCTACGACTCGGCCGCCATCTTGTTTTTCCAATTTTTTCGACATTTCCCATTAATCGTTTACTACATTCTTTAATAGTTGCGAATTTGAACGGAGTCCCTTAAAAAACAAAGGAGCTGCAAAAATCACGTCGGCCGCCATCTTGTTTTTCCGAAATGTCATAATTTTTCCCCAGAGGGTTCCCGAAACCGAACACAACTCCCCTACATCATTATATCATTTTCCGTCTCTTTCTAGGAGAACAATTATGTCAATGAGTCAGTGAGTCAGTGAGTGGTAATCGAGCTATATATAGTATAATAACTAGTGTTTTGCTCGGTGCGCGAGCTGCTAAAGCAGCTCGCGTGACGTGGTTAGGTTGATAAGTATTAAAACGAATTTATTTATTAAGATTCAAAATTCACCCCAAAAACACCATAAAACGACACCCATATCGATTTTTTTCTTAAAAAATGCATGACTGCCATCTTGGATTTCAAAATAAATGTCGTTATCAAGATCAGCACCCTGGGAAACTCTGAAAACGACATCCATATCATTTTTTATAAAAACAGGGTAGTTGAGGTTAATAAAGTAGGGTGCGTGGGTGCGCGGACCACTAAAGTGGTCCGCGAGCATGCACAGTTTGTTCCATTGAGTAGACCTCCGGACCCTGATCATCTTTTGCGAAGAAACCACTCTTCCATCTTTTATAGCCTCCGAGATAGACAACGACGAAATTTGTACGGCGGCCATCTTGTTTATCCAAAATTTTCCACTTTTTTTATTAATCGTTTACTACTTTCTTCATAGGTTGCGAGTTTCAACGAAATCGGTTGGAAAACAAAAGAGTTGCAAAAATCACGTCGGTCGCCATCTTGTTTTTCTGAAATGTCATAATTTTTCCCTACTCGCCTTCCCCACCCGAACACATCTCCCCTACATTATCGTATCGTTTTCCGTCTTTTTCTAGGAGAATGAGACATTCAATATTCGCCATACAAAATGTATGGGAAATTAAATTCCGCCATTTTGAATTTTTTTTCTGTTCATCGAGTAGACCTTCGGATCCTGATCCTCTTTTGCCAAGAAACCACACTTCCATCTTTGATACCCTCCGAGCTGGAGACCGGCAAAATTTGTATGGCGGCCATTTTTTCTTCGCCATTTTGAATTTTTTTTCAGCTTTTTGGCAATTGGATGACGTCATGAATGACATTTGGTCGAGCACCCCCCACCTATCTTCAATACCTTGAGCGGACCCTTCACCCGTCTCCGACATCCTCGATCATCAGCTATTTCCAAATTTTTCCTCGATTTTTTTTTTGTTTTCTATACGAAACCATCAGTGAAAAAAAACAATTTCATACAAAATTTTACAGGAGGAGTTTTTGGGGAAAATCTCGAAAATTTCCCCAAATGTGGCAACACTGTTTACATATTTCGATTCTGCTGGTTGAGCCACACAATCGATTGATACATGTCGATTTTCCAAAATGTTGCCAACTGCCTCAAAAACGTGATCAAAATTTCGAAAAATTAAAAAAAATACAAAATGGGCGCCAACTCGTTTCACAGAAAGATTTTACACGGTTTCATAATTTTCCTATTAACTACAGGATATACCGCGCCCGATGACGTTTCAATCTTTCCTCTCGCTCGCACCCACGCGAAAGGGGATACCGTGAAAAAGACCGTGTCGAAAATCACTTTTACTTTGATAAATTCTAGTGTTGCCAGTCTCCGGTGACAAAAATACCCAAATGTCATTTGTACGAGCAAAACACGTAATTACTCATACTCAGATTTAGCTAAAAGTGCGTATTTCGATTTTTTACAATTTCCCGAAAATCTTGAAATTTCCCTAAAAATGGGGTAATTTTTTCCCACCGATCTATACCTCGAGCCTATACGTACAACCGCTTCATAGAAGCCGAATCGCTCCGATGTTGCCAACTTTGAGATATTTAACTTTTAAAATTGCGTTTTTTCGTACCTCGAACAAAACGGCCGCCATGACAGCCGCCATCTTGAATTTTTAAAAGCCACTCCCGTTCTGTCAAAATACAGGATAATCGTGGGCGAAACCAGAAAAAATAATTATCCTCGATTACCCCGTTTCGGATCTGTGGCGCCGCGGTTCGGGGTCGAAAAATCAAAAATTTTAAAACGCTACGGCTCGGCCGCCATCTTGTTTTTCCAATTTTTTCCACATTTTTTGTTAACCGTTTACTACATTCTTTAATAGTTGCGAGTTTGAACGGAATCCCTTAAAAAATAAAGGAGCTGCAAAAATCACGTCGGCCGCCATCTTGTTTTTCCGAAATGTCATAATTTTTCCCCAGAGGGTTCCCGAATCCGAACACATCTTCCCTACATCATTATATCATTTTCCGTCTCTTTCTAGGAGAACAATTATGTCAATGAGTCAGTGAGTCAGTGAGTGGTAATTGAGCTATATATAGTATAACTAGTGTTTTGCTCGGTGCGCGAGCTGCTAAAGCAGCTCGCGTGACGTGGTTAGGTTGAATTTATTTATTAAGATACACAATTCACCCCGAAAACCCCGTAAAACGACACCCATATCGATTTTTTTCTTAAATAGTGCATGTCCGCCATCTTGGATTTAAAAATAAATGTCGTTATCAAAATCAGCACCCTGGAAAACTCTGAAAACGACATCCATATCATTTTTTGTAAAAACGGGGTAGTTGAGGTTAATAAAGTAGGGTGCGTGGGTGCGCGGACCACTAAAGTGGTCCGCGAGCATGCAGAGTTTGTTCCACCGAGTATACCTTCGGACCCTGATCATCTTTTGCCAAGAAACCACTCTTCCATCTTTTATGGCCTCCGAGATAGACACCGACGAAATTTGTACGGTGGCCATCTTGTTTTTCCAAAATTTTCCACTTTTTCTATTAATCGTTTAGTACATTCTTCAAAGATTGCGAGTTTCAACGAAATCGGTTGGAAAACAAAAGAGTTGCAAAAATCACGTCGGTCGCCATCTTGTTTTTCTGAAATGTCATAATTTTTCCCTACTCATATCGCGCATCCGAACATATCTCCCATACATCAATGTATCGTTTTCCGTCTCTTTCTAGGAGAATGAGGTATTCAATATTCGCCATACAAAACGTATGGGAAAATAAATTCCGCCATTTTGAATTTTTTTTCTATTCATCAATTAGACCTTTGGATCCTGATCCTCTTTTGCCAAGAAACCGCACCTCCATCTTTTATACCCTCCGAGCTGGACGCCGGCGAAATTTGTATGGCGGCCATCTTTTCTTCGCCATTTTGAATTTTTTTTCAGCTTTTTGGCAATTGGATGATGTCATGAATGACATTTGGACGAGCACCCCCCACCTATCTTCAATACCTTGAGTGGACCCTTCACCCGTCTCCGACATCCTCGATCATCAGCTATTTCCAAATTTTTCCTCGATTTTTTTTTTGTTTTCTATACGAAACCATCAGTGAAAAAAAAAATTTTCATACAAAATTTTACAGGAGGAGTTTTTGGGGAAAATCTCGAAAATCTCCCCAAATGTGGCAGCACTGTTTACATAATTCGTTACTGCTGGTTGAGTCACACAATCGATTGATACATCTCGACTTTCCAAAATGTTGCCAACTGCCTCAAAAACGTGGTCAAAATTTCGAAAAATAAAAAAAAATACAAAATGGCCGTCAACTCGTTTCACAGAAAGATTTTACACGGTTTCATAATTTTCCTATTAACTACAGGATATACCGCGCCCGATGACGTTTCAATCTTTCCTCTCGCTCGCACCCACGCGAAAGGGGATACCGTGAAAAAGACCGTGTCGAAAATCACTTTTACTTTGATAAATTCCAGTGTTGCCAGTCTCCGGCAACAAAAATACCCAAATGTCATTTGTACGAGCAAAACACGTAATCGCTCATACTCGGATTTTTCAAAAAGCCCGTATTTCGATTTTTTACAATTTCCCGAAAATCTTGAAATTTCCCCAAAAAATGGGGTAATTTTTTTCCTCCAATCTATACCTCGAGCCTATACGTACAATCGCTTGATAGAAGCCGAATCGCTCCGATGTTGCCAACTTTGAGATATTTAACTTTTAAAATTGCGTTTTTTCATACCTCTAACATAACGGCCGCCATGACAGTCGCCATCTTGAATTTTTAAAAACCACTCCCGTTCTGTCAAAATTCAGGATCATTGTGAGCGAAACAAGAAAAAAATAATTATTATCGATTTCACGTTTCGGATCTGTGGCGCCGCGGTTCGGGGTCGAAAAATCAAAATTTTGAAAACGCTGCGGTTCGGCCGCCATCTTGTTTTTTCAATTTTTTCGACATTTCCCATTAATCGTTTACTATTTTCTTCAAAGATTGCAAAATTCAACGAAATCGGTTGGAAAACAACGGAGCTGCAAAAATCACGTCGGCCGCCATCTTGTTTTTCTGAAATGTCATAATTTTTCCCCAGAGGGTTCCCGAAACCAAACACAACTCCCCCACATCATTATATCATTTTCCGTCTCCTTCTAGGAGAACAATTATGTCAATGAGTCAGTGAGTCAGTGAGTGGTAACAATTATGTCAGTGAGTCAGTGGTTTTGCTCGGTGCGCGAGCTGCTAAAGCAGCTCGCGTGACGTGGTTGGGTTGACAAGTATTAAAACGATAGTATTTATTAAGATACAAAATTAACCGCGAAAACACAATAAAACGACACCCATATCGATTTTTTTCTTAAAAACTGCATGTCCGCCATCTTGGATTTCAAAATAAATGTCGTTATCAAAATGAGCAACCTGGAAAACTCTGAAAACGACATCCATATCATTTTTTGTAAAAACGGGGTAGTTGAGGTTAATAAAGTAGGGTGCGTGGGTGCGCGGACCACTAAAGTGGTCCGCGAGCATGCAGGATTTGTTCCACCGAGTAGACCTTCGGACCCTAATCATCTTTTGCCAAGAAACCAGTCTTCCATCTTTTATATTCTCCGAGATAGACACCGACGAAATTTGTACGGCGGCCATCTTGTTTTTCCAAAATTTTCCATTTTTTCTATTAATCGTTTACTACATTCTTTAAAGATTGCGAGTTTCAACGAAATCGGTTGGAAAACAAAAGAGTTGCAAAAATCATATAGGCCGCCATCTTGTTTTTCTGAAATGCCATAATTTTCCCCTACTCGCCTTCCCCACCCAAACACATCTCCCTTACATTATCGTATCGTTATCCGTCTCTTTCTAGGAGAATGAGACATTCAATATTCGCCATACAAAATGTATGTAAAAATAAATTCCGCCATTTTGAATTTTTTTTCTATTCATCGAGTAGACCGTCGGACCCTGATCATCTCTTGCCAAGAAACCACACTTCCATCTTTTATACCCTCCGAGCTGGACACCGGCGAAATTTGTATGGCGGCCATCTTTTCTTCGCCATTTTGAATTTTTTTCCAGCTATTTGGCAATTGGATGACGTCTTGAATGACATTTGCTCGAGCACCCCCAACCTATCTTCAATACCTTAAGCGGGCCTTCCACCCGTCTCCGAAACCCTCAATCATCAGCTCTCTCCATAATTTTGGCTTACTAACTTTTTGTTTTCTATACGACACCATCAGTGAAAAAAAAATTTTTCATACAAAATTTTACAGGAGTTTCTTAGTTGAAAATCTCGAAAATCTCCCCAATAGTGGCAACACCGTTTCTATATTTCGATATTGCCGGCTGAGTCACACAATCGATTCATACATATCGACTTTCCAAAATGTTGCCAACTGCCTCAAAAACGTGATCAAAATTTCGAAAAATGAAAAAAAATACAAATTTTCCATTTTTTCTATTAATCGTTTACTACATTCTTTAAAGATTGCGAGTTTCAACGAAATCGGTTGGAAAACAAAAGAGTTGCAAAAATCATATAGGCCGCCATCTTGTTTTTCTGAAATGCCATAATTTTCCCCTACTCGCCTTCCCCACCCAAACACATCTCCCTTACATTATCGTATCGTTATCCGTCTCTTTCTAGGAGAATGAGACATTCAATATTCGCCATACAAAATGTATGTAAAAATAAATTCCGCCATTTTGAATTTTTTTTCTATTCATCGAGTAGACCGTCGGACCCTGATCATCTCTTGCCAAGAAACCACACTTCCATCTTTTATACCCTCCGAGCTGGACACCGGCGAAATTTGTATGGCGGCCATCTTTTCTTCGCCATTTTGAATTTTTTTCCAGCTATTTGGCAATTGGATGACGTCTTGAATGACATTTGCTCGAGCACCCCCAACCTATCTTCAATACCTTAAGCGGGCCTTCCACCCGTCTCCGAAACCCTCAATCATCAGCTCTCTCCATAATTTTGGCTTACTAACTTTTTGTTTTCTATACGACACCATCAGTGAAAAAAAAATTTTTCATACAAAATTTTACAGGAGTTTCTTAGTTGAAAATCTCGAAAATCTCCCCAATAGTGGCAACACCGTTTCTATATTTCGATATTGCCGGCTGAGTCACACAATCGATTCATACATATCGACTTTCCAAAATGTTGCCAACTGCCTCAAAAACGTGATCAAAATTTCGAAAAATGAAAAAAAATACAAAATGGCCGCCAACTCGTTTCACAGAAAGATTTTACACGGTTTCATAATTTTCCTATTAACAACAGGATATACCGCGCCCGATGACGTTTCAATCTTTCCTCTCGCTCGCACCCACGCGAAAGGGGATACCGTGAAAAAGACCGTGTCGAAAATCACTTTTACTTTGATAAATTCCAGTGTTGCCAGTGTCCGGTGACAAAAATACCCAAATATCATTTGTACGAGCAAAACACGTAATCACTCATACTCGGATTTTGCTAAAAGTGCGTATTTCTATTTTTTACAATTTCCCGAAAATCTTGAAGTTTCCCTAAAAGTGGGGTAATTTTTTCCCACCGATCTATACCCCGAGTCCATACGTACAATCGCTTCATAGAAGCCGAATCGCTCCGATGTTGCCAACTTTGAGATATTCGAATTTTAAAATTGCGTTTTTTCGTACCTCGAACAAAACGGCCGCCATGACAGCCGCCATCTTGAATTTTTAAAAACCACTCCCGTTTTGTCAAAATACAGGATAATTGTGGGCGAAACCAAAAAAAATAATTATCCTCGATTACCCCGTCTCGGATCTGTGGCGCCGCGGTTCGGGGTCGAAAAATCAAAAATTTTAAAACGCTACGGCTCGGCCGCCATTTTGTTTTTCCAATTTTTTCCACATTTTCTTTTAACCATTTACTATTTTCTTCAAAGTTTGCAAAATTCAACAAAATCGGTTGAAAAACAACGGAGCTGCAAAAATCCATTCGGCCGCCATCTTGTTTTTCCGAAATGTCATAATTTTTCCCCAGAGGGTTCCTGAAACCGAACACAACTCCCCTACATCACTATATCATTTTCCTTCTCTTTCTAGGAGAACAATTATGTCAATGAGTCAGTGAGTCAGTCAGTGGTAATTGAGCTATATATAGTATAATATAATATGATAAGTATGCAGCGCATAAAATGGCTTGATAACGCAGTCATAAAAATGAAAGTTTTTTGTTTTACAATGGACAAGAAACCGTTAAAGTTTGTACAATCAGGAACGTACATATTTAAAGTTATAATATACCTACTAATTATTTCAGAATTTTCATAAATCTTATCTTCTATGTTTGTTGTACCTATTATTCTTCATTTACATCCTCTCCCACTGCTAAAGATCACTGTTAGAGATCTCTAATAGACATAAATGCTTCCCTGTCCGTGTCCACTTTTGTTTCTTTTTTCTTATTATTATTACAAAAAAAAATTAAAAAAAACTTAAAAAATTTATTATTAATATTATTCCAAAAAAAAATTGTCTGGAGAAAAGTTTTGCTATATTTTTTTTGCTGATACTTAACTAATATAACAAGAACTTTTTAATAGGATTATTGCACGCTTATACCATTTGAATATGATGTACCTTTTTTTTTTTTAATTTTATAGAGTAGCGCTTGGCTGCAATCAGACCTGCTAGCAAGTGATGATGCAGCCTAAGATGGAGCGCGCTTGCCTAGAAGTTGCCTATTCACTCTTATAATAGACTACAGGAAGACAAGGATTACTTTTACGAGCCAAGAACATGCAATTGGCAGTTACGGCATTTTTACCATCACATTCCTTTGAACTTAAAAGCTAAAAGCGGATGTCGACCATCGCTGTTTTACTACCAGATTTAATTCGCTGCGTTGTACATCGAATAATTTCTCGTTAATTTTAACACGGGCTGCTCGAGTAGGTATTTGTGCGAAACTTTAAGATATTTAACGCGCCAAAGACAAAATCAAATCTTGACAAATAATTTTATTCCGAAAAGAACTACCGGCTTGAAAATAGGGAGTGTTTTATTAATCCTTTAGAAATTCTTATTAAAAAAATATATATCTTACAATCCATTTCAAAAACTAAGTACATTGAGAAAACAATACGCCACCTTTATATAACAGGTGTTTTAAGTAAAAGTTGTCATACAAATACATAATTTATCGGTAAGTATCTGAAAACTTCAAAAAAAATATATCATATTATATTTTCAATTCATAATATTTTTAGATTTTACTGAACATTTTGAAATGATTTTAACTAATGATTTTTTCATCCTAGAATCAACTCTTTATCGATTCCACTCATTTAATGAAACTATGCAAATAAGTAAAAATATGCCACAAAGTAGTATACCCAACATACAGGTTTGCTCCATAGGCAAAAATGTTGACCATGTTTTACCGGCAAGGTCTGAAGATGGAAAAGATATTTAATTGAGGACCGTGGTTAAAGGAAACGAAAATACATGTTATGTTGTAAATTCATTGAAATGCAGATTTTCTCTTCAAAGCTGATAAATTAAGGCGCTTACTGGCAAATGCATAGCGGTACAGTTTCTATCTTTGGAATGTGTGTACCTATTAAGGTGAATAGTCCAAATTCTTACAACACTTGTATTTATTTTTATAGATATTTTAATTATTTATAAACCAGTCTATGCTACATTAGCTAGTAGCCTGCACGTTACAAACAAGCAACAGGCGGATTTATGTTTTTAGCAACGTGAAGTAGTTTTTTAACTGCAAAAGTATAATTGGTAGGAATCAGATATTTAAACGTGCAGGGCTGAAATTAAAAAAGAAATCGTGGTAGCTTATTACATCAGTAGTTATTTATATTATTTATTTTTTACTTGTAAATAATAATGCAAGCGTAGACTGCTACGATATTTTTTTTTCTAGAATAATTAAAAATAATCCTCGCGTCCTCGTGCGCGTGAAGTTAGATTTACTAAAAATCCCGTGGGAACTCTTTGATTTTCAGGGATAAAAAGCAGCCTGTCACTCTTCAAATCTTTAACATTATTTTTGCAAAAAATCACGTCAGTCTGTTGCTTCGTTGCAGCGTGATTGAAGAACAAACCAATAATCCAACAAAACTCATTTTTGCATTCATAATACGTGTAATGAATTAGTGATACAAGCAAATAACACAGTGACGCTTCACCTTAAACAAAAGGCGTGTTTAAAATGTGGCCCGGTACGTATTTCTGGTGTTATCGGCATCCGAGCATACGGCACGTGCGGCGTTGTTTTAAATACGAATAAAAGATACAATTTGGACCTACAAAAGGGTCTGGAACGGTACACGCTTGCAATTGACACGAACACCGTGCATGGATACAAAACCACTTGGACATGATGCGTGATGTTTTCGTATTTGAACACGCGCTAATTAGCACACCGTCGCACGATTTGAGCAATAGGTATACTGTGCTCATTAACAAACATCTGAGCCCAGAAAACTACGGAGTAATGACTTCTGGTTTCCAAGCAATAGTAGTTTTAAGATTTTCTTAATTTTCCGACTTGTTATCGAAAAGTTAATTTTAAAAAGCTACTTCAATCAAAATATGATACTTTTCTAAAGCCAACAAAAATTGGATGTTTTTTTTTTAATTGCTAAAAGATTTTTGTAATCTCAGACATAAAAATCTCGAATTGGAATTTCTTAAAATTTTATTTCAGAAATCCATGAGAGTTAGGTACTTTAAATGAATGTAACGCATTTAATGTACCTACTGGAAATAAGGTTGAGGCTCGATTTCTCACTTACTTGCACCATCCTAAAAATATTTTTTAAGAACGAATATTTATCAGTGTTTCCTATTAATTATTTAGATAATAATTAATTAAATTTGAAATAGATAACATTAGATTTGCATTTAAAAATAATCGATATAAAATGGAATTCCAATTAGATTAGAGACAGGCCATCTTTGGGTTTTGCCGATCAGCCGACTTAGGTTGGCCAAAAAATGTCGATCTGTCTTTTATTAATTGGAATTCTATTTAGTATCGATTTTGATGTGAATGCCACATTTATATTGCTACCATGATTCTCTAGGCATCCTGGGAGTTACCATCGCCTTTACGATGGCGTAATATACGTACAATAAATAATAAACGACATACAATAGGCATGATACAATGAAGACCCTATAACTTATTATTAGTTAATTTGGTATGAATCTAAATTAGGTAATTTCAAATGATAGGGCCGGCGATGACCTTTTGCCTTTATAGAATGCACGCCACTGTAGAGACCTCTGTGGGGGGCAGAGTGAGAGGGTCAAGGGTCTGTATAAATCACAATATTACTGTATATCTTATTGAAAGTATAGACTATAGATTCATATAGCCTAATATAATAGATGTACTATACCAAAAGCCGGCGGCATATAAAATTAATATAATAATAAGGCGGCATCTATGAGACTAATACGTGCTTGACGGAAACGTATTGTTGTAGTTTTGTATTACAGTGCACAAACATGTAAATTTTGTCAGATCGTCATATGTTTTTTGTCATAACTTGTTTTCTTAAATATACATATGTACGCACTGAAGAAAATAGAGTAAATTTTTTGGCAGATTTCTAGATTTGTTGAAATGTCAAACCAGTTCCTCTTCAACAAATGTTCGATGTAATATGAACAGAAAAAAGAGTTTTCAATATTATGTTTTATGTAAATATTTTGTCAGTGCAAACCCACAGTCAAACTACGATATTCTTTGATCTGCCCCGGCCAAAAGTCTTGGCCCTTGCATGTTCTGAAATAAATTCACCCTAATAGAATGTAACAAGAGCAACATTGCCAGTAAAAGCTTGTAGTAAAATACGCAGAGCTTCTGTTTGAGTATCTTAACCAATAAATAAGCAGGTTTTTAATTGATCTGCTGGCGCCCTACATAAAGACACGTCCGAGGTCTTATATATTATGGTAATATCCGGTTATTTACGAATGTATTTAGCATAACAGCAAAGAATAAAATCAATTCACGAATGCTCGGGGGCATTTTTAATATTTATCACTGAATTAAATACTCGTATTTATAACAAATTTGTTATTAATATCGAGTCTGATATAAATTAAATCAAATGAATTACATACATATATTACTTGTTTAAAATAATAGAGCTTGTACACTGCCTCGCTCGGTACATCTTTATGATTACTGCTTACGTTCCTAAGATACATCGTAAAACACATTCATATCTAGTTAAGGTATCATGTTTAATGTCGATGTGGTTTTAAATAACTTTTATTATCAAAGAACAAAAAAGTTATGTATGTATTAAGGCGAATCATGTATGTCGTGTACCCTACATTAGAATTTTTTGTTAGGTACATTTATTAGTTTAAATTATTTTGATCTCGGACATACACCTCTAGCTTTTCGGAGCTATGTGAATTATAAGCAATTCTTGCTTTAGCGGGTGAAGGTAACATCGTGAGGAAACATGCATGCCTGAGAGTTCTCCATAATGTTCTCAAAATGTGTGTAGTATGCCAATCCGCACTTGGCCAGTGTGGTGGACTATGGCCAAACAATTTTCATTCTGAGAGGAGACCCGTGATTACAGCCAAGCAGGCGATGGACCAATTTTGATGGAGGTGTTAGTAGGGACTAACAAAAGTTGTTTAAATACGCACAGCTGTCACAATTTCATTGGAAATCAAATTTTTATGACTCGGCTACTAACTGTTTCCGACGATATTCACCTTAAAAGCATTTATTATAATACTTTCATGATACGTTCGCAATAATACTTATCGAAGTGAAATGTTGTTTTAAGATTGTTTCTTTTAGTACATTGCCAACTTAACAAGTTCACAAACATGTAACATACAAATCACTACGCAGTAACTTTGGAGCGTTTTAAGAGTCTAGACTAAGTAGTTACTGTCTTATGAGTATGACTGTATTCTTTATATTATTGGCTATTATATTGACACGAAATCGTGGGCACGCTTACACGGGCAATTGGAATTCCTCAATTCCAGGCAATTAAGTCAATTATGACGTTACGACCATATTATGAAACAATTCACTGCAATACCCAGCAATACCTAAAGATTTCAGCAATGTTATGCAAAATTGCTACACTTATTGCTCCAGATTGATCCATACGTGTTGCCGAGCTACAATAGCTTAAAAAATTGCCCATGTATGCCCAACATAACATCGATATTTATATGTATATCACTCATACTATAATCAGATTAACCTAAATTTATAAATAAGAATCCAAAATTTTCTTAAGAGCTCAAAATTCTCACTTGAATGACATACATTCCCAATTAGGTACTTCAACTTCAGGTATTAACATAGATGCCAACGGTCTTTAACTGGCGAGAGATAACTTAAAATCATATTTTAAATATATCTGTACTTATTTAAGCACTTTAAGTTTAAGTAACTACAGATTTCTCGCCGGGTCAAGTTAATCCTCATTATTTGTTGTGAATGATACATTTAGAAAAGCTAACGTACGCCTTATACGGTACCTTCACCATTTATGTCATGTATTTTACTTTTCAGGTACGTATCTGACATCAAAGAGTCATTCATTTGCTCCTTAAGCATCGGCTGGTCAGACCTCTTATCGAAACCGTAAGTAATAAACTAACCCTGTGACATACTTACCGATCAAACTTTAGAAAGTGCGCTTACAATGAAAAGCTAGTGGTGTTTGTATAAACCGCTTTTGACGTAAAGGATACGAAATGATGATTGACGTTCTCCAATCCTATCTCACAATAGGCTCTGATTACTTCTTAATTTTTATACATCTCGGACTATCATTCACAAGCATACATGTGGATTATCGACTTACTTGTAGTTATTTTGTATAGAATTTTGTTAAATTTCCTATACCTAATAACCTAGTTACGACAAGATATTGGAAGGGTACCTAAATTTCCGGTCAAAGTTAATAATAAATAATGATCAATCTATCTGTGATCTGTAGATAAGTAACTTAGCAATGTAGTATTTTTCTGAAAAGGACCATACATTTTTTTGAAAATAATAACTTATAGAGGGAATAAATTAATTATTCTGTAACGTGACAGTTATTGTCACGCTTAATAACAGCTTACTCTCTGCTCAATAATTTCATTTGTTTTTTAAATATCACCACACGTAAACATTGTATTGTAGTAACATATACCGTTACTGGTCAACACTAACACACTGCGCTAGACAAATTTACTCCACTTTCCATTTTTCATAAGCCATTTTCTTTGACAACGCAGACGTCTTAAGAGCAGGTGATTCGAAGAACAAAATGTAGAGCGCCAAGGCTGCCGTCTTTATTATTACAAAATGTGTCAATGGCCAGTGCATCTTCAGACCTTAGTTACTTATTCGTAGACACCGTTCCGAGATTTAATGTTTTACATCCTTAATGACATTTCATTTTATTTATTTTTGACATTTGCTATAAATTAATTATTCAAAATTTTTACTGTACTCAAACTATTTTCTTTTTAATGTAATTATTTATCAATTAAAAATATTATATTGTTAAATGTTGTATGGCGGAAATGGCTGGATGCATGCTATATTCGTAACAAATAGACGAATCTAAATCATTTTAAGTGACTGAAATATATCACTTTTCTTTTAATTTTAAAACTCAGTCCACTAATCCACTTTCTCGAAAAGTTATTGCCATAGATAAGATGTAATTTATAACTAATTATAAAAACGGATACACACTCCATCCGCGCCAATACATTTAACTTAAGGATAGTGCTTAAAGTAAATGACATGACGATCAAATAGAAACTATATTTAGAAGAAGTGCCTAAACAGTCTTATATCTCAAAGATCTTTAGAGTGTAAAGGCTGTGTACCTACACTAAAAATATTCCATTTATACAATAGGGTCTTGGACTAGTAATAAAATGAATTGATTTTTTGTATAGCGGTACTTTATGGACCTAGAATTCATTAGTTAAGAAAATAATTAAATAAATAACAAGTGTAAATTAAAAATTTATAACACCCCCGACAAGTGAAGGTTACAGTAACTAGAAAAGACCGAAAATACCTGGTAACTTTCAAACGCTGAACTGATTTTCTTGGACTATTCCGCGCCTACGATCTAAAGTATCATGTGTTTTCCAAAATATCATTTTCAAATAAATAATTATGTATTTAGGCAACGTCCAACTCGACAGCTTGACATTTGTCAATTGTCATAATATTATGAACCTAACGGTTATGTAACCTTCTTTTCTACAAGAAAACTAGAAAAGAGCTGATAACTCTTAAACGGCTGAACCAATTTTTTTGGATTATAGCTAAGAACACTCTCGATCAAGCCACCTTTCAAACAAAAAAAACTAAATTAAAATCGGTTCATTCGTTTAGGCGCTACGATGCCACAGACAGATACACAGATACACAGATACACAGATACACAGATACACAGATACACAGACACACAGATACACAGACACACAGATACACAGATACACACGTCAAACTTATAACACCCCTCTTTTTGGGTCGGGGGTTAAAAACATGATTTTTATTTATTTCTATCAATTTTTTATTAACGTCACGCTGTACGGAAGGCGATTAATGAGGTTACTAACAAGTATTTTTAAATCTTTGAACATAAAAATATTTTCCCGCAGAAATTACTCTATTTTTTATGTTAAAATTTCGAAAAACCAAAAAAAAATATTTTTTTCTTTCATAATGAATAAACTACCGCTATCACATCATTTTATTACTACATTCTAAGGCCCTATTGCGACAAGAAATAGACGAGACAACATAATACACATGCGCAGTGAAGCTAATCGGTTAAAGCGACTCGATTTATTGCAAAATGATTATTAAAATCAAATGCATCTTCTGGTAGCGGAGATATGCGTCAGCCACATCGCATGATATCCTATTAAGTTGATATAGACAGCTCGATAAGTGGTACAGCTTATTGGCGTTTGTCAGTCAAATAAATATATTTACCATTTAAAAGTCCTTATTGTTTAATATTCTATAGCACATTTTTTCATTATTTGAAATATATGGACGCTTTTGCGTAGTTCTATCTTACGTACTGGCAAAAGAAAGGGACTATCTCTACAGTTGACACTAATCCGAATGCACTAGAACTTGACACAAAATAAAAGAAAGCGTGACGTATTGCAGGACAGATGCCAACTGGTGAAGTCCGGCCAAGAGTCGAGACGCATACACTTGACAAGACAAAATAACCGTCCTTATTATAATTTGAGTCTGAGTGAATTTCATAATTATTTTCAAATCGACTGACTAGCGCAGTCTCTTTATAGTCTTGAGCCGTGTATGCTTAAGTTATCGGCTAATGTTTAGTCACATTTAACAAAATGATTGCTACCCAATTAATTTGTTCATAAAAAACATTCCAAACACAACAGCATTCATATCACTAGCAGAGTGAACTAATGTCGCTTGTCACTAAATAATTAACGTGTGCCACCCGCGAAGTTTTGCGGTCAGGATAAAAAAAAAATTAGAACAGACACAACGCTCAGAAAACATGCTTTCTTTGGTCACTTGCCTAGGTCCAAGTCTCTACTCATTCTCTAGGTTCATTATTTTAGGCAAGAGGTTTCTCCAATTTCCTCCTTTAGGAGACCTTTGGATAAATCTATACTAATAAATAAAATTGAAGAGTCGTGTCTCTTTGAACGGGCTAATCTTCGGAATGTCTTCGAAATCTTCGAAATATTTTGACGGGACTTTCACAGACAAGTAGAGGATTAACCAAGGAGTAACATAGGCTACTTTTTTAACCGACTTTAAAAATGGAGTTGTGTTTTTCTACCTATGTACAATGATACCTCCGAGATTTCTGAACCGATTTGCATATTTTTTTTAAATCGTTAAGGGAACTTTGCGACTCAATCCTGATTCTGCAGGGGATCTGACCAATCCACGCGGGCGAAGCTGCGGGCCTCATCTAGTTCAAAATAAGAGGGTGAAAAGAGCTTATAATAAAGTCTGTTAATTAAGAAGAAACTACTTACCACCGGCGAAACGCCACCTACTATAATAATGTTAAAATGTTTTATTAAGTAAATAAACTTAATCTACGAAAACACATTTTACAAATAGTATTGAAAAGATGGGTAAACAGAAATATGAGAGGATACGATAGCCAAAGATGTTTTCCCGTTACAGCAATAAGGGACCTGTTGACCATTATTTACCTTTTAAATTAATCGTGGCTAAGAGGTTGAAGTTATTCCCACCGCATAGCCACGTACCAAGTGTAAATATTAAGTTGAAGGTAAAAGACAAAAATATTATTCTCATGTTTGTATGCATTTGAATAGCAGTGCGCCAAGTTTAATGATGTTAAGGTTCGTTTTAATCTAAAAGAAATAAAGTTTATATAACCATCAAAGTAATATAGTAGAAGTGCATGCGACTTATTAGGTACACCTAGTGTCTATGAATTATTTATTTTAACGCTTGAAAAATTAATGCAGAAAAACCTGTCCTAGTTGAAAAGCTGGTGATCAATTTATCACTGACTATTATTTTAGTTACATTTAGAATCAGAGTTAGCTCTTCTCAGACCCGGGCGCGTTTGAAACCCTCATATAGCTTTAGTTTTAAGTTTACGTAATTAAGTAGGTATTACCACTATAATCTTACAAATCTTACAATTCTGACCATCGAAAATGGTACAACAATATCTACTTTGAATAAATGATTTGACTTTGATTTTGAATTTCAGTATAATATACTATGTGTGTACAATGTACTCGTACATATATGTCTAGCTGCAAGACGCAGGTATGCAAGGCAAGAAAGACTCTTATCTATCCACTGGAAAGAAAGGTGGTGTTCGTGCAAAATACACCTTTATTTATTTATATCTGGCACAATATTTTATTTCGTAGATGTGTGTAGATTCACATTTTAATACATACAAAACTTTTAATACAGTTGCACTCTCTAGAAAAATTATTTGCTCTAAAAACAGTGGCTGTAAATAAACCAAATGTCATGATGTTGTGTTACAGCAACCAGTTTAGTGCGTTCTCTCTATTTTTTTACTTTGACATAAAAGAGAATACGTCACATAAAATGATGTATCTCATATTTGATTGTAAATGTATTTTAAATGTATTCAAAGGAATAAGAATAATATAATGCACATAGATTCGAGTATGTAATATTAATATATTACATTAACATTTGATAATGTACGTGCACTCCAGTACGGCCAATCCTCAAAAAATATAGAACCCAGAGCCTTAAAAGCCTCCTTGGTAAAAAATTAAATAGCATATTTTCTCAACAAGATACATAATTTTTTTTCAGGGTAGAGATGTAAGAAAATAAAGTATGTCATTATTCACTCTTTTTAAATTCATAATCAAGATTTTAACATATTATAAGTAATTATAGAATTATCGTTTAAAAAAAATATTATTTCACAATAATAATTCTACTCTTTGAGATATGTCGCTTTAGACTACTCTAGGGCTGCTAAAATAAAAAAGTTTCTTTTTATGAGCAAACATGTTTCGTTATTTTACTTAAGCTCTTAAACTCATTAAAATTATGTAGTAATCTATGGATATTGCGTTGTGTACTAAACTAGCAATAATAGTAACTCGTAACTAAGTCTAAATTATTGTTCTTTATAACCGACCGTACGGCCCGCTTGGTAAAAAGAAAATAAAAGACAAAATAAGGGTATTTTTAAAACGGCTTTCAAGTTTGATCCCTATCATTCGTGGAAGATTCATTAGGTGTATAGAGCACATCGCACTCTATAAAAATATATCGTGTATCAGCATTATCCGAACCTACTTCATTTACATACCTTACTATAATAATATGTAAGCAAATTGGCCTCTACGGCTAGGCTGTAAATTTTGCCCTCATTATTATGCGTTATTATGAGACGATTTCTTTGTCAGGCAATTATTGTATTTTAGTACTCTTTTCTATCTAGTAATAGAAATCAAAATAAGGAGAGCGCACTAGCAAAAAAAAACCCCGCTTACCGAACTTTTCAGCAGAATGTCGACTCATTCATTATTACTAGCAAGACGTGCGCGAATTTGTTATTTAATGAAACGTTACTTTAACATAATAAAACCGCATTAACACCGTGCACTTTAGTATTTGGAAGCATTATCATTTGTAATTACAGTTCAATAGGATCGAATGAAGATAGATAGCTTAGCTGGATATTGTTTAGAATGGGATGTGACGGGCATGATAGGCGACGACGCGTACGAAGTGGTGGCGATCTGTGTGGTTAGTATGAGTTTTATATCTGACCCAACGATGTTAAAATTCGAGATTAAAACATAATAGCGTCAGTGTAAACAGGATATGTCCTGTACCTAAAATTCCTTGACTTAAAGTTAAAAATTCAGTACTTTTTACCACCGATTTTAATTTCACGAAGTTTCCGCTTGGAGCGCTGCGCTGGCTGTAGATGAATGGACACACTTGAGCTTTAAAACAAGGTAGCTAAAGTCCATTTTACTTCAAAGCTAAAGTGTTTCGTCGCTCGAATTCTATCAACGTCGGAATGATGTAGAACTCATACTAAGCGCACTGCCGGGCAGTACGCGGCGACCACCTCTGACGAATGTCAATGGCACGCCAACACCGTTACTCGATCTCGCGTCCGCCAAATTAATTCGCCAATGAATCCACACAACGTTTGATTCCAACATTGATCGACTTAATGAGAGGCTTGTTGTTCCGGCGCCAGAACCCGTTACAACTCACCTCTACTAACACTTCTGGACACTGATACCTTCAATCGGATTGTCATTCTATAAAAAGATTATATTTATTTATTCATGCATCAATAACTTAAAAGTTAAACCTCGACCGGGGACATATAAAAGTAACAAGTGTAAATTAAAAATTTTCAACACCCCCGACAAATCATTTTCAAATAAATAATTATGTATATCTAGGCAACGTCCATCTTGACAGCTTGACATTTGTCAATTGACACTTGAATATTATGAACCTAAGGGTTATCTAACCTTCTTTTCTACAAGAAAACTAGAAAATAGCTGATAACTTTTAAACGGCTGAACCAATTTTTTCGGATTATAGCTAAGAACACTCTCGATCAAGCCACCTTTCAAACAAAAAAAAGTAAATTAAAATCGGTTCATTCGTTTAGGCGCTACGATGCCACAGACAGATACACAGATACACAGATACACAGATACACAGATACACACGTCAAACTTATAACCCTTATACCCCTCTTTTTGGGTCGGGGGTTAAAAACTGTTAAACATGTCCCCGTCTACAATACTCTTTAACACTTAAGTTTAATTATCTTTTAGAACCTTCTGAGCTACGGAGTTTATTTATTTATTTAATAATTTATCTTGATTCCAAGTATTTTTTATTTTTTTTGTAAACGTAAATAATGTCGAAAAATCTTGGAAAATCAATATTTTGAAAAAAAGCTTATTACGAATGATTCTATGAAAACGATTGCTTTGATAATAATAAGCGTTAAGCAAAATAATATTAAGTAATTGCGATTGTTATTAAAACGTGTCCGAGAGGCTATCAGTAATGAGGGTATTTTACAAACGATTATATTGCGCTCTGGATTCTTTTATTGACAGAAGCTCGTTAATCTACGCTGTCAGAGGTCTCGCGCTAGTGAGCGACTAACAACATTTGCATGCCTCTCTTAGGCATAAAGAAAAAGTTTGCCATTCAATGATCATCTTTCAATATCATAAATAGGAATAGAAGGCTTTCAATCGAATCGGCGCCACACTTTTACTCACATCTATCGCTTTGTGTTAGCTACATTCTGATTTTATATTTTGTGCTCCTTACTCTAATGTTTTATTCGTTTTGCATATCACTGGGCAATCTAGTATTGCGAATTGTAACATGAAATGTGCCAGAAGTGTTTTGTTTAAAGAGAAATCAATCGATGTACTTACAAAAAACGAAGAAGCTAGTGAACTGATACTAATAAATAATAATTAAAAGCTCATTTCAAACAAGTTTGGCAAATGTAATACATAACTAGGTTGTGCACCAAATTTTTGCTATATTCAGTCCACTGATGAAATATAATAAGTAATTAACGGTCACATTTCTCAGTCTAGAAGACAGCAATACACTGAATACTTACCGCTATACAACCTTCAAAAATCACTGACCTCTACTAATGTAAGTACACTGGACATGCGATTGCCGACTTGTTTTTGTAGCAGCTTAATTTTCGTCATTTCAGCGCTGATAGCAGTAGTTTTCATTTGAGCATACTCGGAACTAAATATTAGTGATGATGATGTCTCATCTGTCAACATAGTGTCAACACGAAGATCTTTAAACAAATTGTCAGTTTTAATTCCGGTACACTCGGTGGGACGCTTCGAATCGGCATAATATTTAACTGACATTTTGTATTACACACCCTTTCCGGCGTACGTAATTGTATAAGTCCATTTCAGTGTCAATGAAATAAATTACCTCGGGCTTCACATTAATATTTTAGGTTTTTTTTTAGTTTAGTAAAAATAATATTCTTAATGCTATTACTTGTAATATCATCTGATAGACATCAGCTACTTGTACGTTCAAACATCCTTGGACGCCAAATACCTACTTGTTTAAGCGCCACCCAACATATCAATTACGCTATCTTATCATCGATCATAAGCCAACCACCTCGGTCGAGGTCAATATCTTTTCGAAAACTCGATCGCATCACAAGTCGTTGAATTTTAATCGAACTGGTTTCGATAATAACTTTGCACTTTTATATTAAAATAGATAGGTACATATTATGACTGTTATTCTCAACAACAATTTTTTTTTCGATACGTGAACGGTACTCGTTAATTGATATAAAAATAAAGAAAGTAAATGGAAAAGTCCAATCGAAAAAAAAGTAACGATACAATATTTTTCTAAATTCTTGTTAGTCTTCAAAGCAAACACTTACCTAATATTAAAATTTTTAAAACAAATGTAAAGGTTTTCAATGTGTATTATTATCATCATCATCACGTGCCTTCTTCGAATCGAAGTTTGGCGATCATCATCCGAAAAGCTTCTCTATTTAAAGCCGCCTCTTTCAACTTCGGGTAACTAAGCCCTGTCCACCCCCTTATATCGTCCAACCTTAGTATTATTTGGATTTCTGTGCGTCCAACCGTAAAATCTTATATCGGTTAGATGCTTCCTTTTTGAGAACCCAAGTTTCACAACCATACAAGAGGGTGGACCAGACATAGCACTTTACAAGGCGGCATCTCAGCTCAAGCTGTAATTTGGTGCTGCAGAGGATCTTGGACATCTTGTGGAACATGATTTTGGCTATTATTATAGAATGATCAAAGTACCTGTAAGTGAACTTCGATCACTATATACAAAGTTAACGTCTCGTCTAAGTTATTTTTTTTCGTGTTCTCATAGATACGTTAGAGCATAAACTACGTAGTGTTATTAGAAGAGGCGTTAATGAGTATAATTATGTAATTGTTTTCATGTACTTTGTGCCAGTAAGTGCAACAAAGAATTTTAAATCATAAATTGTAAGAAGTCTTTCGCATGGACAAAACAAAAACCAACGCAGTTCGGTACAAGAATTAAAACAATGCAAAAGGTTAAAAGCTTGGACTGTGAGCACTAATAAATTGTGCCTTGACCGCGGTTGCAATTATAGCTAAATGATATTAATTTATAAATCAAGATCTAAAGATAAAGCAAACCCGTCGATCCGGATAGTGCGTGAGTCAATGCGTGATAGCATTCGGTTTTGTCACCACTACGCGCATGTAAAGTCCTCTCACACTAACCTCTACAAGGCATTAGCGTCTACGGAATTTACAGACAGCAATGGCGTTACGAAAAAACCAACTCTGCAGAACTTATAGCTTTTTTTCAGAACATAGTTGCTCACGTCAGCATGATATTGGTGTATTATTGTTATTATCAATCTTACTACGTCGCATCATAGTAGGCACATTGCAACTTCATTTCATTGATCATACAAAATAAATGAATGCCTACATTTGACTTCATTCATTAGTTCATTACATTGTTTTGTCACTTTGCATTATAAGCAACAACGCTCGATTTACATAATTTTTTACTTTTTATGAACGCCTACGCTTGAGAAGTTTAATGCACTAGCTTTCGATGAAATATTCGTAGTATTTATTCTATAAAAAACTGTTGTACTCGTTAGTATTTTTCTAGTTCAATTAAATTTTGTTGAGTTTAGTTTTTTGAATATTTTTTGTAACTTCAGTGTCCACTTGTCCTACACGAGTGCTATTGAATAGTGTGGTGTTTTTTAAAGTGCCAAACAGAGCTCTCTCCGTCACTTACTCCATACAATCGTAGTTCCCATTTCATTTGAATATTAAGCAACCAAAGTCCATGAAATTTTGCAGACATAGTCTAGAAACTAATATCTGTGTCTGTGGTGTTTTAGATTTTTCTAAAAATATGTAGTTTTAAAATTACAGGGGCTCAAAGATTTGTATTTTTCTTTAAAAAAAGGCCCAACTTTGTGCTCGTTTTTCTAGACAACGAAGCAATTTAATGAAATTTGGAAAAACCACAGACCTAGAAAATTTAATGAATATTATGTAGTAAAAAAATTATCGTTATATATTTTATATTGTTATAATTATGTGGGAACTACCAAAACCAGAAATTACACCCAGAAATCTTGAAAATTTCGTGCTGTCTCGATTTGTGCAAGCGGGGTGGTGAAGTGCGGGGGACGACACGTGAAACTGACAGAAACGGACAGTCTAAACACACGGGCCACATTTAGACTGCACCCGACTCCAAACTTGTCGATAGGTCTAACTAAATACATTTCAACTTGCGTTAGACGTATGCGTTACCTACTCAGACGTTGCCTGTAGATAAAAATATGTCTCATGTTTGCTGGCAATAGCGTATGCATCAAACCCTGCAAGTTGCAACTCTCTTGCAACCTATTCCTCACGCAATACGCACAGCTTTAATATTATAATTTTTGACAATGTATACTATATGTAATGCCATATCACAGGTCACTCTCTGATTTATTGCTAACAATTTACTTCCAAATGCAAAGAAATCTAAGTGTGTTGAATTCACACTGCCCAATACCAGGACCTTAAATGACATAAATTCATTGATAAATAATCATATGTTGAAAATAAAGGAGAACCCCGTGTTTCTCGGTATAATGTTAGATGCAAAGCTTCTATGGAACACCCACATATCAACACTTGATGGTAAACTCAGCTCTGCTGCTTACACTGTTAGAAAAATTCGACAGGTACTGACGTGGAAACTGCAAAAATTGTATATTTTGCCTATTTTCACTGTATTATGTCTTACGGACTCTTGCTATGAGATAAAGCGGTAGATATTGAGAAAAAAATGTATTACAGAAAAGGACAGGACGTGCAATTTATAATTTAAAACCGCGCGCTGCCATACAATAAAAATATAAGGAAATAAGTACCTTATCTATTATCTTATAGTAGCTTCTAAATATATTTACAACTAGCTAATGCCCGCAGCTTCGCTCGCGTGGATTTAGGTTTTTAAAAATCCCGATCCTTTCATTTCCCAGAACAAAAGTTGCCTCTCCGTAATAGCCCGTCCCCGGGATGCAACTTGTTTCTGTATCACGTAAGAATATTTAAACGGATTATCCTTTTCAAATCCCGAGGGATCACCAGGATTTAGGAATGCAATTTCTTACAGCATCAGGGTTGAGGTCAACGACAAAGTGTTTACTTGGTATAGATACCTTCAATATCAATTAATAATCGACACTTTTTAAATCCCATTAGCTTTAGTAGTCAGGTCCCCTGCAACATCAGGATTGAGGAGTTGGAATCCAAATTTTTTATTGAACAATGTCGCAAACTTTCTTTATCGATTAAAAAAACTACCCAAAATTACGCAGTTAGGTTACCTGCCAAATTTCATGGTTTTGAGTCAACGGGAAGTACCCTAGAGGTTTTCTTGACACACACGACAGACAGAGAGATAGACAACAAAGTGATCCTATAAGAGTTCCGTTTTTCATTTTGAGGTACGAAACCCTAGAAAACGTAGGAACGGCATTCCGAACCAGTGGTAAATTTTTCTGACCATCCAAAAACACTTTGAAGTTTACCTAAAAGTTTACAGGAATAAAAATTTATCATTGTATTCCATTCCATTTCATTCTATTCCATTCTGTTCAAAGATAAATAGATAATAAAAATATTTGTCACCGAAACAATAATTTACGATACATCGACCAATATCAATTTTACTGATGACAATCTGACTATTACCAAAGTGAACGACTACTATAATATCTATTATATACGACTAACATAATATGTATTATAAATTGTGTGCCGTTTGCATTCTCACTAGGTTCTCATTAAGTTTGTTTTATTTGGTTAAACTTTCTGGCATTTATATTGTTATGACGTTTAATTGGCAAACAGTCTGTTTATTGGCTGAAACTCAAAAATTCAGCCAATCACAACAAAGAAAATATTGTAATAATGATTGATGCAGCTTTCTGTAATTGAAAACAAAATATTTGACATTAACTTGAATGTGACAGTGTTTTCCGAATAGGGTTGCCAGAGGCCCCGTATTTTACTGGTTACCCCGTATGTCAGGATAGAGAAACCGGTAATTATGAAAATAAAATACGGGGCAAATAAAACTAAATATTTTTAGGGTTCCGTAACTCAAAAGCAAAAAGAACTCTTATAGGATCACTTCGTTGTCTATCAGTCTGTCTGTCTTTCCGTCTGTCCGTCTGTCCATCTGTCCTTCTATCCGTCTGTCATGTGTTCATGAACAAATATTAGTATTTTCAATTTTCAAAGTAAGATAACTACATATATCAAGTGGGTTATCATATGAAAGGGCTTTACCTGTTCATTCTAAAACAGATTTTTATTTATTTTTATGCATATTTTTTTTAATGCATAACAGTTTTTGATTTCTCGTGTAAAATGTCGAAAAAAATACCCGAATCGGAACCCTCGGTGCGTGAGTCTGACTCGCACTTGGCTGGCGAAACCGAACACTGACGTTATGTCCAGTAGAAAGAATATTTTCCTTTTGCGGCAATGCGTAGCCGAAACCCACTCGATATTGATCATGGTCGTAGCCAAGGCGGCGGGGCTTGGTTTGAGGATGTTAGCCTTTTTTTATACAAGTTAGCCCGTGACTTTAATCTTTTCTAGTGGTAAGTGATGATGCAGTCTAATTTCTTGGCCGTTAGGGCCATACTAACCATATAACTAGCCATGACCGAAGCCTCCCACCAGACCAGAAATTTAGAAATGGCGACTGCGCCTGGGAAGCCGTCAAAAACCTAAGCCTAAAATAATACTTACACTATTTCTTGCATTTGCTTACCAATTTTTTTTTGGAAATATATCAAACATTTCGCGCTCACTTCACTCGCGCTTTGAATTTGTATTACTTGGTGTAAGCCCCGCAATTTCGTTTGCATGAATTTAGAGTTTTAAAAATTCCGTGGGGGATTTTCCGGGCTAAAAAGTTTATGTCTGGGATGCAAGTTACCTCTGAATAGTAAGTACCAAAATTTTGGTAAAGAAGATGGGCCGTGAAAGGGTAACAAATAGATAGGCAAATAGATATACTGTCGTATTTGTAATATTAGTATGGATAGGGAGCTTTAAAAATAAAATCTTGCTATGGCTAAACTCGTTTCCCTTTCACTTTAATTCTTTCTGTAATTGAACCAAAAACACTTACGCTCACTGCGCTCGCGCTTTTTTATTGTTGTATTTTATCTCACTGTCAAATTGAAAGGCGAAATTCCACTAACCAGGTAATTAGCCCATAAAGTTGAGCGAATGTTATTTTCCTCATGACAGGATTCAGTTCCGGCCCTGATAAAACCTCTCCCGAAATCGATTCCTGGCTACGGCCATAGTATTGATACTGTGAAGGTGGAATTACAAGTTAAATGTAAATTTAAGTTAAAATGCAAAGATTGTATGCATGAAATGTATAACATTTTGCTTTACAAAACTAGAGTTTTTAAAAGCTATTTAAATAAATAAATCTTTTATTTAAAATCACATTGCAAACACAGTTCACCAATCAAGACACGGCAACATACAGAGAAAAAATACAAAACTTACAAATAAACTGAAATATCTAAATAGGCTTTCCATGCATTTCAGAGAGAACCACCGCCTATTTCTTCAAATACTTCAAATTTTTAAATTTCTTCAAATCTAAACCCCGTATTTTTGATGGTGGTAGCCTGTAAATCAAAAAGAGGCAGGTGGCAACCCTACTTGCCACATGACATTACAGAATGAAAAATTGTTTTCATTACTCGGTAAGCCTACTGCCATAGTTTCACAGAAAGTGTGACGGTAGTTGTGACCTCTGATTGGTCGACTCTCTTTCACTATTTGCTAAAATTGATGATTGCAACAACAATTTTTTCTTTTTTGTAATCAAAAACAGAACACGGACGTCATACAGGTTGACTAATTGCAATCATTTCTGACCGGCTAACATTGTTCCGCTAGTGGCTCAAACTCACTGTCGCAGCAAGAACATGGTAAATTCAGCCAATCACAGCAATTAGAATTGGTTATCACAAATGCACCGATCTAGGAACCGAGAATACACGAACCAGGGCAGATAGAGATGAGAACAATAATATCATACGTAGGAAATCGACGGGGGATCGTTGACAATGATCCTCTTAAAAGGCCTAACAAGAGCCGCTGTTATTTCATCCCTGTATAAAATAGAACAGTGAAAAAAGTAGCATCATTCGAGTCTTATTAAGTCCAACCGTGTTACAAATTAGCAGCCAAGACAACTTTATTATTAAACAGGTGAGAAGCGATATATATTATCTATAAAAATTAGCACATAATTTATTATATCTTTAAAAAATATTATGCAAAGCAGACATAGTTTAGTAGATAATAATCATATAAAAGGCGTGAAGCGTCAAACGCGAACAAGTTCTGCGGTATACATTTTGTAGATCAATGTGGCTATTTTAATTATACCTACCTGTTTTCTTTTATCGGAAACATCCCAAACGGTAATTCTGAACTCGATAATCGTGACTGCAACATGCGAGTCAAACATTAAAACCGTAACTTCTATACGTAAATTTAATATCGATACGTAAAAGGTTCTGTTCAATCCCATTATATAAAACAGAACCTACTTGAACCTTTTAGTAAACTATCATGCTTCTTGTCAGGAACTCGTTACGATTAAGTGCCCAATTAATTTCGTAACCAGAAGCCACAATAATCACCATTGTATTTAGTTTGAATGCGCCATAAGAACTTAAATACGTACTGTAACTGAATTAACTTAAAGTAAGAAGTCCATTAGACGATAAATTCTGTATTAATCAATTCCATTATTATGTCCATAATATGTCGTTGAACCACGAATTAATGAGCCTAAAATCATGAGTCAATATCGTTAATCATGAGTGAAAAATGACTTATGGTGGTGAAAATTAGTGGACAAACGCAAACGACATGTTCTACATGATACATCAGTCAATTCCGTTAGTCATGAGTGATGATTGATAAACGACTGATGAAGTAGAGAATTATTCTAATTTATCATGTAAACATTTGTCGCATCGCTACTAGATGGTAGGTTATCTGTCAGTCATAGCAGTGACTGTGGCAAAACTGACAGCAAACCCTCTCATCTAATTGACTCCTTAAATACGACTAGAGGCAACTTTTCTGTCTTGCCATATCTGAAGCAATAATCAGCATCTTAATAACCGAGTCAACGCATGTTACAGGATTAAAAAACATCGTGCTCAATTAAACGTGGGCGTAATGCAACAATGATTTTTATGATTAATCGAAATGTCATCGATAAATGATCATATTCATAGAACTACTCGATTATCTGCCGCAGGCGACGCAAATATGTTTGGTTGTCAAACAAGAACAAAAACAACGAATGACTAATACTAAGTAACTCGATTCAAGTTATAGTAAAGTTTCTCTACACGTATGTTGGGATATTAAACTCCACAGAATATCTAATTCTGTCCCTCGCGACGCAGATGCCAATTCAAGTTTTTTTTCATGCGTGGGCCCTACTCAAATTACTTTATGCGGACTCAAGTAGTCACATATTTTCTAAATGACTCCTCATCTCGAAATACGATATAACTATATCTGTCCCCTGGATGCAAGCTATCTCTATACTAAATATGTAGATGATGCCTGCGATTTTATCGGTATGTGTTTAGCTTTTTCAAACATGCCCTGGGAGCTCTTGTTTTTCCGGGACAAAAAGCCTATGTCTCCGGGATGAAACTATAGGTATCTGTACCATTTTTTGTCAAAATCTATACAATGGATGGGCCGTGATAAGCTTGTAAAAAGACAGACACACAGACAGACTTTCGCATTAATAATATTATACTACATAGTATGGATTTAGCAATTGCCGTTGTAGTATACACCTGTAGGTAGGTAATAAAGAAGCGAAGCCTTATTTTTACTATCGACATTGCTTGCGATAGTATGTGCATTTCTAGATCTGTCAGGGCATCTTATTGTCGTAATACTTGACAGGGGTCCGTTTGACCGGGGGCAGTAAATAAGCGGGCTAACGACACGCGGGCGGCCTTGCGAGACGTCCTTGCCGCCCGACCCCAGATTGTTTTATCTCTTTTCCACCAACAGGCAACCGTCTCTCCATCTCATTTTATCAAACCGTGGTTACACTACCGCCTCACACTGATCCGCCCGGTGATAAATCGCTCTCGTCGACAGCCCTTCCATTCCCTACCACCATAATATATTCTTCGCAAGACTTGTTAGAAGCTCGTATCATTTTTATGGCACGGTGAATGAATCTACCATGTTATATATAGGCGAATAAAGTTTATTAATAGACGACAGTTTTCTTATTTTAACTGCAGTTTATTTTTATCCTATACAAAAATAGCTCTAGTTTTTATTTTTACCTGGATCCATTTAGTCAAAGTGTAGGTGGTTGGCTGGTAGCTGAGTTTCTATGAGAATATAATATAAGAATTTTTATTTAAGTCGCTAACTAGATCATTACTAGTTTAACCTGGGTTGTATGACAACCGAGCGCAATACATCAATCTTTTTTTAACCCCCGACCCAAAAACCCCTGTTTTTGGGTCGGGGGTTAAAAAAAGTTGTACAAGTAAAGTTGTAGTATAAGTTTGACGTGAGTATCTGTCTGTGGCATCGTAGCTCCTAAACTAATGAACCGATTTTAATTTAGTTTTTTTCGTTTGAAAGGTGGCTTGATCGAGAGTGTTCTTAGCTATAATTCAAGAAAATCGGTTTAACCGTTTAAAAGTTATCAGCTCTTTTCTAGTTACTCTAACCTTCACTTATCGAGGGTGTTATAAATATTTAATTTACACTTGTATAATAGAGAATGTCGTGGTGGCCGGAAATCGTCCGGTTGTGCTGTTATACATTTTAATACATAATATAGTTTTTATTTTGTATCAAATAAATATTATTATTATAAAGGCGAAAGTTTGTATGTGTGTGTGTGTGTGTGTGTGTGTGTGAAAAACCACTCGACGGATTTGGCTGAAATTCGGAATGGTATAGATAATATCCTGGATTAGCACATAGGCAACTTTTTATCCCGGAAAACCAAAGAGTTCTCACGGGATTTCGAAAAACTTAAATCCACGCGGACGAAGTCGCGGGCGTCAGCTAGTCAAATATAAATATAAATGTATATATCTGTAGACAATGTTTCTTGGCCTTTATTAAATCGAGTAAACATAGATTTGTCACAGCTTCATTTCAGGCTATAAGGAGAAAACGCTACCTCTTTCTATTTAAGTTACCAATGATGAATATTTAATTCGACCAGTTAGAAGTTAGGACTACACAACCGTGTAGCGGTCTAATGAGGGAGCTCCTTATAGAGAAGGAGTCGCGTGTTAGAAAATACCTAATTGTATTTAACTATGTCATTGATATTCGAAACGCGATGTCAAGTAGGTGTATCTACAGTCTAATTACTCGTTAATGTTAGCAGCCTATTTATTTTCGGTTGTATTACCCGAGCATTCAAAAAAATGTTAACGAACTACGACCACTAAGCATCGGTTCATAGGAACGGTCAGTGTTTTGATTATTTAGCATTAAATTAAATACAGGAACCTCATTCAGCTTCAAAAAATCTAAAAACAATGCCGAATTAGATGCACACCGTTTGAAATATATTATGCTATTATTAGCTTAGTATTTTACGATATAATCGTAGTGTAAATTGACTAATTATATTTAGTTAATAATGAAGCTGCATAATTTGCTCTTAAACCACTCTATCACTTGCTTTTATAAACAGTAGCGTATCAATAAATAAAATAGATTTCTAATAGCCATACGCTTATTATAACTTTTTCATGTCAGTCATAAATAAATCCATACTAATATTATAAATGCGAAAGTGTGTCCGTCTGTCTTTCCGTCTGTCCGACAGACAGCTAGCTGTCTGTCGGACTGTCTGCTAGCTTTTCACGACCCAACAGCTTAACCGATTTTGATGCAATTTGATACAGAGTTAGCTTACATCCCGGGGAAGGACATAAGCTACTTTTATCCCGGAACATAAAATAGTTCCCACGGGATTTTCAAAGATTAACCGATTTGCATGAAATTTGGCACAGAGGTACCTTGTATCACGGAAATTGATATACCTATAGGCAACTCAAATCAGAGTTCTCCTAAGATTTTTCATAAACCTAAATCCACGCAGACGAAGTCGCGGCCATCATCTAGTACTCAATATATTTAATAGAAAAATAATTTAATGCAACATGTGTAGTAGGTACTACCCTTAAATTTGTCTTTAAAAAGAATTTACTTTAGATCTAGGTACTTGTTATTGAGAAAATAGTATAAAGTTCTGAGTAGAAAATATGTTATCTTTTTAATCTTTCTAAATGAATTCTGCATACCACAATTAATTGTCTATTACTTTTATGGCGACCAAGATATTCTTTAAAACGTATTGAGTCTCGTATGCTGATATTTATCGCCCCGACTCTATAAGGACCAACGACAATTAAGAAAACATTCGTAATAATAAATACAAAGACACTCGTTTTAAAGTAGCGGTAGATACTCGTATGTGGTCTGGGAGCAGTGGGAGCACTCGTGTCGATAGAATCAACATTGCTTTTTACGCGTTATTCGTGTTTATCCCGAGGGCTTTGTAGGTTAGTTGGTGAGTATGCGGTGACAGGTTAATGCGTCTATTTGTAGAGGCTCGCATGCCTCAGACCACGGCGCTGATTATTGGCGCCTCACTGAATAATGTAACGCCGATGTAGGCTAATCAATGCGACTTTTTAACGAACCCTTTTTAACCCTCGTAGATAAAATCTTAAACGGCACAAAAGAGACGATTTACTCGGCAAATTTACGCAAATGAGTACTAACAATTCACTTAATTGCGATGGAGAAGAGCGAAATATTTTACGTTTTTGTGGTAGGTAGTTGAAATATTTTACTCCACTGTACTGGGCCCCGGTCACCTCGTTTCTTCGTGTCTCGGCTAGTTTTTAATTAAATTAAGATTGAATTCCTCCGATAGCGTCAATTTTTATATTCAATTAAAAAGATTTGTGGACTGTACCTATTTCTGTACTTATATAAAACTAGCTTATGACCGCGACTTCGTCCGCGTGGATTACATAATTTAAAACCCCTGTTTTACCCCCTTAGGGGATCAATTTTCCAAAGTTCTTTCTTAGCAGGTGTCAACATAAGTCAGTCACCTCTTCCTTTAATATAGTATTTAGACGGATTTAAATATTTTTTTTAGATATTTAGCTGCTACAAGTCAAAATGAGACCTAAAACATTGCACATATTATCAATAGGAATTAAAAGGTTTAAATATAATTCATTTAAAACAATTTAATTTAATCAGAAACTTCTTATAACCCCCTTTTATTGTTTGTTAAGATTTTCGTTTTGATATGTTGTTTCTACCAATAAGAACTAAGAAAATCTCGATACTGCCTGATTGATGATAATTGCTCACTTAATTAATAAGTGCAGACTAGTACAAGTCTGTACGCGATTAAAATCTCCATTATTTTGATGTCAATCGCAAACAGTGCGACGGAGTGCTCATCAGAATGCATCACATAACATAACACACACAGTGTCATTCGCACTTCGCTTACAGTAACCGCCCATTTATAGACTATTAGTATGAATTGTCCTGCGTTGAAAAAGATGGTGGAGAATAATCAACAGGTTTTTACAAATTGTAACAAAGTTCCATTATATACCACGTAACTAAATATGTATGTATTAAGTATGTATAAGATAGGATCTGATGCACCGCATAAGTTGAACGGCTCAGGTGTCTCGCTGAGGTTCTTGTCCGAATGCAGAAGTAGACCGAGCTAGTTATAATGCTAAAGCTAGCTGGATAAAATCGCAAAAGAAGTCTTGGTTACGAAACATAAGGTAGTAGACTAGTCATGGACAAGGAGAAGTTTAGTAACACGATCTGTGTTTCCTACACATTACACTCAGGGTACCTTTAAAACAAGAGTCAATAGGCATCTTCTAGTTAAATGCGTCCCATCTTAGGCCACATCATCACTTTCCATCAGATGTGATTGTGGTGCTATCATTAATAAAAAAGGCACATGAAGAAAAAGATAGGATCTGGAATGGAATCTTGAACGTGACAGCTACTATCATGGGTATACGTAATGGCATGTTGGCAAAACTACTAAGAAAATGAATAGCACCTTCGATTTTTTGACATTGAATGCGCGACAGGTGCATCCGTAGGGCTCAAATCGCATACCAAAAGGCATGTTTACGAAGCCAATGTATCTATACAAAGCAAATTGAATGCAACTTTACTTACAAATACGTAATATAATATCTTCAGTGTGCCATCATGCCATTTTTTGATGTGCAAGCTACTTCTCTGAATTGATGGCGGCACGTTTGAAGCATAAGCTGAAATTATGCTAAAAGTGTAACATTTAATTTAAAAACACTGCTAAATTATCTTGACAGCCCAGCTTCTAAATTAGTTTTTCAATTAAACGAAAAAAATTAAATAAAAACGAAAAAACGATGCTTTTAATAAAAGTTTTTCATGTCTGGTATAAGCATTATATCCCCGTTTACGACATAATAAGGCCATAATACACTTTATCTAGTCTTCAATATTAAAAGTAACATGAACTTTTTAATTTCACATCGTATAATGAGCCTACTTATTATTTACGGCTTGTTGCAATTGACAATGATAATCCGTTTTCAATAAAAATCCATCATAACGTCGCTCATAAACTTAATGCTCGTCGTCAAGGCGCCGCATAATTTACAACTTCGCCAAACCTTTGACATAAACTGGTCACCCTTTTTTAATTATAACTTTGTAGTACGAGACACCGTTAGGTTATTTGATTCATCGACGTGCACCTCGCTGGTTCAAGTGTTTAGCGAATCATTAAAATCAGGTGTCAATTACATTCTACGTGGTTAGCTACGAACGAGGTGCTTTGCATAAACTCCGGCCTTATTCTTACAAACTGTCGTTTTAAATGCGATAAATAAATGGTCGGTCTATAAGCGGATCAATGTTGAACAAACCGACGATTTTTCAAATAAGCTACAGAATGTACTAATTGGGTAATGAGTAAGTAATTGATTGAGTACCAGAGCCAGCGGAACACAAACAGGACCTGCGCATAGCAAGCTGGCTCATTCAAGCTGCATGCATTCAATTCATCAAGTCTTCTCGTTTTTTAATGCTCCCTCAGCAATCGCCTCTGTATATTTTATCTTTAGCCATCGTAACAGTTTACATTGTAGTCTATTTTCACATCTGTCTGTTACTAAAGTGTTACACTAAAGGCTATATCATTATTCAATTGAAAATAAGTACGATTTGCTGTCGGCCAGGTCGGTTGGAAATAACATACTTACCTACATTTATCGAATTGGATAATTACTATGCTTATATTCATACTCTGCTATCTGCTACACGTATGGCAATTTCAATCCCAATTTTTTGCACACTTTTTAATGTGTCCACAAATAATGCACAATCTTAATGGGGATAAATTATATGTAATTGACTTAACTGTTTAAAATTACAATGAATTGAAAAAGTACACTTGTATGCTCTTTATCGAGCAACATGACGGCAAAAACTCAATGATTCGCAGTAGATAGAGGCGGTATAAATTATATTACTATTGAACACAATGTAAATATTATGTTTAATAACGCAGCCATCTACTTTTAGTGATCATAAATGAATTGATGATTACACTTTTACTGTGATTTAGTATACGGATACAATTTAATGGAGTATTTAACATGTTAGTATTATGTTCTTGCTGCCCACTCTACTGTTAACTTTCAAATTAAAGTTAAGATATAAATATTGGTAGAAGTATTGGTCTGAAATCGTAACACAAGTTGGTACTTCTATGCGTTATGTACCTACTTCAAGTACATTTGAAATATTTTGAAAAATATTTTCGTTTTAAATTCAAGTGTAAATTAAAAATTTATAACACCCCCGACAAGTGAAGGTTACAGTAACTAGAAAAGACCGAAAAGATCTGATAACTTTCAAACGGCTGAACTGATTTTCTTGGACTATTCCGCGCCTACGATCTAAAGTACCTGTGTTTTCCAAAACATCATTTTCAAATAAATAATTATGTATTTAGGCAACGTCCATCTTGACAGCTTGACATTTGTCAATTGACATAATATTATGAACCTAACGGTTATCTAACCTTCTTTTCTACAAGAAAACTAGAAAAGAGCTGATAACTCTTAAACGGCTGAACCAATTTTTTTGGATTATAGCTAAGAACACTCTCGATCAAGCCACCTTTCAAACAAAAAAAAGTAAATTAAAATCGGTACACTCGTTTAGGCGCTACGATGCCACAGACAGATACACAGATACACAGATACACAGACACACAGATACACAGATACACACGTCAAACTTATAACACCCCTCTTTTTGGGTCGGGGGTTAAAAAGGTGATTTGGATTATCTTTGTTTCTAGTCACCAATCTAGGAGGCTATAGATCATCTAGGAGGCATTTAGTACTTCGTATTAGAATTCTCATTGTATAATAGAACTACTATTGTTGAAATAAGACTTTATAGTACATACTTTATACTATAGATAGGTATTACAAGTTAAATTAGATTATTATTGATAGTTCCTGAAATTCGTAACTTGGTGGTAGCCCCCAATTCCACGTAGTGATTAAAATGAATTCGTTTTCGTCAACATCGCCGATGTAATTTTAACGGGTCCCATGGTGGTAATTTTGAGGCGCCGCCGTCCTCAAAACGTCTTTATTTAAATAAGTAATTGAATTGTTTTCTTATTACAGAGCGGTAAACCAATCGTAAACCTTGTCCTTTATTTTTTATTTTCATACTCATTACTCTGTCATTATGCGATTCAGAGTGCAATTAAAAGACAAAACTTAAATTTCTTTTAAACCATGTGATCGCCGTTGATTTAATTTCAAAACATATTCAAGCTCATGATTAAAAATCAAGCAGGTCAGTTCATATGGTAATACGTGTATGGGTCAGTTAAGAACAAATCATATCTATAAAATATTCGAGAAACGTTGCATCATTTTTCTCGGCAATACACAACTGTATTGAAACAAATAGATTGATTTAGAATGTGTCCAGTTAAGTAGGCTGATTTAGATAAATGAATTGTCAGTTATTTTAATCACAAAGTGCCATGAGCAGTAAAAATAATTACAAACTGAATCTACTTTCGATAAATAGTTGGTCTGAAAGGAACAAAATGAGTAAGTAGAAACTTAAAGTTTATCTCGTCTGATAGACGGGAGAGAAATTCCTGTCAATCATAGGCGTGATAACCTTCATCTACTTTCTTGTCTTACAATTTGAAGTGTGTCTATCAAAGTACAATATGCTGCGTTCATTTAGTCCTAGTCGAGTTTGCAGATTGCTGTTCATAATATTTGTATCAGAATACAATAAAATTTGCTCCGCTACGTGGAAAAAGGGTGGAAGCATATCCTAATATTTATAGTAGGTAACTATTTTATGGGCCACATAATAAATATTTTATTCTACCTACTATATTCACTATTTTATAGTTAGAATATGAAATAAATAATTCTAATCATCAAGCCGACCTATTTAACATTTTTTAAAGCATTAGTCCTTATTTTATTTATTTATTTATTATATTTATTTCATTTTCACATCTAATCCCACCTTAAAAATAATTTTAAGGTTACAATTACTTTTATATGCGCAATCTGAATTAAAACAAATTCCCTTTCACAATCAAAACTCCTAAGTACCTCAAAGGTAACTTCCTCTTCAACATCAAGCTACATTTAGAGAACGCAATTAGTTTAACAACACCTCATTTTTTCAAATAGGAAATCATCTGTTGCTCATTCTAAAAGTATCATTTTCATACATTCTCCACATTGCATCTTGAAAAATTATACACTCGATGAAAAAAAGGTCTAATTTCTCCGTGCTGGTGCGTACATTTATTACCATACCGTGGCCCATATGCAACGCCGGGAGGCCTCAGCTGTCATTAAATAACCTAACCAATAATCGGTCCTATATAAATCATGGTAATAGTAGATTATTGAAGACGCATCCGAGAAAACACTGAAGGAAAGCTCCCGCGGTATCTATTACATAGGGCCTACATGTAATCGCAACGCCTATTGATGCCTCAAAGGCGGTAATTAGACTTTGTTCCACGGGAGCGCTCGCATTTTTATGGCGAACGAAAAAAAAGAAAGTTAATTTGGCGTGTATTTTTAACTCCGTGGACGTGCGGTCTACATAATTAGATGTTTGAGTATGAAAATGTTAAATGCATACAACCTTTCATCACATAGTACTCATCATCATCATCTCAACACATCGCCGGCCCACTCGCACAAAGCACGAGTCTCTTCTGAGAATGACGAAGGTAGGCCAAAATCCACCACGCTGACTAAAAGCGGATTACATAACTTTACACACCTTTGAGAATATTATTGAGAACCCTCAGGCATGCAGTTTTCCCCTCGATATTTTCCTTCACCGTCGCTGTGATTGAATAATCGCTTAAAGCGCACGTAACTCTGTAAAGTCAGATGTGCTTTTCTGGGACTCGAATCCTCTCGAATCTTAACACCTTATCAATATGATATCAGCAAGAAACAGTTAAAAATTATTTTGCTATAATCCGCCAACAGAAAAAATCTGTATGGTCAAACATGCAGTTACAAGCTAAGCACCGCTTACCTCCCCAACCAAGTAATAAAGCCAAGTTCCCAAGCAAGCACTGCCAACAACTCACATGCATGCACCACCACACAAGACTTTTCCACTACTCTCGACGCACGTTTCGCCCCGACACCGGAGCATCCTCAGAAGATTTCGACTTTACAATGCTGTATTGTCAAGTACTATACTATACTATACTAATACAAGTACATTTGTATGGTACCATTATTAAAAACACCGTTATGACCTATAAGATCAATATGTCGGGAATAGCTTTTATCCCATTGAAACCAACTGTCTGCATTCGTGCACTTCCATAGATATCTCGCTTTACACTTGAACTCTTGACTTTTCTCCATACTTGACAATCTTTTCCTGATATATGAATTCCTTACATTTTATTAGTAGAAATGAACGGTGATTGAAAAGTAACACGAAATAATTTCCAAACCGCACGTAGTCATTCATAAAATGTGAGCGCCGTCCGAGCTCAGCGTAATTTGATCATTTTTGTGGTATGTCAATTGCTTTGATACCTTCGACGAAATTCAATTAAGAGTAAGATTACATCTGTGAATGCTGTTGCTCACCTCAATAACTACGTAGCTATGTGTGGTGTGGTCCAGTTTTAGACATCAATATGGAGCTTGTTACTGTAAATTTGGTTTTGCGTGGTTTCATGAGATGTATATCGTCAAAAATTTGTGCCGGGCCGTTAGGCCAGAAATAATATTATACTCGTGTGAAGTACGAATCGATAACCTATCGCCCCTCGAGGGAGAGCCAGCGTAACGTCATAGTGTTCGGTGGAGATGCAGCGGGTATCATCGTGTCCAATCAAGTTCGCACGCGGCGCGGTGGCTAAATCATTCGATTATTGATTTCCGATGTCGCGGTCGTGATCGGGCGTGGGGATTCGACGTTCGGCATGACAGCGCAAGCATTGTCGGCCGCTGCTGCGACGCGGGCTCATTCTCCGCGATTAAACGCTTGTAATTCCAACAATATCATCCCGCCTGTCCAATTCAATCTGAGCCAAGCTACTTCGGCTCTCGTCTCGTGTCGTCCGATTCCCGATAGCGGGTTTGTGCACGAACTTTTTTTGTTCTAATAAATTTTTCGAATTGTTCTAGGTGACACACTTTTGTAAAGAGATATTATTCAGATACGAGATAATGTAGCTTCATAGATCCAGATCTTTAGGACGCTAAAACAATAAAGTACAAATGATCTTCTTGAATGTTGTCTGTGATTTGCTAGACTCTAGAGGGACTATTTTTGATGTCAATCATTATATTTTTAACCCCCGACCCAAAAAGACGGGTGTTATAAGTTTGACGTGTGTATCTGTTTCTGTATATCTTTCTGTGGCATCGTAGCTCCTAAACTAACCGATTGTAGTTTAGTTTTTTTTTGTTTAAAAGGTGGCTTGATCGAGAGTGTTCTTATCTATAATTCAAGAAAATCGGTTCAGCCGTTTGAAAGTTATCAGCTCTTTTCTAGTTACTGTAACCTTCACTTGTCGCGGGTGTTATAAATTTTTAATTAACACTTGTTTACGGAAGAGATTTTATATTACATTGATATAATTTGTAATTTAATGACACGTTTTTAATCAACATTCACTCATAAACCCGAGTAACACTAGCAGTATTTTTCATTAATAATAATTGTTCTGTTCACTGCATACTGCCATCATCATCTTGGTAATAGAAGACGATTAAGTCTCTTATAATATAATTAGTTGGTAAAGAATTTTTATTGTTATGATATCCCGTAGTTGCTTAGAGAGACTAGAACCATTTAACATTGGCAATAAAGCTGCAAAAGGTGCTTTTACTGTCCTATTAACTCTCCTATTAGGCCGTACGTAGGAGTTAATCCATGCATAATTGAACTCTATAAACAGAGAACTGTAAACGAAAGTACTTAGGTAGCGCACACGCAGGGACCCGTAATAGTTCCATTACATGAATAGGGACTGTTATAATAGATTCATAAATTGCACATCTAAACTCTTAAAACTCATTTGAAGCCATCTACCGTCGTAAAGCTTTTTACTAAATTTTCGCAAAAAATATTTTTTTTCTGTAATATATTTTATATCATTTTTTCATATTTTACTGACATCAACAAGACCTTCACATATTATTTTGTTCGTGTCTTCTTTTTAACCCCCGACCCAAAAAGAGGGGTGTTATAAGTTTGACGTGTGTATCTGTGTATCTGTCTGTGGCATCGTAGCGCCTAAACGAATGAACCGATTTTAATTTACTTTTTTTTTGTTTGAAAGGTGGCTTGATCGAGAGTGTTCTTAGCTATAGTCCAAAAAAATTGGTTCAGCCGTTTAAGAGTTATCAGCTCTTTTCTAGTTTTCTTGTAGAAAAGAAGGTGTGATAACCGTTAGGTTCATAATATTATGTCAATTGACAAATGTCAAACTGTCAAGATCGACGTTGCCTAGATACATGATTATTTATTTGAAAATGATGTTTTGGAAAACTCAGATACTTTGGACTAGTACTGTAACCTTGACTTGTCGGGGGTGTTATAAATTTTTAATTTACACTTGTTATTTATATAATTTTATTATATTTTACACATACATTTTTATTCATTTCATTTATCTCTTCTGGTTTATCAATTGAACAAAATAGTTAAAGCCTATTAACCATTGGCAAATTGAATCAGATATCCCTTAAAACGCTAGAGATACATGCGTTGAACATGTATTATTAAAACATTTAAAAGTAACTGTACATATTTTAAAACTCCATAAATCTCTCATGTTGGCGTAATAACCATTTCAAATATACAAGTGATTTAAGCTCATAATAATTATGTACAAATTGGAATCTCGGGGTCACAAGGGCCTGCGCAGACGAGATTTTCTTGTCCGTGGAGACCAAAAATCCTCGAAGCGTAGATAAAATGTCCGCTGAGAACTTGTCAAGCGAAGAAGCTCTCGAGCGCTATACGCGGTTTTTTTTCGAGGACTCTTCCGTATTTTTATGTGGTCCGGCCTGTTGAAATCCGTGGCTATTCTGGGTACTTTTTATGCGGGATACTTTTAGGCTCTCGTGCGCGTTGTTCGATGCAAATTGAAAGCGATTTATTTTGACGGACAAAAAGTACCCTCGTCTGTGTAGGCCTTAAACGAGCTTATGGTTATCTAGTAAAAGCCAGCTACTACGTTCACATTAATAAAGATATAAAACACTCTTTAGCAATATATTATAACTGCAGATTGCCCATGATTATTAACCTTTTCATCGTTCATGTAAACGTTATCATTACAGCTCTGTTATAGCCTAAATGCGTTCCTGCACCATAATCGATAATATTCTTACCATTTAATTATACCAATTTGCTATATAGCGGAGTGTAGGTACTTAGCTTCGTAGTAACCATTTATAGTTTAGATGGAATTTAATATTCTTGTCATAAATTACTTTTGCTTAAAGCAAAATATAAACATAATAAATAGGTAAACGATTATACTTTGTAGAACCAATCAAATATTAACTGTGTATTTTGCAAAAGTATGTAAGGTGTGCACAAACAACATAACAAGTGGTCCTTTTCACTATAGGTGATGGTCATTTTCAGGGTTCCGTACCGGAAGTGCGCCAACTGGAGCCTATTACTAAGCCTCCATTGACCGTTCGTCTGTCTTTCCGTCGGTCTGTCCTACCGTCCGTCCGTCTGTCTGTCTGTCTGTAAACGGATTGTATCTTATGAGCCGTAATACGTAGAGAGATGATCACAGACACAGAGTATGTCTATATTTCTGTTGCCGCTATAACAACAAACAATAAAAATTTCTAAATAGCAGACATATAAATTTAAAAGTACATAATCTTGTTCGTAATCGTATAATCTTGTTGTACGGAGCCCTTCTTGATGCGAATCCGACTTGCACTTAACCGGTGTTTCACTGTTCATTCGTACCTATTGGATGGAATTCATTCGGCAATGGGTATTAATTTTATATATGTCGATAACGGGAATATAGTGCAATAACATATGGCCTCGGGTAGTAAACCCGACACACACGTGTTGTAACACCATCAGTTGCGTTGGTGTGACCTGTTGTTTGCCAACAAGTTTTGTCCCAATTAACGTCAAAGGCACAGTGATTAAACGTTTGTAATCATTTTATGATGGCCCAGCACAACGGTATGAAACGATGTTTTATTAAGGAATGCGTCCAGAAGAGACGGGCTGGGCTCCGTATTTTTTTGTATGTAATATCCGTACCGCGTCTCTAGTCGACGCAGTTTCATATAGGCGGATTTTAGCGTTGCTATGCGGCCCGCCTGGTGGACGCGATCCTTTATAATATGTATTATCTATTAGCGGTTACCACCCAATGAGCAAAGCGATTATGACACAATATTGTGTATAAAGCCAAATTCTTCAAGTAAAGTATTCACTTTTCAAGTAACGATTCTATTCTAATCTTGTAATTATTTTGTACTTCTCTTTTCTCTGGAGATATTCAAAATTTTTATTGGCGTTTTGATACATATTTTTTCGGTTCAATCAATAAAATATCGGCGCACCACGTACCTGCCATTTCAGTGAAAAAGACAATAGCTCGATGAATATTTCATGAGCACAGACTGATATTTAATGACCATGCTTACAATGCTTGTGGCATCAATTAGAAGCTATTCAAGCTGTTTCTCTCACTGGACCCGCGTGTCCCATGACCTTTTAAGTATTGGATAAGCTTCGATTTATAGCTTTTTTCTTTTTACTTGAAAAGGTCAGATATTCCAAGTCGCAATGATGCGGGTGCCATGGGAATTGTCTTTTTACTTAAAGTTATTTAAAAGTAATAGAACAGATCGTCGGAAAATCTATGTCTATTGTTGGGGCATCACTCAACTGCGACACAATTATCATATCGATTAATTGGATACACAGCGACTTACAGGAATACCAAAGCCCAAGACACTTGGGTACCGATGGTTTACTAAATTTAATCCGTCTCAAAATCATATCTGCTTTTGAATTTTACCAAAAAAAAACTAAAGCGCAACGCCGCTGCTGCCGCTATGCTACAATAAATAAAGTAAAGTTTCAATTTTTATGAAAAAAGACACCGTGCTTCAAGTTCAATCTATTCTGCAGATATGTACCGTGCCTCAGAAGTTTTGTAATCTTAGCTCAGAGAAATACGCACTAGTGACGGACAGCTAATAAATTCATTAAAACTTTATTATACATACTCAATAGTATTGCAATACATTTATATTTAATCAGATCATGCACTTTACATACCTATCCCAAAGACCAAGTTAAATGTGCAAAAAGTGTGTATCAGAACCCTTGTAAGGTAGGGTTCCGTAGTCATACTTATAAAAAAGTCCTACCGTAAATCTAAAAGAAGAACAAAGAGACAAAGTTATTTTCTGCGTGAATTTTTCCTCCGACTATAGTTATGGTATTCCCCAAAATGGATTAAAATTACCAAAATGGATTAAATAACTGTCATCTATAAAATTTATTCGAAAACATCACGCTAGCTACACATCCATAGTTATTGGTCTCATAACAGTCGTGCCATTTGGTTTATACGATTATTTAAATCTTGTGTTAGCCTGCGCAGTCTTATTTACTTTTTTATGTGATAGAAAAAAAAATCTTGAAAATCCCTGAAATCTTTTAAAAAACGGCTCATTCTCACGGTCTCACTTCCTGTTCTTCGCAGGATCAATTTTTACATGACTGCGCAACGCAAAGAAGTGCTATTTAAGTGACGGTGGATATCTACGCTCATACAAGTATTCTGTTCGGGATCCAGCAAAAAAGGATCCGGTCGAACTTTCATATTTAATTTTGTCAACATAATATGCTGGATCTGGCATCCTACAAAAAACAAGGTCCAGTTATACTTAGTGACATATTATTCTTCAATTATTATCAAGCATTTACACGAGCATCCCGCATTAGTTTTACGGGAACCAGAAAAAACCGTTCCTGTAGAACTGGACGGCCGCCGTGAGAAAGTCCATAAGTAAAGTCAGGCTGCGTTCACCTATTTGCCATAGCTAACGAAGGCTATTCGTTGTCAGTACTTTAATGCTTGACTTGACTGAAAATCATACACTTAAGTTTTAATTTAACCCATAAGCTACATGACCATTAAAGCTCATCCTGAACAATTTGATGTAATAAATACCGGTTGCCCGTGACTTCACTCGCGTGGGAAAGGAAGTGTCCGCAAAGAAAATTCCTTTTCGTTCTCATGAGATTAGAAAAATTAATAACTTATCGATACAGCAGGAGTGAAGCCTAAAAATATTACTTTAGGACTCGTGTAGGTGATATCTAGTAATGTATGCAGTGGGTTCCCTGTTGGAGATTGCTTTAAGTAATAAATAAGGCCGTCTTTGCATACATTTTCATTTGTTTTTTAGTTTCTTTGTATAGGTATATTTTTGTTTTATGTGCAATAAAGACTTTCTTATGATCTAGTATGTTTCTGGAAATACTATCTACAGAATGAAATTTGAAAATGTGTCAGTAGGGAAAATTTTAAAACTCCAGCAAGCGCAGTTTAGGCACCTGAAGGAAGCGTCGGGAAGCGGCTGGATAAGGACAGTACAGAACTATGTTTGGTGGCGCGCTCTTGAATAGCCCTATGCCCTAGTAAACTCATACAAGCTGATGGATTGAATTGGAACTGTACCTCGTTTCAGATGATTTGATATTAGATGATTAAATTATTTGAAGCACTGTTCTGTTACCACACATCGTTACTGTAGCAAAAAAGTCCGATACTTACACCCGTAGGTATTCGCAATCATTACTATACTTAAGGGTTCACAGTGTAGATCCCACCAATCAAACTACTGATTGAAGCAATGTTACGTCAATTTTGAATAATCTGAGTGGTTGAATCCACATTGCGTTCGAGCGCACTGTGAAATCTCATCCTAATCCTAATCCTAATATAATATTATAAATGTGAAATTGTGGATGTTTGGATGTTTGTTACTCAATCACGCAAACCCGCTGAACGGATTTTTTTTCGATGAAATTTAGAATTGAGATAGATTATACCCTGGATTAACACATAGGCTACTTTTTATCCTGGAAAATCAAAGAGTTCCCGCGGGATTTTGAAAAACGTAAATCCACGCGAACGAAGTCGCGGGAATCAGCTAGTATTATATAAAATATAGTGTATTCACAACACACAGATTACAAAATATTGTACCTGATAGTTGTGAATACGGGGTGTTAGACATGATACTCCGTTGCTACGTCAACATGACTAATGTGTGCTATACCTACCTGTAAATAAGTCAGTTATACGGGTCGGTTCTATGAAGTCCTCACTGTGCCCGTGCCTGTGCCCGTGCTCAGCCACGCCGAACCCGCGTTAGCTTTACTGGTCACTTAAAGGCCACGTAAGCGTGACGACTCACCATTTGCGCTTAATAAAGCGTAGGTTGCGATGCCTCTTGATGCCGGTGTCTTGTGAATGAGCCTTCACTGGAATTCAATAATATTGTGTTGTCTTTGCTCAATATTGTTATACATATCTTCGTTATTTGCAGACATTGACTCTTAGAGAATACCGATTAGGTACTTTTCTAAGTTGTAGCAAAGAACCGGCTACAATTAAAAAGAGACTTGAGTATTTATTAGTTTTCCCTGCTAGATAGCATTTTATAAAATTAGTAATATAAACAAATTCTTGCCTACTTAACTAAACATTGTTTTTACATAGTTTCCGCAATGAGTTTGAAGCAGGAATAACAGTACCTACCTAAACGTTATAGGACCGTTTGATTTCCGGGTGGCCAATCAGTTAAAGGGTTATTATTTTCAAAATTGCTTTTGTGATGATTATTTTGGAGTTACATTTCGGTCACATTAAGTACCAAATACACCAGTACCGGAAAACGAATGACCCCAACTAAGTAATTAGAATCTCATTGAATTTTCGCTTTACTAGTATGCATTCCAAGCATGATCAATAGACTATCTGAAATACCATCGGAATGGTTAAATAACTACTTATTCAACAATTACTAATTCCCTGAAGGCCGAAGTGTTGATAATGCAAAATCCATTTCCATCCATTCATACAACCCATCACCGGCTCACTACTCAGAATTAGAAGGGTTTGGCCATAATCCACCACGCTGGCTAAGTGCGGATTGGCAGACTTCATAAACCTTTGAGAACATTATGGAAAACTCTCGGGCATGCAAGTTTCCTCACGATGTTTTCCTTCACCGTTAAATCAAGTGATATTTAATTTTTAAAACGCACATAACTCTGAAAAGTTAGAGGTGCGTGGCCGGGATCGAACCCTCATATACCTCCTGAATAGGGGGCGGACATCTTAACCACTAACTAGGCTATCACCGAATTCAGTTTAATATTATAAATGCGAAATTGTGTCTGTCTGCTAGCTTTTCACGCTCCACGGCCCCTTTAACTGATTTTAATGAGGTGCAGAGCTGTTGCACCCCGGGAACTGACTGGCTACGTTGTGTTGAGGAAAATCACATCCCCGGAGGAAGAACTTAAAAAGACAGCTACTGTACCAAATGCTGGTTATATCCCGGTACAAGAGGCTATATCTTGGAAAATCAATGGATTTCCCAGGCGAATTCCCGAGAAATTTTTAAAAGACCTATACCACACGGACGAAGTTGCGTGCATCATCCAGTAAGTAATAAGTCATAGTCAAATGAAGCGGAATGCTAAAGTGATGTATAAATTGACATAGCGGAGTCAAAGCAGCCGGAGCCTGGCTAGCGGTACGCCGCGATGGCATCGCGCTCGTGCGCCACCGCTCACGGCGCCCGCCGGCGCTCGCGTCGCCGTGACTTATGGCCTCCGAGCGAACTTCGATCGTCCGATTGAATAATAATATCCGATTCCCGCACACCGAATTTATGTTAGGAAGTGAGCACTGTCCCGTATCGACGAACACATCGCCTGCTCAATTTCTAAGCCGCCCCTCCTTGGGCTACGATGCCCGAGATAGCCGATAAATAAATTTTCCAGTTTCTCTGGTTGCTTGTCGGCACTACTTCCCTCGAAGCAGCCGCAAGTCGTCACATTTAACTGTTGGATGACCTAATTCTGCACTGTTGTTATATTTTTTGCTTTAGTAATGGCTAAGTTGGTAGCTAGAACTTAAGGCTAAAACAAGAAAAAGATGCATATTTTATCAGAAGAGCGGAGCATTTTTTTTTTTGATAACTTTAAGTTAGTTTTATCTGTATGGTCTCACATACCGTTGAAACTGATATAATGAAAACAGAACTTGGGCAAGATGGTTTAGGTTCAATTTGTTCGATTTTAATTTCGTTTGTATCAAGGGGGCTGACATACCTACAGTTCACTTACAAAAGCGCCTTAAAAATATCAGATAAAATGGAAAGAGAAACTCAAAGGATACGCGACGCTGATCAGTCGAGAGCGCGCTGAACTTAGCCGCTATGATGCTAACCTAAATAAAGCGTAATTTGAGTTGTTATCACAAAAGCTCCACTCCGCTTTACAAGTGTGTGTTGCGCCTTAAATATTGTTATGTAAGCCTACTTTGCAAGTGCTTATATACATATGTATAAATAGCATCAACGACCTCGATATTGATTTTCTAAAGCAGAAAAATAAACAGCGACTTTAATGTACTTTCTTTAGTAGAGTTATAGTGCATATTGTTATGATAGGCAAGTATAGGCGATCTTATCTCATATACAATTGGTCCGTGAAAATTGCCCGCAACCCCGGTCATTAAAAAACCAATGGCTGCTCTAAATTCGGTAACATAATTAGTTACTAAAGTGCTTAGATCATTTTCTTGCCACTTAAATTGCTGTAAGTTCAACGCTCCAAAAGATTTGTATTAAATTATGGGTTCACACGTCTTAATGTTTTCACTTCGGCTCGTAATCGTGACCACGGTGCCTAATTACCTCCTGGATCAGTGCATGCTGGAATTTGGTTATTCATACCGTTACATTCTATCTTTGTAGTGTACCGCGTGAGAATTGTCTTTCTGTTATATTAAAGTAATTTAACTGAAATTGCTTAGTTATATTATTAAAAGTTTTAAAACATTCTTTCGACCGGAAAAGATGGAGATAAAAATGATGGTTTTCGCATTTATTTGCGCTTAGGTATTTTTTTTTTTACTGGTAGTAAAACTTCATTCAGGAAAACGCGGAGCGATGCGTGATGCATTGGCGGAAGCGTGGCGTGACTAAATAAAATATGTTGATTTATTTTATGAGAGCGTTAAGAGAAGTTTCGATAGCGCACTTCCATACAAACCAGGTTTGACTCATTTAAATATTAACCAATCTAACTCAATGAAATCTTTAATACACTTTCTAGAAACTAATATATACCTATTTTTGTTGTAGTTTTCCAGATGTTCCAAATTAAATATGTCTAGTTTAGCTAGTATCTCACGTAACAAATTTTAGAGTTGCATGAATTAAAAGATTTGTACGTAAATCTTTGAGCCCGTGTAACTTTCAAGCTGAATATTTAAACAAAGATCTGGCAAACCACAGACACAATGTCTACAAATTTACATTGAGTTTGATTGGTGCAGGGGTGCGAGGTTGCTGCACTGCAGACATGAGACACTGTGCCGCGGGAAACGCTGCGGGCTCCGCCACTCACCAATTCTCCATGAACAGAATAACCGCAACACGCGACGCCTAGCATGCAAACAGTGCGAGCGGCACGGGCGGACTCCGCTAGAGGGAACGACAAAGGCGTAGTTTTGATTATGCGTGCACAAAATGCAGGCAAACGTTTTCTGCTAGCGGATTCCTCCCGCTTCTACCGCCCGCGCCGCTCGAAATCTGTTTGCACACTAAGGCCTCATTCGCACGAGAGCTTTTTAACGTCCGTTAAATAGAGCAAATGCATTCCCGAGTATCTGTTCACACGTCAACGCTTTTTAAACGCGCACTTTGTATTTTCAGCGCAATGCCTGGTTTTAATGCGACGCTTTTTTAACGCTCGTGTGAATTAGGGCTAACGCGCCGGGCAACGCCCTCGTTTCTTTGATTGAGAGTTAATATTCCTAAAACTAGGTACATAATATAGTGTTAAAAACCTAAAACGGATGTCAGTTCGTTAACATGTATTTAAGACCGCACGATTTTTAATGTCAGTATCTACCTAATAAATGAGTTTTAATTTTTTGCAGATTTTATAATCTACTACGTAATTGCCCACGATACGTTCGCGTTTGTTTAGGTTTTCCAAAAATCTTTTGGAGCTCTTTAATTTTCCGGAATAAAAAGTAGCCTATAATGCTGTAAATAACTAATAGACAGACAAACAGACATTTCACTTTCGCATTTATTATTATAGTGATTGTAGTGTAAAAATTTGTAAAAGATGAGACAAAAAAAAAATATTTTACACACAAAACAAGTGTTTAAAAAATGACTACGAGTGTAGGTAATAAGTTATTCAATTCAAACAAAAAATCAGGAAATAGAGGTCCCGTTCGACATAAATATCTTTATTTGCACGTTGCTGTCAATCATTACAAAAAATCTGTACAAAATTATATGCCATGTTAAATGTAGGTATGATTCACAATAATGAGACGCTACCATATTATCTCTTATAGTTAGAACCATAATGTTTAATCATCTCATACGTCAGCAAAAAACTTAAGTGCAACACATCTCACGTTTGACTTAGTATAAACCGGTATTACTTGCCTGAAAAACCAAGTCTCATTCATGCGTAATTTGCTGCAGATTACAGAGCAAGAAAATAGCAATTATTTTAGTCATGTTTGATGGCAATGCCTGTAAAGTGCAACTCGCGAAATTCTAGCCTAAGGCCTAATATCCACTAGCAATAAAACTTGCAGAAGTCACTTATGGTTGACTTGAATTGACTTGCAGCTAGTGTTGTATGTTTTGCAAGTTGTATTGCTAGTGAAAATTTCAATTACCGAAATTCAATTAAAGGCTCTTCCACATACCTACGGCGTGGCGTAACATAAATAACTATTACTAGCGTACCGTAGTAAGGCTTACTTAAAATTTAGATTACTTAGTTAAATACTAAGAGGTATTCTGTATTTTTTGTGAAATTGTTACATGTAATATAACTTATACCTAGTGCGGAAAGCATTTTCGCACTAAATAGTCAGGCTGATCCTTTGCGCAAAAAAAAATGAACACGCCTTCTGTCACCAGATGAGGCAATTAATCGTGGTGAAATGTCTTGTTAGATCTTTTAGCACTAAGACTCTACGGCTTTAGGGAAGACCCTGGAGCCGTACAGAAAACTGTGGTAGTATGAAATTTTATTTTATATTCTCCGTATCCAGGAGGATACATCGTCTAGGATCGTTTATCATTATAGATTGATGTTACATGCGGATCGTTTATCATATATAATTAATTGGCTAAGTACACCGTCTGCGCTTTGCGCTTGCACATCTCTGTTGGCAGCTCTATAAGAAACGTATAAAGACTGAGTTCAACTTCAGTGGTATATCTTCTTATAGTCTTCTAATCTTATAATAGTATTTCGCCTGTAGACTTTAAGTATTTTCTAATGTTAATGTTAATTTATAAATTTGGAATTTATAAATTAAAAAATGTTGTGAAGGATAAACAGGCTAACAAAAATAAAAAATGCTAAAATGATTTCGCTACCTCATTTTGAGAAATTAAATAGTCAAATAAGGATACTTAAGATTTGGCAGTGCCTTTACCTTTTCATCCACTTGCGGTACATGAATTTATTTTTTGTACACAACAATCACAATACACTAAAATATCAAATTATTTTCACAATACATCATCATTATGTCGTAACGGTTTTATCAATTAATGTGATTAAATCGAGTAGGTCTCTCGGTCGATCACGTACGATGCCTTGCATTGTGTAGACCGCTTGGACCCATTTGGACCTCTCCACAATTTTTTCACCGACACCGATGCATGAACATTTACTAATAAAGAAAAAAACTCTTTTCGAGACTTTCTACTTGGCATTATAAATTGGAATAATGTTCTTTTTCACTTTGGCATGAACTGAGTGCCTCGGGAGAATAATGTGCTACTGATAAAGTGGCGGCATAAATATAAGTAAATAAACTGAGTGCTAGAAGTTGTGACCAAGAACGGGCAATATAACTACCAAGTTTTCACCAACTATAGCATCTACGCGCGTATTGCAGTTATGCCTACGTGACCAAATTGACTTCGATCTCTGAACTCTTAAAAGTAAAAGCAATATGTCTTTCTTCAAATAACATCAACGCAAAATGCGTGCAGCACGAGCTAAGGTGCAAAGTGCAAGTACGTGATCTTTCAATTTTAGTTCCCTCGATGAAAGCTTTTTTGTATCGTCGCTCTACATACAAATTTGACAGCGCTATCTACGCATCGAAACTAATATGAGAAAAAAAATTGTAATTTACATTCATGTAAACATTGTAATAACAAGAGAACGGAATAATATTTCAACAGATAGGTAGTTTATGCTTATGTGACCGCGAAATGAAAGCTCTCCATTTTGTTTAATGAACCGCTTTGTTAGTCCTGCGCTTGAAATAAATTTGCCGCGTATATCACGTCAAGAGCGGGCGCTGGGGCCTATGTTAATTAGCACCGGACTATCCTAGGTCCAAGCAAAAGGGAAAAAAATACCAAATGAGTTAGTTAATCATTCCAATTACAGATGGGTAAAAGTAAATCAACGCACACCATCCAATGCAATATGTTTACGATTTTACTTCTTTCCTATTCCCCTAGGTTAAGTGATAGATATTTTCAATTTTATCCAAACTAAATCAATATATTTAAATAATTTGGTATTAACTTCCTGAAGAAAACGTTATATCTACCAATGAAAATTACTGTACGTAGAGCGCATAAATACAGTTAGTCAGTAAAAGCATTTGCTACATGTAAATAGTAATTATTGTCTGAGTTCAAGTGTATTTGACCCTTGTCACCCACGTCTCCGTTAAACAATACCTACCTACTCTGCACTCACAGCCAGCGTAGGCTAACTTCCTTTACAGCCTGCCAATTAACCTTCAATCAGTTTGATCGAAAATGCAGATTATACTGATCTCTAATCCCACCTATATAGTTAATAAAAAATCTGTCTTTTTCCATTTTCCATTTGCATATTTGAGAACACAGCTAAAATATGAAGAAGGCTTGTAAGCTTTTTAATCCCCGATGCAAAACACAGGCGTCTTATAAGTTTATGGTGTGTATCTGTGTATCTATCTGTGGCATCTTAGGTAGGGCAAACGGATGAACCGATTTAAATACGGTTTCTTTTATTTGAAATCCTGCTTAATCGAGCTGGTGCTTAGTTCTGTTTGATAAAAATCTGTTCAACCGTTTGAAGATTATCAGCTCTTCTCTCACTCGGTGTAGGGATCTCTAGGGTGATTCTTAGGTATACCTATTGCTTTGCACATGTTTGTCTTGACTTAAATTTTTAATTTACACTTTTTAGCTGCTTAAGCTTCCACCGAAACGCGCGAGGGAAGCTCGGACGTCCAAACGGAAGCATTTGAGCATCTCATAACTCCTGCAAAAAGCTTCAATTTTTTTAACGATATAGGCTATTTAGCTGGACATCTCTCTCTGGAGGTGCTGGGATGATACAAACGTCGGCACTAGGAGATTCCCCCAAACATTATTATACGTCTTAAATAAGTACATAAATAAGATAAACTAGTAGTAAGCTAAGTTAGTAGTAAGTACTAACGTAGCTTGTGATAGTTCTTACTAACAACCAGTATAGGTTGTACCTATGCCTTAAGTAAAAATGTACTTCTCTATACATTTTGCGACTAGTTTAAGATATAATTCCCTTATTAGGTACCAGATGTTTACGTACCCGCTAGTTTTTTCAATTAAAATACGGCTATATGTTAATGATTGAATCATAATGATGATGGTACGAGTACGTTACCTTCATTACGCATGCACACGTAACTAAAAGTATTAGCCAACGTAATAATTTGATTTGCCCCATAACCACACACTTAACCGAGCGTGTCCTGTAATCATACTTGCCCGTTATGAAATACAGGTTGGTTTTAATCAGAAACTGTTGCTCATATTATTGCTGGAATGACCTTAATTCACAACAAGCTCTTATGAAGTAACAACATTGTCATATTTGATCAAGTCTACTTAAATACATTAATTGGTTTTTTAGTGAATTAATAAATAAAAATATAATAAGTCCTACCTAATAAAAACAAAACCAGGTTTGATATTTTGCCTTGAATTGTGAAGTTATGGAGTTTTCAAGTAAATAAATAAAATATACCCTTCCTAGTTCCTATACCTAATACAATATTTCACCTACAGTATGTGGACCTACATGATTTGCGAAAGCTACAGAATAACCAGTTATAGTCTAGATTTAAAATAGATTGGCAATAGCATTGAATAAAACTGTATTAGAATAATAAGCAGACGTTTCCGCTTCACAATATGCTATTTACAAGATAATCTCTGAAAGTAGAAGACCGCAGCTTTCAATAATATTTATCTATTTTACATTTATTGATCTCTCATCTCATGATATGTGGTTCTTGCCATACTCTATAATCTATATCTTAAATACCTGTCTCACAATCGTTGGAAAGTAAATATTCCATCTAAATCAGCAGCGGCTTGATGCCCATTTAGCCAGCGCGGTCATTGTATGTGGTTCCGATATCGCGACGCGTTCATCGTATCTCAAACATTAGCATTATCAAAAGGGCCGCTAGCGTCATGCTCGTATCGATGAGGACACGCGACGCGCGACCGGCGCTCGCGGAAGCGAAGCCAAAGGCCCCGACAGACGACGCGACGGCGATAATTCAACTAGGCATAGTTGAAATAGAATCGTGTGGATAACGTACCGAGTGGCACCGGCGTCTGCCCTTCTACGTGCCCACTGAACTTTGCGATCCTACACGCCTTTTCACTGTTAACCGTTCTCGGAATCAAAATGCTCTTATAAGGCTCATATCCATCATTCATAAGCAGCTTCCATACATCGATCCCCTTAGGATTATTGCCAATATTAGAAATCCAAGTTCTTTATATTCTGCTATGCCATATACTTATCCGAAAATTAAAGTATGTTAATAACCTTTCGCAACAGTGGTTTATTTCATTTGCAGACTTGATGCGCTCAGTAGAAGTACATACAGGGATAAATAAAAAGAAAAATACAAAATATTATATTTATTAGTCAAACCTGCTTTATCAATAGCTACTTTCTCATGGATTCTGTTAATGCAAAAAGTTTCTATGGGTATTAAAAACTATTATAGGCACCTGCTAATGTAAGTCTAAAAGACTCGTAAATTGAGTCGTGCAGCTGTGACCAATAAAAATAACCTGCGAAATGGAAGATAAATTTGCTATTAAAATGGCAACAAAGCATTATTACGTCCGATACGCTTGAAATTATGTAGAGATTGTGCCCACACACGCAAAAATAAAATATACTGCAGATAAGTTCGCAAGTTTGTATTTATCATATTATGCGAGATGGACGTACAAAAGTAAAAGAGATGAAGGACATAAATATTTAATTTGGTATTTGAATTACGGTCTTCAAGTTACTCTTCACTTATTTTTCACTGTCTGCCACTCCTTTGTACGCTAAGCTGTATTACAAGTACACACTGGACGTTTGCTTAGCTGTCGGGATTTATGCACATAGTTATGAGCGATACCTACGTGATCATACAAATACATACAATGTACCAACTTTATTTAATAGAATCTATGAGCTTTGTTCTGGCTACCTCTATTACTAAAGATCTGGAAGATAAGACTACTGGCAACTGGTGAAGGTTTGAATGTGAAGAATTTAATGTTGGACACACACAATCTTTTTACCAATTTATAAGTAACCAATGATGATTATTATAAATATTACCTATACAACCTAAAAAAAATGATAATATTATTAAACATTATCATAATAACTCTGTATATTGTATAATGTAACTCTGTATACATAATACATGGCATAATATTCTATATCAAATCTTTGAAAAGATCAACCGCCGAATTTCTTACTGGTTCTTCTCGGTCGGAGGCATTCCGAAACAGTGGTCTATGCTTTTGACGATTCAAAAGTACTTGTAAAAATCTAATTGAATAAAAATATTTTGAATTTGTACCGTTATCCATCACTTCCTAATCTGGATCACCAAGAGCCGTTACGAGCCGAGTTTAGAGCCGACTACGGCAAAAGCTACCAATGTTAATTATTGACAGTTAATGCCCACCACAATGATACCAACGCCACCCGTGCGTTGCTTTACCAACACTTACTACAATTTACTAATTTGCATTAAAACATGTTTAGGTATATATTCATGACCGCATCTGTTCTGCTGCTTTACTAATTTTTAGGTAAGTGACCAAAAGACTCAAAGCTGCTCAATCTGTTCTACTGCTCAAGCTGAAGCATAAAGCTGAAGGCCAAAATAACATATGACATATTCCTCTTCATAACTCTCTAATGAGATCAATAAATAAAATTACCGGTTAATATCATTGATGTAGGAGGAAGCTATATCGACACCTCCCACGTAAGTTGTTGTATCCCCAAAACTACAACTTTTCAGTAGAGCGTTTTAAAGATATAAATTGAAATTAAAGCTCCATTTTTCAATATATTTTTGTGAAATTCGGCATTTAGTTATAGTTTACAGTACTTTAACATATTCTGAAAGATAATTCATAGAAATACTTCACATTTCTGAGATTTTGTTCATACAACATTTTACGGCGTGTTTCATCTTTGTAAAATGTTGTATAAGATACTTACAACAAATTACGCTGGAAAAAACGGGTTGAGTGTCATCGTATGTGTTAAATACAACAGTATACGTCGTTTAAAATTAAAAAAAAATGTAGTATGTGTAGTCCGATTCATTATTTCCAACCAATGGAAGTCCACTACTGGACATAGGTCTCTTGTAGGGACTTCTATATGCCACGGTCTTGCACCACCTGAATCCAGTGGCTCCTTGTGACTCGTTTGATGTCGTCTGTGCACCTAGTGGGAGTCTGTCAACGCTGCGCCTTACAGTGCGAGGTTCCAGCACCTTGGGACCTCAACGTCTATGGGTCCTTCGAATTATGTGCCCCGGCCATTTACACTTCAGCTTCGCAACCCATTTATGCCGGTTACTCTGATTTTCCTACCGATATCCACATTCCAGATTCGATCACGTAAAGAAACTTCAAATATAGCTCTCTAATTGCCCGCTTAGTGACTCTGAACTTTCTTGTGAATTCCATTATAATATGTGACCATATTATCTCGAATCCATAATATGTCATCACTGGTAAAACGCACTGTTCGAAGACTAATTTAGTTTCCGTACACTGCTGCCGAGTCGGATTCGTTGGCTGACCTGTTTTCTTGAAATTGCACTTACCTACCTGGTCCAGGTACCTGTTCCGGGCTCACACTTTTCTATAATTTCGATTACTGGGTGGGCCGAGACATAAGAATTAGACACAATTTTCGTCTTACTCATGTTCATTTTCAGGCCCATCTGTTGTGAAACTTTGCAAAGGTCATTGAGCTGTAGATGTAGAAACTGGAAAACCTAATGAGGTTTCCCAGAGTTTCTGCGATAGTGACTATGTCATCGACAAATCGAAGGTGAATTTCTATTGATTTTAGTGTCAAGTTCATTCCAATCCAAGCTTAAACATAAGGACGTCTTCCAAAGCAGTGGTAAAGAGTTTCAGAGAATTACGTCTCAATGTGCACCCTGTCACTGCAATTGAACTGGCCTAGTCTGGTCCTATATGTCGACTGACATGGCGTTTTCGTACAGGATTCTATTTCAGCATTTGTATGAACAGGCAGTTGTTTCAGCATCTCAATAGCGACCTTAATACAGGCCCAGTTTCCACCAAATCAAAAACTTTCTCATAGTTTACAAACGCTTAGCAAAGTGGCAGATTATTATAATAGCCTTCAGTTATATTATGCATAACATGTCGCAGCTTATGAATGTGACCTATAGTGCTTAAGTTTTTTCAGAATCAAGCTTGTTAGGGATGCTGAAAGTCATCGAACTTATTATTGTGACGATTCATAATGACTTACGATAACAACAGCTTATAGACATGGCAAGGCAGCGAAATGAGTCTATGACTCTTCTTGAGTAATGTTTGTAACTTTGTAATTTCGTTATGCAATGAACTAGATTAATTTGAATATAAGATTCACTAACCTTTTGTACCCACATTGCAACAAATAAACCATTACTTATTATTTATTACGGCATTATCGCCATGACGGGATTGAAAATCCCTTGGAAAAAGATTGGAAAATCGCTGAAAGACCTTAAGTACTGGTTTGCCACCCGCTTTCAGGAATTCTACTGTGATTCTGATATCACCGAGCGAATTTTTATCCTTGAGTTGTTTGAGAGCCATACTTATCTCGTATAAACTGGCATCTGGGATATCTTGGGTATAGTGTCCCGTCAATTTAGCTCTGGGATCTTTAGCCAAATCTTCAACAAGTCTTTGTATTGTATTGTGTTGTATTGTGTATAACTGTCCATAGAACTTCTCCACTTATTTCAAGAGCTCAAGTTTAGCTGAAATGAGGTGTTGTCAGTTTTTTGTCGTATCAGCATGCCCTGTTTAGCAGACAGATCTTTCGTGAATACTTTTGAGTTCCTCTTCCGCTCTATGGTATCTTTCAAACGAAATTAAAGATCCATAAGTTACGTGTTTGTACAATAGAGATCTGCCAGTATGAAGGTGCATCTGCTGAAGACTACAGTATCATTTCTGGCCTTTTTCTGGCCATGAGCTTTAAAATCATAAAAAATATTTGTTATTTTTGGACGATAGGCCGTAAAGAAATTGGACTCCACCACCTGGCAGGTTCTACCAACCTATTTATTGGAAAGGTAGGCTCTGAAATTATATATTGTAGTAGTGATTTTTTTGTTAATTATATAGTAACCTAGTGGTATGATGAGCCGATTAGTTATTTTATTGACTATCATGAGTTTACGTCGCCATCAAACTAAATTTTAACATAGTTTTATTGTATACAAAGTCGTATGTAAGAAAAAAAACAATGTCATAGCAACGTAAAATATAGCATGTAATCATACAACAAAATTTTGAGAAATAAATGCCGAAGTAAAATGTTGTATGTATCACTTAACACAAAATTTATTATAATTCTGCAACGTAAACGGTTGTATGTCATCATACAATACTGTTTTTGGGTGTCCTCAACGACGTAAATTGTTGTATGTAATCTATACAATAGTTTAGCTTGGCATCACTATTAAATTACTAAAATACGATAATGAAATCAAAAAATGTAAACACAACCGTGACATATCAGTGTCTTGAGTTACAAACATTTCATCTGAAGTCCGGCGTGATCTGTTGTATCTGTTACATACGAGGCGCAAACGTGCGACTCCACCCCACATAAAACGTTGTAAAGGTCAATATGATATTTTACGTCGTCCTCGTTTGAAACATACAACATTATACGCCTCATAAGTACTTTAAAAAACAACATTTTTAGGATTTTTTTTAATTGAACATATAAAATACATAAAAATAGACATTGTTATGTAAAAAACGCAAAATGGCAATTTTGTGGCTTACAACAACTTACGTGGGAGGTGTCGATATAGTAATAGGGATGATGTCTACTAGATCAGTTCACCAACTTTTTTAACAAACGTCAATACGCTCGCTTAGTGAAAGCGTGTGTGAAATACATAAATATGATGTCATAAACATTAGACGTAGTTTGCCGTAAGTACTTTTTTAGTTAAGTAAATCGATAATTTGAAATGGTACTTAAAACTAACAGTGGAGTTGATTTTTACATTTAAACTTACTAAGAAATAATTTATTTTTACATAGGCACCATCCCAATTATTATTCGAAAAACCGATACATTACACTTACCGTAACAATAATATATACCCAGATCGTGAGGAGCCGTTACCGTCTACGAGCATTAAGCTACTACTCTTAATTATTATAGTATAACAGTTAATGCCGACCGCTTTAATATCATTAAATTGCCACCCGTGCGTGAACTTGAACTCACTATAAGTGTAAACACCCCCGACAAGTAAAGGTTACAGTAACTTGAAAAGAGCTGATAACTTACAAACGGCTGAACCGATTTTCTTGGATTATAGCTAAGAACACTCTCGATCAAGCCACCTTTCAAACAAAAAAAAAAACTAAATTAAAATCGGTTCATTAGTTTAAGAGCTACTATGCCACAGACAGATACTCATATACACACGTCAAACTTATAAAACCTAAACCTTTTTTTGGGTTGGGGTTAAAAACTATTCGAAACGATTACGACAAACAGGTGCGAGATACTTAAAAACTATCTGACTAGAAAATTAAATTAAAAGTTGGAGTAGATGTTGTATAATTTTATTGTTATTATTGTCTATTAGTATGTGCGTTTTAAGCATTTAAACATCACTTGCTTTAACAGTGAAGGAAAACATCTCTGAGAGTTCTCCATAATGTTTTTAAAGGTGTATGAAGTCTGCCAATCCGCACTTGGCCTGGCGTGGTGAACTGTGACCAAGCCCTTCTCATTCTGAGAAGAGACCCGTTCCTATTTGAGCCAGCGATAGGTTGATGATAAAATTATTTGTATGTACTCATTGTATCGAAGTCTCAGTATTCAGGCGAAAATATTTATTATTTTGTTTAATTTAATAAATATATGGGCTATTTTGATCTATGTTTATGATAGCTTTAACATTAATTTTAGATGAACATTTACGTTCCTATTTTTATTTCTATTTTGCTCAAGCTTATAACTAGTAAAATTTATTACGGCGAAATACCGTTTCGGCACGATTTGCGATTTGAGAATTTATGACTTCCATAAATATTTGAAAATAATCGACAAGCCACTTTCATAATTTAAAGTCGTACCTATTCAGAAGATCGACACTTTGAACTTTCGCAATTGATTTGCGGCATGTCATAAACATATAGGTACATATTATATTATGAAATATGTTTAATTTTAAACCCTCACTAAATCTTACCGGTAGTGATTGTAATAATATTTATCTAATCAGTTTTCGTATTAATTAATTATTATTTAAACTGGTAATAATAATGTGATATGTTTTTACTTACATAATTATTATAATCAAGTAGTATGGTTTCCTATGACTATTTCGAATAGCAATATAATCAGATAAATTTTATCTACGAAATATTATACTTAGACCTCAAACGGAAAATGTAAGTAAGTCATTTTGTAATATCAACAAGTCGTTTTATCTCTACTTCCTCAAGTAATCATAAGTGGTCGGTTCAGATACAAATGCCAGCAACGTATGATAGATGATAAATATTCTCGTTGAGACCACTTCCCAAGAAATATACATATTTTTAAAGATAATAAACTAGACGGTAAAATAATACGTCAGGCAAATATTTGATTAGAAAGTTTCACGCCTACGAGATCGCATGAACCAAACAAATCAAACAATAGTGTCTGCATACACATTGGTAATACAGTATTAAAAATATGATGACAAGATGAATAAAATATAGCGGATTCGTAACATAACTAAGGTTCCGATACCCCGAACACGATTCCCTATATTCCGCTGAGTGCAAGAGAAAATAAAAAATAGGCTTAAGAAAAATGCTACAAGAATCTAGTGGTGTAAAATTAATTTTGTATTAAGTTCTGTCTAAACCGGTAGAGAAGAAAATCTTAGTTGTTTTTAACTAAACGACGTTAAAAGACAAGTTAGAAAAAAAATACTGGGATCTTTCTGATGGTAAGTAAATAACTAATTACGAATACAGTCTAAAGATGGAAGCGGGCTAACTATAGCAGTTTTTCATCAAACCTCTACTTAATCGATTCCACCACGGAATCATAGTGGAAACTACGGCCGAATTCTCCTGCCAGGCCAGCAAAGATACAATTTAGAAATAATTTCCAAATTGACCCTGTGAAAATTGAACCCAGGACCTCCCACTTATACTGACACTGTGTAAATTAGATATATTATGTGTTTAGCTGTTGTGCAGGCGGGCGCAATGGCGAAGGATGATCTCTCACATGATAGCGCGGCGCCGGATGCCGCGATACCGTCGCCTGCCGTCCTCTAATTACGGACACCATCCCATGAAATATTCGCGGATGTAGCGCGCACGCATTGTCTCCCGCACCTTACTTCCTGAACACTTTAACGGCCGCTTGATGCAATCTTGCCTAGTGTGGATTTAAACCGACTATTTACTTGATTAGAGCCATTTACTTGAGTAACTGTAGTTTTACTTAGAATTTCTACTCTTTCTTGGAAAATAAATTTACCACCAGTACCTATCTACTAAATGTCCACAATTCCTCCCGCTCAGGTACCATAAACTTAGTAAGATGATCGGTGGACTTCGTCTCGTGGATGTAAGTTTTTTCAATCCCCTAGGAACTATTTATTCTATTTTCCGGGATAAAAATTAGCCTATATCTGTTTTCAAGCAAAGTTTTTACATAAATATATATGTACAAAATAATCAATGCTCACAACTTCGAAAACGTGTATTTAAGTTTTTTATTTTAAAAATCTGTGGGAACTGATTTTCCGAGCCAAAAGTAGCCTAAGTATATGTCCATCCCCGGGATGCAAGCTAGCTCTGTACAAAAAGTCAAAATCGGTTAAAAGGATTCGCCGTAAAAAGCTAGCAGACAGACACAGTTTCGCATTTATAATGTTAGTATGTACCTAGTAGTATTGATTGCTATGAACCTCTCGATAAAGACTCAAAATGCGCGAATTGCCCTTATGAAATTGAAACATTGTTAACATTCTTTTCCTAAAGTGTAACGTTGTTTTACTAAGCACTATGTTAACAAGTTCTTGTCTGATGCTTTTATACAATATCCAGAAAGTTTAAATTACAATTTGAGATAATTTTTAAGTCATATCTTGGGAAGTGAATGAATACATAGGAAGTTTGTGCGGCATATTAATGAAGCTCTGATTGGATGCACGCGTGTAGGAGTGCTTTTAAGTTGTTGGCCACCCGGCCTGCCCGATTATGCCCAGTAAAGCTTTCATGTTTCTGTCCATACCCAAATAGACACCAGTTACTTACGTATATTATTCGTGTAGAATTCAAATTATTTTACAATAAATAAAGCTCAGCTTCGCAACTCGTTTAGCTACGTTGGTTACTCTGGTTTCCCAATTGATCTTCTCATTTCTGATTTGATCACGAAAGAAATTCCAACTAGTGAAGTGGCAATGGGCATGGTTCCAAACCACTACGTCTATACGTTGGGGTCCCGAGGCGCTATAATAGCGACCTCGCACCAGAAAGCGAAGCATCTGAAGACGCCCAGCAGAGCCGCTGAATGAAGAGCGCAAGACCGTGCGTATGGATTATGGAAGTCCATACAAGAGGCCTATGCCCAGCTGTGAACGTCTATCGTTTGATATTGATGATGAAATAAACCTCAAGCAAATATTCAGTTGCTGGTACGTAAATCATCGTAGAGTCTCCGATAACAAAGGATCATATGATATCGGTTGTCGTGTATTAATATTTTGTAGGAATTGACAATGTCTGCAAATAAAACTTTCTATAATAAAAATTTATTTTTTAATTATAAAATTAAAATATGCTATCTACTCCATTTTTTAAAATGTTTAAATATTTTTACGCTGCGTATTATATATCATCAATAAATGATGTCAGCACTTTGGATAACTTAATTCAACAAAGTAATGTACTTATCACCTGCTGGTATTGAAAAAACAATAAAAAAGTAGCTGATAAAAAACAACTTGTCATGACAGTCATAATGAGACACTGATTTATTAGTAGTATTCAAGCAAAATTCATTTATGTCCCGATGATTTATTGATGGCTTACTCCAATATACCTACATATAAAAAAAAAGTTGCTCTTTAAAAACAGTTACAAGATCTAAACGCGGGCGTGCCCATGTATTTTGTGCGACAAAAACCAATGATGAATTACAGACATTATTCTGGTCTTTGACGTCTATTAGTATACGACTAGGTGGATACTTGGAAGATTTATACTATCGAAATCTTGGTCGACTGAAGGCGTTTTGAAAAGTAGTGGTTAGGCTACGTGTAATATGTACCTACTAATATTATAAAGAGGTAAAGTATGTGAGTATGTTGTAATCGCTGGAAATACTGAACCGATTTTGAAAATTCTTACACCAGTAGAAAGCTACATTATTCCTGAGTAACATATGCTAATATTTTATTTTCCAAAAAAAATTGAGATCCCTACGAAAACCGTAATAAGCTCCCCGTGCGAAGTCGGGGCGGGTCGCTAATAAAGTTGTAAACAAGTGGTGCGGATTTGTGCGTGAAGAATTAATTAGTGAATTATGGTGATAGAGATACACGACTATGTGATAACTAGGTACATATTATTTAACTCAATAGTAGACATAGAATTTTTTTTATCCGAATAAACTTAAAGCGCACTTTTGAATTGTCAAATGTATATGTACGTACTAGTGGTGTTTTAAGAACTTATTGTTTAGATAGCAGATTTTACTGAGCCAGCAAGAAACTCTTTAAAAGAAACATCTTATTATTATGTCGGCAAATTTTCTCTTAAACTTTGGTTTCGTACTAAATTGTACCACATAATATATTGTATTATAAATAATAATAATAATTGGACCACAGGAAACAACGCTCATATATTTGAAGCTGGTCTTTTAACAAATTACGTTTCTGCAAGTCTCAACGAATCGTGACTCTTTATTGAGAGCAGCTTCACTTTAATCTAGACATATTTGTTATTCTACTTTATCAGAACTAATATATTATGCAAATAAAGCACGATTGACTTGAATCCATTTAAAATGAAAAACGCAATGTAAAAAGATAAAATTGTTTTCTCATCATATTATTGTGTAATCATTTTCCCCTAACCTAAGGCTCTTCATTGGCACCTCATTGTTTTCGGGATAAAAGCTATGCTAAACGTTAACGCGGTATATTAGATATAAGTATGCCAAAATGCATTCAATTCGGTTCAGTAGTTTCAGCATGATACGTGCACAGACAGAAAGACAAACAAAGATTTATGAGATTCTTTAACAGTTTTCCGAAAAAACTATCGTTAACGAAATAATGAGCCTCAAAGTCGCAGTTTTAAATGTGTTGAATTTCCCAGTCTCTAACTCCTACTGTAAGTATCAAACTACTGTAAGTACCTAAAAATCTGAAAAAATATATTTTTTATTATTTATATTGTATAGGATATTAGCGAATAATACCTACGCGTTATCACGGCTATTGTGAGTTCAATAACTTACTAGCCGTTCGTCTTAGTGACAGAAAAAAAATAACTTTTCTTCTTTTTGATTTACGGTAAAATGGTTTTTTATAAGCATGACTACGGAAAGGTTCCGTTCTGTAGTCATGTTTATCCGTATGGTACGGACCACAACATGACGTGTTTCCTGGCACGTTCGCATGTGTTTTCTTATAAGCAGTTATCTTTTATCAGTATTGCACTAATATCCAAAATATAATACGAAATAAAAACTATAACTAATAGCTAAAGACTATAGTAGTATACCAAGTATTTATTTTTGATATCAAAATTGGTGCAGTAGCGCTTAAGTAACATTTGCATAAGTAATTGTCTGTAAAATAATCTTAATAACAACGTAACGGTAAACGCTTAAAACCTTTTTACACGGATGGAGTAGCAGACGGACGCTAATTTCCTATATAAAGGTTGTCTTTGTAGTGTTCTTAGAATAATAATATGTGTGCTCAGATGGTGTTCAGTCTCAAGTATCGGGTCGTAAGTAAATATTCGCGATGTGAACGACTTTGGGAGTTTTTACACGGACCACCAGAAGACATTTTTACATCTCCCGCGTACTGGGCGACAACGATCGCGACAAACATTTTACGTAATATTAAATTCAACTACGCACACTACGCGACCGCGACCAAGTAAGAAGCCGATAATCGCTGCTACTGTGGTCGCGATCGTATCGTCCAGTGTTCGGGAGGCTTTACGGTTACGATACTACACACGGCAACACACGACACTAGGTACACTCTGCACACGACCTGTTATCAGTACGTTTTTGTACGAATCAAACTACGCGCTCCGATACGACAGGACAAACATTTAGTATAGGTACTTTTAGTATAGTTTGCTGTTTAACAAAAGAATGTCATGTAAATGCGTCGTTTATTGTTGATGTTGGGTAGAGTTTTAAAATCACTGCAAAAAATTCATACGCCAACGAGTTATATCTACGTACTGACGACATTGCCAACAAATCATTTGGAAGTAGGTGGGTCGTGCTTATGTCATATCATTGGATAAGCGTTGCACGGGTGATGATCGAATAGTCGTTGTCGTGTCGTACAGTGGTTCGTGGAAAACGTCCTCAACGAGCGCTTTAGGTGTGAAATTTGGCGTGTGGTCACCCTGCCGTACCGTTCCCTGTTCCGCACCGTTAATTTGATGTACGGAGGCAGATGCCCCCGGGCCGATAGTGAACTGAGCGCGCTCCTTCCGCGCTTTACCGCGAATTTCCAACATTTGCATGTGACAAGAAATAAACGTACAGCGTAATGGATTATTAAATAAAACCAAATAAATGCTTATTCTCCTACACCGGAATTCATAGTCAAGATATGGGCTTCTTTAGAAGACGATTCAGACGACATGTGTCATACACAACCTTAATGCACTGCATAAAGGTTGAATATGACGCTCACTCTTTTGCAATGAAATTCACCAAAATGAGCTCAACGATGTCCATACGGCGGCCGTTCCGTTCGCAGTAGAAGACGGAAATAATATTTAAACTATTATTAAACTATTACTTAAACTACATACATCAATGAAAAGCTTAACATAATAAATTATGCATTTGCATAGGCTTAGTAAATTTTTTTTCTTGTATTTTTAAAGCAATCGTTTTTGTATTTTTAACCCCCGACCCAAAAAGAGGGGTGTTATAAGTTTGACGTGTGTATCTGTGTATCTGTGTGTCTGTGTATCTGTGTATCTGTGTATCTGTCTGTGGCATCGTAGCGCCTAAACAAATGAACCGATTTCAATTTAGTTTTTTTTGTTTGAAAGGTGGCTTGATCGAGAGTGTTCTTAGCTATAATCCAAAAAAATTGGTGCAGCCGTTTAGGAGTTATCAGCTCTTTTCTAGTTTTCTTGTAGAAAAAAAGGTTACATAACCGTTAGGTTCATAATATTATGTCAATTGACAAATGTCAAGCTGTCAAGATGGACGTTGCCTTGATACATAATTATTTATTTGTTTGAAAATGATGTTTTGGAAAACTCTGATACTTTGGATCGTAGGCGCGGAATAGTCCAAGAAAATCGATTCAGCCGTTTGAAAGTTATCAGGTCTTTTCGGTCTTTTCTAGTTACTGTAACTTCACTTGTCGGGGGTGTTATAAATTTTTAATTTACACTTGTTAGATGATGATTTAGCTTTAAGCTGGGAGCCACCGACAATATCAAAATCATTTGTTGTTAATATTTCTTACTCTCTTACTATAATGTGAGTTGATACTTACATCATAGTAAGAGAGACCACATAAAAGGGCATAAGCGTATCGTACCAATAAGTTCAATAATAGGTAGGTAGGTATACGTGCGGCCGTGCAGCGGAGCATAACATGCCTATGTATTTATATATGACGTTCTAAGTTTGGTAGAGCTTTGTACTTATTAATTTTTAACAAATCCAAGTCTTTTGCCAATCTCTTATTGCATCATTTAAATTACCTATATATGATTAGCATCTTGACAAACTAACCTTTCTTTATTTTGGCATAGTTATATACCTATGATAAATATTTCAGGATATCTATGACGACTCAAAAAAATATGTATGTATAAAATATTCAGCAGCGTCACTTGCACCACACCTGAAGCGAGATTAGCCGCGATTTTGGGCCAATTTGCATGTTAACCGGTGAAAAGTTCCAAGATAACACTTTTACGCTAAAAAATCTCTACCCGCATCAAGCTTCCGCGTATCATCCATCAACTTACTTATTTAGACCTCATTTGCCTTAAAAGGCTGCGAAAAATTAATGCCCTAAATTTTTTAATGTTGCACTGAACTTGTTTTTTTCGTTTGTTTTTTTTCTTGTCTGATGAACTAAATAATTTTATTGCCACAAATTAAACATAAAATATGTAGTTATTTTTAAGCAGAAGAGATTTGATCATCAAATATATTTTACGGATCAAAACCCGCTAGATACATTTGTGAATCAAAATCGACATATAAGGTATACTTCCCGTTGACCTAGAAACATGAAATTTGGCGGTAGTAATGTCTTATAGCGCAAAGAAAGAGATAAAATCCGGAAAATGTGAATTTGTAGCTACATCGCCAAAAAAAAAAAATAGGTATATGGTTTCTTGTACAATTTAACTCTTCGTATGCGAGAATGCGAGTTTGTTGGTATTATTAATATGTTTTGATGACCTCCCTCCCCGATTCTCGGCAGGGGCGATTTCAGAATTCATATTTCTAAATTGTCTATGGTCTGGTATGGTATAGCGAGGCTTTGGACGTGGCTAATTACCAGCCTATTGGCAAAGCCGTGCCGCTAAGCGATTAAGCGTTCTGGTACCGATGCATTGTAGAGACCGAGAATAAATAATTAATTGGGTAATTAAATAAAACGTCCAAGTTAGCCTGCTTCTATCTTAGACTACTTCATCACTTACCACCAGCTGAGATCGCAGTGAAGGGCTTGTAATCGAATAATAGGAAATTATAACCTTTATTCTAGTGAAACTAATGTGATTGTCCCCATGTATAGTTGCGTCACTTCCGAAGACCTTGCAGGGGGTAGATTTGCCATTCCTTTTTCAGTTTTTTTTTTTTTCGTTTTTGGCTATGCATCTATACTACTAATAAATAAAATTGGAGTGTCTGTCTGTAATTTCGAAATAACTACCTCATATTAAGCTCATATGGTTATTTGAACGATACCATAACTGAATCACACGTTTTTAAAATTTTTGTCTGTCTGTCTGTCTGTTTGAAAAGGCTAATCTTCGGAACGGCTGAACCGATTTTGACGAGATTTTCACAGACAAGTAGAGGATTGGCCAGGGAGTAACATAGGCTACTTTTTTAACCGACTTTCAAAAAGGGAGTTGTGTTTTTCTACCTATGTACACCGAAATCTCCGAGATTTCTGAACCGATTTGCGTCATTTCTTTTTTAATCGATAGAGAAACTTTGCGACATTGTTTCATAAAAAATTTGGATTCCAACTCCTCAATCCTGATGCTGCAGGGGATCTGACCAATCCACGCGGGCGAAGCTGCGGGCATCAGCTAGTTACTTAATAAAAACACGACTCCTCTGCCATTTCTCTACCTAAGTAAAATTTAATATCCAACACATAAATAAAAGCATTTTAGAACCGAGGGATTTGGAGTAAAAAGACAGCAATCACTGTGCGAAACATATTAAGTATATCTGCAAAACTAAGCATCGTATAGATGCCCATGTGGTTTTGCATGTTATGCGTGATAATCTAAGGTTATTGAAAAGACTAAAACACAATATAAGTACTTGAATTGTTTTTTAGGTTGGTATTTCATTTTATACTTGGTCTTTGAACTGTAGAAAAAAGTAACATGATAAATCGTCACTTTTTGAATCTTACTCTCAAGTTCCTGTACATATTTTAAATTGTTATAAAATTGCTTCGTATTTATTCTTTAACAATTTCTTACTTAGTTTTCTTAATGTTTTACACAATGAGGTACTTATATGTTGTGTAAACGCGCGGGAAACCAAGATCTCCCCACGAGTGTACTCGTAGTTGCGTAATTGAAAATAACAAGTGTAGTGAAGGGTTACAGCGACATTGGTTGCTAAGGTAAAACTTTAACACATTGTGTGTGAAAATATAGGAAGTCGTCAAATGTTGCGCTGGCAACGGCCACAGCGTGAACTGATTTTGGATTCATTCACCCCACGTTACGCGACTCAGCCGTCAGGAGTTCGCATTGTCTCCCACGAATGAACGATCCTTTGTTTGCTACACTTTGCCTACACTGTAACCTAGACCACTCGGAACAGTTCGCGCCCACTTCTAAACGTTATGTTCATGCCTCAGAACGCCCGAGAGCCATTACCGATTTAACGATATTTGCTCTACAATAACGAGGCAGCTCTTGACGATGAAACCTCTCAATCTAAGCCGCTCTTTACGTTTTGTAATACGCTGCATAGTTTACTCTCGCTGTTCGAACAAAAAATAAATATAGAATTATCCCCATTACAAGGCTCTTCTCCACTTTCACTGCAAGAGACAATTTATAGAACAGATTTGAATCCCGTTTAGAACTTTCTCATGATGAAAACGTATAATTTAGTGAATGGCCCATTAAAAAATAGACGGCGGTAAACCTTAACCAAACAATCGAATCTTATCGTTTATTTCAGTCTGCGCTGACCATTGATCTTAACCGATTACCGGGTAATTGTGATTATGATAATGTACCTACAGAATTTACTTTTACTAGTACCTCAATTTTAAATAGAAAGCATTTTTACGTATTGTTTATTGTTATAGGACTTACAATGGGCACATCAAGTTGTTCGAGGTGGAAATGATGTTGGCAATGTTTTTATAGTTGCCCATAGCAAAGGCAGCTCAGTCAAAGTGCCATTTCCTGCTTGTTGTTATTTCATTTTACAACTTTATAAAGATGTCCATTCTTCCTGTACACGCAAATTTCTGTTAGTAAATGCTTTACCTTCCCATTATGTGCATTGCCCGGAGGTGAAAATTTAATCATTAGACATAAATTTAACCTATGTATTAAATGATCAGTAATGTTGAAACATAAATCAAAATGAAGCTATTATTGATAAATATAATTTATTGTATTAGCTCTTAATCGCTAGGCGATAGCCAGTTGCTCTATCAATTACTTAGCACCACGGACCCGCCCGATATCGCCATTATAACCACATTAGAGATGGTGTCGGCACGCCATAAAGGCATTACTACATTTGTAACACGGTCACATCGTTTCTTGACCGCCCAATTTTGTACACCACATACTTTTGTACTCAGTCGGACAATTTCACATGAGCGTGCGAAAACTCCAATGATACGGATTTTTATGAATTTCTGCTATGTATACATGGTTTTGCAATTGAATGTACAGTTTTTAATTCAAATAGGTACGTGTAATCGGAAATGCTTGATGGTTCTTGGTGATGGAGCATTTTTATGGGCAAAATTTCCTCACGCACAACATGATATTTCACTTAAAAGTGGGCTACTAAAATTATTACAGTTATCTCAAGGGCATTGATTTTACGAATGTCTATGATACCAGCAAGTTTCAGGGAATTTATTCTGTCCATTTAGGGACGTTCCTAAATCCAAAATATGGATGTGAACTGTAAAAATATTTTGGGCTTGAAGCAAAATTCCTCTTCGTGGTAACGATATTCGTACTAGCTTATAGTCAATAACCTCTTGAACTACGTACTAAATTGGCACAATATTTTTTGATGCGATTTTAACTTTGCTATAACTTGTTGGCAGCATGTTTGGCTTAGCAGTTTTTTTCATCATCGTTAATCGATATACGCCCACTACTGTACATAGATCTCTAATAGAAACTTCTGAACGCCACAGTCTTGCACTGCCCGAATCCAGCGGCTCCCTGCGACTCGCTTAAAATCGTCTGTCTATCTAGTGAGGAAGTCTGCCAACGAGTCATGCGCCTTAAGACCCCAACGTCTATCAAGTTTTTGAAATGCCCGTTGCCACTTCAGCTTCGCAACCCGTTGAGCTATGTCGATAGACAGGTAGGAAAACTAAAGTACCTACTAGTCCTTCTACGTTGATCTCGTAGGGAAACTAAGCATACCTTTTTCCATTGCCCGCTAAGTGACATCCATATGTTATCACTGGCAACACGCTTTTTAGACAGCTTTGTGTTAACTGAACCATACTTTAAATTCAATGAATAGCAATACAGCAAATATACAAACATATACGAAATACATTCGCACAAATAGTCCTAAAGAAATTTTTTTTTCCTTCGTCTGGCTTTACACAGATTATGTCAAGTTTGTAGTTATTTACAAGTTAGGGAAACTATATAAGTATCAACTTCGTCTGTGCCGGCACTCGCCGATACACGGGCGCCCCTTTAGAACGCTTCCCAGTCAGTTTCACCACCAAAAAAACCAGTAAAACACAAAAACCGACCACTTTTAACAAAAAAAAAAAAAACCCCCAAAAAGGCACCGCACGCGCACCAGCAAACGCCAACACAGACGAAGTCCCTCAAGAAACATGCGACTGATAAAAATTTTGCTCTAGCTTTACATGCTTTACATTAAGAAAGCATACGTATTACATGTATTTCCTTACACATAAATTAAGGCAGCTGGGTGGTTACAGTCAGTGCCCCGTTCTCCGAACCTTGTGTGTACTACAAGCGCCTGAACTTAGGTCGCCGCTACACAACTTAGGGTAACTCGATGGTTATGTACGTGAGCTCTCCGTTTTCTGTTGCTACATGCTTTTCTTGTACACTGTCGTAAGATAATACAGTATAGTGGTTCATGAATCATGCCACATGCATACCTATGTTCCTTTATGGTCCTATAAAACCTCGTCTTATTGGCAGAAGGTAGCGAAGATTTGTTACGCAGACCACTTCGTAATTTGTTACAATTAGCGTACTTACGAGAACATAAATATCATCAACGTCATCGTTGACCGACAGAAGTCCACTGCTAGACCTAATAATATGTAGGCCTCTTGTAAAAACATCCATGCGCCACCTGATTCCTGAATACAGCGGCTCTCTGCGACTCGTTTGATGTCATCTGTCCATACTAGTGGAGGTATTCCAACGCTGCGCTTTGGAACATGAATGTACTGAACTAAAATTTTATGGTATGGAGACAAACTTAAATAAAAAGTAAAAGTTTTGGGATTTAAAAATTAAGTAGGTACAATAATAACCTGCAGCGCTGGATTTCGATCTTGATATTTTTTCTGTCCTCAAATGATAAAATGATTTCTTAAATATTATTCTGCTCCAGTTACGTCAGGTAGGTACTGCAACCGCCTTAATTTTTAATTTAAACACTTATTAATTTAATCAGTGTCAATGATTTTATCCTCTTTTTCTTTTCCCACGCGGCATAACATACTATATAACAAGTTCTATATTGAGGTGAAGATTATAACCGCAAAGTACTTTTACTGTACAAAATCCAGACTTTTTGTTGGATTTCAGTTCAATGTTTTAATGGGAGTGCTAAACTAGGTATTAGCTTGGACTTGCAATCTACATCTTCATTTACAATTTTTCCTATTGTGCTATTAAAACATTAAAAATAATAATTCTCCGTTAGAATAAACTTACCTAATAACTGTATTACTACAGCGGCCATAGTGCAGAATAGGATGTTGTAAAAAATGTTTATAGTTGGATGTTAGTTTAATGGTTTTATGAATATTGGCTGCTTGCTGAAGTGAGCAATCAGTTTTGTTGCCATAATTTGCGCTAGCAATATCTATCTACTCGTACTGTCGTATTGGCCATTAACTAGATTTAGATTAGGCTTAATAAACTGAATTCCTTCGATATTTATTTAATTAACAGTTTTTAATAAAACACAGTTTTTAATCAGCCTGCAATTTATCAACGAGGCCACGGGTCGGGTTAAAATAGGTAGGTATCGAGTTTTTTCTGTTAAGGAATGTTCAGTAGGTACATACCCGGAGTTAGAAAGTTGGTGGTATTTCTCCCCCGTGCCTCGGGGAGCTCGTAAACCCGTAGGTCCTGCGCCAGATTCTGTCCGGTCGTGTCAGATTTCCGTCCTATCAGGCTATGAAATTGAGGGAATAAAGAGTGTACTTATGTGTTTGCGCATAAACTGGTATAATATCTCCCGTGTAATTGGCTAATCTCTATGGAGATTGGCCGCCCGTGGCCGAGATTCAGATGGGAGGACATTATATCCAAATTACGAAAATTACTTTATCAGATCATAATATTATTATACCCTAATAAAATTAATAATAAATGAAACTAAAGATGTTAAATGAGTATAAAATGAGTTTAGCCTGCTAACATAAATTAAAGATAATAATCGAACATCTAAAGCGAGGCGATCACGCGATTAATCAACAAATTGTATGTGAGAATGACCGTAATAAGCAAGATAGGTTAGTTCTTAGCGCCACTTCCCATTGTTTTCTACAGCATTGTCTGCTAGGTCTTCATTAGCTTTGACAGCTTGCTACATTGACGATACAGAAAGTGTTTTACAGCCATTAGCTTTTTGCAGGTTTAACCTTAAAATACTTTGAACTGGGAAATAGTGTAAGTTAAAACCAATACTACTTAAATATTATTATTTCATAAGTAGCAAAGTAGCAAAGTAACTGTTTCTACTAAAAATGTTATTAATGACCTAATATTTAGTAGGATTAGTACTTAGCTATATTATTTCGATATTGACTTTTTAACATCCCATTTGTCTTTTATTGTACATATGATTTTATTGCCTTATAGAGAATTGGCTTTGAATGTGATAATGTTTTTAGGATAGGTCAGTGTTTTCGTATTCGATGTAGGTACGCGACCGAAATTAGCTCTACTGTAAGTCTATAATTGATCATAATCTTTATGCAGTTTTATTTTAAGTGCAAAGTGGTTTAATGTATTTTTCCCAGGGCAATTCCTTAACAGATCCGGATATGAATGTCTTTGTAACAGACGCTATCTATATCCCATTCATGAAAAATCAGTTCAGTTGAAACGGAATGAAACAAAATCATATAAAATTGCTTCGTATTTATTCTTTAACAATTTCTTACTTAGTTTTCTTAATGTTTTACACAATGAGGTACTTATATGTTGTGTAAACGCGCGGGAAACCAAGATCTCCCCACGAGTGTACTCGTAGTTGCGTAATTGAAAATAACAAGTGTAGTGAAGGGTTACAGCGACATTGGTTGCTAAGGTAAAACTTTAACACATTGTGTGTGAAAATATAGGAAGTCGTCAAATGTTGCGCTGGCAACGGCCACAGCGTGAACTGATTTTGGATTCATTCACCCCACGTTACGCGACTCAGCCGTCAGGAGTTCGCATTGTCTCCCACGAATGAACGATCCTTTGTTTGCTACACTTTGCCTACACTGTAACCTAGACCACTCGGAACAGTTCGCGCCCACTTCTAAACGTTATGTTCATGCCTCAGAACGCCCGAGAGCCATTACCGATTTAACGATATTTGCTCTACAATAACGAGGCAGCTCTTGACGGTGAAACCTCTCAATCTAAGCCGCTCTTTACGTTTTGTAATACGCTGCATAGTTTACTCTCGCTGTTCGAACAAAAAATAAATATAGAATTATCCCCATTACAAGGCTCTTCTCCACTTTCACTGCAAGAGACAATTTATAGAACAGATTTGAATCCCGTTTAGAACTTTCTCATGATGAAAACGTATATAATTTAGTGAATGGCCCATTAAAAAATAGACGGCGGTAAACCTTAACCAAACAATCGAATCTTATCGTTTATTTCAGTCTGCGCTGACCATTGATCTTAACCGATTACCGGGTAATTGTGATTATGATAATGTACCTACAGAATTTACTTTTACTAGTACCTCAATTTTAAATAGAAAGCATTTTTACGTATTGTTTATTGTTATAGGACTTACAATGGGCACATCAAGTTGTTCGAGGTGGAAATGATGTTGGCAATGTTTTTATAGTTGCCCATAGCAAAGGCAGCTCAGTCAAAGTGCCATTTCCTGCTTGTTGTTATTTCATTTTACAACTTTATAAAGATGTCCATTCTTCCTGTACACGCAAATTTCTGTTAGTAAATGCTTTACCTTCCCATTATGTGCATTGCCCGGAGGTGAAAATTTAATCATTAGACATAAATTTAACCTATGTATTAAATGATCAGTAATGTTGAAACATAAATCAAAATGAAGCTATTATTGATAAATATAATTTATTGTATTAGCTCTTAATCGCTAGGCGATAGCCAGTTGCTCTATCAATTACTTAGCACCACGGACCCGCCCGATATCGCCATTATAACCACATTAGAGATGGTGTCGGCACGCCATAAAGGCATTACTACATTTGTAACACGGTCACATCGTTTCTTGACCGCCCAATTTTGTACACCACATACTTTTGTACTCAGTCGGACAATTTCACATGAGCGTGCGAAAACTCCAATGATACGGATTTTTATGAATTTCTGCTATGTATACATGGTTTTGCAATTGAATGTACAGTTTTTAATTCAAATAGGTACGTGTAATCGGAAATGCTTGATGGTTCTTGGTGATGGAGCATTTTTATGGGCAAAATTTCCTCACGCACAACATGATATTTCACTTAAAAGTGGGCTACTAAAATTATTACAGTTATCTCAAGGGCATTGATTTTACGAATGTCTATGATACCAGCAAGTTTCAGGGAATTTATTCTGTCCATTTAGGGACGTTCCTAAATCCAAAATATGGATGTGAACTGTAAAAATATTTTGGGCTTGAAGCAAAATTCCTCTTCGTGGTAACGATATTCGTACTAGCTTATAGTCAATAACCTCTTGAACTACGTACTAAATTGGCACAATATTTTTTGATGCGATTTTAACTTTGCTATAACTTGTTGGCAGCATGTTTGGCTTAGCAGTTTTTTTCATCATCGTTAATCGATATACGCCCACTACTGTACATAGATCTCTAATAGAAACTTCTGAACGCCACAGTCTTGCACTGCCCGAATCCAGCGGCTCCCTGCGACTCGCTTAAAATCGTCTGTCTATCTAGTGAGGAAGTCTGCCAACGAGTCATGCGCCTTAAGACCCCAACGTCTATCAAGTTTTTGAAATGCCCGTTGCCACTTCAGCTTCGCAACCCGTTGAGCTATGTCGATAGACAGGTAGGAAAACTAAAGTACCTACTAGTCCTTCTACGTTGATCTCGTAGGGAAACTAAGCATACCTTTTTCCATTGCCCGCTAAGTGACATCCATATGTTATCACTGGCAACACGCTTTTTAGACAGCTTTGTGTTAACTGAACCATACTTTAAATTCAATGAATAGCAATACAGCAAATATACAAACATATACGAAATACATTCGCACAAATAGTCCTAAAGAAATTTTTTTTTCCTTCGTCTGGCTTTACACAGATTATGTCAAGTTTGTAGTTATTTACAAGTTAGGGAAACTATATAAGTATCAACTTCGTCTGTGCCGGCACTCGCCGATACACGGGCGCCCCTTTAGAACGCTTCCCAGTCAGTTTCACCACCAAAAAAACCAGTAAAACACAAAAACCGACCACTTTTAACAAAAAAAAAAAAAACCCCCAAAAAGGCACCGCACGCGCACCAGCAAACGCCAACACAGACGAAGTCCCTCAAGAAACATGCGACTGATAAAAATTTTGCTCTAGCTTTACATGCTTTACATTAAGAAAGCATACGTATTACATGTATTTCCTTACACATAAATTAAGGCAGCTGGGTGGTTACAGTCAGTGCCCCGTTCTCCGAACCTTGTGTGTACTACAAGCGCCTGAACTTAGGTCGCCGCTACACAACTTAGGGTAACTCGATGGTTATGTACGTGAGCTCTCCGTTTTCTGTTGCTACATGCTTTTCTTGTACACTGTCGTAAGATAATACAGTATAGTGGTTCATGAATCATGCCACATGCATACCTATGTTCCTTTATGGTCCTATAAAACCTCGTCTTATTGGCAGAAGGTAGCGAAGATTTGTTACGCAGACCACTTCGTAATTTGTTACAATTAGCGTACTTACGAGAACATAAATATCATCAACGTCATCGTTGACCGACAGAAGTCCACTGCTAGACCTAATAATATGTAGGCCTCTTGTAAAAACATCCATGCGCCACCTGATTCCTGAATACAGCGGCTCTCTGCGACTCGTTTGATGTCATCTGTCCATACTAGTGGAGGTATTCCAACGCTGCGCTTTGGAACATGAATGTACTGAACTAAAATTTTATGGTATGGAGACAAACTTAAATAAAAAGTAAAAGTTTTGGGATTTAAAAATTAAGTAGGTACAATAATAACCTGCAGCGCTGGATTTCGATCTTGATATTTTTTCTGTCCTCAAATGATAAAATGATTTCTTAAATATTATTCTGCTCCAGTTACGTCAGGTAGGTACTGCAACCGCCTTAATTTTTAATTTAAACACTTATTAATTTAATCAGTGTCAATGATTTTATCCTCTTTTTCTTTTCCCACGCGGCATAACATACTATATAACAAGTTCTATATTGAGGTGAAGATTATAACCGCAAAGTACTTTTACTGTACAAAATCCAGACTTTTTGTTGGATTTCAGTTCAATGTTTTAATGGGAGTGCTAAACTAGGTATTAGCTTGGACTTGCAATCTACATCTTCATTTACAATTTTTCCTATTGTGCTATTAAAACATTAAAAATAATAATTCTCCGTTAGAATAAACTTACCTAATAACTGTATTACTACAGCGGCCATAGTGCAGAATAGGATGTTGTAAAAAATGTTTATAGTTGGATGTTAGTTTAATGGTTTTATGAATATTGGCTGCTTGCTGAAGTGAGCAATCAGTTTTGTTGCCATAATTTGCGCTAGCAATATCTATCTACTCGTACTGTCGTATTGGCCATTAACTAGATTTAGATTAGGCTTAATAAACTGAATTCCTTCGATATTTATTTAATTAACAGTTTTTAATAAAACACAGTTTTTAATCAGCCTGCAATTTATCAACGAGGCCACGGGTCGGGTTAAAATAGGTAGGTATCGAGTTTTTTCTGTTAAGGAATGTTCAGTAGGTACATACCCGGAGTTAGAAAGTTGGTGGTATTTCTCCCCCGTGCCTCGGGGAGCTCGTAAACCCGTAGGTCCTGCGCCAGATTCTGTCCGGTCGTGTCAGATTTCCGTCCTATCAGGCTATGAAATTGAGGGAATAAAGAGTGTACTTATGTGTTTGCGCATAAACTGGTATAATATCTCCCGTGTAATTGGCTAATCTCTATGGAGATTGGCCGCCCGTGGCCGAGATTCAGATGGGAGGACATTATATCCAAATTACGAAAATTACTTTATCAGATCATAATATTATTATACCCTAATAAAATTAATAATAAATGAAACTAAAGATGTTAAATGAGTATAAAATGAGTTTAGCCTGCTAACATAAATTAAAGATAATAATCGAACATCTAAAGCGAGGCGATCACGCGATTAATCAACAAATTGTATGTGAGAATGACCGTAATAAGCAAGATAGGTTAGTTCTTAGCGCCACTTCCCATTGTTTTCTACAGCATTGTCTGCTAGGTCTTCATTAGCTTTGACAGCTTGCTACATTGACGATACAGAAAGTGTTTTACAGCCATTAGCTTTTTGCAGGTTTAACCTTAAAATACTTTGAACTGGGAAATAGTGTAAGTTAAAACCAATACTACTTAAATATTATTATTTCATAAGTAGCAAAGTAGCAAAGTAACTGTTTCTACTAAAAATGTTATTAATGACCTAATATTTAGTAGGATTAGTACTTAGCTATATTATTTCGATATTGACTTTTTAACATCCCATTTGTCTTTTATTGTACATATGATTTTATTGCCTTATAGAGAATTGGCTTTGAATGTGATAATGTTTTTAGGATAGGTCAGTGTTTTCGTATTCGATGTAGGTACGCGACCGAAATTAGCTCTACTGTAAGTCTATAATTGATCATAATCTTTATGCAGTTTTATTTTAAGTGCAAAGTGGTTTAATGTATTTTTCCCAGGGCAATTCCTTAACAGATCCGGATATGAATGTCTTTGTAACAGACGCTATCTATATCCCATTCATGAAAAATCAGTTCAGTTGAAACGGAATGAAACAAAATCATATAAAATTGCTTCGTATTTATTCTTTAACAATTTCTTACTTAGTTTTCTTAATGTTTTACACAATGAGGTACTTATATGTTGTGTAAACGCGCGGGAAACCAAGATCTCCCCACGAGTGTACTCGTAGTTGCGTAATTGAAAATAACAAGTGTAGTGAAGGGTTACAGCGACATTGGTTGCTAAGGTAAAACTTTAACACATTGTGTGTGAAAATATAGGAAGTCGTCAAATGTTGCGCTGGCAACGGCCACAGCGTGAACTGATTTTGGATTCATTCACCCCACGTTACGCGACTCAGCCGTCAGGAGTTCGCATTGTCTCCCACGAATGAACGATCCTTTGTTTGCTACACTTTGCCTACACTGTAACCTAGACCACTCGGAACAGTTCGCGCCCACTTCTAAACGTTATGTTCATGCCTCAGAACGCCCGAGAGCCATTACCGATTTAACGATATTTGCTCTACAATAACGAGGCAGCTCTTGACGGTGAAACCTCTCAATCTAAGCCGCTCTTTACGTTTTGTAATACGCTGCATAGTTTACTCTCGCTGTTCGAACAAAAAATAAATATAGAATTATCCCCATTACAAGGCTCTTCTCCACTTTCACTGCAAGAGACAATTTATAGAACAGATTTGAATCCCGTTTAGAACTTTCTCATGATGAAAACGTATATAATTTAGTGAATGGCCCATTAAAAAATAGACGGCGGTAAACCTTAACCAAACAATCGAATCTTATCGTTTATTTCAGTCTGCGCTGACCATTGATCTTAACCGATTACCGGGTAATTGTGATTATGATAATGTACCTACAGAATTTACTTTTACTAGTACCTCAATTTTAAATAGAAAGCATTTTTACGTATTGTTTATTGTTATAGGACTTACAATGGGCACATCAAGTTGTTCGAGGTGGAAATGATGTTGGCAATGTTTTTATAGTTGCCCATAGCAAAGGCAGCTCAGTCAAAGTGCCATTTCCTGCTTGTTGTTATTTCATTTTACAACTTTATAAAGATGTCCATTCTTCCTGTACACGCAAATTTCTGTTAGTAAATGCTTTACCTTCCCATTATGTGCATTGCCCGGAGGTGAAAATTTAATCATTAGACATAAATTTAACCTATGTATTAAATGATCAGTAATGTTGAAACATAAATCAAAATGAAGCTATTATTGATAAATATAATTTATTGTATTAGCTCTTAATCGCTAGGCGATAGCCAGTTGCTCTATCAATTACTTAGCACCACGGACCCGCCCGATATCGCCATTATAACCACATTAGAGATGGTGTCGGCACGCCATAAAGGCATTACTACATTTGTAACACGGTCACATCGTTTCTTGACCGCCCAATTTTGTACACCACATACTTTTGTACTCAGTCGGACAATTTCACATGAGCGTGCGAAAACTCCAATGATACGGATTTTTATGAATTTCTGCTATGTATACATGGTTTTGCAATTGAATGTACAGTTTTTAATTCAAATAGGTACGTGTAATCGGAAATGCTTGATGGTTCTTGGTGATGGAGCATTTTTATGGGCAAAATTTCCTCACGCACAACATGATATTTCACTTAAAAGTGGGCTACTAAAATTATTACAGTTATCTCAAGGGCATTGATTTTACGAATGTCTATGATACCAGCAAGTTTCAGGGAATTTATTCTGTCCATTTAGGGACGTTCCTAAATCCAAAATATGGATGTGAACTGTAAAAATATTTTGGGCTTGAAGCAAAATTCCTCTTCGTGGTAACGATATTCGTACTAGCTTATAGTCAATAACCTCTTGAACTACGTACTAAATTGGCACAATATTTTTTGATGCGATTTTAACTTTGCTATAACTTGTTGGCAGCATGTTTGGCTTAGCAGTTTTTTTCATCATCGTTAATCGATATACGCCCACTACTGTACATAGATCTCTAATAGAAACTTCTGAACGCCACAGTCTTGCACTGCCCGAATCCAGCGGCTCCCTGCGACTCGCTTAAAATCGTCTGTCTATCTAGTGAGGAAGTCTGCCAACGAGTCATGCGCCTTAAGACCCCAACGTCTATCAAGTTTTTGAAATGCCCGTTGCCACTTCAGCTTCGCAACCCGTTGAGCTATGTCGATAGACAGGTAGGAAAACTAAAGTACCTACTAGTCCTTCTACGTTGATCTCGTAGGGAAACTAAGCATACCTTTTTCCATTGCCCGCTAAGTGACATCCATATGTTATCACTGGCAACACGCTTTTTAGACAGCTTTGTGTTAACTGAACCATACTTTAAATTCAATGAATAGCAATACAGCAAATATACAAACATATACGAAATACATTCGCACAAATAGTCCTAAAGAAATTTTTTTTTCCTTCGTCTGGCTTTACACAGATTATGTCAAGTTTGTAGTTATTTACAAGTTAGGGAAACTATATAAGTATCAACTTCGTCTGTGCCGGCACTCGCCGATACACGGGCGCCCCTTTAGAACGCTTCCCAGTCAGTTTCACCACCAAAAAAACCAGTAAAACACAAAAACCGACCACTTTTAACAAAAAAAAAAAAAAACCCCAAAAAGGCACCGCACGCGCACCAGCAAACGCCAACACAGACGAAGTCCCTCAAGAAACATGCGACTGATAAAAATTTTGCTCTAGCTTTACATGCTTTACATTAAGAAAGCATACGTATTACATGTATTTCCTTACACATAAATTAAGGCAGCTGGGTGGTTACAGTCAGTGCCCCGTTCTCCGAACCTTGTGTGTACTACAAGCGCCTGAACTTAGGTCGCCGCTACACAACTTAGGGTAACTCGATGGTTATGTACGTGAGCTCTCCGTTTTCTGTTGCTACATGCTTTTCTTGTACACTGTCGTAAGATAATACAGTATAGTGGTTCATGAATCATGCCACATGCATACCTATGTTCCTTTATGGTCCTATAAAACCTCGTCTTATTGGCAGAAGGTAGCGAAGATTTGTTACGCAGACCACTTCGTAATTTGTTACAATTAGCGTACTTACGAGAACATAAATATCATCAACGTCATCGTTGACCGACAGAAGTCCACTGCTAGACCTAATAATATGTAGGCCTCTTGTAAAAACATCCATGCGCCACCTGATTCCTGAATACAGCGGCTCTCTGCGACTCGTTTGATGTCATCTGTCCATACTAGTGGAGGTATTCCAACGCTGCGCTTTGGAACATGAATGTACTGAACTAAAATTTTATGGTATGGAGACAAACTTAAATAAAAAGTAAAAGTTTTGGGATTTAAAAATTAAGTAGGTACAATAATAACCTGCAGCGCTGGATTTCGATCTTGATATTTTTTCTGTCCTCAAATGATAAAATGATTTCTTAAATATTATTCTGCTCCAGTTACGTCAGGTAGGTACTGCAACCGCCTTAATTTTTAATTTAAACACTTATTAATTTAATCAGTGTCAATGATTTTATCCTCTTTTTCTTTTCCCACGCGGCATAACATACTATATAACAAGTTCTATATTGAGGTGAAGATTATAACCGCAAAGTACTTTTACTGTACAAAATCCAGACTTTTTGTTGGATTTCAGTTCAATGTTTTAATGGGAGTGCTAAACTAGGTATTAGCTTGGACTTGCAATCTACATCTTCATTTACAATTTTTCCTATTGTGCTATTAAAACATTAAAAATAATAATTCTCCGTTAGAATAAACTTACCTAATAACTGTATTACTACAGCGGCCATAGTGCAGAATAGGATGTTGTAAAAAATGTTTATAGTTGGATGTTAGTTTAATGGTTTTATGAATATTGGCTGCTTGCTGAAGTGAGCAATCAGTTTTGTTGCCATAATTTGCGCTAGCAATATCTATCTACTCGTACTGTCGTATTGGCCATTAACTAGATTTAGATTAGGCTTAATAAACTGAATTCCTTCGATATTTATTTAATTAACAGTTTTTAATAAAACACAGTTTTTAATCAGCCTGCAATTTATCAACGAGGCCACGGGTCGGGTTAAAATAGGTAGGTATCGAGTTTTTTCTGTTAAGGAATGTTCAGTAGGTACATACCCGGAGTTAGAAAGTTGGTGGTATTTCTCCCCCGTGCCTCGGGGAGCTCGTAAACCCGTAGGTCCTGCGCCAGATTCTGTCCGGTCGTGTCAGATTTCCGTCCTATCAGGCTATGAAATTGAGGGAATAAAGAGTGTACTTATGTGTTTGCGCATAAACTGGTATAATATCTCCCGTGTAATTGGCTAATCTCTATGGAGATTGGCCGCCCGTGGCCGAGATTCAGATGGGAGGACATTATATCCAAATTACGAAAATTACTTTATCAGATCATAATATTATTATACCCTAATAAAATTAATAATAAATGAAACTAAAGATGTTAAATGAGTATAAAATGAGTTTAGCCTGCTAACATAAATTAAAGATAATAATCGAACATCTAAAGCGAGGCGATCACGCGATTAATCAACAAATTGTATGTGAGAATGACCGTAATAAGCAAGATAGGTTAGTTCTTAGCGCCACTTCCCATTGTTTTCTACAGCATTGTCTGCTAGGTCTTCATTAGCTTTGACAGCTTGCTACATTGACGATACAGAAAGTGTTTTACAGCCATTAGCTTTTTGCAGGTTTAACCTTAAAATACTTTGAACTGGGAAATAGTGTAAGTTAAAACCAATACTACTTAAATATTATTATTTCATAAGTAGCAAAGTAGCAAAGTAACTGTTTCTACTAAAAATGTTATTAATGACCTAATATTTAGTAGGATTAGTACTTAGCTATATTATTTCGATATTGACTTTTTAACATCCCATTTGTCTTTTATTGTACATATGATTTTATTGCCTTATAGAGAATTGGCTTTGAATGTGATAATGTTTTTAGGATAGGTCAGTGTTTTCGTATTCGATGTAGGTACGCGACCGAAATTAGCTCTACTGTAAGTCTATAATTGATCATAATCTTTATGCAGTTTTATTTTAAGTGCAAAGTGGTTTAATGTATTTTTCCCAGGGCAATTCCTTAACAGATGCGGATATGAATGTCTTTGTAACAGACGCTATCTATATCCCATTCATGAAAAATCAGTTCAGTTGAAACGGAATGAAACAAAATCATATAAAATTGCTTCGTATTTATTCTTTAACAATTTCTTACTTAGTTTTCTTAATGTTTTACACAATGAGGTACTTATATGTTGTGTAAACGCGCGGGAAACCAAGATCTCCCCACGAGTGTACTCGTAGTTGCGTAATTGAAAATAACAAGTGTAGTGAAGGGTTACAGCGACATTGGTTGCTAAGGTAAAACTTTAACACATTGTGTGTGAAAATATAGGAAGTCGTCAAATGTTGCGCTGGCAACGGCCACAGCGTGAACTGATTTTGGATTCATTCACCCCACGTTACGCGACTCAGCCGTCAGGAGTTCGCATTGTCTCCCACGAATGAACGATCCTTTGTTTGCTACACTTTGCCTACACTGTAACCTAGACCACTCGGAACAGTTCGCGCCCACTTCTAAACGTTATGTTCATGCCTCAGAACGCCCGAGAGCCATTACCGATTTAACGATATTTGCTCTACAATAACGAGGCAGCTCTTGACGGTGAAACCTCTCAATCTAAGCCGCTCTTTACGTTTTGTAATACGCTGCATAGTTTACTCTCGCTGTTCGAACAAAAAATAAATATAGAATTATCCCCATTACAAGGCTCTTCTCCACTTTCACTGCAAGAGACAATTTATAGAACAGATTTGAATCCCGTTTAGAACTTTCTCATGATGAAAACGTATATAATTTAGTGAATGGCCCATTAAAAAATAGACGGCGGTAAACCTTAACCAAACAATCGAATCTTATCGTTTATTTCAGTCTGCGCTGACCATTGATCTTAACCGATTACCGGGTAATTGTGATTATGATAATGTACCTACAGAATTTACTTTTACTAGTACCTCAATTTTAAATAGAAAGCATTTTTACGTATTGTTTATTGTTATAGGACTTACAATGGGCACATCAAGTTGTTCGAGGTGGAAATGATGTTGGCAATGTTTTTATAGTTGCCCATAGCAAAGGCAGCTCAGTCAAAGTGCCATTTCCTGCTTGTTGTTATTTCATTTTACAACTTTATAAAGATGTCCATTCTTCCTGTACACGCAAATTTCTGTTAGTAAATGCTTTACCTTCCCATTATGTGCATTGCCCGGAGGTGAAAATTTAATCATTAGACATAAATTTAACCTATGTATTAAATGATCAGTAATGTTGAAACATAAATCAAAATGAAGCTATTATTGATAAATATAATTTATTGTATTAGCTCTTAATCGCTAGGCGATAGCCAGTTGCTCTATCAATTACTTAGCACCACGGACCCGCCCGATATCGCCATTATAACCACATTAGAGATGGTGTCGGCACGCCATAAAGGCATTACTACATTTGTAACACGGTCACATCGTTTCTTGACCGCCCAATTTTGTACACCACATACTTTTGTACTCAGTCGGACAATTTCACATGAGCGTGCGAAAACTCCAATGATACGGATTTTTATGAATTTCTGCTATGTATACATGGTTTTGCAATTGAATGTACAGTTTTTAATTCAAATAGGTACGTGTAATCGGAAATGCTTGATGGTTCTTGGTGATGGAGCATTTTTATGGGCAAAATTTCCTCACGCACAACATGATATTTCACTTAAAAGTGGGCTACTAAAATTATTACAGTTATCTCAAGGGCATTGATTTTACGAATGTCTATGATACCAGCAAGTTTCAGGGAATTTATTCTGTCCATTTAGGGACGTTCCTAAATCCAAAATATGGATGTGAACTGTAAAAATATTTTGGGCTTGAAGCAAAATTCCTCTTCGTGGTAACGATATTCGTACTAGCTTATAGTCAATAACCTCTTGAACTACGTACTAAATTGGCACAATATTTTTTGATGCGATTTTAACTTTGCTATAACTTGTTGGCAGCATGTTTGGCTTAGCAGTTTTTTTCATCATCGTTAATCGATATACGCCCACTACTGTACATAGATCTCTAATAGAAACTTCTGAACGCCACAGTCTTGCACTGCCCGAATCCAGCGGCTCCCTGCGACTCGCTTAAAATCGTCTGTCTATCTAGTGAGGAAGTCTGCCAACGAGTCATGCGCCTTAAGACCCCAACGTCTATCAAGTTTTTGAAATGCCCGTTGCCACTTCAGCTTCGCAACCCGTTGAGCTATGTCGATAGACAGGTAGGAAAACTAAAGTACCTACTAGTCCTTCTACGTTGATCTCGTAGGGAAACTAAGCATACCTTTTTCCATTGCCCGCTAAGTGACATCCATATGTTATCACTGGCAACACGCTTTTTAGACAGCTTTGTGTTAACTGAACCATACTTTAAATTCAATGAATAGCAATACAGCAAATATACAAACATATACGAAATACATTCGCACAAATAGTCCTAAAGAAATTTTTTTTTCCTTCGTCTGGCTTTACACAGATTATGTCAAGTTTGTAGTTATTTACAAGTTAGGGAAACTATATAAGTATCAACTTCGTCTGTGCCGGCACTCGCCGATACACGGGCGCCCCTTTAGAACGCTTCCCAGTCAGTTTCACCACCAAAAAAACCAGTAAAACACAAAAACCGACCACTTTTAACAAAAAAAAAAAAAAACCCCAAAAAGGCACCGCACGCGCACCAGCAAACGCCAACACAGACGAAGTCCCTCAAGAAACATGCGACTGATAAAAATTTTGCTCTAGCTTTACATGCTTTACATTAAGAAAGCATACGTATTACATGTATTTCCTTACACATAAATTAAGGCAGCTGGGTGGTTACAGTCAGTGCCCCGTTCTCCGAACCTTGTGTGTACTACAAGCGCCTGAACTTAGGTCGCCGCTACACAACTTAGGGTAACTCGATGGTTATGTACGTGAGCTCTCCGTTTTCTGTTGCTACATGCTTTTCTTGTACACTGTCGTAAGATAATACAGTATAGTGGTTCATGAATCATGCCACATGCATACCTATGTTCCTTTATGGTCCTATAAAACCTCGTCTTATTGGCAGAAGGTAGCGAAGATTTGTTACGCAGACCACTTCGTAATTTGTTACAATTAGCGTACTTACGAGAACATAAATATCATCAACGTCATCGTTGACCGACAGAAGTCCACTGCTAGACCTAATAATATGTAGGCCTCTTGTAAAAACATCCATGCGCCACCTGATTCCTGAATACAGCGGCTCTCTGCGACTCGTTTGATGTCATCTGTCCATACTAGTGGAGGTATTCCAACGCTGCGCTTTGGAACATGAATGTACTGAACTAAAATTTTATGGTATGGAGACAAACTTAAATAAAAAGTAAAAGTTTTGGGATTTAAAAATTAAGTAGGTACAATAATAACCTGCAGCGCTGGATTTCGATCTTGATATTTTTTCTGTCCTCAAATGATAAAATGATTTCTTAAATATTATTCTGCTCCAGTTACGTCAGGTAGGTACTGCAACCGCCTTAATTTTTAATTTAAACACTTATTAATTTAATCAGTGTCAATGATTTTATCCTCTTTTTCTTTTCCCACGCGGCATAACATACTATATAACAAGTTCTATATTGAGGTGAAGATTATAACCGCAAAGTACTTTTACTGTACAAAATCCAGACTTTTTGTTGGATTTCAGTTCAATGTTTTAATGGGAGTGCTAAACTAGGTATTAGCTTGGACTTGCAATCTACATCTTCATTTACAATTTTTCCTATTGTGCTATTAAAACATTAAAAATAATAATTCTCCGTTAGAATAAACTTACCTAATAACTGTATTACTACAGCGGCCATAGTGCAGAATAGGATGTTGTAAAAAATGTTTATAGTTGGATGTTAGTTTAATGGTTTTATGAATATTGGCTGCTTGCTGAAGTGAGCAATCAGTTTTGTTGCCATAATTTGCGCTAGCAATATCTATCTACTCGTACTGTCGTATTGGCCATTAACTAGATTTAGATTAGGCTTAATAAACTGAATTCCTTCGATATTTATTTAATTAACAGTTTTTAATAAAACACAGTTTTTAATCAGCCTGCAATTTATCAACGAGGCCACGGGTCGGGTTAAAATAGGTAGGTATCGAGTTTTTTCTGTTAAGGAATGTTCAGTAGGTACATACCCGGAGTTAGAAAGTTGGTGGTATTTCTCCCCCGTGCCTCGGGGAGCTCGTAAACCCGTAGGTCCTGCGCCAGATTCTGTCCGGTCGTGTCAGATTTCCGTCCTATCAGGCTATGAAATTGAGGGAATAAAGAGTGTACTTATGTGTTTGCGCATAAACTGGTATAATATCTCCCGTGTAATTGGCTAATCTCTATGGAGATTGGCCGCCCGTGGCCGAGATTCAGATGGGAGGACATTATATCCAAATTACGAAAATTACTTTATCAGATCATAATATTATTATACCCTAATAAAATTAATAATAAATGAAACTAAAGATGTTAAATGAGTATAAAATGAGTTTAGCCTGCTAACATAAATTAAAGATAATAATCGAACATCTAAAGCGAGGCGATCACGCGATTAATCAACAAATTGTATGTGAGAATGACCGTAATAAGCAAGATAGGTTAGTTCTTAGCGCCACTTCCCATTGTTTTCTACAGCATTGTCTGCTAGGTCTTCATTAGCTTTGACAGCTTGCTACATTGACGATACAGAAAGTGTTTTACAGCCATTAGCTTTTTGCAGGTTTAACCTTAAAATACTTTGAACTGGGAAATAGTGTAAGTTAAAACCAATACTACTTAAATATTATTATTTCATAAGTAGCAAAGTAGCAAAGTAACTGTTTCTACTAAAAATGTTATTAATGACCTAATATTTAGTAGGATTAGTACTTAGCTATATTATTTCGATATTGACTTTTTAACATCCCATTTGTCTTTTATTGTACATATGATTTTATTGCCTTATAGAGAATTGGCTTTGAATGTGATAATGTTTTTAGGATAGGTCAGTGTTTTCGTATTCGATGTAGGTACGCGACCGAAATTAGCTCTACTGTAAGTCTATAATTGATCATAATCTTTATGCAGTTTTATTTTAAGTGCAAAGTGGTTTAATGTATTTTTCCCAGGGCAATTCCTTAACAGATGCGGATATGAATGTCTTTGTAACAGACGCTATCTATATCCCATTCATGAAAAATCAGTTCAGTTGAAACGGAATGAAACAAAATCGCATTCATAATTATTAATGTAAATAATTTGAACATATCTTTAGTAACGATAGGTATGGTTATGCTATCCTGGTCCTGTTATTTAGAAATATAATATTTTCAACAAATAACAATTATTTAGGTTAACCAGCCCGCACAATAAAGTAAAGGCAATTGACATGGCAATGGAGTAAATTTAAACGACGCGACGTCAAGTGACCTCAGGGCCTGGAAAGCTGGAGACTTTCTATAGACAACGGCCGGCCACTTATAAAATAAAACGAGAAATTGTATAATCAATTAATAAAATCTGCGTGGTTTATTATTAGACGGAATTATGCGGCATTGTTTCGGAGGGGTATTTTTTTTAAATAAATATTGCACGTTTTTTGGGGTTTCTTACCGAAATGAGTAGAGACACGCGCTTCTCTGTCCACTTATTGTCTTTCTTCTTTTTACAATACTATTTTTTGTACAAATAACTTTTAAAAAAATGATAAAAAAGAATCCTTATGGTACGACTAAGTCCGACTTGGAATAGTTCTAAATAATGCTTGCTTAACCTTAATGAAATAATTCAAAATACCTACTATTATTACAATTGCAAAAGGACTCGCAATTTTAAGGTTTTAATTACTAGATCCTGATTCTCGTCTAAAATTCCTAAATATTCAGGAATTCAGAAATTTAGACTAAGAAAGTGAGTTGCCAGTAATGGCATACAGATCCGTCTCTGACAAAGTTACTATCAACGTTCAATAGGTGGTAACTGGTACCCGAGTGTTTATACAAAGTGGCATTGTAAGGTATGCCAGGCCTTAGCTAGTTTGCTAAATTAGCGCTAAGTATTGATAGACGTCATTGAATAATTATGTAATGAAAGTTTCTCAAAAATGAACCAGGAAAAATAAAAGTCTACTAGCATAGTTTTTTTAAAACAGCAATAAATAAACATTTACCTGCTATTTTTTTATTTTAAATTCAGGTAAAAGTTAGCCCTTGACTGCAATCTTACCTGGTGGAAGCGGGCTAACCTGGAAGGGGTCTGGCAGTTTTTATTAAACCCATACCCTTTCGGTTCGGCATCGTACCGGAACGTTAAATCGCTTGGCGGTACGGCTTTGCCGGTAGGGTGGTAACTAGCTACGGCCGAAACCTGCCACCAGAGTTCTGCATGTTGCATCTTAGTTTTGCATGTCGCACAGAACTGAAGTAATGCTTACAAAGCGATAAGCAAATCGCGGGTAAAGTTTAACAAGACATAAAGTGCTTTCTCCGTTGTTGCGCATGAAATAAGTAGGTACTTACCTACAAAGTAATTGTAAAGTCTTATGAAATGAGACTTGAATTTATCTTCTCGCTTATTCTTGTTGATACTATAATAGTGAATGAATGAATATATTGTCTAATGAATGAAAGTTGTACTCGTACCTTTCCTGAAAGCATTAACCCCGGTATAACCAAAAGCTCGACTTATAAGGCATGTTCTGTCACAGACCGCGGACCGCACTCTATGCAAACGATTTTAGTGCTCCACTGTACGTAAAATGTCTCCGAGATACGATTCGCCAGCCAGATAGAAAAGATAACGTAAATAAATGGCGAATAATTATAAACTCGTAAAGTTGTTTAATTAACGCCCCCAGTCTACAGCTTGCGAGACGGTTCTATATTACGAATATTTTGTAGGTTAAACGCGTGGATATGGATTTTCTTCGTGATTAGCATCTTTGAAGTAACCGTCTGGTAGGTATAAATATCAAAAACTTTCTTTGAACTTAATATTTACGAAAGTCGGAATAACGGCTTTTTATTAATACTTCATTTTCTAATTTCACTTCAAATTTAAAGGATATTCATATTCATTTATTAATTGATTGCACTCTATTTATTTACAATAATTCTTATAATATTTTAACATACAAATCATATTGTATACCATTGAAACCCCGTGGGATCGCAGCAGTTGTTATTAGACTAGAAAGGAGAAATATAATTATTTACCTATCTCTTATTTCAATACGATGCACCTATAACTCGAATAAAATTTATGCGTGACACTAAAAAGTTCTTAAAGTTAATTTATAGGAGTTAAAAAATCAAGGCACTTTATATTTGTAATGGGCATTCTGAAAATAAGTAAAATTCTTGCCTAGTTAATAGTGAGTTTCTAAAACATCAGTCGTAAAAAGCTTAGAAATCAACAGTATCTAGACAACAAGTTTAACAGATATCGTAGAAATACTTGAGAAATTTTTTAAGTTTCGTAGTACTGAATAAAATTGAAATACATAAATCTTTTCATTATTGGTGTTGAGTACAAACCTAAATAATCATAAAATAAAAATGTTCTCACGCTGCTTAACGAACTCAATGTCTGTCTTTATCACCTAAGATCATGCACATCCCTGCTCAAATTATGCAAATTAAAACCTGCTTAATTGGTCAATTTCCAGGCCATTATGCAAAATGTTACAATTTTTTTTCGCTTGCGAATTAAAAAAAAAAAAAACTTTATTCTGGACGACTTTATACGATGCAATTTTAACATGTAGTTTATCGTTTCAATATGCACCGTGAATATGCATTTAATATTTATTAATCTGAGAATTAGTACTAATTATTATTATTAGATGACAATAATAAATCTTATAATAATCACGAAGTGATTGCTAATTAATAATTCCATTTACTAGTTTCTAAATAAGTAGTTTTAAATACATATTAAAAATTGCGGAACCGGTAGGTTTTTTGATAAGTAAGTATTTATTTAAAATTATTTAGAAATTAGGTAGGTAGGTAGGTGATATCTAGTGATATCCTTTTCCGCAGACTATTATAAAAGAGATAACAAAAACGATACATTGACACTTGTCATTTAAGTTTAGAGATCGTGTACAAGCTGCTCGATTGCGGGAACACTGCATCAATCATTATTACAATCGCAATCGTTGTGATTGGCTGAATTTATGGTATTCTTGTTGCAACAACACGTTGTAGCCAATAATACCTAAGCGAGCATCAACCAAATGGAAATGATTGTGATCTTGATATTGTAGCTGTCATTCTACCGCAATGGAGTCGCTGAATTAACCACGACTTTTGCCTAGTTTAATATAATTCAGTGTAAGACAATTTAGTAACTAAGTGTCTATCATTCCATTTAATCTTTGTTCATTATTATTATTATTGGGTATCATAAATACATTAGCTCAGATCATTGACTTCCTGTTAGTTATAATCCCATAACTAATACTTATCGCTCGGTTTATTGCACCAGTTCCTTGCGTTATAGTATCATAGCTTTAGGATAAGCGCGCTCCAAAGCGCCCGGAGTTAGCCATTAACAATGTAAACATTTAGAAAACAATCATTATTATCAGACAGATAATAAACGAAACAAACACAATATTGAACTGGAACAGCAATTGATTTGCGGTTATCGACGAAAGCTACATTTTGTGTGATATATTTCTTCACCTATTTAAATAGGTACATACTTACTACTTAAAATTTCACTCACCTCGATTCCTACGCTTTGCATAAAAATCATACTTACTCTTGATTATTGACTTTAAAGACAGACAATTGCGAGTATTCTATACAGTGTGTGAATTTGTACCTAAGTAAATACCTACATACTTACCTACGTACCTTCTGCAGTAGAAGTTCATCGGTAGGAAACGAAGTGTTAAAATTCTTATTGGGATTTGTTCTGAAAATATGAGATTAACGACTTTGTAAAGGTTTCGCAGAGGTTTGAGTTTACTAAAGAGTATTTTACATACCTACATGATTGTTACCTACATAATTGAAATTCGGAGTATAGGTAGGGGCTTATTTTTACGTTACATTAACAGTCATAATTATGAATAGTGAAAAATCAAATTCTCATTTACTTCATAATATGTAACTGGCATCCCTAGCAAGTAATAATGTGACAAGAAATACCTTTTCTTATTTACAACTAATCTTTCACACATAAATCAGTAATTGCAAATATACAACATTGGCGGAGCATAGTTTACTAATGGCCGCTGAACAGTACAAATATCGTAAGCATGTACACTTGTACATAGCTCGCTGCATCTCTACCGCAAGTGATTAAATCACCACGTCAGTCCCATATAGCGGACACATATGATTTAATAGGCATCTAACGTAGTTTACTCTTCGAGATAAGATCTACGAGGAAGTGCACAGAACCCAATGAAGCTACGTGGCACGTGCTTTAGCTAAGGACAATGTGATAACAAGACTTTTGCGTAACTAGCTTTTAACGGTAGTAATTGTAAAGAACAGACGTTATCAGAAGTGTGATTTTATTTATGACTCTTTTATGCTTGCCACAGAATAAAATTCCGAACATATTCAATTTTAATTTCAAAATTAAAATTGTATGTATGTATAGCTCGCGACAGGTCGATATGAAAATCGGGGTATGGGTATGAGGTGGAAGGACGCCCCGTACAACCGCACCTCACCTGCGCTATTGGGTTGGTGCGGTTGTGGGGGCGTCCCCACTCCGATTGTCATGTCGACCTGTCACGTACCAAAGCAACTAGTGTCTCTTATGACGCCTGTGATATTTTTATTGACAAATAGTTCTACCAAAATGACCGAAATGTATTACTTTACTAATTAAAAAATATTATAAACACTTCTTTCTTTATTTTACCTATTCTTCTTCCATTATAACATTTCCCACTGCCAAAGGTCATTGGTAGAGATCTCTTAGAAATCAGTGCTTCCCTGTCCACTTTTATTTTCTTCTTGTTACAGTTTTTTTGTTGCACGACAAAAAAAGATTTCTTATAAGAAAAAGGATGAAACAACTCCAAATATCCAACATACTGAGCATTATATTGAACTCAACTTGTAACATGACTAAGCACAAAAACATCTATCCATAACTACCATACAATGGCATAGATATTTTGCGAATGCATTTAATTGTCCAGCTAAAGTAATAAGTTGTGTAGTTCTGCCCAACGCACCACAACTGGAATCGCTAATGAGAGAGTGCAATTCAAATCAACTGATTTATAAGGAATAAGTTATTTCGCTGGGAGCACGTACATTATTTATATATTCTAGCAGCCACTCAGGTATTCAAATTCATAGCACAAAGATAAGTGTAGCGAATGTCTGATATCCAGCCTTGGGGAAGCTAATCCATATCAATTATTATTATTAAACTGCAGCATTTATAATTGCTTTTAAATTAAGATTCTTATTAGCACGACTTGCAAAGGGTAGATCGTAGAGCACAGATGTAATAAAAAGTTAATAAAACTGAATTAAAAGGTTAAGTAATAAACCCCGATGTTCAAGTGCGAGTCTGATTTCCGAAGAGTACCATGCCATCGCACAAGAAATCTCAAATCAGTATGTTAAGAGGGCTCTCTCCGTCACTCGTTTCATACAATCGTAGTTCCAATTTCATTTGAATACTAAGCAACCAAAGTCCATGAAACTTTGCAGACATATTCTAGAAACTAATATCTATGTCTGTGGTTTTCCAGATTTCTGTTAAAATATTCGGTTTCAAAGTTAGGCGGTCTTAAAAATTTTCATACAAATCATTGAACCCCTGTAATTTTAAAACTACATATTTTTAGAAAAATCTAAAACACCACAGACACAGATATTAGTTTCTAGAATATGTCTGCAAAATTTCATGGACTTTGGTTGCTTAATATTCAAATGAAATTGGAACTACGATTGTATGAAACGAGTGACGGAGAGAGCCCTGTTAAAATCGCTCCTGCATCTGTACACCACTGCAAGTTCATGGCGGATAGCGCCGTGTATGATGTGATTTAGTAAACTAATTGTTTGTTCGTGAACACTCATTGTTTTGTGATGTAACCACAGATTCACGGTTTTCAGTTATTTTTTTTACTTGTGCTATAAGACATTGCTACCTGAAAAATTTTATGACTCTAGGCCACCGAGAAGTACAGACAGTACGACAGAGACAGACAGACAACGAGGTGATCCTATAAGGGTTGTTTTTTTCTTTGAGGTACGGAACCCTAAAAATAAGCGTTGAATGTCAAATGCTAATGAAATCATAAAGTTTGAGTTACTCGTAGAATACTGCGCTTTAATCATAAAGTTTGAAGTAGAATTATAATAAAGTGACTGTGCGACAAAAATAAAAAAACAATAGTAAAAAAGATTGCGACGAATTGAGAACCTCCTCCTTTTTTAAAGTCGGTTAATGAAAAAGAAGGTCCAACAGTATTTTAGAAAAGTATTTTCTCAATCTCTGCAAAGCCACTGCAGCGCGCCGATCGGAACACGCTTCATGCCCATAGTCGGTTCAGCGTTGGTGTTCTTTGATCATAATATGATGATTGCTCGCGGCCCATGTTTGCTACCGGTTCGAACACGGTCCGACTACGTTGCGATCCTTTACATCTTTATTAAATAAACATGTATGCATGTCGTGAATGATAATTAAGGAACAAACAAATGAAATGCAATAGTGAACGCGATAGTTTCTTGCTTTTTATTTAATTGCCCATTGTTCGCTATGAACTACGAAGAGCCTTATATGAATGTTTAATTCCTCTAATAAACTGAATGGCCAATGCATTCACATGTGCGCCATGTCGGAAGGACATTTATATGAGCTCGTTAGAGTTGAATTAGACCTGTCGCAATGATATCCCTTAACCCCTTCAATTAGCGTAAGTACATACGTACGGATGTCAGCAATAACCCGAAAGCTCTCATGTACCTATCTAATTTACCTTCCTCGTATTCGTGATGCGATGAAGGAACTAAGTGCTTAATTAGCCGTTATACTATAAATTTTAAAAGCAACGATAAGGTCCCGTTTGTTGCACTGTGTGGACAGTGCTCGCTGGGTAATGGCGCCTTGCGGATTACGTTTAATTAATTCCTCCTCGCGGAATGTACTCGCAGAACGGATTTGGGCAAGCTATCGCTGTTCGCTATCCGCGCGCGGAAACATGGAAACGTGACAGTGTTCTCGCTTAGTTTCGCACTGCATCTGATCTATTCGGGTCTACTGTGCAACCCTCATAAAAATGATAAGTAAGTACCTGCTACGGATCGAGAATTCTCCGATTTGGATCGGATGCAGTTCGTCAAGACCCTTAATGTAACTTTTCAAATTAAAAACGTGACATCGGAATTACTTACGTGCCTAAGTCTACCTATGCAATCGTCAAATTAGGATGTTTACCAGTCCATAGCTATGTTACCTCCACGCACGCACATGTCATGTTAGTTTACTTAAAATAGTCTTCAAAAGGGCCATTTTAACAATCCCTATATTTTATTAACATACTTTTAATATATTCATGAACCGTTGCCTTAACCTATATTTATGGGTACGAAGAAAATACTAAATTGGTTTTAACGAGTAAAACAAGAATTTTTCACCTACATACTCGTACAAACATGTGATATGGGATTATTGACAGCTTCACCAACCTCGTAAATAAGTCGGCGACAAGATATGCCATTTTTTACTGAATAAACTTGTAATCGACTACTTTTTACACCGCTGAGATGCCATTGAGCTCAATTTGTATTACTGAATGTAAATACATAAAAATATTTTACAATATACCTATATCATGCGAAAACGCTGATAACATAACAAGCCGCTCTAAATTCAGGCATAGTTAGGAGATCAAAATGATCTATTAACCGGTAGCTAACTGAATTTTTTTTTAATACCAATGCAAGCTAATCCTTGACTGCAATCTCCTGTCTGGTGGTAAGTGATGATGCAGTCTAACCAGACCATACCTGAGACAAATTAGAAATTGGAAATAATTCCCAATTTGCCATTGCAGGGATTCGAACCTAAGACCTCCCATTTATAATACCACAGCGCTTCAGGGAGGTTGTCAAGTGTCGTTGATCCAATTCGGGTGTATTTAGTATGTAGTAAGTTGTAGTTTAGTAGTATTTAAGGCTAAATTGTATCTGAATAAAAATAAAAATAAAAACTTTGTAAAAAATAGGTACTTAGTCCTGAACATCGACTCATTGGCTCATTGGTTAACCAATTAATCTCCATTAATGGAGATCTAAAAAGTGCACTTCGTCTGGCTTCACCTAATGAATACATCATGCTAACTATACACGGCCAAAACACTATGGGACTTTACCACAAGGTACATTTTAACAGTTAAAGTCCCAGGTACTCGTACTTAACAATGCGTGCATATCTAAGCTTATAAGCGTAAGTTTATGTTATTGTTTAGTACTTAAAAGGAAAGAGATTCGACGAAGCTGCGTGATAATAAGGCGTTTTGTTGGTAATTAAGAACAAGAGACAGATCCGGTCTCTTATCTCACGAGTTGTGATGACAGTTTAGTCGCTCTTTACTTTTTAATTGGCTTTATTAGCGTCTTTGTTGCGTTTCATTGCAGGTTGCACCTGTTGTTTTTATTACTATAGAGAAATTATACTGACCTGATTTGGGTTTACCGCCTTAATAAATTTTAATTTCATTACATTTAATTTCACTATAAAATAACGGGAGATGTAATATTTAACGATATTATCAATTATTAACATCAACAATGTAAATAATAGTATTCTGTCATAAATCAATAGCGTAATAGCCTATTAAATATCATAAAATTGTAAATATCAGTAAATATTAACGTTATAAACTGAAGGAACAGTGACTTGCTATTATGCAACGATGTATGCAAGTGGTATATAGGTGCACTATTAATTAACGTTATATTGCGTCATCATTTTAACGTGATTTAACGGACCCGTAATGTTGACATCCGGCGCGTACGGTTCGTCTGTAATATGTAACCAGAATCCATCTGCAGTTTATAAATATGCAAATGGTCTGGTGTCAATTCTTTCGTGAGACCTGAATATAGCACACAAGGTTCTTTGTTGATCACGAAGCCGTAAAGGAGACTATAATCGTTAGTCGTAGTCGAACATTAGCTTTAAAACGCTATCGGGTGTCATTCAGTAGCTGGCGATTTCTTGTAACAATAGATAAATATCTTTAATGTGTGTTCAACACAAACATTTATTTAAATTAATCGTTTGATTCATGTCAAAAGCTAAAATGAAATATCAGACAACGTAATTTAATACTAGATAATGAATGGTACTTACAAGAGAAACAGATAATGTCCTCTTAAGAAACTTCGTCCACGAAAATTTGGTTTTTATAAATCGCGTGGGGACTCTTTAATTTTTTCAGGGTAAGTGCGTGTCCATCGCCAGGATGCAAGCTTTTTCTGTACCAAATTTTGTCAAAATGGGTCAAACGGATGGGCCATAAAGAGATAGCAAACAGACAAACACTTCCGCATTTATAGTATTATATAGTATGGATTTTTGTCTCTTGCCTCGAGACCGAGATGACATTGAAAAATTAATCCATAGTTTACATGCAAACGAACCTGGGGTTCTTTCGTGAGTTGACAATGTAGCACAAGAGGTTAGTTGCGGATCACGAAACTGCAGAAGAGACGATAATAATCGTTGCTTGTAGTCGGCCACTTCGTGTAAATGGTTATTGTTCGTTGTTCGGTTTAAAGCGATATGTAGGCACGCTTTTTAAACTTCCTACATAAATCACATTATAGTATTTTAGTCATACGTGACCCTACCTTTCTATTATTTGCACCATTACTCGAAAGCACTGTTTTTTTTTGCACTTTTCTTGAAATATATCCTTCTGTTCACAGCACACGTTAACGGGGCACAGCGGAAAAGTGATGGCGGCTAAATTTCTCGGTGAACCAACTAAAGTCATCACTGGCAGCCATGATAGGACGCTTAAAATATGGGATCTTAGGAGTAGAATGTGTAAGTTACGTATTTGAAATCTTAAAAAGTAGTTGAATAAAATAGGTAAGTATACAAAATTAAAATCTATGTTGCTACCACACAATAGGGATTGTTGGTAACTAATCTCAATCTAATCAGCAACTCTATCAAAAGCTATCAAACGTCAAAACGCGCGCTTAATATGAGTAGCTCTCATATTAAGCGCGCTACAAAGGAAGTAGGTTTTATATATTTTGGAAACCCCTCTGTTTAATAGAACAAATAACTCCGAACATAACACTAAGAAAATAATGTTTTTGACTAGCGAGTTCGACCGTCCTTGGCTTCGCTCCCGCGGGAATCTTGAAAAATCGAACCTTGTTTCTTGTCTTGTCTATAAAGGGAACCTCCGTACAAAATTTCAGCTTTCTAGATCCAAGGACTTGGGCTGGATATTGATTGATAAGTCAGTCAGTGAGTTAGGACTTTTCTTTTCATTGTATTTAGAAACTATAGGTTATCTACTTAAGAGGGCTCTCTCCGTCACTCGCTTCATACAAACGTAGTTCTAATTTCATTTGAATATTAAGCAACCAAAGTCCATAAAATTTTGCAGACATATTCTAGAAACTAATGTCTATGTCTGTGGTTTTCCAGATTTCTGTTAAAATATTCGGTTTCAAGGTTACGCGGTAATAAAAATTTACATACAAATCTTTGAGCCCCTGTAATTTTAAAACTACATATTTTTAGAAAAAATCTAAAACATCACAGACACAGATTCATGCAAAATTTCATGGACTTTGGATGCTTAATATACAAATGAAATTGGAACTACGATTGTATGAAGCGAGTGACGGAGAGAGCCCTGTTAAATACCAGTGGTTGCAATAGCTAGAGCTACAGATTTTTCAATGAAGAATTAGAATAAATATATACACACGTACCTACTCTCATACCTACTAGTCTATTTAAGTTTTTTTAGCCTTTCAAAAATTAGATTCAGGTATATAGAAACATTTATTCGTTTGTTACTTCGTTAACAGATTTAATCTCAGACGGTTAATTAATTACTAATAGTCAGCAGCGATTTGTTCAATTAATTTATCTTAATTTAAATCTTCCTCAATCTGTCGGTGACCATCTTAACGAGATTCAGTGTATTGCGGCCTGCACTTTACTTATAAGAAAAGCATAGGTATTGTTATTAAGGCTGCGAATTGCGACACGCGATTCTCTCACGTTACTTCTTTTCGCTACTTTGGCTTAATAACGTGCGTAAGTTGCGTGACTATAGCAGATTGCATAGTGTTTATTTTCCTACTTCTCTGAGTATATTTTCGACCGTCCACAGGTACAGAAACTAAGTTCGCAGGATCATCTTGCAACGACCTCGTGACGTCCGACGGCGCGGGCTCCACCATCATCTCGGGCCACTTCGACAAGCGGATACGCTTCTGGGACATACGCACAGAAATGTCGGCCAACCACATCATGCTGCAGGGCAAGGTCACGTCGCTCGACCTCAGTAGAGGTGCGCATATCATAATCACGATATCGATCGCTGCAAGATAATTAAACACGAGGCGCCGCGCCGTACGCACGACTCTTGCTAAATAACTCTTACTATACGAATCAGTTGGAAATACGATATTGAAAAAAGGCTTGTTGGCTTGTTAATTTCTATTGCTCCAAACTAATATTCACAGATAATTGAATGCATAGTATATTAGTATCGGTATTCGTGTCAGCACAACGACGTGACGGGTATGCGATGCCCATTTCCGTTACGCGTGTCTCGATCAATCCCTTTTTTGTCAGTAACGGTCCGTCCGGCGCACGAAACACGAGATTGATACCTTCAATCAATCGAAGTGCCGGGACGTCACTGCCTGTGCAACTGATTAAATCACGTCGATTTCGTCGCGACCTCGCCGACAAATGAATGGGGAACCATGTTCACAGTTACGCATCACGCTTGGTCCAGATCTGTCACTATATTGGAACCCAACGTGTCACGCCCGTATTGTCAACCGGGTAGATACTACTTATCTCTCACTCTCTCTGTGTTGTATTCCTCACTGCTGAAGATCGTGATCCCTTTCCATTTATCACATAATGGTAAGAGTTTTCTTGGTGTAGTAATGCGGTGATTTCTCAGATCCTTCCGCATACAACTCTACCAAGAAAAACCAAAGAGAACCGGGACCGATGGCACTGAGGAAACAAAAAGGTCAAATGCTGTCTTCTAGATTTGGTCACCCATCCAGTTACCGGCTTTGGTCACGTTGCTTAACAGACCCAATCGATTGATATGCATTATCACAACTTGACCACACCTTCCTAAAGTACTACGTCTTATATCTCAGAAGCAACCTTCGCTTGTGAGCTAAATATGTGGTTATTGGGGCGGATGTAACTCATGGTGCACATTTACATAGAAATTGAGTGAATTCCCACGTGAAAATAAATAATTCTGCACTAGATAAGACATGAGAAATCTGATATGATCACATTTAATTAAAAGGGCAACCAAAAATAATAAATAATATTTTGATTAGGCAAAGAACTCTTAGAATTAATGAAAAGCGTAATGACTTAATTAATCTCTATTTTTTTTAATCTTTCGCTGTAACTCAGCAACTTGTAAGAGATAACTTATTATTATTACAAATGTTTGATAAAAAAATATACCTACTTACTTTTAGAATGTAATAAACTATTTCTATATCAGCTGGTCGGATCGTGATGCACGAGATAAATCACCTCAAACGGATGACTTTGTACGCATAATTTCGCAATCATTCTTGCATCTTAATGGTAAATATATTTTTTTAGTTACCCGTTACAGCGCTTATAAATTTCTCTATGACAGCATTGACGGACCGAGCAATGCGGATCGGTGACAAGCCTAAAATACCATTGCGGTGGATAACGGGTTCAGTCTTTAAGTTTTGTTTGTCTTGCATAGTTATCGAAATAAGGTTATTAACATCATGTCAAAATAATATGTCGATGTGATAATTCGTCGTCGTCGTCGCCAACCGCTAGATGTCTATTGCTGGATAAAAGTCTCTTGTAGGGCCTTGCCGCCTGATTATAGCGGGTTCTTGCAAGTGTTGATGTCGTTTGCCCACCTAGTGGGAGGTCTGCCAACCCTACGCTTTCCGAAACGAAATCGCCATTGTTGAGAACCTTGGGACGCTAACATCTATCTGTGTGTGTCTCGCCCACTGCCACTTCAGCTTGGCAATTCGTTGAGCTATGTTGGTAACGGCTCTCCTCGTTTCTGACTTGATCACGTATAGAAACTCCGAGGATAGCTCTCTCTATCGCTCGCTAAGTGACTCTGGGCTTTCTTATGAGGCCAATACTCATCGATCGTTTCGGTTTCGTATGTCATCACTGACAAGTGGCAGCACGCACTGTTTACAAACTTTGATTTACAGACTTGAACAAGAAGACATCTTGAACCTTTCCGAACGCTACCCAGCCTCTTCTAGAAATTCAACCGGCCTAACTAGATCGTTGTTCGAATGATTCAATACTATTAAAAAAAAATCAAAAAAATGTTTACGATTCGATTTATAAAACCAAAATGATATACAACTTTTTATTTGGCTAAGAGAAAATTCTTTAGTTTGGGAGACATAGATTTATTTCATTAACATTCGATTGTTAATAATATTTTAAGGTACGCTTCGACATCGCTAATTACTTAGATCTAAAAATACTTAATCATTTTACCGTTACTTTGCTATGAAAGTATAAATATAAAACCGGTAGTTGAACAGATAATATTTTTATTACATTAACTATCGGATGTCGGCGACTTCATCAGCGATGGAATGTTGTAATATCTGTGAATTATTAGTAGGTATATGGCACGTAGCACTACGTAGCTTCCAAATAGTGACTCTAAGCCAGTATTGTTACGGAGTTGATTATCGAACAGTACCTACATTTTTTTCAAAATTATTACAACTGATTTAATTAAAGTTAAATAATTAAAAATCAAACGAACTTACCAAGTGAAGTTCGATTGTAATTATGCGAGCAGCTTCTTTCGACGCGATTTGGTTTACATATTGTAGAACGCGTCCCACGCATCAGCCTAGCACGGATTTTTAGATCTTTTTTGACTTTGAAATTGGCAACACTGCCTACCCGCATCCAATCCCCCACTAGCGCCCTCCCACCACAGCTCGGACCATTTCACGACCGGCTTGTCATTTTAGTTGATAGTTATAGATAGATACATTTTATATTTGTTTATATATGTATGTATATATATATAAATTAGGGTAGGGTGTACTTTTGTGTACTTTATGAAAATAATAAAATTAGGGAGGGTGTGTATAAATCGCGTCGAAAGAAGCTGCTCGCATAATTACAATCGAACTTCACTTGGTAAGTTCGTTTGATTTTTAATTATGCTTCGCAGCTTCTTTCTTTGCGATTTGGTTTACATATTGTAGATGTTCAGAGCTAACAAATATAAAATGAGTAACCTATTTGGAAAATAAATAGATTACGTAAGTATTTGTGAATATTACAAATAAAAATTTACATTAAAAACATAATAGATTATGGTATATTATAGCTTGTTGAATCAACTTTTTTAATTGAGTAGGTATATACTTATACAATACATTTGTGATCTTATACATATACCTACTATCTACATAATAAATCGGCATGTTAAATATAATAAATAATAATAAATTTAATAAATCAACAAAAGTTATCGTTAACTAAGTATCTTTATCTCTCTTTTATAAAATTTAGCGAAAGTAGCCGATAACTGGCTGTAATCAGCAGTGTTATCATTGTTGACACCTGCTCTGCTGGCTCCAGATGTGGATGCATGGCGTGTTATGTGAGCACTAAATTTTGTCATATCAATAACACTTTTATGAATTGTTATCCAATGACTCAATCATTGGGATGATAACTTTTTGGAAGGCCCTTTGTAACTAATATAAACAAATAATCATTATTAGTTTCACGAATAGAATTTGTTTTATTAATATACTACTTTAAACATGTATCTGAATATATACTACTTTAAACATGTATCTGAATATATATAAAATTTTCACTAAAGAAAGGTAATTTCAAAAAAGGGTTGAGAATTGAGATGAATTAGGTCAAGAGGTCGTTATCAAATCTGAAATTTTAATAGTAATCTACTTCAGCCTATTGACGTTGCTTATTTTTATCAGTGAAAAAGTAAGCACTCTATGAGAAAGCAGTCATTAAAGCCAACAAAGTAAGGGTCTTTTTTTGAAAGATTTCCCAAGTTGAAGTTCTCATGTGGCCATTGTTCAGATAAGTAACTAGGAACAGTGTCAGTATCCCATGTTATATTATACCTTGGTTGAGTTGGGCTTGACCTGCAACTCCCTTCATAAACTTCCTAATTTGATAGTCATCTAACATATTAGGAAAACCCAATAACAAGGCAGATAAGTACAAATTTACAGTTCCATTTTTTTTTTGTACTCTTATCAAATATTTTTGTAAGAAAATCTAAAATCACAATAACATTTTTATGACTATAATGATAGTCATTTTGTTTACGATATTCTATCTAGGACCTAATACGTGTATCGTATTGTCTGTACGTAATGGTCAGAATGTGAATTAATCACAAGATCAACAATTATTGCTGGTACCGACATTTTCAGATATTTTTGTCGCATAATTTCACGGTGACTAAGTGGATTGTTATGTGAAGATTATGAGGTTTTCTGAAAGGTTAAAAGATTAACGTTAGGATGAAAGTATACATAGGTACATGGTGAGCAGACCGATCTTGTAAACAAAGGAAACTAGGCTTGCGATGGCTAGTTATTATTTTTATCGGTTTTAAGTTATTATTTTTCTTATCATTTTTAAAATTAAAATCAATGGTGGAAACGCATAATAGTACAAATGTTTTTAGGACACCGTAGAGGAATCAACAGTACATGCATCAGGATTGATTTTCTATGTGAGTCTCACATTTTGCATTGCAACGACTAGCGAACAAATCTATTTCAAAACTGTCAAACACTTGAGTCAACGTTTTAAAAGCATAGTCAGTTAATTCCTGGTTAATTCCCATTCGGTGTCCTGGAAAGATTTTCTCGACAAAATATTAGCTTAGGTATTATCTTTAATTAATAATAAAGATGTAAATACATAAGAATTACGGGTACTGCGCGCTTCCCCCGTACAATTTACGTAGAAAATAACTGCTGTACTATCAATCCTTAAAAGGATTGTCTACGTTACAAAGATCATTTGCAAATACCTTCAAAGCTAGGAAAACTGCCTTTAATTCTAACTCGTTTATATGTAAACAGGAGTCTTTCTTCTTACGACCGGACGCTACACTGTAGCTACACTATACATTATTATAATAAAAAGTACTCCAGTTAAGCATGCGTCCGAATGTTTAATTATCAATTAATTAAAGGTGAAAATGCAGTGTTGATACTATTTAACTTTCTCAAATCCTCAAACTCAAATTTAACTATTTCAAATTGCTAAGGCGGTGAATGTTTTTGTTCGTAACTCGGGTTATTTAGTAAGCAATGATACTTGTGACGTTAGAACATTTTCGTATAATAACCCACGAATATTGGACTCCAGGATAAGCTGAAATTAACGGTTCAAACAATCTAGCAAAATCACGAAGTTTGCGTTTCGATTGTGTGAATATCTTTTCAAAAAATAATAATAATAATTAATTTTAATTTTCTTATCATCAAGAAGTTTTAAGTATCATGTCAGAATGCTCACGACATTTAAAACGTAAATATTTTCGCTGTGATATAGTTATATTAAAAAACATGCATCTTTTAGGCTGATTTAAGCCAAGTGACAATTTGTTGTAATTAATTTTGATGCAGTGCGATAATCCTCTATTTTAAAATTACTACTTTTAATAAACCTAAATAGGTTTATAAGGTTTAAATACTAAAATATACTATAATAGTTCTTATCTAGAACTGAGAGTTGTGATTCGTCATCTACGAATCGCTCCTATTTCGAGTAATTTGTTTAATGGTTTTTGAAAACCTAAAGACTTGTGAGGTGATTTTGGGCAACAATCACTGGGATTGCTATTTTGGATAGGCGTGCTTATAAAAGGAATAATGTAGCCTTCGATCCATTATAAAACAATTAGATCACTTGTAATAAATACATGATCATTCATGTGAGAAAGGACGTAAACGTCATGCGTACGATACCTCGTGTAGCACTAGCGGCGGCTGTGAGCGCATGCGGCGCGGCGGCGACGCGACGGCGGCGGCGAGCGCTCGGGTGCCGCGGCGCGGAGGGGCCGGCTGCTCTGCTGCTGGTACTGGCGCGGAACTAGCCGACTCTTCCCTATATCTTGTTTGATTTTTTCCGACACATTATCGCCGAATATATACTTGTTAGTATATGAGTTTTCAAGAGTGTCTATAGAAGACACCACGAATTTTTTCCTGCTTCGTTGTGGTGCATATCACATAAGATTCGGCAGGCGTCGTTCGCTATTGCTCTTGGTTTAAACCTTCGTATATTATGATTTCTAGTGCTGGAGTTAAGGCAGTTAAGGTGTTACCGAGTTGTTTGTGCAATTACATAATTACATTTTACAAAGGGTTCCGTTAGGACTGCTTTTAGCCCATGTTCAGAACGATGATTTTAATAATATTTCGCGCGGGTTTCTGTGACGTGCGTAGGCTTCGGCACGGAAACACGTAATGACAAGCCGGTCGTGAAATGGTCCGAGCTGTGGTGGGAGGGCGCTAGTGGGGGATTGGATGCGGGTAGGCAGTGTTGCCAATTTCAAAGTCAAAAAAGATCTAAAAATCCGTGCTAGGCTGATGCGTGGGACGCGTTCTACAATATGTAAACCAAATCGCAAAGAAAGAAGCTGCGAAGCATAATAGAAGATAGGAAGGTTAGAAACTCATCGACCTTAGTGCTATACAAATGTTTGTTTCGCTGCGCCATACAAATCTTCAAAATATATTTTCAAAGAACGGATATACTCTTTCATGTTTTTATATTAGTGTAGATAATTGTGAATACGATGCTCAAACGTTCTGGCAATAAAACCGCTTTCTTATCTTTGAATTCTTTGCCATTTTTATGTGCCGCCATAGCGTATAAAATTTCTAATGGTTCTTTCACGGTCACGGCTTTCCTGTAAAACACCGGCAGGCAGGGTACAGGCCCTTGTAAAGTTACTTTCTCGACCTGCTTTTCGACAGATGTAACTAGTTTTAATTGAGATGACCTCAAGGTTTTCACGTGAAACATTAAAATTGTGCTAGTCTACTGTACGCAGTTAAAAGTTTACCGCTGCTGCCTTGACTCGTAAAATAAATTGCCTACCAACTTATTTTGACTGACGGCTTTTATCAGAGCTTAGTATATAAACTTTATAAACAATTTCAAATTGCGGTCGTTGCCTTCCTTCTACATAATTTATATTCGACATTAGTCTTTAGCGGATGATATATTGTGAGCTTTTGATTTTATTTATTTTATTTGCAGATAGCAATTATTTGTTGGCGTGTGTTCGAGATGACACGATACAGCTCATAGACTTACGGATGAACACAATAGTACGATCGTTCAGGTAAGTTCCAAATGTCGTAACAAATACCTATATAAATAAGGATCAATTTAGGCCTGACCAAACAGCGGCCGTAAGCGTAACGCGGTAGAGCGGCCAACTAGACGCGAGTGCGATTTGTCATTCAACTGTATTCAGCACGTCGATCTGTCACCATCAGCGGCGTTGCGTCATGTATAAAAACCAATTCATCGTCATCATTATCAACTGAAAACATCCACTGCTGGACATAGGTTTGTTGCAGGAACTTCCGCATGCCTCGGTCTTTAAGTCCCTGAATCACGATGACCATCTCCGATCTAGTGTCGCCAATAGCACCAGATACAGCAGCACTCTCTTGATTGCAAATAGTTTCCTGAGGGTGTATGATGTGTTTGCTTAGATGAATACTACATTTTAAATGCATTAGCATTAGATAATATGCATCGGAGTTTCAGCAGGCTTCTGGCATAGTCTGCAGTTATGTTTGCCCTGGAAATTAAAAATTACGGTTGTGTTTACATGTGTCTGTTTAGTCCAGAGGGACCCGTTAAAGCTCACACTAATGTTTATGTTTTTTCTACTAATCGTGCTCAGAGGCCGTCTACTTGTTGAAGGACCTGACCAGCGCTTTCGGGTGGTTTAAACCATGTTGGAGGCATGTTGCAGGAATCTTAACCCATTCCCAAGGTTTTGGGCACTCGTATATTCTTTCGTGTGCGGGATTTCGTATATTTTAAATATCACTCTTTAACTCATAAAGTATTAGATACTGGCGTATAAAAAATTAAAAGAAGTCACGCAAGAAAAGCATTAAGGATAAATGTGGTGAATTATTGTAGTATTAAATTGTCAATAATATATTAAATGATTCACTTTCTACAGTTTAGATGGTGTGGCGAATTTTTTTAACGTTATCTTCTTTTCATTATTATTTATTATGCCACTTTCGAAACCAGAAGTCGTATTCAAAACAGAATTAACCCAAAAAATACATATACTTAGTGTATGAAAGTTGCAATTGTCGTGGCATAAATATTTAAATGTGACCATTTATTATAAAATGGCAGTGTAATTTTATTTAAATGTATTGAAAGCTTATTGATACACACTTAAAGTAAATATTTTTCGGATTATGGCCATTGATACTTAGGTATATTTTCGTTTAGTGTGTTAGTTTTATGTGTATGAATTTTTTGTACTATAAAGTTCATTACAACTCTCTAAGTTTTTATTGTTTAAGTATGACTTTAATGTCGTAGAAAGCCGCTGGATTGAAGAGACTTATATCTAGCTGTGGACTCTATCGGTTGACGATGTCAATTCCTAAAGTTGCTAGGAAGAGATCGCTATTTTTTAGCGATAAGGCCGCCTGCTGTACTCATATCCGTCACATTTTTATATAAGGTATAATCTTATGGTGTATTTTACTTTTCTTTTCTAACAACACACTTTATTCCAGTCACGAGTCGTTCAAGGTGGGTTGCGACTGGTCGCGGGCAGCGTTCGGGCCGGCCGGCCGGCTGCTGGCGGTGGGTGCAGCGGACGGCGCGGCGTACGTGTGGAACACGCATTCGGGCAAACTAGAAGCCGTATTAAAAGACCATTCGTAAGTAACGACTTGATCGCAAACACAAAATCCGTATTCATAGTTACTAAAGCTATAAATGCGAAAGTGTGTTTGTTTATCTGCTAGCTTTCACGGCCCACCTGTTTAACCGATTAAGTACACAAATAGCTTTCATCCCAGCGACGGACATAGGTTAGTTACTATTTATGATAAAATCAAAGAGTTCCCGCGGGATTTTAAAAAAACCTGTATCTGTATCGTCATCTGGATGAAGTCGCAGACATCGTCACTTTCATACAGACCTAGCTTGCATCCCAAGGATGGGTATAGGCAGTAGCCTATACCCATCATAAAAAGTATTTTATCCCGGAAAAACAAAGAGTTTAAAAAAAACTAAATTCACGCGGAAGATGTCCCGGACATCATCTAGTGTGCAAAAAACCTGTATCAATCTGGATGAAGTCGCAGGCATCGTCAATTTCATACAGACCTAGCTTGCATCCCAAGGATGGGTATAGGCTACTTTTTATCCCGGAAAAACAAAGAGTTTAAAAAAAACTAAATTCACGCGGAAGATGTCCCGGACATCATCTAGTGTGTGTGCCTGTATTATGTCGCAGTCAAATTGAAGAAGTTCGCTATTTAACCGATAGAAAGGGAGGTATTTGGAAAATTTTAAATCGCAGCACTACGTTAGCTTAATTTGCACTTTATTGCATCGTAACAATAGTCGGAGTAAAACTTCTGCACCTGTGAGGTACAACTCGATAATTTATTTGAAAAGATCAAACTCAATTGACACCGCGTCCATTAGGAATATAAAACAGGTATTTATAAAATACCTGTTTCTTTGACAAATCTACTATGTTAATAATACATTTATTGACACTGATAAACCAACATCGCACGTCAATAATAGAGTGTGAAAAATTTATGGCTACCTGTTATCACCGTGTATAAAAAATATGCCTATTGTTAATAAGTATGCTGTTCAGAGGCGATAACCTTTTATTGCCCTCAAAACATTAGTCATTAGGATTCCCTACACGAAGGGTGCCAACTGGAGTCTCCGCTGTCCGTCCGTCGGTCTGTCTGTTAGTGGACTCTATCTCATGAACCTCATGACTGTATTTCAACTCACTACCCATTAAAGTAGCGAGTTGAAATTTTCACAGAGTAAATATTTCTATTGTCGCTTTAACACCAAATAATGAAAAACCAAGATGGTGGATTTCAAAATGGCTGCCATGGAAATTAAAAAAAAAATTACATAGTTTTATATCTTATATGATGGTATGGAACTCTTCATGTGTAAATCCTACTCGCACTTGACCGGTTTTTAAATGGTACCCAATTCCCTACTTGTCTACTGCACTTTGACCGGTTTTAACACTACTGAGATGATTATCTAAAACAAGCATTCCTAGTAGACAATGGCTGCAGATTCATTACATTTTCTATTCTTTAAAAAGGCACTTCATAAAGACTAAAAGGAAATATTCATTATATTAATAACAATCCTGAATTTAAACCTTTTAACAGTAGGTAAATACGTACACTCTTTAATATAATTTGAACTTTCAGTTTTATTTTATTTTCTAAATTCAATAGAAAATTCAAGTCTGTTCTAGTATTCGGAGTGAAACTTCTTATTAGGGACTATATGTATATAAATATAGGTAGTTCATGATAATTTAAACGCTAAAATAAAGCTTCTTACTTCACATTTAAATATATAAAAAGAAAAGTCCCGACTCAATGATACACTCGTAAACGTCCATCTCATACCCTTGGACCTAGAAAGCTGAAAGGCACAGGTTTCCTTTATAATGTAGATAAAGATTATGGGCGGATTTTTGATATTCCCATGGCATAGAAAATGAATAGGATTTATATTTTTACGGAACGAAGCCGCGGGCGATCGCTAGTCTAAATATGTAAAAGGGAAAGTTGACTGACTGACTGATCTATCAACGTACAGCTGAAACTACCTACTGGACGAATCGGGCTGGGCATGCAGATAGCTATTACGAAGTAGACATCCGCTAAGACAGAATTTTTGAAAATAAAACCCCTAAGGGGGTAAAATGGGGGTTTGAAATTTGTGTAGTCCACGTGAACAAAGTCGCGGGCATAAGCTACTAATAAATATAATGTCTACGTAACATACCTAATCAAAAACAGTGCAAGACTCTTATAAACTATTAACTTTAATCTCTCTACATCAAGAACAATTTAAACTCTTAATAAACTTCTCAGCTCTAAGCACCATTGATAAAGGAACTACTTATTTAGAACGGATGACAGGGACTAGTTCCTTTATCTCAGGCACTAAGGAACGAAATGCGATCCCTGCAAGCTTAACTTTTTGCGGCAGAGATTAATAAAACTAATGCAGATGAAACTAAGCTCATTCATAACTGCAATATCTAATCACACGTCGGTTTTTCTAATGAAAAGATATCTAAAGCCATGTAGAATGTTTTTGACAGGAAAATTATTAGTATGTCCGTAAGTACTTTATTTTTATTTTTACCGAGGTAATTGCCATCTAGTTACGAAGAAAAAACGAAAAATGCTCGGAGTGAAAAGCCTCACGTCTACTTCTTCGAGCTGGAAACATAATAAAAAGAATAGGTTGTTGGCGCAAAAAACGCAATTCGCTTTGATGTTCAGAGTTTCACAGCGCCTTTCGGCCCGCGCTCGCCCCCTTGACATGTAGCTAATAAGAATAACGTTTCAGCGGCCACATATCTGACCTTGAATTTAAAACTAGAATTGTCTCGCTCGTGACATCGTTTAGTTCCCTTGTAACATTCGCATGGACAATTGAAATCGTGAGGTCAACATTGCATCGGGCTGTCTCACCGGTGCAAATTTCTCTTTCCCACACACATACCATCAGTGGCTGTGTTTAGATGGTGTTAAGCATTGTGCACCGCTGATTTATTGGTTTGCTGAGTTAATTACCTTGGATTAACATTAAATCTTTTAATGATACGTATAAAAAAGATACGAGTACATTTCCTTTAGGTGTTTATAAATCGGAGAATTCACTTTTGACATAACATAGAGCATTCGCTGTTTTTAACCCCCGACCCAAAAAGAGGGGTGTTATAAGTTTGACGTGTGTCTGTGTATCTGTCTGTGGCATCGTAGCTCCTAAACTAATGAACCGATTTTAGTTAGGTTTTTTGTGTGAAAGGTGGCTTGATCGAGAGTGTACCTACTTAGCTATAATCCAAAAAAATCGGTTAAGCCGTTTGAAAGTTATCAGCTCTTTTCTAGTTACTGTAGCCTTCACTTGTCGGGGGTATTATAAATTCTTAATTTATACTTGTTTAATTTTGTCCAACTAAAGAACGAATAAAATCATTCCGCGTCACGTTGTCGCGCGTCGGTATGAACATTTCGTCGATCATTCTAAGCGAACGCTCAAGTATAACTAAATGCTCGTCAAAAATCTACTTTTCGTAAAAAAGTCAGACTTGGCAGTCGCGTATGCTGCATTTATACCTATGGGCTACTCATATACCTATATTTTTTTGTGCATCCGCTACAATACACGATAGAATGCTAAAGAGAACGCTCCTGTTTATTTCTTGTGAGGTCTTTACCAGTCACGTAACATTTGCTAAAATGCTCATTTCTAATAAATGCTCAAGTTTATCATCGCCTTTTATATGTGTGTATCAAATGAGATTTTACATTTTAGTGAACTAAGATTATCATGGCTCGTTTATCGCATAGGCTCACTTACAGTCGAATTAATGTTTGTAATGAACAACAAAGAATAAAGAAACTTCTATTATTCTGCTATTTATCTATTGTTTAAGATCATTTAGCAAGATTTTGCAAAGAGAAAGTCCTAATTGAAATCAGCAAAATCTTCCGCAAAAGATAGCACAAAGATTTTTTTGATGACTTCAATTTTCCATTGTACCTACCTGACCAACTAAGAAAGGTTCTTTTCTTTAAAATCCACGTTCATATTGAAATGCGAAAGTGTGTCTGTCGGTTTGCTACTAGGTGCTTCACGGTCAAATAACTGAGCCGATTTTAACACGTTTTAGCGTGAAGAAATAGTACATAGAAAGACACACGAATGACCGAATAATCTCTTTTGAAATATAATTAGGGACAATTTTAATTTCACACAGATCAAGGCACACAATAAAATATCTATAGATGGAGTCATCGTATAGTTCTCGAATGGGTCCTCAACTAACATAGAGTAGTTACCTACTACTTTAGGTCTTTCAGGTTAGCTTGTTTTATCGTTCTACATAGCTGATGCCCGAGCCTTTGCTCACGTGGATTTAGGTTTTAATAATCCCATGGAAACTTTATTTTGCGTGGTCTTCAACTATATCCATGCAAAAAAATCATATTGTTGATCCGTTGCTCGGTTGCAGCGTGATTAAAGGACAAACCAACAAACAAGCACTTTCACAATAATTAGTGATGTAGCGCTACCAAAAACAGATAAAATATTTGCTTTGTTATGATTTTAAAAAGTTAATAAAAATAAGTATTGAACTATGTACAATGTACATACCTATCTCTTAGGTAGCATAATCTTAATTTTGGACAATTAGGCACAAGTTTGTAAATACCTAAAAGAACTCACAACAATATTCAGTCACAAGTTACTAACTATACCTAACTACTATTGTTTCTTACTTCGTTAAAAAGCTATATAATCTCTACAACGTGTACCTAATTTGCTTAGTAATTCTCGTGTGTTAAATCGTATCAAAATTGCTCTGTCATTTATTTTATTCAACTGACTCTATTTCAGTATCTACTGAGCAAATATTATTTCTTCGGTTCTCTTCGATACCTTCGCCATGTACCGTTTAGCCGTAAATTTTAATTTTATCTCCTTTTGATGGGAATCAATTTGAATGGAACAATTTCGAATTAGAGTGAGATGAACAATAAAGATTGCTCGCCTTTTCGCTTCGCTATTGTTTCCCATTTCATAAGCATTTAACCGTGAGCAAGAAATCGTTTAAGTCGTAGGTACAAGTTAAGGCTTGATTTTGCTTAATTTTTAACCCATAAAATCTTTAGGGATTAAGGATAGAATAAAAGGTCACTATGTAAAATACGTGAAACAAATAAATAAAATTCCTCTCTGTACTATTCAGATGACGATTACAAGTGCCACTACCATAACTCTACGTTAGCGTTTTCTAGCTTTTGCCTACTGATTCACAATCTACCATCAAACAAGAACCTATTTAAAAGCAAATAACAAAGCTCAAGATAAATGTGAAATACAACAAACATCTTATTTAATGCCGTATTAGTCGCGTACATTAGGGTCAGAGGTTAAAATAGAGTTCGCTTTGAATTTCAGTTTGCGTTTGCGTGATCAAAGTTGGACGGAGCGAGAATGTTTCCGGATTTGTACAGTTGGTACAGTGGAGCGATGTCAGTCTGATGGGCGGTGCGATCGGGCATTTGAATGTTATCTTTGTAATGCGCGCTCGGCCGCTGTCCGCACGCAGCATGTGGCCGCGAACATGTGCGACACGTACCTACTTAGTGTTGTCTATCGCTAACACTATGATTTATTGCGTACCCCCATCGCGTTATCGCCGATTTGTATCATAGGAGATACTGAGGCTGCACCTTGGGAAAATTATTAAACATAATAGCTACAAGACGTCGAACCCCGATAAAGAGAGATTCACTGCCGAGACACTAAAGTGGGACAGGAATTCAGTGTTTCTTTAAAGGTTAAAAGCACACCATTATCGTGTTTTAGTATATTGATTGACTACTTGATTCTTATAATGCTCCGATTTATGGGCACATATAATTACATTTGATTTTAGTGACGTATTTGACCTAGTTCCGTGCATAATAATTACTATCGAAATGTGAAAGTTTATATTGAATTACATGCAGAAGTCAGCAGCTTTATTTCGCGAATCAATCAACTGATTTTATACTTCATTTTATCGCTCGCTCTTAACCCAAAAACCTAATCAATTGCTACTCAACAAAGTATGTGTACGCGTGAAAACGGTGGCAATATTTCCAACTACTCACTTCAAAGTTGGATAATAAGGCAATCTAATGTGGGAGGGAGTAAATCGCGATGTAATTAGCATCTCATAGTTTAAGTAAAGCTTCTTTCTACTTTATTATTATAGTTAACTGCGATATTGCGTGTAGTTGGTTCATGTTAGATTATGTTTTTTCCTCGGTAATTTGATACATTCAGCCGTTAATGAAATAAACCGTAGAACATTTGAAATGAAATCGTCTCATAAAAATCACATTAAGAAGAATATTAAGAGAAACAAAAAATTGAGATGCGAGACCATTAATTGGTAATTTAAATAATTTCAAAATTATTATGCAAAGCTTCAAATATTAACGGTTGCAATCAGCTCTTAATTTTTAACCCCCGACCCAAAAAGAGGGGTGTTATAAGTTTGACGTGTGTATCTGTGTATCTGTGTATCCGTGTATCTGTGTATCTGTCTGTGGCATCGTAGCGCCTAAACGAATGAACCGATTTTAATTTAGTTTTTTTTGTTTGAAAGGTGGCTTGATCGAGAGTGTTCTTAGCTATAATCCAAAAAAATTATTTCAGCCGTTTAAGAGTTATCAGCTTGTAACGTGGTGAAGCAGTCGATGGTTCGTCGGCTACTCCGCCACGTACATTGATTAGGATTTACCCTATCGAGATTTCGGGGAACGGGGGTTTCGAGGAATAAAACCCGGATTACTATCTAACGTGCTTATTTATTTACAACCTTAACCTATTTTGCTACAGGCTAGTTTTATTTACACTCGTTATCGAACACGCGGGTATATCGGCACGGCGATTCGAAATGCTACAGTACGGAACCTACCACCCTTCTTGCGGTGCGGAACTCTAACGTGTCGCGGGACTCTAATCAACGGACGACCGAGGGGTGGGTGTCGCGCGCGCGAGGGGAGAGACGGCGGAGCTGGTTACGGGGCAACGGGTTGCCGCGTACTCCAACACCTCCAGCGTCTATTCTGTGGTGGCGTCTGCCCGAGTTCCCACGAGCCGACCCAGTGCCCACAGAACGACTGACTGCAGTCGGCGGCCGCGGGCGTTATATACCCGCCCGCGGGTGTCGGTCGGCGGGAGGGCGGCGCGGATCATGCATTCGCGGCGTGGCTGGAATTTTCCATCATATCTCGTCGGTGCGGGTACTTCGTGCTCGCTTCGCTACAAGCTCTTTTCTAGTTTTCTTGTAGAAAAGGAGGTTAGATAACCGTTAGGTTCATAATATTATGTCAATAGACAAATGTCAAGCTGTCAAGATGGACGTTGCCTAAATTCATAATTATTTATTTGAAAATTATGTTTTGGAAAACTCAGATACTTTAGATCGTAGGCGCGGAATAGTCCAAGAAAATCGGTTCAGCCGTTTGAAAGTTATCAGGTCTTTTCGGTCTTTTCTAGTTACTGTAACCTTCACTTGTCGGGGGTGTTATAAATTTTTAATTTACACTTGTTAATGTAATGCGTTGATAAGTTGTAAATAATTATTATATTCATACTCCGCACAATATCATAGTTATAAAATTCTGTAGCAACATCCGAGGCTTTATTAAAGCTAAGCCTACAATATTTCTTCCATACTTGAATTCCCATTGAGCTTTATTAATATTTGGTTAAAACGATGTCTTACACCGAGATACAATATTTATCTGAATATAATTGGACTAGCATCAATTTGTAATGAGAGTATTTACGCAAATATATCTACCCATTGTACCTGTTGTAGCTTTATGCAGATTTAAAAAGTTAACGTTCGTACAGTAATAAAATAAGTAATCGTGGTATTTTCAAAACTCGTTCCACAAGTTCTTATCTAGATATGTAAAAAAAACCCCTGACTCACTCACTGACTGACTCATTAGACCTAGAAAGATGAAATTTCGCACAAATGTTCCTTTTATAAAGTAGGCAAGGGATAAAAGCCAGATTTTTCGAAATTCCCACTAGAGCAAAGCTATTATACGAGTGCTACCACCTGCTTAATAGAGTAGATGTTAGTCATCAATGGCATTTCGGGGCTTCAATGAAAATAAAAATAAGTGGAACATAAATTAATTGTTTTATCTGATTGCGAAGAAGCCGAAAACTGTGTACATTCTTTTATCGATGACAGGTCTGCTCTCGACTGCGATCTCGACAAGATCTCGCCTGATAGTGAACGATGATGAAGTCTAACAGAATTTGGAAAAGATACGCATGGCATTTTTAACCCCCGACCCAAAAAGAGGGATGTTATAAATTTGACGTGTGTATCTATCTGTGGCATCGTAGCTCCTAAACTAATGAACCGATTTTAATTTAGTATTTTTTGTTCGAAAGGTTGCTTGATTGAGAGTATTCTTAGCTATAATCCAAGAAAATCGGTTCAGCCGTTTGAAAGTTATCAGCTCTTTTTTGGTTACTGTACTTACTGTACCTTCACTTGTCGGGGTTGTTATAATTTTTTTTAATTTACACTTGTTGACATAGTTCAGTTCTTAGATGTCAGGATCCTTTAATATGCGTATTATTTTTGAGTAGGTACTTACGAATTAAGACTTTGTGGCATTTCAGCTTAGTGTTTTATATGTGTTCCAATACATATTAGATGTATAGTCACATGTCTGATGCCACTAACTTTCTCTCAATTTAAACAAACCTTTGTCCAACAGGACATCAAAGAGCACTTAACTTTTACTCGTTATTACACGTACATTTATTATTACTAGGAAGTATTGTCTAGCAATTGGGAATTCCACAACAACCTCGTTATTGCCTTATTAGATTAAAATCTTTAGCGTTTGTTATTACATTCCATATTTTGGTTTATCAAGTTTTCCGTATCTATTAAACTTCTATTAAGCTCCTTAACTCGATAAATACGAAACCACTTTTAACTGCGAACAGAACTAATGTCCCGTGCGTGCTCACATAACTTGTTAAGTCGTGGCCCTTGTAAAATTCCAGCTTTACTTCAAATTTCCTCTTCCTACACTCAGTGGACATACAGTTTTAGTACTGTTTTATTTATACGAGACTCTACTAACGTTTGCTTATTTTATCAATTATTATTATCCTTACCAGTATTTGAAATGCGAAAGTGTCTGTCTGTCTGCTATCTTTTTGCGGCCCATACATACAGCTTTTAAAACCAAACAATATTACATCAAAAAAGAAAAACCTAAAAAAAATCATAGCGGATTTTGCAGCGAACGCGTAGCGACACAGATTGCATAGATATTGGCGCGAAGTAGACGCGCCTTTTGACACCTTCGAGCATGCTCCAAAAAATAGCGGCTCGTTACCAGTGTATTTATCAGTGTCGAAAATAATTAAAGGAAAAATCTTGCATTTAATTAAAAATAATCGATATACGGGAAAAATAGATGGGTACTTCACCTTGCCTGTGGTTGATGCACTGAAATTTGTGTTAACGCGATGGGAGCTTTTTGTGGTGGCAAGGCTATCGACCGCCGCGAATAGATTCTTGAAATTGCTTTATTGGGTAACCTGTTCCCGAACACAGTAGGCGTGTAATGCGGTTATAAATCAAAACGTGACTCGTATAAACACAGATTCTACTCATATTTAACCGTGCCATCAATAATAAGGTTCGTTTTGACAATACGTGCTCGAGAAGCAACGTATAGACCAGTTTTAATTAAACCAAATATTTTTAGTTAATATCTTTACCTATATTGGATTTTTAATTTCACTTTGAAACCAAACTAAAAGTATACTTATAAGCTTTATATTATAAAATTAGTGGAAAAATAAAATTCAAACGTCTTCATAAACTTCATGTCATTCGTCTAAATTAAATTTTATGGTCAGACAAACGACAAACGACCAGACAAACGACCGTGCTGCCAAAATACAACTTTAATCAGTGTCCAGATGCCACTAAACACATTTCCATATATCGTAAATAAAAATAATAGCGCCAACTTGGCTATTTAATTCTCTTTTTAATATTCATTGCTAATATGAGTTATTGTTTTAATAACCGTCGATAATTTTTGCCCTATGATTGGACGATGTAAGATATCCAATTATTATAAAATTGTTTCTTTACAGATTATTCATTGAATCACCATGTTAATTTCGCTCGAATCAAAAGTAACGATTGCTATCATCATACAGATTAGAAAAATTAAATTAGATAGTCGTCAATAGATGGGTATTAATTAATGGAACTTACATGCCAAAACAGAAAATTAACAATCTATTTTATGTTTCCATTCATCTCGTTATCGCCATAAAATAAATAATATACTGTTATATCCCTTTTGTTGCGTATGCGTTTGAAACACAATTGTATGCTATTTCACTAGGTATTACCGTCGCTTCCTAGTACCATATCGGATATTCCTTAGCTCGTTAAACGCAACCGGGAGCGGTATGTGTAAACGAACCGAGCAAATTCACTCTAATTCTTGTTTATGAGGCCTTAACCCGCATAATGAGATATAAAACCGTAAAGCGGCTTCCGACAATCGAAACGGTGCACCAAATCATCTAGGTATTCTCCGCCTTAGAGTATTGATATGTTTTATGTATCTCACTAGCAGGTATAATTTAAACTATTTGTCGGAGCTCATATTCAGTAAAACCTGACCGCATTTTGCTATTTAACTATAATAGTACATTTCCAACACCGATGTAATCGTTAATTTTTTGTCGATCTCATTAGGCGGTGCGCATTAATAATGAAAGTCACGATGAGTATCTTCTAAGAGGTAGTGACACGGATTTGAGCGCCAACATAATATTTATAATGTATGACCTTATAACGTGGGATACCGTTCATAGCCACCTCGAGTATTCTCAGAAGTGTAACGGTCCAGCCGACTCCAACATAAAATGCACCAGTTTTGTCATAAAACAGCACTATCTGGTGGCATTTAATGACCTTTTAACCTAAGATTATGTCGGGAACGGGCTCCGTGATTCTCGTCTCGTATGCACTTGATAATGCCAAAAATCGAGAGCGCCGTTTGGGTTGAACAACCGGTAGCAATCAAGACACCTACATACGAGGACGACGACGACATCCCTGGCGCTGAAGTGAGCGCTGTGGTATTATAACTGGGAGGTTCCGGGTTCGGTTCCCGGCAGGGACATATGGGAATTTGTTTTTTTCTAAATTGTCCCTGGTCTGGTGAGAGACTTCGGCCGTGGCTGGTTACCACCCTACCGGCAAATCCGTGCCGTCAATCCATTTAGCAATCCATCATTGACACTGCAAGTTAATGATGGACTGTACCATTTATATGTGATTTAGTAAATTATTTTTTTTTGTGATGTAGGTAATCACAAATTTTCGATTTTCGAATGTTTTCCTTTTACTTGTCCTATAAAATCTACCTACCTGCCAAATTTCATGATTCTAGGTCAACAGAAAGTTCCCGTATAGGTTTTCTTGGCAAACACGACAGACAGACGGACAAACAACAAAGTGATCCTGTAAAGGTTCCTTTTTCCTTTTGAGATACGGAACCCTAAAAACACATAAGTAAATAGACAAAGAATTCTTTGTTGCAAAAGAAAATTTAAACAATTTCTACGATAACCAAACTCGCGGGTGTGATAAAGGGCCATTCGTTTCCAGTCGTGATCCCGTGTTAGGAAGATATTTTGCTCTGAACCATTACTTCGCGCTAAGTCGACACTGGAAATGTCAAAGCTCATATATACATAGGTACATGTATTTGACGATTGTAGCCGACATTCCTAAAGTAAATACTAAGTAGTGCCATTTATCCATATCCGTACCATATATTCCTTTCCAAGCATTTGACCTAGGCTTCTTTGAACTTAAATTATTCTAAGCTTTTAACGAAGTAGTTTTAAATTCCTGCTACAATTTATTAAATCACAAGATGTAACCCGCGACTTCATCCACGTGAATTTGGGATTTTAAAAATCCTGTGGGAACTATTTCATTTCCCGGGATAAAAGTAGCCTATATCCGTCCCCGGTTACATACCGGGGATGGTAATAGGACGAATATAGCTATCTCTGATCCTCGGCATAATCGGTTAAACGGATGGACCGTGAAAAGCTAGCATACAAACAGACAGACACACTTTTCCATTTTTAATATTACTAGCTTATATCCGCGACTTCGTTTAGGTGCATTTAGGTTTTAAATCCCGTGGGAACTGTTTGATTTTCCGGAATGAAAAGTAGCCTATGGCACTCTGGTCAAGTCTTAAATTCACTATGTCTGTGCAAAAAATCACGTCGATCTGTTGCGACATGATTGAAGAACAAACCAATAAACAAACACGCTTTCGCATTTATAATATGGGTCGTGATATATATGGATGGATCTAAGATGACACATTACTATGTTGTGGTGAATGTGGTGGTACCTGACCTAAGATTTTTGATGTTTAACAGATCAGCCGTAACAGCAGTGTCATGGCATTCACAGTCTGGACTCCTGGCTTCGGTAGATCGAGGAAAGCGCGCAGTCATTTGGGGTGATTTGTGACAGGCGACCGAAAATGTTGCACTCCCGCTAACTGAACAGGTAATTGTTTTAATAAATTATGCAGTTTTGCATAGCCCTCTAAATTATTGTAAGCATACAATTGTATTATGCCTCATTTACTGTGTTTTTCAGGGTTCCGTAGCTCAAAAGGATTAAAGGAATGCTTATAGGATCACTTCGTTGCCTGTACGTTTGTCTGTCTGCCTGTCTGTCGTGTTTGGCAATAAACCCTATAGGGTAATTAATTCCCGTTGACCTAGAATCATGACATTTGGTAGGCAGGTCTTATAGCACAAGTAGAGGAAAAAATCCGAAAACTGTAAATTTGTGGTTCCATCACAAAAACTGGCCAAGTTCGAGTCAGGCTCGCGTACTGAGGGTTCTGTACTCGGGGATTTTTCTGACAACGTGCACGATAAATCAAAAACTATTAAGTATGCATAAAAATAAATAAAATTTTGTTTTAGAATATACAGGTACAGCTCTTTATATGATACCCCATTTGGTATCTATAGTTATCTTTCTTTGAAAATTTAAACATATTTTAATTTTTTTTCTGTGATGTAACCACAAATTCACGGTTTTCGGATTTATTTATTCCTTTACTTGTGCTATAAGACCACGTGCCAAATTTCATGATTCTAGTTCAACGGGAAAGTACCCTATAGGTTTTCTCAACAGACACGACGGATGACGGGCGGACGGAGAGACAGACAACAAAGTGATCCTAGAAGGGTTCCGTTATTCCTTTTAAGGCACGGAACCCTAAAAAGTAAAGATTTCTTGTACGATGTTACGGAAACCTTCGTGTGCGAGTTCAACTCGCACTTGGTCGGTATTTTAGAATAAAAAAGCCCCAAAAGCTGGTAATGCATTGGCGGTTCCTCTAGTGCTGCAAATGTTCATAGACGGGCGATAGGTACTTTAGTACTTACCTACCTAATCAAAATCTCGCCTGCTTGTTTGCTCGCATTCATATTTTTTAAACTTTATTTAATTCTCTTTGTGAAAATATGAAAGTGTGTAACATTTTTTGTAAATGAAAACATTGCAACGTCACTTTCTCGGCCTCCATCCAAAAATTGTAAAATACTAATTCAGACCAATCTTCTCCGCTTAGTATTGTGTTTTAGTCCCGTGGAATTTCTCGAAATCCTCCCTCAGTGCACCCCTCGGATACCTACATAAGAATAAATATTTCCTACTTTCAAATCTCTAAGTTCTCCTATGTGTAGGTACATAGTGTAGAAAAAACGAAGATTATCACTCCTTCATTTTGGAAGTCGATTAAAAATACAAGCCTTTAGCAAGCAGAGTGCTATTAAATTGAAATAAAGTTTTGGGGCAAATAGCGAAACGATGTTTCTATTAAAGATACCAAGTAGCTTAAATTAACGACGCCAAAGAGGCGTGTAATGAAAATTAGCTTTCGACGACCTTACATGAGCCTGTGTAGATTCAATTCGTTCAGCGGCAACCTGATTTAATTAATTTTATTAGAAAGTCAGACTTTTTATGAGCTTTTTCTCTCTCGACTATGGCCGTTACTATACTTATAGGTATAAATATTTTATCGTATTATTCTTTCAATAAATTATTATTATTTATACAATAATACACCGTAATTGTAACATGCACTGATTATAAAATATTCGAAAAATCTAACAGTCTTTTTGTTACTCAATTTTCATACAAGTGTCATGATATCAATCAATCAATCAGCCTGTTTGCGTCCAGTGCTGCACATAGGCCTTCCCAAGAGCGCGCAACCACATATTGTACAATCCTTCGCCTTCCTCATCCACCCACTTCCTGTTTTCTTAAGGTCGTCAGTCCAGCGGGCTGGAGGTCGTCCCACATTGTGCTTGCTGATACTCGGTTTCCACTCCAGAACTGCACGTCTGCCTCAGCGACCATCGGTTCTGCGGCATGTAGACGTGGCCTGCCGACTGACTTGATATTTGTAATAATGTCTTATTTTTATCGTACGCTTTCTTGTTAAGAACAAGCATGTTTTATTTAACCAAAGTAAGAGTTTCGAACATGGAATCTGTATCACTTTTAATATGCCTTAGGTATATAAAATAAAAATGTGATTCAACATGAGCCATATAAGGTTAAAGATAATCAAGTTAAGATTGATACTTGTTGATTTAACCGATTTCAAAAGTAGCAGCGTTTTCGATCGTTAAAAAAGTTGTAGCCATTCAAATTCATGTCATGTTCTTATCAAGTAAGATCATCTTGACAATAATTTGACACGGAAGTGCCAAGAATAACAGGTTCCGACAGTGTGATTTGTATCCGTTTTAATGCTACTTACATTAATAATATAACCTATATTGATAATACAATGTACTTACCATGTAATGTATCTGTAGCGACGTTTTATATGTGATCCGTCTGCGTGGATTTAGATTTTCAAAATACCGTGGGAACTCTTTGATTTTCCGGGATAAAAATTAACCTATGTGTTAATGTAGGGTATAATCTATCTCCATTTCAAATTTCAGCCAAATCCGTCTTGTAGATTTTGCGTGAAAGAGTAGGTACCTAACACACACACACACACACACACACACGCACGCACGCACGCACGCACGCACGCACACACACACACAAGCACTTCTTATAATCACTTAACATCAGGTGACCCGCCTGATCGTTTGCTTGCTATTTTTATTTAAAAAAAAAAACTCGTAGATCGCTGCGATTTTCTCAAACTGCATTTAGTATATAAAGAGTTCATCCTTTTCTTTAAAAGGATATTTTATTTATCACACATATTATTAATAATATGTATTCAGAATTTGAAGGACATCTGAAAAGGTAACCATAATAAATTTCAAAGTGGCCATAGCACGACCATAGTAAGTGCAGAAAAATGTTTCGTTATTATTCGTGAAGGTCGCAGTTCACACTGTTATGCTGTCTAGACGGACTCTTATTTCTTTTAAAGTCCAGTGTTAGAACTTAGAAGCTCACATTAAATGTCGCTACATAACTTAATATTATATGCTAACGGAACTCTCATAATAAACACACCTAGATACTCGAACGCTCGAAAAATTTTTTAAAGAATCCATTAACCAAATTACCGGTTGATTGAATACAAAAAAATATAATACAGTTCTTCTACAGAAGATAATAACAGCAATTAACAATCTTTATTATTACACAAATTAAAATCGTTCTTTGAATATGTCCGAGCATCGCTCTCGGGCTATCAAACGGGGAAAATATAAACGAAACACATGTAATTGAACAATACTGTATTTGTATTTTTCCGTGGTTTTACACTTCTTAAGTAGGTACTAATAGTTATTTTAATTATAGAACATACGACTAGTTAAAAGAAAATTCTTAAACGAAGTATGGGCAAGACTTAGACGTACGATAATAATAATTACTTCTAGATTTAATCCAGGCATCGTATTAAAATGCGGATAGTAAAAAGCTATGAAATGTTATTTAGATAAAGATATCAAAGTCAAATCTTTTTAATGATTTTCCTTTTAACGTTAATAAAGCTAAAACTGATGTGTTCTTTTTTATATTTCGATGATTCTTTTCGAACTCTTTCTTATCTGAAAAGTTACTTTTGATTGCATGCTAGCAAAGCTATGCGATATTATTTTTTTCTAAATCTCTGTTACTATTCTACTTTACTCGATCCTATTCGAATACTATTATCTTCAGAAATAATAACACGGCTTCACGAAATGAATAGAATATCTAATAAACCATCAATGGTGACTGACAGACATCTACCGCATAGCAATTTTGACTGTAATAACTTACCTGACCTAATCACCTAGGCTTCTACCAATAATTCGACCATTAACTATATGAAAACTTTATTGTTAAAAAATGAGTGTGGCATAGCGAGGGACAATAGATGCCGCCGACAAGTGAAAGCTTGACTTTCGACTTTCATTGGGTTTTTGTATAAGTGTATGTATGGTTTGGCGGCGACCGGCGACCGCGGCCGGACCATATTGTCTCGCGACATGAATTTGCCGAATGGTTTACACTAAAGCACCGTACACACTTGTTTGTATCAGTTTGTTTGTAATTTTTTAAAAGTTTTGTATTTAATTTAAAAAATAAGTATTTATGAGATGTTAAGTAACTACGTATAAATACACAATAATTGTAAGTATACTTAGCTATACTTATTTGGATTATATGTGTAGGGATAAGATTTAGAGTATCACTATCGATATTATAAATGCGATAATGTCTTTGTTTGTTGGTTTGTCCTTCAACCGCGCCGCAACGGAGTACCGAATCGGTGAGATTTTAAAATGGGTTAGTTAAAGGCCTGGAAAGTAACAGACTACTTTCTGTCCCGGAAAATCAAAGAATTCCTACGGGATTTTAAAAACCTAAATCCACGCGGATGAAATCGCAGGCATCGGCTAGTAGAAATAAATTGGTTTGCGCTTTTAAATTTTTAGAAGTCTAGTGAGCTACTGCTTTCCAGACTTATAAATCCATACTAATATTATTAATCCGAGAGTGTGTCCGTCTGTCTGTTACCTTTTCACATCTCAACCGGTGAACCGATTTTGACGAAATTTGACACGGAGATAGCTTGCAGCCATGAAAACGTCATACTCGTAGAATTCTTTTTTATCTCGAAAATTCAAAAAAATCCTACGGGATTATTATAAACCTATTTTCACGCGGAATAACTCGTGGGCAATAATAAGAATCAACTAATTTCTTTTTTAATTGCGATACCTAACCTCATCGATGCAAAAGAAAAAAATGGTTCAATTCAAAATCAATTTAAAGACTTAAGACATCCCCTGTCCTGAAAACCAGATGTGCCTCACAAAACTTGCTCTTGAAACACTATAGTAAGTTTGGTTCACGGGTGCCAGCCAGTGTTTTTATTTTAAATATCTACTCAAAGATCTGTTTCTATGAAAATAACTTCAACAGTGTATAGACATCTTAATAACACTTGTATATCATCACGAAAATCTATCTGTAACAGTTCGACCAAGTATCAGATAACAAAGAACAGGTAATGAAGTCTTAAAAAATCTTGCCGTACCTATTCCTGCCAACATCTTGCTTGATTGAATTACTTACATACAACTTCCAACAATAATTGAAATCAAAATAAACACACTAAACACTTCAGATTCACAAGACACGTGATCAATGTTGTATTTTTATTATAGTTACACTGGCATACTTTCATTTATATCGGGGTATTTCGGCATTTTGGAAGTTGAACCTCAGCACTTTTATATTTGTTTTTGATTGCTATATTGAGTTAAATTAATAACAGGAAAATTAATAAGTAAAAAACAATAAGACAAAAGGGCTGGCTCATTTTTTGCGCAAAAGATCAGCCTGGCTTTTCAACGTGCAAATACAGCCAGTATTCTTAGCAACCACGCGGGCATGATTTGTATGTAGTAAGTAGATAAGACTTTCAATTGTAACTTGTAAAGTTTTCAAAAAACTTAACATAAAAAAATAAACAATAGGTAGGTAAGTCATTCTTAAATCTTACTGATTCGTATTGATATAAATCGAGTCCACGCCAGTTAAATTGTCGTGTTTGCCGCAAATCACTGTGCTGAAGAATAGATTTCACATAGTCAAAGTCAAAGTCAAAATCATTTATTCAAAGTAGGTACAATTGTACTCCTTTTGATGGTCGAAATTGTTAAACTTGTACGATATAGTGGTGATAATTAATTACGTTACTTAAAACTAAAGCTACGAGTACAACCTACCTATTATTATTATCAAAGGGATCCCCTAAAGCAATAAGACCGCCTTTGCATACAGTTGAGTTAGTTTTTGGTTTCTTTGTATTTTTTTCTTGTTTTGTATGCAATAAAGATTTTCTATTTATTTATCTATATTTTAATGATTTATGTTGAAAATACTTACTCGTAGTATGCTAGTTAATGCTTGGGCAGACTAGGACTACTTTCAATTGCATTGACTAATATAATGTTAATGGGTTAGGTATACTATAAGCCTTCTTCGTACTATTAGCATTAATGATGATGAAAAGCACATTGAGATCCACTAAGAAGTTAGAAAGTCGTAAGCGAAAACACAGACAAATGCGATGGCGATTTAGGTTTATACTCGTAAGAGAACACTTCTAAGTACCTACCTACCGCAATCGTAGAATCAATATTTCTACTAACAATGAAATGACACCTCGCCTCACAAATTCCGACATGATAAATTGATACTTCATCATAATCACACGACATAAACGTGTTAATCTAAAATAAAATCTCTAGATCATTATCAGCTGTATAGCTTGCTAATTAAACCCCGCTACCGTAAACAAAGCTGTGATATTATGTTGTCAAAAACAGCCTCAAGCGCCTCTCACTGGGTACCGTTGGCTTGTGACGTCGGAGCAGGCGTTTCGGCGTAATGACCCCTACATCTACAATCGCGACACGAACGACTCAGATCTTAATCGCTTCCTCTTGATAAGGCCACATTCCACCACCATTGTCGCCACCAATCCATCAGATGAACAAATAACACGTTACTTTGACATAACTGGACTTCAAGTGAGGCCTAATGAATACAGTGAATCGCATCTAATGAAATTGCACCTCTTGGCTCCTCGACAGCTGAGCAATGACTAGACTAAGTGGGATCTTTGATCCTATGTTCTGTCTATGTGCTGCTTTTAGATATCTATATTATTGAGTTCAGCTCAACAATATTATATCAAGCAATTCTTTATCGTTCGTTTTTCGTCTTTAAAAAAATATGATATCTAGACGTAGGCCGCGATCACACCTGTAAGTTTTACTTACTTTTTAAGTACCTTACGTAATTAATTGGAAACGGCGAAAAAATACAATCGGCGGCGCATGAAAAAAATCGTCGGGTGCATAGACTCTACTAATATCGGTTGAGTTGAAATTAATACATATGCATCAATAGTACTCTATGCAACTGCGACAATTTAGCCATGTGAATCAAGGGGAGTATTCCCTTTCCCCTCCAATTAAGCGTAAAACTTGTGCCAGGAGTGGGTACGACAATAATGCAACAGGTAGGGTTTGAAATGCTGACCTTTCGGAATTCAGTCCGCTCAAATGGGCTATGAGCCCGAGAGGGCTATTGTCCTCAACACAGGGAGGAACGGTCAGCGACTATGAAGTTTGGATCATGGTGGCTTTGGAAAATAACAGGTACACTACTTACAGGATAAACTTTTAAACTTTAAGTGTGTCCGGCAGGGGTTTGCCATGACTTAAGTGTCTGGCAATGCATGACGTGGTTTTTAATACTATTCCGAAAAACATGTAAAAATTATACTTTGACGTAAGATTTTATTAGGTACACCTTTTTTGCCTGTACAATTGCAGATACAATTTTTAATCCTACTTTTCAAAAGACTAAAATATCTTTTGTCAGCAGCCAAAGATGTGGGCATTTGCTTATAAATATGATACATATAATGTCTTTTCAAATAGGTTTATAGAGGCTCCGTACTTAAAATAAGTTGTTTTATTATTATTTGAAACTGCTACTGGGTCATAAAATATTGTGCCATATTTCTTTCGTACGTACATTAAAGTATTTGAAAAGAAACACGATATGCCGTGTGTCTAATACCATGATTTGTAGTTATAATCCGAGTTTATTGATAAATTATTCATACATTTATTATTGTACTAGTGTCGTGGCGTGGATCAATGGTACCCGTTGCGATAAGGGTATCTCACGATATCATTGATTGTACTCACCAGAACTCAGTGGTTTGGAAATAAAACCTTTTCTACCTAAAAAAACCTATTTGTGAAATATATAACCAGATTAAATAACCTTACCTTGTAAGTTATATGCCTAAAGATGCTAACAAATTAAATAAAAAATGTACTTAATAAAATAGAAATTTCATTGTAGAATAATTTAAAATAAAATAACAAAATTATAGTAAGAAAGTACCCGTTCACAGTAGGTAACCAATTAATGAGCGTTAAAATTATGACTACTAGTTCAAGGCCTACAAAAAATTTAATTGGTTTGTAAATACTATGTAATATGAGCTTTAATTAATTAATGAGATTGATGTGTTGAATAGTAAAAAATATGAACGCAAACTTTTCGCCCCAGGCATCACTGCTGTGCAAAAATGTTATTAAAGACGTTTGACGAGATCAAGGCAATTAGTTCAATGATCCCTGGTTAGGTAATTAAAATTACTCATGCTGCTTCTTATTACATTAAATCTAGTATTACATTTCCAAAGTTATGATAAAAGGCAATGTCGGTTACAGACACTTGACGCGACACATATCTCCTCCTAATAAAACTAATATGTGATACCGTTTTGGCATAATTGTATTTTTTGCTTGGAAGGCCAGTAGTCCGCACGCAACACCAAGAGCTGACCGGAGGCGGGCTAATAACAGTTATTAGCAAATCGCTATGAGAAATCGACAACAATGAGCACGAAACACACTCATTGCCTATGTCCCATTCATTAAGTTTTTGTGATACTATCTCTTGTCTTAAAAATGTGGGTCGCTATTTTTTTCCCCTTATTACCTCTAAACACCTAAACGGGACAATTTGACCTCGAGCGAGTTTAATGTATTATCATGATTAAATTATCTTCACGCGTTTTGTGAGCTATCATTTCGCCATTTGTGTAAAAGCTCCATGAAAAAGTAGTAAATTGATCTTATTATGTTCATTAAACATAGTTTTACACATCCAAGTACGATTTTACGATGGTTGTTAAGTTTTATAATACGAATTCTAATTAGCGATCGGAGCGAGAGAAAAATGATAGGACGTGTGCAGACTTTTTATGGGAATAGATATACCTATTTTAATAATTATTACTAACGATTTCCGTATATAGATGTTTGATATCAGAACCCTAGTAAATGTCGGCAATCCACTAACGAACGATATAAATCCAGAGCTCCGATTCGATTTGAAATAGTGCGGTGATATACAAATATACGAGAACAGTTAATAACGGGTACCATACATTAAACATATCAATTTCAGTATTAGTGGTTTATGTTTTGCGATTATTTATTAGTACTCAATAACCAATACGGATTGTTTGATTACTTGTAACTTAGATAAATAAATATCATATTGTATGGAAAATAAAACATCTGACTAACGCTAGAGGTAAACAAACGTTGCGTAGACAAGTGCTGCGGGGTCCATGCCGCGTCGTGGGCAATGGCATTGACTGTGAGTTTAACCCGCTATACGAGTACATTGCGGGTTCGAAAAAGCTCAGTGGGTTTATGCATATTTTGCAAGAGTTTAATTTGCCTGCAGGTGCATTAAACTGACATTTTTAACTATATAGTTAAACTGTAAGATGAGTAGAGAAAACCAAGTACTGTACGTACCTACGTTATCAGTTTTCTCTACATTGGTACCTCAAGATTTAACTGAACCTTTAAAAATGTCAGTTACTAGGGATATAGAAAATTAGGATATGCTACGCGTAGTACTCGTATAATGCTGTTTTACGTTATGTTCATTAATATTTTATTTTCAGGTAGTGAGTCAGAATACTGCGGAGCTTGAGGGCGACAGTGCGGAGATGTTGGACTTCTTCCGAGGCCTCACCACCGATATTCTTCAGCGATTTACATGAGGCCTCACCACGTACATCGACGTGCGCAGGCGCCCCGTGGTTCACTGACGTGGTGAAAAAAATCTCTAATATGATTTTTTTACCTTCAAAGGGACTTTATGAGACGAGACATAAATATTAAAATAGTTATACCGATTGTGATAGCAAATCGAGACAATATTGCTTGAAGAATAACAAAGGGTTGCTATGTTCATATTATTAATTCGTTGCCAATGTTTAATTATATAACAGAAACTTTGTAGTCATGATTGACTAAATGTGCTAATCTCTAATTGCCCACCTACTCAATAAAATTGTATACAAAAAAAAAATTCAGTAGTAGGTCAATTTTTCACCTGGTATTCAAGGAAAGAGCATACTTATAGCTAATCTTATTCGGCAGCGCCCTAGCTGGGTTAATCCCTTGCTTAATTCAAGCATTAATTCAATATTATATAGATCAGGTTATCTTGTCGTATTGAAATACATCAATATAGTTGATTGTATAGGTAAGGGATAAACTTTAGAACATTCTTCTAACAAGATATAAAATTATGATTTCATATCATCATCATAATATTAGGTTTCTATTCCAAAACACCACAAATTCCAAGGTGTACCCATCTTGTCCCTTACCTTCTATCAGTGCAACAAGATAACGGGTCTAGTTATGAATAAACTTCACTTTAGTGGAATCGACGATGACGCTGAAATTGAAAGCGTGTATTTTTAGTTTGACGAGACTATTTTAACGATTCGCCTTTACTTAATTTCTTGGCAGTTATGTTCTACGCATCTAGGCTATAATGATCCTCATTATGTATCTCGATAAAATCTATAAACGGCTGAGCATCAAGTTATATTTAATAGGCGTATCTGAACTAACATTACATTCCCTTGCGTAATTTTTAGAGTCCATTAATTTAAATGCCATTTATAGCTGAAACAAAAAGGATGTGCGGCGGAATCTTGTCTAACATAGTTCTTAGAGGTGTAATAATATAAGGAACTGTATGAAGGTGTTTACATACAAAGTGCGTGTTGGAGCCGCGCTCCTGCTTTTGCGTAACCATTTTTTTTACTATATAGGTTTGCACTTAATCATGCTAAATAGTAAATGATGATGTAGCCTGCCTGCCTTACAGGTGCCTATTCACTCTTTTCAGGGTTCCGTACCTCAAAAGGATAAAAGGAACACTTACAGGATCACTTCGTTGTCTGTCTGTCTGTTTGCCTGTGTCTGACGTGTATGTAAAGAAACCTATAGGATTTGGAAGGTAGGATACCAAGTGGGGTATCATAATATGAAAGGGCTTTAACTGTACATTCTGAAACAAATTTTTAAATATTTTTTTGATTTATCGTACAAAATGTCGAAAAAAATACCGTTTACCGCTTTTTTTTTAAATACCCCCATTATCTCCGATGTTTACCAATCGAAAAATCTGAAATAACTCTGGTCAATGGAAGTTTAAGTATATTTCACGGAAAAAATAAAACCAATGTTCTTACTACCATAGTTTTTGGTATTAACAACAAAACTCTACTGGCAAAGTTAGTTTTGCGGTTAAATACCAAATGTGATTCTTACCGTTTTACTTCTCCTGTAGTACGGATTAAGGAACCCTTACGCACGCAGGAACGCACTTGGTTAGTTTTGTGAAAGTACCAATATTATAGCAAGTGAGGAAAACGAGAGACAAAAAGGCATTCGTACAAAGTGCTTTATAGAATCAGTTTCTTGTATTAGAAATTGTACACACATACGCGCGCGTTCAATGTTGCGTCCTGCCATGCAGTTTTCGTTGTGCGTTTTATGTTTTTAGCTTGAATACTATTTTTGTATTGGCCATAAAAACTACTTGTCAATAAAAACCTAGCTAGTAGAAAATATTCAATAAACTCAAATTACCTTTTATCTTGGTATCCTCTCTTAACTAACGGATCTAAAATAATCTTAGTTGCATTACAGTTAAATGGATAAAAGATACTTACCAAAAACCAAGCTAATAGAAAAGATTCAATAAACTAAATTGTAACTTTTGAAACTTGATTTCCTCTCTAAACTAACGGACCCAAAATGATCTTAGTTGCATTACAGAACAAAATGGACAAAATATGAACGTGGGAAACCAAAACCGCAAAACAATGGTCGTAGAAAACAGTGGCTAGGTCTAATTTAGCTCGCGATGCAAGAAATACACGGCGACATTTTCAAATTTAGATCACAATGAGCGATAAATTAATGAGCGTACATTATTGTCACCGTGACATCATATTTGTTTTAGTCGGGGGGTGGATCACGAACCACCTGTGTTGAACACTCATTAGCACACAAAGGCTTCGCTGCGGTCGCGCGGCTCGATCACAACTCCTCGCCGGTGTGTCGGGGCTCTACATTCAAACGAACAATATAGAAGCTTTACTAGAAATATTTTAATTGGAAATATATAATTAAGTAATACATATTTTTATAAATTCTACATTTTCATTACTGGTAAAAAAAATATGTAGAAATGGCATAGTGCTTGCAAAAGACGTGGTCTTATCTGAACGCTGAGGCGCACTGTTCGAAAACAGATTTCAGCTGGCTTGTGATGGCTCGTCAGTTAAACTTTTCCGTTGCGCGATCGAATAGACATCCCCTCCTCTCTCTCTTTGTACCGCTAAATAAATCTATAAATCGCCCACTGCGCAGGTATAAGTTCAGAGGCCGTTAATTTGATGGAAAATATAATCACTAATACATAATTCAATTTGCATCAGTTCTGCAAATAGGTTTGTATCCTCGACTCGGTATTCGACAAATTCTGTATTCGCCAGATTCGCGGTTATGCGATTATGAGATCGATATTATGAGATATTGCCATCGACAATATTTTCGCTAAAATAATGGTCTTGCTGAGGTGGAGGCGCTGGCGAGCGCGCATCCGCCGCAAGCGACACATCCATATCCCGTGACGCGTGTTCTGACGGACGCGATCGCGAGCTTTTTGCCGATGTTTTTACAACATTTTTTACACGCCAGGCCAACGACCCCGCACCATTTATATAGCGCTATTTTCACATGTAATTACGCGTATAACAGACCGCTTAATTACCCGAAACTGTTGCGACGACCGGCGGCATTTGGAATTCGATCAAAAAATCTAATCCGGTGCCGCTCAAAATCTTATCACACTTCGTTAACCTTCGCTTCTTCGGAGCTCAGGTGGGATTTCAAAATGGCGCAGCGTCTCTCTATATTAATATCATTTCTTGCCATAAAAACATGTCATACTTATTTTTAAAGATATTAAATTGCCAGTTCTTGTTATTAAGCGTATATTTACATAACGGTGATGTCGACGACGGCCGTCTTTAAAATATCGTTAGCGACGTCGAAAACTAACCATATGTATGATTTTTTTTTTTTAATAAATTCAGTTCTAACGTGAAGAACGAATGAAAATGTCAAGCATTTGAACATTATATTTATTAAACGACTTCCTTCTACAAACGTAACGCATGGAAGAGAATGATTAAATTGACTTTGAACCATTGCATTGACATTTTATCGATCCACAAACGATATTTGATCGAGTTATTTGTATATTTATACTATATTATTAATAATATGTACTTCCCTTACCTGTTTGCTTTTATAACGCAGGTAAGAAATTTCTGTAAAACTTCAAGCAATTTAGTTTATGGTTAAAAATTGCGGTGGAGTTCACACATTACACCTATTTGCATTGTGTAGGTATAAACTGTATTTTACTGCTTATGTAAATAGTTATAACAGAATCTTTTATCTTATAATATTAATAATCCAGCTAAATTTTGCTGAATATATGTGCCTTTTATTAATAATCTTACCGTTACGAGGTACTTCTGTACGCTGTTTAAAAATAATTTAACTCTGTGTTGCCATTTAATTCAGATATATTTGAAGATGAAAATGACTATGTACAGTACCCGGCAGGAAAGGCATTGAATCGAAGATAGTTGACGGTTTCGGTTCTTCTTCGTCTTCTTATTTTGTTTAATGGTTTTTAGTGGTGCCTCACCAGCACAATGCACTTCGCCAATGTCACGTAGAAACAGCTTCGGTTTCGTAGAGTGTTGTCTCTGTCGAGACTGACAAGTTAGCGACAAAATTTCAGATAGTAAGGTATAATGAACGAGTCCGAAGGTGTTGGCTAGCATAGCATCACCTCGGTGCCGAGCGCCACAAAATACCTAAGGATCGTGCACTGTGCAAGCAAGTACCCTGCCATTCATCTATTTTATTTTCCGACCGACATATTGTGATTGTTTTGTGTAGTTGTCTCATCCGAGTAATTTAATGAAATTTATATATAGGGGAATGTGCAGCGCCCAGACAAGTCGACAAGACTTAAGGGCGCTTAGAATATATGTAAATATTTATAAGATTTTCATGTTAATAAAATAAATAAATAAAGTGACAGAGTCGACGCCTTACGAAGCAAAAGCTGCCGATTATCTCTTTCTAAAGTTTGATGTGTAATCTTTCGTGCAGGGTATTGTAAACAGATATACTAGTTCACAGGAATTCCGTGCTGTGATTTTGTATGGAAAATGTCACAGTGCGCATTCCGTAGCGAATTGCGAGCCTTGGCCAATGCGATGTGTTTCATGTTTCATACTAAATCAAAGACACTAGCCTGGCAGGAAATACTTCTGTAACTCAGTACTATAGTCTGTAATTATATTATGTAAAAAGACTTTGCAAAAAAACCGTAAAGTGTAAAGTGCGACTGTGGACTGTGGACACAGTCACACTAAGAGATCAGATAAAATTTTGAAGAAAAAACAAGATTTTAAACCAAATAAAAAATAACCAGACCGAAAAAAAATACGTATAGTCCGTACAAAATGACTTCTCACGCGCCATTTTAACTAAGTGTCAACTGTCATGTCAAAAGTACAGTTCATATTTAAAATAAGGACTAAAATCGTACGTTTGACATGACATTTGACACATTAAGTTAAAATGTCGCGTGAGAAGTAATTTTTACGCATTATACCTCATAGTTTTCTTAACCGCATATATTCCAAAATATAATTTTATATTGAAACAGTAAATTGCTCTATGTATATTTGACAAATGACAAACAAACTGATTGAGAAACGGACAAAATTCTAAAACAAACGCACCAAAAAATCTTGAATGCCAATAAGATTTTTTTTTAACATTTTTTGTACATAAAAACTTATTTTAGAAGAATAGTAGGTACATATTATGTCCATATCCATACTATTATTACAAATGTTAAAGTGCGTTTATCCACCTGCCTTTGACATTTTCAAGGCCATTTCACTTAACAAATTTTGACGACATTTAGTACAAGAGATAGCTTTCGTTCCAAAGACGGGCATAGCTTACTTTTTATACTGCAAAATAAAGAATAATTTCCACAGGACTTTTAAGAAACCTAAATTCATACGGAGAAAGTCGCAGGCATAATCTAGTATATAATATATTAAGGATATATATTCACTGATTACAACTTTCATTAAAGACATACAAACTTACAGGTAGAAGGCTTACAGATGTTTATAGAGAGAGTATTACCTACTGATTGTGACATAGTGTGACATGGAGATCCAATCTAGTAATCTCACGTCGGCGACGTCATCTGATGTTACATACAAAAAAATTGTAAGAGCAGTAGTTAGCGGGATTTGGTTTTAAAATTAATCTTGGTTTGTGCTACTTCTTTATAAACACACTAGACTGGTAACCCGACCAGCCGGGCGATTCAGAACACTCGATTAGGTAAGTTATCGTTCGATAAGACGTATTTTTCAATAAAAAGTACGTCTTATCGAACGGTAACTTACCGAATCGAGTGTTCTGAATCGCCCGGCAGGTGGTCGGGTTACCAGTCTCTATCTATCGGAATTCGGAATGAATTTTGTAATGTACCTAGTATTTAAAATGTAGCATTGTTTTAAATAAACAAGTGTAAATTAAAAATTTTCAACACCCCCGACAAATCATTTAACCTTAATAACCTAAACAGCTTAATTCGTTTATGATGTCTTCAGCGCTTGATCCGTGGAAAGGTACTGACAGACAGATAGACGCACTTTCGTATTTATATTAAGTAGTATGGATATACTTTATAGGTAGGTACTCTTAGGTATGTCAGCGCTAGGTGTTCCAGTAATTAAGGATTAAATATAACCTTTAAATTCATAAATTGTTTTATTTTGTTAGATTTGACAAAGACTGTTGTGAATATTGTAAGTTTATCATCACATTTATCTCTGTATTTATAGTTACATAAAATGTGCTAGGCATATTTTGTTGCTAGTGTCCAACCTTTTAATTAATTTTACTTCAAAAATGTGTTTATTTCTTCTAAATGAAGTTTAATTAGTAGCTTCTTGTAGGTAATAAAACTTTTTTTTATATTTATACTACCTAGTCGGATTTCAAGTAAGTAAAGTTAAAAAATATTTAAGATGTAAGTTTGATACATTACATTACAAAAAATTATGGTTATTTATTTACTTATTACAATTACACAGATATTTTTGTTGTGGTCAACGGCAAAAGTTCATTAAACATATGTAATTGTTACGCAGGCGAAGCCAGCGGCTGATACATAGTGAGCCAGCGCAACATGCATTCCCATTCCCACGTACGAATACGACCCGTATAGCTGACGCGGCGTAATACCAGAACCCGCGCGATGTGGGAATCGTAATATTAAGTTAGAATATTCTCATCCTTAGAGATAAGCACTAGTTTTTAGTCTTTTCATTTAAATGTAACTTTGAATATAATTATTATAAGGATATTATCGCCGACTAGTTTTCTTCCATCCACCTCCTGCGAGCCTAAACATTACTGGCGCAGTGACGGGGTAGGATAAGCTGTACCTGTAGCTGTATCGGACAACTGTGACGGAGAACAACTTATCCTGAGAACCTACCATTCGGAGGCCGCAGTGTAGTGGAGAATCTAAACTTCGATTCGTGGAAAGAAATAGATCGGCGATGCGGTAAGTACTTGAATCGTTCAAGTTCCTTTTACCTATCCTTTTCCGACTAACAAGAAAAAGAGGTATTGTGTTTAATTTTTTTTATTGATTTTTTTTTAATCGTACGTTTATTGTATCCTCATTTATATATATCGTCCTTATTCCTAAAATTTTATAATCTAGGTTTATACAAAATCTATAGACCTATTTAATATAATTTTACGTGAACTTTAGGGAAGTAATTTTTTTATTGAGTGCTTTTTATAAAAGTTTTTTGAGTGTATTTTTTGTGTGTGTTAGTTTAATTTTTATTCGTCAAGATTTTTCATCCAAGGTCAGGACGTAGTTTCGTAGGGTCGGTTAATAGGTCAAGAGCCGTAGACGAATCTAGGAACTTAGAAGACATGGCATCAAACGATTTAGATACTATCTATAAATCTATTAGATTTTTACCCGAATTTGACGGAAATCCTCATGTGTTAACACGGTTTATAAATTTGTGTGACCAATTAGTGATTGCCCATTTTGACATTAGTCCGGGACATGAGTTACAAAATTCGGCATTAATTAGTGGAATATTAAATAAAGTGACAGGTTCCGCGGCTAGGTTAATTAATGCAAACGGTATCCCAGATAGTTGGAATGGCATACGAAATGCCCTTATTAATAATTTCGCAGACCATCGCGATGAGACCGCTTTATACAATGATTTGTCTCTACAGACACAAGGCTCTAGCACCCCGCAAGAATTTTACGAAAAGTGCCAAAACCTGTTTAGCACAATTATGACCTACATTTCCCTACATGAATCCGTACCTACCACAATAGAGGCTAAACGGCAACTTTACCAAAAGTTAACCCTGCAGTGTTATTTACGTGGTCTAAAAGACCCGCTAGGCTCAAGGATACGGTGCATGCGGCCAGTGTCAATGGAAAAAGCCCTCGAATTTGTACAAGAGGAACTTAACACCCTATATATACAACAGCGAAATGAAGGAAATTTTGGACATAAATTTTCCGTGTCAAATTACACAGGTCCTTCAAGGTCACAAGGTTTCGCTATGCCTGGGCCATCTTGGCAGCAGCCTATACATTTTAGACCACCTCAGAGTCAGCCACCTATGCATTTTAGACCTGGTTGGAAACCTAACCCTCAAATGCATCCGCGTGGTCCTAGTCGTACCCAATTAATGTTTCGCGCTCCTCCACCGAATTATAACTCGAAGAGCAACGTTTTCAAATTACCAAATCGACACCAATCGCCTAACAATTCTAATTTCCCACGTCCCATGAGCGGTGTGAGTCATTTCACCCCTAGACATTTACCACCATCGGGACATGATTGGCGTAAATTTGGTAATCCACCACCAACTAACTATATGAAATCACGCGACGTCAATTTTAATGAACTTAACTATGACTATGATTATGATTATGACTATGACTACGATTATGACTATGACAATTACGAACAATTTACGGATGAATGCTATAATTACTATGAGGAAAGCTCCTCGAACGTTGAACCAAGTCCAATAATAGAAGAAGTTGATCAGAAACAGGAAGTCAGTTCTAAGAAAGAAAATTTTCAAATAGTCAGCGAATCCGAAAAACCAAGATAGATGTTAATTTTTATGTCCAGCGGCAACTTGGTTATGTACAGATTAGTAATCCACCTCTCAGATTTCTTATCGATACCGGGGCGAATCAATCTTTTATCAGTCCTGAAGCAGTACAAATGTATTTTAGTAATATGCCACTTAACTATGAACCCTTTGAAGTAACCAACGTGCACGCAACAACTAAAAATGACTATTCCATTACATTACCTTGGTTTTCCGAATTTAACGAAGATGGTGATATAACTTTTTACGTATATCATTTTCACGAATACTTTGACGGTCTTTTAGGCCTAGATTTACTTGAAAAATTGGAGTCCACTATTAATCTTAAAGACAGAAAATTAGTAACGCGTAACGCTGAGATTCCAATAAAAATGTATGATTCGCGTAACGTTAATTTGTTCGAAGACATTATTCCTGCTCATTCTTCAAAGCTATTTGCATTGCCTATTAATTCGCAGGACGGTGATGTCTTGATTCCATCTCAAACTAGATGCAACTGTATTATTTCCGATTGTATAACACGCGTTAAAAATAAGAAAGGATATGTTGAAATTACTAATGATTCCCCGAATGATATAGTTTTTTTCATAGACAAACCCATATCAGCAGAACTTTATAATTTTGAATGTGAGCAAACCAATGTCTCTTCGAATCGTGCTAAAGAAGTTTTTTCTCGTCTTCGCATTGGACATTTAAATCCAGAAGAAGCAGCTAATTTGAAAGCACTGTGTGCAAAGTATGCCGACGTGTTCTATCTTGAAGGTGAACCTTTAACGTTCAATAATAAGATTAAACATAAAATTAAGACCAGCGATGAAATTCCTGTACATACAAAAAGTTACAGATATCCTTATGTCCACCGACAAGAAATCAGAGATCAGATCAGTAAAATGCTTGAACAAAATATTATAAGACCTTCTGACTCCGCCTGGAGCTCTCCTATTTGGGTGGTTCCCAAAAAGGCAGATGCTTCTGGTCGTCGTAAATGGCGTCTTGTCGTGGACTTCAGAAAAGTAAACGAGAAAACGATTGATGATAAGTACCCTATTCCCAATATCACCGATGTTCTAGACAAATTAGGGAAGTGTCATTACTTCACTACCCTAGATTTAGCTAGTGGCTTTTACCAGGTTGAAATGGACCCCGCTGATATTCACAAGACTGCATTTAATGTAGAGAATGGGCACTATGAGTTTTTAAGGATGCCCATGGGGTTGAAAAATGCTCCATCGACTTTTCAGCGAGTCATGGATAATGTTCTCAAAGATCTACAGAACAAAGTTTGTCTAGTATATCTTGATGACATAATTTGCTTTAGCACAAGTCTTCAAGAGCACATAGTTAATTTGGAAAAGATATTTCAGAGATTGCGTGAGTCAAACTTCAAGATACAGATGGATAAGTCTGAATTCATGAAGCTGGAAACCGAATTTTTAGGTCACATAATTTCTAAAGATGGTGTAAAACCAAACCCCAATAAAATAGCAGCCATAAGTAAATACCCATTACCAAAGACTACGACACAGATCAAACGTTTTCTCGGATTGCTAGGATATTACAGAAAATTCATCCCTGATTTTGCACGTCTAACAAAGCCCCTTACTCAATGCCTGAAGAAAAATTCTAAAATAATAATCGATGATGAATACATAAGGTGTTTCGAGCACTGTAAGCAACTGCTTACCAATGATCCCATTTTACAGTATCCGGATTTTACTAAAGAATTTTTGCTAACAACTGATGCTTCTAATGTCGCAGTAGGTGCCGTTTTATCACAGGGCCCAGTAGGGTCTGATAAACCGATCGCATATGCATCTAGAACTCTTAATTCTAGCGAATTGAACTATAGTACGATAGAAAAAGAACTCTTAGCAATCGTCTGGGCCACCAAGTATTTCAGGCCTTACCTTTTTGGACGTAAATTTAAAATTATTACAGATCATAAGCCCCTGCAGTGGGTAATGAGTCTTAAGGAACCTAATTCGAGACTTACAAGATGGCGTTTGAAACTCAGCGAGTTTGATTTTACGGTGTTGTATAAGCAAGGAAAGTCTAATACCAACGCGGACGCGTTATCGCGCATTGAAGTTCATGTGGAAGAGCTAAGTTCGGTTGCTGTGAATCTATCGGACGGAGCTCCCTCTTTAGATGACTCTGGAACTCTCTCAGCTCCGGAGGCTGAAGATGGTTCTAGAACAGCAACTGTCCATACTGATGACGAAAGCCCCATCTTGGAAATCCCGATTACAGAACATCCGTTGAATAAATTTACTAGGCAAATCGTTTTTAACGTTGTAGGTGATATTAAAACCAAACCAGTCACTACAAACCCCTTTGAAAACCATAAGCGTACGACTGTTCAATTATCTGAATCAAATTTAGAAATAGATGTCATCAATGCTATTAAAGAATTTGTTCAACCTAAAATTAAAACTGGTTTATTAATCAATCCACCATTGGCTATGTATAAGATAATTCCAATAATACAGAAAACCTTTTAAAATTCGTCAATGATACTCAATTTAGCTAAAACAGAAGTAGAAAATGTTCGAGAATATTTAAGGCAGCAACAAATTATAGATAAGTACCATGATGGCAAGACAAACCACCGCGGTATCAATGAATGCTTTCTTGCTTTATCTCGAAAATTTTACTGGCCAAAAATGCGAGAGCATATTTCAAAATTTATCAACGACTGTGAAGTATGCGGACAGGCTAAGTATGACCGTAATCCAATCCGACAGCAATTTCAAGTAGTTCCACCACCCAGTAAACCTTTTGAGCTTGTGCACTTAGACCTCTTAAGTGTTGAAAGCTGTAAGTTTCTGACAATAGTCGACTCTTTCTCCAAATATGCTCAAGCATATTTCTTAAGAGACAGCACGGCAGTCAGTGTAGTTCAAGCATTACTTAAATTTAGTACGCATCATGGAAATCCTTTAACTGTAGTTACTGACAACGGTCCGGAATTTAACAATCAAGTTATATCTGAGTTCTTCAATCTTCATAAAATCCAGCATCATAAGGTCGCACCACATACTCCTAACGAAAATGGTATCGTTGAAAGATTTCACTTGACACTCTTAGAACACCTTCGTATCTTTAGAATCAGTCAAAAGGATGAATCAGTAAGGAACCTGATACCTTATGCTCTTCTAGCTTACAATAGCAGTATTCATAGTTTCACAAAATGCAGACCAATCGAAATAGTAACTGGACATTTTGACCCACGCGACCCACTCGACATAGACCTCACGACACATGTCTTACAGCAGTACATACAGGATCATAAAAATAGAATAAAAATTACATATAACCTTATCCACGAATCCTGTAGTAGTCTACGCAGAGATTTAACTAATAGTCGTAATAGAACTAGAGAGCCCGAAGCAAATTATTCCCCAGAGCAACAAGTTTTTGTTAGAAACCCTGTTGCCTCTCGTCAAAAGGCAGCTCCCCGCTATACTCAGGATGTAGTTGTGGCAAATCTCCCAATCCACATTTACACTAGAAAAAAACGAGGCCCAATCGCGAAGTCAAGACTAAAGAGAGTTCCTAACACTGCCCAATTGTTGCAGGATCCTCCTTATAAGTAAGTTAGTAGGTTAACCAGTCTTTATGGTACTGGTAAAATTATATCTTTAGATGATAGAGAGTATTATGATATTATAGGATTAGGTTCGTATTATGTAAGAAACGAAATATTCATAGTTTATAAATTTCCTATAATTTTAACCCAAGTATATGATATGTATAAATTATTCATTGTACCCAACAAGAATCATGAGATCCTAATTCCTTATCATCCATTCCTGGCAATAAGCTTGAACGAGTACAAGTACATAGAGGCTGAATGCCCGAAGACCAGCAAGGGTTATCTATGTGCCGATATTAGAAGCTTACAGCGTGAACCTTCAAATCAACCAGATTGTATCCAACAACTTATAACCGCCCAAAATAGAAGTAGGTTTTGCCATCCAGTGAAAGTAACTTTGGAAAAACCAGCGTTCGAGCAACTTGACGAACGTCACTATACAATGAGTTTTCCGCTGCCCACGAAAGTTCACCTATCGTGTGGCCACGACCTGTACCGGACACTTCGAGGCAGCTACTTGGCAGTAATTCCACAAAATTGCTTTTTGAAAACGCCAGAGTTTATGATTCTCAATAGAAACGATCGCATAAAAGGCCAAGCAATTCAAGTTATGGATTTACCAAAAGAAGAACCCTGTGACTCAAGACCATCTCCGCATTATGAATTGAAGTCCACAAAACTGGATCACCTACATCATGCAAGTGCAAAGGTTTCATCTCAAACACCTATCACTTTACCTCCGAGTTCGGACCACGGAAGTATTTACCACACAACCATACCCATATACACCATATTGGTTGGAACCTGCGGACTGAGTATAATCATCATAGTTTATCGTAAAATACAGCGCACGAAGACATTGCAGATAAGAAGCACAGCCGAAATTCAGAGTTCTTCATCCGATGACCTCCCGGCGCAATTCACAGCCAAGGTGTTCCATAAGCGCCGATCTGATGGGGGAGGTGTTACGCAGGCGAAGCCAGCGGCTGATACATAGTGAGCCAGCGCAACATGCATTCCCATTCCCACGTACGAATACGACCCGTATAGCTGACGCGGCGTAATACCAGAACCCGCGCGATGTGGGAATCGTAATATTAAGTTAGAATATTCTCATCCTTAGAGATAAGCACTAGTTTTTAGTCTTTTCATTTAAATGTAACTTTGAATATAATTATTATAAGGATATTATCGCCGACTAGTTTTCTTCCATCCACCTCCTGCGAGCCTAAACATTACTTAATTACAAACAATTAGTAATGTAAGTTTGATATCTGCTGGTAAAGCATTTCAAGTAGGTAATTATGTTGTCAGATATATCCACGCAAAAAAGTTTATTTAAAGTAAAATTGAGTTATACTCTTATATTGTTATTAACAATTATTGTTATGATGGCTGTTACTTTAAAAAGTGGCTTTAAAGAAAATAATTTATAACTAAGTACACCAACTATATTGTCTTAAGTAGGTACCTATGTATACAAAATGCATAATCTACTAATTCTCATAAGTGCTAAGAGTGTTTAGTAAATAAGTATCGCTAAATATCTTGAACGTGGAGTACAAACAATTTGTTTTGTGTTTGTATTTTTGCATTGTGTAAAATATGGTTGTAAAATGAAGTGATAAATGTTAACGTGACGTCACCTCCTTGAAACTTGAAATAAAGGGGAAGATACAATGAGTACGAAACATTTATGTGACATACACCTACTCCTAATAATATAAGAGTGACATTGTTATGAAGATATTTCTTACAATACATGAATACGTGTTTATAATCCAAAGGTGAATAGTGCTGAATCAAACTTCAATATTATTTAGGTTTCCTTACCTATCACCGTTGAACTATTTGAATAAATCCAAGCACAAGCATTTTCGCTTAGTTTGGTACAAAAGTTTACTTTAAAGTAATAAACATAATATTATATTATATACAGTAATATTTTTTTATAGAACTATCTTAAATTTAATAAAGTCATATTTGAGCAACAATTTGAGACGGTGGATTACTTGCTAAGTCTGTAATAAATATTTACCAACTCTTGTTTTATGAACGTTTATATATAAATACCCAAAATAAATAAGTACACAACAATATTATATCGTTTTGTTATTTCTAGAAAGTGGTTTTACCCTTCCCCGTTGTATTGCATGGCAATTATAAATTCACACGTCTATTAACTCAGGGTACAGTTAAGTTTAATTGTTAAGAAAATAATAACCGTCACGGGTGGTTTATTCAAATGCTATTTACCTATTGACATAGTAGCCATGTTATACTGACGACAGACCTGCAGTGCAGGTTTGCGTGTAATTTTAACTCAATTGCCACTACAAGCCCCAGTACCTAGTAAGTTATGTCGCTTGGAGAATGTTTCAAGCATTCTTACTTTTATTATTTTTCCTTTCATTCGATTATTGGGTCAAACTGTCAAGCCTGCACTCAGAAATGTAGCCAAGTATCTATAGGTACTTCCACACAGTACACACTACCTTCTTTAGGAGAGCCTATTTTTAATATGTAAGTATATCTCTTTGTCCGATATTAAAACCTCTTTTTCATATGTGGAGTATTTTTTTTACCTAAATGTTAGTTTATTATTATAGGCATAATTTAAGTATAAATAGCCATAGAAATGGAGAAAAGAATTAATTACCTAATACATATAGTGACATATAGGTACCAGGTACCTTAGATACAAATTGCTAAGTACCTCTCTTACTTACTAGGTAGGCACTCTTGGTTCAAGCTCAGAAAAATAAAAGGATGTTCTATGAAAACGTTTAGTTTCGCCGATTAGCAGGTGCCGCGTTTTAAAAGTCAGATCAGTACACTACGATATGCAAATTTTGTCATGCTTTTTCTTTTACAAAGCGAATAACAAATTATGCATTTTAATCATATTTTAATATTTTATGAAAGCTCGCATCCTTTTGTGAATTGTGATATTTGATATCTACATATTTCACGAGCGATAAACTTTAAAAGAATTTTTATGAATCATACCCCCATAGTCACCGAGTGAAGTATCGTCCATCATGCAAATCGACAGTGACGGGTGGCAGCTTGGCTAGAGCGGTGCAGTGTGCACTGCGCAGCGTGCTCGAGCCGCAGGTCGATGTCACCAGCGCGGACTCGGTGCGCATTCCCCGTGGTCACCGCGCCGCTCGCAGCGCGCCGCGCCAGCGCGTGCGCACCCTAATGGCCGCTCGCTTATTACGCTCTCCCTACCCAATTAGTCCAACCAGCCGAGATTGTAGTAGTAAAACCACATCGGACACAAACGACCACCTTGTCAGTCGGAACTACGATCCATTTCAATTATGAACGTAAAAAGGCATTGCTCTCAGAGTAATTACGCTCTAGCTTCGCACTTTTTGTAAGCACATTTTACCTACTGCTATTATGTTAGGCTCATCTTACTAACGGATTAATTGTTCTAGCCTCTAACACCGAATTGCGAAGTGCGATCGGATGCGATCTGCACCGTCATGATTCTTCACTGTTGATTCATCTCAGTTATATTCATTAATTTATTTCACAGAGATAGCATCTTGACGGATGCAGGTACATATTACAGGTGGTATGTTTTATGTTTTTCTCTAATGGACGAACCGATATCTGATCTCTCCCGAGCGAACTTGCGGCGGCGGCGCACCGAACTTTTATCAAACGACGACGTACCGAAACCGATATGCAAAAAGAAAATAACAGTATTGGCGCGTCGTTGTTCATTTTTTGCTGTGACGAAAGTGCACGCGGCGAACTTATTGGACGTGGCTTTGTAATTACAAGGTGCAATATTTAGGCAGTAATTTCATAGGGGTCGGGCATGCTTATCGACAGGTGTAAAGGGAGACGCGCGTCGGCAGCGAGTGAAAGCCGCTGCGCAAACACTCGGCGATCGGCAGGCGGACGCGGAGAGGACTCTTGACCGCGACACGGTCAATATAAGTATGAACGGGAACCGCACGGAGACAGACCACAACCTACATCAACTACAATGCAAGCCCGGCGCAAATGGAAAAATACCTGCGTTAGTGAACGGAAACAATATCTACACTACGTGCGAGGACGCAGCTGATGTAAATCCGTTACTTACCTGCCGATCTGAACTAGTGAGCCAGATAGTATGTTTATGAGAAAGTCACGTTGCATTGCTCATCTTAGCGATCTATTAGATTTGATTCTATTTTTTGCACAAGTTGATTTGCAATGAACACGATGCTCCTAACATAATATTATTGTGCCGATTATCTCTCAAGATCTAAGATATTATGTACCTATGTATTTATGAAACCTTAATGTTATTAATTAGCTAGTTGGTCCCTTCAAGAGACTTAGGTATTTCCAGCAGTTTACTGTTTCATATAAGGAGGACTGTCACTATGACAGCAGCTGGAAACATATTTACAACAGTAAAACCTGTAAATTAAACATCTCGTCTGAAACAAGCCTGCAACACATTAAGCATTAAATTTTATTAAGTTTTGCAGGTTTCCGCGCAGTCAAATTTCTTTAGTGTTCAATTCAAGTTTTTTCTTTTTGATTTGACAATCACGCACGCACTCATAGATATACCTACCTACACCCGAAAAATCCTTACACTCCTGCACCAGAAGGGTAAAAAGCAAGAAATTACGAATAAATAACAAAACTGACAAAGGTGTATCAAATTGATGGGTACAGCATGCTACAGCATCCACTTTCATAATAAGGGGTCCTTGTAGGTGTATTTGCTAATTAGTAAAGTATACTGTAGTCTGTAGGCGACACAAATTAATAAAGGCTTCCGAAACTATAACCTACGAGGGCCCCACCGTAGAGAACAGGTTCCCAAGGGACCAATTAAGTCCCCATTGGCAGGCCCCGAAGCAATGTTTTATAACATAAAGTGAGTAAGGATGCACGTATTCTTTGCTCTAGAACAGGGGTCTCCAAACTACGGCCCGCGGGTCAAATCCGGTCCGCCAGGGCCATCAACCCGGCCCGCGATAGCTTGAAATGATGACGCAGACAACTTAACTGAAGTATCTAAGCTAAAGCATATTAATAACTAATAAATAATGTTAAGTACCTAATTGAAGTAATTGAAATGCAAAAAAAAGCGTAGGTATATTTGCTTAGGTCGCGCACTTTGTGACTAGTCTAACTAGAAATATTGTTAAGGGCAGAAAATTTTTAACTGTTTTGGCCCTTGGAACATACTGACAAAATCATTATGAGCCTAAGACTTCAAAGTTTGGAGACCCCTGCTCTAGAATGTGAAGACAGCCCGAAGCATATGCCTTGAACAGCAATTTGTACACGCTCTTTAACTAAGTTATTAACTGTATTTTTAGTTACCTACCTACTAGTATGTAACTCGGGGCGGACTGCCTAATTAGAATGTGGTATAGTAAATTCTACAGAACAACGGTTCATTTATTTGGAAGTAAGTAGATAGAGAACAAACAGGTAGAGCCTTCTTACTTTATGCCCAACAATCTCATGAAATTACTTAAAAATCTTATTCCTTAGGTACAAATAATATCTTGACGGGCCTTTCTAGGTACCTAATTAGAAAATATTCAAACCAAAAGGCTATAAAATGTAAAAAAACGGTGAAGTGCGAATCGGACTCGCACACGAAGGGTTCCTTACCATCATACAAGAAATATTTTTTTAATTTTTTTAATTTTCATAGTAGCCATTTTGAAATGCTTATTAGAAATTTGTTGTTATAGCGGCTATAGAAATAGGGACACATTGTATGAAAATTTAAACTCTCTACCTATTACGGTTCACGAGATAGGTACCTACAGCCCGCTGACGGACATACGGACGGACAGCGGAAGCTTAGTAATAAGGTCCCTTTGGCATCTTTCTGGTGCGGAACCTTAAAAAGAGCTATTAGTCAGAGTCACAAAATCTTGTCTTCATCGAAATCAATGTAAATATTATCATGTATTCGTTTATAACTTCTAAATAGGTAGGTATATGTACTAAATGCAGATTTTACGTGGTTTCACTTAGATAATTTCACGTAATTCGGCAATCGTCATTACCTAAATTATAAAAAAAGAATGTCTAGATGGTCCTGTCTAGCTGTCTACATACTGAGCAGCTGCGTGCGCGTTGATATCGTTTTATATGATCAATGTTACAAAATGTTGTCTTCATTTTTACCAGTACTAAATAAAAGCCGAAATCAGTATAAGTATTTTTTAAATGTACCTATACATTTGTTTTAATTTCTAAACTGATTATTATTATCAATGTGAACAAGGACTTCCCTAGCGTGTATTTAGATAATATTTTAAAAGTGATGTACCTACCTACTATGGAAACACTTTGATTTTCCATAATAAAAAGTATGCCATCTCAGGAATGATAACTATCTCTCTATTATTATAGAGAGAGAGAGAGAGAGAGAGCCCGTGAGGGCCAGACCTTCGTTATTTTATAAAAGCTGAAAGTTTCTCTGCGTGGATATTATTCCCAACACCGGGAGGAACGATCAGCGACTATGAAAGGATCAAGGTGCCTTTGAGAGACAACAGTAACAACAGTGTTAAAAATCATACGTCAAAATATAGTCTAAATGTACAGTTGTTGTCGACACTTGCGTTTCTGACATCCATACGTAACATCAACGTGTCTACATCAGGTTGCGAGCGAATCACATAGCACGCCTGAGTAGATAATAATATCAGTTAGTGTTTGATAGAGTCACATTTTATTGCAATGTCGGAATATAAATATATCTTATTCTTTAAAATATCTAGTAGTAGACCTACAATTTATTGTCCAGTCTACAAATAAAACTCTCGCAATTAAATCAATCAAGCTTATCGCATAAATTGACACCTCACTGTTTTAATTAGTATAGAAAAAGAGATAAACATGCAAATCAGGAATGAAGTTCACATGAACTGGACTTAGAACTTTGATAGGATCTAAATGTATGAAATAAATTAAAACGTACCTATGTGAATCAGCTCCAACTATCCATTTAATTAGAGAGTTTTGAGATTTCATTTAATTGTTTCTGAGACCTTCGTAGCTCAGTGGTAAGCGCTGTGGTCTTATTAATGGGAGGTCCTGGGTTCGATTCCCGGCAGGGGTTTGGAAATTTATGAGTAATTTCTTTTCTGGTCTGGTCTGATGGGAGGCTTCGGCCGCGGCTAGTACCGCAAAGCCGTGTCGCCAAGCGATTTAGCGTTGTGGAACTATGCCGTGTAGAAACTAGAAACCAAAGGGGTATGGGGTTTAATAAAAACTGCCATACTCCTTCCAGGTTAACCCGTTTCCATCTTAGACTACATCAACACTTACCACCAGGTGAGATTGCAGACAAGGGCTAACTTGAATCTGAATTAAAAAAAGAATCCTTTAAGTACGAGGGCCTGGATTCAGTTCCCAGCAGAGACAATTTGGGATTTTGTTATGAATTGTTAAGTTGTCTCTGGTGTGGTGCCGTCTGAGGCTTCGCTTGTATATTACTGACTTGTTGGCAAAGCCAAGCACATTAGCGTTTCGGTACAATGATTTGTGTTTATTATTCCGCTTACATCTCAGACTGCATCGTCTCTTAACACCAGGTAAGATAGCAGACAAGAGCTAACTAGTAACTGGTCATCATTGTTTTGTATCATTTAGCTGAGTTCGAGCTCCTTCATTGGCACATTTTAAACGCTCATTAATTTAAGTTAGACTATAGGTATGGCTTTTTAATGTTGTGTTTAATGCAAGTTGGCTCAACAAATAAAACAAATAAATTCATTTACTCGTTCGTCGAATTAAATAAAAGTTTTCAAACAAGAATTTTACTGTTGATAGATGCAACAATGTAGTTAGCAACAATCTAGGTAGCTAAATAAACGCAAATAAGTACTAGACCTCCCGCCCCCGTCGACCTTCCTATCGGCCGTTCGATTACACTTTCTTTAAAACACTATTGTTTTTTAATCTTTTTAAGATTTAGAAAAACAAAAAATACTTATATTTTTAACTCAAAGAATCTATATCTATACTAATAAATAAAATTGGAGTGTCTGTCTGTAATTTCGAAATAACTACCTCATATTAAGCTCATATGGTTATTTGAACGATACCATAACTGAATCACACGTTTTTAAAATTTTTGTCTGTCTGTCTGTCTGTCTGTCTGTCTGTCTGTCTGTTTGAAAAGGCTAATCTTTGGAACGGCTGAACCGATTTTGACGGGACTTTCACAGGCAAGTAGAGGATTGACCAGGGCGTAAAATAGGCTACTTTTTTAACCGAATTTTAAAAAGGGAGTTGTGTTTTTCTACCTATGTACACCGAAATCTCCGAGATTTCTGAACCGATTTGCGTCATTTCTTTTTTAATCGATAGAGGAACTTTGCGACATTGTTTCATAAAAAATTTGGAGTCCAACTCCTCAATCCTGATGCTGCAGGGGATCTGACCAATCCACGCGGGCGAAGCTGCGGGCATCAGCTAGTCTGTAATATAATTGAACTGTAAATATTCATGGTACTTTGATAATAATAAATAAATAATTAGCTAAGCTACCGGCCTACCTATTCTAGCTATGCACTTAGCTCTCTATATTTATAATGATTTGTTAACTTTGCGAATTGAAATATGAATATTTTGCTGCAAATGTGTTGAGAGTTGAGAACAGTCTTGACTGATGTTCAACTTATCAAGACAAAACCGCAACTGATTTGAAGTAAATCGACGAATCGTGACCGAGCCGTTTAATCATAAGCATCTAAGCTAATTAGAGTACCTAGGTCGCGAACCTCTAGGACGGGTAATGAAAATTACAGCTGAACCTAGTTGCTGAGGAAAATTACACTTCGCATGGAATTTCTCGAACGAGCATGGAGTTCCAAAGGCACTAAAATCATTTATGTGCGCATCGCATTAGCGATAAATCTTCTTGTGAATTAGGTTAGCTTCTTCCATATTAATTGTATATTTCATAGACCAGGAAGGTAATATTCACAGCGAAGCTCTGAACGGACGGCGCATTATCAAATAAACATTTACAGAGGTTAGAGTCAATTAAGTGTTATCTAATATAATATAATACTTTAATATATCTCAGAATACTTAGTATTAGAGTTAATATGTATATTATTACAATAGGGACATTTGCCTATTTTAGAGTTCCGTACCTCAAAAGGAAAAACGGAACCATTATAGGATCACTTTGTTGTGTCTGTCTGTCCGTCCGTCGTGTCTGTCAAGAAACCTATAGGGTACCTACTTCCCGTTGACCTAGAATCATGAAATTTGGCAGATAGATAAAAACGTTTTGAAGCGGGCGGATTTTTAATATTTTTAATCCATATTTATAGGTACATGAAGTCCAGTAAAACGTTACCTTCTCTTTGAGAGGTTGTAGGAGGTCAAATGCTATCAAATGACCTCTTAACACCTATGGTCAAACAAAACATAAATGTGCGTTGATGTGCGTTAATTTTTTTGTGGTGCAATTAAATATTTCTTTTTTCAATTCAATACCTATGTAACTAACTACGGAAATGATCGTACTGTAACAAACACTGAACCGTTCCATCATTTGTTATTAGCTAAGTAATGGCCAGGCCCTTTATTATAGTAAGCGCAGAGCTGTTGCAGGATTCATACAACTCAATCGCAGGCAGGACATCGATCAATTTGATGGCGATGTAATAAGGCGCGAGTAGATGATCTTGGCTAAAATAATATACTTACTTATCTTAGAGCCTAATCCAAATGCTGAGTATGAATGCCGCACAGAGTAGGTAGGTACTTACATGTAATTTGTATCTTGGAAGCCATTATTACTTTAATGTAGAGAAAACAATGAGTTGAGATCTTAAAGTTGTTTGTACTCTATACTGTTTTGTGCCTACAAAACAGTTTTGTTCTATAGGTATCACTCAAAAAATTTGTCTTAAAGTACGCACGGTAAATACTTACCTACTGAATTGTAGACCGCAGTAGGTAGGTCCGTATTGCTATGCTATGCAGAAAAATCTTTATAAAATATAGGTATAGGTATATTAATTAATTTAAAGGTGTATCTCGCATATTGAAACGCGACCTCTAAATTCCATAAAACAGACAAATGATGGACTCGCAATTTGCAGGAGGAACTATTTACGACGGTTATAAATTAATAAATCTAGCGGCTATCAGCAATTATACTGTTACATTACTGGGCCCTTGTTCTCGATCGAGGCTTTGGCGCGAATCGCGATTGATCAGATTATCTGGCCAGAGAACGCCGCTTTCACGTCCTGTTATTCGTTACTGGATCATTTATAATGAAATATATATGATTAATGAAACGAATAATTAAAACTTTGCACTAGCGGTTTAAATATATTATATCTATGCACCTACAGAACGAGTGCAGTAAATAAATTCTTATGGTTCACGAGCCTAGTAAGTAGGTATTATAAATGATTTTAATATTATTTAGGTGAATGGTATAATTTAAAACAAAAATTTACAAACTGCAAGACGGGCTGTTGAGTCCATCCGCCGCGGTGTTTGAACTATGCTGAGACCTAAATGGATTTAAAAAAATATAATAAAGACTAATAAGTACCGACTTAAAAGCTCACGGAGTTTCACCTCGCCGGTCAGAACACAGGACCAATCTCCGACGAGCGACACTATATGCCCTCCACCTCCGTCTACCAGGTAAGCTAGTTTTGATTTTATTCACATTTTTGTCTCTCCTGTAAAACGCCGTACACCCTTTTGTTATGAACTCATTCGTTGTCTAATCTCCCCTGTTGGGTTGGGCTCCCCAGCCCAATGCCGAGTGCCCAATGTACCTACCCTAGCCTAAACCCACTGCCACTGTACCTATCCAAATCAAAACTGTTCAATGCCCACTGTAGGTAGGTACCTACCTATGCACTAGGCCTACTGCGACTAGCCTAATATAGTAATCTAAACCTAGGCCTATCTGGATGATCTGGCTCAGAGTGATGAGCGGACACTGACTCCATCCTCCTGCTAATCATACAATATCCCATGAAGAGGAATCAGTAGGCACACGGTGTACACCCGGCCTAAGCGCTTGAAAATAAAATAAAGCTTGTTAGTAAAAATTACATTAGCACATTCTTACAAACTTAGGTAGATACCTAATCATTTTATTAATCGGACCGACATTAATTATAAAAGTTCTCAACGTCTAGGTAGGTACCTACTGCTAAACCAGATCTTAGTCTGATAATCTAGATACGAATCGACGAGGCTTCCCTGATCCAGGAAATTAAAGTCGCACAACAGGAATATTGAGTAAATTACCTTTTCCTATTTACATAATCTCGTTACCTTTTGAAACGTCTATCAACATGGAATCTTGGGCCTAGGAACTTGAAAATCTTTAACCACGATAATGGGATTATTAGTTCTGATAATATTATCTTTGTTATTACGAGAGGTGACAATGGAAACGAGACCCCGCTTTGTCTCTATTACATTTTTGGTCCTGCCTAGACCTTTTTATACACCTGTATCGTATGTTCTACCGCTCTATATGGGGTTGGATATTATCCCATCAGGTTGTACAGTACGCGGTCGCACGGTAAGGGTCCCATTAACATACAAGCAAGTATCTCGATCTGCGGTGGGACCGACGACGCGGGTAGATATTTGCTGCAGCAATGCTCCGTATTGAAGTTGGGCGCAACGTTCCGACTCCCATTCCATGGCACGTTTACTTGTTAGCGTGATTCCCAAATGATAACGATCTAGCTGCGTACGAAACTCACCATTGTGCCTAGAAATACGTGAACACGTTGGCCCTTTCTTCGGTTGCACGTACCTAAGCCATATTTCACCGAGAGTGACATGCTGACTTATTCTCAAGTAGGTACTTAGGTAATTTAGAGTTCACTAGTTTACCTACATGCAAGTAAATCTACTTTTGATGCATTGTGACAAGCGCAAACAACTTTCGCCCTTAATATTGATGTCTGCACTGTCGGTAACCTTTACCTTTCTATATCCATATCCATATTAATCCATACTAGTAAGTAATATTATAAATTCGAAGGCATGTCTGACTTTATGTCAATCTGTTACACCGCATGTACTTGGGCTACTTTTTATCCCAGAAAATAAATTTTCGGAATTTATAAAAACGAAGAAGTCATGGGCTTCATTGGCCGTAGCCATTTTCAGAATGCATAATACGTGATTTCTTGCATCTACTTTAGGTACTATTATTATTTTTTATCACACTAATATTATAAAGGCGAAAGTTTGTATGTGTGTGTGTGTGTGTGTATGTTTGTTACTCCTTCACGCAAAAACTACTGGACGGATTTGGCTGAAATTTGGAATGGAGATAGATAGTATCCTGGATTAGCACATAGGCTACTTTTTATCCCGGAAAATCAACGAGTTCCCACGGGATTTCGAAAAACCTAAATCCACGCGGGCGAAGTCGCGGGCATCGGCTAGTAAAATATAATACCAAAAATTTTGCACTCGCGAATGATAAAATACCACTAACTAGGTAAGTAAATTACCCCGTCAAGTCGAACAAAAGTTTTTTCTCATGAAACGATTCCTGGTCACGGCCATGATGGGCTTCATTTATTTATCACAAGATAGCTTGCATCCTGGTCATGGATATAGGCTTTTTTACCCTGGAAAATCGAAGAGCACCTACAGGATTTCAAAATCTATCTAAAAAAGTAAAAAATAATCCTATTTCTGAATTATTTTTTTTAACTCTAAGACCAGTTGACCGCAAAATACACATTTGCTCTTTTTTCATGTATGGGAGCCCCCGTCAAAAATAACTGAATTGAATTTTTAATTCAATATTTGGTTTTGGGTCAACGTTCTACCCAGGCTTATAACTCATTTAATCTACGAGCTAGAGAACTGTATCATGTGTCGGACAGACGGACGGACAGACAGACAGCAGAGTGTAATTATTAGCGCTCCGTTTTCACTATTTGGCTACAGAAACCTAAAAAGCGATGATTTAACAAGAGAATTTCGTAATTATTACTAGGCGCCTGATGTAAACATAAAGCAATAGGTTTTTGTTACGAATTGAGAGTCAAAATACGAGTATACCATCCGTTTCTACTGTAACACACGATGTACCTACGAAGAAAAACGATAATGAGGAGGCTCGAAAGTCGAGTCAAAACTGTTCGCGTTAGTTTTATCTGATCAACTCAAATGGTAGAAGGACTTTGACTAGTAAGTACCTATATCAAAGGGCAGGACGTACAGTCTATGGACGGGTCATCAATTGTACAGTTTTTCGTACAAATTCACACAAAATATATTCTATGTAGATGACTACTGTAATAAGTAAGTATAATAATTTGTCAGCAGACAGATAACGGCAACAACTTACTGTATGTATTGTAGGTACATGAGACATTACACAGCATGTCGTCTAGACTGTAGTTGCTCGAATGAGGGACGCAGGCACGCAGGGTCAGCAGTACTGTGTAGGAGGACGGCGCCGGTCATTACATCTTGCCCTTTGCAATGTGCCCGCTAGGCAGTGTGTACTCATTTACATAACGTCTCATGACACTGCGATGCCGCAACTATTATCATATTATTATAATCTGTGATGATTAGCAGACAAAGTAATCATAGAAATAAGATTGGTACGATCAAGCTTTACATACATAGTAAATTAGTAATCAATCTATCCGTAATCTCTTGTTATACTATGCGTTGATACAATAATTTCTCAAAAAGACCCTACCTACTGTATTTAAAAAAAATAACAACGTTGTTAAATAACCTATCGACAGATAACAGATAGATTGAATACCTAATTATTTAATAGTCAACTCGATTATTTGTTCTGTAGTCAAACAATTACACGACATAAAAAATACAACTATCTGTCTGTATCTACATCCATAATATGGAGTGTCCGGTAAAACATTACGATCCTCTCGAGACGTTGAGCTGTAGGGAAGTCTTCAAAAAATTACTAGGTACCTATTGGCTTTCGTGGCAGAACTCTTTGATAGGTATTAACATGGTAGGTACTTACCTGCCTATTAACACAAATGGTACACCGTGAAACTAAGTAATCACGGGATTATAACGTATTTAGGAAAAACGATGTCGAAGTTCAGAGAGCAAAAGGCGAAACAACGACTAAGAAAATTATAGTGAGAGAATGTTACCTGATAAAATGAAGACGAGTAGGTACAAATCTTTTAGTGTGAAGATACCTATAGGTAGGTGTGTACTGTGTAGATACTAGATAGGAACTTCGTTACTCTTTACTTTTGGTATAGGACCGCCTACCTGCGAAATTTCATGATTCTAAGTCAACGAGAAGTAGGTAGTTACTAGGTACCCATGAAATACCATAAAGGTATAGGTTTCTCTTACTTCACGACACGACATACAGACAGAGTGTCAAACAATCCTATAGGGGTTCCTTTTTTCTTTTTACAGTACATAATCCTAAAAATATTATGTTTTGGGTTTGTTTTATTCCTTCATAAATATTCAAATTTTAATGGTAATACATATGTAGTTACCAACTCTTGGGCGTGCTTGGGCTTTCAATATATTCCATTTAGAAAATTACCCAAAATTGTATAGCAATTTATTAGTTCCACCAAAATTAGTATAACGGGTCTTCCACAATATGGCATGGGTAGGTATTTTATTTTTCTGATCAGGCACGGTCAGGCTATACCTATTCTATCAATGTTATCCGTTTCTACTTTCTACATCATCAATAGACAATACCCAAAAGTAAAACCATCAATCGAATATGAATATGGCACCATCGACACTTATTACTAATTGTGAGTTATGATCAGTGTGATGCACAATGGATGCACCATTGTGTCTCGGGCTCAAAAGGACTAGAGCCCAGAGCCGTAAAACTAATTTAAAAAAGTAATAGGTCCAACTTCCTTACTTAGAGTATTTTCCCCTAAATTTAGGGCAAAAATAACCAAGCAGGGTAATTTTTAAGGTATGAATTTAATTAGTATTTGGAGGAAATATTGTGTAATACCTCTACCTGGTTACTTGAGGTATTTTTTGGCTTAAAATTAAAATATTCATCATGGTTATTCATCGTTAATCATGGTTTAAATAATGAATGTAATAATGAATATAGGTATAAAATCTGTAAATAAGTATAACTTAAAAAACCGGCCAAGTGCGAGTCAGACTCGCGCCCCTAGGGTTCCGTACTCTGGTATTTTTCCGACATTTGCAGGAAAAATCAAAAACTATTATACGTGAAGTAAATAAATAAAATTTAAATGTGTAACATTAAAAAATATATATATAATGTAACCAGACAGACAGACAGATAGACAGACAGACAACGAAGTGATCCTATAAGGGTTCCGTTTTTTCTTTTGAGGTACGGAACCCTAAAAATGGTCAAATGCGAGTCAGACTCGCACACGAAGGATTCCGTATTATCGTACAATAGGTGACATTTGAATTTTTTTTGTGATGTAACCACAAATTCCTAGTTTTTGGATTTTTCTCTTTACCTGTGCTATTTACGACATTAATTCTACACATCAAATTCTTATGATTCTTGGTCAACGGGAAGCAGGTACCTACTTTAGAGGTTTTGATTCCCTTGATGGCCCTTGACAGACACAACTGACAGACATCTGATTAATACATTGTGTATTAGTAACCTTTTCTCTAATGATACCAACGGAATTTTTATACAGAAAAACTAGATGATGTCATGATGATATTAATCTGCGTGGATTCAGGTTTTTTAATATTTCGTGGAACTCTTTGATTAAATTCTTTCCAGGTTAAAATTATGTAACTAACCTGTATTAGTCTCCGGGATACTGCTATCACTATACTAAATGTTATTGAAATCGCCAAAGCCAAGGTGGACGCGATGTAGAAAGTGTACTAGATGATTTCTGCAACTTCGTCCGCATGGATTTAGGTTTTTTAAAAATCCCGTCGGAGACGAATGAATGCAGAATTGGGTAAAAGTAAAATTAAGACCTAGCAACACTGAAGTAAATTTTAAAGACGTCACAACTCACAGATGTGATTTGTGAAGACATGTGTGTAATAAAAATGGTGCCCGTTTACCAGCTGGCACTTATTTTCTAAATCACTGTATTCTCAACATATTTTGTGTAAAAGTGTGGTGTTATGGCGTCTATTTTGGATTTAGTTAAGCATTACCAGCATTCTATAGAAAAATATCCAAATGACGAACAAAAAGTAAGTACATCAGCTATGTAATTGTACAACGATAAATCCACTCAAAAAAATTTATTATACGTCGTCACTAGGCATATTGAATCGGCACTTATTAGCTGGTCTAAATTTCACAATCCTCATTTATTTATCTTTATTTGCCATCTAAATTGATATTCCTCGTTTATGTTCTTTTAGTAAGCAAATTCAATTAAGAGGTTTTTCAACTAAACTCACAAAGAGAAGCCCTAATACTAAGGCTGAATGAAATATATCGAATAATTAAAAACAGGCTTAATATAAGCTTAATTAGGTCTGTGACAACACATAATGGAAAACTATTTATACATATCAGTAGGTACTTAGTACATAACTACCTAGTAGACTAATGTTATGTTAGGCAGTCCAAAAAAGTTACTTTATTTTGTTGGTTTTTGAAGAGTAGGTAAAATACCATCTGCATAGTGTGTTACATAGGTGTGATATAATGATACAATGGAACAAAATTAAAAACATATATACATATTATTATCTAGACCTGCAAGTCTAGATTATAAAATATGTAGAAGAGTAGAGATTTGTACTCAGCAAAATAATATTGCCTTTAACTAATTATTGCTTCACCTCTAAGGCTCTGCCCTATTGCTGTAATAGATGTATTGTGTGCTAACATAGTAACCTGAATTAAAAAAAAATAGCTTTTGATCCTATGAAAACTCTTTGATGTCCGGCATAAAAAGTTACCTATGTCACTCCAGATCTTTAACTGTATCCATGAAAAAAAATGTTCACATTGTCCTGTTGCAGCGTGATTGAAGAACAAACCAAGAAATCAGTAATACTTTCACATTTATAATATGGGTAGTGATCATAAATCATAATAACTTATAATATGATATATATCCTTCCGGTGATAATATTATGTTATATGTATTTGACGTAACTTTACAGGTTTTAAAATGTATTGACAAGCTATACAACTTAGGGGTGACAGTACAACATCTGCAAGAGACGGGGGTTGGTCGTACAGTCAACGCTTTACGCAAGGAGCCTGGTGATGTGGGACAAGCGGCTAGAGCCCTTGTGTACAAATGGAAGGTGATGGTCGCTGCTGAAGAGAGTGACCAGGAGGGAGAGCATAACAATGAGAGTGAGATATCTTTTTGACTTTTTTATTTGTCTTGATTGTATTCTCTTTGAGCGTCATATTCCTCATTGCTGAGGGTTGAGGCTCGGCAATCACATAAGGGTCGGAATTTTCTCAGGATAATAATGCAGTAGGTACCCAGATACTTCCACACACTCAACTAAGAGAATGTGATTTCAAACTTTAATTTTAACAGTTATTATCAGATGTTAGTAATAATAACCGGGCCTGATGGCTTAATGTGACACCTATAGGTACCACAGTTTAGTACAGTTATGAAACTTATACCGAAACCTTGTGGCTTCACCTACACTGGCAGGTGTCAAATGTAGGCTAACTAACAACTAGGTACATATGTGACATGGGCCATCATGGCATTGTGACAAGGAATTTTAAATATTGCAATCTTTTTAAATCTTAAATTTCACGTCACCCCTAGTCTTCAAATACCTAATATTTGACATATGTCAATTCAGGATCAAACCGAGAGCTCACTCATCCTAGTTCACTCCTTATACTTGCTCTAAATGACAAAAATAAATGGCTACACTGTACAAGAAGTCCAGGACACACTTCACATAAAATGCCACACTTACTCCACATAAACACTAAAACTTCTCCTACAATAATAATTTTAAGCTGTTTTCAGATTTAATATTAATCTATACTGAAAAAATAACTGTTTATATCTGTGATAGTTTGTAAAGAAAAGGTGCCATACAAAATAACAGTTATTTTCAGAGCTTATTCGAAGAGCCCCTACCACTCGGTAGGAATTTAGGAATAAGAACCAGGATTTAAAATTGATACTTACAAAATATGTTCATTGTGTTGACGTGTCGGTGACAGATGGCTCATCACTAATCTTTAGTTCTGAGTACGATTCCAAAATGGCGATAATCAAGTTGCTTCAAAAACACGTCGTCAATCGCATATCTTACTATGTAATAGTAATATAAGATATCTGTGTTTGTACTTTATCTGAAAAAAGCCCTTTGTTTGTAGCCTCAAATTACAATGGACATGAACATGGGAGAGATAACGACAATAATCCATCTGAGTCTAGAAATAGACATGACAAATCCGAGAAATATGATAGAACACCAAAAATTGAGGAAAAGCACCATAAACACTCAAATGGAGACCACAGTGGGAGTAAGAGAAAGTATCACAGCAGTGAGGTGAATATTTTACTGTAAAAATGTTTATACCAATATCAATGATCATGTCAAATAAAATTACACTACTCAATGTCTTACTCCACATTATATCAATATGGTCTTTATTTAATATTTTTGTATACTGGGATACCTATTGCAACAAACCAAACAACACCATATACTTACTTACTTCATACTATAGTATTATTCATTATTTTTGAAGTGCCTACATGTGTTTATAATTTGATTTTTAGGAAGAAGATCCTGATACAAAGAAATCAAAATACTCAAGTTCAAAAGACAATGGATACATAAAACCTGAAATTAAAGTCAAAGTGGAACCATCCGATAGTGAACTTGATAGCCAAGATGATACATCTAGTGAAAGTGACAGTGATGCCTCACAGTCTTCTGAAGAAGAAAGAAAGCCTGATGTTAAAGTGAAAAAAGAGAAAGTGGAAAAGACTGAAAAGCACGAGTCAACTTCTAGTAAGCAGTCATCTCAGGGTAGTCATGATACACATATATATGAATCTAGTTCTGAAAGTGTTAAAGAACACTACAAACATAATGCTTCAGAGACAAGTCATTCCTCTGAAAAATCTTCTAAAAATAAGTCAAATAGTTCCCAATCATGTAAAAGTTCCAAAGAGGGAGATAGGTCTATTGTTAAGAAAGAAAAAGAACATAAGTCTGACAAAGGAAAAAGTCACAGAGAAGAATCCTCAGACAGACACCGGTCTAGCAAAGACTCTGAGAAACAAAAATCAAGTAGTAGCTCAGAAAAGCCTAAATCTAATGGCAGTTCAGAGAAACATAAATCTGGTTCTAGCTCAGAAAAGCATAAACATAGCAGTAGTTCTGAAAAACATAGGTCTGATGGCAGCAATGCAGAAAAACACAGATCCAGTAGTAGTTCAGAAAAACATAAATCCAGTTCCTCTGAAAAACATAGGAGCCATTCAGAAAAAGGTTCAAGTAGTTCTGAAAAACATAGTTCTAGCAAATCTGAAAAAGATAAATATAAAAGCTCATCAGAAAAAGAGATCTCAAGTGATAAACATAAGTCAAAAGAAACAAGTAGTAGCAGTAGTAGTAAAGATAAGCATAGCTCATCGAGTAAAGAAAAATCAAAAGACAAGCATAGTTCCTCTAGAGAAAAAGACAGCAGTCACAAAAGTGACAAAAAACATTCATCATCTAAAGAAGGTGACAAGAAAAATAATGATAATAAGCGAAAGTCTGATAGTAGTCACGATGATGCAAGTAGTAAGAAAAATAAACATAAATCAAGCTCTAGTTCTAGCAAATCCAGCAGTAGCAAGTCAAAAGACGAAATACCAAAGAAACAATCTAAAACAAATGGCGAAAACAGTGATGATGGCATTGATTGTGGTTCAGGTAAGTTACAAAAATAATAATTGAGAAGCCTGCAAACAAAACTGGACTTTTTGACACTTGAATGCAATCTGAACTCATTTTCAAACAAAACAATCTAAAACAGCACTAAAATTTAGTCCAAAATTCATGATTTCTGTCAAAACTTTCATCATTTCAAAATTCAAGCTTTCATGCAGTATTTTGGTCCTTCTATAAAATTTTATTTCGCACAAGTTACACTGTTTTGTTCGCCAGCTCCTAAACTTTCTTAGATTGTTCATAATAATATGGAACATGATCAATATCTACTAAATGTTATTTTTCTCAGGCGCCAGTTTTGCGGAGGCCCTAGGCATGCTAAGTCCAGCTAAACCCAAAAAGAAGTCTTTTACCAGAGAAAGCACACAATCACCTAATTCCTGTAGTGAAGATGTAAGTGGATCCATTTACGACTGACAAGTGCAAATTAAAAATTTATAACACCCCCGACAAGTGAAGGTTACAGTAACTAGAAAAGAGCTGATAACTTTCAAACGGCTGAACCGATTTTCTTGGATTATAGCTAAGAACACTCTCAATCAAGCCACCTTTCAAACAAAAAAAAAACTAAATTAAAATCGGTTCATTAGTTTAGGAGCCACGATGCCACAGACAGATACACAGACACACACGTCAAACTATTATACTGTATTTTTAAAAACCTAAATCCACGCGGACGAAGTCGCGGGCACCATCTAGTTCTTAGATCAAATTAATACCAAATGGTTATTTCACTGAAAATAAAAGAAAAGCAAAAGTGATGTTGCAAAAAATCTGAAGGTGAATTTAAAAAAAAATACAGAATATAGTTACAGTTGTAGATACAAAATAACCTATTCAACTTCGTTTAGCTTTCATTAAGTTTATTTTTACAACCCTACCCAAAAAGAGGGGTGTTATAAGTTTGACGTGTGTATCTGTGTATCTGTCTGTGGCACTGTGGCATCGTAGCTCCTAAACGAGTGAACTGATTTTAATTTAGTTTTTTTTATTTGAAAGATGGCTTGATTGGAGTTTTATAATGCAACTAATTCTGTTGTACAGTCTCTAAACTAAATTGATGGATCTGCTGTTATCTTTTTCCGCAAAGTGCATTGTGAAAGAGTACTTTTAGAGCTGTCATTTTAGTTTTGTTTGGAGATTGTGTACAATAGAATTAGTTTGTTGATCTCGCGGTTGTGGGTCGGCAGCTGAGCCCGGCCACGTTGCTGGCGCCCAGCGCGAAGCTGGCGCCGCTGCCCGCGCTGGAGATCTCGGCGCTGCCGGAGATCTCGCCAAACTACCGGCCGCGGCCGCCGCCCAAGTTCCTGCCGCACTTCACCGACGAGGACGCCATGAGCTGCGTTATATCCTCCAAGAATCAAAGGTGAGGGCATTTCATGAAACCTATATCAGATATCAAATCATCATCATCATCATCATTATCAAACGATAGACGTCCACTGCTGCACATAGTTCTCTTGTAAGGACTCAGTGGACACACCACAGTCTTGTACCTCCTTAATCCAGCGGCTCCCTGTGACATTTTTGAAGTTGTCTGTCAACCTAGTGGGGAGTCTTCCAACGCCACGCTTTCCAGTTTGAGGTTGCCATTCCAGCACCTTGGGACCCCAACATCTATCGATTTTTCGGACTTTGTGCCCTGCCCATTGGCCAAGTGGCAATGGTTACTTTATCTTCGCAACTCATGAGTTATATTGGTCTCTGTGGTTCTTCTTTGGATCTCCTCATTTCTGATTTAATCAAATAGTATATCAAACTCCAAGCATAGCTCCCTCCTTCGCCTGCTGAGTGACTGGGCTTTCTTATGAGGCCCACACTTAGCGACCATGTCTCGGACACATATTATAGTCATCACTGGCAACACGCTCTGTTCGAAAACTGTATTCAAGGACTGAGTCATTTTGGACGAGAAGACATCTTAGATAGAAGATATCAAATAGTCAATGTACCTTAATTAGTTTCTTAGAAAGTTAATTAAACAAAAATAATATTTCCTTTCAGGACAAAAGTTTACTCTGGCAACAAAGTGATAGGAAAAATTCCGACATTGTATGAAATGTGCGTAAACGTCCTACAAGAACATATAGACGGTAAGCCCCATCAACTATATGCTATTGCTATATGTATTTATTCTGATCAATCTATTTTTTGTTCATGTAGATTATCCTTTAAATCTCCTTATTATCTATGTCTGAAAACAATAATTCAAGTCAGATTTTGAAAGTTATTGCAGCAGCACAGCACCAGTATAACCTTTCTAACGGAGAAAATCTTAATCAATTTGCGCTTCTAGTGCACTTAATTCATAAGACCAGTGTCGCGCGAACGTACAACACAAATTCGTATCTATGAGCGCGGTCTGATGGTGAGATGTATAGAATGCACTCTGACTTTGCTTAAACTTAAACAGAGTTAAAACAAGACAGATGTATATCTCTCACATAAATCTGTCTCGTTTCAACGCAATCTTAAATCTGAGCAAAGTCAAAGTGCGCTCTATAAATCTCACCCTTATTACACTACTTACCTCTATGTTTACGGACTTGGACATTTTTCTGAACAGGTGGTAATTGAATGAATCTATTTGTCTTTGTACAGCTCTTGAGTACACGGGCGGCGTGCCGTACGAGATCCTCAAGCCGGTGGTGGACCGCGCGACGCCGCAGCAGCTGTTCGTGCTGGAGCACTATAACCCTTACCTTATGGAGGACACGGACCACTTGTGGCAGAAATTCTGCGAGAAGAGCTTCCGCACCAAGAAACGACAGGAGTTCGAGACTTGGAGGGAGATGTACATGGTAAGACCAACAACATCTATAGACTGGTAATGTGCCGCCATATTTTGAAGCATGCTAGTGAGTGTCGTTTTACCCAAAGGTGCGTAAATACAGCACTAATATCCATGCAGTAAATGGATTTCTTTTCTATTCCTGGACTTTTTGTGTCAATATAATAATAACGAGTTTTGCACTAAAATAAATTCTTCAATATATATTTTGTAGCGATGCCAGGAGGAGCAAGAAATAAGATTAAAATCCCTGACCAATAACATAAGGATTGCTCAAGAAGCCAAAAAGGCACCCATCAAACAAACAAAAATGGCTTACGTGGATTCGGTAGTGAAACCGCCGCGGAACATATTGAAGAAACAAGTAAGTGGCATATTAAATATGGATAAAACCTAAAATATACGTTACTAGCTGATCCGCCTCGACTCGCTCGAGTGGAATTTTTGAAACTCAGTGACTGGATGGAATTTCCTAAAATCCTGAAACATGTATTTCTTCATTTTTAGTCGAAAGCCCATATATAGGAATTTTCATAGATGCTATAGTACGCGAGATGGCAATCGGGGAATGAGGTGGGGGGACGCCTCGCACACCCGCACAGCCCCCGCGCTAATCCGATGCAGAATAGCGCGGGTGACTTACTATAGGTTCCATTGTTTTTTAGGGTTCCGTACTTCAAAAGCGGTCTGTCTGTCTGTCCGTCGTGTCTGTCAAGAAACCTAATAATAAAACAAGATAGGGTATTTCCCGACCTAGAATCATGAAATTTGGTAGGTAGGTAGGTCTTATAGCACAAGTACAGGAATAAATCTGAAAACCGCGAATTTGTGGTTACATCATTTAAAAAAAAATTTAAATGTGTTTCAATTTTCAAAATAAGATAACTATACCAAGTGGGGTACCATATGAAAGGGCTTCACCTGTACAATGTACATCCTTAAACAGATTTTTATTTATTTTTATGTATAACAGTTTTTGATTTATCATGCAAGATGTTGGAAAAAATACCGGAGTACGGAACCCGCAGTGCGCGAGTGCGGTTTTTTATAGTAAGAAAAATTAGGTTCGCCATAATTCATGTTTGAATTTCGAATAACTTTTCCACACAGATTTCGAACGATAGAGAAAGTCTTTCAGAGTCAGTGAGATGAAAATAAGTGTTGTATTGTCAGGCTCAACATGGAACAGCGTTCGCAGCGACGGCCAGCCCAGCGGCGCGCGTGGCGGCGCTTGCGGCCGCGCCCAACGTGCTGAAGGGCGGCCGCGCGGCGCCGGCACCCGTCGCCACCTCCGCCGGCGCGCTCAAGCCCAAGAAGGCGCCGCTCATGCAGAAGGCGCTGCAGTTCATGCGCGGCCGGAAGCGATGATAAACGCCGATATTCTATCAGCGAACCTTCTTCATATGGGTCATCCATTTATTGTGTAGGGTAACTATGTACTTTTCACCCATCTATCACCCAAACCGAAAACGCGTCGCTAACGTAGTAGGCTACTCTTTAGTCTCCACGCCCGGTCAAGCCAAAGTTGAGGTCAAACTTAACCTTGTACCACCAAGTAATATTATCAGATTCCTTTACCGCATCTATACTAATATTATAAAGAGGAAAAAGCGATTTCGTATGTACAGGATAATATCGAGAATTAATGATCCGGTTCTGAGAATTCTTTAACTGGTAGATAACTATGTTGTTGTATGGATTTAAAATATCGCTAAAAAATGTACAGTTCCTGTAGATCACGCGGATGAAGTGGGCAAAAACTAGTATAACATAAATGCAAAATATGCAAATTCAGAGTCAAACAAATCTCATAGGTATAAAAATTAATGCTTATATCTGAAAAATTAAAGGAATATTGGTTTGATACTATGACATGCCCTATTTATTAGCCTGTACTGCCATACAACTGGGCAAAGACATCCAATTTCGCTACAACTCTATTCACCTCCTCCCTTCTTTTCTTGGCCATATATTTTATCTAATTCATCGCGCCATCGCCTCGGCCTGCCTGGCTCGGCTGATGATTTTGAGAGATCCACAAAGAAGCAGATCTGGCATATAAGGCACTCAATGGCCTGCAGTACCATAATACATTTATAGTTAAAAAGGTTGGCCGATATCGGCTATTGAGTTTTGGAACGTATGGCAGAATTCCTTACGCGGCGGGTTAAATAACCTAACCCCTCCGAATTTACATAATGCGCCTGCGAATAAATTATATTATTCTAATCAAGGATGTGTTTATCCAAAAAATTTGTTCGTTCTTGTTTGGCTATTACTATATGAAAATTGAAAAGTATGTAAATTTTCAGTTTTCATGTTCAGTAAAGAAGTGTTGCAGTCTCAACACAAGGCGTATCACTGTGCAGTGTATAAACAGATCTCAGCAGGCCTTGGGTCCTTGACTGTACCTGCGCAGACCGCCATGTCTCGACTTACCATGTCTCGACTTAGATTGGACTACCTGTCGATCACTGTATAGTGTATGATATTATGAGCGTGACTTGAAGTTTTATTTGGGCCATTTTATTTTAGGTATATAAATTAATCTGCCCATTGTCGTAGTTTAGTTTCAAAGTTTAGGATAATGTTAATATATAAGGATTTAATATTTTTAGGAGTCACTGAACAGAAACTTAGGCAATCATCAAAAGTACCTAAACGTTTAAGTACTAGACCTATAAAAATTGTTTTTGGAGATGTTTGCATTTTACTTACTGTATATGTTACATTTAAATACCGAAAACACTCATTGAGCGAAAAAACAGCTCAACGCGTTGTAGCAATCGCAGAAAGGCCACAGCGAAATTTGTGGCATGACTATTTATCGTATTCGACCACAACGCGTTGCAATGAAGGGAAGCCACGACGCGTTCTGAGTAGTCTTATCCCTAAAGTGGTATTGTAAAGGGCGAAGCCAGTCTACTGTCATTTAAAAACTTGACCTTTTATCTTAGTCAGCATCTTCCCCCTCCCTTTACCATCTCTCTCCTATTTGTCACATACTGCTCCATGCTGCATCGTCTCCTATTTGTACACTTTGTACATACATAATTGAACGTCTAATTAAGCTAGTTAACTGCGACAGTTATACCAACTAGTGCTCAGAACTCGTGGCTTTTCTTCATTGCCGTGGCGTTCAGTGGCGTTGTGATCGTACAGCTAGATAGCCACGACACGAATTTCGCTTTGTGGCTTTCTATGTTTGCCACAATGCGTCGTGAGCTTGAGATTTTCGCTCACTAAGCGTAACATTCTACATAAGTATTTTGTTGATTTTAACCTAATGACACATGAATTAATTAAAACTAATGTTTAATTTCGTAGAATACACAATTTTGACGAGGATTCTTTATTGTAATCTTTCCTCCCTTTTTGATGTAATCATCAAAAAAACAGTAAACTATAAAATTGCATGTAAGTAATTTGTATCACATTGTATTGTAATGCGCATGTATCATACTAAGTATGTTTTCAAAATAAATTTTGTTTTAAAAATATTATTACTGCGAAATAACGTTGTGTTTACGTATGCATTGGGAATTATTGCGTATTACTTATGCATTAAGAAAATTCTAGCTAGAATTTAAATTGAAAAATTGTGTATAATGGCCAAAACACAATTCACTGTTTTTTGTTCCAAATGTAGGTAGGTACATTTAAACACTTTTTCATATATTTTATGCGCATTGTCTGGATATCAATGCACTATGTAAAACTTTTTAATTTACATTTATCAAGAATATTGGTAGTTTGTAAGTATGAAACAATATTTTGTTACTTATAGAAACTTTAATAATTCTAACTTTATTTGACGTTATTTATTTTGCAAATTGACAAAATAATGGAAGCTGAGTTGCTTGCTTAAATAATGTTCTGATTTTCTAATTTCTAAGGCCCACTTGCACAAGGACACTTACACTGATTTAATTATACTGTCACTTTCTAACAAAAGCATTATACGGTTGCCAAGAAGCGACAGCATTCAAAAATTTTACTTTAACTTAAATCAGTATATGTGTTCTATTCTGAGCCTAAGTTCTAAAAAAAATTTAAATAAAATTAAAACAAGTCTAATGAGTATAATATGTATTGGTTTAATTTTTTTTTGCAATAAAATTGTGTTCCATAAAAGAATTGCTTATTAAGTGATTAGATTGTCAACTTATTATTTAAACTCACATTAAATTAAATAGTTAACTGGAACAGTATGGGAAAGTCCATAACATGCTTGACCAAAAAATTAATTATGCCATTTTTACAAAATGATTTGAGGTTCTTAAGACAGTTTCCCTGTATCTGCTATGGTTTCGGATTTCCCCATACTGTCCCAGTTAAAAAATCACACTGATATTCTAAAAGTTCAAGCTGATTCAAGCAAAAATAATGCTTTCTTATTATCTATATTTTTCTGTAACATTACTATTTTAAAGTAAACTAAAATACCTATGAATATAGGTCTTGTAAATATGTATAATTTATTAAGTTAGGACTTTTAAAACATTATTTTTTAGACAAGGTAGGTACCCATTCGTTCCTGCGTGAAACCAAAAAGGAAAGTTCATATTTCCCAAAAATGTTAGAAATTCAAAAAGAATTGAACATATGGTCATCTTCAAGAAAATGTAAGTTTATATAGTGACTAGTATTAGAATGGCATAAAACAATTTCTAAGATATGTAGTCAACAATTGATAATGTATCATCAATCTTTCTGATCTTAATTTAAGCAAATTTTTTGTTATCGTAACTCTTTTTAGGGTTCCTACCCAAAGGGTAAAAACGGGAGCCCTATTAATGTCACTCTGCTGTCTGTCTGTCCGCGTGTCACAGCTCTCTGTATTGGTATTGTTGTGATAAGATGAAATTAAAAAGAAGTTTAAGTATGGATATGTTAAATATTATTATTACTATGTACTTCTAATATTTAGCATCATTTACATTGACAATTGACATCAACAATTTTATAATACAAAAACACATTAAGTACCTACATTAACAACAGTAATTAATTCAAATTGTACCATATTAGACTGCATCACATTTTTATTAAAAGTTTGATCTATGAGTGGCTCAATGAAGCATTTACATAAATATCAGTATATATTTGGAAAAACTTAGGTACTTCATATAATATGTATACTTATATTGGTGTTGCTGTGATAAGATGAAATAACAAAAAGTTACAGATATTTCAAAATGATAATAATTACTTCTATTTAGCGTCTTCTCAATTAACATTTACAATTCACATTTTATAACACAAACTAACATCATATTCCACTTGTAGAATAATGAACTAAGTACATCACATTTTTATACGAGTTTTATTCATAAGTGGCTCAATAAAGCAACACATTAATTCATAGACATCTTGTTATTTTTTTCATAAGTAGATAACTATAGAATATGTCTAGAAGTAAATAGCAATTTAGCAAAAAAAAAATGTTAGTTCAATGTAGATACCTACTTTAGTAGAGTTTATAAACAGAAAGAAGAAGAAGAAATAGCAAGTCCCCAAGGATATACACATTGTTTTATCCTTCATTAAACAAGCTGTGAAAAATAGATTTAAATTAGCTGTGTGAAGAGCAAAATAGTTTTAAGTTATTAAATATTTTAAGGGTGACTAAAATTTTAATCACCAGTATCTGTGTCTTTAGCATATTGAGTGTCATAAGTAGCACTGGATGGGACCTGGTGGTGATGTTTTTAAAAAAACGCCTATGATAATGTAATATTAGTAAATATATTGGAATAAATGTATTTTTAATAAAATGTGTATCCATAATCTGTTGCTTATAAATTATCATCACCTGTATTGCTTGATTTATACATATAAATCACTATAAGTATACTTTCATGAAATGAGAAGTGCTGGTGGCAGTATGGTGGCTGTGAACGAATGACAATGCTATATGGGCAGGCACTTAATATGCTAATATTATGATTAAAGTTACCTAAAAATTTAATTAATTTTAGTACAACATAGTTTTATATTAAATATTTGTACAGATTTTTCACAATCATAATTGTTAAAGCATTACAACTAGTTTTTATTTTTTATTTCTTTTCTGATTTATGAAAATGCCATTATTTATACTGTGAATATACTTCGTTTGTGGATTTATATGGTCTTTTATTACACTTATAATATTTTCAAAAAAGGACAACATCAATATTTCTGAATTTAGACTTCAGCTGTCTTTCATAGTCTGTATTGATAATATTAGGACACTGATATAAAGCTAGAAATTTAAGATTTTTATAATGTTCAGATATCAGATCCACAATAGCTGGTGTGACATTTTGTATTCTAGATAAACTTAAACTTTCCAGAGGAAGTAGTGCTGAACTGGACAAAGTTTTCAGAAAAGCTAATTCAGAAAAATTGTTGTTGTTCCAGATCTGCAAATGCTCTATTCTTTTTAAGGATGTTAAGGAAAGTAACCCTCCATCTGATAAACTTTCGCATCTTATAATAGCTAAGTCTTTTAGCTGTGGGCACTGAGATAGCAACTGCAAGATGCTATCATTTACAGAACTTCCGCCATATATGTGCAATATCTCCAGTATACTCTGCCTTGATAAAATTAATATCTTTATAAAATCTACATCCAAATCTCTAATCTTTTCAATAAAAATATGACTTAAGTGATTACATTGCAATAAGGTAAAACAATTATTAGAGTTCAAACCAAAATCAGATAGGGCTAAGTAATTTAACTCTTTAAACTTGTCAAATTGTATTAGTAAATCTAGATTATTCAAAAGTAAAATTGAGTTCTTTAAACTTATTTTTCTTAACTTTGGCCATTTTAAAATGTCATCTTCAAACTCTTTACCAACTCTGCACATTACTAATTCCAGACTAATTAGATTTTTACACTGGTCTATCACAGATTTTATGACTGAATAATTATAAACATACTGTATCTTCAAACAATAGATGTATTCAGAATGTGAAGTTATAATATCTAGATTTTTCTCACTTATTTCACTTTGTCCAGGCTTACCAGAATATATTAATACAATACGTTTCCATACTGTGGAATCTTGAGCTAGCTTAGTCCAACGTTTACACACATTTTCACATGCAAGTAAAGTTTCCAGAGGTAAACATTTGAAAATATACAACAATAATTCATCAGGTAAACCATTGATAGCACACGATCCTTCGTCATTGTTGTCTGAAATAGTCATTTTATGGCACTAAAAATCCTGTAACAATATAAAGGTTAAGAAAATTTTATTAAAACATAATAATTTATATTAGAATAAATAAAACAAGTATGAATTAGTAAGTTACCTTTTTTCTTTCTTAAAACAGGTTCATAACGCATATGCAGGGGATGGTTGGGGATATTGATTTTAAAAGAAAGAAAACTGATTGCGTTTTATTAAATATGCAATTCATCGAAATCTATTTTTATTTTGCCAAAAAATGATTTTTCATAAACTTTCAGTTGGTCTTGGTGTTTTTTTTACTGATTTTACGGCTCTGGATTCCTTTTTATGCCGCTGATGAAATATAATTTTGTTTTTTTTTATTAACTGGTTTATATCAGCTCTGGGTCAGCTTTTTTGCTAAAAAGTTCTTAAGAAATGGGGGTCTGCAAAAATTTTTTTTGCTATTGTATCCAAAGAGTATGTAATCTCTACGTTATAATCATAGGAGTGCAACTTCAGAACATTAAAAAAATCGCAAATTAAAAATCGCTTGTGGTGCCATCTATATGAGAGCACGGCTTAACAAATAGATATACATAATATATAATTTATATTTTTAAACATGGTTTAAACAAACGTTAATGGAAATAATAATGTTTGTTTAAAACAAGTTTAAAAATCTTCAAACAATATGATATATGCTAGTACAGTACATAGAAATAGTATTTAAATTGTTTCGCACGCCTTGCGCGCTATTAGTGCCCTCTAGATGAGAGCACACGCGTAACTTGGAAAAAAAAAAATCTGGAGTCGCACATCTATCTCTAGTAATATAGTAGATAATCTATGGTTATAATTATATCAAGTGGGGTATCAAATAAATGAGGAGAAAATTCTGAATTCATGAATACAAAATATGTACTAGTTACAACATTAAAATACCAAGCGACAGAAAAACAATTTTACTGTAATATTCTTTATTACTTAGACATACCATGGCCATACCACGTACAAGGGACAGGGGACAGCATGAGGTCTCTTGGTCTTTTCCATTAGGTACTTTCTAGACTAGTATAAACTATAAACTGTGAGTATAAATACAATCAAATAGGTAATTATCTGTGATGGGGACAGCGTGACACTTAACAAGATGGCGTCGTTAGTTCCGATTTTGGCCACGCGCCAAAAGATCCTTGTCGCACTCCAATCACCAGGAATCCGGACCAGCAGTGCGATTGTGTAAAACTTGACGATGAAAATGGTATTCATTTGATGGCTTAAACTATACGATTTCAGCTGTCAAACGGCAAATTCGAATTGTGTATGTTGTTCATAAATGGTTAGCGATTGGATGGTTATCATGGTTGATCATAATGGTTATTTTAGACGATGAGTGAATGATTTGATACCATTTGACAGCTAATTCGAATTGTCTAACTTTTTTGAGCCATCGCTTATGTCAAATGATTGCGATGACTCGCGGGCCATGATTATCGTTGATCATTGAGATAGTTTAGTGGTTTATGCTTGGTTTATGTACGTATTAAATTGATTTAAATATAATTTTTTAACTTTTGTAAGCTAATTCTAGAAAAAGTTATGATTTTAGCAGTCTAGGTGTTTACGTATTTAATTTAAGTACATATGTTCCAGTGTATTGGTGCCTCAACAACAGCCAACTACCCAGTTAAATCTACTCACTTAACCTAGGAAGAAATAGCTACTTGCCTAACTCAAATATAGGCTGTTTTAAACTCCTCTTTCCTCTAAACCATCCGAGAGTTTTATTTAATTAATTGCTGTTAGTAAATTTCTGTTTAATCATAGTTTAAACCTTGTAAATATTTGATGGCGATGTTTTTTCAATTAAATCATATAAGAGTATATGGAAAAAGTTTTATTTAATTTACAGTCTTTCCTAGGTACCTACTAGGTATAAAACTATAAACCTACTACCTACCTATTAGGTACTTACTATCTATCTGGGTAGGTAGGCTATAAACGCTATCTATCAGCAGTTTTCACCACCCCTACCCGTTTTGTGTTTTTAGAAGTACCTAGCTGTTTAACTGCAACTTTATAAGCAATATTACCTACCTACCCAAGTATAAAATGGCCCATGCGTATATGATGGGAATGGCAGAGCGTGAGCGCCGCATAAGACGCTCGCAACTGAGGAGGTCCCATCTACGCAAACACTCCAACCCCTGGGACATCCCAGAAGGGGAATTTGTAGCCAACTACCGCCTGTCTTTGCCGCTGTTCCAGCAACTAGTCGACGAACTCGCGCCATATTTGCGGCCAAAGCAGAGATCGACAGGTATCTCTACAGAGCTGAAAGTAAGTATAATGTACCTAGTGTTGAAAAATATGAAAATGACAAAAATAAAAAATAGGATAAAAAATTATGCAAAAATGCTAGCCAATTACACATAAGGGATCCGTTAGTCCCACCAAAAAAATAATTAATTAATCTCATAGGTACTTGTTGCTCTCTTGTTTGTACCCATCATAGATCATGGCTGCGTTAGATTTCTATGCTGGTGGCAGCTACCAGAGACGGGTTGGTAAAGATTATAATTTGGGGCTCTGCCAAACTGCCGTCCACAAGTGTGTGGCCGAAGTGACCGATGCCCTCAACCAGTCAGAAGTGTTACTGCGGCATATAAAATTCCCCAGTAGCACTGAAGAGAGGAGGACTATTTTAAAGGGGTAAGAGCACCATTTATACTATTTTATCCAATAGTTCAAATCTTATCCAATAGAACAAATGATCAAATATTTACTAGAATAGTATAAAAACTAATATTTTTTTTACAGATTCATGGACGTTTTTGGCTTCCCAGGTGTGGTCGGATGTATTGATGGTACCCACATAGCTATCATACGGCCCCACCTGAATGAGGAAGCCTTTTTTAATAGGAAGCATTATCACTCACTAAATGCATTGATTGTAAGTTTTTCATAAGCTACCGTTGTCAAATAAGCACCTAGCAACAAACATATATCATACTTTTGTATAATGTTCTAGATATGTGATGTGAATCTCAACATTTTACATGTTGATGCTTCCTATGGGGGAGCGTGCCATGACTCACATGTGTGGAACCGCAGCGCTTTGGAGGCTCACATGCAGAGTCTCAATGAAGCAGGTGAAGCTTGCTGGCTGTTAGGTAACAAGTGCATCATTATTCAAGTTTCTGTTTTACAGTAGTTGCTAATGACTGGAAACAATAATAATTATACTTAACCCTAATTTTACCTTACAGGAGACTCCGGATATGCCCAGCGGAATTGGATGATGACTCCAATTTTAAGGACAGCTCCAGATTCCCCAGAGTCAAACTACACGGACAACCACACCAGCACTCGCAACACGGTTGAGCGATGTATTGGGGTTTTAAAGGCTAGGTGGCGGTGTCTTTTGGCTCACAGGACGTTGCACTACGATCCTATTAAGGCGGGTAAAATCGTCAATGCATGCATTGTATTGCACAACATGTGCAATAATGCACGTCTTGACGTCCCCGCCTTAGATGAGTATGACCGTAGAAGAGACGGTCAAAGACAACCTCGACAGCCAGCATATGCTCAGGATGTAGTCGCTTCGAGACAGGCGCTTGTCGAAAGATTGTGGAGGGATCGTCGCCGCCGCCGATAAGCATACGCTTGACACGCCTGAGTATGTGATGATGCACCTTAAGGTGGAACGCACTTGCCTAGAAGGTATCTATTCACTCTTCTTTAGAAAGTCCCGATGCAGCTGATGGTGGAACGCGCTTGCCTAGAAGGTACCTATTCACTCTTCTTTTGAAAGCCCCGATGCAGCTTATGGTGGAACGCACTTGCCTTGAAGGTACCTATTCACTCTTCTTTTGAAAGTCCCGATGCAGCTGATGGTGGAACGCGCTTGCCTAGAAGGTAACTATTCACTCTGCCTTTGAAAGCCCCGATGCAGCCAATGGTGGATCGTGCTTGCCTAGAAGGTACCTAAGGTGGAAGGTGCTTGTCTAAACAGTATATAGGTACCTACTGTTACACTCTTCTTTTATTTTATTCATAGAATAAGATTTAGAATAGAATAGATTTTTATTCAAATAAACTTTTACAAGTGCTTTTGAATTGTCAAATAATTTACCACTGGTTCGGAATGCCGTTTCTTCCGAGAAGAACCAGCAAGAAACTCGGCGGTTGCTCTTTTCAGTTGTTCAATTTACAATAATATTCCATACTATACAAGCAATTGCAGCCCCGGAGCTGGAGCAAGTCAAATGCATGTTTTTTTATCATTTACATAATCTTCGATCGTGTAATATGCTTTTGCCAGGAGCATACTTTTCATGGATTTTTTAAACTTTTGTAAAGGCAAGTCTAATATTGACTGGAATTTTATTATAAAATATTGCACTCATTCCCAAAAATTACTTTCCCACTGTAGCGGTTGCCACATTCACAAGATGTCGCTTCTAAACTCAATCACAAGGAACTCACATTGGAATACAAGGAGAAACACGCAACTTTCAATCGCATTGACAGAGCGTTTACGAAATTGCACTATATATAGAAGATTCAACGCACAACCGTCGGCCCAGCTGGCGCCCCGAGCAGAACACAAGCTCGGAGGGAAAATATCCCTATTGCTACGGTCGAGCACATAGCCACAACTCCCGTACACCACTTTTCTGAGGCGGAGCGTAGGTGTTGCGAGCTTATTACGGTTTCTAGTTCGCCTGTCATGGAAATCACCGATTTTTTTGTAGCTGAGGATGTTTTGTCGTACAAAAATTATAATATTGTAAATGTATTGAGAAACTACTGTAAGAATACCTATTTCCTTAAATTTCTCTCTCATAAATCAATCATAAATCCTTTATTTCATCCTTAAGTTTAGCATATTAGTTCTAGGTTCTAGGTTGACCCCGAGGGGTCCACGTTGACTTCACCTATCAATCTAATTTAATTTTTAATTATTTTGAGTCTGTTATCATATTAAAATGTATATTAATAGTGTAATAATTACAAATTTGAATAAATACCATTTTTTTTTTACCACACCGAATGAGGAATTTTCTAAATGAAATAAGTGAGAATTGATTGGTTCCTTGTGCTGTAAATAGATGCCAAAGAAGTAAAATTAGGCAATCACTTTTTTGATTTTTGAACTTTACTTTTTTGACATCCACTCACACTACAATCAATTAATTAATTAACCAATCAAGTCTCACTTTTTTCGAAACTTAATTCGTGGTAGGAAGTCAGCCTCCATAGTTAGATCTTCTCATTTTTTGACGAGTTTTGATGGCAACCGGGATGGGGACGCCTCGCACAGCCCCTGCGCTAACCCGCTGCGGGTGTGCAGCATACCCCGATTGCCATTTCAACCTGTCGCGTTAGGTAAATTACCTACCAATGTAGGAACTTGTAAATTATATTATGTTAAAAGTTCCTACATCGGTAGGTAAATATTTATCTACATACATAGGAACTTTTAATTAACTTACCTATATAAGTTAAAAGTTTTTACATAGTTACGATTGGATTAAATGTAACTTTATTGTTTTTCTTAGGACAGAGCACTCCTAGAGCGTTACACTTCCAGTATAACCTGCCTCGAGGAATGTGAGAAATAAAAAAGATATATGTATATTACAAGTTTTTATTCAATACATTCGATTCCTTATGGTATATGCTTTTGAACCGTCAAATAAGTGGTTACCAATGGTTTGGAATGCCATTCCTACCGAGAAGAACCAGTAAGAAACTCTGCGGTTGCTCTTTTCAAATGTTTTATTTACAATAATAATTATATGCCATGCTATATAAGCAATTACAGCCCCACGCATTGTTGGAGCGAGTCAAATATCCATGGTTTTTTATCGTTTACATAACCTTCGATGTTATAATATGCTTTTTTAAGGAGCATACTATAAATAGATTTGACTTTGACTTTGATAGGTTTGACACCTTCGATTAGGATTTTTGGAGACAAGGTTTTCTCCTGCGGGAAGGATTAGGATGGGGGAGGTTGAGGAACAGGTGACTGAGATTAGTGATTCGGGACTTTCAAAAGAAGAGTGAATAGGTACCTTCTAGGCAAGCACGATCCACCATCAGCTGCATCAGGGCTTTCAAAAGAAGAGTGAATAGGTACCTTCTAGGCAAGCGCGTTCCACTATAAGCTGCATCGGGGCTTTCAAAAGAAGAGTGAATAGGTACCTTCTAGGCAAGCGCGTTCCACCATAAGCTGCATCGGGGCTTTCAAAAGAAGAGTGAATAGGTACCTTCTAGGCAAGCGCGTTCCACCATCAGCTGCATCGGGGCTTTCAGAAGAAGAGTGAATAGGTACCTTCTAGGTAAGCGCGTTCCACCATCAGCTGCATCGGGACTTACAAAAGAAGAGTGAATAGGTACCTTCTAGGCAAGCACATTCCACCTTAAGCTGCATCATCACTTCCAGCAAACCTATTTAATATTTGCATTGCCTGTCCAGCGATGTCTATTAAGTGACTTAGTTGCTGCGCCCGATTTCTCTCAAATTCCAGCCCTTGCTCTGCGACGTCAGCCAAGCGTCCTAGATGGCGCGCTGCATCTCTCTCGATTTGCAGCCCCTGTTCAGCGATGTCCGCTAAGCGCCCTAGGTTGCGTGCCCGATCGCGGTCGATTTCGAGGCGCTGCTCTTCATATCTCTGCGCCCACACAGGTGGGTCCTCATAACGACGCCTCCGATCTGAAATTATTGAAAATTAAGATGATAATTCTATGTGAATGGTACTAATAGTCTCTTATTTGTAACGAAAATATTTTGACGAAACCTACACCAGTGGTGACCACTGCAATAGTATCCTCTACTAGTCTCCTAGCAATAGGAATACATCCAAACTATACTATATTTGAACATGTATAATATTTTTTATGTATAATATAGTATTGGTACTTACAAGGTCGTCGAGGGGCCCTGGCTTGCTCTGCTGTGCGACCACTCCTTGGTCCAACTTCTACAGAATCATCTGTAGAAGACTCAGGCGGTGGGGTCAGAGGTGGAGGTGGAGTGGGCGACAGATTTTGAAATATTATCTCCTAAGGGGATAAAAAAGGAATTTGAAATCTGCATTGTCCACACCGATGAAGTTGCAAGCATAATATAGTTTAGTATAAACAATAATGAACTTAGTTTTCATTACAAATAATCTCTATGATTTTTTTATACATATTGTTTGTTTTCATTACTTACGCGGGAAGGGACAGCAGATTGAGTTGAAGGTGGTTGAGGTGTCACCTGTATATTGAATGCCTCCGTATTTTGCAGCTGAAAATTTAAAACTTTATACATAAATAATTTCTTAATACAACTACATAGAGTTGCAGGTTCTACTATATTTTATCATGTACCAGCCTATATTTGTCATCTCTTTTAAGAAAGAAAGAAAATTAATTTATTCATCTCGTTTCTTAATTTATTTATTCTCAATTATATAATAATAATATATTCTCATTAATTTATTCTTTTGTTACATCCCTCATCATCATCATCGTTTACCAATAGACATCTACTGGTGTAAATAGGTTTCTTGTAGAGATTTCCACATGCCACAGTCTTGCTATGTTAGTGATCACTTCATTTTTTAACCCCCGACCCAAAAAGAGGGGTGTTATAAGTTTGACGTGTGTATCTGTGTACCTGTGTATCTGTCTGTGGCATCGTAGCGCCTAAACGAATGAACCGATTTTAATTTAGTTTTTTTTTGTTGGAAAGGTGGCTTGATCGAGAGTGTTCTTAGCTATAATCCAAAAAAATAGGTTCAGCCGTTTAAAAGTTATCAGCTCCTTTCTAGTTTTCTTGTAGAAAAGAAGGTTAGATAACCCTTAGGTTCATAATATTCAAGTGTCAATTGACAAATGTCAAGCTGTCAAGATGGACGTTGCCTAGATATACATAATTATTTATTTGAAAATGATGTTTTGGAAAACTCAAATACTTTGGATCGTAGGCGCGGAATAGTCCAAGAAAATCGGTTCAGCCGTTTGAAAGTTATCAGCTCTTTTCTAGTTACTGTAACCTTCACTGGTCGGGGGTGTTGAAAATTTTTAATTTACACTTGTGATTTGATCATGTAGACAGACTTCAAGCAAAGCTCTCACCACCGCCCGCTGAGTACTTTGAGCTTTCTTATGAGGCCCATAGTTAGTGATAATAATCTCTGATTTTTTCATACATATTGTTTGTTTTCTTTACTTACGCGGGAAGGGTCAGCCAATTGAGTTAACGGTGGTTGAGGTGTCACCTGTGTATCGAATAACTCCGTATTTTGCAGCTGAAAATTTAAAACTTTATACATAAATAATTTCTGAATACAACTGCATAGAGTTGCAGGTTCTACTATATTTTATTACTAGAGGATTTAGGTTTTTAAAGATCCCATGGGAACTTTGATTTTCTGGGATAAACAGTTGCCTATGCCAATAACAGGGACGCAAGCTACCTCGGTACCAAGTTTTATACAAATCGGTTAAGTGGATGGGTTATTAGGAATCCTGTGGGAACTATTTGATTTTCCGGAATAAAAAGTGGCCTATGTCCGTCCCCGGGATATAAGCTAACCCTGTACCAAATTTTGTCAGAATCGGTTAAACTGTTGGGCCGTGAAAAGGTAGCAGACAGACAGACACACTTTCGCATTTATAATATTAGTGTGGATATATCAGCCTATATTTGTCATCTCTCAGTTCCACATGCCACAATCTTGGTATGTCAGTGATCTCTTCATTTTTGATTTGATCATGTAGAGAGGCTTCAAAAAAAGCTCTCACCATCACCCGCTGAGTGACTCTGAGCTTTCTCATGAAGCCCATAGTTAGCGACCATGTCCCAGATCCATAGGTTGTATATAACATACATTGTTCAAAGACTACTACTTACATTAGGAAGAGGTATCTGCACCTGCGGATGTCCTGCGTACGATACCTCTCCGACTATCTGCAAAATACGGACCTCCGTTAGAGACAGAGGTTTTTTTGGTGGCCCGCCACCCGTCCCGCGGGCATGCTGCCGTAGCGCAGTTTCGCGCTTGCGCGCCTTATATTTCAGTTCATACCAGTACTGGAAAATATGATAAAATTTAATTTGTTAGTGTGTTTTTTTACGTTTTTAGTCCATTTCACTTATCAAATGCCTCACTGCTTACCGTTTTCCAAGCTTTTGGTGACTTGGTGGCCCCATCCCCAAGGCTATTGAGATTTGAGGCGACATTGGCCCAAAACTCATCAACTCTTAGGCTAGCCAAAGCGCCCCCTATCATGCGCCCTCGGGCTATATCACCGTGGGTTTCAAGGAGGCATAATAGTGCCTCCACTTGGGCCAATGATACAACTCTTGCCTTGGGCACTGAAATAAGGGATGGTTGTTATGAAGATAATAAAATTTGGGTATGTTTTTATTTAATTTGTGTAGGAAAGATTTGAATTATGGTAAAACTTACTTACTTTTCAATTCAATTTTGTTTTAAATATTCAAATTTCAATAAATCACGTCGTAAATACCAGTAAATATGAGTAAATACATTGATATTGACACTTACATTGACACATGACATCGCATTTACCATTAGACAGATAATAAAAATAAGTCCACTAACGCCAACTACTGTTGAGAATTAGTAAACTCGATTATAATTCATTCACTGCGTTTAGTTATTGATTTTGCATAACTGATATTAACGTGAATTCAATGTTGTAAGCTATGAAAGTAAATTTTTATGATAAAATATGATAAGTTAGCCTAAAAAGTTGCATTGTTTTATTATACATCTTAATTCTTAACAACATAAAAATTGAGTTTCACAAAATGCTATTTGCAATAATAAAACGCAATTCTATGATACGTTTTTAAGCCACCGGTCACTTTTCGGTCTTTTTTTGATGGCCATTTTTACACAATTCGAATTGACGTTAGCGATCACATGACCAATCGTTTTAAATAATCATGATGGTCTAAACCTTACACAATCGCACTGCAGGCTAGTGTATAGTGATCTGTGGTAATCATTACTTTTTAGCGGTCGCCAGTCGCTGCTCGTCACCTTTTGTCGGGGCGGGTCGTCTCTGCAGTTTACTTTTAATCGTTAGTTCGTGTATTTTACTTTTAAAGTGTAGGACGACCCGATACCTCACCCGAATTGTACTTAAATAAATCAGTCACAATGTTACACCTAAAGAATATCGCCAAAACTGTTGTGCCGCCCCTCAAAAACAGCATCCAAAATGAAGGAGTGAATAATATGTTAAGAGCTATCCCTGCTGCAGTAAATGTATGTTGCCGTACATATGCAAGCCATGAAATTCCAGACAGGCTTAAAGATATACCCACAAGTGCAAATCCAAGATTCTTTGATATGGTGGAATACTTTTTCCACCGCGCGTGTCAAGTGATTGAAGACAAATTAGTCGAGGATATGAAATCTAGAGTTTCTATTGAAGAGAGGAAGAAAAGGGTCGCCGGCATCCTCAAACTAATGCAGCCATGTGATCACATCATTGAAATACAATTTCCTCTGCGACGCGATTCTGGTGATTATGAAATGATTCTTGGGTATCGAGCTCAGCATTCTTCACACAGAACCCCAACCAAAGGAGGTAAGTAACTTCAATATATACTTTTTGCTTACATCACCTATGCAGATCCGTCGCAGTTATTGTCACTAAAGATTTTTTATTTATAGCTCGTTGGACACGTGACGCCGACCGTAATGTTACGTAGGTATAATCAAAATCTGCTTGAACATAACCTCTGTCCTCTTTCTGAACACAATTTCAAGACATTTTATAAAACTAACTACCTACCTACCCCAGCTCAAACTACTAAGTTTAATTCAATTCTAAGTACTTATGTAAACAATACTTAAATATTTCTGACATGAAAGATATTTAGTACCTACTTAAGAATAATAAATTCTTTTGTTTTTTATTTATAAATATTTGGCCTATAACCAATGAATTAAACATAAAGAATGGCTATTCTGAACAAAATCTGTGTTCCACACCCTCAAAGCTGTCAAACCAAACATGACAGGCCATAAACGGCTGCACTCATATGTAGACACTATGATCATCAATAAGATATATATCAATGCATGACATGATTTGAAATGCTATTCCAAAGACAATATAAAAAAGTTAGACTAGTCTCTGATTGTTCCTCCCTGTGTTGGGGACAATATGCGGATAAACTTTTAGCTTTCATAATATAATGAAGGTCTTGCACATGCTGGCTCTTACTCCATGAAGTTAAATGTGCTACCACTCCATACATAAAAAAATTTCAAAAGAAAAATAAAACCGACTTCAAAAACCACAAACACTAAAAAGTAAAAAATAACTTTTATTTAGCTACACGTGTAATGTACCTAGGTATGAAGTTGAGCGAGCATATTAAAACAAAATTAGAAATCCAAGAGTGAAGCTCGCCCGACTTCATACCTAGGTACATTACACGTGTAGCTAAATAAAAGTTATTTTTTACTTTTTAGTGTTTGTGGTTTTTGAAGTCGGTTTTATTTTTCTTTTGAAAATTTTTTAACAATTTTTAGTGGCCCACTGTACTATAATATGCTATGCCCAGTTAAAACCCTACTGTTTACTAAGCTATTACACTGATCGCGAGCAATTTGCTCCTATCTATTGAGGAGTTCTGTTCTCCATCTCCGAAGATATTCATCAGATCTTCACCAAATTTATATGGGACCATCTGCACAGTATACCCTTTCAAACAAAAAAAAAATTTTCCAAATCGGTCCAGGGGTCTTTGAGTAATCGGGGAACATACATAAAAAAATAAAAAATAAAAAAAAGATTCCGACGAATTGAGAACCTCCTCCTTTTTTGGAAGTCGGTTAAAAATAAAACGTTGTAATTTAAGTGTAACAATTGCTGACATCCGTTCCTGTAATTATGCATGCTCACATGCTAAACAAACTAAATTTTACATTTCCTTGTTCAGCATAATAAGTAGTAAGTACCTATCTGTCTATTATCACAGTAGTGTAGCATTTAAATAAGTACCTGGGTGGCAAAAATTTACTCTGCGTTTTTTGAGTTGTTTTGTGTGGAAACAAAATTTTCTCAGTGGAGATAAATAAACTTGGCAATTAAGATATCTAAATTTCATCCAAATCATTATAGCAATTTCCAGGAAATAAAATAACAAAAAACAAATTACAATGAACATTCCAGTGCACCCAAACCTAAAATATAATATAAACTGGAAATAAATATATTAAGTAGTGGCTTTTTCTCACGCTTTCATCCTTGTTATATTTTGTAGCCTCTAGCACTTGGTGATAATGTGACTACTTATTAGTGAAATAATTTTCAGAATGGGATCATTAGTTTTGCAGATTACCCTCTGCATCCAAACTTTACCTCTTTATAAGAATCAACTTAGGCATAATAAAAGTACGCTACAAGTAAGATTATATAGCTATATGTAAAGATTCAGAGTAACTTAGTGATTATGATTCATGAAAAGTAAACAAAAAATTTTAAATATGTATCAGCAAAATATTTGAATGTATGTAAACGTTTTTCCTTATAAGTAGGTATATATAGATTTCGCAATTAAACAATTGCAAAATCTATTTGCCATTTTCCGATAAGTTCTGATAAGATATTATTGTATGTAATATACAAAATGTATTAAACCCTAAAGTTGATTTGTTATGTTTTGCTTAAACATATCAATAATAAAGTAGGTAGGTATGTACGGTTTGTAACAAGAATAACTAAGGTGATGATTGGCCCAAATTAAAGAGATAAAAACAGAATCCCAGGAACGTATTCGCGGCGGCAACAGGGAGGCGCGGCTGTGACGCGTTTTCAGCATCAACGTGTTATGTAACGAAAAATAGTAATTTGAAATATCAATATTTGCTAACTCGCTTAGTGCTCTAGATCACGAAACGGGACAGTAATTTATTTGTACTTTATAAGTCACGCATTTACACTAATCAGTGTTCATTGTTTAAATAAAATATTGGTCAGGACAGGAATAAAATTTTAGAATGCCTAACTTATCTAAATAAATATTCTTATCCAGATGTACAGTTATTAGATACAAGAGGATATTCTAGGAAATTGACTAAGAGCCTTCTAGGGCCAGACCTTCGTTATTTTATAAACAAATTAAAAGTTTCTCTAAAACAAAAGGAAAGGTATAAAAAAATCTGATGTCAAAGTCCGTTTTTTTTTTTATATTTTCTTCATGTTCGTGTTAAGAATACGTTGTGACAAGATAAATTACTCATTTGTATTGGTCTACTTAATAATGTTTTCTTCAAACTAAAATTGTTACGTGACCAACGTTATGACTTATAACAAGGTAGCTGAGTATTTATCTGCCTCTTTTTGTGTTCAAGTTGACTGCCCCCAAAATAATTAAAATGATGAGGATGTTGCTCTACTATTCATCATTGCGCAGTTGCAGATTACAGCATAATAATAAGGCCTCATTCGCACGAGAGCTTTTTTTACGTCCGTTAAAAAAGCGTTCAAATAGAACAAAATATGCATTCCCAACTGTTCACACGTCAACGCTTTTTTATCGCGCATTTTGTATTTTCAGCGCAACGCCGGGTTTTAACGCAACGCTTTTTTAACGCTGGTGCGAATTAGGGCTAACTATTAAAACAGCTTCAATTGACATGAAAACATTAGATTCCTGTTATTATTGACTTTTATTAGATACTTGGTGATGCCTGTACATCCTGTACGCCTGGTTATTCCTGAACATTGTCCTGAGCGTAGTTTTAGTTTTAGTTAGTACTAGCTGATGCCCGCAGCTTCGCCCGCGTGGATTGGTCAGATCCCCTGCAGCATCAGGATTGAGGAGTTGGACTCCAAATTTTTTATGAAACAATGTCGCAAAGTTCCTCTATCGATTAAAAAAGAAATGACGCAAATCGGTTCAGAAATCTCGGAGATTTCGGTGTACATAGGTAGAAAAACACAACTCCCTTTTTAAAAGTCGGTTAAAAAAGTAGCCTATTTTACGCCCTGGTCAATCCTCTACTTGCCTGTGAAAGTCCCGTTAAAATCGGTTCAGCCGTTCCAAAGATTAGCCTTTTCAAACAGACAGACAGACAGACAGACAGACAGACAGACAAAAATTTTAAAAACGTGTGATTCAGTTATGGTATCGTTCAAATAACCATATGAGCTTAATATGAGGTAGTTATTTCGAAATTACAGACAGACACTCCAATTTTATTTATTAGTATAGATTAATGTAAAATATGTTGACTCTGGTATGTTCTGCAGTCTGCTGGAATGCTTTGGCCTTGGCTTGTCATCCTACTGGCAAGGACCGCCAAGCAATTTAGTTTTATGATACGATGCCGCCTAAAAACCAATAAGGATTAAGGGTTTATTAAAAAATTGCCATATTATCCCTTCCGGGTTAGCCCCTTCCATGTTAAAATTACAAACAAAATTCGCAAAGTCAGATCATAATTTTATCGGTCATTCATCTATAGAAGGAGGCGGGTTTTCGTGAATAAAGTGATAAAAAATAACATCCAATGGATCACGCTACTGATTGTGTTGGTTGTTTTTATCGCATAATGCCAGGTACTGAAATAGACTTGGTAGGTACATGTTTCCACGCTGATATTATTATTTCTAAAAGTAAACTGGTTTGTAGTCAACTAACCATGATTTTATTATGATTCATTTAAGATTATCTATTAAATTACTCCCTCCCTACTGAATTACCTACTCATATTCACATTCATAACTCTACATTAGCCATGGATTGAGAGTTAATCATGCTTTACAAAATTACATTAAATAAAATTTGGTGTCGGGAAATGTTATCATTGTCAGTTGGGCGATTTATCGATCTGTTTGGTGGTACTACGGAGAAGGGGCAGCCACGAGCCACCTCTGGAGGTGGAACAGACGTCCCACCGCACAATTGATTCGTCAGCCAACCTTTTGCCTCACACGCTGTAAGAAACCATACACAGTATACAACCATATACGCAGTCCTCTCCAATTCAAAAACTCTTTTACTCGACGTCAATTACTGTTACACTTGAATGTATTTTATTTTGTCTACAGGTATACGATTCTCATCTGACGTGACAAGAGATGAAGTTAAGGCTCTGTCTGCGCTGATGACCTTTAAGTGTGCGTGCGTTGACGTACCCTTCGGCGGCGCCAAGGCCGGTATCAAGATCAACCCCAAGGAGTACTCCGAGCATGAATTGGAGAAGATCACTCGGCGATTCACGCTTGAGCTCGCCAAGAAAGGCTTTATCGGTAAGAAGAAGTTACCTTAGAGTCTGGACAAAACAAAGTGCAGACACAGAACGTGAGGGCAGACGCGCGGGAGATCTTAACACTGCTTTTGTTTAAATTCATAGTTACAAGAATTTGTATGAAGCTGGTAATACTGTATTGCGACTGTGATGGCAACGACAACCGCTAAGTACCTACGCTCCGCCATTTGAACACTTTCATATAGTTCCTAGTATCACACCCAGAAGCCATAATTACAGTCAGTACCTGTGATAAGCATATTGCAGCCAAAAATTATTTGTGTTTAAACCTTCGTCAAAAAACATCGTCCGCCTGGATATTATATTACAAACTTTCCAAATTCACTTGTTCACCTATTAGCTAATTGACAATTTTTATATTCTAGAACAAGTAAGTAATTTGAGGCAAAATATTCCTAAATATTGCCACATAAATAAATCAAATACCGAAGCCAAATTGCCAATTATAGCAGTTCAGATTGCAAGACCACAAAATATTATCATCTCCAATTACTCCGCTCCTTGGACCAAATCGTGCTCTTATGATTATTTTATTTGTTTACTTCGATGACGTCACAAGTCATGACCAGCTTCATTCGCATCTCATTCTGTAATAAGCAAATAAGTAGCTATGTTAGATTCAAATATTGACAAACCCCTGTAAATATACGTAATTTTGCAAATAGGACCAGATAAACGCAACAATTTGTTCTTACTTAAATAAATATAATTAAGTAAATTAATAAACGAAATTATGATTTGTCGAAAACCAATGTAGAAACATAAACGTACTATTCTTACATGTTTAGGCCTTGATTAATCCATGTCGAGAGAAAAAAGGAACGAACACAAAAACGACATAGAGTCCATTTTTGATAGTTATAGATATGACGTACCTATAACCACAATTTTCATAAGAGCAATTCATGAGTACAGACTGAACGCCTAAAGGTCATGCCATGGTCGCCTAATGTCAATAACCGCTCGCCCACGCTGGATTGAATGAAATTGTTCTTGCATGCTGTAAATCGCTTATCAACAAGTTCTTTGATTGTTTGCACCTAGAAGTGATTACTATTGGGAGATCTACATATAACATATTTCCTAAACAGACCTTCCTAAACAAGGCAACACTATTCATAACATCCGATGTAGGTACCTACGAGTATATATTCAGTTACTGACCTTGAATTACTATAAATACAAACAGGATCTACAAAAAATACTCGAAAATAATTTAATGTCTCTAAAAAATTCCATAGCAAGAGTAATCAAACAGCGTTATCCATATTATCAATCAACTGAGCTAATAAGGGTTTCATATTAAACTCGAAAGCAAATGGATTTTTAAATAACACCGCGATATTGCCAATAGAACGTAAGAAGCAATCAGCAACAACTACTCATCGAGAATAAGCACAACTTGATTGACATTCGATTTTACGTATATTTTATGCAAAACATAACTACATGAACCTTATATGATTATAGAGTAGTGTTAGATGCAAAACAGAAATACATATTTACCTACCTACTTGATGCAAAATGATAATAATATATAATCGAGTTTACACCTTAATCATGACACATCTATGGTTCCAATTACTTTGCTACTAGATAAGTACTTTTATAACTATGTAATTTTGTTGACAAATTAAGTGGAACATTTTGTTGGCACAAAATATTAATTCTTGAGATTTTCGTCACCATCACTCCAGAAAATGCTTCATCATATAAGACTAGCGAAATTATCTTCAGAAGAATATTTTGCAATCTTTCAACTATGAATGTTATCTTAAGCGATTAATTATTTATTTTTTGCAATAATTAACATTGCAGACGATCTGTAGACAAAATAAAATTATACTGTCTACATCTGGCTATAGCCTGAAGTGATCACGTAGTATGCCGTTCAATAATGATTCGACTATTTTGGCAGAGTGACAAGGAAACACTGACTTATTATTACCTGACGGCGAACAACGCACTATTTGGTATGACTAGAGTTGGGAATTTCATTTTTTAACATCAGTAGTGTTATATAACTATAAATGTAATGTCTAGGCTTTTCAGAATTTCTGGAGTAATGTAATCCCTAAATTGAAATGGCTTCTCTCCCTATGGAAAATGGTAGCTCTAAAGTGAGACCTACTTTATATTACTAGCGATTTTAAAAATTGTGTTATGTGTATAACAGAATTAAGCACAGTGTAGCAAACTTTAAACTTACCTAATGTTTCGAAACTTAATAGAAAGCCATGCAAATTCCTATATGGCAATAGGTGCGGCACATACATAGTTCGATGAAGACTCAATAGGTATATTATATTAGGGTTCCAAATAGCGACCTCGCACCGGAAAGCGAAGTGTGGTCAGACCCCCACTAAGTCGACAGGTGAACTCCTATACAAGCAACCTCAGGAGTATAGGTATATCAGTTAACGACGAGGACCGCTCTTACCCCATATTGGACTCAATTCCAAAAGGTTTTCGAGTCATATATTTGCTTAATAGCGTCACATTTTCAGGGCCCGGAGTGGACGTGCCCGCCCCTGACATGGGCACGGGCGAGCGCGAGATGTCGTGGATCGCAGATACCTACGCCAAGACCATCGGTTTCCAGGACATCAACGCCCACGCTTGCGTTACGGGCAAACCCATCAACCAGGTATGTAGAAATACAAGTATTTTTTTTAACTTAAATAAACTAAACTTAACATTATGAGTAATGCGAATTACTTCGATAAATGCATTGAATGAGTACTTAATTAAATGGCGAATATTGTAAATTTTATTCTTAGAAGAGCCTCGATTGCTCAACGGTTGAGGAGCGGACGGAATTCCGAAAGGTCCGGCGGTTCAAACCCCACCCGTTGCACTATTGTCGTACCCACTCCTGGCACAAGCTCTACGCTTAATTGGAGGGAAAAGGGGAGTTTTAGTCATGATTAGCATGGCTAATATTCTTAAAAAAATATTAAGTTCTCATGTGAATGACTTTGCTTTGTCTTTATGAGAATTAAACTTATTTAAACCTAAACCTAAGTTCTTTTAAAACGTCAGATCAATCTCCAATGGTTGGGAATGGCCTTTCGAGAAGAACCAGCAAGAAACTCGGCGGTTTAAATATATTATGTATTCAGCTTACAAAAATAATAATTAATTTACAAAGAACTGTTTTTATAGGGCGGTATCCACGGCAGAGTGTCGGCCACTGGCAGAGGTGTATTCCACGGTCTCGAGAACTTTATCAATGAAGCGAACTACATGAGCATGATTGGTAAGTGATATTCTAATATGAATAATTGATTGTCAATAAACCGATCAATGTTATAAAAAATAAAGTACATTTGTTGGCCTACAAACGGCGTTTATTATAATTATATATTTCATTTCGATATTATTCGTAAGTTTTGTAAGAATGTTTTACTTCAGTTCCAATTAAATGCTAAATAGCTTTTCAAGTAAGAACTTCCTATAGAAGTAAACGAAGCGGGGTATTTTTTACTAATTATCTAGAGTTGGCGCCAAAGATACACTGACGCCACACTCCCTCGCTACACTCAGGATTCTAAGGCACAAGAAATAAAAAACTTTCCTATCGTGTGATACATATAACTTTCCACCTCAATAGCGAAAAAATACTAGATGTAAGAAAAACAATTATTTATTGAAACACTAAGAAATTTTTATATTCATGTAAATATATTACGTACTTATATGATAAAACTAATTTCTGAGCAGGTCTTCACACCTTTAGCAAGTCTCTGATCGTTAAATAAATATATCAAAGTCTTTCAAGAATTTTTCACGCGACTTTTCAGGAACTAAGTTTAATTCAGCGTTAGATACCGATTCCTTTAATAACTGATGGTGTTAAATTATCACTCATTTTGTTATTTTTAAAAAGTTTATAACAATTATCTACAAAGTAATTAGATAGGTGTGTAGTTGTTAAGATTTAACAGGGCTCTCTCCGTCACTCGTTTCCACTCGTTTCATACAATCGTAGTTCCAATTTCATTTGAATATTAAGCAACCAAAGTTCATGAAATTTTGCAGACATATTCTAGAAACTAATATCTGTGTCTGTGGTGTTTTAGATTTTTCTAAAAATATGTAGTTTTAAAATTACAGGGGCTCAAAGATTTGTATGTAAATTTTAAAGACCGCGTAACTTTGAAACCGAATATTTTAACAGAAATCTGGAAAACAACAGACATAGATATTAGTTTCTAGAATATGTCTGCAATATTTCATGGACTTTCGTTGCATAATATTCAAATGAAATTGGAACTACGATTGTATGAAACGAGTGACGGAGAGAGCCCTCTGAAGATCTCATAGATTAATTTTCTTTTGTTTTCTCCCTATGTTTTATTCCTTTTTTGGATGAATCGAAGAAATGCCAATCCAAAGCGTTCTAAATTCAAAACACTTTCTCGCTGGGTGAGCAAAAACGACTTTTGCTCACTGGTTTTGGGGAAAGGCGCCCTTTTTGAGCTAGAGGTGAAATTAGCTATCTACTCGTAATATAGGTGATATAGTCCACCTCTTCACTTTGATCACTCTCATCGAAGAGTCTTGGCCTCGCAGTTTTAACAGGTTGCTTCGTATAACAGGCACAACTCCCGGCTGGGGCGGCAAGACGTTCATCGTGCAGGGCTTCGGCAACGTGGGGCTGCACACGTGCCGCTACCTGGTGCGCGCCGGCGCCACGTGCATCGGCGTCATCGAGCACGACGGCTCCATCCAGAACCCCGACGGCATCGACCCTAAGGTACATAATCCACGCTATACACAACAGCCACGACCCCGGATGAAGTTCATCGTGCAGAGCTTCGGCAACATGGGGCTGTACACGTGCCGCTACCTGGTGCGTGCCGGCGCCACGTGCATCGGCGTCTTCGAGCAAGGCGGTTCCATCCAGAACCCCGACGGCAAGGACCCGGAGCTAGGGTTGACGATCCCTGTTAATTACAACCATACGATTTTTTGGTCCAGTCAGGTGAAACTGCAGATGCGGCTGTCCATGTAAATGCTGTACAAATCTTGACACTACGATACTATCTATAGGTTTTAATATTATAAAGAGGTAAAGTTTCGCCATTAGAAAGCTACACTATTCCTGAGTAACATTGGCTATATTTTATTTTCAAAAAATTAAAGATCCCTATGAAAATTTCAAGACGCTACCCCTGCGAAGCGGGGCTGGTCAGTAGTTTAAAATAAATTTCCGTGGCACTAGAAACCTGTCAATGTAGGTCACTCTAATGCAATAGACCCTGGCACAGGCTGAAGCGATGCTATAATCTGTTCAAAGTTGCGCCACTTTAACACCCTTAATTCGAATCGGAAAAAGTAAATTTAATTTGCTTGCCTTCATTTCCCTAGAGCTTCCTTTGTCTAGACTCTATTGGATGGCCTTATATTTTGATACCTACCTCTTGTTTTTATTTTATATTCGTATTTTCAAGGACTCGGATCGGATGAATTCGTAACCGCTTTAAAAAAATCTTATAAGACACAACAGGATGAGAAATGCTTGTTTAGATAAAATATGATCGTTTTGATCTGGGAATCTTTATTGTACTCTGTGGCACACGCACATACCTGCTTAATAAAGATTATTATTATAAAACCTTCAATTGTAGGATAAAAAATCACCTATGTAATAAAAATATGTTTAAACTCGCGTTCTAGCTAATCCTCTAATCTGTAAACGTCACAAATATTGCTGATAATGATTGTTGAAGGGATTCACAAGTGGTACTTCAGAAGCCTCTTAACTGCTTATAATAATTTAATACCTAACACATATAGTTTATCTTTTTCGCTGTCTAATTAATTTCAGTTTTTATAATATTGATTACAAGCAATAAGCATTGATATCAATATAAATAGTTGAGCAATCAATTGATATCAATAGTTCTCATAATACACAGATGCTATTTTAGGATAGGTCGTGGGGCTTCCTTTTTTTATTTTGATTAAACTTTCTTTAAATCAACGACATGGTTCCTTATGTCACTATTTCAACAGTTAAAATTTTGGCCTCATTATCTGCTCTCAAAATAACATCGCATTCCCGTTTAATGTATATATGCTGGTTGATCGATTCTCTTCTGGCGCCTGTTTCAGTTTCTTCTTTAATATATACAGTACTGAAATACAGTGTAGTATATTATACAGATAAAGTTCATGATTTTAAGCAAAATAGTCGGCAGAAAACCACCTGACTGAAAAACTACGCCCATGACACAGAAAAGTACCAGACTCAGAATGTACATCTTTCTTATCACTTAGGAGACGGCATTATTATTTTTACTAAATTATAATCTATGATACGCCCCCCTTATACAGATAAAATGAATAGTAATACGATTTTAGAACAGTTACGTAGTTTGCAAGCGGTTATAAAGAGTTTGGCATCGAGATAACAATGTTCAATTTTTTGTCACAAGATAAGATAATTATGTTTCAGTAGGTACTTTAAAATCCAGTCTCTTGACAATAGAACTATCTCAAATTACTCATTTCCGATTTGAGTTTTATGACTACCATGCACTGATACTATATAAATACAATTGTTACCATGACGTAGAAACATTGTGATTTATACTGATCGCACATTACATTCGAGCCAAGCTGTATGCGGATAATTTCTCTTACTAAAATTTTGAAATTCAAATTTGCCAAAGTTAAAAAACATAGTTAAACTTTTGCCATTCATTGTGGATTGAAAACGTCGTAAGTCATTTTCATATTAAGCACCACAGAAGTATTTACCACATCTTCATTATTTGTTCTGTGCTAAACATCTATTTTTAGCAGTATTCGGTAATTTAAGAGCACTTCTGCAGTGTGACTTTATCTGAATTCTATATTAATGGCAGCACAACTTTATACGAAAATTCTGTTATCTCCATCACAACCGAGTTAGGTACTGAATGTCATATAGATACAGAATAACCTCACAGTACTTAAAGTGTGGAGTTTGCAGGTCGTTTCGTAATGTAATCCTATAACATGTACTGCTTTAAACTTACTTAACTCTAAGTTAAAGCTGGCTATGACCAAGTTGCTATAAATGTTGTTTATTTTAAACCTGCCTAACTTACGACCTAACATTTAAATATCCTAGATAATTTTAACATGATCGATTTTTACAAACTATTCGATAGTGTTTACCAGCAGAAAATTGATTTATCAGAGAGGGAACTAATAAAAGTTGGTAACGTTTAAAATCTTTAATGAAAATATATGTAGTACGTTTTGTATAATAAAATAGGTGTTAAACAGGAAAATAACAGGAATAATTTGGTTTAGACCATTATCGATTTTCCTTCCTTGACCCGCCTGATTTGATATTATTAATTTTGGGTGTATGCCTGGCAACAAAAGGCGTAAAATAGATTTTTATAGTTACTATCGCAAAAAAACCCAGGTGGTCGATTACAGAAAAGCTGCATCAATCATTGCTAGTCTATTGTTGTGATTAGCTGAATTTACTTATGGTATTTTTGCTGCAACAATGCATAGCCAATAGCGCGAAAGTGTCGGCCAATAATACGTGATTGCGATCTTCACACTGTAGCTATCAGTTTACCGTAATCGATCCCCCATGGTATAATCAAAATATATCTTTTGCGATGTCATTTACTGTAAAGGCAGTATACAGTTTTTTCATAATATCTCAATTTTGATTTTGTTGTGTGTTACAATGTTTTCTGGAAAAACCTCCAACTAAGATCCTTCCGTTAGACGTTGGGGTCTCAAGGTGCTAGAATGGCGACCTCGCACCGGACCCATTAGGTGGACGTACGACATCAAACGAGTCGCAAGGAGTCGATGGACTCAAGCGGCGCAAGACCTTGGTGTGTAGTCCTTACAAGAGACCTACGTCCAGCAATGGAGGTCTATCGGTTGATAATAATGATGATGATGATGACGAAGATTCGAGTTAGAGTTAAATGTTAACAATATTTTGGTCCACAGGCTCTGGAGGACTACAGAATCGAGAACGGCACGATCGTGGGCTTCCCCGGCGCCAAGGCGTACGAGGGCGAGGGCATGCTGTACGAGAAGTGTGACATCCTCGTGCCCGCCGCCATCGAGCAGGTCATCCACAAGGAGAACGCGCACAAGATACAGGCTAAGGTACGGTCGACCTCAGAAATCGAGTAGCAATTCCGCGAAACTATTGCATCAAAAACCTGTCGCACTTATGATATTTTTCTATAAACACGCCACATACATCTAACGCATGTGCATAATCGTGCCACGCGAATATGATCATTAAGGTGCTAAACGACTTACGGCCTTTGACTGTACCTATTCTTTCTTACCCGACTACGGCGAAGCCCAAAAGGAGGGCTGTGTGTTTGACCTCTATTTGTTTGTATGTATGTGAGTATGTGTGTATGTATGTTCGTTCCTATATCCGCTCGTAACTACTCTCAGCCGATTTTGATAAATGAAATGCCATTAGATTCGGCTTGGTGGCGTGAGTGTCACAGAGTAAAATTCTTAAAAGTCAAAATGGCGTATTTTATACCCTTTAATGTGCGGACGGAAAAAGATGCACTGCAAGCGGCAGTTGGAGTTTTTTTTTACTTTTTAAATTACTTGTTCTTGTCTAGGGCTGTGCATGTCCCTGATTCCTTGTAACTAGTTGTATTCAATCGTCTAAATACTGATTAGATAAGTTAACTAATTGGCTTGGGGTCGTCTTACAAACAAAAGCAACTCAGGATCTACTCAGGCAACAAACTACACTCAAACATCGTGATTTTATCACGAGGTCTTCAGACAATTCTAATTACGAGAAAGCTATTCTTGAAATCTGCTCAGCGCTACCATTCGGAATAGGTGTTGCTGGCCTTTGTCCAAAAATAAAAATCCTATTTTAAATGGGCCGTTCACCTGATTTTTGAGATCACTTGTGATTAATGTACGCAATGCGGTATTTTGACGCTTGGAAGGGTACATGAATTAATTTATTTATTGAGTTCGCTCTAAAAAAAATTATACATGTAAATATTTGACAGATCCCCTATGTGACGAACCTCGTCACCTAATTTGATGAAATTACGTTTGCATTGCAGAAAATCGGGTAAATTCTTTCATAGATTCCAAGAAAGAAGTGAATTGACAAACAAGTTTCTCTTCAACAAATTATACAATTTATGCAAACGCAGTTCGATAAAAGGAAACAGTTTTTTGTCAATGCAAACTCACTGTTTCATAATTTTGCTATACCCTTAATTAAGTTTGGGATAGTAAATCGTTCAGCGGCACGGTTTTGCCTATAGGGTGGACTAGTTACAGGCGAACCCTCGCACCAGACCAGACCTAAGCCAATTAGAAATTATAAATTCTCAAAAGTCGTATCTGGCACCTTATAACAACAGCGCTAAGAAAGTAGTCAAAAATAAAAACAATTCTTGGTCCTACCATAGATTACTTAACAGTAGATACCTTCCAGGTACACAAGGATCGATTTCCCTATGTCACTGGGAGCATCTTGTGAAGTCGGGCATCTCAAATAGTATGTTGACATCCATGAGGATTTCCTCCTACCTAGAAGGATCACTCTGCAAAGACCTCCTCTAGCCCTCTCTCAAGTGAACTTGGCCTGGTATTACTTTAAAATATAGGTAACACACACATAGGTGGTTTCTAAGTAGCTTTCAAGGTCGCGTAAGATAAACAGTTCTGTTTTCATATTCTGATATGACTTCAATTGTGCCAATATTAGTCTTTCATGTCCATTCTTAAGATCTAGTGTACTGTATATGTACATTGTACATTATACACGTATGACCTAGTAATAGTATATTGTATAACGTTATACCATCTTGAAGATCATCAAGTGTAGATTTATTCAAGCTTTGTAATGACTTTCCCTTGTTGTATGTTGTCATATCATTCGCAAGAGACTGATATTTATAATTTTTTCATTTATATTACAAGGTAGTTCCTAGACTACAAGAGTATCATCTAGATTTTACAATATCTATCATTACTACAGAAATATTTGACTGCGCGAAGGTCTCCGATCTACTTGTGAATTTCACATCAAACGTTATTACTGAGTTTCTTGCCTGCTCTTCTTAGCAAAATCTGGTTTCCGAGCCAGTGGTACTCATCACGCCATCAGTAGATCTATATAAAAAAATAAGTATAATTCATGTAGAATGATTGTTCTTTACCTGTTTTGTATGTTGATGTGTTTTGTACTGTGCACTGAGTTTGTATTAAGCCGCAAATAAATTAATATTTATTTATTTATTCATAGCGTACATATACGTTCGGGATGGTGATCAAAAAGTATAAAAAAACGAAGTAATGTTCTCATATCTTACGTGTCGCTTATTCATATGAGCTCTTGCCATGTGAATGAGTAAGATAGAGTCCAAAGAGAGATTCGGTTTTGTCTGTCTTGCTTCAGGTGTTCCACGAGTACCACCACCTCACGACCTTTCTCATATTATCATGCATTCGTTTCAGATAATCGCAGAGGCGGCCAACGGGCCCACGACGCCGGCGGCTGACAAGATCCTCATCGACCGCAACATCCTCGTGATCCCTGACCTGTACATCAACGCGGGCGGTGTCACCGTCTCCTTCTTCGAGTGGCTCAAGAACCTCAACCATGTGTCGTACGGCCGGCTCACGTTCAAATACGAACGGGAATCCAACTACCACTTATTGGGTAAATTATATTTTTGGACTAAAAAATGTAGGTACTGTATTGATATATATACACACTTTTATAAGTCCCGCAAACTTCGTACACAGAAAAGCGCAACCCAACGCTGACTAAAACCGAATGTACAGCAATTAAATACAAATCTTATTTCTTGAAGTTAAGATTTTAACCATTAGAACAACAAGCCCCAACAAGCAACAACCAATAACGGACGGACGCGCGGTATGATTAGCTGTGATGTTTTCGGCGTAAGTTATAAAGTGGTAGTACAGTATAAATCTGTAATACACATAATAGAAGCTGTGGATGATCTTGTCATAAATACATGAATTTTTGTGATGTTTCTTATATGCAAAAAACTTATGAATACATATTTTTTTCCAGAATCTGTACAAGAGTCCCTTGAGAGACGGTTCGGGCGCGTCGGCGGTCGTATCCCCGTCACTCCGTCAGAATCCTTCCAGAAGCGCATCTCCGGTGCCTCCGAGAAAGACATCGTGCACTCCGGCCTCGACTACACCATGGAGCGCTCGGCAAGGGTGAGTTCACCTCTGATATACCAAGGGGCTACAATGGCGACCTCGCACCGGAAAGCGCAGCGTTGGAACACCCCCCACCAGATGGACAGACGACATTAAACGAGTCGCAGGGAGCAGCTGGATTGATACGGCGCAAGACCGTGGCGTGTGGAAGTATCTACACCTACCTATGTCCAGCAGTGGACGTCTAGCGGTTGATAATGATGATGATAATATTATATCAAACTTTGCCGATTCTAATGCTGAAAAACATCGGATTGAAGACTACGCACACAGACTGTGCATACATACATAGTGGAGCCGAATCTTTTCGATAACAACTTTTTAATCAGTTTTTTTACTATGTTAGTCGTCAACTATGGAACTAGGAATCGGTTTCATCAATACCGCACCAGTCGTCATTCCGTCATAGTTTTCTCCAGTTAAGAAGCTGCCAAATTAAAAGTTTGCCAGACTAAAAACAGTTTTTCGTCTTTCCTCAAAAGTAGCAAACTATTCCTTGTGCGACAACATGGGAATTCAGTGTATGCTTTTGCTTGCACGTTTCGAATATAATATAACCAGCGTTTATTTTTACAGGCCATCATGAAGACTGCCATGAAGTTCGATTTGGGTCTTGACTTGCGAACAGCCGCGTACGCCAACTCCATAGAAAAGATCGTCACGACGTACGCAGACGCTGGCCTCGCCTTCTAAATTAGTCACTTTACGAATTTAAGTATTGTCTGCATTTTCAAGACTCCATATAGTCCCCTTGCACTTAAGTATAACTTTTAAGATATAATCACAGTATTTTAATTTCTTTGTTAAAAAATCATGGCTTTTTTACTTTTAAAGTTAAGCGAAAATTGTTACATCTATTAAGTGGATATTTAAATTTTCAATTGTATCATCTTTAATTTTCGAAATAAAATGTTTTACTGTTTTTTTGTAGTGTGATTTGTTACAATATTATCCATTTACCTTCTACTTTTACTACTTTTATAATTTTAAAAATTATTCATGATCCAAACACCCTGTTTACACTTTCCGGTCGGATCTTCGGAACGACCGAATTCTATCGACGGATTTTAACTGATACTGAGGTAGGATACCAGAAACCTTTAAAAGACAATTTTTATTCCTAGATGATCCCAGTAAAAAAAGTTTCTACTGGATTCTTAAAACCTAAATCCATGCGGACGTTATTGAGGGCAATAGAACTGTACGATAAACAAATTGTCGAACTGGTATCAAGGAGGATTTGGATCAATTAGTAGCATACAGCATAATAAGTTTGCCTGGTGGAATGGAATCTTGATCACAGACTGACAAAAGAAAGCTCACAACTTATGGCCATATCAGAAAAAATTCTGTGTCCGTTAGGGAAACGCTGCATCAATTATTGCTACAGTTACATTGTTTTGATGGACCTACGGTAGTTTTGTTGCTTCAATGCATTTTAGTCAATAAAGGAGGTTATTGGTCAATCAGAGGCAGTACCTACTTAATTGTCAAACTACGGGGTTACTCCGCAGGCCCCATGATCACGTAACGATTACGTACCCTTTACCCATGATGATGCGCGCCGGAACTCGAAGGGGTACTCTCATGTCATGGGTCATGGCACTCTCTTCATACCGTACATCCTCTGTTAATCTGTGGTTCGTACATTTTATACTAGTCCGCTGGCGTGCGGCAGACTGCTAGAATATTCCCGGATCAGGTATAAGGTTTTGATATTCGCAGATTCAGTCGCAGAGGACAGAACGTTTTCTAATTCTGACTACCTAACTAGTTAAAAGTGATTTAACATGCAGCCGGCCTAAGTCCATAAACCGAAGACTATATTTTGGAAATAATAGAAATTGTTTATGGATCAAGCATACGTGTAATGTACGAAACGTCAAAATTGATGACGGTTATCAAATGTCAATGTCAAGTAATGTAATAAATTATTTTAACGAAAATAATTATTTTTGTCTAGAATTCGTGTTTTATTAAATTTTAAAAACAAAAATGTATATCGCACCACTCGTTTTTACAATACTAGTCACTCTAATTAGTGGTATATTTTCCAAAAGTGTAGAACTTACGTTCGAATTGCCAGATAGTGCCGTCGAATGTTTTTATCAGGAAATTGAGCAAAATACATCTGCCTCGTTGGAATATCAGGTAAAATACGCTGGGTATTTACCTATTATGACTTCTCTGTAGATAGTAAACAACCCATTTGATTTAGCCTATTTGTACTCAGTAGGTAAATTCTAATGTTTCAGAACAAGTCATAACCTATGTTTTAACATTAAATCGTCTATATGCAGTAGGTACCATGGTGTGTTATCACTTAATATTATTTAAATAGCGAATATAATAAATTAAAATTGTTTTCACCCAATTTGTAGGTTATAACTGGAGGCCAGTATGATGTGGATCTAAAAGTTGAAGGCCCAAACAAACAGATAATATATCAGCAACAGAAAATGCAGTATGATTCTCATCAGTTCACAGCACAACATACAGGTATTTTTATAGTTTATCCATAAAACACTGACAGCCAAAATTAAATTCAATCATCGATGTATATGGATTAGCCTTTCCCATACAATTCCGTCCGCAAAAATACGCTTGAATCTTACGTCATCGTCATTGACAAAGTCAAGAGACTTTTGCAAATTCTCTTGACTTTTTGAGCACGTTTTTTATCTTCGAAGGGCCCATCCATATACATCGATGAATTCAATCCTATCTGTAATCTGTTGATAGATTACTAAGCACCAAATGTTATTTGTCAAAAAAGCTTTTTTGACAATTAACAATGTCGCTAACTTATGGATAGATTGACTACTTATTAGATATTACCTCAAAGGTATAGAAGTATCATTCAGTATCAGATATTAATTAATACCTTTCTTAATATTACATAAACTCTTATCCCCGTCTCATAAAAAATAAGAGTTGTTTGAGTGCCATCGCAGGAAACTCCAAATCACTAAGTAAATGTCCTGGGTCACATGACCTAGTGAGCCCAGACTGTAATAACATTGACATAAAAAGTGCCAATACTTCAAGTGGAGAACAGTTCTTAAAAAGAAAAGCCTATGGAAGTCTTATTTATTTTTATATCTTTTTCAGGAGTGTACAAAGTTTGCTTCAGTAATGAATTCAGCACATTTTCGCACAAACTTGTTTATATGGAGCTAAATGTGGGACCAGAGCAGCCACTTCCTGGTATTGGTGAACATGCCACTGTACTAACACAGGTATTGACCAAGTTACCTTTGCTGCATCAAGCAGCCATAAAGTTTCCAGATTAGATAATGTAGATAGTCCCATATAATGTATCCATGAAAATTGAAAATATTCTTGAATATTTCTGCAAGTTAGATTGATTATTATTATTTATCACACCTTACTTCCCTTATTTTTGTGAGGATCACATTTTTTACCGCAGGATTTTGAAAAACGTAAATCCATCGGCTAGTATATAATAATTACTATAATTTATAATCAAATTGTAGGCAGACATTGGATCCACATGCACAGCTTGTTTTTAGCTATAGTTTGTAAAGTAATTATGTTTTATTATTTTTAGCTCGAGACTTCAGCAGATGAAATCCATTCGGCCCTAAATAGGATTATTGATCATCAAACTCATCACAGATTAAGAGAGGCTCAAGGGCGCAAAGCGGCTGAATATCTAAACGAGAGAGTGTTCTGGTGGTCAATGTGTGAAACTGTAGCTATTGTTTGTGTTGCATTTGCACAAGTTATGGTCTTAAAGAACTTCTTTAGTGACAGACCAACCTTATATAATAAAATGTAATAGTAAATGTAAAATAGTATAATTATTAATATATTCCATGGGCTAAATATTATATTGGTTTTATTTTTGTCTGTCTTATTTGTAAGAGACTAGAATGTACAAACCAGAAGTTCAAGTTATGTTGACCTTAACATTTCATACATCTTTGCCATACCTGTATCAATTACATACGAAAAATTAACTTTCAATATTATCTGCACTGTAAAAAAACTGTAACTCAAGCTTACAACAACAACAACAGCATTATTAAGCAACAGTATTTTCTTTAATTTCTTGTATTCACTTGTAATGTGTATGTATCTTATTTTATGAGTACTAAATACAGAGAAAAAGATTTGAAAGATTGCATGATTTAATTGGAACCAATTTATATGAACTTAGATTTATTTGATATATTTTGTATTCACTTCTGCAATAAAAACATAATTAAAAGTAAAACATTTTATTTACTATAGTTACCTGGTTAAACATTTGGTTACAACATGGGTTACATGATATAAATGTTTTCGGTGATAACATTCATAGTATAAAAATATAGCATTATCTAAATTAGTTCAATGTTAGTCTGTTAGAACAATACAAGAAGTGCAAACACCCCATTAACTAATGCACATGGGTATGCAATAAGAGGTCTTTGTTCAAAATCTCCTGACATAGTGACAAAAAGGCGACTTGCTGATAGAGCAGACCAAATCACCGCTGCAGCTGACATACTGAGACCTATTGTACCTTCAAGAGATAAAAAGATACCCAAGCAAGCCAATACAACCATTGGCAGCATGCAATACCCTAACACACTGGCAACACTCAATAAAGTAAAAACTCCTTCCGTATGACTCATTAAAGATAGTAAACAGTACATTAAAATGACAGACATTACAGATAATCCATATACATATCCAAAATGTGCTTTATTCCCAGAAAGAAACAAACATACTGCCAGTGCTAAGCAAAATGCGATAGGACCAGCAATATCTGTATCCCTGAGTAGGAAATTAGCATCATCAGCTTTAGATTGACCATGAAATGGATTGAGCACAGCTAAAGTTTTCTCTAATATTCTATCTGGGTAAATTTCTAATTCATCTAGTAATGGTGGTTCATCAAATTCCGATGATTCAGTAGGTTGATCCCCTGGTATTGGTGCTGGCGTGTATAAACTTGGATTGTAGTATTGGTTGTTGTTGACAGGCATGCTTTGTCCTTGGTCAAAGGAAAAGTTTTGTTGGTCAGCTGTGAAGTTCTGGAAGTCTAAACAAATGTTTTTGGTTAGTAATTATATCTAATAAATTAACACCTAATTTACAATAACACTATCACTGAAGTATCACAGTTTACCTAGTGTTTGAGAGTCGCCGAATGCATTTGAATTATTAAAATGTGCACTGTTTTGAGCTTGCCAAGAATACTCATTTGAATTCGGAAAACCAGCCATTATTAGGTATCGTTCGTTTATCAGTGAGAAAAAAATAAATTAACTTCTCTTGTGTGTACACGTTAGAAAAAACAATCAAGAAATCCTTTACTTATTAACAGGCAAAACCGCCGCAAAAAATTACATTAGATTTAGATTTTTACCAATGTGTAACATAATAGATCAAACGTCAAAACGTCAACAAGTATATAATAATAATTGTCTTTGTTTTCAATCAACTGTGTACGTTACGGCTCTGGATTCTAGCTTTCTTGTTAATTTAACTACAAGCAACGATAAATCGAAGGCTCAGATCAATGAACCACAGAGTACAGATACAGAATAAGTACTATGTACAGACTAATAACTGACTTCGTCTGTGTTGGCATTTGCTGGCGCGGAAGCGGCGTCTTTTTGGAGGGTTTTTTGTTAAAGTGGCTGTTTTTTGTGTTTCACTGGTGTTTTTTGGTGGTGGAAGTGACTGGGAACATACTGAAAAGCGCTCTAAGAGGGCGCCGCGCGTGTATCGGCGAGCGCCGGCGCGGATGAAGTCGGATTAAGTTATATAGTTTCCCTAACATGTATATAATTATATACTTACTAATCTTTGTAAAGCCAGACGAGAGAAGAAAAAAAAGACTATTAAGGGGCATGAGACAGGCCTGCCCGCGAAATTCAAATTTAATTTGGTTTTTCACATTTTTTAGACGATACGACAACGTAGGCTTATGGCATTTTCAATTGCGACAATGGCAGTATCATCCTCACAGGTTTATATAAAAATCTTTACTTGAAAGGGTCCAGGTTAAGAAATTAGCTGTAGTATTGTAACGTACAGAGGGCGAAGGGAAATAAATTAGGCACGAACTATATTTCCGTAATCCATTTTACTTCGTGGCGATTACATGACTGACGCGGGTATTCCAGTTTTCTATGTACCCACATTACACCCCCACACTTAATAAATACTTAAAATCTTACATACTAAGCTATAAAAATACTAAAGTCTATTCTAAATACAAAATAAAAGCAAATCAAAGTTTATTAAAAGGTTTCCTTATTCTACATTGTCTCAGTGGACGCGGCTCCGGCGTTATCGCGTGAGCCGGTGAGGTACTGCGGCGGCGGGTCTGAGCCGGAGACTCGTTACTCTCCACGGCATCTTGGAACTCCGGTGAAGCCGGAGTATTCGTATGGGCCTTATCTGACCCTGTCGAGCTACCCGGTGTAACTGGCGCTTCAATGTCACCTCGTGTGGACCGCTCCGGCTGGACCTGCTCCGATAAAGCCGAACGAGGATAAGTTTAAAACGAGGAGTGCGTCTGTGTCGGGTTATTCTCCATCATGTCGATCGGAAAAGTGAAGGAATTCGATATAAAAAGCGGGGTGTGGTCGTCATACGTCGAGCGGCTTGAGATGTATTTTACAGTTAATAATGTTAAGAGTGACCTCAAGCTACCTACGTTGATAGCGGTGATGGGAGATGAGGCTTACGAGCTTCTAGTCAACCTGTCCAGCCCAAAGAAACCGGCAGAGTTGAAATATGAGGACGCAATCGAGTTATTACGTCGGCATTTACAACCGGCTCCTTCAGTTTTGGCAGAGAGATTCAGATTTAGACAGAGAAGACAGGCGGCGGACGAGAATATAGCCAGCTATGTCGCCGAGTTGAAGAAGTTGACGCGCCATTGTAAGCTGGGGGATAATTTGAACGAGAACCTGCGAGACCAGTTCGTGTGCGGATTGAGGAGTGATCTCATCCGACAAAGGTTGTTCGCGGAGGAGGAAACGATTAGTTTCGCCAACGCGGTGAAACTCGCCAACTCGTTAGAGGCCGCGGAACGGGACGCGGCGGCAGTGGACACGGTGGGAGCGGCGGAGGCCGCCGGGGCAGCGCGCGGCGCGGACGGCGGCGCCGCGGCCGCGGCCCTCCATACGATGGCCGGGACGGAGAACGGGCGGTGGCGGCGGTCGGCCGCGCGCGCCCGAAGTGTACAGGACCAGAGTGCGGCGCGGAACGGCGCGGGAGCGCGAACCAGGAGCAGTGTGAAGGGGACAGGGTACCGTTGTAAAGGTTGCACGTCCACGCTCCACAGCTATGAAGCCTGTAGATTCCGGGATTACGTGTGCTCCCGGTGTCAATCCAGGGGCCATATTCGGCGCGCCTGCGTTCAGAAGGCCGGTGCTGGCTCGGGAAGGTTCAATGCGGTGCACTACGGGGACGCGGAAGGAATAGCCAGTGAGGAGGAAATGGAAAGTGATTTCCATCATCTCTGTTTGAACGATTACAAGGCGGTGAGTTTGCCAGTGCTTATAGATAATGTTGAGGTCAAGATGGAGGTAGATACGGGAACTGCAGTTTCGTGTATTAATAATCATACATATGAGAAACATTTTAGTAAAATAAGATTAGAACCCACGAGTGTACGACTTAATTTTTATGATGGCTCAGTGCTTAAACCGGTAGGGGTTATCAAGCCGGTCGTGAGTTACGGTAAAATAAAGAAGAACTTAGAATTATTTGTTATCGAAGGCGGGACTACATCTCTCTTAGGTAGGCAATGGTTAACAGAGTTAAAAATTAAGATCCCCTTATTTAGTAATTGTCATAAAATTAGCGAAACCAGTGGATTAGGTTGCTTGGATAATGAATTAAGGAATTTGGTTGACAGGTATAAAGAACTGTTTAGCGGCGGTCTGGGTCGGTACTCCGGAGGCAAGGCAACCCTAAGAGTGCGCGAGGGGGCGACTCCCGTGTTCCACCGTGCTCGGGCCCTGCCGTACGCCCTGCGCGATCGCGTCGATGCCGAGCTCGACGCGATGCTGCGGGATGGAGTCATCGAGCCGGTGGACTGTTCGGACTGGGCTTCGCCTCTTGTACCGGTAAATAAGGCTGACGGTTCTTTGAGGATTTGTGCGGACTACAAGGCTACAGTGAATCCCGTTTTGTTAGTTGATCGTTATCCTTTGCCTAGGATCGATGATTTAATCGTTCGCTTAAGCGGCTCGAATTACTTTTCGAAGATAGACCTGTCGCAAGCGTATAATCAGATTGAACTGGATGATTCCAAAAATAGGGCCCATGAAATCCAAGTGGATCCGTGACCAAGGTCTGTTAGGCCACGGCCACATACGTACGGCTTGCTTCGGCGGCGCGTCCGCCTGCGCCGCGCATACCTCGCATCCTTGGCATACACGTTGTATAGACTCGTCTAACGAAGGCCACCAAACGTAACTGCGTGCTAAAGACTTAGATTTCACTATTCCCATGTGAGGCTCATGAATCATTTTCAACACTCTATCCCTACATGTCTCCGGAACCACTAACCTATGACCCCACATCACGCATCCCATCCTCGTCGCCACTGTAACGTACAGAGGGCGAAGGGAAATAAATTAGGCACGAACTATATTTCCGTAATCCATTTTACTTCGTGGCGATTACATGACTGACGCGGGTATTCCAGTTTTCTATGTACCCACATTACAAGTATCGACTAATTCTGACACATTAGTCGATACTAGAGCTAATTTCTTAAATTGGACCCTAAATTTGAATTTCGCGGGCAGGCCCGTCGCTTCCATCTTAGCTACTAGGGTCGAGACTCGCTGGTGCTAGGTATACTTCTTTTCTTCTTGCCGGTTTTTTCGGTTCCACGCTATGACGTAGGACCGGCAAAAGGCAAAATACTTTTATGACTATGGCAAAATGTCTATTGTCTTCTTCTTCCACTTTGCTTTACACGTATTAAAATATTTTGTGTACTAATAAGTGATTAATAAATAAATTCAAATAATTCAATATCCTCTTTCACGCAATCGATCCATCTTTTCGTTGACCGCGATCGACAGTCTACTACCTTCGTTACCGCGACAGTCGACGTTGATCTTCGTTACTTTGACATTTGACATCGACGTTCGTTACTTCAACGAGAACGACCTCCATTACCTCGACAATCGAATCGACATCGACCTTTGTTACACAATATCGACCTGCGTTAGTACGGTCTACCTAATAAATAAAAAACTTTAAAATAATTATGGCATTTATTTAATTTCTTTTTAATATATATTCATCATATAATTATGGAATGACAAAATGTTTTATATTATCATAAAAAGTACAAGTATTTATGCATAATATTATTGTGTTATAGTCCAAAGCCGAAATACAACTGCACATCTCTATTGGCTTATGCAATTATAATCCTCAGGAAGAGATAGGTGTGCAGTTGTGTGGAACGCGGCCTGCCAGAATTCTATCAAACGTCCGAATGCTCAAGGACGTCTCAAGATTACGTCCGATAGTTTGCAGTTCTGTGTGCATACTACATAGCGGCGTTCCTGAGGATTGCCTCGGCTGATCGTGATGTGCCGGCATTTCGGCTTTGCACTATTACAAGAAAAATATTATATATACAATGCACTGTATTAAGCAGGTAAATTACATGGTAGATTACATTCTCATACTAGTATATTATAATAAATAATAATTAATAAATAACCAGATACATAAGAAGGTAGCTCTTGCCAAAATACTTGTAGCTTGGGACACAGCATATATCATTAGGAGTTGGTGGCGTTTTCACTATAATATTAAGATTAGTTATTGGTATATCTGATTCGATTAGATATACACAATCTCTATATAAATTGCCAGAAATAATAATATTGCTATCAATGCGCGAAGGATAGCATTACTTTAAGACCCGCCAATTTAGAGATTATGTACGACATACCTATAAGACTAACTTAAGCTGCGCAGGCGGTCCTCTATACTTACATAAAATATTTATAAAAACATAAGTACGTAAATAAAAAAATCTTATCATATTCAACTGAATTTTAAATAATTTACACAAAATTATAAGTAAAAACAAAAGATTCAGGTACCACTTTATAAGTCACCTTATAATATTTCATGAAACATTCACGTTGAGTTTAGTGTTAAAATACATAATCAATAACTAATAACTTAACATCATTTGTATTATATTAACAAAGTACACTACAATAAACGTAATACTAATATTACACATTATTAATTAAAATATATTAGAATTTATCAATATACTACGTTTAAAATGCTCCTTCTAAAATAATTAGTTAAAATGCCCACTACTCTTTTTAAATTAAGTAGTACTAAATGACCCAAATCAGTACAATGCAAGTTTGCAAAATAATTTTACACACTTACAGACCCGTTAAATCGAACTTTATTATAGCATGAACATCTCAGCTTTGCTATCCAGTTGTATTAACAGGAGCTGTTATTACGAATCACTTGTAGTCCTAAATCCAATTGTTTGTCGCTAATTATTATATTATTGCTTACTGTATCGTGAAGAATTAAATCATATTGGAATGTCTAAACTCAACTTGTACTTCAAGTTACAATTTTATTAGTGTGAATTTAGATTATTAAAATGGAGTTATTTGAAGTGATTTTATATCATGCATGAACATCCAGTTAAGACTATGATTGCTTGCTATTGTAAAAAATATCTTACCCACAATGTATATCTTATGTACTATATACATTTTGTACATGCGGTAGGTATACAAATTACATGTATAAATAACTCGTTTATAAAAATATGAACACGTCAATAAATGGAGATTACAAACACTTTAAATTCCGCCCGTTTAAAAATAAAACGTTACCAACACGGGAATAAAAAACTTAATCGAGTAAAATAATATTCACAATCATAATATATATCACAGATACCTAAGGAAGATATTAGATTAAATCTATCTTTGAGGTACTACACATAGCGTTATTGTAAAAATGTAAATAAATAAAAAGCACACAATCTCAAAGTGATTCCTATTTCCTAGGTATGTCGTCGAAACACTGACAATAGTCACGACGTCTCAGGTCCAAAATAAATAAATAGTCTTATATCAAAAATTAAACCTGGAAATAATCACTCACAGTGCAATCCGCACCATTTTTAATACTGTTTTTTGTATCCTTCGCTGTGGGGACGTTGATCTTTTCATAACCCGCTGAGGAGTCCGAGCGATCGACACCGCCTTCACTTTCCCCAGAATTTACTTTCTCGTAGGGCGGCTCTCGCTTCGACAGTTCGAAATATTTAACACTTTCATAGTTCGGATCCTTTTTAGATCGCACCGAGTCGTACTTGGAGTCCTTCGACCGCACAGATTCGTACTTCGGGTCTTTACATCTTAATGATTCGTAATTAGGATCGTGAGCGTTGACACTCTCGTAATTAGGATCTTTGGGGCGAACAGACTCGTAGTTGGGATCGGACTCGCTGCCCGTGGTGTAGAGCGGATCGTTGGACATGGATTCGTAGTTCGGTTCCATTACCGATTCGTCGTTATTGTTTGCCGGCCAGTTGTACTTCTCTGGCCTCTTGTTCACAGTGGAGTATGTGGGTTGGACTCTGTAGTTGGGCGCGATGGTGGCATAGGGCGGGGTGGAGGGTTGGTTTCGCAGCACTTCATAGTTGGGATCGGAGTCGGACGCGTTGGCATCACCTTTGGAAATGTGTTCGTAGCCGGGGTCGCTGCTGATGATGCTGTCGGGGCCGCTATCTGAATGATTCAGCTTCAGTAAATTATTATTAGTGTAGTTGGACGGCTGGTTTTTGCTTATATCTTTGACAGTTTCGTAGCCGGGGTCCTGATTGGAGTTCTTTCGTTCCTTGCGGGCGATGGTCTCGTAACCGTGGTTGGCGAAAAGCTTTCGGTCGATCGTTTCGTAGCCTGGATCGTCGCTTCGGTACTTGGAGCTTTTGGGATCGACGTCAGTAGACTTCCTTAGCGACTCTTCTTTGGCTTTCGCCTTTTTGATGACTTTGGCGTACATTTCCTCGACGTTGCGCGACGGGCTCTCCGTGGCTCGTGGGTCGGAGGTGAGGCTGGTGTTGGGTTCGGTGGAGTAGTCGCTGCTGGCGGGGCCGTCGATGGAGTTGTAGAGGTTGTCGGCGGGCGGCTCCTTGCTGTCGATGTCGAAGTGGAGCTCCCGCGCGACCAGGGGCCGCGCAAGATCGCCGGAGCTAAAACGATGCTTCTCCACGGGATAGTTGCAGCCGTAGAAGTCCGACGAGCTGACGCAGCTGTTGTTCCGCTGGTGCTTCTCGTTGAGACTGCGCCGCAGCTTGTCGTGGTTGAAGTGGAGATCACCTGGCAAGGAGAGAAGTTACGATCTTGGAAGGAATGACATATTGTTGCAGAAATAAAAGGCAAATAGCATTGAGTGCAAGACTTTCTCTGCGTAGTATTCCTTATTGCTGGCGGTCGTGACTTCTAATATAATGATATAATAAATTGGGATAATAATGTGGTGGTAATAGATATTTAGTACTTTAAAACATCTCGATAAAAGATGGCGGCCTGAAAACAACTATGTATTCCGATTGGCGGCCAAATAAAAACACCTAAGTTACTCTCGAGTCCGCGTAAAGAAATTTTACTTGAAAATATGTACTAGTAAAGTCCAAGACTCGCTAAATAATGTGCAAACATAAAAGTTGACTAAATTAAAAAGTACTTGTAAAAGCTTAATTGAATTAAAAAAAAAAAATTATTTATTTATCTAAATATTACCGGTGCTGGATATCCTCTGGTGTCGTTGTGCGAGCGGGTCGGCGGAACGTGGAGCAGGCGGGTGTGCTGGATGCGGGGGGTGAGAGGAATGAGAATGGTGTGGTGGGTGAGCCGGGTGCGGTGGGTGAGCTGGGTGTGGTGGGTGAGCTGGGTGTGGTGGGTGTGGAGGGTGCGTTGGGTGTGCTGGGTGAGTGGTATGCGGCGGCGGCGGTAGCGGTGAATTGGCCTGTCGCTTCTCCGGCTTGGGTGAGCCAAGCGCACCCGTTGAATTCGAACACGATGACATCGATGCTGAAACCAAATTATATATTTTTTTAATTTATAGGTTAGCGCTTGGCTGCAATCAGACCTGGTGGCAAGTAATGATCCAGCCTACGATGGAGCGCGCTTGCCTAAAAGATGCCTATTCACTCAAGATTTCAAGGTATATTATAATTGAATGGGAAAACTGAAACTGACACTGAAGGGTGTTAAAAATTCTAGCGGTTCCAATTAGAAAGAGGAGGCAAATCGTTTCGTACGTATACATGGAATTTCAAATACGTACGGGTGCAGACCTTGGCGATGCCTTGTAGTGCGATAGTAGAAAGGTGAAGGAGGAACCAGGTCGAAAAGTTCTCGTGCACACTCTCCGAAATATAGTAAATGAAGTATAATGAATGTCATTTACCTTGACGTGAATGTGTGGCATTTGACGTTGACGCCCCGATTTCAGGTGGTGCACTTCTTCTATAATTAAAATAAAAAATAAATATAAAAAAATCAAATGAATACAAAGAATACACATCAAGTAGTCACTGTTGTAAATGGATTTTTTGCATAGATAGCATGCCTCCTGGAGACATGATAATTTTTATCTGGAGCCTCAAAACAGCTGTTGTTTGGTGACCATTTTCAACAGAAGTGACTTTGAAAGTTACATCCAAAACAGATCTAATTTACTCTGAAGTCACACCTAATGATTTACTTTTTTGTTTTTATTGAAAGGTTTTATGTTTTAATTTTCAATTTCAATTTACCTGGCGTGATGCGTGACATCCGCTTGCAAAACCGGCGCGGCCGCAGGCGCGGGCTCGCTTGTTGGCGGGTTGCGGCGACGTGGCTCGGGCGCGATTTGCGCGTATGTGTCCGAACCTTCGCCCACGCTCGCGCCTTCTATCGCCTCGTACATTTCATCTGTGTGCCGAATTAAGCCTTGTTCACATGAACGCTTTTCTAACGCGCGGTAAAAAAGCGTTTACAATAGATGAGGGCAGTGTTGAATTTTCAATTCAACGCTTCATTCAACGGTTTTTGGATTTATGACATTTTATTATTTTTCAAAAAGGAAGGTGGTTTTCAATTATTCGGCGCATATTTTTTTATAAAACATTTTGGTAGGATCCACGTAACATACATGATACAATCAATTCCTACAGTTAGCTACAGGTGATTTATTAAAATATATATCGATATTTATATCATATTGCACTTTTTGTTTGTAACATGTGTACGAAGTAAGGATTAATAATGTAACAATTTAGTACAGATTTATACAGGGCAAGTAGTTTATGATATACAGTATACTTATCAGTCAACTAATAAAATCTGAGTCAAGACAATATTGCATTTTCAAATACTTAAGTAAAGTTACACGTTTATTACAATGATAAGCATAATAGCATATCCTTTTCCGGCAAGATTGACAATATGTAAACACAAAACGGTACATGTATTTCAAATATTCGATTTACAATAATTTATTATTCTTTGTATAAAAGTAGTTGCAGTCCCGCGCATTACTGAAGCAAGCTGCGAGCCATATCATTTACATAATCTTCGATTGTGTACTATGCTTTTTTCAGGAGCATACTTTTAATAGACTTTTTAAACTTGTGTAAATGTCTAAAATTGATTGTGGGATTTTGTTATAGGAGATTACACTCATTGCCACAAACGACTTTCGGACTTCTTGAAGCGGAGCGCAGGAGTCGCAAGCCTATTTCGATTTCTAATTTGCTTATCATCTAGATAACCAATTTTCATGTAACTAAAAATATTTTACAATACAGTTTAACCTATCCAATTAAAACTGTAGGTATTCAAGACTAGTTAGAGAGTTTCTAATGAATTTGATCTAAAATGGTGGATAGATGCTCATGAAATAAGCCTGAAGAAGTAGGTGATTACAGAACTAACCGGAGTCATCGGAGACAGTGGCATAGTGTGGCTGCAAAGGCTTGACGTTCTGTGCGCGAATGTTGCTTAGCGGCTCTCGGACTGATATGCTGGTGTATCCCTCTGGAAAAAAACAAGAAAGGAGTCCAAAGAGACTCTAATGCACATAATCTGCTACTGCCCTCTACTCGTAATGCATAAACATAGTATCCACCAGGTGAGAAATCCACCCTGAGAAAGCTACTCTAAATCTAGTCAGGAAAGTGTTTCTGTACCTGGCGTTCACAAGTTTTGGTACGGAACTCTAAAATTGGTGGCGATTACAATGGGTCGGAGACGGTCGAAGTGATACAGGGATTTCAAGGACTTGCAAGCCCCAAAAATATGAATGTAGGGCCTGCGCAGACGACGGGCTATTGTAACGAAGACGGATAGCCGAATGTAAAAGAATTAAGAATCATCTAAGTATCCTATGAGAATTCTTTGTTTTTCGGGGATAAAAGTAACCTATTATTCGTCTCCGGAATGCAAATTATCTCTGTGCCATATAGATGATGCCCGCAACTTTGACAAGTGGTTTTATAATGAAACATACTGGCGGAGTCGGTGGAGTCGCCGCTGAAGTGCGTGTCGGGCGGCAGCGGCGCGCGCGGCGACGGCGGCGTGATGTAGGGCAGCTCCTGGCTCGACGGCAGCTGCCCGCTGATAGCCACCGACGCCGAGATCAGCACCGCTTCTGCTGAACGTTCTGCACCGTTATACTCTTCTCAGAACTCGTTGACTCCGAATTAGCACCACACGATTTTTGCGTAGGATAAATCTTAAGGTCATAGCTCAATAGAGCCACGCGGCACCACCACGTCGTCCACTCGTTGCTGACAGGCGGTCCACGGGTGGACGTCACGTTGTCACCAGTAAACCGCGCGTGGTCAACGAGTGAATCGCTTGGTCAACGAGCGGACATCGCGTTGTCCACGAATTTTTGATTATTCTGTCAGCGATTGGTACAACGTCTCAAATATCCCCAGCGTGAATCACTTGTGGGCAGCGCGCGGCTCCTCGGGACCCGCGCGTTGGCAACGAGCACTCAACGTAAGGCAAGCATGAGAGCAAACCCGCCGTCCGCGCGTGGACAGCTTGCGAGCGAGGCTATCCGCTGACGCTACGGAGTTGATGTAGTATAAGAGTATGCTCATACAAGTTCATATAAAGAACTGCTCGAGGCGAGGCGAGGCGTTGCAAGTCGGCCGCCGGGTAATAATGAGCTATGGCCTTTACCAAACACGTAGTGGCGCAAACAATAGAACCTTTCACACGTTTAAAACTAGGTACTCGTACACTGTACAGGTACCGACAGTAAATATTGCACACAAGTAAAATAATTTTTAAAATCGGTTTTTGGGTAGTGTCGATTTTGTTTTGAGTTTTGAGTTTATCGATTACAAAAAAAAACAAATTTTTCCGCATTATAATATTAGTTTAGATTAACTTTAGAAAGAGATTTCTGCTGCGTCGTCTTTGTCACTCACATTTATGCGAGTGTGATATTTCGTCAAATCGTCAGTCTCGACGCTAGAGACTACGCTCCACGAAATCGTTATCCTTTCTAAAGTTTGATGTGCAATATTTTCTGTCGAGTAGGTACCTACCGTACGTCTTTTTGTAGTACAAACAACGTGTGAATTGTTCTATACGCAATGTACCTACCTAAGCACCAGTAGCTTTTGATAAGCACTGCACTTTTTTTTCAGGATAAATGGGGGCCCTCTTGAACAATAAAAGCGAATAAATTTATTTTTTTGATTTACCCCCTTGTTGAGTCATAAATAATTAAAAATATTTAAAGTCATTATGAGATTACTAAGGCAATTTTTGGAACAAAACTACAGTTTAAAAAAAATGATCGCCTTTAATAACTAGTATGGCCTCGGCCAACCTTAGGCGTATTTTGTCTTGCACTTGACCAGTTACGTTATATGTTTTTAATAGTCGATAAGTACCTTAAGTTTATCCATTTATTTATTTTAAAATTAATTATTATTAGTAAATAAATACATTAGGATTAGGATTACAACAATAGCAATTGAATACTTCCAATTTACATTATCGACATCGCAACACCACTTGAGATTGAAGTGTTAGTGATAACGTTTATCTAAGCCAATATTTATATTATTAAAGTATTACTCAATAAATGAGTATTGCCGAACTCTGTGATGAATAACAAGTCAACTTTCTTGATCGTATTATGCCATCTAGAGCTCTTGGCAACAAGAAATTCCAAGCTCCAAGGGTTAAAACAATTAAGAAACACACTGGAAAGCATTTTTAACCTCAATAAGACCAAGGTATTTTATTGTGATTAAAAATTTCAAAATTCAAAAGTCCTCAATCAAAATCAATTCAAAGTTGTATGAAGTCACTTTTGCTTCCTTCAAGATTGCAGAAAAAAAAGTAAAATTTTCAGAAAAAGAAAGTTTTCTAAATTGATCTATCTTAGAAAATCCAAGATAGTTTTCCTACCATCGATCCTTATCATAGATAACGTGGCGATTTCGTCTACGTGGATTTAGGTTTTTAAAATTCCGTGAAACCTAGTTTTTCCGTGATAAAAAGCAATCTATGACACTCTCCATCTTTAACTATATCCATACGAAATATTACTTGAATCAGTTGATCTGTTGCTGCGTGATTAAAGGACAAAGGCATGAAAAAATCACGTCAACCATTGATCCGTTGCGGTGCGATTGAAGGATAAACCAACAAACAAACACACTTTAGCATTTAATAATATGGGTAGTAATAGATCTGTTAACAGCAAACATTATCACGATGATATAAATCGTACACAAATTAACAATTAAATGATAATGATCTCATTATTATGATACCTGCTGCCGAAGAAGCTGTTTCCCGTTCTTCGATTTCAATATCATTATCGGAGCTTTGATCAGGTGTTATTTCCACCGTTCTGAAACAAGTGTCTTTCATTACATAATGAATATACCAAAATCTTAACCTGTCTTAACCTTTATTCTCATTTTTGTACAAGTTTTAAGTCTTAACGACTTAAAACGATTACGACAAACTGGGGATTTTTTAATCAAAAGTTAAGAAGACGGTCTATCATTTAATAGCGTCACAAAAACTAAAGATTCACGTGATCAAAGTGATGGGCAAACGTCTATGGGAAAATTTCTCCTATGGATTGCAAACGAATGTGTTTTTAACAGGGCGTTAAAATGCTAGTTTAATTGTTTATTGACTACTAAAATGCATTCCATTACAAGCGACTTACATGTTATGACTTTCATTCTGTAGCTTAGCGTACGCGTGTTCGTAAGGATGATCTCTGCTAGTGGACGCTGCGACAATGGCCTTATTTCCTGGAAGATAACATGATATAATCTTCCTGGAAGATATCATACAGGAGGAAAACATTATCGTTTTTGATGAAAACGTATACGTTAACCTAGCGCAGTGGTAAACGCTGTGTTCTTATTAGTGGGAGATCCTGGGTTCGATTCCCGGGAGGGCTAGGAATTTCATAATTTCTAAATCACTCGTCTGGTCTGGTGGGAGGTTTCGGCCGTAGCTAGTTACCACCCTACTGGCAAAGCCGTGCTGCCAAGCGATTTAGCGTACCGGTATGATGCCGTGTAGAAACCAAAGGGGTATGGGTTTAATAAAAACTGCCATATCCCTTCCAGGTTAGCTCGCTTCTATCTTAGACTGCATCATCAGCTACCACCAGGTGAGATTGCAGCTAACTTGTATTTGAATTTAAAAAAATAAAAAATCGTGTTAGATAATACATAATAATGTGCTCAATGAGCGGCGCGGTGCTGGCGCGGTGATAACTGATAGTCATGTGGTTAAGACAGCGCGGTGAATATTATTATATTATTATAATATTATTGTAAATTGTACATTTGAAAAGAGCAACCGCCGAGTTTCTTGCTGGTTCTTCTCGGTAGGAACAGCATTCCGAACCAGTGGTAGATTATTTTGACGATTCAAAAGCACTTGTAAAAGTTTAATTGAATAAAAATAATTTGAGTTTGAGTTTGAGTTTGAATACTACTTAGTGTTACCCGCTCAACCGCCAGTCCGTTGAGGAACAATCACAGGTTTTTTGGGAGGCAAGCCCCACATAACCCCTGCGTTTCCCCTGACGGAAGGGTATGCGTTAGGCATTTCCTGTGTATAAAAAAAAGTGGTTAAGACCGCATCAGTACCCGGGATTGAACTACAGACCTCCCGAACAGGAGGCCGCCGTCTTAACCACTACGCTATCCCAGCTTGACGATAACGTAGACTTACTGCTAAAAATAAACTAATTAATGAAGATGTAGGTACGCCCAAATCATTTCCTAGTAGCGACCCTTTAATGTATAATTTATGTAATGTCTAAAGATAAAGGCATTGTGATCATCGATTAGATTTAAATCAATCAAAATCCATTCGGTAGCAAGACAATGCAATTATTTAATTGCATCTAAGTTTTCTTTTCCGTTCACGAGAGATAAATGGATAATGGTTCTTGTGACTCTCTTATTAAATACGTTGGTCTGATCCATTCAGATGATTCATTGCTATGTTGTTGTTTCAACGTTCTTTGCTATTCTAGGAAAATAGGATAGTTTCTCACAATAAAAACACAGTAGTAAGTTATAAGACATTCATTGTGATTTGTGACACGCAATTTGAAACGAGTTTCGCTAGATTTATACACATCTACATAATAATCTTTAAAGAAATAGGATTACCTCATTGATCCTTTTCTATTGGAATCAAAAGGGGCTAAGCTATCCTACTCTTGGTGGGAATATACAAACTACCGTCTAACTACCAGTGGTAGTCTTGACATGTAAGTGCCACATGGCATCCTACATGGCATCAATAAACTTATCTCATTTCAAAAAGATATATTTACCTTCGTCTAAATTAGTAACTGTGGCATATATTTCTGATGCCGTGTCGCCGCTGTCGTGCCTTCCAACGGGATGCGGGATTTCCGGCAGACTCCGCTGACTGTTTTGCGTCGACGCCCTATATAAGATTTTTAATTAAGAATTTTCTAAGAAAATCAAGTTTTTTATCAATATTATAATTCATTAATCAACTATGACTAATTCTGTAGTGCACAATCTCTAAAATAACAGCCCTAAAATTGTTATCTTTTTCATAATGCTTCTTGCGGAAAAGGATAGGAACTTCTAGAGGGAAGGATTTAGACCTGCCAATTTAGTTAGTGTTACAGAATTAGCCTCACTGAATGTAGTTGTAGATAGACAACTATAATGTTTCAAAAAAAATTAAATAAATAACAAAAGAAATTTTATAAGTGATTTTTCATTTACTTTCGATTTTATCTATTATCCTACAAAAATATTTGCTAGTATCGACATGTCATAAAGTCCAGTATGCCTGACGAAAAATTTTCCGTCCCTTTTTCATTTATAGTAAACGATAGATTTACACACAGTTAAATAACTTGAACGTGTAAGCACTAGAGCCTCAGAAAAAAGAATCAAAGTTATGTATGTTTTAATAATGACTATAAACTGTTAAACATGATTCATTTGAAATGGGCAGATTTTTTCTATTAATTATTTATTATTATTTTAACAACTATAGCAGCTATTTACATTTAGCATTCCAATTGAAAAAACAAATGTATATTACATGCAATAGTAATTAGCAGTAGACATTATAAAATAAAATAAGCTGTATTTAGCTCATAGCTTGTTAGTACATAAATAATATAATGAATAGGTTACATCATAGTTAATGTATTTAACGCTTGAATATAATAATTATTATGCTTGTCTGTTGTGTCAAGTATAAGTATAAAATTTCATGAACAGCTAAAACCTTTTAAATACATTAAACAGTCTGTCACGAAAGTAGCATTAACACCAAAATATTGAAAAAGTTACACTAAATATTTGAACACAGAAGAAGTGGGTATTAAACTAGCAGATATGCATGCAGACTTTGCATGAAGTATTAAATGTTGCAAGAAAATTAAATTGTTCGTTTTTATAATAATCATCATATTATAAATGTGAAAGCTTTTTAGGGTTCCGTACCTCAAAACGAAAAACGGAACCCTTATAGGATCACTTTGTTATCTGTCTGTCTGTCCGTCTGTCCATCATGTCTGTCAAGAAAATCTATAGGATACTTCCCATTGACCTACAATCATGAAATTTTGCAGGTCTTATAGCACAAGTAAAGGAATAAATCTGAAAACCGTGAATTTGTGGTTACATCATTGAAAAAAAATTAAAATGTGTTTAAATTTGCATAGGAAGATAACTATACCAAGTGGGGTATCATATGGAAGGGCTTTACCTGTAAATTCTAAGACAGATTTTTATTTATGTATATGCATAATAGTTTTTGATTTATCGAGCAAAATGTCATAAAAATACTAGAGTACGAACCCTCGGTGTGCGAGTCTGACTCACACTTGGCCAGATTTTTTTAAATAATTATCACTCATATTATAAATGTGAAAGCTTTTTTGTGAAGGGAAGATCTCATCCTATCATGCCAAAACAGAGCAATGGATCAATGTGTTTTTTTTTGCATGGATGGATATAGTTAAGACCTGGGCCGGGAAGTATCATCTATATTCTATTTTTTATCCTATTCCAGAAACAAAGAATTTCCATAGAATTTTGAATGAAGAAACCTAAATCTTCACAGACAAAGTCACAGACATCATCTAGTATAATATATTTGATCCATATAGTCAATGTACAGACTTATGAATTATTTTACACATAGCAACTTAAATACATACTCCTAAGCAGTACATGAAAAAGTTAACAGCTTGTTTTGTGTTAGGCACATTTCACCAGCAGGCAGGTAATTTTAATAAGTTGCTGTATGCAAATGCATTAAATTCATCTTTTATAATATAACAACTAAATGCTAAAGGCCACACATGCCTAGCAGGCTTGCTTGCAGCATCTACTGTAGCTTGACCTATGAACTGAAAAGCCTCTGGCATGTGTGGATCCTGGATAAATATTATTAACATAAATAAATAAATTGAAGTATGGTTAAACTGCAAGAGCTCATTCATTTCAAAATCATCAGGTACAGTTTACAATATGAAGATGAGTTGACGAGACATAACTATGACATCAGACAATACACCATACAACAGTTACAGTTAGTTAGTTAATGCTTGTTGTTCTGTATTGTCAAGAGAGTTCTTTAAAGAGCTCAGTTCATATTAATTGTTGTAAACTGTACTTAATATTTTTTTGCAATTAATGAATTTTTACATTTAGCAAATGTTAAATACACATAAATACATATATGAAGTTAATTAATTTATGAGATTAGATTTAACATCTATGTTAGCCCCATTAATTTAATGTCTAGGGCATGCTTTAATGAACAAACCGCTTGACGGAGGCAGGAGTGGTGGGGGCCGGGGAAGGTACCTCCTCATCCAATCGGATTTTGACCACACCGGCCGTCCCAACCAACTCACTTCTGTTAAATACAAAATCTCTTGAAACAGGACATTCTATAGAACTTATTATAATACTTTTTATTTCTATGCAACTTATAATAATATGCCATCTATTGTACATGTATGTGATGGAACTATGTCAGAAGCCTTCCTATAGGGTTTTAGATAAAACCAACTACAACTGTAGAGAGTTTCAACTCAATCAGATGAACAATTAATGGAAACATAGGAAACAAAGACACAGTAACCAACAGCATTTTGATTTGTTGCATTAACAATGATTCTTTTGATTAATGTTTCTATACCACAGTTGAATTTAAACAATGTGGTTATTGATTACCTGAAAGAATCATTTAACATTCAAGTAAACATTATTATGACTAATGACTTAAAATTTCTAGTATGAATATTATAAAAAAATTCTGTAGCTTTTTTAGACATATGAATTTAATATTTATTTGAATGAGTGTTTCACTTAGTCCTGATATCAAATGAGTACCTATGTAATATTATGATTTATTTGAAATTATAACTAAAATAGGAATGAAACTGGTTAAGAATACTTACTTCTGGTTGGAGTTCTTGCAGCCACACACACATGCAGATATAATAGTAACGAGAGTGGCTAGCACTCCTACACTTAGAGCTATCTCTATGAAAGTATACATAACAACAGTTGCTTCAATCGATGCTCAAACACCCGAAAGTCCCGAAATTGTGAGTACTTTCCATTACAAACGTTTTTCAGGTGACTTCTTTAGAAAATATCACTCCAAATTCATGATTTACTTCCATTTGAGAAAAGTATTAAATGTAGGGCACTTGTTTACGCGACTATTGCTTTGCTGGGATGGGTCGAAATGAAATTTCTAAATGGCACTATTCGAATTATAGGTATTCACTTGACAGAAAAATCTGTCACATCGCTACGATACGAATAATTTATTGTTAGCTACCCATTTGATTTATTACAGGTTGGTGATTTTTGCTATAGTTTAGCGCAACAGCACCACCAGCATCTCTATTAAAAAACCAGATAAACTTAAAATTCTCCGAGTTTCGACGAATATAAACACAAAAATCACAGACAAAAATAAGTGTACAGGTGTTTTTGTACAGATATTTGATGTATATATAGCGCCGTGTTCTCTACCAGGGTAGAAAGAAAAACAAAAGAAATGAACACTAAAAAATATATATTATAATCAGGGATGGTACGGAGCTTCGGTTCCGGTTCCGTTAAGTCGGAACTTCCGATTACTATTATACTTTCGGTTCCGACTCCGGCTCCGACATTTTTTAATCGGAGGTGTGAATCGGAGGTCGAAGCATAGATAGCGGGCGAGTGCGGCGGCGTGTGCCGACCGACTGTTATGATTCGACAGGTTCATACGCGTCGTGCGGGGAATCGCCCCTCCCCCGACCCGCGCACTCAATTGTCAATTATTTTTTCACTTCGTCAATTTTTGTCTTGTCCACCAAGCTCGGTAGCGAGCGAACAACTTTTTAGTGGCGCTGGCCTAATCTACGACCCCTTAAGAAACAGATTAGAGGGAGACAAAGCTTCAAAGCTTTTATTCGTCAAATATAATACGCTACTTTTAGAGTCAATTAATACGATTTAATTTTTTTAAAGCTTTTGTTCGTTAGTATAATTTAATTACTAATTGATTAGTACATTGCTACTTCGGGTTTAAATTCATTCTATTTAAACTTGTTGTTTATATGCCAATTTTGTTCATTTTTTATGTTTTATCATAAAACATAAAACTTTTATGTTACAACTGAAACTTAAAATAAAAAAAAATACTACATAATGTTTTATTTGTCCTTAAATAATAATTCTCTCTCATGTCACCCTGCTTCCGATTCCGATTCCGACTGCGGTTCCGATTCCGAGAAAGCAAATTTAAAAACTCCGATTCCGGCTTCGGTTCCGATAAAACTGCTTCCGTTACATCCCTAATTATAATTCACTATTTAAATTTACAATTTCTTTGGAAACTACTACACGCTACAACGGGCTAGATGCAACTAACCAAACTTGCTACGGCTCACACGGCGTAGCTCGAAAATGCCTATTTACTAGTGCCTCTACATCACACCACCCCAAATTTTTATCTTAATAAAAATTAAACAAATACAAATTTCCGCAACCTTAATTTTATTTCACAATATTCGTTCTTCATTTTTCGACAACCCTAGCAATGTTTCCGATCCGCTTACAAAACAAATCATAATTTAAACACGTCACCCAGTTAAAGTGTTCCTTTGATTCGATACATGGTACATCTCTTAACACATCATACTTGAGATGAGGTCACTAGAACTTGAGCAGGTGGCGACGGGGTCGCTGTGGCAAGTCCACTTACAATTGTTGCTATGCCCGCGCCATCCAGCCTACGTTGCACTCAACACTTCGAATGTTGGTTACATTACATTTTACATTTACACACTATCCAATAAACTATAACAATCGTCAACCACTCTAACACTCCCAATAATAAGGTTTAGTTATGTTTTCTAATAAAAAATAATATATGCGGATCGGGCCATTTTACAATACTTATTTCGTAATACTCATTTGCTTAATTGCTAGTTGCTACTCGAATTATTCTACTGATACCTAACGGGCGTTTTGCTGACTCTCCCACTCCGAGTAGTACGGATTGTATGAGTCGGCAAAACGTCATCGTCACTAAATCTACATTTTTTCTTACATGACGTTTCACCCGGCGTTTGTCGTGGATTTTCGATATCCAGGACAAAAGCTGGTTTCAACCTGTCAATGGAAATAAGTGCTTGTCTATTGGGTAACTGTACTAAGTATGCTTTTTCCAACCGCTTTATGACGTCATAGGGACCGTCATACGGTGGTTGTAGACACTTACGCATTACATCGTTTCTAACAAAAACTTTTTTACAGTCTTTTAAAGCAGGGTGCACAAAAATAGTCCGAGAGTCTCTCTGTGTCTCGGGTTTTGGTCTTAAATTACTAATTACCTGTTTCAACTGCTTTAGGTACTCCTCACCGTCCGTTATCTTACTATCCGATGGTTCGAAAAATTCTCCAGGGAGCCTCAGAGTTCGCCCAAAGGTTAATTCCGCGGCACTTACCCCTGTGTCACTGCGTGGTGCTGCACGTAGTCCCATCATAATGGTGTGCATTTCTTCAACCCACGATCTATTGTCCTTTAATCTCGCCATTAAGGCGGCCTTAAAACTACGATGCCATCGTTCGATCATGCCATTACTTTGTGGATGGTACGGTGTCGTCCTAAACTTATGAACCCCTAAATATTTCATTAACTGTCTAAAGAGACTGCTTTCAAATTGCTTTCCTTGATCTGAGCTCAAATTAATAAAACACCCATGTCTAGTAATCCATCCTTCATACACGAGTTTGGCTACTGTCTTCGCACAAATATCTTTAATTGGAAATGCTTCCGGCCAACCCGTTTCTCTATCTATCATTGTAAGACAATACCTGTAGCCTTCCTCTGAAATAGTGAATGGACCTGTAATGTCAATGTGTAAATGACACATTCTATCTACTTTTGCAAATTGCCCTAAAGGTGACATAGTGTGTCTGTGAACCTTTGCTTTTTGACACTCTATGCACGACCTAGCCCAAATAGCTATATCTTTATTCATCCCAGGCCAAAAATAATTATTAGTTACCATTTTCCTTGTTGTTCTAATGCCAGGATGGCTGATGTTATGTATTGCTTCGTATGCGATACGCCTAAACTGTTTTGGTAAGTAAGGCCTAGCCTTATCGCCTCGCAAGTTACAAACAATCGGCTTATTTACACTCGGCAAGTCAATTTTTATTAGTCTCGTATTACCGTTTTTTGTTCCTAACAATTCTGTGAGCTCTTTGTCGTTCGCTTGCGCAATAGCCACTTCTGTGAAGTCAAGTACCGACGGGCACGAAATTGTTTCAACGCGCGATAACGCGTCCGCGGGCGCGTTCTCTTCGCCTTTTGTATAGCGTATATCCGTCGTGAACTCACTAATAAATAATAACTGACGGGTCCTTCGCGGCGTTTCTTTACTACTACTTAGCTTTTTAAACGCAAACGTTAACGGCTTATGATCTGTATACAAAATGAGATCTCTACCTTCAAACATGTTCCTAAAATATTGCACTGACAAATAAAGCGAAAGTAACTCCCTGTCGTAGGTACTGTACTTTTGTTGCGTGTCAGTCAATTTTTTCGAAAAATAACCTAACGGAACCCATTCGTTATTTACTCTTTGTTGCAATGTACCTCCAACGCAAGTATTTGACGCGTCTGCCATTATAGCAAGCACTTGACCTGTTATCGGATACGCTAACAAAGCAGCGTTCTGTAAATTCAACTTGCATTGTTCGAAAGCTTGAACAGCACTTTCTGTCCACACTATACTACTTTTGTCACGTTTCTTTGCTCCGTGAAGATACTTATTTAATTCAGCTTGATATTCGGCTGCCTGACGCAAATGACTTCTATAGAAATTTACCATGCCTAGAAATCTACGAAGTTCCTCTACCGTTTTCGGTCTGGGAAAGTCTACAATTGCTTGGACCTTGCTTGGCAACGGCCTTAAGCCACTGGCTGAGACCTCATGACCCAGAAACTCAACTTTATCCTGCGAAAACGCGCACTTTGCTAAATTAATAGTTAGTCCAACTTGTTGTAATCTTTCAAAAACGGTCTCTAAATGTTTTTCGTGAAGCGAACTATTTTCGCTAGCTATTATTAAATCATCTAAGTATGAAAAAACAAATTCTGCTTTATAATTCGCACAATCCGGGTTATTTTGTTGAAAATTTGCCTCTAAATCCTGTAAGACATAATTATTCATGAAACGTTGAAACGTTTGTGCTGCGTTTCTTAAACCGAAAGACATACATGGCCATTCAAACAAACCAAAAGGTGTAATGATAGCTGTTTTCTCCACGTCATCCTCTGCTATCGGAATAAAGTGATACGCTCGGTTAATATCAATCCTGCTAAATACTTTCTTATCGGCTAAAATAAACGTAAAATCCTTTATGTGAGGAATTGGGTATCTATCAGGCTTCGTAATCGCATTCAGCGCTCTATAGTCTCCACACGGCCTTATATTACCATCTTTTTTAGGTACAACGTGTAGAGGACTCGCCCACGCACTCTTTGACGGGCGGCAAATACCCATTTCCTGCATAAGGCGAAATTCTTCTCTTACCTTTTTAAATCGGTCCGGGGGCAACGGCCTTGGGCGCGCATGCACCGGAGGACCTGAAGTCTCGATGTGGTGTCTTACGTTGTGACGTGGTGGTTCTTTGAACGTCGCTGGCTTAGTTAATTCCGGGAACCTACTTAGAAGAGAATAACATGGATGCGACTCGGCTATAGTAAAAATAGATGAATGCTCCGAGTTTACTATAGTGGAAATTACATACATGTTAGTCTCTTGATCTAACAATCGTCTGTTTCTTAAGTCTACTAACAAATTATACTTAGCTAAAAAATCCGCTCCTAAAATGGGTTGTTTAACGTCGGCTATTACAAAAGTCCACTTAAACGCACGACGCAATCTTAAATTTAACACTAGAGTCTTTGTTCCGAAAGTTTGTATTTCACTACCATTCGCGGCATAAAGTTTGTATTTATTATTCATTGCACTGTCACACACTGATTTATAACTTTTAGGCAACACTGAAATGTTCGCACCTGTGTCTATTAAATAACGTATGCCATTTTCCTTATCCGTAATACATAAACGGTGGTTCCCTAATTCGACGCAGGTACCCACCGGTTCCACCTGCATCTCCACTAGTTTTCCTGCTGCTTATTCCAGGTGCACGGCTGTTCGCAGCGATTAGCTCTCTGCCTGTATCTAAAATGATGCACGCAGAGCCAGTCCGGGCTATCCGGGGTACGTCTGGATCTGTTTTCCTCTCGTCCTCGGGAACGCGAACGACCACGGAAACCTCCGCGACCTCGCCTACCTCGCCAACTGTGTCTGGACCTGTCCAGCTGGTCCAACCTCGCATGGATCCTGGCTATTTCAGCTGCCATCGACGAAGTTCCGGGTACCGTCTCCTTTGCTGCCACTTCTGCTATCGGTTGGGACTTCATAGTTTCCATTACTTTGTCAGCAATCACGGCTAGTCTGTCTAGATCTTTGGCTTCTGTCGCAGCCAGAACGCCTCGTGCTGCTGCTGGTAGCAGATTCTGCCATAAAACACTTAGGGTCTCATTATTAATTTTACCCCTGGCCAGATCTTGCATCTTTCGAAGGAGGTGGCTGGGTTTCTGATCACCCAGTTCCATCTCCCCGATGAGCTTCTGTATTTGGCGGTTCTCCGACTCTTCATATATGTTCAGCAACCTTTCTTTAAGTACCTCGTACTTACGCACCTCCGGAGGATTGATCAGGATGTCCGTCACCTGTTGAATGACATCCTTACCCAGCTTGGATACCACTATATTATACTTGGATGCGTCTCCTTGTTTTTGTGGTGCCAGTATTGCTTCCAGCTGGATAAACCAGACCCTAGGTTGGTCGGTCCAAAACTCCGGGATCTTCGACGTGATAGATATCGACGCTAGATACGTGTCTTCATCCTTCACTACTGTCGTAGGTTGCGCCATTTTTAAAGTGTTTTAGTTTTTCACTTCCTTACACGTGTTAATTTGAGTTGCCCTAGCTTACGTTACTTTACTTTATTTTAATTAAGAAAATTAACACGCGCTACCCTGGTAGTTCAAAGTCCGAGTCACCAATGTACAGGTATATTTGTACAGGTATTTTATGTACGACGAATGTTGCTGGATATATAGTAGCGCCGTGTTCTCTACCAGGGTAGTAATAAAAACAAAAGAAATGAACACTAAAAAATATATATTATAATTCACTATTTAAATTTACAATTTCTTTGGAAACTACTACACGCTACAACGGGCTAGATGCAACTAACCAAACTTGCTACGGCTCACACGGCGTAGCTCGAAAATGCCTATTTACTAGTGCCTCTACAATAAGTATGGTTAAAAAGTCAGTGTCAAACATAATACAGACTAAAAAAGTTGCCAAGTTCCGCCAAGCCGACAGGTTTGTGAGTTTGAGTTTGGAAAGCTGTATTGGCCAACTAATCAATCGTGTTGGATTGATTTATTACTGGACTGGGGAAGACATTCGGAAATATGCTAAATCCTATGGACGCCCTTCATGCTTGTGGCAAACGACAAGCAAGCATCGGCAAACACTACAGAATACTTTTTTATATAATAAATATACACAGTGTTTTGCTAAGGTTTGGCTTGACAAATGTTGGCAAGCCGAAGCAAACAGTCCGTCCACACGCTTGCCAGTGGTTGTTGTTGTTAAAGAAGGTTTTGTATTAATTTATGTTTCACACTGGCCGTCTATTTTATTCTAATTCTGTTTAAAATTTGGAATGTCACTCTAACATGTCTTCTAATACAAATATGTTTTCTCAAAGTATAATATTTATTTAGTTAATTGAATTTTATCTATCCTAAAACGGACTCTAATAGTTGTTTCCCACGAGCATGAAGCGCTTCCATTAAAAAGGGAAATGGAGACATGATGGTGACCTTATGGAGACACCGGAGACCCATGGGAGACACCGACTATATCTTGTGGTTAGCCATGGACGTATTATGGTTATCCGTAACATAGATAATAACGATTCGTGATATATCCGTGATAGGTACGCTGCATTTGACTGTTGACATCTATGAGGTATTTTTGCCTGTCAGTGTCAGTGGTTGAGGTTGACATTGACATTTAGAAAGGAAATTTTGAAATTTCAAATTCAACAATAACGATAATCGTTATTTGATTTCGCCGAAATAAATACAATATTTTTCTTGTTTTACCTCAGTACTAGTATATAATTCTTGCTCAGGTAAATGCGATTTGCGATTGTGTAAATTTAGTGCAAAGTATGGTATTTTTGATTGCTGTATTTTAAAGTTATATGGATACATAACCTAAAACCAGAATGGAAACTAAAAGCGAAATATTTGCCCAACGTTTGATAAAAGCAGTAATATGGAATATATGTCTACAAACTGTAATCGCCATACTATTGGTATTTTTTATTCAAGTCGATTTGATTCATCCTATAACGTGGGTAATTTCTACATTGGATGATATATTCAGCTGGAAGATGAGTCTTAACATCGTACTTCTTGGATTAGTGTCTTTTTTTCAAGCTTACATTTACGGAAGTCAGTACTCGATGCCTGTGCCAAAATACTTCACCAGAATATCAATGTTTTTGAACATGTTCTCCATACAAAACATCATTTTTAGTACACTGTATGCTCTAAATGGATACTTTACAATGAGCTTGTATTCATCATTGGCGAAGAGTAACTTTAATGTTTTGAAGAAGAAATGTGAAAACTATGATGGACAATGCTTGATGGAACAAAGTTTATTTTTGCAAATTGGTGGTATGTGGATGGGCTTATATTATTTTACTAGATCTCATTTGTTTGGTGCTACAGTTTTAACATTCCCACATATTTATCAAGAGAAATTTCAACAGATCAAACTAGTTATCAGCAACATTTTATCTACGGGGTTCCAGCATTCAATGACACCAGTCGCTTACTATTGTGTTTTTTACTATATATGGGGCAGCAAGCCGAGAAGTGTTATATCTGATGTTTACAGTTTGTACTTGGAAGATCCACCATTAGACAATATTATTAATTTAATAAGCTCTGGAATTTGGATTGGACTTTGGTTTTATACAAGCTTGTTTTTTATTTCTATTTATACTATGAAAACAGTTTTCAACATAGTACTTACAGAACCAATGAAGTTTCCTATCGAGTCTGATACACACATGACATTGAATACTGCTCTCTCTCAAAGATTCCAGTTCACTAGTTACTTGGGAGCGCTGGACTTAAAGAATATGTCAATAACAGATCCTGTAAGGAGAAGTCAAATTTTTACACTTTCCCAGCCAGGTGGACATCCAAAGAATTGGAATAATTTGTTAGAGAAATGCTTGTATATTATAAATGAATTTAATAAGGAGTTAGATAGTATTAATGGAGATTCTAATGCAGTTGAAGCGAACTCAAAAGGTAGAAATGTGTTTAATAGAGTACCACCACCAGCTAGTCCACCACTGCAATATACTGTCACACTACGGAATATGGCTCAGTCTCCCAAACTGCTACAATTGAAAGACCATAATAAGAATACTGTTGATGATACATTTGCTACTGCCATGAAAGAGGAGTTTAATGGTTTTCTTCAGAAGCTATGCCAGAAACCAGGCATTAGTTACTTCTTTGGAGAGCTTGTTGATACTAAGTTGAAATTTATTCTTATTCAAGCACAGCCAGTCCTGTGGACATGCGAAGGTCTTGCCTACATTGTTTCATCATCCTTAAAAGAAGATAAATATGGTGTGGTACAGCATGATTTGCCCACAGTATTATCAGCATTTGTAACTCTTAAGCAGAACCTAGATAAATTGACTAAACCTGGCCTTGTGCCCAGAAAGCATATTCTTAATGACACACTTGCAATAAAAATAAGATCTGCTCTTTTGTCATCGGTTAAAAGGAGCTTATATAAAATTGTGCTTACATTTTCAAAATACATTCATGAGATACCACTAGACCCTGATGTTCAAACTGCTATTCAATCATTTATTTTATGTAGAGAACCATGAATGTGATATTTTGTACCTAGTTTATTTAATAAATATTTTTTGTATTAACTTTTTCATGTTTTTATTATTGAATCATCACACTAATATTATAAAGGCGAAAGTTTGTATGTGTGTGTGTGTGTGTGTATGTTTGTTACTCCTTCACGCAAAAACTACTGGACGGATTTGGCTGAAATTTAGAATGGAGATAGATAATATCCTGGATTAGGACATAGGCTACTTTTTATCCCGGAAAATCAAAGAGTTCCTACGGGATTTCAAAAATCTAAATCCACGCGGGCGAAGTCGCGGGCATCGGCTAGTTTAGAATAATGTGTAAGTGCATATTTAGTGCATGTGGTAGAATAACCGTAGTGCAGCTCCAGTATTCTGATGCAAGTCAGGACCAGTCTTGGCATCTTGATGTGCTTTAACTTGTGCGCGCCAAGATGCTCATAGAAATAAAGACTGCCCATGTTCAACAGAATATCTGTAAATTGTGTTTCTTCTTCTCTTCTCTCTCTGGGCTGGTTTCCGCACTTAAACGTTTCCGTCTGTTGTGCGTGTGTTGCCCCTCCCCGCCGAAGTCAATTGTGTTTATTGCTACGTTGCATTAGGAGATAGGTCAAATATATGTATGTTATATAAAATTTTGAATTGTTGATTTATACTAATTGAGCCAGTTTCACATCCATGGATTTGTTAAATTCCATTGTCTATGGTTTCATCAAATTAAACCTATCGGTGGAAGGTCCACAACTCATATAAAGAAAACACAACCCATCAACATAAACTTCTACTAAAACTTTATTAAATAAAATAAAATTTACACAATAGGTATAATATTATCTTGTACCATTAATAACAATCACAGCTACAAACATTTCAATTTAATTTTTATAACCACAAGGTAGAAAATCTTTTCTAAGAATCTTTTCAAGTTCAGAAGTTTGTTTATTTCATGTAGTACTATATTATGAAGAATAGCTTACAAATTGACTAAAAAAAATGTATTCTGAATGGAAGAACAAATAAATATTTCTTGAAAATACTTTACCCTTAAAGATTAGACTAAAAATTACCTGTTTGTGCATTGAATTCAGGAATCTGATTGATTCTATTAAGAAACCAATCTATCAGTCTAGACTCTAGACAAAACCAAGAACTTGTACGACTGACAATACTAGAGGTACAATCACTACAATATTAGGAAGGAAAAATATGGTTTTATAGTAGAGTATCTTCATCCCTAAGTTCACTGCTCAATAGAAGGGAGCGTTGACTGGCGGCACCAAGTAAAGCAGTTCTTTCTGCAGAGGATGTTGCTGATTCACAGCTCAAAGATGCTGCAAAAGGATTGGAATTATATAACTTAAGATATCAATATAATATACTTAGTTTTAATTTCAAAGATAGGAGTATTATTAACAATTATTGGACATATTGTCACATAATAAGAACAAGCCGAGCACACACAATAAAAGCAAAGCATTTAGCAATTTAGGGATATCGGAACTGTAGAGCTAAATTAATTTGACCAAAAACTGCTTCTAGATCTAGAAGGTAGGAGTCAAGATTGCTATTCTAGGACAGAAAATCGTAGAGGTTTCTAAAAAATTGCAGTTCCCGTAATGCAGTTTAAGCTGTTGTTAAAATGAGAAAAATATAATTTTATCACAATATCTGCCTAAATATACCACCCAAGGCCGTAATTTGTGTTAGTAACCTACGTTTGACCACGGCTGAAGATTTCTCTTTTAAGTTTATTCATCTATGCACTAAGCATCGCCATTGAAGGTAAACTATTGTAAGTGCGTGCGCATCACATTCACACTACGTCAATTTAGTCATACATAAACTGTAATTTTTTTTCTCTCTCTGACTTTTACAAAGATTAGCCAATGTCAAGTTTGTAGTTATTTGTAACAAGTTAGTTAAACTATACAAGTATGGACCCCGTCTGTGCCGGCGCTCGCCGACATACGCACGGCACCCCCTTAGAGCGCTTTCCAGTCAGTTTAAAAAAAAAACACTCCATAAAGGCAGAGCACGCCCGCCAGCTAACACCAACACAGACGAAGTCCACTGTAAATATTGTAAGTGATGTACGAAACGATATGTACCTAACTAATATGTTCAGTGAAGCGCCATAATTTACGGGGACTACACATAGCCTGTGTCAGGAGCTTAATAAGTTGGATAAAAGCACAGCAGTAAAAATTGAATAGAAGAAAAGAGAAAGGAACAGCTAGAGCAGGTAAGTGAGAGCGGGAAGGGGAGGGGGATACTGCGAGGCGGTACATACGAGCGGTTTACCGTCGGGGCTGGCGTGCGGCGTGGCGGACTCGCTGCGCACGGCGCGCACCGAGCCGCATGGGGACTCGGACATGGACGCTTGCAGGCTGTAACTCTCCCTAGTAAGATTGACCAAACTTACATTACAAAATGCTTCACGAAAGTTGAAATATATTGCGCGACAGTTTGAGATGGCAATCGGGGAGGGGACGCCCCTTACACCCGCATAGCCCTTGCACTAACCTGTCTCCCGTCTCATATCCTGATTGCCGTCTCAACCTGTCGCGCACTAGATGGTAATTTATTATCATTATTAAATTATTTACTATCCATACTAATATCATAAATGCGAAAGTGTGTCTGTCCGTCTATCTACTAGCATTTCACGGCTCATCTGTTTAATCAATTTTGTACAGAGTTTGCATCCCAAGGATGGACATAAGCTATTTTGTGTCCTGGAAAATCAAGCTGTCATGTGGAGAACCTTGTTTCCGCAGCATTGCAATCCAGTCGTCACCACGAGTCATGAGGAGTATGGGTTTAATGAAAACTGCCATACCCCTTCCACGTTAGCCCGCTTCCATCTTAGACTGCATCATCACTTACCACCAGATAAGATTGCAGCCAAGGGCTAACGTGTATCTGAATTTAAAAAATTGTGTTCTTAAACCACGAAATAAGTCTAAAATCATTGTCTCAAGTCACCTGTATCCGGAAGTGGAGGACGTCTGCGAGATCTCGCTATCGTAAGAAGTATCGGTGACTGTGGCGGTGGGCTGCAGCAGCGCCGGCCACGCGCGCCGCAGCGGCGTGCCCTCCGGCCCAGGCGACGAGCACTCGTCCGATTCTAAACGGACGTGTGTTGATGCCTAGAATGTTATAGTAAGCTTTCTTGTAACAAAACACAGTACGTACTTATAAATAAATAAGTATAAGAAGGAAAAGAATTTGTGTTCGAGTGCAAACTTAAAGGCAACTTGAAGACATAACGTCTTGGAAGGGTTGTGTGCACGCTGCAGCCTCAGCCGCTCGTCGCCTACGTCATGGCCCGCCCGTCGACACGGCCGACACTGGAGACAGGGGCATCAGTGCCGTCTCCCTATTTCTCCTGTAATGTTCAATACCTCAGGCTTGGCGTGGCGACTGCGTCGGAACTTGAAAGTCTTCTTGGAAGGGCCGTGCGCGCGCTGCAGCCTCGGGCGCTCGTCGCCGGCGTCGTGGCCCGCCTCCTCGCACGACTCGCCCGTCGACACCGCCGATACTGGCGAGAGAGGCGTTAGTGCTGCCTCTCCTATTGCTCCTGTAGAAAATGTGATCAATTTTTTGAAATGAAACTTCTTTATCCACGTTGGAATGCGTTCCGCATTCTTTCAAAGTCTGTTTCAGTATCTGAGGTTTCTTGTGATCTTAAAAAAGGAACTCTTGTCAAAATTTTAAAAGAGGATGCCATTTTGTAATGTCTTGTAATAAGAAGAAAGAATTTCAAAATTTAATCCAAAAAGACCGAATTCTCTAAAAAAACCATATCAGAAGTTATAGCATAGTAATTATAAAAAGGTTTAAACTGTTTCTAAAATATAAAAAATAAAAAACCGCCGAGTAAATGGGTTACGAAAAACGAAGACCTCCCACTAGGACCTAGTGACTAGGTGCCGGTGGACAGATAACATCTAGTGACTAGGTGGACATAAGTAGCACGGGGCCGCTGAACTCAGGAGGCGGCAGGCGCCGACCATGGCCTGTGGAAGTCCAGTACAAGAAACCTATATCCAGCAGTGGAGGAAAAAAAATTACCTGTAGTCAATTTAAACTCGACCGATGACACGAAGCGCAGTTTTGTTTGAATATTTCCATATGGCGGCGTGCTAAGTATCGGTTTTTGGTCGCCACCAAAATTGTTGTTTATTGTTCCTGCGAAAAATTACAATTTAAAATAATATAAGTACCTAATCTTATTTTAAGAATCAACAAAATATCTAATCCATACTAATATTATAAACGCGGAAGATTGTCTGTCTGACCAAATAAGTCACAATAAGTCAAATACTAATAACCTATATTTGCATTGGTGTTGTGGACATTGTTGTTACTGTTGTCACTAAATCGGCCGTTGTTGTTGTTGGGAAGGTCGAACACGGGTTGACTAGTTGTAGAACTGCTTGACAGTGATTCTGTAAGGCAAAAATTAGTTTAGCGGTGAAAATGATAACATCCCTTTTTAATGATTTTAAGCTTATTTCGTGGTTTAACGACGTATAATGTAGGCGACGGGTACATACCACGATTAATTTGATGATTTTATTTGTCGATATTTCGATGCAGTTGCATGGTCGAAACATCCAAAGTTAATAGCGACGTTGTGAATGTATTTTGCCGGACAGCTCATGAAGTTCCAGCGAAAAGAACAAGAAAGAGGATAGTTCGCTACTGCTCATGACAGCTCGTGCTTTATCTCTTGCAGCACTGCAGTTCCGTCTTGACCACATAGTAATTCATATTATATTCTCTTTGGTCCCAGGCCCATGCAACTGGGTCGAAATATTGTCAAAAAATCATCAAATTAATCGTGGTATATACCTAGTTCCTTACATTATCCTTTTTTAGTGTCAGGAATTAAAAAGAGAGAGGTAGAATTACCTCGCTGGGCCGACAGTGGAGCGGAGGGGTGGTCCGGCGTCCTGGGCGCGGGCGCGCGGCCCACTAACATCGAGATGAGCGAGGGCCGATGCTGCTGAGCCTTGTCGCCCAGCCCCTGACGCGGCACTGCCTCCGACGCGCGCTTTCCTCCGCTTTGTCCGATGTTCTCTAATTGTTCTGCGAGTTAAGGTTTTTTTTTAAATAAAAATAGCGAGTAAACGAGCAGGCGGGTCACCTGATGTTATGTTAAGAGTACCGCCGCCCATGAATATTTGCAGCACCAGAGGAACGTACAATGCATTGCCGGCCTTTTCGGAGGAATTTGTTGGTCCGCCCCTTGAATAACCCCATGTCGTAATCAAGAGGGAACACCGCCGAAGAGAGTTGATTCCGTGGTGTGCGGTGCGGTTGTAGAAAAAGGAGGATAGAATGAGGTCAAACAGCTGTTCAGAGCATTCCCCATTATAAAGGCGTACATGGTACACTTTGAAGTACGTGACTGCGACATGCTAAAATCGGAAGGGACACTTCTCACCATATTAATTTCGATTGGGCATTCGTGATCACTGAAAAGAGGTTAGCTAAAAGGAATTTAAGGAACTTACCGAATTTATAATTGTCATGCGTGTCCCTCATAATCCGCAATTCGCGTGCCAGCTCGGCCAGCAGCGAGCCGCGAGCGCGCGCCGCGGGCAGCTTGAGTCCACGGATACGCTCACGTACTACGAACTGCATGTGACGCTCGTGATCACCGATCGGCGGCTGAGATAGCTACACATGGGGAAATAAATGTTCTATTTATTCGCCATTTTTCATTGCTGTGTACAATTACGGTCCCAAAATATGATCTAAAATTGATGGTGTTCCTAGTGGGCTGTGCTATTTAATGAGTATGGCGTATTTACCACAGCTACAGCATGAGGAATAATTGAGATTGGAGCAATGTGTTAGTTACGACTTTCTTACTAAAGGTGATATCATATTATCATCTCAGAAATGGTAGTTTTAGACTAGCGTTTTTTCTGCATGCAATACGCTCGTTTTGGTATACTCGCATACACGTTACATTTCACGCTTCAATAAATCAGCCATTTGCAATATGCATTCCGATGAAGAAATAGCTGGCGCGTATCTGAGCTTAGCGCGTCAACGTTTGGTCAAAACGAGCATGTACGCGCAAAACGCTAATTTGAAACCGCTTTATCATGTACGGATTTTGCAACTTTGAATGTATTAGGCATTGTACCTAAATAGATTATCAAATTGTTATAATGTAGTTCATGTGGGAATCACCTTATGCACGATAAAGGGCTGCAGAAGGACGTAAAGCGGCGTGCGATATGTAACGATGTACTCGAGGAAGTCCCACAAATGGTGAGCGGCCTCGTTCCGGCGTCCCAGCTCGCGAATCGCCCGCGCTATCCGTCCCCACTCGCTGCACAGTTCGCTCGTGAAACATGCGCATAGCACCTTTAGAGCTGTAGAATTTATATGATAGGAATTATTTATATAATAGATGATATTAAGAAAAATTAAAGGAAAAAAACTTTATTAATCTAAAAAAAAGTTTGCAAAATTAAAAGCGCAAATTGTTCTGGGACGCCCGACCAAGCGAAGCTGTGCTTTGTCTCATCCGCTTATATGGCTATGATTTAGGTATTCATAATAAATTCTAAGGGGGAATAAAAGGACCAATCCAATCATCATCACATATCGAATTGGCACCGACAAGTTACCTAGAAAGGCGATCCTGTAGAGTATGTTGGAGAGGCGGGTGGTGTTGCGCGTGTCGCGGCTGCCGGTGAAGGTGAGCGAGTTGGCGCGCGCGTCGGCGCCCAGCTTGGCGTTGACGGCCACGGCCTGCCCCGGCGGCGCGGGCGGGCACAGCGCGCTCACCGCCACCGACACCAGGTACGATACGTCCGACTGCCGCAGCGGAGGCACGTCTGCGCCACACAAATGGTGTCTTATTTCAAAAAACCGGCCAAGTGCGAGTCAGACTCGCGAACCGAGAGTTCCGTACCAACAGTTTTCATTTTACACGATAAATCAAAATCTGTTATGCACAAAAATAAATAAAAATCTATTTAATAAAAAATCCGAAAACTGTGTATTTGTGGTTACATCAACACAAATTCACGATTTTCGCTTTTTCCTTTACGGACGGACGGACAGACAGACAGAGAAGTGATCCTATAAGGTTCCGTTTTTTTCTTTTGAGGTACCTAAAAAAAGTGTATGCATACTTGAGTTGAATTCAAAAAATATTATGTACCCTTTCTTCCAGCACCGACACGTAGACTTAAAGGCATGATTAAATTCATAAGCATGTTCTCCGTTTTATCAGCCGTTGGAAAAATTGCACTCCCGCCGCACATTTGTTCCAAAGTATAGCTGTCCTGCAATTTAAAAGAAATGACAGTTTCAAAGGTAAATCGTCAAAGATTAAAAATCAGCAATGTCTATTATTATGAGACAGCCAAAAAATTAGTAAGGCAATTTAATTTTTCACATACCCCAGTATGGCCAACTTGTAATGCGATCAAACGTACAACAGTGCTACCAAAATGTGGAGGAGGCGGTTGTGACATCAAAGCAGCTGTTGCTGACGATAAGTTCTCGCCGCTGTTATTATCCGATACTATCAAGGCCTAAAGGAATAACAATCCTTATTAATATTTAACTTAAATAGAATACTAGCAAAAACTTAGCGCTATAAATATACTACCTAAACGCAATCCAATACCAATAACCATTTGCCTTATACTTGTAGTTTTAATGATTTAGTATTCATCTAACCCGCAATGTACAACGTGCAAAACTCGGGGTCCATATCCCGCCTAATCCCGCACTGATCCCGCGGCACCCATCTACGCAACATTTCTTGACCTCCAACGTCAATTAGATGTTTTATTTGCATAACAATGCGAATTTAAAAAAATAGAGGTTTTAAACTTTATTTTCGCATTTTTTTTGTGGTATCATATCAGTAATCATCAGTACTGTTCAGTACTATGATCCCCTGTCTTCGTTTTTGCTATGTTTTCTAATAGCACCCTGTATTTTTTTTAGTAAAGAATAAATATAATGAATTCGACAATGGCTGGCTCTTACCTGAACAGTGTTAAGTAATGTTTTTACTTGCTGCCAGTGCACTATATAAGGACAGCGCAGCATCGTTTCATAAATGCCCTTCAGTAAAATTGCTGCAGAGTCCCAGTCTGTATTTCTCTGAAAAGTTATTGATTTATTGAAATCTCCAGGGAATAAGTTAGAGAAAATTGCACAATAATTAGTTTTAATTGTTATGAATGAAAAAGAAAAGAAGCTCAGAAACCTTTAGCTCATCAGTCGCGATTAACAGTGTTGTAGAATTAAATCCAACTGTACTCACGATGTTCAAGATACTTTGGTGCATATAATTTGGTTGAGAACTTACCCTTATACTTGGTTTTTTGGCAATCTTCATGAATACCTTATCCAGTCTGCGTAAAATCATGATTAGCGCGGGTTTTAGAGCATCATCAGCCCAGTCTGCAGCTGGCAGTACTTGCATCATATACTGTTGCAAACCTCTGCAACCCATAGACTCTGGGTCGTATGGTGACACTTTTAGTAATGAGTGGGCTATTTCAGCTAATCTCTGGAAAATAAACATTCAACCCATAAATAGTTCATGTTTTATGAAAGGCTAATAACATGCACAATAATATCTTTTGCATAATAACTATAGCACAAGTAAGTATATTTTTTTTTAGTATATTTTTTATTTTCAACATTATATCCATAAACTGAATTGTATTCTAACATTTAGCACACAACTATTATTTATACATATCCAGAATAATTTCTTAGTGATAAGATCACCTTCTATTAAAAATTTGCAAAATTATAAGTGGTAATTTTTTATCTGTGCTGTGCAATAAAGAATATATACTCACAATATCAAGCAAAACGTAAATTATCATAATCATATTTATTTTGACACGACAAAAAAATTACAAGTGAATTTTAAGATTTCTTACCGCATGGGACTTGGAATCGAGTAACTCGACAGGTTTCCCTTCAGTACCACCACTGCCCTTAGATCCGTTCAAGTCCATCAAACGTGAGGTCGCACGGTCGATGAAGTCGCCAACCAAAGACAGCAATACGTCGCGTGGACGACGGTATTCTGCACGTACAAGCTGTGTAATAAATAAGTGGTGATAATTTCAAATGGAAACAAGTCACTGTATAGAGTTATGTATTAGGTTGGTATAGGTCACAGCAGTGTTAACAACAGCTGGCTGCTGGCATGTATAGGTAACACATACTCATATTGCACTTGTGTAGTGTCTATGAATAAGCGCAAGTGTCACAAAAAGTCTCTGTCTCTCTCACACTCGGTCATCTTATGAGCGTGACCGGGAAACTAATTGTTTTGTTTTTACTATTATTATGAACTACAGCATGATTTTTTTATTTTTAAATCCGTCATCCGTTTCCATTCCATCTGTCAGTCAACCTATAAATTGTTTGATTTGATGTTAAAATAAAAAGTTTACTGAAAATATTAGATGTGGCAAAAGATTATGCGGATAAGGTCGTGAAATATTGTGTAATGTTTTTTGCTTTATTTATTACAACAATGGCATTATGGCAGTTATCTTTTAAAGAAGGATTTAAAATTATCTATATTTACAGCTATTATTTATGGAGTAGAAACTATATTTCTATCAAAAATCGTGGCACACAGTTTTTCTACACTCACCAAGTTTTTACTTATATCCACGTAAAAATTACGTCAATCCGTTGCGCCGTTGCGGAGTGATTGAAGGACACACCAACAAACAACACACACTTTCGCATTTATAATATGGGGTGACAGTTAGTAAGGTTACCTCAGAATCCTCAGTGCCGGTGTAATCAGTGACGGGGGGCATTCGAGAGTGGTCGCTGACATATCTGGAATGAGATTCGTCGTCCAGTATATCGAGAGCCATGAAAGCGGTTGCCGGAGGCCTGGGGCAGCCTCGTTGGGAGGAACCTTTGTGTTCTGGTGACGTTCGGTAAGGCCCGTTGTATGATCTACACAAAATTTTAATCATAATAGGGATATGTCTGTTGCCTATATCATAAATAAATTATTTCTTAGGTTATTAAATAGAGGGTCTTCCAAATACGTAAAAGCTACGTCATCTGTTAGTTTTACATGCTATATTATTGATTAAACTAAAGCACGTGAAATGTTTATGATATTAAATTTCAGTATTCACACAAGTTCCTATACTAAGCGCGCGTTTTGATGTTTGGCAAAACATTGCTGATATTTACCCCTATTCACGGTAATCTATGAAATTACCATTTGCGCCATTGAGCCAGATAGAGCGAAGAAAAATCTTACTTAGATAGTCCTTCGCAGTTGTTGACAAGAGTTTTGATGGCTATAGCAAGTTGTTGAATGATCTCTTTCTCCGTTTTGCCTTCTCGGTTGTAGGTTGGAAGTTGTATTTGCTTCACATAGCACGGCAGTATTGCTTCCAGTATAATCTTAAAAAATACAGGAATTGTGTTACCTTTGAGATAAAATCCGATGTTATTGAAAGTTGGAAAAATATTGTCTCATCACATGAAATGAAATGAAAAAGCATGTCTCATCTCATCTCATGAAATGAAATAGCTTTTATTGTCAAGGTGTTATTTTATATCTGGTGAAGTAAATCTTAATTAAAAATTCACATACGATTGTCGTTTTTTGTACATTTGTCTTTATTTCCTGTCGATTACTATAGATAGGAAAAGAGTATTATGGTATGATAAATAATTTAAAACTTACAAGCATTTGGTATCCACGCATACTTTCCGCAGAATACGATACAACCATAACGCAAAGACTGATGCAGTCCAATACATTGACCATTTCATCTTCGTCTCTATAGCAGAAGTCTATGGGTTTGAGTGGCTTTTCTTCTTTAATTAGTTCTGCGATGTGAAGGGGGTCTGGTGATGGAGTTTCGAGGCTCAGTAAGAGGTTGAATAAACAGCTGGATTGTACCTAGAATAATCATATTTTGATTTTTAAACTTTAAAAAAGTTTGAAAACTTTTAAGGACGTCTGGTATGGGATTGCCACGACACTGAGTGTCTGGAAATGTGTGATTTCTAACACTATCCCGAAGTAAATATAAAAAATTAGACTTTATACTGTTACCTGTTATCTCCCAAAGCCACCATGAGCCAAACTTCATAATTTTCCCTTCCACCTATAATATGGGTACCTTCAAGTCAAGAGTGAATAGGCAAATTCTAGGCAAGCGCGCTCCATCTTAGGCTGCATCATCACTTGCTAGCAGGTCTGATTGCAGCCAAGCGCTAGTCTATATAATTAAAAAAAAAAAAAATCGCTGATCGTTCCTCCAGTGCTGGCGACAATACGCAAAGACACATTTAGCTTTTATAAAATAACGAAAGTCTGGCCTTCACAGGCTCTTAGTCCATGTGACAGGTCGTTGGACTCATACTCGCTCATAGCCCAGCGACAAAACTGTCCCAACTACACACACGCTTTTCGTTACTCGCCAACTCAATTCTAGTTTTTAATTGAACTCGATTCTCGTCAGCGACTAGCGTTAAAGGACAACTGCATAAGGGAGAAGCCGTACTTACTTTACTTGCGTCACCAAAAGCTGCTTCTTCATCGGTGTCTAGTATAGCAGATACGGAACCGAACATTTGTAGAATGAATGGCTTTCTATTCAGCAAATAGAACTGCTTCACGGCATATTCTATGGTCGTAGTCACGAGCTTATTTGTTTGGAAGTTTGAGTAAATTTGTAGCAGTGTTGGCATTATGAGGAGATAGCTGAAAAGGTTAAAATTAAGTGTGTATAACGATGATTTCATTTGATTAATCCAGTTGAATTCATGGTTTAACCACTTAACCGAATGTGAGAACGTTGGGCATAGAGATAGCTTGCATACAGATACGGCCTACTTTTTGTCTTAGGCCCACCGGAAAAAGTAACATTTGAATGACAATTATTTACTTAATAAATAAAAAGTGAGTTACCCATTAGTAGAAAATATGTTCTTGAAGTTGAAAGCGGCGTTCACATAGGTTGCTATAACATATCGGAGTATCAGCGAATCTTCGCTGTGAAGCATCAAGGCTCCATTGAGTACGTTCAAGAAGAGATGTATGTCTCTAGACGATGTAAAGTTTCCTGCCATCGCTTCAAACATACGGGCTATTAGACGGACCCACCTAATAAATAAATTTTATATTAATAAAATTAATTTTATTAATATCTTATCACCTTTTTTTAAAGCAAACTTTTTAAAGCCAAAAGTTTTATGGATTACCATTACGTACATAAACTTATGCAGTACATCTAAACCAAGCAGTGTTGAGCCCAAAGGCCCTCGGCTATACAAAGCTAGATCCGCTTCCAGAGCTTTCCTTGGAAACGATGGCAATTTCATCAGTTCATCGTGAAGGAAAACTACTCTTTGGACTACCTAAAAAAAAATATATATGACGGGACCACAATATAATTATGTGGAAAACGTTCAATTGATGCTACCAAATTGTTTTTGGAGGGAAAAACGGTAGCCGGAAGGCTATTCCTTAGTGTTGCATTTTAGAGAATTGATGTAAGCAGGCAGGACGCTGCGAGTACAACATGTATGGCGCTCTATATGTTATGTTAAACGAAATATAACAAGCGCCCATTGCCCACGCGCCCATTTCATTCCATAGAGCCACACACATTTTTACAGCGCTCCGTTCATACGCCCGGGGCGCTTGCTGTAATAAGTTCCTTAGAAAATAGTAGTAGGAAGCAAATCGCTTCTGTACTCGTCTGTGGAATATTGACTAAGTAGGGATGCAGGCCTACAATATAAGCATAATACGATGTCAAAAATGCCTTTTTTATTGCGTGATAGACTTACCCTGGACGATTATCATGGTTTTTAAAAACCTACCTTTGATTTTATACGCCCGAATAAATAGAATCCTATTTTACTCCCCCTTGCCGAAACTTACTTGCGCAAATAGTAGATAATATCTAGTGAAGTGAACTTACCATATCCACATTTTTAAGGATAGCCCAAGTAAGCGATACTTTTCCGATCTCCACGAATTTCTGTAACAGTTCTTGCTGTTGTAACTTTTCGAAAGCCTCCTCCGGTTCCATATGCACGAGTCTCAATTGCGGGTATTGAGAGCGTTTGAAGAAATAGTGGTCGCGGACGTAACTTTGAGCGTTATGAATTTGACCTAAAACCCGTCGACATTGAAAAATCATATAGCTATCTATCTACACAAACAATCAAAATTTAAGTGTCTGTCTGTGATCTTGATCAGTCATTACCCAAATAACCATTTCAAAATTTTTGTTTGTCTATTTGTGCAGGCTTATCTTTGAAATGGCTGAGTGGATTTTAATTAGATATTGCAACTAACGGATATTTCAAGGTAAACTATAAGTTTTAATATAAAAAAATTGTAAGTTTAATTGATAGATTAACACCATGGTAAAGAAGATTTACTATGGATCAGTCAACACTAGTTATAAAATCAACCGTGGGAACTCTTTGATTTTCCGAGATAAAAAGTAGTCTACGTCACTTCCAGGCTTTTAAAAAATCACCGTGTGAACTCTTTCATTTTCCGAGATAAAAAGTAATGTACGCCACTCTCAGGCCTTTAAAAAGTCACGTCGATCCATTGCTCCGTTGCAGCGTGATTGAAGCAACAACCAATATACAAACACCTTTCGCATTTACAATATTGGTAGTGATAACAAAACTCACGTGTTTTAAAATCCACTAAGAAATGCTCATCATGCAGTTTTTCGGGAATGCCAAAGTAATCAAGAGACTCTCTCAAAATTTGACAAAACTGAGTGTCTTCTTGTACAGGGAATTGTGATGGTATACTGCCTTCGTTGTCCGCTGAAATATTATAATTATGTACAGTCAGCGACAAAGCTAGATTTGCGCCCGTTCATAGACGCTTGTGCGCGGGTGCAAACCTAGCTTTGTTGCTGACTGTACAGCATACATATTACTATTTCAAAGATTTTAAGTATAAATACAATACCCTACCCATCATCAACCCTAATTCGGATACGCGATACGTTTTTTACCCTGACAACTATTAACGTTAATCTACCAAATTACTTTTTTTTACTAGTTTGAACAATAGAAATGTCCGAACACAGGGAATAGACTTGGTTAGAGTAAAGTGATACACTCAAGTGTATCACTTTACTCTAACCAGTTGATTGCTAACCCCAATTGCATAGACAACATATGCATGTAAACGACAAAAGTGATTCCACCGTATGTTATAAATAATAATCAATAAATATAAAACTGTTGAAAAATCGAAATATTATTAATATTATTAGCTGTAATCGTAATATTCAAAATGCTAGAGGTAAATAACGCAATAACCACACTTACATGGACCATGTACAATGATCTTTTTAGCGGCGGGTACATTTGCGGTCAGAAGAATCGAAGCGTCGCATTGTTCTTTGCGCAATATTTGTTTTAAATCTTTAAACATTATACCATGGACGCTGTGTACCACCTAGAACAGTATTCAGTGGGACAATTACAAGCATAGAATCTGAAGAAGTATTTCATAGAAGAAAACATTATATAACATAGAAGTATTTCATCATATTACTATGATGTAGTATGGCGTGGTACGACAGATAGTATGGCTCACAGAGTCGTTATACGAGAAACCGGAAGCTTAATGCGTTATAGTCCGCCAAAACAGACAAATCTGTATGGTACGACATACAGCATAGGATATGCACCGCCAGGCCACCCACTACTAAACATGCAAGAAAGCATAGCATATGCCCTTCTCAGGGATGCAAGCTATCTCTGTAACATAACATTTCGTCAAAATCGGTTAAACGGGTGGGGCGTGAAAAGCTAGCAGATATACCTACTTTCGCATCTATAATATTACGAGTAGTATGAAGTTTGATTTAGCTAACAATTAAGATGTTTGAGTAAAAATACGTACCATCCAGAGAATAGATAATGCTGCACCGATAAGTCTCTGCCCATCTTCATGAGGCGTTCGCACGTAGAACATAACATATCCAATGATGTAGTTGTACAAAGCGAACGCGGCCTGTTGCGGTAGTCGTGGTATGAATCGTATCAGATGGCGTAGAAGTTTGAACATGTCGTCTTGATGGTCTCTTGTTAGCCTTTCCAGTACGTGACGTAAAAACAGCGCCGAATCTTCCACTAGACATCCCCATATAACCTAAGGATATTTTATAAAATAAAATAATATTTTATTAGTACACTAGATGATGCCAGCGACTAGGTCCACTTGGATTTTTTTAATCCCGTGGGAACTCTCCGATTTTTCAGAATAAAAGTGGAGCCAATGCCCTTCTCCAGGATTCAAACTATCCATGTAAGAGTTAACGTTGCCCGCATCTTCATTCATGTGAATTTAGATTATTTAAGAATCCGCCTGAGTGAACTCTGATTTTCGATTTTCAGAGAGAAAAAGAAGCTTATGTCCTTTTCTGGGATGCAAGCTATCTTTGTACCAAATTTCGTTAAAATTGGCCCTGAAAAGCTAGCATACAGAGAATTGGGTGACGTTTCCAAACTTTGTGTTTCCTCCGTGCTACGGAGAGCACGTTCATCCGTCAGACCATTATTATCATTGAAATCTGATAAAAACTAAAAAAAACCTAAGAGTCGGTCTCTTAGTCAAGTAGTGTAGGGAAGGATCTGGGCAACCACTGCATTATTATCCTTAGAACACTCCTATTATTATGTGTTCAATGGAAAGGGGTAACGACCCTCAGCAATGAGGAAAATGACGCAGAGAGAGAGCGAGAGAGAGAGAGAGAGAGAGAGAGGTAATTTTAGTACCTGATAAGCCACTTCATAAACAGAACATCCTTCGCGGGAAACAGCAGCATCGTCCAGAAGAGATATAATTTCTGCCACCGCAGAGCACAATACCGAAGGGAACAGTGCTGACGCTACTTGTGTGTGATGCGAGCCGCGAACTCCTTCCACGATCTCCTCATCTGGTGGAGCTAAATAAATAAGAACAAGCTTATTGATGACCATTTTGTAAATGTAAACTATGTCTTTAAATAAGTTGCCTGGACTAAAAGTTGTTCTACCCTTTTCACAATGATCAATGAGGAAGAGGATAAGTACTTTTTTAAGAACTACATATTGATTTAGCTTAGGCATTTATGCACAACCAAATCAGCAATACTATAAAAGTAAGAAACTTTTCTAAAACAATTATTGCACTGCCTCGATAAAAAATACCCGGCTTCGCTCGGCGAAAATATTAATCCTCTTTATTACCTAACCTGCGGGAATTTCGAAATTCCGGCCTTATTCCGTGTCTATATTATGAATGAAACTTCTGTACTTTCAGCTTTCTAGGTCCAAGGGTTAGGCGATGATGAGTCAATCAGTGAATCGAACCTTTCCTTTTTATACATTTTGATGTGTTTGGAATGAATTGAATGGATAGAGAACGCAATACCTTTGCGTTCTCTATCTGTTCACAAATAGTATGACGTGCATTTATGCTCGTAAAAATATTTCAATTTGAATGATAATATAAATAAAGTATCTTCGAAACATTCTATAATAATGCAACAGGAACCTGGAAGATTGCTAAAAAAAATCATGGCAGGTCTAATACTTACGTTCAATATGATCATCGGCTGCGTGATCTAAGGCCGGTTCTCGCGCCGCTTGCCGCGTTATGGGAATGGTTGTGATAAGAAAGCTCTCTCGTTCAGCCTTTTTCTTATCATCGCGCTGCTGTAGTGCCTTCTTAATTGCTTCCGTTTGTTGCTTTTTACGGGTTTTAGTTGCAGTTACCAATGATCGCTGAAAATTAGGACCTTGTGTAAGATATGGAAAACAGTGCATGTTTTGATAGGTAAATAAGCATATCGTCATCGTCGTCAATCGATATACGTTAACTATTGGACATGAGCTTCTGGTGCGAACTTCCAACTTATTTTTATGCTGCCTGGATCCAGTGGGTTCTTGCACCTCGTTTGATGCTGCCTGTCCACCTATTGCGGGCCAATGCTGCCCTTTCCGGCGTGAAATCGATTCGATGATTCAACACCTTGAGACCCCAACGTATAAGTGTTTTTCGAATTATATACCCCGCCCATGCCTCTTTACTTTCGCATAAGGATATTAGACTATTTATTTGATACGAAGTAGCTTAAAGTTATCGACGATTACTCCTCAGAATAAAAAAAGAAACTTTAGACTACTGTCTTTTAGATACACAAAATGCCACGTCCAAAAGGCTTCAGGAAAGTTGAAGAAAATGAACAGATATTGACAGCATAAGGTGGAATACAAAAAAATACGAATTTGGCTCATCTGCGCACCGCGCCTTATAATATCATACCTACTTGAAAATTAGCTATTGCGTAGTTTCAAGTTTTGTGACAAGCGCTGTAAGCACTACTTACATGACGCTCTTGATTGATAGTCATTTCCATATCCTTATCTTTGACTTGTGGACTCCATGGTGGGTCTACAACCGCTAACGATTCGATGCCTATCTTTGGTGACGGGAGAGTGAATTCGATGCCCGGAGGAGGCACTTTAAACGTCATCGAAGCGCCCTCTTCCATACGAGGCCATACTTGGTAACGTAACTTCCACATTACTTGGAATCTCAAAATGGCGTTAATTCTGAAATAGTTTAATGAAATAATGTTTTACGTAAAGAAAGTAAAGAGTAAAGAGCTAGGTTTAGGAACTTGCAAGTTGTAACCTTGTTTGTGTTCCTTCAACTAAGAAAAGATAGAGATTTCCTCTCTTTTCTTTTTATCCATTATAAAAAACCTACCTAAAGATTGTGTGCATAGTTAATCATTAAAAGGATATTTAGGCGGCGAATATTATGATGCTTTTGGACAATACCTAATCTACGGAGTTATAAACTTAAAAATGTACATAAAAAATTTAATTGATTTTCGAACGTAGAAATCTTACGCCATCGGGTTTTAGTTGCCTCTAACTGATATTTAAAAAATATATTAAGCAAATAATGATGAGGACGATGAATGATGATAATGATGAGGTAGTGTCAGTCATCGATGACCACTTGGCTTTAAAAACATAAAAGTACCTGAAGGCAGGATCGGGATGTTTCAAATGGCGATGCATTAGATGTGCGGCGGCGGCAGGAGCCTTCACAGCTGCAAGTATGAAAAGTGCAGCCGCACACGCGCTTAGCTCGCGGTCCGCTTCTAGCAACAGGTGCCATGCCGCACCCGCTGCGTCCGCGAACACCTCCTCGGGCAGTGTGGTCGCACCTTTAACTAGAGCGGCTAGTGGCGCGTGGTACGCATCGCGAACCTGTGAACCGTCATTTCGCCATTGAAGCATGCTCGTAGATGTCATTTAACAAAAAGGTGCGCAAACACCGGGCCACAGACGCACACCCACACGCAAGCGCACACGCACACGCACACACACACACACGCACACACACACACACACACACACACACACACACACACACACACACACACACCCACACACACACACACCCACACACCCACCCACCCACCCACACACCCACACACACACACACACACACACACACACACACACATGCTAGCTTTGGTTTTTACCAATTAAAAATAACTGGTAATAAGGTCGGGAATCAGGATCATACGTAGTCTGCCTATCAAAATTGAATGTTCTCTTTCGTCGTTTAAAATAGACGCCTGATTTAATGACTCGAGTCGAGATAAGTTTGTTATAAGTTCATACTCTTGTGTAGTAGATTGCATTGAATACAAGTGTAAATTAAAAATTTATAACACCCCCGACGATCGAAAGTATTTGAGTTTTCCAAAACATCATTTTCAAATAAATAATTATGTATTTAGGCAACGTCCATCTTGACAGCTTGACATTTGTCTATTGACATAATATTATGAACCTAACGGTTATCTAACCTTCTTTTCTACAAGAAAACTAGAAAAGAGCTGATAACTCTTAAACGACTGAACCAATTTTTTTAGATTATAGCTAAGAACACTCTCGATCAAGCCACCTTTCAAAAAAAAAAAAAATTAAAATCGGTTCATTCGTTTAGGCGCTACGATGCCACAGACAGATACACAGATACACAGATACACAGACACACAGATACACAGATACACACGTCAAACTTATAACACCCCTCTTTTTGGGTCGGGGGTTAAAAATAAATCATACTTATCGAAATACCAGTGCCTAACAGGAAAAAAGGCACAACTCAAATACGACACTTTCAGGACTGGCAAAAAATATAACTCAGAATGATTTTATTTCGCGGTTGAAATAATAACTTTTTTTTTAAGTGATGACTTTATACGAAAGTAGTTATTATTTCAACTGCGAATTGATCCTTAAGAGTTGCTTTTTGCCTCTCTTGAAAAGCGTCGAATTTTAGTTGTTCCTTTTTTGACTGGAGGCACTGAAATAACCTTTTGTAAATATGGTTCACTTACATGCGTTTTGATGTACTTCAGTATAGGCGGTGGTTCAAGAGGAGGGTACGGTATGGTACCGGGCTTGTTCACGGGCGGGGCTTCATGAGTGGGTATAGACGTTTCCACGCCGGACGTGCGGTAGGCCAAACCGGCACTCTCTAACACTGATCGATCGATTCTGTGGATAAGAACAAAATACTTACTTTATTTTTTACTAGCTGATGCCCGCGACGTCTTGCGCGTGGATGGTTGGTTTTTAAAAATCCCGCGGGAATTCTTTGATTTTTCGGGATAAAAAGTAGCCCATGTATTTATTAATCCAGACTGTAATCTATCTCCATTCCAAACTTCAACCAAATCTGTCCAATAGTTTTTGCGTGAAAGAGTAACAAACGTACACACAGACTTATGCACTTATAATATTAGTGTGATATAGAGTGATCACTACCCTATTATAAATACGAAAGTGTGTTTGTTGGTTTATTTCTTCAATCACGTCACAACGAAGCTACAGAACGACGTGATTTTATTTTTGCGTGGGTATTCAAGGAACCAAAAGCTTAATTTGCTATAATCCGCTAAACGAAACGAATCTGTATGGTGCAACATGCAGCATGCGACATGCACCGCCCGCCCTTCCACTGATAAACATGCAGGAAAAGCCAGCCACCAAGCAAGCCATATGCACCACCACCACGCAGAACCACACAAATCGTGCGTGGGTATTGTTAAAGATCTGGAGTGACATAAGCTACTTTTTATCCCAAAAAATAGAAGAGTTCCCACGGTACTTTTGAAACTTAAATCCACGCGGACGAAGTTGCGGGCAAAATCGTGATAATTTTATCACGTCATATATCAATAATACACTTGGTCTGTTGAACACATCTCCGCGTAAGTGGATACGGGCCTAAGTCTTGGGTTAAAGTCCTTTAACCTACCTATCACTTGCATGTTCAGAAGGTTTCCGTGCGCGGCGACCCCTTCTCGTTCCACCTGACCCTTCTTCATTATTTGTTGTGTTTATTTCTGGACCAAATTTTTCCCCATATATCTGAAAATACAGATATTATCTTGAGACAAATGTTATGTAATTTTTTTTATATTTTGTGTCATAATAATGAAATATAATAGTTTATACAGTTTAAGATAATTATGAGTATGGTTACCTTTTGAACAGACTTCGTGAGTCGAACAGTTGCTCGCATATTACGGCGGAAACAATATGGATGACAAAAGTTTTGATGACAGCATACATAGTTGAAAGAATTTAAGAACTTCACTATCACCTGTAAATCAGTTAATTGGATGTATAAAATCAATTCCAAATAAACATTATACGAAGACCGCTACAAGGCCTGTTTACAATTTTTTCAGGTTTTAGTATTTTAAAGCTATCTAACCTTAAGCCAAGGGAAACCTTTATTTAAGTCCGGTAGATCTGTCGAATTACTGTCGGGGCTGTCGGGCGGATGGTCGTGGTCATCGGACAAAACACCCGGGCTTTCCTCACCACCACTATCGACCTCATTCGGCATTATCACTGTGCCACCTAAAAATAATAGCTTAAAAGACAAAGATTTCGATCGACTGCCTCAAAATCAGTATACTAACAATAAGATGCTACTGCTAATCCAAAGTTCTTAAACACAAGCTTGGAATTGCAATAATTCTGTATTCTTTGCTAAAAATATCTAAATCCATACTAATATAATAAATGTGAAAGTGTGTCTGTATGTCTCTTAGCTTTTCAACGCCTATCCATTAAAACATTTTTCTCGTTTGGTACAGAGATAGCTTGCAACCTAGGAAAGGACATAGGCTACTATTTGTCCCAGAAAATCAAAGAGTTCCCACGGGATTCATAAAAAAAAATCGCGAGCATCAATTCTTTTGTATGTATAGGTATAGCTTTCATTCTGGAGAAGAGCATAGGCTGTTTTTTATCCTGGAAAATCAGAGGGATCATGGGATTTTTGAAAATACTAAATCCACGCGGTCGATGTCGCGGGCATTATCTACTAAATAATATATGTTCGTACCTGTTCCGGGATAAACTTCAGATGTATCACTCCTATCAGATAATGATGAAACTTTTCTTCTACTTTGGATTGAATCAGACCTTCGATTTATGACTGAAAAATTAGAACATTACTTCAAAGCGTCATAAAATTCTCAATTTAGGAAATGTAATTATAATTTCACATACACTCATCAAGTTCTCGCGGGTCCTTTTGCCTCAACTTAATGGAACGCCGTTTGAATGACCCGTAAGCCGCATGTTGTTGGGTGTTTCGACGGGCTATGCCTTTCCCACGAGAGCCCAATCTTGACTTCTTGTCTTCAGTTGGGACTGCTTCTGGCAACTAAATCATAAAAAATGAGTTTAATACTGATTTGGTCACTACAAAAAGCATACTTACGCCATATTATGTGATGAAATAACCAGATTTACAAAATTCTAAATACGGTTACTACGGTACTAATATTAAACTGGAAACGCTTATCAAATGGGTCTATTTCTATTTCACAACACATTTGTAGGGCAAAAACTTCACGCTCGCTCAGTACTTCCATAGCTTTTCTAAATTCTGTGATCAGATACTTACTGTAACATTACTTCCGCCAGATACATTTTCTGGCTCGTGTAGAACAAAGGAAATCTTTCGTTCAGTCTCTGCCCCAGCAATAGATTGTAGACTTTGTGCTGAAGCTTGAGAATGTCCCATACTGGATAATGCCATACTCCAGCGCCGATTAGCTTCCCTGCACCAGAGACCAAACAATCCAGATACACTCAGTGAAAATATAAATCGTGATATGTAAATGATTCTTTAGCAATAGGAGTACGTACTATTTTAAACTATAAAGAGCACTTTCTCTGAATCGTTTAATTTACTCTCGAATAATTGGCATGCCAATGTAGCAAAGCGAAATACGATGTCACTATTGCTAAACTATAGTAATATTTGTATTTAACTAATTTCAAATGTAAAATGTAAATTGTACTTTCAAAAATAATTTTATATTTTACCTACTTTAATTCATTTGCAATTTATTTCGTATCTCATACCATGCACTTTTAATACTTTGAAGTAGTTGCCATTTTATTCGGTAAAATTTATCAATTATTTTTGTTAATGGATCAACGTATAAAGGCAGACATGATGGATTTACTTTTTACTGTAATATAGGTTCAACCGTAATATTTTAATTTATTTATACCCTGTTCATCGAAACGAGCTATTAAGTAAGAAACCGCACGTTATAGGTCGCAACTCGCAGATAGGACACATTCACGTTGCGACCAAAATGTCAGTCTTATCGATCACTCATGCGGTGCGGTCGTATCTTTTGGTGCTCCTTATTTTGTGCTAGGTTTTGATTTTAAATCGACATGGCTAGCTCATTGGACTGCACTAAGTATTTCGTAACTAGGCGTTTCTAAGATTGATTCTTGTTACATTGTTGACCTGGCTCACTGGATTGTTGAATAAAATATCTCCTTAATTTTATCTCCATACTGTACCTACGGACGAAGGTATGGACAAAAGCTATCAACCTAAGTTGTTCTGTAGTGAGCAATATAAACGCACCATTACATTTTTAAGGAATGGTCAAACCTACAGACCAATCACAACCATAATGCGTCCTTTTCACTTCTATAAAATAGTGCAAGAGAGAGCACCCTATGTTAGCTCGACCCCCTGAACAAGGTATAGTAGACACACGAATAAATGGCCGTCTGCTTTTACTACTGGATCCTGTGCCGAGATATTGTGAGAAACCTACGCTATTATTTGAAACTATCAGTGACTTTACAATTACAATCTGACTTTTAAACCGTGTTCAAAACAATTGTATTTACAAACTATGTGCATGCACATATTGTGCAATTAAACATGCATTATTTAAATGACATACTCGACTGGCATTAATGTGTGTTGACTGCTAAGAGCCCTGTTAAAATGAAAAGTTTGATCATAATTATGCACTCCTTAATCATTACTAATGTACGAAACATAATGAACTCACTTAGTATTACACAATAAACGTCTCCGCTTTTGCATCCACCTTCGCAAAAAATAATAACAAAAGAAATCAATGACACAACGAATAGATATATATAGTTATATTGCAACTACTTACCAAAAATAAAGGTAATGGTTTACTCAAGCAAAAATCGTACCTGTATACTCTGTCCCAAGGACCTCTTTCCTTTAACGAAGATCGACATGATTTAGGCAAGTTTTGGTAAGTCTCTCGAAGAAATGCCGTGATTTCAAAGAGAAGCACGCAAGCGACTATTCGAAGCGCCCGAGGACATTCCGCTCCGATAGTTTTTCCAGGAAGACGAATACTAGCTGTGGTTACAAGAACAATTTATTTTTACCACTTTGCAATCCGAAATGTCACGAGTTTTATTTTTCAACCTGCGCAGACGAGGGGCTATTGTCCGCGAAGGACAAAATGGATCACTATGAACTGCATCGCGTAACGTACACGAAGGACTAATAGTACGGCAAAATATCGCAGTAAAAGATAAGGGACTTTTGGCCCGCAAACAAAAGGGCCAAGAGTCACTGGTAGAGATCTCTTATAAAGATAAGTGCTTCCTTGTCCAATTTTTCTTTCTTTTTCTCCTTATTTTTACAACTTTATGGTGGAAATAAATAAAAAAGTCGCTCGTCTGCCAAGTCCTTGAAGACACAATATGCCGCGTATGAAAAAAGAATGTGTAAAGTGCTGAGGAATTATTATTATCCATGACACAAGTAATTACCTTCATCTAAGAAGTCCTCCTCTTCGTCTTGTTGCAACAATTCTCTTTGTCCATCGGGATCGTTCACAAGATTGACAACAGTGTCAATGTGCTTTTTGTCCTCATTCAACATGTCTTCAAGTCTATTCCCTATTGCCTAAAGTCGAAAAACAGATAATTGCAATTTGTATTTGATCAAAGTAGCGCTTGATAACACCCCATATTAATTCATCTATACTAATGTAGTAAATGCGTGTCGGTCTCTCTGTTCGCTTTTCACGGCCCATCCATTGAACCAGTTTTGGTACAGAGATAGCTTGCCACCCCGGCTACTGTTTGTCCCGGAAAATCAAAAAGTTCCTACAGGATTTTTAAAAACTTAAATCCTCCTGGATGTATTCGCGGGCATCATCTATTTGTTACAGAGGTAGCTTGCATTCCAGGGACGAGCATAGGCTTTGTTTTATCCCGGAAAACCAAGAGTTCCTAGGTTTTTCAAAAACCTAAATTCATGAGGACAAGGTCGCTTCGTGACTAGTGCAGGTACACAATCCCTAACCTAAACTAAGATGACCGATTTAAATGTTTGCTATCCCTTCCATAATGTTCCCTACGGAAAAGGATAGCACTAGATTTAGTTTAGAGATTGTGTATAACAGAATTAGTCACATTTTTAATAATTAATTTCCGATACTTACTTCTGCCCATTGGTAGAACAGTTTTCCAGCTAGACGTTGTCGTCTTAATTGTAGGGGACCAGATGATACTGTATCAAACGATATATCAATTATTTATGTAATTTAAATATAATATGTTAACGAAAGTTAGTTTTAGTGGAACTTACAAGGGTTTTTGGCCATATTGGATTTCAGCCAATAAGGCCATTGTCCTTTGTTGCAATTGTGAACTAAATATGCACACTCCAGAAGTATTGCAGCTCGACCAACCACTACTGTATGCGGCTGTAATAATAATTAAAAATCGGTCAAATGAGTCTTTTTATTTATTCAGATACAAGTTACTCCTCGACTACAATTTCACCATGGTGGTAAGTGATGATCCAGTCTAAGATGGAAGCGCGCTAACCTGGAAGGGGTATGGCAGTTTTCCATTAAGCCCATACTCTTTTGGTTTCTACACGGCATCGTACTGGAACGCTTAAATCACTTGGCGGCACGGCTTTTAATTTTTATGTCACTTTAATAATAAGCGTACGGCACGGATGTGTTGTTCAGGTTTACACAAATTGCACTTACAAGATCCAAGAGCGCAGCCATGAAGAGCGCATCAGGCGTGCCGCCCGGTTGCGTGGCGTCTAGAATGAAGCTGAAGCGCGCGAGGCCGGCGTACAGCGGCGCGGCCGCCACCAGTCTACGTCGCTTCAGCACTACCACCTCTGAGTCCCCGCCGCCCGACCCACCCTCGGCTGAGCCGCGACGGGACATGACTGTCACAATTTTTTTTTAACTTTAATATACTTGTTATTTTGTAACTAACACGTAAAAGTTAAAGAAAAATAAAACTATGGCTGAAACACCCACAGGTGGACAATAACTGTAAAATATATTTAAGTAGGAACCTGCTCTGAGAAAAACCTGTGTAATGTTAGCGGAGGCCTTGAAGGAGAAAATATACTTTCAACAGCGTGTTCTTTATCTTATGAAAGAGAAAGACAGGAGTTTACGTGATAGCAAGAGAGAGATAGAGAGAGATCGTAAAGTCTCACATCAAGTCAAGTTAGAAATTGGCATTCATTAAGTTTTAGGTCGCTATGTGAGCTGAATTGCACTTTAATGCGTCGTAACAAGGGTAGATACTGACATGTATTCTGTGGTAATGCTTTAAAACTAAACTAAACGTAGCATATGTGCCCAGAGATGTTCTAGCACAGAAAGCAAATTTTTCACGTATCAAACCTAAGTACTCACATCCTCCCGTAGTTTCCTCGATACTTCCGTCCCGTTTTTTTCCTATTTTTCTAAGGCCGAATCTGTTTAATCTGTCTTCGACCCTCTTTCTTGCTCTGAAACGAATCATAAAAATCTTATGCACTGGTCATATTTTTTAAAACATTAGCAACTCTCAAAAATGGAACAACAACAGTTTACATTTACGAGAAAGAAAAAGAACATGTCTAACAGTGGACCAAAAACGTCCGGATCAAAAATTAAAAACCTCCAATAGGAAATGGCACTGGAAGAAGAAGATTGTTATAACAGCAAAAGAAAAGCACACTCTGTAAAAGTTTTAACTCTCTATGTATAACGGTTACGGCATCCTCCGGATAGGGAACCCTACAAAAAAGTATTTTGACTAGAAGCTTAATTACTTCTGAACATTAGCTGCAGTTTGAAACATGTTTTTGAAGTTATAATTTCTTCCAATTTATTTTGAACCGAAAAGAACCGTTTTGTTCGCCAGCTTCTCAAACGGGACAAGCATAGGAGGAAGAAGAAAAATTGTTTATACCTGTTGAGAGTGTATCCGACTCGTCGTTTGACGTGCACGGGTCGCGAGACGTGAACGGGCTGCGCGTGGTAGGGGCGCGCCAGCGACGCCATGCTGCCCGATATCGGCAGCGACTCGCCCGAGCCTGCGCCGTTGCGCACCAGCGTCTGAGCCGCAGGCTTCTGACGGAACCAGTTCACTGAAAATTATACAGGCGATTTTTTTTAGGGTTCCGTACCTCCAAAGGGAAAAAGAACCCTTATAGGATATCAAATTATGCCGCATATTTTGATACTCGCAACTCGCAAGGGTATTTCCCGTCGACTTAGAATCACGAAATTCGGCAAGAAGCAATGTCTTATAGCACAAGTTTCGGGGGAAAACAGGAAACCATAAATTTGTACATTTGCAGTTAATGATAATAATAAGCAAAAAAAACATCAAGGTACGGAACCTAACGAAGTCGTCTAAGCTATAATATAGCCAAAAAGAGTTACATAATATTAGTTAGTCGGCTTACCTATACCGCTGATGTGAAATTTCGAAGGTATAGACTTGGTATGCGTGATATTAATGTGGGGAGTCATGTCAGCGGACGAAGCGGAAGGGATTGTCCTCTCAGACTGTCGCGGCGTGAGCTGGTATCTTCGTGTGCGTACTGATAGAGGCGACTGGCTAGCTGATTCATCGCCTGCTTCTGTTTCTAAGAGGCTCTGCAAACACATTTATTGACTCAACTATACTAATATTATATAGAGGTAAAGTTTGTTAGTTTATTTGTAGGGGGTAATTTCTAGAACTATGTATTTTATTATTTATTTATTTAAATAAACTATGACACAAAGTAAAGTACAGGAAAGATAGCAAACAAAGGGCGGCCTTATCACTATAGTGATCTCTTCCAGGCACTAACTACTTCCACTAAGCACTTCCAGGAACTATGTACTCTGAACCGATTGATATGCGGTTAGTTTATTTTTTATTAGGTTTAATTTTTAATCAATTTAAGCTCTAGATCAGATTGCGCCTGTCAATTTAGTTTTGTGCTCAATTGACTTAGCGTTAACATTATCTCAGGACAACTTACATGGGCACCAGTCGAAGAGGTACTCCTCTTTTTGAACGTGAACTTTTTATGACTACGGTCATCAGCCGCGCAGCCGGAATCTGCGCCTGTATCTGAACCGCGCTCGTCATCTGCCGTTCTCGTGATATGCCTAACAAAGGAAATTTTATTGATCAATACTCGTACTTACCCTATTTTGAGAATTTTTTTATTAATTAATACTCGTACTTACCCTATTTTGAAAATGTTTCAAAATATAATTATTTTGAAGTAAACGCGAAAATTAAATTCACCTTTATTCAAGGCAGAATGTAAGAAGAAAGGTATTAAAATTTTCTAAATAATCTCAGGTCTGGTCTGGTGAGATGTTTTGGCTGGCAAATATGTATCGGTAACCGATGAAGCGTCTTGGAACCACCACATAAAAACAAATACCAGTAAGGGATATGGGTTTAATATAACTTATAACTGAAGTCCACAGGTCTTACGTCGTCGCTTCAATCTCTGAAGCCTGCGACTCGTCTGAAGTCATCGCTAGACCATAAAAAGAGAAAAAAAAATAGAAATTATCACGACAGCGAGGCCGCAGGTGATCGCTAGTATGAAAGGAAGGAATTTAAAGTATTTGAAACCTGATGACTCTGGTAGTCTGCATGTGTGATTCTTTCGGTTGTGTGCCTGGCCGCTCAGCAGTGTCCATGAGGCCACTGAATGCCACCACGCGAAACTCTCCGCCGTGAGCTTCGCGCACGTAACTTAGCAGTAGACGCACTTCTGCATACAAAGCCTGAAACCCATAATATTATTGTCATATCCTGTAAGCTAAATGATATCATACATGTGTATCCGACATGTGGCCTAGTTGTGACAAAGCATATCAATCGATTGTTTGTTAAGTAACGTTGACCCAAGTCGTGAACTGGATGGGTGACCGACTTTAGAGGTCCGAATTTGGCCTTTTCGTTTCCTCCATGCCTCGGAGAACACGTTAAACCGTCGGTCCCGGTTATTACCACTAACATCTGGTAATAACTGTCAATTAACCTAAGAGTCGAAATCTCGTTCTCTTAGAGAATTGTATGCGAAAGGATCTGGGAGCCCACCGCATTATTATCCCAAGAGATTTCCTACGATTATAAGATTAATGGAAAGGGGTCACGAGCCTCAGTAATGAGGAATAATTACTATAGAGTAAGATAAATAATAATTGATGTAATGGTAATAATAATTAATTACGTAAACTTAAAACTAAAGCTACGAGAACTCCAAAATGAGCAAAAGAAGACTGAATTCAAGAGTTTTCGAAAACCCAAAATTGATATAGACTTACGGAATTATCCAGCAGCTTTAATTCTCGGTGCATGAGAGCAAATCTAGTAACAAGCTCTCTGAATGTAGATTCCACTATGAAATTTTCTATGGCTCTATTTGCGTTAGGACCTTGGCCTGCTCCAAAGTTCGTAGCGTATCCCGCCTGTAAGTGGCTGATATCGGGAGATTTTGAGAAATTCCTCTTCTGTTGATCTAATAAAAATATTTTCCATTATTAAACGTATGCTTAAATCAAATAAATGTTATTGTATTCAGCTATCAACATATTTTTTACATCTTATAGGAAAAATAATTCAGCTTAACACTGAAAATTTAATGACTACTGTCTGACAAACTGTGAGTAAATTTTCAGTCTTTTAAATCTAAGATGCTGTTGAACGTACCCTATAGGAACTAGAGCAAAATCTGTACATATAAAACAGTACCGTCACTGATAGACAGATAACGCAGAGCCTAAACTGGTGGATCTAAAAACTTGAAATTTTGCATGCAGATTCTCCTATAATGTTGACATGCACTAAGAAAGGATTTTGAGAAATTCCGAATTGGAAGGATCCTCAAAAAGCGTAAATCCATGCGGACGACATCGCGGATAGCAGATATAGTTACGAGTATTATACGTAGTTACATATAAAATTGAATGAATATCCAGGGAGCTTTCAAAATATGAATAAAAACTTACTCATTGGCGAAACCATAGACGCCGGCTCAGCGCAATAACCCAGCGTGGCATGAAGGTTGTCCAACACCTCCCTTATGGGAGCGAATTTAGTCATCTCTTTGATACGCAACGTGAATTTAGTGATGGACGCAGAACGAAGCAGACGGAGTGAATTTCTTGCTTGGACGCGGAGGCATTCCGCCTGAGGTCCTCTTAAAGCTGACGTGCAGCCATGGGAACAGCCCAATTGACGGAGTAATCTAAAAAATTACACTGATTAAATGACTACAACAATATTCTGAATTTAGAAACCCAAAGTAGGATTTGGGAAAGTAAATATCAAGACAGCTAAGATCTTATTTAGCTAGTTAAATTCTAATTCTTCATCATTGTCATCACCAACAACCCATCGCCAGCTCATTACTGAGCACACAGAATGTTTAACCATAATCCACCACACTAGCCAAGTGCGGATTGTCAGACTTCACACGCCTTTGAGAATATTATATAGAACTCTCGAGTATGCAGGTTTTTTCACGATTTTTTCCTTGACCGCTAAACCAAGTGATATTCTAATTAGGATACCTAAATTCAGAGTAGTGTTATTACTATTAGACATAAAGGGATTCACTCAGGATTTTTAATAAAACTAAATTAACACAGACGAAGTTGCAGTAGTAAAGGCAAAATTGTTGTAAATAATTTTTCAACATCTAAACTTTAAAGCTTCATTACCTGAGAATAATGTACATGAGCATATAATACGGGCAATCAAAATTTTCTTCCTCCTTTGATTTTTCCTTACTTTCACCACATTCAACGTTAGTCGAATCTTGACTCTGGGCGCACGGTATGCCCGAGTCTCTTTCCTAGAACAAAACCATAATAGTTTATTAATATTTTATACTTACAAAACTCGCGATAAATCTGACATTTAAAAACTTGTTTGACTTAACAATTAACTTAAAGACATACGGTATAAATAAATAAAACTTTATTAACTTTACAAAACATAGTGTTTATTTACAAGCATTAGTGTGAGGCCCTGCTTCCTGATGAAGTGAAAACTGTGTTTCAGGAGGCAGTGTCTTCTTATAATATTATATTGTAACAACATATAACCACTTAATATACATTATAGTGTACGAAAAAGCTATGTATAGCAGCTGCAAGTAACTTACCTTGCTGTCCTTATCTTTCTGGAAATCTGCTAATGGATCGATTGTTTCTGGTTGAGCGTCCTGGTCAGAATCAGATTGCCAGTTTTGGTGCACTCCCACTTCCATGAGAGTATCTACTAAGTTCAGCATCACTTCCATCACTCTTACTGTTATATAGAAACTATCCATGATCGAAACTGAATACACTGCCTGAAATATAGTTTTTATGGTAATTTTTTGACGGAATAATACAAAATAATAATTATATTGATCGCAAATAGTCTGATCAGAGTCATAGTTAGAGTTAAGAAAAGGCGATTAAATATTTTGGAGTGGTGATAAAGTTAAGATTTTTTTACGGTGTTGTGATGTGTTACAACGCAATCTGTCGCAATAATCGACAACGTCTTTATTTAAAACGTAAGACTCCAATTTGTTGATGATGATGATGAAATACATAAAATATAAATAAAATACTATGCAGAGGTTATAGCTACCTTAAGCACGACTTGAAAGTCAATATCTCCTTCCTTAGTGATATAGTAAAGTGACCCGGGCGCTTCGTGTATTTCTTCTACAATGTATGTAATATTGGAATCTGTCTGTGACCTCGTTAGGCTCGGCTTGCGTTCCGGTGTCGGGATGTGTTGCGAGCCTTGCATGCTTACCGAGTCCATTTGAGATTCCAGAGAACCCTGCAGATGAATGAGGAAGTCATTATAGTGTCAACTAGCTGATCTGCCATCAACTTGGAAAGGGAACGTCATCGTATCACCTCGCCGTCAACCAGGTGTCAACCTAAGCGGATCAGCAGCACGTCGACTCGGCTATGGCTATGCAACGCCGCGCATATAACTCGTAAGCGTTACAACGCGTACAGAATTTCATACAAAGAATACTGGACGGGTTGAGTTTATACTTTAGTGGTGAAAAAATTAATAAAATCGGTAAATACTAAAGTAGTAAATACTTAATACTTTTAGTTTATCGATTACAAACAAACAAATCGTACCTCTTTATAATATTAGTATACCTAAAATCAATGCTGGAAAAGACAGCACATTTACTATAACCACAGAATGTTTAATAATACCTATTCATACATTACAGCCTGTACACAAAGCTCACTCTGTATAGGCATTTAAATAAATAGTGGCTTGTGTGATTACGATACGACAAAGTGCAATTCAGATCTCACAGTACTGCTGTCTAAAATTTAACAAACGCCTCTCTTTCTATTGCTTACATTACATGTCGTTGTTTTGTCAAGGGAACGATAGTCGTATACAAAGTTCTGAATTCTATTCAGTAGAGATAAATGATAAAAAAGTGGAGTTAAATAAAATAATAAAGGAAACTTCTCACTTGTCTAGTTTTCGAAAGATAATCAGGCGAAGGCGTAGGCGTGTGTTCTGTTACAGTAATAATGGGATTTTTCTTTTTCTGAACGTTCGTTGGCTTTGCGCTCGGGACCCCGTGCGCTCGCTCTGTTTTGATTTCGCCAATATACCTGCAATAACGGTTTATATACTAGTTTGGCAATATCAAGAATAATATGTTTTGAATAGTTTTGTTGAATATTATTGTAATTTCAGCTTATTTATTTATTTAAGGAGCTGAACCGAAATAGGATAGTATTCCGCATATTGTTTTCCGTGGCTTAGGTTATTCTACAAGATCCATTCTATTTCACATTTACTTTTGTTTTACTTTGTTAAATCACTTAGCGTCATGCAATGACGACTCTTCCTTAATTGGTTGAAGGGATAACATGCTTTTATAAATTGCAATAGGTATAGTACGTACTGTGATATTTATAATACTTTTAAACTACGCCTAATATTTTTCTAAAAGCTTAATAATATGAAGAAATTGAGTATGTAGAATGTAGATATTATGGTTCAATGTATGAAGCACGCTTTTAAACTGTTTATTTTATGAATGACTTTAAATACTTGAAAAGCTAAGCCTTGTTTATTCTGTAGTTATTGCTACTTTTTAGTTGCTAAATTACAAAACTACAATCTAAGCATGAACAAATCAAAATGGGTATTCGGTTGTACAACATTTGTAAACTAAAAAGACAGGTTTAAATCTAGTGCTATCCCTTTCGCAATGTTTCCAGCGGAAAAGGATAGTAACACTTGTAGACCTGTTAATTTACAGATTGTGTATAACTGAATTAGCACTAATATATTTTTACTGTACATCTCCAATCTAAATAAAGCTTCTACGTTCGTTTCATAACTTTCGCCGACTTACCCATTGGATGCTAGCTCGTCTATGAGACAGCTAGCGACCGTATCGTTCGTCCATGAACAGTGTACAGGATTAAGCGTAAAAAACACGGGAGAGAGAGAGAGAAAAATTCATTTTAAATGGAAAAAATTCAAAATATTGTTAATAATGTATGTATGTGTAGACTATTGCATGCTGTGTTGCGATTAAAAACAGTTTAAAAAAAAATTACGAATTTACAAAAGGAATAAAAGTTTTAATAGAATTAAACTTAAAATTTGATTGCATTCTATTGTGAATAGTAGCCGTATTATTTTCAAGCCTGGAGATGGATATAAGGTGTCCACTGGCCAGCCAAATTATTTTTGTCGCATAATGCAGCGCTATCGTATAAAATGAATGCTTTTCCATATATATTCTAGGAAACCATAGCATATAATATTAGTAGTACGGATAAGATTGGACAAGGCCGCAAAACCTGCAGGAGGCACAAAAGCCACCAGGTAAATATTTTTCAGTACTGAGTATGCGAAAGACGTCAGCAGTATCGGGCGAGCCGTTAAAACTCGTGAGTAGAGACTGAATGAACTATACTAATGTTATTAATTCAAAGCACCCAATAAACACAATTTTGCCGCTGGCGTTTCCAGTATTGAAAAATGCATTGCATGTTTGTTTCATGGTATTATATTAGTAGCACAGCTTAAAAGAGATACCTCATAAGTCGGTCGACGGAAATGTCTATACAGAGCAATACTGCGGACTCACAAGGAGACGATACGGGAGAGAAAATACCGACCGGCAGAAGTCGGCAGATCAAATTTTAATTGTTTTGCTTATGTAGTGGATCAGTCGTTCAGGCATGTAGCTGTTACGACTGTAAAGCTGGCTTGTCCGCAAACATAAAGAGCATAGTCTCACTGTATGTATTGATACTGTGGTATTGTGCTACCTTTAGAGTAGTGCAGTGCATTTTGCTACTTTCCAAGTAGGGCGTAAACCAATAAGTTACTAAATATTTTAGTAAATTCAGCCCTAACAAATTGATATATAAATTATAATTTTATGTTTAAAATTTAATATAAAATTAAGCTTTCTAATATTTATTTTCATCATCATCATCATCATCATCAGCCTGTGGACGTCCACTGCTGGACATAGGCCTTCCCTATAGAGCGCCACCACACCCGGTCCTCAGCCTTCCTCATCCAGCCACTTCCCGCCAGCCGCTTTATATCGTCGGTCCATCGTGCTGGAGGGCGACCCACACTACGTTTGCTCAAACGCGGTCTCCACTCAAGGACTTTCCGGCTCCAACGGCCATCGCCTCTACGACAGGCATGGCCTGCCCACTGCCACTTCAGCTTGCTAATAGTTTGGGCTATGTCAGTGACCTTGGTTCTCCTGCGGATCTCCTCATTTCGGATCTTATCCCTCAGGGAAACTCCTAACATAGCCCTCTCCATAGCTCGCTGAGCAACTTTGAATTTGTGAACAAGGCCATTTGTCAGTGTCCACGTTTCAGCACCATAGGTGAGGACGGGAAGGACACACTGGTTGAAGACTTTTGTTTTCAGGCATTGAGGAATTGACGATGAGAAGACTTGACTTAGTTTTCCAAAAGCTGCCCAGCCTAGCCGAATTCTTCTGTTGGCTTCCTCATCGAAATTGCTTCTGCCTAGTTGAATTATTTGGCCAAGGTAGTTGTATTGTGAAACAATTTCGATGCCAACATTTTCGACGCGAACCGGTGTCGGGACAACGTGCTGATTGAGCATTATCTTTGTTTTATCCATGTTTATCCCGAGACCGACACGTCTGGAAGAGCGGCTTAGGCTACACAGCATCTCCTCGAGATCTTGCGGAGATTCTGCTAAGATAACCACGTCGTCAGCGAACCGTAGGTGTGAGATGTACTCGCCATTTATGTTAAGTCCTCGTCCTTTCCAGTCCAGCGTTTTGAAGAGGTCTTCCAGTGCACTGTTAAACAGTTTTGGAGATATTACGTCCCCCTGTCTAACACCCCTTCGCAATCTGATAGGTTTTGTCTGCTGAGACTGTATTTGGACGGTCATTGACGCAGAATCGTAAATACATCGCAGCACCTCGATATACCGCCAATCGACCTGGCATCTTTGCAATGATTCCAAAACAGCCCAAGTTTCGATAGAGTCGAAGGCTTTCTCATAGTCCACAAAGGCAAGACAGAGTGGGAGATTATATTCCTCTGTCTTCTGTATAATCTGCCTTAAGGTGTGTATGTGGTCTACGGTACTATAGCCTTTTCGAAACCCAGCCTGTTCTGGAGGTTGGAACTCGTCAAGTCTTCGGGCGAGGCGATTTGTAAGAACCCTCGAAAACAACTTATAAACATGGCTCAAGAGAGAAATCGGCCGGTAGTTCTTCAACAGCTCCTTGTCTCCTTTTTTAAAGAAGAGGATTACTACACTCTTGCTCCATGCTTTCGGCGTTGTTCCATTCATGATGACGTCATTAAATAACTCCTTAAGCTCTGTGAGTACAGGGGTACCTCCTGCACGTAGGAGTTCTGATGTGATGCCGTCATCACCCGGCGCCTTGTTGTTGTTGAGTTGTTTGAGGGCTATTCGCATCTCGCCAATGTCAATTTCTGGTATGTCTTCGGTGTAGTGGCGTGTCAAGGTCGCTCGTTTGTCGCTCGTGTCCTGAGCCGCTTTAGGAGCCTGAGAAGAGTACAGCTGTTCGTAAAATCTTTCGATCTCTTTCAACACCTCTGGTATTGAAGTGACAATCTTTCCTTCAGGAGTCCTCAGTTTTGTCAGGTGGCTCCTCTCAAGTCGTTTTGCAAACACTTTTGAACCTCGGTTTTGCTCGATTGCATTTTGGATATTGCGAGTGTTGTAGCGCCGGAGGTCAAACCGTATTTGTTTCTTAACACGCTTGTTCAGAGTATGCCACTCAGGCAACGCTGAGGAAGTATCTCGTCTCTTCTCCATTAATTCTAGGGTATCTTTGGAGATCTTAGATTCCTTTTTCGGCTCATGACGACAATATTTGCGGCCCACTTCACGAACGACGTCAACGAAGTGGTTGAATCTCTGGTCAATGTCTAAGGTGGTTTCCAACAGTTCGAACCGGTTTTTGAGCTCTATTTGAAAGTTACCTGAGCTGAAGTTTTGGGACGATTTTGGTCTGAGAGCCGACTTCATCAGACGGTTCCTCTCTAATTGTAGATCCATACGCAAGATACCTCTTACAAGTCTGTGGTCGCTGCCAGTATTGAACCTATTGATCACTGAGACATCTTCACATATGTATCTACGGTCCGTCATGATGAAGTCGATCTCGTTCCGAGTCACATTGTCCGGGCTACGCCATGTCCACTTTCTAGAGGGCTTCTTCTCAAAGAACGAATTCATTAAGAACAGCCCTTTCCGCTCCAAGAAGTGAACTAGCATTTGGCCCCTGTGGTTTCTGGTGCCAAAACCGTATGAACCCATTTTTGATTCGCCGTCTTCTTGTACTCCCACCTTAGAGTTAAAGTCCCCCATAACTACGACGAAGTGAGTCTTAGTTGTTTTGTCCATGGCCATCGAGATGTCCTCAAAAAAATATTTATTTTGGAAAAGATAAATCTAATTATTTTGAAAAAATTGCGATATCAACTAAAACTACGGTTTCATAATATGGAGCATTATTTATTACAATTAATATTATACCTAATAACTTACCTAAGGCTCGGCATGCTTTTTCCTTTTATGAGATTGCATTGAAATAAATCCCCAGAAAGTCTGGGAGCCAGCGGAGGAAAGTTGCTTGCGAGAGCCGAGTTGGGCCGATCGTCGGCGTTGTCGAGACTTCGGTGATATTCCTAGAATGATATTTTTTTTAATTAGGATTATATTAACACAGTAATATTAACTACAAAAAAAATGCTAAGAAAAAAATATCTACAGATATCATTCTTACTGCAGTATGAAAACTGAATTTATGATCTTCTTGACCAATTTTTTCCAACGCTTTTTCTGATTTCGATAAAAGCTTCAACTCTACAAACGCTTTCAGGTCGGCCATTTTCATTTTCCGTTTCACTTTTTCGCTCGCCCTTCTGGACATAATGTTATCTTCGTCGATCTTAGGCGCGAACGGAATTTCAGTTACAGGCGAAATATCCTTCGACTCGGGAACCTCCATGAAGTTTTTTAACGAATCTCTATCCTTTATTTCTGGACTTTGGTATATTGAAACTTCTATCTTAGGTATTGGCAAGGAATTACTTCTTTTTCGTGGTTGTATTTGCTTGGAAATGTCGTCGCAAATATCACGTAACCTAAAATTCATGCAAAAGAATGACAAATACATCTTATATTTATCGTCATTTTTTTGTCTAATTTTTTACTTACCTATTGTATAAATAATGTAAAGCCCAATATACACCTTCTTCCTGCCATTGCGATGCAAAAAGACATCGCAAAGTTGCAACATCCAGGAAGGTTGCAGCAGACACCTAAAACGATATCCAATGAATACATCTCCACCCATATTACAAATGCAATTTTTTTTCGTTTGTTGGTTCTTCAATCATGGAAATATAAGAGCCTAATTCCACGCCAACGATGTTGCGGGCACCAGCTAGTTTGAAATAATTTACAAGCTTTGACTCGTCAGCGTGGGTGAGGTTTTTAAAAATTTTGCAGGAATCCTACTTTGTCTCGGGAATGCAAACTACGTTAAATCGGTTCAGAAGTTACAACCACTTACGGATTTATACTATCACATTACAAGGATTTTTGTTCATTCCTACTTACATGCTGAATTTGTTTGATGCTGGTAGATTTTTCTGCAGAAGTCGGTGTACCTTTTAAACCAGGTCCTCCGCCGCTATCAGTTAATGATTCTTTATCTGAAGAACTGAAAACATTTGGCTACCTTCAAATCTTGAATTAGGAATTCAAGCAATTAATATTTATGTAAACAGATATTATGCCAATTCGCACGTATACCAAACTTAATTTATTTCTAAAACTAAAGTAAAAGTTTTTGAAGCGAACGTTTGCTGGGCGACATATTATATTATCGTCGCGTCTCTATGTCTCATAACTAACGCTCTTATCTTCATTCTTGCGCACTGGCTCATTTTCGTCTTGCTCATTCATTAGTAGTAGCCCAGTAAGAGAGACAGAGTACAGGATAAAGAAATGCTTTGCTTCTGGCTCATGATTTTTTTTAAACATCTTTTCATGATCCTTTTCACAATGTTGCATGTGCAAAAGAGAACAACATGGCACAAAAAAAAAATAAGTGTGTGTAACAGCAAAAGATTATGTAAGAAAAGTTCGATAAAAGATAGCAGGCTCAAAGCATCTGGTTTGTTTTCAGCGATAATGACGTATGCAGGAACGTTACTTATACCTGAACAAAGATCTGGTCTTACTCTGAAGCAATCTCTCATGAGACATGTCGCTCCTAATGAAGATTTACTTCCAAATAATTTTGCTACACAGTTTTAAATGATAATACAAAAAGTATCTATATTAGTACTAGTAGTAGTAGTAGTAGTAGACAGCTTACCTCATTTTAGTGATCTGTGGTAAAGGTTTTATGCCTGGTAGAGTCGGTTTGGTGGGATCTGATTTCTTCACTTGAAATATGCTAGGATCGGCCGCATACACCGTATACGCGCCTCTGTTTACGCCACTATAGTTTTGTTCAGAGGGTAGACGGTAAATAAACTGAAAAGAACAAAGGAATATTGATCTGGAACCATTGCAAAACCAACTTATTGATCAATAAATATTTCATATTTCAATTTGTCATTTCAAACCAAAATAATTATTAAGAATGATTATACATTATTCGGTTTATTTGGCGATTCCTTAACATGATAACAGCAGTAAAGTTTGAGCTCATATGAAACTGCTAAGACCTGGAATGATTGGATGGCGCTTTGTATTAGAACCCTGATATGATTTGAATTGGAGGGTTTACCACATGCTCCTCTTCAGTGCTGGAGCTCTCTTCAGGGATGGTCTCCGGGAAGATGGTCTCCTTGGGCGATGACAGCCACGGCTCGTCCTCGGTGCTGGCTTGTTTGGACGGCGCTTCGGATTGTGAGCCTGATATGATTTGACTTGGAGGGCTGCCGTTTACTGCGCTTTCTTCCTTTGAAAATTTGCCTAAGGACATTTTTTAAAATTTTATTGAGTGTCTTCGACTTTTTGGGCGTACTATACTGCCAAGGGCCAATGCATACAGACGGAGTGGAGTGAAAACGGGTTTTCTTTTACATATTGCTGAAATCAGTATACTGAAAATAAAAAGAGAATGCACCCTGAGCTTAGGCGCGCCTTGGATTTCCAGCCGCTGTTGTGCCCAATGGGCATTGTACAAAAACCGATCTCAGCTGGGCTTGTGTTATTTTAATCTGCGACTTGCGCAGACTGCAGTCTGTCAATTTTAGATTGGACTACTTGTTTTGCAGTCAATGTATTTGAAATATTTTGCAGTTAATTTGCCAAATTATAAAAACTTACGGCCCATAAAAACGTCTCCATGATGAGGTCTCCTTGCATAGTTTCCACCAAGTGGCTTTGGCTTAGGTTTGACCAAGGTGGTGAAGCATGCCGCATCAGGGTGCCTAAACTCCCACAAAGCCTGCCAGAGCTTCAAACCATTTTCTAGTCTATAGTTGCTGGTGAAATCTGATTCTTTCAAATGATGGGATATAGGCGCAAAGAGAAACACAAAAAGCTGCAATGAATAAAATAACTATGTAAATATACAGTTTGAGGAAGCACTAGTTTATCATGATCTACCAAAAAAGATATTTGAAGGAATTTTTTTTTCAAAGTTTAAGGCTAGATTAAATAAAAGGAGACTGTCAAACATACATTGACCCATGCTTAAATCATATTCTACAATAATATTGTTTAGATCAATAATTTCTCATATAAGCGAACTTTTGTTCTTTTTAGAGAGAAATAAACTACATATACCCATTTTATAGCATTTATTTGACTGATGTTTTAATGGTTCACTAGGTCAAGTTGTTTCTATAATATCTGTAATTAGATTAGCCAATTTTATTCTATGAAAATGCACCTTAAGTTTTCAAAATAGAAAAGTTTAGTTTCTGATATAAATAGGCAAACTAATAAAACTTTATAATAGTAAGAAACACTTACAGTTATAGCTGGCACAGAAAATAAATAGTGATAAGGATTGGAGTAATATTTTCCATTCTCATAGTCATTATCAGCACATTCATCTGATGCATCAAGTAATATCCAATGTAAAGTGTAAAGAAGTTTGGTTTCTACATTGCCCAGGGTTTGCATGTTGTCTTTCACTCTGAAAAATTCATGCATATAATCATCATTAACACCATTGCCAGCCAACTACTTAGCATGGGTCTCCTCCCAACATCATGGGTAACTCAGGCATGCAGGTTTTACTCTGAAGCAAGCTCCAGCACCCTACCAGCAAAGCCAGTTTATGAACTTTATCTTTTTATAGAAACCTTGACAGGTCAAGGACTCTATAAAAAGCTTACTCTATAAAGGTTAGCTTGTTAAATATAATTAAATGGCCCTGGTAAACCAGGAATATAGGTTGGTGAAGACATGAAATATCTACCTGTTGTGCAGAAGGCCTGCTAAGGCATGCATCACATGTGGCAAAGCTGCTTGTATGAGCCGCCATCGTGGGATTGCTTCTATAGCGTCTGTAAGATTGGTCGCTAGTCCAAAGCGCAGATTTTGCACCAATACTTTCTCAAACGACTAAAAAGTAATTTGAAAAAATTGTACTAAGAATATATTTGTACATGGAATTTGTAGTATACACAACACAGTAATTGGCCTATAAGCCTCTTATATTGCATGTCAATAGCCATCTCTCTCAAGTCTTATAAGAGCTATTTATCATAGAAAAAGGACTATTATTAATTTAAGTACTAATAAGAAATATTTTGTTTTTACTTAGATAAGACGTACTTACTTTGCAAGCTTCTTTTAATTCCTATAGTAGAAAGCGTGAAAAAATATTCTTTTTATAATTTAACGATATTTTCTATAAGCTTATGTCACAAAAGTAAAAATAAAGGATAATCTAAAATTGTATTTTGTCAACAGTGGTAAACAAAAACAACAGCAAGCAAAAGCAAATGTGTAACTGACAACTGACACAGAAAAGCTGTCACTGTCAAATTGACAACATTTTTTTTAAACAATGTTTACGGCTCTGGATATGAGCCTTTAAAAAATTGAGTTGCCAGGGCACTTTCTAATCTACTAAAAAGGTAGAAAATATAATTAAATTAAATAAAATTAAATATTTTCATGCACATTGTTAAATAAACTCAATAAAAAGCACAACATATCATAAAGGAAGAGGTTACATTATTATTTTACAAACTTACGTGGTGTCCAGGAGCTCGCTGACAGAACTGCACACAACAAATATACAGCTGTATGTACAAACAACACATCGACACAACATACAATATTTAAGTATGACAAAACAAAACATAGAAGTACAATGGAAGTACATTTAGATTTTTGAGCCTTTCAGTCTTTAACACTTTATGATTTGATTATAGGATTTAGTATAAGTACCTATGAATGAAATAGGTTTTCAATTTTAGTTAGAAATGATTGGGTACGTATCCTCTTTTATAAAGTGAGTGTGCAAAGTTTTATAATGGGGTAGGTATACCTACCTATATACCTCTTATTAGGATGACATAGGATTTCAAAAGGCACGCATTATATTTTTGAAATAACCGACTATTTTAGGAAAATAGGTAGATAAGTATAAATTTTACGGTAGGATGTAGATTTAGTCGGTGAGCTTACAAAAAATAAGAGCGGTTTTATCACATGGTTTATTATGTGATAGGATATTATAGATTAGGTAAGTACATTATTTTTAGAACGATTATAGAGATATCGGGAACACTGGTTGATTATTTATTAAATACACAGTTAAAAATATATTCGCACTAACCATGCATGCTGAATCATGAACTTTTCCGAATCTTGGCCGCATAAAAGGTGTAGTTTGTCTCCATAGAAATATTTGTACGGCGATTGGCACGATGTCTTCATTACTAGTATCATTTTCAGATAAATCTTTGAGTTTCATTTTCAACTAAATGTCGCTAAAGAAGTAATAGATAGGTTGTTAGGTATAATAATTATTTACCAGGTAAGTAGGTAGGTACCTACTTATTTTTCGGGAGATTAAGAACTCAACCCAACTTAAACGATTAGGTAAGAGTAGGTTGGCAGATCTTCAGACTACGAAAAATTACTTGATGAAAGATTAGTACCTTAACTTATCCTTCTTAAATGTATTAAACCTGTCTCGATCTATTATTTAGAATAGAAGAATAATATAATTCAATAGAACAGGAAAGGGTTCCGCACATTAAAAAAGTGCGAAAACTTTTTAATCCCATTTCTTATACTCCATACTTCCACTCTAAGATTAGGTATACCTAGGGTACCTAGGTACCTACCTACTTACTTTAAAATATAAAACCAAAATTAATGAAATTATGTAACCGAACTTAAAGGTACTTACTTAATTAGAAAAAATACAAAAGTGTTAAACTAGATCCATACTTACCAACTTAAAAAATAAATACGTAGATATCCATTAAATGAGATGAACTAAGAAGGACCCCATTAGGTGAGCAATGTCGCACTTGCAAAATTAGGTCACATTGAAAGGTTGACGAGCAATGTTTACATTATCAGGGGTGGAAACGGTTAGGTACGTGATAATGGCACGGGGAGGACTGATGTTACGAACCCGAGGGAGGCTCGGTTGAGAGTGAGCCTTTGCGCATTCGCCTAAGAGACGAGCTTAGGGTTTACACTTGAATGCTTAAATATATTGCAATGGTTTTCCAGTTTCAATCACTTAGGTAGGTAGGTACCTAGGTACGTTATTTCCAGCTACGTCCACTTATTCTGATTCGATTTGATAGGTTACAGCATTGACTCATTACTTACCCACTTTAAGTACCTACTTATTTTACCTAATATGTCTAAGAGCTTTCATGTTTAGCATGTCATATTCATTTCTCTACTCGTTAGGCACTAGGTTTAGGTATTAATTAGGCTTTTTGGTAATATGCGCATGCAAATGCTATGAAAAAATATGCTTTTGGTAGGTGTACCTTCTTACACGATTTCTTTCCCACCTAACTACGGACCTAGTTCATACACAACTACTTACCTATTCTATTACACAACTACTTACCTATTATATTCGATATTCCTACTTAACTGTTTCCATCTGTTACTATTTAAATGTTTGTCTGGTGGGAGACTTTGCTCGTGTCTAATTACCGCCCTGCCGGCAAAACGTACCGCCAAGCGATTTAGCGTTCCAGTACGATGCGTATAGAAACCGATGCGTATGAGTTTTACAAGTCTGTCATACCTACCTCTGCCAAGTTAATCCGCTTCCATCTTAGATCGCATCATCACTTCAGTCAACGGCTAACTTGTGATGGAATAAAAACGTAAGAGAAAAATATTCAGTGTCAACCCTACAAAGATTCCATTGATTTGTGCGCACAGATAGTCGCGAAACAGCAGCCCACAGCAGCCTCTCGTTGTCATAGCAACGGCAATATGGCAGCTGAACTGGACCATTGAACTTTTGTGATCCTGATTGGATCCACGGATTAATTTTTAATTTAATTAGGTACTCCTACCTATGGAGGCCTGTTATACTATCAATATTATCACACGATCCTCAATATCTCGATCCTGAAGAAATATTGATCGTGTTGACAGTATCGCAATGTATCTGGATGTTCTTGAAAAATCCTGCGATACCAGAATCGCGGTAAGGTAGATAGTGTAACCACACGGCCGTCATTCAGCTTCGGCTGCAGCAAACGTTCATCTTATTATAAGTAACTACCTAGGCACTTAGAATAATAAATTCAGTTTACAACGTCTTATTTTGAAACTATACTCATCTCAAAAATGCTGAACGGATTTTATTCGATTTTTCACCAATAAATGAATAGGTAGGTACTTAGCTATAAGTTTTAAAACTTCCGTACAAAAATGTAGGTAAACTCTATATTATTATGTGTATCTATAAGTTTTCCATATTATACACCAACGATGTTTTCGAATAACATTATGTACCTATGTATTCGACTCTTGTCGCTATTTTAACTTTTTAACGACTCTTCAGGCAGAGCGCAATGGCCGCAGCCCAGGACGTTAGAATGTTCATTTAAAATTTTCTACCTTTAATACCTATTTGAATGACTTTTTATTTTCTTGTTTCCCATGTGAGATTTTTCTATCTTATTGATTTATTGAGAAACTAGTTCATGTCCGCAACTTCGTATGAGCGGATTACACAAACTTCAAACCCCTATTATAGGTTTTCTTGACAGACACGACGGACGGACGGACGGACAGACAGACAACAAAGTGATCCGTTTTACCTTTTGAGGTACGGAATCTTTAGAATACAATAGGTAAATAAATATCAACTGAACAATAATAGTTAATAGCCTCATCGGGTGACAGAAGGGCTGGCTCATTTTTTGCGCAACGGATCAGCCTGGCTGTCCAACGCGGAAATGCAGCCAGTATTCTTGGCACCATTCCACGCGGGCAAGGCTAGCTTTAAGTTTTATTGTAATATTTTCTATCTCTATAAAAAAAAAAAACTGAACAATCATTTTCATTACCTTAATTGGTTAATTTATGGTCAGTAAAGCCAATAGGATCAACAGTGTTGCTTTTATGTTCACATAGTGGCGGGCAATTTATAAATAGAGTCCAATAGGGTGTGGCGGCAGTAACATTTCCTACTTTATAAAATTGTTTTCCGCTATTAATTCCGAAAAAAGTAGAAAAGGAAAAATAAATTAACTCAGTATTATCAACTAACTAGTAGATATCAATTTTTAAATTACATATTTAATTCAGTAAGTACTTATTTATTTTCCAATCCAAAGAATCAAAACTCGTAAACTTTTATTTGTCACTCAGATAATTCGAGAGGCTGAATAGATTTGGATGAAAATTTATGGCCCGCAGTCCTGCACAGTAAAACAATCAAATAGGTAGGTCCATACTCTCTCTAGGTATGCCAGCGAAATACAGAAGGTAGGTACAACATAGTGGTGTAGGTTCCTAAAGAGTTATTCATATGGCAAATGACGTGCATGTAATGGTAATTTTAAATAAAACGATGTTTTCATTATACCTACCTACATAAATTTTCACAGTACAATCGAGAAACAGGCTAAAATAGTTTTGAGGCCAAAGATTACTATAGCGATTGGCTGGGCGGTACAGAAATAGAAGCAGTGTTTTTGAATGAATATCGCTCTTTAAGTAAACTCCGCATTGTGATTTATAATATTACGTAGATTAGTGGTCAGGTAAATTAGGTTTAGTTAAATGTATAGAGAATAATCCGATATTGTAGTGGTAGTATCCACAACAGACAGTTGATAAACTCGGCCATCAACATATAAAGCCTTATCATAACAAGCCATAAGTAAACCTACTTGTAATACTTCAGCGTAATTTAGGTATATAATTATGGATTATGGAAATATTATGGGATGTAAAAACATTAGAAGATACCTGCCTATTTAATCACATGCTTCTTTTCTACTAAAACTCGTAAAACTGTGCTTACTTAGCAAAAGAAAAACAATTAAATAAGAGACAGGTACATGGCTCTATTATTTCTAAAGAACTGGCCATTTAATTCATAATAATTATGATTATAATGTATTTCCATGTCAATAATGTCACTTTTGTGTTACTTCAAAATTGTAAAGATGACGAAGGGTATGTTTCTTACTTTAATTATTATTTTTTGGAACTAAGTTTCAAACCAACGATTATTTTACCTATAACAATGGGAAATATTGTTTCAGAAAAAGAAAATCCAGATCACGACCCATACATTGCAGCTTTGCTGGCAGTGACCTTAGTCGGTCAGGTTTTAGACGAGGCCTCTGTTATTGCCAATGCTGCTAAAGATTCAGGTCAGGACATGAGTTAGTACTGATCGTCACGTATAGGCAATTATTCATCTATCTACTTATAAAAAAGGGGGAAATGAATGACAGACATGAACCTACAGCTAAAATTCTTAAAACCTTCATCCCCTATTTAATCCCTTTAGGGGTTGAACTTCCGAAAATCCGTTCTTAGTGGATGCCTACGTTACAAAAGGTAAGGTTTTTTCATGTACCAAAATTTCATGTTTCTAACCCTAGCGGCTTAGGCTGTGTGTTGTTATATCAGTCAATCAGTCAGTAGGTATATTGAATTTTATATTTATACAGAATATTGCTAAAGCGTGTTTATTGTTGACTTCGAAACGGATCAACGAGATTTTTCACATAGGTTAAGATTTGTTCTCCTTGAAAATCCGGGAGTTCCCACGGGATTTGCAAATAATCTAGCCGATGGATTCGCGGCAAAGCTAGTAAGTACCTATACTTAGTAATGAACGGATTCTTTTGCTAATTCTTGATGATATTTAAAATAATCTTTAGGTGTTTTTAAGTAGCTCTGAAAGTACCCATAGAATTTCTTGATAATAATTAATTTACTGCCATTTCAAGGTCAACCCTGGCATTACGTCTCGAGCTTAAAAAAGCTGCATAGTTCTCGTTTAAACGAGCTTTATGACGACGACATGACCTTTATGTCAGTATCAAATGGCGACAGTCAATATCTGAACGATAATATCGGAAATCTATCAGTCGCTGTTGTCACATCTACACCGCAAAAAGCACCAGGTAAACACAAACAATTTGTCAAAGTGTTATCAGCAGATAGATAGGTACAGTAGGTAGGTACATATTTAAAGTGTGGCTTTAGGCTAACTTGCATTTCAGATTGCGGATCCTAGTTTTAACCCCCGACCCAAAAAGAGGGATGTTATAAGTTTGACGTATCTGCAGTGTATCTGTCTACATAGCATCTAGCTCCTAAACTAATAAACCGATTTTAATTTAGTTTTTTTTATTTGTGTGAAAGGTAAGTGATCGAGAGTCACGAGAGTGTTCGTAGCTATAATCCAAGAAAATCGGTTCAACCGTTTGAAAGTTATTTACTTTTTAGAGAGTTTTGTGTCGGGGGTTTTTAAATTTTGAATTTATACTTGTTGTAAATTAAAATTAGATGGGACCAATCCGTCATTAATAATGTGTTTATTTGTATGTACTTATATGATTTTATAGGTAGGTACCTAAGTATAAGGGATTATTTATTTACAGTTCACGCCATCAAATCTAGGAACGAGTCTGTTATTATAGGTCAAGGCGATGAAGAATTTGAAGAGGTAAGTGAAGTGTCAAGTGATAGTACCTCTGTTTTTTTTTGTGTGATATAACCACCACAAATTCACGGTTTTCGATTTTTTTCCTTCACTTAATTATTTACTTTTCCTGTTAATATTTTTATTTTCAATACAAAATCTTCTATTTTATTATTTTATAGTGATCGATATATTCAACCTACGATAAGAAATTATAGGTACTGTACGATACTAGCTAAGAACCACTTTTCACTATAAATAAATTGATTGATAAGGATCCATCCCATGACCATCTTCATGACCAGGATTTTCCAGAACACATTTTGACTGAAACGTGTAAACTGTTACCTGCCTCTACGTTTTGACTGTAAACAAAGAAAAACCGATTTTTCGAAAACCTTCGAAGTCCTGTAAGATCGTATAGGTAGCGGTAGGAAGACACACCTAGGGAAGACACAGTTAAAACTTACACAACAGATACGCAGGCAAATCAGTGAAGTCTGGACAAAGTCAAATTTCACTAATTCACACTAATAATAATTCTTTACTTGTTTATGAATTCCTCAGTCAAACACGGAGCTACGGAAATCTACGTCGATGATTATAAATCATCTTTTTGACATGAGTAATGTAATTGAACACGTGCATATTTGCAATCAAACCGAAGTTGTTCCTATTAATAGAGGCTCTGATCGCAATGAATTCCTTATCAATGATATGACGAAGATTATGGATTCTTACGTTGACAATGCACTTAACATTGTTTTTGGACAAGAGAGCCAAGAAGATAACTCGCAGGAAATCTACTATGAAACTTCCGTTTCTGACAAATCGAGCTACTCTTTTCTAAGCGACTATCCTGATATACCAAAAGACGTATTTTTTAACGTCACCGATGAGGTTGTTGGTGAGGAAACCGGCAATGAAGAGTTAGCCGAGGTACTTGTACTTAATTACTCTAACTCTACGAAGTACCTTGATACTATTACTGGGTTTCTATATTTTCTTAACGTATATTCATACTTTTAGATCGAAAATAAAAAGAAAAAAATTAACACTGAAGTCGCTTTCTATGAAAACGCTTATTTGACATTGAATCGTAAGTATCCATATTTTTTTATAGATATACTAGCTGATGCCCGCGACTTCGTTCGCGTGGATGTAGGTTTTTTAAAAATCCCGTGGGAGCTCTTTGATTTTCCGGGATAAAAAGTAGCCTATGTGCTAATCCAGGGTATAATCTATCTATTCCAAATTTCAGCCCAATCCGTTCAGCCGGTTTTGCGTGATTGAGTAACAAACATCCGAATATCCACACTTTCACATTTATAATATTGGTAGGATAAACATGGGAACTCTACTATAGTAAGCTTTTGATTGAGAAGTAGCAGCTACTTTATACCTGCCTAGACACTCTTTTAATTACAAACATTATTATGAATGTAATTAATTGACAGGCGATAACGTACCTACCTTAGTACTTAGACATAGTAACCTTCGTGTACGGTTGATAAAAATTATGTTTCTCTTAAAATTAAATACAGGTGACTATGAACAATATTCGGAAGACGATGAGCCTGTATTGCAGGACCCGAAGGCAATACCATTGCAAGAGGTGGAACTCTTAACCGCTAATACATCTTCTGAAGATATAGAACCATCTCAAGTATTTTTTTTCTTTCTTGATTATTTGAGAACAGCGTAATGTTGCTAAATCCATAATTCGATATTAATAATCTTATAAATGTCAAATTTGTCTGCCGGCTAGTTTTTCACCGAAAGGTACAGGTATCTTGGCGAAGGATATAGTCTAGTTTTTATCCGGGAAAATCAATGAGTTCCCATTGGATTCTTAGACGCCTAATTCTAAATCGCGGGGATCATCTATTTGGCACAATCATAGTTTGTATCCTGAATATTATGGATATTCAGGTTACTTTTGATATTGTATTGATGTATTGAAAATTATTATCCCGGAAATCAAAGAGTTCCAACTGGATTTTCACAACGCAGAAATTTAAACTACTCACTCTACGTACCTAATGTTATTAATACTTTTTATGTATTAAAGGTAAAAAAAGAGTTAGCGTCCTCTGGAATGCCGACGTCAGAGGCAGGTTCTCGGAAGAGTAGCCTTGTACGCCGATGTCGTATCCAAGGAGCTAGGATGTTGTCGTGCCTCAGACGGTGGTGGTGGCGACGCAAGTTGCCGGGTAGACGAAAGGCACGTATTTTCTGATAGAAAACCCCACCTGCTAGGGTAAGAAAACGGGGGTCCGTCAAAGTTGTTAGTTTTAGACCCTTTTTTTGACGTCATCAAAAACTAAACTAGTTAGAAGACCGAAGTTTCGATGTATTATGTACCTTATATACTTATATATTAATAAATACTGAAAACAACAATTAATAAAATACTTTGTGAACTGTGACCAAAATAGATAAAAGAGCGAGGGCCGGCTCGCACTTGATCAGTTTTTTATAGTATAATGCTATAAATATCCTTCATGTTTTTTCTAATATTCAATTATTTTTTTAATAATAACTATTCTTGTAGCCTGTGTGCTACGCATTGCTACGAATGCTAGGTACCTACATGTGAGGTTTGACCTACGATCTTTCGAATAGCTCAGAGTGACTGGATACTTTATAGTTCTAAGGGACTATTAAATTATTGGGGGGGAAAAGTACTTACCATAGAAAAATATCTATATCATTCAACACAGTATGTATGGACCAGAAGTTGTTTTTCAAAATTCAACTAGTGCTAGACTTCGTTTTTATCAATAGAAAAATTGTTTGTTATGTTAATGATGAATCATAAACACGTAATGATCCCTTTTCTATCGTCCTTGTGCATTGACTTTACGAAATTTTCCAGGTTCCGTGTGCACCTGGCTCGCTCCGCGGTCTATGCCCTCTATCGCCAGACGCGCGGCGTAGAGCTGCTAGTCTCTTGGACCAGCGACATTTACGAACACCTTCTCCTTCCACATCCATGGTTTGGAAGTTTAACACGGTCAATGAGGCCCTCGTTCATTCCTCTCGCTGGAAGGAATTCGGCTTAAAGATGAGTCTGAATGAAAATGATGAATTTTAATATTTAGTTTCAATTTTGATATTTCGGTTTATAATAAAATCTAAATTTCGTTATTTTCTTATTTGTTTCTATTTTTCTGTCATCATCGTCATCATTGAACCATCGCGGAGTGACTATTTAGCACGTCTTCTACCAGAATGAAAAGGGTTGACCATACCTAATCTACCACGCTGGCGAGAATTGGCAGATTTTACATATGTACCTTTGAGAACATCATGGAAAACTCTCAGGTATAGAGGTTTTCTCACGATGTTTTCCTTCATCTGTCTTTTTCTGTGCGTTCTCGTAATTGAGGCATAACGTTTTGTCACGCCTCCCGAGGCATTCCTATGCTCCGACACCTTAGATTCCTCATGCATACGAGAGAGATTGGATCGAAATAGTTAAACGTAAATGTGGTTAATCATCGGGACGGTCCGTTTTCTTGTTAGGTACCCTTAGACGAGACGTTGAGAAATGATTTTCGTCTCACTCGCGCCTTAGTGTACGTATAGCGTATGAGGATGCCGTTCAACTCCGCCAAAAATAGAACAGTTGCAGATTCCTGGGCTAAATCTCAAATATCCATACGAGAGCGCCACCCGAGTCAGTTAAAACAGTCCAGCGAAAAGTGCTCAAGCCCCACTTCTTGTCTGAACGTCTGCCAGTGAAGACCGGGAGGGAACCACCTAACACCACACAAAATGGTGAGTCAGCTCTACAGGAAATGAAATTGTGACAAGGAGTTCAGTGTTAAAACGGATTAAAAATGTAAAAAGTGAATTCGATATGCGTTGAAACGATGACATCGATTCCGCAGACCGGAAGCGATACCCCGATCCATCATAGTAAAATAATACGTAGAGAAAACAGTGCTGTGCTTGGAAAAGTGAAAAAAATCGCAGTTGACTGCTAAACAAGAGACGATGATTTGAATTTCAGTGATGTGACGTAACACACAATTAACCTTATACCATATCTATACAATTTAAGTTAGGTACTTATGACATGATAAGTAAGTAATAAAATATTTTTGGTCAATTTCAGAGCGACCTCAGCAAGAACGACATTGAAAGTGAGTATGAATAATATTTGATACATTACTAACACAATATAATATAAATAATAATAATTTGATAATCTAAATTTATGTACTAATAATAATAATTATTTATTAACTTTCATAAATATTGTTTTACCGTCGTTTTAATGATTTTTTTTTTTGGTATTTGATTAAAAAATGTGGATATAAAACTAGTTGAATATCATTACTGAGTAACATTATAATCGTAATTCTAAGTTTAGCGTGATTCTCATAAAAGGTTCGCGTTGCTATGAGATGCTAGTGCGCGCGGCAGTGTGCGCGCGCTATGCGAGAGCACAGCGTTCCCAAATTAAACTCTTGCGTCACGTGATCTAACTCTGCCGCCCGCCCGCCCAAACAGAGAAACTCCGCTCGAATTTCACTGAAAGGACCTTGCTTATTGTTTCACGAGCAATCAAGGGTCAATATTTATGAAAATTTTAACTTCAATTGCAATTTTGTTTATCCAAATCTCAATAGCAATGTAAATTAAAATCTTGAGAGTATTTTAAATTTCTCGTAGACGGCCTTACACTCAACTGTCAATATCAAGGTCAATTAATTTAAAGTATCATTATAATTTCGGCTTGGTAGTTTTCCAGACATGAATTATTCCATGTTTACGTGAAAATAATAATTATCATAAAGTACAATAATTTCGTGATGTTATTAGACAGTAGACATTCAACTTTGAGTAGAGATAGAGATTTAAAAAAAAGTTATAAAAAGACTGGTGGAAGAAACTTATTGGTCTGGAATTGGGATACGGTAACAATCGGTTTATAATTAGACAGCGACTATGAGTCACTGAAGGCAAAGGTATTATGGTAATGCCCACGTCCGCCCACCGCGTCACCTGAACCGTGTAATACATAATAAAATATTATTGAGTTTTTTTACAAATTCCAATGACATTAGTACTGAACAACTACTGATATTGGAAATCTGTTTCAAGCTACTGCTATGCGGTTACTATTTAAACATTGAACTTTATAACGAAATGATCGTGATAATTTTTCACGATGTGCAATTTCTGTAGATACTTGGTAGAATTTTTTGTACGTTTTCGTAAACGTCACAGTTAGAACGTAGTTGTAATGTTAGTAAACAATAACAAGTTCCTATCAAACAACGTGAACCTTCGTTTTGGATATTAACAGCTAGGTACTAAGTTTTAGAAAATGAAACCAGGTTTTGAAATGGGTATTTCTAGTACCAAAATGTTTAAGATGCTAAACTACCCATAAGATTTAAGAGGCCTTTAAAATTTAAGAATACCTTACCTAAATTACGAAATTTTAGGTTTGGTCTCACCAAACATTTCAATTTTGGCATTATGTTATATCAATTTGGTGTTTTGCTTTTACGTAATCTTGAACATTATCGCGAAGTTTAACGAAATAAACTACGTACTGTTAGTGTTGTTTTAACATTGAGAGTCTTGATATTAATTAAGTATATCTTATTTATCAGGGGCATCCTTTGCTTTCTCCATCTACGACTTCGATGGCAGTGGCAAGGTCGACGCCTTCAACCTGGGCGACATCCTGAGGGCACTCAACTCAAACCCCACACTGGCTACCATTGAAAAGCTTGGAGGCACCAAGAAGAAGGGCGAGAAAAAGCTATCGGTACGATACTTTTTCTGACATGACTCCTAAAGTTTTAGTTCCTTGTGTTTTTGTTATAGAAAATTTGATTGACTGAAATTACTTAACTAAAAATTAAAATCTATGCAAAATGGAATACAATGGAACTACTATACTAGGTATAGTAGGTACGTTTATTTAGGTATTTTCTCATTATTTTTATTTTTAAAAAAAACTGTGACCGTAACTTAAATAATTGAAACCGGGAGCCTCTGCAATAGGTGAAACAGGGAGAATTCGCCTGCTTCCACTGAAAAATGATGAACTTTAAATTGGTTTGCTAGTTACGTGTATGAACGAATCGACTTTTCCTTACAGCTTGAAGAGTTCCTTCCCATCTACAGCCAATGCAAGAAAGACAAAGACCAAGGTGGCTATGAAGACTTCTTGGAATGTTTGAAGCTGTACGATAAGGCCGAGAACGGACTTATGCTCGGAGCTGAACTTACACACACACTTCTTGCGTTAGGTAAGTTTTTGATCATAGTGCAATCGGGTCTAGTGCACTATGCAATAGGATTATTGTAATACCACCACCACCATCATCATCATCATGATCAACCCATTGCTGGTTCACTACTGAGCACAGGTCTCCTCTCAGAATGAGAAGCGTTCGGCCACAGTCTACCACGCTGACCAAGTGTGGATTGGCAGACTTCACACACCTTTGAGAACACTATGGAGAACTTAGGCATGCAGGTTTCGTCACGATGTTTTCTTTCACCGTTATAACAAATAATAATATAATTGCTTGGAACGCACATAACTCCGAAATGGTAGAGGAGAGAGAGGGGCATGCCTGGGTTCCTACCCTGAACCTCCCGTCTAGGAGGCTGACGTCTTACCTACAAGACTAGCACTGCTTAATTGGTTTGCTTTTTAAAAATCTATTGTTGCCATGTTATCCACCAAGATAATATTATGTTACGTTCCATGTGGACTATTATACACGGTAGAGAAGCGCACGAACAGGCAATACGTTGACCGACTTAAAAATAAAAACTATAAAAAATACATAAAATAAATATTAAAAAAATAAAATTAGCAAATTTTTATGTCACCACCAATTTAAAGCTATCTGTACTAAGTATGAATTAGAAGAATAATTCTCAAAATTTCTTTTTTAGTGATTATCTACGTTATATATAACGAAAACCTAAATATGCTAAATGTATGTGTGCTGTCCTTTGCCCATCATATTACTATTTATCATCAGTGTTCAAATTTTACTATGTAGATATTTGACCCGCTTAGGGGATGAATTTTTGAATACGCTGATACAACTGTCTTTTATTTATAAATAGAAGTTCAAACCTCACTATCCATATTTTCTAACTTCAAAAATGACGAACTTCCACACAAACTTTCATTCCCTATGTAAACAAAATACCCAAATAGGCAAATTTTCAAAAATGCTTTCTTGCTCTAAATATTGTAAAATATCGTCGAGATAGTTTCCACCTAGGACTGATTTAGTTTCTTTTATTACATAACCTCTTATTTGTTATGCACATTATAGAATTCCCACAACTATTTTATTTTTTAAAGTGGACGAACCACTTTCACCAGAATAGACACTTGGCGATCAGCCATATTATTTCAAATGCAGGTAGAGCTAAAGATATCTAAATGTCGATGCTGCGATTCAGTTTTTTTATCGAATTATTTTTTGTGAGTGACAACTCTTTGATTTTCCGTAAATAAAAAGTAGCCCATGTCTGTCCCTGCGATGCTACTTATCCACATTTTGCCAAAATCGGTTAAATTACAGTGAAAAGCTAGTAGGTAGGTTAAGCTACAGTGAAAACAGGCAGGTACAGACACACTGTCTCATACCTATCTATACTAATAAATAAAATTGGAGTGTCTGTCTGTAATTTCGAAATAACTACCTCATATTAAGCTCATATGGTTATTTGAACGATACCATAACTGAATCACACGTTTTTAAAATTTTTGTTTGTCTGTCTGTCTGTCTGTCTGTCTGTCTGTTTGAAAAGGCTAATCTTTGGAACGGCTGAACCGATTTTGACGGGACTTTCACAGGCAAGTAGAGGATTGACCAGGGCGTAAAATAGGCTACTTTTTTAACCGACTTTTAAAAAGGGAGTTGTGTTTTTCTACCTATGTACACTGAAATCTCCGAGATTTCTGAACCGATTTGCGTCATTTCTTTTTTAATCGATAGAGGAACTTTGCGACATTGTTTCATAAAAAATTTGGAGTCCAACTCCTCAATCCTGATGCTGCAGGGGATCTGACCAATCCACGCGGGCGAAGCTGCGGGCATCAGCTAGTATATTAATAATATTAGTATGGATAACTTTAAGCCTGATTTGTAACACGAATCTGAGGTTATATAATAATTCGCAGGGATGCATTTAATAATGGGGTAAATATTAATCTTTTACAGGCGAGAAACTCGATGACAAAGAAGTAGAAGAAATAGTAAAGGACTGCATGGACCCTGAAGATGAAGACGGCATGATCCCTTATGCATGTAAGTAATTATAAAGGGAGGCAAAGCTTTTTTAGTTTAGATGATTTCTGCATATTAGAAGTTGACTTCATGATACAGATTTTATATACCTACACTCAAAATATACATTTTTTGGTTTTCCTGCCTGATCACTACTAGATTTATCTTAAAAGAAACTACATACATAATGTCTAAAGTATTTAAAACGTACCAGTAGCACAGGAGCTGAGTAGCAATTAAAAATATCATAATAAAAAGTTTGCAGCTATACTTATTTCCTGTTATCGAATCTGCATGCAATAAATTATGAATAGAGTCATGCTGTAGAGCACTCCTTTAGACCAGGCAAACAGCATTCTTTAATTATTTTGCACTAGAATTCACTGTACGCATTCCGATCCGAACCCCCATGCACATTGTTTGATCCTATAATATTACATAAATATGCATCGCTGAGACAGATGCAATTTTTTATCTATATACATAGTTAGTAGTTAGTAATTGGTGTGTGCGTGTGAGCCCTTGTTTTACCCATTCTTCATTTACAGCATTCCTGAAGAAGGTGATGGCGTAAAGGACATCAAATGTCGTCATACCTTTAGCTATAAGATCGTAAGTGAAGCACTGTTAGTGCCGCTGATGCTCAAACAATATCCGCTTACGCCAGCTTTACTCTCACATAAAAGTTATACTTAACAGTTTTTACTTATTTGTTTATTTTCAGCAATTCTTCTTTTCGCTTTTGATGTTAAAGTTTTACAGGTCTATGTAATAATTAATGTTCGTGTTTAATTTAAATGCTTTCCTTGTCTACAACAATGTCTTGTAGGTAATTGTTTTAGTTTCTTTAACTTCTATGTATATTGTATAACAATAGCAAAATTAATATTATAAATGCGAAAGTGTGTCCGTCTGTCTGTCTGTCTGCTACCTTTTCACGGTCCAACAGTTTAACCGATTTTGATGAAAGGTACAGAGTTAGCCTACATCCCAAGGAAAGACATAGGCTACTTTTTATCCCGGAAAATCAAACAGTTCCCACAGGATTTAAAAAATAACTAAATCCACGCAGACGAAGTCTCGGGCATCATCTTGTATATTATAATACGGTGTATGTTTATGAGGAGTATTATGACATTCTCTGATTATGATTCCCAATTTGCAGCTTTCCTCAAAAAAATGGTTGCGGGTTGGCAGGGCCCTCAGAAAGTGGCAGCTGCGGCGCCGGCGGCGGAAGCAGCGCCCGCGGAGGGCTAAACTCCTCCGCCGTGTGCCCGCGGCCGTCGCGCCAGCCTCCGCCTTGAGTATCCACCGTAGACTACATCTTGCGGCATACCCCCGTGCATAACATCTTACGGAACACCCTCGTACATAACATCTTACGGAACACCCTTTTTTATACGAAACATCAATTATATACATTTTGTACAATATGTTTATGACTTTAATAATAAAGTAAGATTAAAGAAAGCACTGTGAATACACGTTGTACGTGTTTTTAAATTTATTATTATTTATAAGTACGTTTATAATGACAAAAACATAAAAAAATAACCGTAAAGTATTTTATAATAAACTATTAAAACGATCGCTCCTTCCTTCTTTGTCCTTGTCTTCATCTTCGTACAAAATATCAATCAGGTAGTAGCTAGGTATAACATACTTCGCATCAAAAAAATCTAAACGCCACCTTTTAATTTGGAACTGTTTCGATTTTTTTAATGAGAAGTAGGTATATTATTAATCTGAACACATACCTACCTAATCGATCTCTACATAATATAATTACTCGTATTTTATGAAAAAAAGCTGACCTGAAATCTAGACCTCGCTTTTCAGACAATGATTTTTTAGAATAATTATATACCTTTCCTACGGTTCACCTGCAGCAGAATTCAACTTTAGATCCAGATTCTAGACGTGAGAGGTTTCAATGTGATGGCCAAGAGGTTGTTGTTGGTGCAAATCCAGGGTAAGATTGGTTTTACCCATTGATTTTGAAAGAGCCACGTTTTACCACAAACTAGAGGCATAATTAATTATTACCATTAGGTACATCAATTATTATCTCACAAATTCAACAATTTTGCCAATCAAATAGAGTACGATGGTACACTAATGCCCATTTTGAAATAATTGCTTTGACTCTTTGGTCTGGTACGAAACTATTGGAGTTTTTTGTTTTACTCTTACTACGGAACCCTAAAAAATGTTGAACCAACCATTGTGAACTTTGAGCGTTTAAGCTGTCTACAGTAAGTAGATAGTAGATACAGCAAAGTAGGCTTGGAGATTTATCTTCGCAGACTCGCAATTTCCCAAATGATCTCCCGCTCTCAGGCCGGAAAATGGCGCGGAAAATATTTTGGCGGCATCAATAGATGCGATCGGGCGCGCTCGGTTTCCTTCGGGTATTATATCCGCCATGAAGCTGTAATGTGGTGTGGCCAATGCGGAAAGATTTCCCCGATTCAGTGTAATTATTTTTTGGGTAATTATTGTTTAATAAGTTTCCACATAAAGAAAACTACGTTCAACATTAATAAAGTAAGTATTAAAATAATTTCAAACAATTGGCAGCCAGTGGGGACTGCCAACAGAAGCCAAAAATTAAAACTATTAAATAGCAGTGGTTTTTTTTCAGATTCATAATTTGTAAATTACACTCTTTAATTTTTACATTAGTTTTTACATTACCTACCATACTAAAATCCGCCAAAGAATTTTTCATGTCTAAAAGTAACTTAACAGGAGCCAAAAATTTAAACTATTAAATAGCAGTGGTTTTTTTTCAGATTCATAATTTGTAAATTACACTCTTTAATTTTTACATTAGTTTTTACATTACCTACCATACTAAAATCCGCCAAAGAATTTTTCATGTCTAAAAGTAACTTTATAGTTATATTTTTATCTATCAATATATTATTTTTAATTTTTACCAGTTGTTCTAAAATTGATAAAATGATATCTAATCAGCTTTAATGAAATTACTCTTTGTATCAAATCAATTGATAAAGAAACAAAATAGATATGAGCGATTCTTTGTAGAAATAATTTAATAAGTAATGCTAGAGAAGAAATATAACGAAAATTTCAATCTATATAAACAAATTCTATTCGCATCATCATTATATCTCTATAGATAGACAACATTGGTGATAATTCAGCTGTAGTCTTTAGACTAATTTAACGGATGCAGTTGAGCTAATATCTTTTTCACTAAACAATATTTCAATTTAATTTGGCTTAGAATTGGGACACAAGCACAACCGAATCAGCACAATTGCTTTTATTCGCCAAGGTGATCGGGTAAATTAAATAAATGAGCTGGCAACACCATTACGCTCCGACTCAACTAGTCCCATAGAAGTTGGGGCGCAGTATTCAAATCTCACTCGCGAGTGCGTGTGCCGCTGTTGTTAGGCTGTGTACCATTTATCAGTGAGTGATTAGTGATAACGTGTCGGCATAGGCGGCATATACTTGAAAAATAAAGAAGTGAGTAGTATATAAATAAATATGCGTTACATATAGTTAGATATATTTACATAAAAAATAAGGAGCTTACATTCTGTGTATACATATGTGTATATGGATGTCCCCAGAATGGGTGCGTAATAAACAAATGGCTTGTCAATAAACATTAACTTTATACCTACCTATTTAAGTTTAGTTGGTTTTTTCGGATACATCAACCTTTAGTAGGTAGGTAGGTATGTACAATATTTTTAACAAAACATGAATACCTACCAGTGACTACCTCTTTACTATGTTAAGATAATGAATATGTACAATAAATTATGATACCTAATTTTAGGATATACCTACCTACCTGCCTAATTTCTTAATTGATAAGAACATTACAGTTGACCTTCGTTAATTCGTGTTGCCGGGCGTCCTCGGGGATGTTAAGTACCTACCTAAGTAGGTATAATTTAATAAGTAATCACAAAAGTATCAGTTTATTGTGGTGGGTTGTGGTGTGGTGGGTTAGACTCCAAGTTCCAATCCTACCAAAGAAATATAAAAGTAGGACTCTACTAACTATGAATATTATTATTTTTCCTAAATTGGTAAATTTTCCATCCTCCTCATCGAAGACAATTACTTTTTACAGGTGAAAAGTGAAAACAAAAATGGCGGACGTAAATAATTCGCCGTCTGCCGAGGAAGAAAAGAAGCAAGTAGACAAGCACAACACAGGTAAATCCTAGTCTTCATATTACAATACAAACGAGTCAAAATCAACTAATTAGTATTAGGTGTATTAGGTATTACACATAGACTGAGGTTACCTACCCACTTAAACAACTACAGCAGTAACAAATAAAATAAAACATAAACTATTAATCTGAGACAAGAGACAAAAATCGACTAATAATAATATTTAACTTTTTCTCATTCTATCAATTTTCTTTCTCGCAGATATCGGTATAGGTATATAGATAGACACTTTTTAAAGTATATAAAAATCAGCCTTAATTTTTTTTCTCATCTCTTGTCCCACCTACTCATCAAATAGAGTCACTGTTTTTCCATGCCATTTATTTTATCCAGTGAAATACAAAAAAGGATCTAAATAATTTTTTTTATCGGAATATGTAACACACTGAGCAATGCTTAAAAAAATAGTGTCCTACAATTTTATAATACGTTAGTAAGATTAAATACAGGTTTAATGTCGTAAAAACTCGTAATTGCATTTATAGGAAGGTACTAACATGATAAAGGTTACTACTACAATATGTTGTTGATATATTCAAAGTATAAGTGTACATACATCTTCAATATAATTTGTATATTTTGTTGGTAGACATATAATTATTATGGGTTAAACGCACCTATGCTTAATATAAAATATAATATAAAAATATAAAAAATAATAATAATTATATTATTATTTTTTACATTTAAAAAATCTAAGAACTTGTAGGTTAGGTAATACATTTTAAAACATTGCATAATTTCGAAAACATTAGTAGGTAGTTAGGTACATAGGTACATAATAGCTAGGTAAGCGTATATGTTTATGTAGAAATGGGCTGCGAATTCTTCACCTGATAGTCCTAGAGACTAAAAGAGGAGAGCGAGAGACTAAGTACCTACTAACTCTATTAATTAATTCCATGTCGTTGATCAAAGGGCTCACAACTCGTTATATCAGCACAAATCTTGTTAGGCAAAACTTTAAAAGCAACTACTACGTAGAATTTTAAATGTGAAAGGGAAAGTTGTTAAGAGAGCTATACCGTGGATATTTCTTCTGTATTGAACATGTTGAGGTAGGTATTTATTAAAGTATCTAAATACGAAGTTATTTTCGGATATCTAGTATTTATCTTATAGATAATTAATTGTATTATGTATTTGACATGTAAAATACAAATTGAAAAATAGTTTATCGTTGAATGAATAAATGAATAGGTGTAATTTCTTTTATTGTAAACCACAAAATTATTACTTACAGAAAAACACATACAAAGCAAAACAAAAATTGTTGTTTATAGTTTAGATATAAAATAATCATTTAGATAGAAATCACATAATTTGAATTTGAATTTTGTTTATTTGTAAAAAACATTGTAGCCACATAAATAGAAGTTAACAATTATACTATTGTAGATGTTAACAATGTGAGCATTAGTAAGTAGATAGGTAAGTACGCTGTACGAAAGTATTCTCAGTCTTTTATTTGTGTAGAGCATAAAGTATAATGAGCATAGAGCTTCCTATATTGCAGAGTTTCCTACAGAGCAGTTTAATAATAAATAAGGTGGGTGACCAGCGAGTCACACTCAATCGTTTCACAGTGTGACTCGTTGGGAATTCATCGAAATTTTTCTCTCATCGAGTCACACTGTTACTAGTTGCAACCTCTTTATCCAATAGAATTCCCAACGAGTCACACTGTTAGTGTGAGTGTGACTCGATGGGGGAAAAATGCTGAGGAATAATAATAATTAATGAACTGGCCGTACCACACTGTATAGCTGTCAGTTACCTACCTACTTAGTGGTACGATCCTGAATTTTTTATGTAAACAGTACCTACAAAAATACGGCCCAGCAGCTAGGTAGGCCTAGCATTTAGGTATATTTTGTCACAAAATAGAGAGGTTGTGAGCTCAAAAATATTGCCGTTGCTAAGTTTGTTCCTCTACCTACATCTAAGACTTTAACCAAACAAAGGCACTTTAAACTCAAGCACTCTTCTGTACGTGACTGGATATAAGCGAGCTACACATCCCCTAATTAATCATCGTACATGTTCATATCAACTTCGGTGCTAGAAGCTATCTGATGAAAGGGAGTGTTCACTCTACCATATCAATTTGATTTAATTTTATTAAAGATCCTCTTTATTAAAATCTACAGAACAATTTACGTAAGGTCGAAGGCGATAATTTGAAAAAAATTGCAGGCAAAAAGTAGTTGTAATCTCGCAAAGATACCTACTGGTTCTAAACGCTTTGTATTCTTGTAAATAGTTGAATTATGTAATTTTGATGTTATAGCCTTCATATGAATGCCTAATGAACAACGTGGGTACCTACCTAAGTAACAGCACGTGAGACTATGTCTGTGATTGTTTACCTATATGGAAGGTTACTTAGTTATTTTTGTGGAATCTATATTGTGGACAACAATTATTACTATTCCAATATGCCGTCGACGACCCAATCCTATTTATTAATTTACCTCAATAAGATTGTATTAAAATAAATCTTACTTTTTTCTTATTGATTTACCAAACAATTATTTTCAGTAATAAAAAATGCTTTAACAATTATTGATTTTCAATGCCCATTAAAAGCTTGTATTTAGGTAAATAATATTTATTTTTTGTTTATCCTAAATCGGTAGTCATGCATGATGTGTTTAATAATTAAATGTTTATCATTTCGACCTTTTGTTTAAACAAGTTACGAGCGATTCGCCCCGGCTTTTCATGAGTGGAATTTACTAATGGAGGAAATGAGACGTGTATTGTTTTCGTACAAAAATACCATCCTTTTCGACTTTTCCGGTGGATTTTCCAAAACTTTCATATAAACCTTGTCCTGATAGTAAAATTCTGAGCACAATGAAATAAATTGGCCAATCGGTTAAACCATTCTCAAGCCATGATCTTTCAACAGTCATGCGGCAATTGATTTTTATTTAAGTTTATACATATAGATAAACAATATTTTAAACTTTGAGATTTTAGGATTTCTTTGTAACACACCTTGTCGAATTCTACCTACATGAATTAGTCCTTGTGTTTTTGATAAAACAAGTGGGAGGTACGTCACCAATTAACGTTATAGAGACAAACGCCTTCCTACAATTAGTCTTAACAAGAGTTCTTAAGACTGGCTTGAATAGCAGGGTTAACAGAATCGCCCCAGTTTATGAAAAGTATTTTTACAATTATCATATCAGAAGTCTGATCGCTACCCCTGTTAAGAAATTGTATTCATTCCGTGAATTAATATTGTTATTATCAGCATTGTTACTTGTGGTATTCTTGTTATAAATAGGTACTACAATGGGTATGACATCTTTATTGAAACAGATTTATTGTTAGATCCTTACGCCTTATCTTTATAACATACCTAGATACGAGTAAAATTAAATAACTAATATTACAGATTTGTAGTAGCAAGTTTGAAAATGGTTTATAGTGGGAAAAATACATACCTATATTATCTCCTTTTAGTAGGCATATGCTAATATACGTCATAAAGATATAGTTTTTGCAATAGGTTTCGTTGACCGTGCTAATGTGGCTGCAAATAGATCTGTTGTAGGTGGTAATGCTAAGAATAGGTATCTTACCTACTTTTCTTCTTTGAAAATCATTATCATAGTTACATCTCTCCTACATTTTTCACTTATTTCCAGTATTTAGATGGCGATTTAACTTTATTGAATCGTTATATCGTTAAATCTTTATCGTATATTTTCTCATTTCTTATTTCATTTGAAAAACCTTTTATATACCCAAGTAGGTACCTACTTATTTAATTTATTTACGAGGTTCTATCATCATCGCTTAGCAATTTCTTTCTTTATCAATATTTAAAAGCGGCGAATCCTTTCACATCTAACATTTGTTTGGTGAATTTATATTATCACTATAGCAGATTATTAATACGATAAGATAATATACTTTCAATGTTATTTATTAACCCCCGACCCAAAAAGAGGGGTGTTATAAGTTTGACGTGTGTATCTGTGTATCTGTGTGTCTGTGTATCTGTGTATCTGTGTATCTGTGTATCTGTCTGTGGCATCGTAGCGCCTAAACGAATGAACCGATTTTAATTTAGTTTTTTTTGTTTGAAAGGTGGCTTGATCGAGAGTGTTCTTAGCTATAATCTAAAAAAATTGGTTCAGCCGTTTAAGAGTTATCAGCTCTTTTCTAGTTTTCTTGTAGAAAAGAAGGTTACATAACCGTTAGATTCATAATATTATGTCAATAGACAAATGTCAAGCTGTCAAGATGGACGTTGTCTAAATAAATAATTATTTATTTGAAAATGATGTTTTGGAAAACTCAAATACTTTGGATCGTCGGGGGTGTTATAAATTTTTAATTTACACTTGTTAAATTTGTGTGGTAGATACGAGATTTTGTCATGCGGCCTCTATTTTTATACAATATGTTGCACCGTTATCTTTATCCCAAGCTAATCTCAAAGACTTGCTGGGCTATTTCGATCTATTTACAAATCATTTCAAGCTCTCTATTAAATTATTCTTTGACGCAGCATCATGGATTATTTCTGTCGACGACACGAATTTGTCAATGTGATGATCTTGATGATATTGTTGTAACAGTTGTCGATTTATCTCACTCAAGGAAAAATTCAGATCTGAGTCAATTTGGATGCCTGATTTGGTTTGACTCAAATAAGCTCAAAAATAATTAGGTAGGTACGACTCATAGACCTATAAATACTCATATAATAAATACCTACTTAAATGATTGATGTAGGTAGTTTTTGTGACAAAAAGATCGCAAAAGTCAACCTAAGGTTAGCCAGGGTGACGACATTTCCTAGTTCACTAGGAATCCAAAGCCGTGCCTGACACAGACCGCGCCGTGCAGATCTCATGCAACCCTGCTAATTGCTAATAATAATTAGCCCCATTTGTTACCCCGATAACGTTTGACAAAGAATTTCACTTTGAAACTTTTTGTCTTTGTTATTATGGTTGATGCTAATTTTAAAATGTTTGAATAAAATGAGCTTCGTTCGTGAGCTACACAAACATGAAAATTCGAAAACTCTATTCTGTACGTGGGTGGTCGTTTGAATTTCACTATTTTACTGATAAGCTAATGCTTTGAACTATTTTTATTACGAGCTATAGAACTCCTAGAGGCGAAACCTAGTATTTAATAGCGCTGTCTGCGCTGTATTCCTGAGGCCCGTGACTCTTTCTATTAATCACACAATGGTAATCGGGATAGGAATGCGCTGGGCTCTCTAATCCTTCTAAAAACGACTAGACTAACGTACTCTTCAAAGTCAATATCCCAGTTACTTACTAACTTGGGTCATCGTTAGCAATTAACTGATAAACGTACCTATTCAAGGACCTTGAAATATAAAAAAATTGTAATATACTGAATTGCTACCAGGCCACCTAACTGGGAACCCGTTATATATAAATGGGAAGGTGTGTTTGTTTGTTGGTTTATCGTTCAATGAGGTAAGCCGCAACGGAGCAACTGATCTCCGTGATTTTTTGCATAATATGTATATATATTTAAAGACCTGGAGAGTGACATTAGCTACTCTTTATCCTGGAATATTAAATAGTTCCCTCGGAATTCTTAAAAATCTAAATCCATGCGGATGAAGTCTCGGATATCAGCTAGTTAGCTATAATAATATATTAGTTATATTGTATCAGAAATCTTGACAATCACAAAAAATTCGAACGTCATCTAATATACTGGCGAAAAACTTTCGTTCACAGCAAATTTCCTACCCATGATTCTAATGTTATCTTGGCGAATGACTGGCGGCTTCGATACAGACGATACATCAATATTTATAATAAAGTTAACTGGCAAAATATATTAAATTATCACCAACGGCTTATTTTTTATTTTTATGAAACGGGTCTAACGGGTTAACGGGTGACGGGTTTTAAACATACACAGATATCTCCAGCAAAATCTCAGACATACAATTCAAGGCGTTGTGACGTGTCTATTTGGTATTTAGTATTTACCTATCATCACCTGCAGCAGAAAGGAGTTGCAAATAGGTAGTATTTGGTAAACGATTATTGATATAGTTGTACAGTCTAATAACGTATATATAAAACTTGAAAATCGATGGTATCGATAAGGCCTCTTTTTCCGTCAATTCTCGCCACAGGCTCGCCACTAATTAAGGCTCTCAGCGAAAAGTGCCAGATCTGCTGAAAATTCGCAGTTTGCACAGCTCTATGATACTTACACAGCTTTAATTAAATACAAAACACGTAAATTATATAGGCGCTATATTTATTACGTCTATTAGGTATTTAATTTAAATTAAATAGGTACCCAAGAAATCAATTATGAGTAAAAGGTCGCTGATTTTAAAATTATATATCGCAATTCGCTCCCTTCCATTTAATTCCAAACTTGGTCTAAATTCTAAACTGTACCTACCGTTTAAATAAACCAAAAATTCTAAAGCTAATAGGTACTTATATCTGATATTAAGTAGATAATTATTAATATTTTTTTAAGGACACATTTTTAGTTAGAAGTAATAAGTTTACTACACTAATTTACTTTACTGAATTAATTGCATCATCATCATCATCATGATTAACCCATCGCCAGCTCACTACTGAGCACGGCTGCCCTCTCAGAATGAGAAGAGTTGGAGCATAGTCTACCACGCAGTCCAAGTGCGGATCGGCATATCAGATGTCTTTGAGAAGATTATGAAGAACTCTTAGATATGTAGATTTCAATATGATATTTTCCTTCACCCTTATAAAGTGATATAATAGCTTAAAACGCATATAACTCCGAAAAGTTAAAGTTGTTTGCTCGAGATCGAAGCCCGGACCCGACCTGAGGCCGACCGACGTCTTAACCAATAGGCTATCATCGCTTGAAATTAATTACACTTATAGTTTTGGGCTCCAGATGATCAAGGGGCTACCCGCTTCAAAAAAACATCACAATAATTACGTAGGGAGCAGGGACTTTCTGGCGCAGCAAGTTTCTCACGGGTTCTCATTGTTTTTATAGAATACAATAAAATGAACTTCTTCTTATATGAACGTGCATTCCCACTATGATGACATGGGAATAGTAGAAGAAAAACCTTATGTATGCAATTGTATGGAAATATTTAATACTATTTCGTATTTTGTAATTTACCCTGAACCGTTTTTTGCCTATTATACTTTTTGTTATGTAGATACTTTCCTAATTTTGTTTTGGACCCTTCTTGAGTCATTTAAATAATGACCCAAAGTTGTTGATGAATTTCATACGAACTGAATCGCGTTAGGTTTGTCGAAAATTAGGAAACATGATCCATTTAGGTACGGTCTATCTAAAATTTCTGGACTAGCTATAAAGTAGTTTGTTTTATAGAATAACGAGTTTTTGAAAATTCTCACGTTTCTTGGCAGTTTTTTGATGAAAAAACCATTTTGCAGGCTTTTTAGATAAACTAGCATGGCAGTATAAGTTAAAATCCCACACATTGTCAACAACTCGGTCTAGGTGTGTAATAAGTAGATGCCTACCTAGTATTGTAGGGGTTATCTTATAAAAATTATATTGAAATTAATGCCTATATCTACCTTCTTGTTAGTCCTACCTTTTCTTTGCTCGCATAGCTCTAATAGTCTGGTAGTAGGTACATAAAACGTAGAGTTACAAGTTATAAGTACTTACTTCTTTCAGCAGTATATAGGTACATTGTTCACGCACAAAACAACCGTAGCGTGGAGACAAACCTCAGAGTGGACATTCCTATTGTGTTAATTTAATGCTATAAACACAATTAAAGTCACTTGTTCTCGTTAAGTGATAATGCAGTGTCTTTGCCCTCTTCAGGCCAGCTTCGTTGGCGGGATTGGCCTATTGTTTGTAGTTTGTACTGATTACGAAGCATGCGCTCAGATAAAATTAAATGATGCCGTTGATAAAATAAGTATAGGTAGGCACCTACGTACGATGTTGTAACGTTGTTCGCGGAAATATGTTAAAAATAAGGTTAATACGATTATTTACTATTACTGTACGCTACTCTAATAAATATTATAAAGAGGTAAACTTTGTAAGTTTAGATGTAGAGGGGAATCTCCGCAATTTTTGATTCGATTCTGAAAATTCTTTCATTTTACCTACTTAGCTACACTATCCTCGAGTACTAAATAGAGGCTTTGGATTACGTGGCCACGGGGAAATGCTAGTAACTACTTACTTAAATAAAGCAGGCCACAATCATAAGGTTTCCTATTATTTTTTACTCCATTACCTACAATCTAAACAAAGAATATAAGGATGACAGAAGTCCAGACTTCAAAATGAGTCCAGAGTATTAAGAGAAAGAATAAAATTCAGTATTTATTACTTACTTAAACCCACTTGTGACATAAATGTTATTCGAAATGGGTATCGTCAATTATTCATAAGGTAATATATAATAATTCATAAGTAGAGTAGCTATAGACTTTGGACTAAATAGCGAAGACATTTAATATTATGTATTTACAGTGTTTACTTGTTTAGTTTACACAATTTGAGAGACATTTTAAATAGTCTCTTATGGACTAGGTGCCATAGCGGTTATAACTTTCTTACGAAAACCTACTACGTAACTTTCCTTATTTGAAAGGTACTGTAATGTTGGTATTGCAAAACACCATACAAGAATACCAAGTGTTTTTCTCCTCCCATGTTACCTATTCCCTGTACCCATTGCGTGAGCGTTTAAAAACTTTCTGTGCAATCCTGCAGCCAATAAGGATGACAGAGATAAATATGTAGGTCAATAAGACCGCTTATTACCTAGATGTGGAATGCGATTATGTCATACTAATATGTTGACTATTGTAGGTTTATCGTAAATTAAATTCTAACGTAAATAGCGACCACTTAATAGGTATATTGTGCTTGTTAAGGCCGGAAAATGTAACACACATTGTTAATTAAATGCAATGTACTTATAACATTATTAATGATTGAAATATATATTATATTCAACCATCTATAGATAAGTGTAGATCGTATTTAAGTATTTTTAATTAGTAAGGTTCAATTCAAACTATTATTACATACTTTACAGTAGGTTGGTATGCGACATCGACACATGCGATAATTTGACAAGTAGAGCGACAGTCGACTTTTCTCTAAGGGACTTATTCTTTTTTTTAAACGAATTGAAATTGAATTTAATTAGAAAATATGAACAATTTTTTTTTCTCCATCTACGAACAAAACACAAAAATAATATATTATTTAGGTAAGTGAGGTAAGTACTTACATAACCTATCGCTAGAAATTTGTTTACAAAAAGTATACACCATCCAAGTGATCTTTATTTGGCATAGTTAATAACCTGGAACAAAATGTCTTTTAGTAACAAAAATTAAAATCTTAAAATAGGTATATACACTATTATACGTCGTCTTTGATCACAGAGATTTATTTCCCAACGTCTTAATGCGCTTCCTCCTCATATAAATGCATTTCGATGATTCACGGACATAACGAAAGTTTTTGTTTAAAACTGTCCGTTTCAATCAATAAAATAAAATATAGCAATTATTATGAATAATAAAGTAGGTATAACTATAAAAATAATAATCTTGGTTTCGGTAAAGAGAGATGACTAATAAACTGAAAGAAGCTGAACGTATTAGCTCAAAAACTTAAGCAAAACTTCAATACCATTATAATAATAAAATAAATTCTGCTTGTACCTATACATAGCGCACGTAAAATGCATGACAGAAACGTGTATTAAGCCACTTGTATAAGGAGGTATTGTGTAAATTAGTAAACTTTACCTTCTAAGGTAGTTAGATACCTACCTTTGTAAAAGTACGGTTAATTCTTTGGGAATATAATATAGGTGAGGCCCTAAATCATTTCAGCTTCCAGGGCGCGGTTGAAGATGATCCCGAACCTCCACAATGACTTGATTAATGAACTGTGAACTGAACAATAGGGACTCCTAAGATATATTGCTAAATTAAATTAGCCAAAGGCAATTTCAAAACGTAACACAACGGTCGCTGTTCTTTGTCTGTTTTAATTTTTATTATTATTTTTCTAAATAGTTTTTTCTTGATCAATTTTTTTGATTGGGTGCGTTGAGAACACTCGTAGCTTTAGTTTTAAGTTGGCGTAATTAATTATCACTATAATTATTATTATCATCAATTTATCTAACAAATTCAACAATTGATAAATAAATCAAAAAGTGTACAATGGTATCTAGGTACCTATTTTGAATAAATTACTTTGACTTTGGTCCGTAATATGATTCTTGATTTGATGTACACTCAACCATATCATCAAATCGTATGATTCTACATAGTTCATAATGTGGTAGCAGCCTTAATTGATTCGTGCCGTGAATATTGGCGCAAGGACTTAACGGCGCATTCCCACTATCACCGTAACCGTCATCGTAATTTATTGTTGTATCGTTGTTAGGAAAGAGTCGTGGACGACAGTCCACATGCTGTCTGAGCACCTTCATTCAAATATACAAGTCATGACGCTGTGAACTATACGCCTATTTATCGTCACGACAGAGTGGGAACGCGCCTTTAGTTGTAAAACGCCGATTGATAACGTACTCCTAGGTATGGCATTTATAATAATGTAGATTGAAGAACATCTAATATCTTGCAGAGTATTTTTTCTTGTGTCACAGCAAATCATTATAATCAGAGCTAAATGTATGCCTATTGACTCTTTAGGAAGCTTATTATGTACCTATTCCGTAGATATGATAATGTAAACTTAATAAACCTAGTACAGTACTTACATATATATAGCTAAAGTATGTGTACATAGCTAAGCACCAGAGTGATCTATTTCTGATGAAACACCTTGCCTATCCAGGAAGTTTCTGGCAAAAATTGGCAAGATGGCTGACTTCGACTATAACACACCTAGGTATCCCATATAAGGCGATTCTTCATTTAAACGTCTCGTTGCAGTGACAGTCTGTAGTTGCTGAAAATACGTGCGTTATCAAGCATCAAGGGTAATTCACGTTTGGTCTCAACTCGCCCGTGATTGGTAAATTGCCGGACGAGTTTGGTGAGCAACGCGTCCCACCTACGAATGTCATAGTTTAAACCGAAGCTATTTTAATAGGTCACAAAGGAATCTTCGTTTCCTTTGTTACACTTCATTTGGTAACAACTTCCAGTTGAATAACCTTTGTCCAGTTGAGTTTTTTACGGTAGTTAATGGTGTGATTTCGAAGCTACTTTCCTCGCGCACTTTTCGCACTTTTAAGTTTGTCTTCAAACACGCTTCTTACGCCGATCGTTCTATTAATTAGACGGACGGATTTGTTATTAGTTTACCAAGACGTTGTATTTACGTTGTTAAAATATCGTCCATCTCACTTTTGAGTAGGTAGGTAATTACCTAAGTACTTTACCTACTCAAAAGTGAGATGGACGATATATATAACGTACTCGTAAGTACGTTATTTATAATATATCGTTAGGATATAATATAACGTAGGTACGTTGCGCCCGTAAATGTTGATTAGCATGCGCTCACGCTTGACTTGGAGCGACCATTACTTATTTACCACTATTTATTTATTTATTTATTTTTGTATTTATTGAAGTCCCGCTCTATTGTTTATTATTTATTAGTCATATTCACTAAATAAATTATGTGGAACTTTTAAACTTTAGATATTATTAGGTAGCTTCGGTGCTTTAGCGGCTATTGGATTTTCCTATTTATTTTGGATACAAAAGACGATTCTTCGTCTATATTTGGATTTAAGGGTTTAAAGATCGATGGAATTGGAATTAGGTGGCGTGGGCAATATTTTGTCGCCTCCGCACTGAATTGCACCAATTACAAGGATAGGTAGGTACAACGATTAAGTAGTAGGTACAATTTGGTAGCGGCAAATTGCGTGAGTCCTCCCAATTAGGAGTCGTGAATTAACGTAGGAGTTTAATAAAACAATGCCACAGAAATGACTCAAGTTTTTAAACAAATAGTCTGAAACTAGACAAATTTTGTGAAGGTGGGAAGCCACCTACCTAGTCGGTAACTTCATGATAATATTTTAATAGATAATTTTCAGGAATCATAAATTGATAATTCTCAAGAATTCATTTATGTATATCTAACCGTCAGACTATTGTTAGCTTTTAACCTATAGTATGACATTGATGATCTACGTGATTAGAAACTATCTTCAATAGGTATAGCTGTCTACTCTCAGTTTCAATAGATAGGTAGGTACTTATTCTAAACACAGATGAGGTGTGAGGTCGCATACAAATTGATTTAACATTGGTGTAACACGTTACCTACTCTTTTAAATATATGCAGGTAGGTATACTATACGAATTATTTATTCTGGATCATGTAATAATAATACCTATATTAATGCTTCTGCTCAATTTATGAGTGAAACATGAAGACAAGTCAACAATTTGTAGTTAGTTTATTGTAATGGTGGCTCTTTTCTATAATCAAGGGTTTAGTTATTATTGTAGCATGTACTTATTTATAGGTAGGTATTTCAAGATTTTTTTATTTTTGTATTATTTTAAGAGTTTCATTTTATGGGCCTCGTTGTCCAAGAAATGAAATAATGAAAATATAACTACCCCTTTTCGTTGCTCTATCAATTAAATACTGTATCTATGCTTGTTTATCGGCTTATCAGTTTAGTCAAACGAATCTTTGTTAGACGTGATGTAGAGTCGATAGTCTAGGTGTGTCAGTGTGGTGAGCAGCTGGTGAGGTAAACACGCGGGAAGGCAATTCCGATGATGATGTAATGCTACACTTGTCATGACGCCACTTGAAGGTCAACGGCAAATTTGCAATAAAAGGTATTTGAAACTAGCAGATTCCCGCAACATTCGCTGTAGACGAAAATCTAAGTAGGTATGTGTAGGTATATAGGTCGATGTTTTTATTTCAATAAGCATTAGTTAGAGAAAAACTTCCGGTAGCTTATTATTAGCGTTATTGTAGGTAAAAGAATCTTAGAGGCGACTCTTATCCACATGAACTTAGAAATTAAAACACTACCTAGAATAACTAAATTTACAAAATAAATATCACTAAGTTCGAAAAATTGAAAGTGCGAGCCCGAGATAGAGCCCAAATAAATTATTTTCTTCAATAAGGTAAAATCTACAAAGAGAAAAATAAACATAAATAAAAGAAGTAAAATGCATATTCCAAAAACCCCATGCCTTGCACATTGAAGGAGTGCTATTTGACTAAAAAGTAGCTATTTCCTTCGTCTTGACGTCGAATTACGACCGTGGAGACGTAAAATCTTTAAACACCGAATATTAAAACGTCGCGAAATCCCCATCAGGTTTTAAACTCGTCTTTTCCCATGCCTACCCAACCCTTCAGAGAGGGTGGCGAACGGGGACGATGAACAATGCTGTAAGCACCATTGTTTGCGATCGTATACTTATCACGGTACGTACTCGTAGTGGCGTAGTAGGTAAGTAGAAGTACCTATACAGTGCATGACCTAAATTTTGTATTATAGTATTTTTATTAATAAGTAGTTATCGATTAAAATCATACATAACGTAATTATGTAAACTAATTGATAAAAAGCACCGTAAAGTTTGAAATCAGTAAAAATCTCATATGTGTGGCACATATGAGATTTTTACTGATAATCATACTATGGTGCCTATTCGTATTCTAATGTCGACATACGGCATAATATGCCTATAGCAGGATTGCAATTTTTTCCGCCCGTCTCTCAAACTTACAGTATCGAGGTTTAGATTAGTTAACTGGGAGCTCTTGCTTGATGCAGCCAAAATAAAATTGTACTTTAAAGACAAGATATCTCGGCGTAGTACTAATATTATATTATTCTGTGATCTCAGTCTGTGTTGCTTTTAATTTTGCCACAGTTTACACTGCCATCCTCTTCAATGCTGTCTTTTATCTAAAAAGTCCTTGTCTGCATAAAATATGTATTTTGGCCCAACGTAGCATTGTTTTTTAGAAACATTCGTTTTTGAAATTATGGCGAACATATTTTTTGTTATTAAATAACGACTTTTTCATTTTTAAAAAGGACTGCATTACAGCAGAGCCATCTATGAAAAAGGTTTCTAACTACAACGGGAAAAAACTTTTCTCAAGCCCGAACATAGTACCTCATGGCAGTCTTGGCTAAGAAAATTTCAGAGCTTTGCATAGAGGGCGCAGTAAAACTTTCAAGAGTTCTTAATAGATGGCGGTACCAGATTGTAAGTCGACCACTCGACCAATCTCCAACCAAAAAACGTTGAAGTTTCGACGTTACGGGCAGGCGTCAAATGTTATGCTGCATTTGACGCAGGTAGCTAGCTCTAAAGTAGCCCTATTTTTCTTTGATTTTACGTCACAATAGCCTAACATTTGAGGTAATATCGTCGATTCAGGATCAAATCGAGAGTTCCCTCATTCCAGTTCACTCTGTAGTAAGGTTGCCACTTGCCACTTTTTTCATTTACGGGTTACCAGTATCAAAAATAAAGGTTTTATTTTTTTACGGGAGACAATGTTTTGCATAAGTAGATATTTTCTAATAAGTATCTACCTATTTATTGTTTGAAGAATTTCTATTTTGTGAAACTAATGTACAAAAAACTTTGCATGTTAATTTAAAATTACATTTAACTTATATATTCCGCCTTCACAGTATCAATATTGAGTCTGTTTCGGCTACGCGGTTATTGGTCCACGCATTGCCGCATAAGGAAAATTATTCTTTCTACTGGACAAAACGTCAGGGTCTGGTTTCGCCAGCCAGCCCCGGCTGAATTAGTGAAACATACGGGAGCTTTATTTACCCCGTATTTTATTTTCGCAATTACGGGCTTCTGTATTATCATACCTCAATATTTAACTCATCCTCGCAGGAAACCACACGATAGTGGTATAGGTATATCCTGGCACGCCAAACTGGAAAGTCCTTGAGGGTTACGACTTATGAGTATCGGTCCCAAGCAGGAAGGCTCGCGATCGCGTGCAATTTTTCATTAGGTTAGTGGGCCCGTGCGTGTCGCCTTTTAGGCGCTTGCCTAAAAATATGTGATACTTTCTCGATCGTCTTTTACCAGCCAATCAATACCTCCACTGCCGATTTTGCAATGTTTTTGAATAAAACTATTATAATTTTATGCTTAAAGTATCTTGGTAATGTATGTACCTATTTCGGTTATCGCGTAAACAATGTTTGCTAGGACACTCTTTCACTATCACAATACACAGAGTTTCATCACTAGTCTATATGCTGTCCAGTGTCCACTCAGTCAAGTAGTTGAGTTGAAGAGAGAACTGTTGTTTTTAGAAATTTTAGTAGAGATTTTGCTTTTTGATTTTCTATACTGAAATGTATGTTGTTTAGATAGAGGTTTAAACGCCCGTATATCCCCACTAAGACAATTTTCATAAATTCTACTTACTTACCCGAGTAGGGCGGGTCAGTAAGCAATAGACTTTGGTGTCACGAAGGCTTTATAATAATACCTATCCTCTGTGACTTTTGCTCCTTGCTTTACACCGTTCTCACTTGATTTTAAAGTGGACTCTATAAAAAAGAACTAGAACGTGTAAGTCTCTCCTAGCATTTCCTAGGACCTAGACGTACCAATAAATGACAGAAACCTATGATCATAATTCTGCAGATAGAACCTTACCTTATGAATCTTCGAAGTTTCTAAGAAATTACTCTATAGTAAGTTAGATTAGAAATGACTAACTTTTCTAACTTTTTCAATTCTATCAAACGAGGTTTTTTTTTTGTGAAGATTGCTTTGCACATTAAATTTGTTAGTTCATTTTCCACGATCGAAGTCACGACATCTACTGATCGCCTATAATCGTCTGTCGTCGAATGTCTATCGCATTGTGTTTTATTGTCATAGTGGGTGCATACCGCAGATTTGTCCAGGCGTCTTTGAGTAATCGGGGAACATACAAAAAAAAAAGAAGATTCCGACGAATTGAGAACCTCCTCTTTTTTTGAAGTCGGTTAAAAATGTTTTGAACGCAAAATGAATACAACCATTGCAATTTTTTTTAAGTAGATGAGAAAATATAATGTAAATCGCTAAACAATGCGGGGGCGCAATTGAAGAAACTTAAAAATTACATTAGAAAAAAAATTCGCTTCATGTCTGGGATTTTACTTTACCTACGCAAGCCATGCTATGCTTATCATCACCAAGCAATTTGGGTTTCATAATGTTGCTGCGTAGTGCGTAGAGTGCTACGTAGGTACTACGTAGGTACCTACTGTGAGTAGTCAGTAGACCGTATCGTCACATCATTAGGCCAGATTGCGGTCATCAATATATTAATAAAATCTTTGATAGCTCTACGACCTACTACCAACGAGGTTGTCCATACTTACCTTGGTTTATTAACCCCCGACCCAAAAAGAGGGGTGATAAAAGTTTGACGTGTGTATCTGTCTGTGGCATCGTAGCTCCTAAACTAATGAACCGATTTTAATTTAGTTTTTTTTTTTGTTTGAAAGGTGGCTTGATCGAGAGTGTTCTTAGCTATAATCCAAGAAAATCGGTTCAGCCGTTTGAAAATTATCAGCTCTTTTCTAGTTACTGTAATCTTCACTTGTCGGGGGTGTTATAAATTTTTAATTTACACTTGTACTTTAGCCTAACTATCAGTCAATATTATTGACTTGTATGCACAACTGTAGCCGTCAAAGCTGGGATAGCTTTACCTAATGATTCATCATCATCATGATCAACCCATCGCGGGCTCACTAATGAGCACGGGTCTCCTCTCAGATTAAGGCCTTAGCCCCAGTCTACCACGCTGACCAAGTACGGATTGGCAGACTTCACACATTTTTAAAACATTATGGAGAACTCTCAGGCATGCAGGTTTTCTCACTATTTTTTTTTTTATTCACTATAGGCAAGCGCTTGACCACAATCACACCTGATGGAAAGTGATGATGTGGTCTAAGATGGGACGCGTTTACCTAGAAGGTTTTCCTTCACCGTTAAAGCAAATTAATATTTAATTGCTCAAAGCCCATAAGTAGGTATACTTAACTCCGAAAAGTTAGAGGTACTCGTAATTTACATTCTTCGTTATGATCTTTTCCATTTATAAACCTATCCAATCTAACGAATTCATGTTCCAGATATTTTATCAACCAAAATCACTGTCTACCATTTCTTAGACTTGGTGTCGTCAGCAAACACATTTTAAGGTTAATGCCCAAAGGCCGCAGTGATTTAATATACAGGTCACATGGGACTATATTTATGTCTTCAGTGTTCCTAACTCTGCTGTTTTCCACCGGTCTAGTTCAACGACTCTTAGAGCACACATGTATGAGGCTAAATCGCTGAAAAGCAAAGAGCTTCAGTGTTTGCCCTTTGTCGCGGTTCTTTCAGTTTTAAATGATCTTTTTTGAATAGCTCCATAGGCATAGGCATACCTATCTCTTGTTTCATAATTAGAGGCACGTAGCTACAATACAAATACTAGCTTATGTCTGCGACTTCGACCGCGTCGTCTTTTTACCTTTTTTTCCTCCTTACGGGTGAATTATTTTATTTGTTAACGGATATTTACATCATAATTCCAATGGTGTAATACCTGTGAACGTTGGGTCCGTCAACCTGGAGACCACTGTTGCTGCATTATTCGTCAAATTCTTGATAATCGGGCAACGCATTTGCAGTTCCTCTAGTGCTGCTTCTTGGGCGGCGGTTATCATTTAACATCAGGTGACCCGCTTGCTCGTTTGCTCGCTATTTTTTTATAAAAAGAATAATAATAAATAGCTATCTAAATGCTCAGTCTGATCCGTCCATTAGTTTGAACTGTGCGTTAATAAATCTGTCAGTCAGTCAGCTTTTCCTTTTATAATAATAAGAAGATAAACTTTTACAAAGTGTTTTTAACTGTTTTTTATTTAATACCATATTATGTTTGAAACGGACTAAAATTATAAAATATTTGTCGTCAGCTATGAGAATAATTTATATTATTATAAATATTAGTAAAATATAGTCGTGTTTTTAATAAGTTAATGTTACTTTTGTTTCAGGTATCTACCGAAAATTCATTTTGTCGGAGTATTGAGAAGGTATTGGTAACTAGGTACTAGTATAAATATTTGGTTCATCTCAAAACTTTTAGCTATTGTTATTATTATTATGTAGATATATATTATTTGACTCCTTATTTTATTCTAGCGACCCTCCAGGCTTCGCACGGGTGTTCAACATATCCAAAGATTTCTATTGTTTAATGATATTATTTTTGTTTAATGTGAGTTATTTAATCTTTGAATATAAAATTATAGCATTGGGGACTTTAAAAAAAAACCCCAACCAAACTTCTCAGATAAAAGGAACATTTGATGAGTAGTTACACTATTTTTTATAAAAATCGTTCGTCAATAATAATTATAAATATCTCATACTAGCACAAACTTTTCAACAATTTATCATCATAGTTTGTTCATTGTATACCTACCTTTCGGAAGAATTTGCCTATCTATTACAAAAAACTATGAATATCGAGTAGTTTTTGAGATTAGCGTTAGAGATAAGTAGACAAACTCGGCGAAGCGGCTTCGTTTTATATACTTGAAGGATATAAGTGATGATAGACCAGCCATTCAATGGAGATAATATAATTGACCCACCCTTTTCATAACTACAAGTGTAAATTAAAAAATTTCAACACCCCCGACAAATCATTTTCAAATAAATAATTATGTATATCTAGGCAATGTCCATCTTGACAGCTTGACATTTGTCAATTGACACTTGAATATTATGAACCTAAGGGTTATCTAACCTTCTTTTCTACAAGAAAACTAGAAAATAGCTGATAACTTTTAAACGGCTGAACCAATTTTTTTGGATTATAGCTAAGAACACTCTCGATCAAGCCACCTTTCAAACAAAAAAAAGTAAATTAAAATCGGTTCATTCGTTTAGGCGCTACGATGCCACAGACAGATACACAGATACACAGATACACAGATACACACGTCAAACTTATAACACCCCTCTTTTTGGGTCGGGGGTTAAAAATGGCTTAATTTTCAACATAGTTACTTGTCTCAATGTAGGTACATTGAACTTAACATTTATACCTACTCATATTTCAAAAATGGAAAGAATCAGCGTTGAATACCTGGATATATCGATAGCCCTGTCTTCACTATTACGTACTGCAATGATAAGGACAGTCAACTTATCTTCGATACGATATTCGGGCCTGGTGACTAAGTCTAAGTACATACCCGAGACTTTTTGTTGTAAAGTTTTGGAATGCTGCCGTTTTACAAATACATACCGTGATGCCGAGATAGAGGCAAGTGACAGCGTTAAGAAATGGATAAGAGAACCAAGGATACAAGTAAGAAGACGGTAAACACCATTGGATTATCCATCTCGATGGAAGAAGATGCCTAAGCTGGTCTAAGTTAGCAAACCTTTACGATTAAAGTAATAATTTTTGACTGCTGTTGTTGAAACCCGAATTTCAAGGGTTTTTGTTTTGTATGATGATACAATAATGGACCGGAACATTCATATTTTTCATGTAAAATAGGTGTATACATATTATGTATATCATAGTTCTGCCTATATACCTATATCAGCTGTTACAGCCGTTGCAGGTACAGTTCAAGGCTGTAATGCGTGGGCGATGTCTCATGTCTACGACCGCAAACTGTTGGCTTGTTCCAGGCTCGCTATAATTTTTTATGACAGTAGCGTTTGACAGTTACAGTTGCTAATGAGTAAATATCCGCTGCTACTTATTGCTGTGCGACATGTCGCAAGTTTGTTGTGACATTAATAGCTGTTGTAGCTCGCAGGGTTAAGCAGCGGTGGCTGCGCGCGCATCAGTTTCAGGGCGCAGGACGCACCCTCGCTAAGTGTTATGAATGTTTAGATATGCGCGGGTCAAGGAACTGCCCACAAAATAGCTGATAGCCTCTATACCCCGGCTTTACTTGTTTACCAGTAACTTTTCTTAATTATCGACAAATAAAATACACAAAAGGGTTTAAGTTATAGGTAATTTATCGTCTGGATGTACCTAATATGCCGAAATAATATTTTAACAGTGTGCAACGTACAAGCTCGCGCTTTAGTAACACTTAAATCCGTGTCTTAAGTAGTCCATTTTTATATAAAAATAAACGGACTACCTACTTAATTCACGGATAAGCGCTACGAGGGTTTAGGTTACAAGAGTTATATAATAATTATAATTATACAGCTACGATACTTGTGTCTTGAGCAAGCCTTTCTTATTGCACGGCGTATACATAGCTCATGTTGCCCACAAATGGACTACCGATAATTAATATATATTAACAAGGTCTTGTGACTTTGACTTGCTATTTCTGACTATTTTATGATAACGTGGGTACAAGTTCGTATTTTAAAACGTAAAGTCTAAGAAATCCCTTCACTTATGTTCTATAGATACGATTTTTTTCTAGAATCATAACGATTGAGACTTCATCAGTAAAAAATATTCTTTCTCTCTTATTGATATTCGAATAACGTAGAGGCAGCTCTGAAAATGTTAAAGTCTTCACGTACTGTAGTCGCCAATAGAGTCAGTAACGTGTCGCGGCATATCAGGCTTTGCCAGCGACCTCATCGGAGGCCGTCCTTTGAGCCAGTTCAGGTTTAGCAAATAATATCTTAACCGCATTCAGTACCCACTTATATCAGTGTCTATCGCGGCATCTCAGGTGAGTTGTCGTCTTTAATTAAATCAATTGCACCGCTGACGCTTAATCGTTTACGTACTTCGAAATTTCTAGTGCTTTACGTTCGATATCACCACGCAATGTATAGTGTATATACAATGTAATAGTCTAATTGTAGGTTATTTTTGTAACATCGATCGCTTTCATGATAACCCATGGCCCTAAGGGAAAAGTCAATAGTGTAATATTTAGGCACTACGTCTCATACTTTTAGTTACGAAACATGGAAACAGCGCAATAAATTAAAAGCTCTGCAATAATTGCCATTTATAAATTACATTAATGAATCTAATTACACAGACAATTATACCTACTTACGGAAACTGATATAATATTACACATTTCGTGATTGATTTTTATAGATAGCTAGATATTCCCAGGGTTTTCGGTTTGAGCTAAGTTATCGACCGGAGCGGCTGACAGGAAGTGCTTTGGTTTTTCTGAATTCAAAGAAAATGGACAAAATTGTGAATATACTTATTACTTATCATAAAACTCATATCACCTCAATACAGAGTTGAAATCTGTGAAATTATATATTGGTTCCGTTCGAAGCCGGATCTTTCGAACTTTGTTTCGTCAACTACGTGGCGACTGAGATCTAAATTGCTGATCCATCCCTCTGGTTTGACCTAACAAACGCACCCGCTCTTATTAGAATTGCCTAATAAGTCTATTTTATATTATATATCCTATATATGTATTTTATAAAGCGTGGCATAATATTTGTCACGCATTTACAACGATCGTATATCGTATTTATGCCACAATAATTGAGTTGTAGGCATCCCCCATACATATATAATTATATATTTGTGTATTTAATAATATATTGCATATTTATTAAATAAATTATACGTAAATTCATAATATTTCGTCTCGCAAGTCGCAACCGACCTAGGTACCCACATACTTTACGGTCGGATCGTGCGACGTTGCATTACCGCTTAGTTCACTAACAAGCGATATCCACCCGGTTTACGCGTTCAATTAATTTATTCGTGTAAACATGGCGGACAAGAATAAAGGTTTAGGAACCGCTTCCTCGATTCCAAAAGATAGGGAGTTAACATTGTTAGAGGCTAAACGAAACGTTATTTTCCAAAGGATCCAAAATATTTATGATTCTTCGAAAAACGTACATACAAACGCGGATGTAAAGGAAAGTTTTCTTAGCTCGGTTGTCACATTAGATACGCTTCGTACTGAGTTTCAAAAACTTGTAGATCAATATAATGACCGTTTATTAACGATTGATCCTGATGCGACACCTCAATATTATTGCTTAATTTCCTTTGACGAGTTGTATGGTCGTATTAAATTAGTAAATTCGCAGATTAGCCCTCAAACTCAAAGCAAAGAAGCGTCGTTACGCAAAAATAAGCCAACTTTGCCACCTATCGAATTGAGGTCATTTGACGGTGATATTCTTTCATGGCCTTTATTTTATGCCAATTTTAAATCGACTATACACGATAATACAACTCTTACTGATTCGGAGAGGATGTATTATCTTCTCGGTAAACTGACGGGGAAGGCGCTTAGCGCATGCTCAGGAATAACACCCTGCGCCGAGAATTATTCTTTGTTGTTGCAAACTCTCATAGACAAATATGACGATAAACGAATGATAGCTGCTACTTATTTAGATCAGTTGTTAGAATTTAAATCGATAAGTGCCTCTGCCGATAATTTTGATTTATTTATAGAAAAGTTTGTGGCGGCCTATAGGGGCCTTAAAAATCTTAAGCTACCTGATTTGACAGATTTTATTGTATTACATATCGCGCTTAAGAAAATAGATTCAGATTCTATACGTACTTTCGAACGGCTAGGTGATTCGTCTTCGATACCTACCTTCGAAGATTTAGTTAATTTTATTAAAAATCAATCTAAAATAATGCAGCGCTTGTCTCCAGCGTCTCCGAGCAGTGATACAAAGAAGATTGTCGATCGTGGAAGCACAGCTAATAAGAAAAATGCTTCTTCTCAAAAACTAGCCTTTGTAACCACGGTTGACAATAATAAACCCGCTGTTAAATGTTTATGTGATAATATAACTCATCAACATTTATTCAAATGCCCGCGATTTGTGCAAGCTTCTCCAGAAGAACGCTTCCAATTAGTTAAACAATGTAACGCGTGCGTAAATTGTCTTTCCAATAAGCACAATCAGGTTTCGCGCTGCAATTCAAATACGAATTGTAAAAAGTGTAACTTGAGGCACTCGACCTGGCTCCACATTACTGCGTCAGATTCGAACCCCACTACCTCCAGTGGCATGCCCGACACTGTAACCACTGAGCCGCTAGGCACCGCGCCCGCCGCGTCGAGCGATGCGCAGGCGCCGCTGCCGGCCGTCATACAGCCCGTGCGCTCGGCCGCGGTCGTTAGAACCGGTCCAACGGTAACTTTGAACGAGAGCGTCGTATTATGTACGAGATCCATTGCCGCGTCGCAAACATCGTGTAATGAAAGTTCCTCTGAACCTCGCGAGCAATGTAATATGCCTACTTCGGTTTTGCTCGCGACGGCTCAAGTGATAGTCTACGATAGTAAGGGAAACACTCATCTATTGCGTTGTTTGTTAGATACCGCGGCTGAAGCTAACTTTATTTCAGCTGATTGTTGTACGCGCTTGAATATTCGCCAAAACGATACCCTACACACAATTGTTAAGGGTTTCGGTGGCTCAGAAAAACCTATAAGTAAGTCGGTGTCCGTGCAATTACATTCTAAGTATAATACGAACATTAAATTCGATATTTCAGCACTGGTCGTAGATCATATAACAGAAAACTTGCCTTCGTCGCTTATCGATAAAGACGCGCTCGCGCATTTAAGTAACTTACACCTCGCCGACAATGCGTTCGCGAGTCCAAGCCCTATTGACATGTTAATAGGGTCTTCACTGTTTCCGCATTTATTGCTTCCAGGTGTCGTACTCGGAAAGCCTTCCGAGCCCTCGGCTATACATACCGTATTCGGCTATGTTCTCATGGGCTCGGCGCCTGCACTAAAGCCTACTAGTATTCAGTCAACTACGACTGCCTGCCTTGCCTTAGTGCGTAGTTCGTCGACTTCCGCTACGGGCAATCTAAATAATCTTCAGGAGCTTACCTGCGCGTCCGTTCAAGGTTCCGTTGGCCATGAATGCGAAAGATTATCTAGCACTATCACTGCACGAGTTTCCGTCGGTGATAGTCATTCAATTGCAATACCTTTCCGCAAAAATATATTTACGATTGGTAATTCTTCTAAACCTACTTACGAACACCTGTTGTGTTTACAGCGTAAACCTAAAGCCTACTCCCAGCTGAGGCTGGCTTATAATGAGGTTTATCGCGAATACTTACGGAATAATTACATTCCTCTGTCACCTCGCGTTGAGTCTGATCGTTCGCGTATACCTACTTATTTGTCCACGCATCATGACGTCATTCGCGAGGACAAATCTAGCGCGACCAAGTTACAGGTCGTCGCTGATGATGCCGGTACGCTTAGTAGTTCAGCCAACCGTTTCGTGTCGCTCCATGAGCCTCCGCGAGCATTGCTCGCACCATCCCAGCTGCCAATTGAGGAACTGGATGGTATCTCTGTTTCTGAAATACCAGAACAGAAACTTCTGTCGGATAAGCTAGCGTCTAAGCATAAAATATATTTACGCGCCGAACTAGAAATTACTTTGTCTGCTCTCAGACCTAGGTTCCAAATGTTAACCGACCGACGTTTAATAATAACTCGCGTCAAAAATAATTATAATACGCGCGTTAAATTAAAACCGCGTTCTTCTCTTCTAGCAGCTGATCTGCCGAGTAGTAAAAATTTGCGCGCTATCAAGGGTTTTATACAGACAGGCTGCAATTACGCAACCCATGTAACCCATAGACCAATAAAATGTCGTGGCGCTCGTAGGCATAAATCTTTCTCATATAATTTTACCTATCTGACTACTCGCGCCGTTCACGTTGGAATAGTTGCGGGTAAGAATACGAGCAGTCTTCGTAACACTAAAGCAACTCGTTCGTATCGCAACAAACCTTTTAATTTTTTATTTAAAAATTATCGCTCGCGCTTTAAGGAGAAGTCGACTGAAATTCATATTTCATACAAGTTACAACCTCCTGCTTCCCAACGTTGCGTTGAATGTTGGGAAAGCTTAATCATAAAATTTAATTTTCGCCGTTCCTTTATAAAAAAGATTGCCCAATGCATTAAGAAGCGATGGACAGGTGTTGTAGACAGGGTCCATCGTTCTAAAGACGGCGTTGCTCATATAGCGTCCATTAGGCCGGCTAGGAAGACTTTCCTACGTTTGGCAGTTCTTACCTAATCGTTGAGCCGTTCTTTTACTTTAGTTTAGGTTAGATTAGGTAAGGATAATTAATTAATATTTCATGATTTCTATTTATAAATTTAATATTACCGCCATGTATATTTAGCATATATTTATGTACTATATATTGCCTATTTATACATACAATCTCTACTGCTTGCTGAAAGCAGTCCGCTATTAAAGTAGTAGTATTTCTCTTAAAGGCAACCCTTTAAGGGCGGGGGAATGGTGGCGCCACCTATTGGCTATTTATTGGTTAACATAATGTGATAAGGTGTTTCACATTTATTTCCTAACTACCCTCCATTCTCCCTTCGTGCACTTTCGCCTATCTTCGTGGTGTTAACTGCAACGCCACGATGTTCGCGTCTTTATGACGCCAGTATGTCATGCACGCTCCGCGAGACGCACGTACGACAATTGAGTCGCGTCCTCGTGTTCATTCAACCCAAGATGGTGGATATGCGATCGCCGCTGTTCGTCTGAGATACGCCCCTGGAGTGTCCCGTGAAGTGAATTGTGCCTGTGCGAGGGACTGCGAGTGCTTGTGCGTGCCTGTTTCTGCCTTCAGACTGTCGAGGTTAGTGCACGAGTCCTTGTATCCTTCATGTGCCCTTTGACCCGCGTGGACACCTTCCAAATTCGAAATTAACACCCAATACAGTCCACTAAGTCTCTCGCCGTCGAAGGTGGACAGTGGCCTCGGGATTGACACCATATATTTAGTTGGTTATTTATGATATAGATGTGATGTTTTCTCTAGGCATGACCTCAATAATATTGTTATACCTAGTATTAGAATTTTATTACAAGAGTGCTGGACTTCGCCTCTTGAGGATGTCCTTTATCTACACACAACAAACCGTCAATCAGAAACAATTGCCAGCGTAATTGTCATGCATTGAAATTGTTTCGGAATTGAATACGGGGATTTTTTTCTCTCACAAGCCAAGACATTATTGGGAAATTTTTGGCACTCAGTTAAAAATACTATTAGGTAAAGTAACTTTATAACTAACGAATCTTCAATATTAAAATGAAATATTCATTATTAAGTAGGTATATAAGTAATATGTTATTAACTGACTTTACTTACCTACACATTTACACCTACTACTAGCTGATGCCCGTGACTTTGTTCGCGTGGATTCATGTTCTTAAAAATCCGGTGGGAACTCTTTGATTGTCCGGAATACAAAGCCTGTGTCACTCTACTGGTATTAAACTTTACCCATGCAAAAACACATCAATATGTCGGTTTGTTGCGATGTGATTGAAGGACAAACCTTCAAACAAACACACTTTATGATAGTAAAGTAGGTAACCTAGAGACTTGAAAAATTTCTGTGAAAAGTTTATACACATCTTTTCTTAATTTGATTCAAACAATGGAGATTAAGTACCTAATTCAGTAGATAAATGCATGTAAATTTGTTATATTAGGATTAAAAAAAACATTTAATTTTGCAAATGCAAATTCAGGTCATAATACACATATTATGTAGAAAGTTATAAAATTGTTTATTCAGGCTATCGCGTAAATAAGCGATGTGCCTATATACATAAATGTTATGTAGAAACGTTTAGGAAGTTTAATTTGGAAGTGAGTCAAGCGATCCAAAATACAAGTGCTCCAATTGGGACATTTGACAGAGCCATTACACCCACAATGTCTGTTTTGACTCAATTTACCTCTTTGAAATCATTACTAGACTGCAATAAATACATCTCGGCTGGTCAAGTAGTAGCTGTACTTTGTGCGGTTTGAGTCGTTGATGAGTACATATTATTACTAGGTATTTTGTCTTTACATACGTAACACAATAAAATTAATAATTATGCATCTAATTAAATTTATAGTACTGAAATGATTAGATAGTAGCTGTAGGTATAGGTGCTGTATAGATTGTTTTATTTTTATTTTTTTTAAAAGAATATTAGCCATGCTAATCATGACTTGTACTCCCCTTTCCCCTCCAATTAAGCGTAAAGCTTGTGCCAGGAGTGGGTATGACAATAGTGAAACGGGAGGGGTTTGAACCGCCAACCTTTCGGAATTCAGTCCGCTCCTCAAGTGTTGAGCTATTGAGGCATTGTTTGAGTCCATCTCTAGGTAATTATTTTTGTTTATACATACAGTAGAGCCTAATTTTTGTTGTTGTTGTTGTTTCATTGGTAGGTTTGAAAAGAAAAAATATATAGAAGTAGGTATATATAATGCCCGCGACTTCGCGTGGATATAGGTTTAAAACAAGGGCACTCTTCGATTTTCCGGGATAAAAAGTGCCTACTTAATCTATATCCGTTTACAGGATGCAAGCTATCTCTGTACCAAATAGATGATACTCGCGACTTTGTTCACACGCAAGTAGGTTTATAAAAATCCCGTGGGATTATTCTTATTTTTAAGGGCAAAGTAACCTATGTCCATCACCGGGTTTGCTTGCTATCTTTGCATCACATTTCGTCAAAATCGATTAAACCGATTAAACGGATGGGTTGTGGAAATCTAGCAGACAGACAGACACACTTTCGCATTTATGATATTAATACCTAGTATTGATATATGTAATGTGGTACTAATTACATATGTGTTACTAATTGCTACAAAACTGACCTTAAACTAATAACTTACAAAAAAAACCGGCCAAGTGCGAGTCAGACTCGCACACTGAGGGTTCCGTACTCGGGTATTTTTCCAACATTTTGCACGATAACTCAAAAACTATTATACATAAAAATAAATAAAAATCTGTTTTAGAATGTACAGGTAAGGCCTTTTCATATAATACCCCACTTGGTTTAGTTATCTTACTTTGAAAATTGAAACACGTTTTAATTTTTTTTTAAATGATGTAACCACAAATTCGCGGTTTTCAGATTTATTCCTGTACTTGCCAAACTTCATGATTCTAGGTCAACGGGAAGTACCCTATAGGTTTCTTGACAGACACGACGATGGACAGACAGACAGACAGACAAAGTGATCCTATAAGGGTTCCGTTTTTCCTTTTGAGGTACGGAACCCTAAAAGTGAAATATTTAAAACATTGAAACAGTACCATTTGAATAAGAGAAATGTGTGCGTAAGCCGGTACAGTTAAGTAGTCCTATACAGTTTTTCCCGAGGGGTTCTTTCGCAAGTTACAGACATTTCATGAGTCATATCCTAACTCATAAGCATTATAACGTGAATCACTCGAATAAGTACATTTATTTTTTGATACGTCATTTATTCTTTACACCGACATTATAATTTACCACATAAAAGGCACGTGAATGAACTCTACACAAAGATCAAATACTTACCTGTATTTTAAATTGTGGCGATTATGAATATTTAAAAATAGGTACCTAGTTCTTATTACACAAAATATGTAATTACAAATTTCGAGTAGGTATTTTAATTGATATGACTTTGATATTATACCAACGTCAACAAGCGGATATTTCATTAAAACGTGATTGATAATTACTGTCGTCTTTCGTTACTACTTACTACTAATAAAGTGCTCTTGTTCATGATATATCAATTAAACACTGTTTTTAATTTTACGTTATCGAACAACGTGAACTATCAGCTTTGCTTTTGTTTTTGCTTGGCTTATAATAATCAAGAAATTAAATTAAAGTCTGTAATTATTATCATGTATTTTAATATACTTACCTACTTAAATGTTTGACAGGACTGTTATTCTAATTAGGATGAGGATAGGAATTCTTATGTCGTGCAGATTTACTTTATCATGCACATAAATAAATAAATCAGCATTAGATAGGAAATGGCAACTGAAATAAAATGCTATTTATGGAAGAAAGAAAAAATGTAGATGGACAATTTCGGCTGTACTTACTCACCTCAACCTCAAACCTCACTTAAAATATATTAATTCGGAAAACTTGCAAAGTATTTACTACCACAAAAGAATGATCCATAATGTATGAAATATTACAATGAGTATTTTTACCAGAATAATGTCAGCCAAAGAATACGAACGTAGGTATTGTTTCAGAGAAGACTCTGATTTGGCAGAGTTCCCGCTTATTAGCTACATCAAAACATTAGCACCAGATATTATCATCTTGTAATTTACGAGTAGTTGGTGATACGTAAAATAAATCTTCTAGTAAGATTTATATATATATATATATTTAGATAGGTATATTCTCTAGTTGTTTAATAATAAAAGTCCTTTTGAATTTTTTATTACTTATTTTGAATGTAATTGTATTTTTTAATTTATAATTACTTAATATAAAATTTTAACATTAATATGTAAATATTTTTATTATTTTCAAGTTAAGAAATAAATCTTAAAGCAACTTGGCAGGAATACGAATCATTAAATTCATTTAATATTTTCTTGAGAGTTTGATAACGTAATCCAAACTTCAATAACAATCTCTTAAATTTTTATTCAGTTTCAAATAAATATAACTGTATATTTTCGTATCTTATCTACCTATTCTCATAATCAATTATTGCTTTAGTATGCTATAATTATTATTTATCTAAATTATTGAACATTACTTTATCAACAATAAATTAACTTTCTCCGACTAGCATTTGCAAAGAACTATAAGTAATCAATACCTATTCATTAAATAACTTAAAATTACTATTATTGACATAATCATTTATTACTTTAGTATGCTGTAATTTATCTAAACTATTGAACATTAATTTATTTTATCATAAAATAACTTTCTTCAACTAAAATTCGCAAAGAACATTCCCTGTCAATTAAGTAAATTCAATAACTTTAAATTAATACTGTGAAATACATTAGTATTTTTCTACTTTCTACACATTTTTATATCAACCATGAAACTCCTCATCAAAATCCCTTATAACTAAAAGCGTAAACAAATGCTCAATAATTATTATATAAAATTATATAATTGCACCTAGTATGTTAGGTACCATCTTCTTCAACTCATCACCAAATGCGTTATTTGTTGTTGTTAAATAAATAGACAAGAGGATAATATCCCAGAATTGTTCATCGAATAGATTATTTTAAGATATTCTAGCAAAAAGCTTCTTCGCAATTACATGATTTTGATGTGTTTACTTTGTATTAACGCAATGGAGTATTTTTATACGACTTCATTCGAAAGTCCGTATTTTGACGGGATGGCAACTTGCCATTTCAAAATTGTTTCGATTTCTACTGGTCTGGTACATTTAACCGATTCTTTGTGGGAAGAAATTGACCGGTTTTTGGTCAGTTTTCGGCGGCGGCGTAGGTGGTATTTCGTGCTGTGGTTTCAGTAGCCAAGGATTATCAGTTCCTTGCTGTGGAGTACCATCGCTCTTTCTATGACTTGCATTTGTTGGTGTGAGATGTAGAAGAGGCAGTGGGTTCTTCTCGCATGTTGGCGCTTTCTCTGCCTTTGGATGCATGTTGGCTGTAACAAGAAGAACAATAAAATTATTTTAGTTCTTATACAAGTTTAAAATAATGAAGAACGAATGAGTAACTACCAAAACACCAAAATATTTCGTATCTATTAAAAGTCATTAATTGTACAATGTAAATTGTTACATATAATAATATAAGTTTCAATTTTCAGCTCTACGAAAGGACCGACTAGTCTGGTTGATAATAATTTTAAATAAAATAAAAAAACTCTATTTTTTAACACAACATCACTACTTTTATCAGTACTTTTCAAGTTTAAGTTATAGGTAAATATTTCACGTATAAACAAAAAAAAAAAATAGATTTACCAATCCTAATACAAGATAATTTAAATTAGTTGAATAAAAGTTCAAGCTGATACAAAAATTACAGTTTTATTTTTAAAAAACTCACTTTGAATATTCAAGGAATCCAATGCGATATTGTTCAAACGCGAGCTGATAACATCAACACCGTTTACAAACATTTGACACTGATAATGATATCACTAACACCCGAGTGGACGGCAGTTTGATCTGAAATGCGCAGTGTTTGCCCAGCATCGTCGTTTTATATCGGATCTGAGTCACATTTGGCAGAGAAACTGAAGACTACGTCACCGCCGGCCCCTGACGCCAGCTTGTATGACGCTAACGCATTTTCCGCGCTCGAGCCTCTCACTGGTACACGTATCTAAGCCGTCTTTCAACTTAAAGCCGCTGAGATAAGGCTAAGACTGATAGACATACACTTGAAATGGCTCACGTGTGCTCACGTCATTAGGCAGTACATAGAGGCAGGACAGAGCGGTGATAGCCTAGTGGTTAAGATTTGGGCCTCTTTTCGAGAGGTCGGAGGTTCGAACTCGGGCACTCATCTCTTTGTTTTCAGAGTTATATGTGCATTTTAAGCAATCAAATAGGTAGATATCACTTGCTTTACCGGTGAAGGAAAACATTGTGAGGAAACCTGCATGCCTGAGAATTTTCCATAATTTTCTCAAAGGGTGCGAAGTCTGCCCATCCGGACTTGCGGAGCGTGGTGGAGAGAAAACCCGTGCTCAGTAGTGAGCATGCGATAGGTTGATGATGATGATGAACCTATTATAAGAATTCAAATAGGTCTTTGTCATCTCACTACGTCTGACTGTATTATTGGTTCAATTTATTCAATGTTTTATTTTAAACTAGAGGATGCCCGCGACTTAGGTTTTTAAAGATCCCCTGGGAACTGTTTGATTTTCCGGTATAAAATGCCTATGTCAACTACAGGGACGCAAGCTACCTCGGTACCAAATTTCAAACAAATCGGTTAAACGGATGGGTTTTTAGGAATTCCATGGGAACTCTTTGATTTTCCGGGATAAAAAGTAGGTTATGTCCGTCCCCGGGATATAAGCTAACCCTGTACCATATTTCGTCTGATTCGGTTAAACTGTTGGGCTGTGAAAAGGTAGCAGATAGACAGACAGACAGACACACTTTCGCTATTATAATATTCAGTATGGATTAGTATAGATAGATTTGGTTCAGCTACGTCTTATAGTATAACATTACTTATTTCATCACTGCAGTTCCTGGTTTTTGACGTAGGTACATCTTGTAAGTTGCACTATTCAAACGGAATAAATAATGAGAAGAACTTGAAACGTAGTAGGTACTTGGGGGGAGGGTTTTGTTAAACCACAATAATTATTAATGGAGTCGTATTTAATTGACACATTAAGTTATAAATATAATATTTATGGAATCTTTTGAACTACTGCCCGAAAAATGGACAGAACATTACCCAGATAATATTGAGCCGGTTTCCATTTGTCGTCTGTCAGGCTCGGATTTTAATCGGATGTTTCAGTGGCAGAACATTTTATAGTTTTATATGAAGCTATTCACACTCGCCTAGAACGGACTGTAACTCCTACTTTTCAGCCCGGGAAAAAACTTCCTGTGGGAGTTTTTAAACATAAGTAAGTCAACGAAGATGAAGTCAAAGGCAAAGCAGGAAACAATAATTTTTTTAAGTGTAAGAAATACAATTATTCGTTAGTTGCCTGCCGATATACTGATATGAGCACAGCGTAAAATTGTGGTATAAGTATAATTAACCACACATAGAAATCATCAGTTACTTAGTAGGTTTACTGAAACACAACCACGCGGCGCGCAGGAGGTAATTAGCACAATAGGTATGTCCAATCATTAGGTAATACCTGTGCCATACCACCTATACCTACCCACAAGAAAACTGTACATATTTACGTAGGTATAACAACAAACTTACGAGTATTAGGTACACAATATAGGTAAAATGACGACTCACAAACAGGTGTTGGAAATTTTTAAGGATTAGGTATGTGCTTAAGTGGATATCTAATGTTATCATTTATCAATGAATTTATCCTTAACTACTAAAGATTGAAGAGCCCCAAGTACGTCATTAAATAATTTAAAGATAAACAGATAATAAATAGGGTTTACATAATAACAGTACCTATGAATAAGAACAACAAAAAACGTTCAAATTAATATATAACTATAATAATATGTACCTCCTACATTAATTGATATACCTACCTAGCATTACTTTAATGGATCTCTAGATCTTACTCAGCATTTTATTTATAAGAATTTTGCTTATGTTATGAAATTACTTTAGAAAACTATACTTAAGATTTCTAATAAATCCATATTAATACCTATAAATGAGAAAATGTCTGCCTGTTAAGGTCGCTGCATACGTAACGTGTTTTTTCCCTTTTGTTCCCTTTTTCCTTTTGAGGTATGGGACCCTAAAAATCAAAGAGTTTCTGCGGGATTTTTAAAAACCGTAGATAAACCCATGCGGAAGATGAAGCGGACGTGTCATCTAGTAAATTAAATGGAAGTTACCGCTGTTGCTAACTTCCTTCTACCCAGGAAAATCAGCCTTAGAAACTGGGTGGTATGAGGTATCAACAGTAATTACAAATTCTTGAGAAATATGACAATGAGCTAGATTGTGAAAGATCCATCAGTGCCGCGAAGGTTAAAGTGACGCTCCCATGGGAGTGCCTGTGTCATCATAATTTAGGGTTTGCTTACACGTGCCGCATAAGCATTGTCTGAAAACTGACTATTAGAAAGGGAAAATCTTCTTAAAATGACTTTGTAAATATCTCAAGTTCTCTACCTTCTTGACTTTTCTTGAAAATATTTTTTATTTTGCTTTGTCAAATTTGAGAAATATGTACTTTGTAACCAGGTTTTTTAAATGAAACATAAAGAGGCTGGTTACACTGGCGCCCCACGTTGGGCGCAGTGTAACTCGTGTTAATTAGGGCTTAGTCCTTCTTTTAAAAGTGAACCGTATTTTTGACATGACAGTTGATCTATAGAGTTAAAACGGCGCGTGAGAAGTCATTTTGTACGGACTATACTTGTATTTGAGTGTCCTCGAACATGATAATGAATAAAATTTGGCGATTATGAAAAACGACACAAATACAAGTAACACAAAGAGAATTCATTACGTATCTACTGATGAGTCATTTCTGACATGAAAAGTTGAATGTAAAATATTTAAAACTCATTATTTTAGTCACATCGTAGCTTCCTACGTAATTGAGAGAATAGAACCTATTATTACAGATAACTATATAAACCAAGCTGACTCCTAGTTCCATGTTGATAACACAAAGTTTAAGACGTCATAAAAGAGGACGATTGTTAATTTAAGTACTAAAAATATCTAGGTACCTAACATGAGCTTCCGCGTCCAATTTGAGTTGAATCATCTCACTACGTCACGTCAACGACTTCACATGTTGATTAGTTTCATCATTCATTATCATGACTAACCCAACCACGTAGACGAAATTATTGTCCAGTGCACTAAATGTTTCACAGATTCATGGTGTTTGACGTTGAATATGCACATCATTTCAAGTTATGTTTTGAGAGCGCACTGCTAAAAACGTTAGAAACGAACTGGGTTAGTAATTATAACTATTGAGTGGGCTGGTAATCGAGTAAGACAAGCTCTAGAGTAGGTACATTTTGTGTACTTCTAGTTTAACCTTACTCGGGCTCAGATAATCACGCTGGATGCCCGATATGCCCTGTTCTTTCTGATAGCGCAAAGCCAAAATGTACCTCCAAAATACTTAGGTACAGCTTTCGTTACACTGCAGCAGCCTTTAGAAGTAACAACGTAGTTTGGGAGTATGTCGGTACGTCGTCTGCGGCAGCCGCGCACAGGTTTCACGTTTTATGATGCAAAGTTTACCTGAAATCATCGTAATAAACGTTTATTGTTTTATAGTTTCGAGGAGATATCGCAAATAGGCATCCCTTACGTCGTGTGAAGATTATGACTTAAAGGCTTAATTACTCCAGAGTTTGCAATCGTAAATATTATGGAGCAAGTACCGAATAACCTCGTCAATCGGGTAAGCCTCTCGGCAGACAACAATGCACAGGGACGATGTAACAAAATGTAGTGTTAGCACGGCGATGCCTTGTAGTGAAACTAACAAAAGTCTTAGTAGATAAATTCGATAACGGCACAACGGTATTCATTAAGAATTAAACAGCTCCCACAACATGATACTCTCTCTATATGTATGGTTTAGTCCGATTTTCTGTGTCGTCTCTTCTGTGTTTTAACTTCCCTTTTTCGATGAAGTAGGTAAGCCTTAAATTTCATATCAGTAAGTAGTTTATGATATTATTGTCTGTAGCTGTAATGATCCTCAGATGACTAGTCTATTTGATCGTTTTCTAGAACTGCTAAGTGTCAACCGTTGTACCTAGGTATATTATCCAATGAAATGTGCAGTGAAATTAATTTAGGTGCTTAGGTAATGATTGTGTCACTATATAGGTAGTAGGTGTATTAGTTAAAAATAGATATTTGTTTACTCACGTGTACCAATTAAAATTAGCTGCGATCGTTCGCATGCATGTAAAAATATGTGGGTGAAACGGACATCCGCACTAACTAGTGTGTCTGTCTGTCTATCTACTAATTTTTCGTAATCGATTTTAACGTAATTTGGTAGAGAGATAGGTTGCATCCCGTATACGGATATAGGCTATCTTTTGTCCCGGAAAATCAAAGCCTTCGAATTGAAAAAATCTAAATCCGTGCAAACTAAGTCGCGGGCATCATCTATTTGGTATAGAAATAGTCTGTATCTCGTATACGGATATAGGCTTCCCTTTTGTCCCGCAAAATCGACGAGTTCCTTTGGGATTTATGAAACATATAATCCAGCGAATGAAATCGCGGGCAACTTCTAGTATAAAATTGTAGACAGTTAGTTTTTTGGACTTACTCATTAATGTCAATAATAAAATAACCATGCAAAAAGTTGGGCACTTACGTGTTTTGTTTTAATTAACCGTAAAATGAACTTACGTAGGTTATTTTTTTACGCGAGTAAGTAGCTAGGTTTACGTAGGTACTCGCAGGCAGCTTCGCAAGAGAAGATTGTATACTTGTTGAAGTAGGTTGCTAATATTGAGTATCCTGCCTGTGTAGTTAAGGACGTCTTTGCAAAATGAATAGGTATCAAAATTGCACTACTACATAAGTACACTGCCCACACGCACACAGCTGCGTCAAAATGAGTGAATCGACTTGATTTTGATACTTTTATATTTTTATTTTATTTTATATTTGGTCATCTATTTTTTTTTAACAGTTTTTTTTTTTAAATATGTATCTTGACAATAATACAGTAAGTAGAACAGTGCCTACAGACTAAGGGTCTGATGATGAAATATTTCACCATGACTTCTTGGCAATGAACAACATTTCCATGCTTATGAAATTATGAGCTCCTACTATGACTAAAATAATCTGAGAAGGATAGCATTACATTACCTCCCGACTTGATGAAATTGCATACTTTGGAACCTACTACTGGAACTCAGAGACGAATAGAGCTAGGTGTTTCGAGTTTGGGCTCATTTTCTTAGTCATGATGAGATCTTACCTCCGGATTTGTGGAGTGACCTGATGGTATACCTCGGAAGTCACTATTGGAACTCAGAGACGAATAGAGCTAGGTGTTTCGAGTTTGGGCTCATTTTCTTAGTCATGATGAGATCTTACCTCCGGATTTGTGGAGTGACCTGATGGTATACCTCGGAAGTCACTATTGGAACTCGGAGACGAATAGAGCTAGGTGTTTCGAGTTTGGGCTCATTTTCTTAGTAATGATGAGATCTTACCTCCGGATTTGTGGAGTGACCTGATGGTATACCTCAGAAGTCACTATTGGAACTCGGAGACAAATAGAGCTAGGTGTTTCGAGTTTGGGCTCATTTTCTTAGTAATGATGAGATCTTACCTCCGGATTTGTGGAGTGACCTGATGGTATACCTCGAAAGTCACTATTGGAACTCGGAGACGAATAGAGCTAGGTGTTTCGAGTTTGGGCTCATTTTCTTAGTCATGATGAGATCTTACCTCCGGATTTGTGGAGTGACCTGATGGTATACCTCGGAAGTCACTATTGGAACTCGGAGACGAATAGAGCTAGGTGTTTCGAGTTTGGGCTCATTTTCTTAGTAATGATGAGATCTTACCTCCGGATTTGTGGAGTGACCTGATGGTATACCTCGGAAGTCACTATTGGAACTCGGAGACGAATAGAGCTAGGTGTTTCGAGTTTGGACTCATTTTCTTAGTCATGATGAGATCTTACCTCCGGATTTGTGGAGTGACCTGATGGTATCCTCGGAAGTCACTATTGGAACTCGGAGACGAATAGAGCTAGGTGTTTCGAGTTTGGGCTCATTTTCTTAGTCATGAAGAGATCTTACCTCCGGATTTGTGGAGTGACCTGATGGTACACCTCGGAAGTCACTATTGGAACTCGGAGACGAATAGAGCTAGGTGTTTCGAGTTTGGGCTCATTTTCTTAGTCATGATGAGATCTTACCTCCGGATTTGTGGAGTGACCTGATGGTATACCTCGGAAGTCACTATTGGAACTCGGAGACGAATAGAGCTAGGTGTTTCGAGTTTGGGCTCATTTTCTTAGTCATGATGAGATCTTACCTCCGGATTTGTGGAGTGACCTGATGGTATACCTCGAAAGTCACTATTGGAACTCGGAGACGAATAGAGCTAGGTGTTTCGAGTTTGGGCTCATTTTCTTAGTCATGATGAGATCTTACCTCCGGATTTGTGGAGTGACCTGATGGTATACCTCGGAAGTCACTATTGGAACTCGGAGACGAATAGAGCTAGGTGTTTCGAGTTTGGGCTCATTTTCTTAGTCATGATGAGATCTTACCTCCGGATTTGTGGAGTGACCTGATGGTATACCTCGGAAGTCACTATTGGAACTCGGAGACGAATAGAGCTAGGTGTTTCGAGTTTGGGCTCATTTTCTTAGTCATGATGAGATCTTACCTCCGGATTTGTGGAGTGACCTGATGGTATACTTTGGAAGTCACTATTGGAACTCGAAGACGAATAGAGCTAGGTGTTTCGAGTTTGGACTCATTTTCTTAGTCATGATGAGATCTTACCTCCGGATTTGTGGAGTGACCTGATGGTATCATCGAAAGTCACTATTGGAACTCGGAGACGAATAGAGCTAGGTGTTTCGAGTTTGGGCTCATTTTCTTAGTCATGACGAGATCTTACCTCCGGATTTGTGGAGTGACCTGATGGTATACCTCGGAAGTCACTATTGGAACCCGGAGACGAATAGAGCTAGGTGTTTCGAGTTTGGGCTCATTTTCTTAGTCATGATGAGATCTTACCTCCGGATTTGTGGAGTGACCTGATGGTATACTTTGGAAGTCACTATTGGAACTCGGAGACGAATAGAGCTAGGTGTTTCGAGTTTGGACTCATTTTCTTAGTCATGATGAGATCTTACCTCCGGATTTGTGGAGTGACCTGATGGTATACCTCGGAAGTCACTATTGGAACTCGGAGACGAATAGAGCTAGGTGTTTCGAGTTTGGGCTCATTTTCTTAGTCATGATGAGATCTTACCTCCGGATTTGTGGAGTGATCTGATGGTATACCTCGAAAGTCACTATTGGAACTCGGAGACGAATAGAGCTAGGTGTTTCGAGTTTGGGCTCATTTTCTTAGTCATGATGAGATCTTACCTCCGGATTTGTGGAGTGACCTGATGGTATACCTCGGAAGTCACTATTGGAACTCGGAGACGAATAGAGCTAGGTGTTTCGAGTTTGGGCTCATTTTCTTAGTCATGATGAGATCTTACCTCCGGATTTGTGGAGTGACCTGATGGTATACCTCGGAAGTCACTATTGGAACTCGGAGACGAATAGAGCTAGGTGTTTCGAGTTTGGGCTCATTTTCTTAGTCATGATGAGATCTTACCTCCGGATTTGTGGAGTGACCTGATGGTATACTTTGGAACTCGAAGACGAATAGAGCTAGGTGTTTCGAGTTTGGACTCATTTTCTTAGTCATGATGAGATCTTACCTCCGGATTTGTGGAGTGACCTGATGGTATCATCGAAAGTCACTATTGGAACTCGGAGACGAATAGAGCTAGGTGTTTCGAGTTTGGGCTCATTTTCTTAGTCATGACGAGATCTTACCTCCGGATTTGTGGAGTGACCTGATGGTATACCTCGGAAGTCACTATTGGAACTCGGAGACGAATAGAGCTAGGTGTTTCGAGTTTGGGCTCATTTTCTTAGTCATGATGAGATCTTACCTCCGGATTTGTGGAGTGACCTGATGGTATACCTCGGAAGTCACTATTGGAACTCGGAGACGAATAGAGCTAGGTGTTTCGAGTTTGGGCTCATTTTCTTAGTCATGATGAGATCTTACCTCCGGATTTGTGGAGTGACCTGATGGTATACCTCGAAAGTCACTATTGGAACTCGGAGACGAATAGAGCTAGGTGTTTCGAGTTTGGGCTCGTTTTGTTAGTTATGACGAGATTATACCTTGAAACTTGTTGGAGTGCTCTGAAGGTATACTTCAAAAGCCACTATTGGACTTTCGAGTCGAGTAGAGTTAGATGTTATGAGTTTGAGCTCGTTTTGTAAGTTCCAATAGTGACTTCCGAGGTATACCATCAGGTCACTCCACAAATCCGGAGGTAAGATCTCATCATGACTAAGAAAATGAGCCCGAACTCGAAACAGCTAGCTCTATTCGTCTCCGAGTTCCAATAGTGACATCCGAGGTATACCATCAGGTCACTTCACGAATCCGGAGGTAACATCTCATCATGACTAAGAAAATGAGCCCAAACTCGAAACACCTAGCTCTATTCGTCTCCGAGTTCCAATAGTGACTTCCGAGGTATACCATCAGGTCACTCCACAAATCCGGAGGTAAGATCTCATCATTACTAAGAAAATGAGCCCAAACTCGAAACACCTAGCTCTATTCGTCTCCGAGTTCCAATAGTGACTTCCGAGGTATACCATCAGGTCACTCCACAAATCCGGAGGTAAGATCTCATCATGACTAAGAAAATGAGCCCAAACTCGAAACACCTAGCTCTATTCGTCTCCGAGTTCCAATAGTGACTTCCGAGGTATACCATCAGGTCACTCCACAAATCCGGAGGTAAGATCTCATCATGACTAAGAAAATGAGCCCAAACTCGAAACACCTAGCTCTATTCGTCTCCGAGTTCCAATAGTGACTTCCGAGGTATACCATCAGGTCACTCCACAAATCCGGAGGTAAGATCTCATCATGACTAAGAAAATGAGCCCAAACTCGAAACACCTAGCTCTATTCGTCTCCGAGTTCCAATAGTGACTTCCGAGGTATACCATCAGGTCACTCCACAAATCCGGAGGTAAGATCTCATCATTACTAAGAAAATGAGCCCAAACTCGAAACACCTAGCTCTATTCGTCTCCGAGTTCCAATAGTGACTTCCGAGGTATACCATCAGGTCACTCCACAAATCCGGAGGTAAGATCTCATCATGACTAAGAAAATGAGCCCAAACTCGAAACACCTAGCTCTATTCGTCTCCGAGTTCCAATAGTGACTTCCGAGGTATACCATCAGGTCACTCCACAAATCCGGAGGTAAGATCTCATCATGACTAAGAAAATGAGCCCAAACTCGAAACACCTAGCTCTATTCGTCTCCGAGTTCCAATAGTGACTTCCGAGGTATACCATCAGGTCACTCCACAAATCCGGAGGTAAGATCTCATCATTACTAAGAAAATGAGCCCAAACTCGAAACACCTAGCTCTATTCGTCTCCGAGTTCCAATAGTGACTTCCGAGGTATACCATCAGGTCACTCCACAAATCCGGAGGTAAGATCTCATCATGACTAAGAAAATGAGCCCAAACTCGAAACACCTAGCTCTATTCGTCTCCGAGTTCCAATAGTGACTTCCGAGGTATACCATCAGGTCACTCCACAAATCCGGAGGTAAGATCTCATCATGTCTAAGAAAATGAGCCCAAACTCGAAACACCTAGCTCTATTCGTCTCCGAGTTCCAATAGTGACTTCCGAGGTATACCATCAGGTCACTCCACAAATCCGGAGGTAAGATCTCATCATGACTAAGAAAATGAGCCCAAACTCGAAACATCTAGCTCTATTCGTCTCCGAGTTCCAATAGTGACTTCCGAGGTATACCATCAGGTCACTCCACAAATCCGGAGGTAAGATCTCATCATTACTAAGAAAATGAGCCCAAACTCGAAACACCTAGCTCTATTCGTCTCCGAGTTCCAATAGTGACTTCCGAGGTATACCATCAGGTCACTCCACAAATCCGGAGGTAAGATCTCATCATTACTAAGAAAATGAGCCCAAACTCGAAACACCTAGCTCTATTTGTCTCCGAGTTCCAATAGTGACTTCCGAGGTATACCATCAGGTCACTCCACAAATCCGGAGGTAAGATCTCATCATTACTAAGAAAATGAGCCCAAACTCGAAACACCTAGCTCTATTCGTCTCCGAGTTCCAATAGTGACTTCCGAGGTATACCATCAGGTCACTCCACAAATCCGGAGGTAAGATCTCATCATGACTAAGAAAATGAGCCCAAACTCGAAACACCTAGCTCTATTCGTCTCCGAGTTCCAATAGTGACTTCCGAGGTATACCATCAGGTCACTCCACAAATCCGGAGGTAAGATCTCATCATGTCTAAGAAAATGAGCCCAAACTCGAAACACCTAGCTCTATTCGTCTCCGAGTTCCAATAGTGACTTCCGAGGTATACCATCAGGTCACTCCACAAATCCGGAGGTAAGATCTCATCATGACTAAGAAAATGAGCCCAAACTCGAAACACCTAGCTCTATTCGTCTCCGAGTTCCAATAGTGACTTTCGAGGTATACCATCAGGTCACTCCACAAATCCGGAGGTAAGATCTCGTCATGACTAAGAAAACGAGCCCAAACTGGACACATCTAGTTCTTCTAGTCTTCAAGTTCCTGTCGCAGCCTTCGAAGTTCACTATCAGATCACTATATCGCTCAAGAAAAAAATCCAGCTAACGATAAAATGTGATAATAGGTACATAATATTATCATTATTATCTTACCTTGCCAAAATATCAGCACAATCACGGAATAAGTACCTATAAATATCAGTTAGGGTTTTGTCGAACTATTTTGTGTTCGTACAGCGATCTTTTCCACATCAAAAAATTATAGCAACCGACGCAGAGACCACCCACGAAGGCGGCTGGCCGCTGACTGATATAATTTTGAAATCATACCATTGCCTGCCCAATATCAAAATAACCATTAGTGCACTGTATTAAGGTTTGCGGTTGAAGCAAAATACGTGAAAAATTTATACACGATGTTTTTATTTATTTTTATAATACTATTAATATAATAATCTCACATTTTGAGGTACACATTATGTGCTAACGGAAAATATTTATTAGAAGAATAAAATCCGTACGTAAACTGAGAAAAATGTACCTAAACTTGACCCTAAATCGTTAATTCTGCGTGGAAGAGGTGAAGGAAAATCGTTCTTATAGTATCAAAATTAATGATTTTATCAAAAAATTACTCGATCTCTGGAGATAAAGGACCAATCTATTTTTAGCAATCTGTAGTTCCAATTTACTTAGTATATTTTAGCCACAAAGCGTACCGAAAATCTATACAAGTGTGCAAATACGTCCTTAACTCAATACTAAAATTACTTGAGTCAGCTGCAGTACCTACCTACCTACCTATCTGAAGTTTTGTTGTAAACAGTAGAAGATATACAATTAAATCATAAGTTTTTATCATTTGAAGCTTTCCTTGATTGGTTTACAACGACGCGGTAAAGTAGGCAACCAGACTGTCGCGGTCGTGACAAAAAATTATTGGTTCATGAAAAGTTTTTTATTTATGATGGCATAAATAAAAAGTTGAATTTGTTCATGAAAGTTTAAGTTTTCGTCGGCAGTGTTTTCTTGTTAAGGTTTCCTTGGAATAGGAAAGAAATTGGATTAACACTTCAAGGTTATGGATTAAGGATCTATTGAATATTCTGGATGATTTGCTGGACATGCTTTATATGCCTACTTACGACAACGTTATCATAGAAAATATACCAACTTGTCAAATGGACAAGGAGCCCACGAGGGTCAGACCTTCGTTATTTTATTAAAGCTGATAGTTCGTATTGTCCCCAACACAGGGAGGAACGATCCACGCTGGTGGCTTGGGCAGATAACAGGTAACAAACGTGTAAAAAAAAATCTTACGACAATACGCAGAGAAACTTGCAACTTTCACAAAATAACGAAGGTCAGGTCCTTGCGGGCTCTCTCTATAAAAATTTTCCATTCAAAATTACTTTCTTATACATGAGATTATCGCACCCAACTAATTGTGTATAGATGGAACCAACTAGGTGTACAAATCCATTCTATCCATATCAATATAGGTACTTAATGTACTAATATTATAAATGCGAAAGTGTGTCCGTCTGTCTGCTAGCTTTTCACGGCCCATCCGTTTAGTTAAACGGATGGGCCGTGAAAAGCGATAAATCAGTTGATTTTGGCGAAATTCGGTGCAAAGCTAGCTTGCGTCCCAGGAAAGGCTATTTTTGTATCAAAAAATCAAGGAATTCCCTCGGAATTAAATAACTAAACTTACGTCGAAGAAGTGGCGGGCATCATCTAATAGTAGGAAATTGATACCTATTATCTAGAGAAATGGATAAAAAATGGATAATGAGCTCGATATGAGCAACATAATTTCTTAAATTTACTTATTCGATTCAATTTATGAAAAGTGTTTCTCCTTTGTGAAAATTTTAAAACCATGTTTTCTAATTCGTCTGTTATTCAAGCATGCTTATCTAAATACACCATAGATATCACAACTGACCTTAACCGTAATGTGTGGTGGTACAACGCTACAAATGTATTGATTTGCTGTCTCATATGCTTTGATAGGAACAGGATTGAAGACATGCAAGCCTCTTATCAATAGAATCATCAAAAATAGATAGTGGCATTGGCCTTATTGTTGAATCAACCTATCTATAATTTTCTATTGAAATTGTAAGTTATATTGTAAGGGTTTATGCAGATTTGTAATTCCTCAAATTAGGGTAACTATTTGCTATGCATGTTTGGAGTATCTAATGTCCTAAGACTTCCAATATGCAGTAGGTAAAATTGCAATTGCATTAAGACAGCATAAATAGTTTGAAATTTATTGTATTTTGATGTAAACTGTCTTATTTGAGAATATTATGTAACCACGCGACGAATATCTGACCTTTCAGGTGCCTTTCAGTAACGTGTGGTAGTACGGCACCATAATTTTATCGATTTACTGTATTATATTACTCGATACATGGCTGAAGAGACACGCAACGCTTAAAGGATCGTGTAAACTTGTATAAAATATAACTATAGGTAGTAACTATTTTATTTAACGTAACGCCCTAAGTATCTATTAGTTCTATAATAATATTACATACTAAAAATCAAAAAATCTGTGATCCACTTTTAATTTTGAAAAACTCAATGTACCTAAGCAAATATTATGAGTTTTCAAAGCATAAATCTTCCTCAAGTCTGATCTCTCATCATACCATACTTATAGCAGAGAAAAGAGCGAGACTATGAATACAACCTAGTCTGTAACTAGTAGAAGGTACCTACTTATATAGTAGTTCTACTGTAACACGCACGCAATTTTAAGAACTGCATAGACATACCGCAAAATACCTAATAGGTATACGAATTAATTATTATGAGTCAACTTTTGATCTACTTACTCCGTACCTCGTAAGTCGTACCTTATTGAATTACGACGGTAGTTAGAACAAGTTTTATACGTCTATAGCAAGATTCTAAATTGCTAATAGATAAATTCCAACCCAATAAAAGAGTAGCTAAGTAGGAAAACCCTGCTAATGTTCAATAGAGGACATTAAAATGTTTACATTTACCTACCTACAACTTATTTGTTTAATAAGAAAGTGGGCCAAAAGATTCAATATTTTCAAAATTGCTGTCAAATCAACAGATATGAGGATATCAATGGGATGTTATGAGTCATATTTTGGCGTGTTTTATAAAAATTTCATTTAGCCGTTTCCAAGATTGGTGTGCTTTGTAAAATGTTTTTTGTTTTTTTAGAAAAATACGTCTTAGTTACAATACTTATTTATAGTTCGAGGGGCTTCTTTCATTTCATATCTCATACGATGGGTTTAATTTTTTTTTTTTCATTTCATACAAAAAATTATGATGAATAAAAATTTATAAATACATGCCGGCAACATCGGAAGTTAAACTGCGGCTCTCGTATTTTGCAAATGAAAATCCTCTTGCGGTTCCTTTTAAGAGTAAAGTAATGACTAGAAAAACTACGTATGTTCAGTTGAGTTGAAATCTAAAATATTAAATAATTAAATATATTTTAGGCTATTATATATTAGTAGGCAAAAATAAGTCTTTTATCAATATTATCTTCCTAACTCTCTTAACAAATTAATTGTATGTAATTTGTATTGTAACAAGTAGGCATACATTAACATAATTATAGTAAAAATGTAAATATTCTAGTTGATTCTTTGCCATCAATACAGTGTTGACCTAGTAGCCGAGTTCGTGACAACTGCTGTCCCAAGGCATTGCTCGCTGTATTCGTGTCTATGTGTAGCGAGGCAACATAATTTTTTTCTTATGGAATAGACTTCCATGCTTCTCTTTTTGCTTTTGAAAAATTTTCAAACATATTTTGCAAATTTTTGCAGTGACTTAATTTGTTTAATTCTTGGTGCGGCCATTAAACGAATTCTAAACATTCAATTAGGACTGCTTCAAGCTGACACATATTATACCTACTGAATTTTCATATTTTTAACTGTACATATGTTTTTCCTATATTATATTATTATAAGACCCAAATTTCGAAAATACAAACATTTAAATTATCAACATTATTAGTAACAGTTATCCAAGGTGATAAAACTTACAAAGAGACGACCTGCAAGTTTCGCCAGAGGCACATCCAAAACCAGGTACGGATTCGGTCGATGCTGCTGACGTTATTTGGTTTCAGCTGAAAAATTGCGCCTCTAGTGGCTCTGGCGGCTCTAGACATATAGCTACATGCTAATTTACTTTCATAGTCGTAGAACACAGTTCTCTTTGTTATGTTGCTGGGGTTCAAAAATTTTACAATAGTAATTATCTCAGTAGAATATTTTGGTTATATCAAAAAGCATTTTGTGTTTTTAGTATTTCTAACTCTGTCAATGCCGATTGCCGAACCTAAATTTCAATAAGTAATGTGAGCTGGGCATCGATGAATCATTTAGTGGCTTTTCGAATAAGTTAACTCGCAAACTCTGTTAAAATATAGGTACACTGTTAAAATATAATGGTAGAGCTCAGTTCTACCATTTTATTCATAAGGTTGTTGTTTCGATGGGACTTGTGAAGTCGCGGATATCTCCGCCCTAAACTCCCCTTTGTCACGATAGTAGGTGGAATATCATGCTTATTTTATAGTAAAATAAGATATTAGCCAAAATCTCGTATGTCTAAAACCATTAAAAAAAAATTTGTAGCAACTATTTGGCAACCTGTAACAGCATTTAAATCTCAGTATTATTTTTTACATGTATTTTCGTATATTTTATATGCTTGTAACATTTGTGATTCTCAAATTCTTTATTTGTCAAGGCAACAGTTGAGCCTCGCAATTTGATTGGCTCCAACGGATCGGAAACTAATGGGCCAACTCTACCTTACCGTCCACCGTTGACGAGGACTGATTCGAGATCAGCTTTCTCACCACAGTCACTTCGGCCAGTTGCACCACAACCACAGCAAAGACCACAATTCCAACCCGGTGGACCCGTAACCAGTCCACCACAGTTTGGACCTCGTACAGGAATCCAAGCACAGAGAGGGCCGGCTCCTCCTGGTCCTCCTGGGTCGCCACAGATTAGACCTCCGCCCCTACGACTACCGCAACAACCGATTGGTGTCCAGCAAGGTCCACGACCACTACAGTCTCCTACTACTGCTCAAGTCCAACAGAGAGGTCCAGTGCCGAATAACCTTCAATTTGGTCCTCGACAGCCGCCACAAATTGGAGGTGGTACAACACCTGAGGGCTCTAGACCTCAATTGATTCTTCAAACAAACGGGGCATCTAAGACAACAATAAGCACGCCTAATTACGCTCCACTTTCGAGGCAATCTTCACAAGGATCCTTAAAAGATCTGGATTTGTCTAACACGTTTTCAAACAAACCAGCCAACCTGGAGAACCAAAATGCTTCCAATGAAAATCTTAATAAGTCAGGCGTTGGCAATGAAATGTCGGGAACGCCTAAAGGAAGAAGCTATAGCATTTCAGCCGCGCCAGGATCACCAAGCCCGCTGAAAATGGATGACGACCGAAGAAAATCTGTAAGTTCAGTGGGTGGAAGATACGAAGACTTAGCTAGTCGCAGTCCAGGGCTCGGTTTAATCCAAGAAATAAGAGCAAGTAAGGACAACATCCGTGGATCTAAAGAAAGCATAAAATCAGAAGCATCTATTGAAGGAAATAGGGATACACCTGATCGCCCAGAGTCTCGTCTAGCTGGAGCCAAGATGACAGAATCTTTTATGGGTCCCTTATCAAATTTAACTCCAAAAAAGAAATTAGACGATGACGATGATGTTGTTTCACATAATTATTTGACTTCGGGAAAAACTGAAACGCCTCAAAATAAAATTGATCTTTCTGATCGTTCACCATCGCTAACTCGAAGTGATGAATCACCAGAACCGAAAAATGCTTCACAAAGTTCGGTATCATCTAATAAAACTCAGAGTGTTTCACCAGAACCCCAGCGACCAAAAACACCCAAAGTGGAAATGAGGCAAGAGATAAAGCCAGAACCTCGTAACAATATTCAACAAGCAGTGACACCAAGTAAAATAATTTCAAAATCTCCCTCACCTACAGAATCCAAATCACCTATTCCTAATAATAAAAAACCAACTGAATTGAAAACTTCAGCAACTCCCTACGATTCTAAAAAATCAACACCTCGTAAGATAGTTTCTGCTCCAACTTCTCGCCCAAAAGGTAACTGCAAATAGTATTTGTTAAAATAAAGTATATTGAAGAACATTGTTTTGAGATGAACCAACTACAGTTTTTGATTGTCACTTATCTTTATGAGTATATTTTGAAGAATTCTTATAAAATTTATTTTATACTTTTTCAGATGGAGACAATGACAGTGGCGTGGATGAGTCTACACAGGGGAATGTAAGTTAAATTTTGCATTTTTGTTCTCTTATTATTGTATCAATTTCGAGAAAGAGGTTAGCCGCTGATGGAGAGAACTATGCTTGAGTTTTTCTGCGTGATCAAATCAGAGCTAAGGAGATCCGTAGATGAACCAGAATAACGGGTGGCAAACCTCAATTGGTAATGGGAGGACCACGAGGCATATAGTTCGAAGAATCCATAGACGTTGGGATCCCAAAGTGCTTAATGACGGCCTTGAACTAAAAACTCAGCATTGACAGAGCCCACTAGGTGGACAGAGGACATCAAACGAGTCGAAGGGAGCCAATGTATTTAGGAACCGCAAACCCGTGGTATTCCTACAATACGCCTATGTTCAGCAGTAGATGTTTATCGGTTGATGACGACTACGAACGATATTATACTCGTTATTATAAACAAATTTTGTTTTTGTGTATAATTATAATAGTGTTATTAAATTATTTTTCAGGATATCAACGGGTCTCCGGGCTCTCCAAATAAGAAGTTGCCGAGCAAATTACCGATGAAAGAGAAATCTAGCAGTAGCCTAAAACAGAGTCTTTCACGGTCATCAAGTAAAAGTGCCACTGCTAAAACACCTGAGACTCCTCAGCCGAATGATAAAAAGAGTAAGTTGAACAATTCATTATTGATTAGTTGATAGATTTCGCGATTTCGTTCACGTAGATTTAGATATTTTAAAAATCTCTTGGGAACACTTTAATTGTCCGGGTTAAAAAGAAGCTTATAACCTTCTCCAGGATGCAAGTTATCTCTGTATTAAATAGATGATGCCTGCAACTTTAACTCTCTTGGATTTAGGTTTTTAAAAATCCCGGTGGAACTCCTTGATTTTCCGGGATAAAAAGTTGTCTAACCCCTTCTTGGGATGCAAGGTCTTTTTACGAAATTTCGTCGGAATCGGTTAAACGGATGGGTCGTGAAAATATAGCAGACATACATTGGTATTTATAAAATTATATGTATGTAGTATGGATATAGACTATACCTACATGATCATTGTAATTAGTACACAACATCCGATAATAATCTGTTTTTGTTTTTATTTAAGAAGTACCAATGAACAAGGTCCAAGTTGGAAATGCGCCATCTCCAAACATAAAGGCTGTTAAATCGAAGATCGGATCTCTGGATAACACCACATATAAACCGGGTGGTGGAAAAGTGAAGATAGAAAATAGGAAACTTGATTTCAACAACGTGACACCCAAAATTGCTGCGAAAAATGAAGCTTATACTCCAAGTGGTGGTGCTAAAAAGGTAGAATTCTTTTGTAAAACTACTTTGATAAGTAATAATTTATTTATAATAGAAACGAGCTCATTTGAAATTTTTTATTGAATAATTACAGATTACAACGACAAAATTGGAATGGAATGTAAAATCAAAAATTGGTTCTCTCCAAAACACATCATATAAACCTGGAGGAGGAGACAAGAAAATAGAAACAGTGAAACTTGACTTCAAAGACAAAGCGAAGCCCAAGGTTGCTTCGACAGTTAACATCACTCACAAACCAGGCGGTGGAGGCGTAAAGGTAACAAATCTTAACTTTAAACTTTCCCTATGTATTGTCTCAAGGAAACTCACGTGGATACAAGTCTGTGCAAAGTGTTTCTACGAAATTTTCAGATAAGGCAGTGAGTATCGATGTCTATTGAAATTCACCAAAAAAACAGTATTTGCATAGTAAAAAAAAGTAAGAGTACTTAGGTAGTTCAGGTGTACAGCAAGTATTTAGAAACGTTGGTAATAAATGCACTGTAAAGTTAGGTTGATGTTGCAATAAAGTTCACAATAATTAATGACAACGATATAAAAATATGTATCATTCATTTCTTGCTGTTCTTTCGTAGACTCTTACAAGCACCGGGAAGATACCAGTGAGTAATTACATAATTATGCTTTGTTCACCATTTGTCACTTGTAATTATTGTTCGTCGCAACTCGCAGACATCATTTAAATGTGAGCACTATACATGAGTCGGAATACTTATAAAGCAGCTTTGTGAATATGTTTAGATGAATTTTCATGTTTAAAACTGACGTTCGTGCTTTTAGTTTGTAAAATGGGCGCTTCCAAGGTGGCGTGCTTCAAGTAGACCACGCCATTATTTACGTAGTCCTCGGTGGGAGGTTTGTGTGGTCTGTTTATATGTCCACTTACGACAGCGTATGTTTTTTGATGAGTTTCCTAATTCATGGTTTTAGCTTAGGGTACAAACTACAAACGTCTTTAGGGCGAACGTTGACTACGTTGTGGCTGTTTATCACGCTCCAAAATGCTTTGATATTGTTACTCGTTCGGCCTATCTGTTCACAGGTTCAAGAGTTCCTCATGAATGTGAATGGGAATGTTTATTTAAAACTTTAAGACACGGATTAAATAATAATATTATGATTATTTTTTATATTTTTTACATACTTTACTTATTATTATGCTAAAATTGACACCACAAGTTACTCACTTGCATGATAATTCAATAAATATTTAAGTACAGAATAGGTATCTAGTATCTACTGTATACCTAACTACACGAGCACAGACAATCAGTCAGCAAAAAACAATAATGATATATTTTATTTTAAGTTTTATATCTATCTACTTTTATTTGTTAATGAAGTTACACCACCAAGAACAAAATAACATCTATAAAATACATAGTTTATATATAAATTATAATATTATAATAAATCACTTTTTTTAAATAATATAAAAAGTTCTACTAAATTCTATACATAATAATATAACATTTATTTAGATCCTACAGATTTATCATTTGAAAAATTCTATATTATTTAAAGACTATATTAGAACTTTTTATAACAGCTTATGTACGCAAATATACAAAATATATGTATCTTATGTAAGTATATTTCTATTGCACATTAACTTTTCACACAGATTGAAAATCAAAAATTGGATTTCAAAGCGCAAAGCAAAGTCGGATCTCTCGACAACGTAAAGCATAAGCCAGGAGGCGGTGACATAAAAATATTCGACGACAAGGATTACATTAAGCAAATTGGTGGGCATTCACCTCTTCCCAACAGCCACGGGCAGTCGCGACAAGAGGTGAGGGACAGCCGATATACGTGACTCTTATCCTATTTAATTGTAGGACGTTTTCACTTTTGCTTCTCATTTTGTTTCGTTCTTCTATTTCGTTCTGGTGAGGTTTTTGTGTCATTCTCACGAGCTTGTTTTAGTTTTAATTCATATCAGTTTTCATTTTTGTTTCAGCCAGAGTATTTATACTCATTTTATTGAATAACTTTTTTGGGGCGCAAGGTATTTTAGATACTAATGTGTGCTACATTGACACTAACTCCATTCTAATTTTTCTTATGCGTTCCATTTTTTTTTGGTTTTTTCTTGTTCCGTTTTCTTCATGACGATTATTTTTGCGTGATTAATTATTGGTTTGGGTGGTAACACTTAATCGATAAGTTGGCAACGGGTTCTACCAGGCAACGGATATGCAACCGAAGTAACTTTTACGTTTTAATTGTCTCTGCCCTACGGCGCTGTACCTATACCTATGTAAATAAATTAAAGTTGCACGTTGGTTGCCAATTCAATTTGGTGTAAAGTGAATTACTTTGGTATTCATTTAAAACTAAATTATAATATTGTTTTCGTTTGTCATAGAGTCCAGTCCCGCCGCCGCCGGCGCAGCCTCCGAAAGAAGACGAAAATTTAAATCAACAGCCGTGTTAAATCACTTTTAATTTTCGATATAGTACATAGCTCCTATCGATTATTCGATTATAAATTAATGATTGTTTATAATCAATACTAACTGATGAGTCCAAACTTTTTAAATATATTTTTATTACCTTGTTAATGGTTATTCATTGATAACCTTCTCTTCTCGGTATGATTATTGAGCAATTTACCTTTATAGATTTCATGATGTTTAATAACAATTTATTGTCATAATATCGTTTTTAGACATAATGTACCTACCTAGACATAATATAATATTTGTGTACCTACACTGTTGTTGTTTTGGTTTATGTATAATACCACTTATTTACTCTTTTAATTACAACATAGAAGAAAAGATTAAGTGCCAATACATAATGATACATTTAAGTCATATTCCATACAACGTGAACTCTACAGTCTGCCTATAGAATAAAAGATTAACTGACAATTATAATGCGAAGCGTTTCCTACCTAATATTATAAACATAATCAACACGGAAAATTATATTTGGACAACATTATTATATATTTATAATATTTTTGGTTAATTGAGAAGTCAAAATATAAGCAAAAATGGTCGAGTGCGATTCGGGCCTCGCTCTTTTAGGGTTCCGTACATAATTATGAACATGGTGTATGAAATATTTATTAGATTGATTCATGTAATAGTTAAAAGAAAAGTATCAAGAAAACTAAAGCGCATATATTTTTTTTTTATAATTGTAGTCACACCATTATGCATTGGCTATGTTTTAAGAATCAATTAAAATCATATGCAACAATGATAATTTTTTTTGAACAATTGTCATTAATTATTTAGTTGTCGTTTAAAACTTCGTTATTAAGTGGTAGTTAGTACTTTATATACCTGCCTACTTACAGAAAACGCGCTTCACCTATACAACTATTTATAATCTGTACAACCACTGATAGCGCACTTTATACTTTTATGTGTTCATTCATACATGGAATTATGTAATAAAATCTAACATGAGCATTTGATGTTTGAATTGCTATAATAGCAATAAAACTTCAAATTGATGCAAATTTTGTACTTTTCTACACAAGTATTTTTCTTAAATCCAACTTTCATCCAGATATGTGAATTTTCTGTTATAATACCTATACAAATCAGGCAAAGTTGAAACAATTTTTCTACTTCTTTATATAAGGCATTAGCTTCGACAACTTGCGCGCCACCGACTTGATATGAGTACGTTGGTCCTACATAAAAATCTGTCCGTAAGCCCCAACAAACATTGTTCAAAGTTTCATCGCTATCGGATGAATGATAATAGAAACGCATAAGGGACAATCAAACAAACAAAGATACATTAATTTTTACATAATAGATTGTATTATACCTAAAAATAGGCACCTACTTACCTATAATAATTATTATTTTACTATTACAGAGTTTGAGCAATTAAGTAATTGTTACCAAATTATTATTTCGCGTCTTACCTGCTGGGAAGTTTATATATATTTGTGTGTTTAACGAAATACGAATATATTATGTACCTATAGTAGGTAGTATATTACGGAATGGCACGACTGAAATTATGCAGAGTTCTCGGCTCAGCAATGGATGATTTGTGCTATAAAATACGTAATTATACGCTGACCTTGCTTTTTGACTGTATTGTTTAATAGCGCGTGGATTTCTGCATAATATTTTGTACAAGTTTTTATAAAATTCTTTTGTAAAAATGGTGTTGAAGCGAGAACTGTGCGGGTTCGCGATTGACTGAGCAGAATATTCTTAGAGTATTAATATTTTATATGTAACTATTGTTATAAGATATAATTAGACTTAGATAGCCGTATTAAGTTAACGCTGATGCTTTAGTCACATTTATTTGCATTGACACTGTAACTTTAAGTAAGTAGGTAGTGCGCTGCATTTGGTTAATTTAAGACATAGAAAGTATGTAATGTAACATTTGATTTCATATGGAAATATTTTGAATTATATTTAAATATCCAAGATTTTGTTAAAGAAATAGAACATAATCGAGAATTTTTAAATTTATACTAGATGTTTCAATTAAACTTGTTTAAATTAAAAGTATTGTCTAACAGTTTACAGTGCCATACATTGTAGACGTTGTTCGAACTTATAAACACCTAAGTAGAATCAATATAATTATTGTGAACTAAAGGATAATGAAAAACGTAATTTTAATACAAGTTAACGTCTCAATTCTTGTTTTATTTTAAAGTGCTCATTGATAACAATTATTTAGATATAGCAAAGCCACAAATCATCTTAGACATTGTGAAGTAGACAAAGTCCATCCACTATGCACACTTGCACCATAGTTAATGGAATATACCTCCACAACATTTTTGGTAAGTAAAATTTTAATAAAATCAATATTTTTAGTTCGTTACTTTATACCGTTAATATTGACTAGCACTACATCCACGCTGCGGTCGCTCATCAGTGCATCGATTTTTTCATTTATATAGGTACAAAGCAGCGCGACCGCAGCGCTGCAGCCGCGCGGCATTTTGTGGCATATTTGAAGGCGCCCTAATAGTTTCCAAATTAAATGAAACAGTCATTTTACACGCAGGTGGACCGGATGGAACTACAATCTTTTAAAATATTAATCTATTTTTTTTACACAGGATGACTATTACATGTCAATGCAAGACTGGGCCGAAGCAGAACGTCCTCTATCACGTAGCAGGTCTGCCCGGTTCTCGCGCCCGCCGCGCACGCCCCGCGCTCTATCTCCGCGCAAGATACCCGACGAAGAACAACGTATCTACCGCAACAATGAGAGAAACCGCCGTGTATCTGCTCGCGAGCCGCCTCGCTCTGCATGCTCGCGGCGCGCTTCGGTCACACAACGGCCTGCTTTCACTATATATTGAACATATTCGATTGTACATTCAGTCAATTCCAATTCACTTTTCATACAAAATTACAAACTGCCTTATGAAATAAACTTAAACAATTTTCGTTCTCAAACTTTTCAGGCTATAAAATTGTAATTCGTCTATCCATATCTATAGCTGACTATAGGACCTTATGGAGAGCTCACAACCACACTGATGGTCGCCCGCCTTCCTTGTTTTGAAATGTATTTTAGTAAAAAAAAACAGAAAATGCGGAAAAGTGTTCGTAGTTGTAACTGGTAGTTACAGCCATCTATTTTATATATCTATAGTTGTAACACATCTTGCCATGTATCAGTCTATAGCTGTGAAACATTTTGCCATGCCTTAGCTAATCTATAGCTGTGGAGTATCTTGACATGCATTAGGAAATCTGGCTTAGTATCATGGAGCTATGAATTAGCTTAGCTTTTTAGTATGGACGCGATGTGACGTTGCGTGTTCCTCGGCATAATAATGCATAATTTTAGGCAGTCTTTTTCAGGCAAGTTATTTGTTGACTTGAAACTTAATTACTTCTAATTTTAACACACCCAAAACCATATAGTTTTCTTTTTCAGAGTCTGGTGGGTGCTAAGTGAATTGAAACACATTGACTATTAATAAATAATTCTAAAAAATGAAAATTCTAAAGAAGTAGGTACGTAAGTCGGTTTTTGAGCTTTTTAAGTTAAGTAGGTAGCCTATCATCACAGACCCCTACAGTGATACATCAATTATAACTTGTAATTCGTTATATATTTACCTACTTACTTAAGAATAATAATAATCCAAGAGTAATATGATGAAAGTTCTATTTTTTAATAACTTTAAGGCTGTAGGTACACTGTGTGAACTATGACCGGCTTACGTATATCTTGTACCACTTAATTAAATATTACTCAAAGGAAACAGTTAGGTATAGCTGTGCGTTTTTGTCTTGTAGATGTGTGTATTGTTAATGTGTAAATCACTATGTAGGATCACTGAACATTTAAAATACAACCGTGTAAGATGTAACTACAATCGAAATAAGAAAAAATATTGCTGTAACTTTTTTACGTAGTATGTAAACCTGATCGCACATTACACGGGCCACAGGCGGAGTGATGCGCGTTCTGCGGAACGTGCGGCGTGCAGTATTTCGTTTTCCGTTTATGTTTAGTCTGTTTTTGAAAAATCGGTAAAGTGCAGGTTAAATCAGCACTCAAAGGGTTCCGTACCATAGTAGGTATAAGAAATAACACTTTTTGGCGGCCATTTTGAATGTTTTATTATTTGTTGTTTAAAACACAATGAAATAAAAAATGGAATGGAAATTTGAACACTCTACCTATACTAATACTATGGGTTCACGAGATACAGTCCGCTGACAGATAGGCGGACGGGCCCTAAAAATGGGTGTGGTCGTCTTTAAATGCGCGAGAGAATATTGAGAAATTATAAGAATTTTTACTCAATAACAATTTAATCCTATACTTAATATTATAAGGAATTTTTATTTTAATGCAAAAAAGTTAATTGAAAAATTGTAGGTACCTACCTAGTTGCCCGTTTGTTCTTTGCGTAAATGAATTCAAAAGCAAAAACTCCGTCTATGTCCCATCGTACTATACTGAGGTGTTTTAGTCTAATTGCGCACGAAATATTTTTCGTGATGAAAGTGTGTAGGAGGAATATAATAATATCTAAATGTAGTCACAATATTATTAACATTAAGCAGGTTGTGTAGCTAAAATAACATTATATGCGCATTTTCATTAGAAAATTGAATACTTATTTTATTTTAGTTACTTAGCAGGTTATAAGAATTTATCTACTTATTTCTTTAGACTTTGCTCACTATTTTATTAAATAAGAGAATAGATATGATTTTATTTATGGTAAGAAGACACCTTGATACCTACTTACCTACCTGTAATCAAAATTAAATATTTTCTAAATTAGAGAATCATTATTATATCTGTTTTAATAGTTTAGAAATAGTGAATAAGCACAACTAAGAATATATTTAGTGGGTCACTAGTCACTTATCATCGAATTTGCATTTATGTGGTGATTGTGTTTGAGAAATTTTATTACAATAATAAATAAATGTTGTTAAAAAATATAACGGATGTTTCATTTTGCTGTTACCTACCTTTGGTGCCTATCTACAACTCCAGTATCGGGATGCTGACTCAACATCAAACATTTGGGACAGCGCAAAGTTGCGTAACGGTATGGTTGACGTCGGCTACACAATTTTTGCCAAATCCTTGATGGTCGGGTCGAACCTTTAAGAATTGTGTAGAGTTTCACGCTTGCTAATGCAACTATTTAATCTCGAAAAGATCAATTCTTTTTGAATCCACGAGTAATTGAGCCCGGGACTTGCATTCGCTTAGGCTGTAGCTCCATTAGTCATCACACAAATGGTTATTGAGGCACAAAAATGCGTCACGGTAACTTGTCAACGCTTCTTCTAGAAGTACTTACCTACTTAGTTGGTAGGTATACATTGACTCTGATAATACCTACAAGTAATAGATACTGGTTTAAAGCAACTTTAACTATAAGATCTCTAACGTACAACCTGTGCCAAAAAAAGGCAGTCGTGCTGACCCGGCGAATTACAGACCTATTGCCATCACCTCCATACTCTGTAAGAGCTTGGAGCGCATAATAAACACGAAGCTCCTGGCATACCTAGAGATCAACGACCTTCTCTCAGACCGTCAATATGGGTTTCGCCAGAAGCGGTCTGCCGGAGATCTCCTAGCGTATGCCACCCATGTCTGGGGTGAGGCCATAGAGAAGCATGGAGAGGCATTAGCTGTCTCTCTAGATATTTCTAAGGCTTTCGATCGGGTCTGGCATGACAGCCTTCTTAACAAACTTCCGGCATACGGTCTTCCCTCGAGCTTGTGTGATTGGATATCTGACTTCCTGAGCGAAAGATCCTTCCGGGTAGTCATAGATGGCTGCTCGTCTGAACTCATGGTTACTAATGCCGGTGTTCCTCAGGGGTCTGTTCTCTCCGCTACTCTCTTTCTGCTGCATATAAACGATCTGCTACGACCCGGAATCGTTGGGTACGCAGACGACAGCACAGTAATGGAGAGATACATATCCAGTCCACGTGCTAGTAGTTCTGAGATCAATGAACTCAGGGAGGCAATGGTACTGCGGTTAAACTCTACCCTGAAATACGTTTCTGATTGGGGTGATGCCAATTTGGTAGAGTTTAACGCTACCAAGACGCAGGCGTGTCTACTCACAGCTAAACGGAGTCCTTTTACCTTGACTCCCACTTTCCGGAATATATCTATTAATATCACCGATCATATTGATCTCCTAGGTCTCGACGTGTCTGCTAACATCAACTTCGGAAGATCCATCGAAGCCAAAGCCAAGACCGCCGCAAAAAAACTAGGCATTCTCAACAAGGTCAAGCAGTACTTCACGCCGCGCCAACTGATAACTTTGTATCAAGCACAAGTCGTGCATGGAGTACTGCAGTCACCTCTATGATGGCTCCGCTAAATATCAACTAGCAGCTCTGGATGCCGTTGATCGTCGAGCTAGGAGACTTGTAGGCGAAGACTCTCCTTTGTTGGCGAAACTTCATAGTCTTGATCACCGCCGTAAGGTCGCTGGCTTATCGGTGTTTTATAGGATATATTTCGGAGAGTGTGCACAGGAACTTTTCGATCTTGTCCCCCCTTCACCATTTTACCACCGAACCGCAAGACGTCGGGCGAGTTTCCATCCTTATGTCGTCGACATTCCATCTACACGCACGAAACGTTTTGCGTCTTCATTCCTCATACGCATGGCTAAGGTTTGGAATACTCTTCCCCGATCTGTGTTTCCTACCAATTACAATCCGGGTATCTTTAAAACAAGAGTGAATAGGCACCCTCTAGGTAAACGCGTCACATCTTAGACCACATCATCACTTTCCATCAGGTGTGATTGTGGTCAAGCGCTTGCCTATAGTGATAAAAAAAAAAAAAAAAACTTTATTCATCAACCCATTCCCGGCTCACTACTGAGGACGGGTCTCAGAATGAGAAGGGCTTTGGCTATAGTCTACCACGCTGGCCATGTGCAGATTGACAGATTTCCATACTATGATTTTAAGCACGCACGATGTTTTCCCTCATCGTTAAAGCCAGCGATACTTAAGTAGGTAATTGCTTAAAATGCACATAGCTCTGAAAAGTTAAGAGGATTAGGGATGCATCGGATTCTCCGACTAGGAGCCCGACGACTTAACTACTAGGCTATCATCGCTAGCAGCACTCAAGTATTTTCACAGAATCCCAAATCCTGAACTTTTTAGGTCAACGAACGCTAGCAACGAGAAACAGTGAACGCGACGTCTCGGCAAAGATGCTGTGATGCATTGGAACTCAGTTTATTTAAAGCAGGTTTTTTTAATTAAACAACATTTTGTTTAATAATGTTTTATTGGTGTATACATGGGTTATGCATTATAATATTAATATTTTATCGATTGTTAATTCTTTAAATTATGGCACTTAACACAATAATATCTTTAAACAATACATATAATGTTCATGATGAATGTCTAATCAAAACGGGATGATATTTCGAGATTAACTTATAAATATTCGGAATTAATTTCTCAGTCGTTCGTCGAGTTTCGTAATAACGAGTCTCTTTTTTATTTATTTATATATTTTTTTCTTATGAAAATAAAATCTATAACTCAAATTTCAACTTATTGTTCCCAAATCGTAAACATAAATTATCATAAATAAAAATATACAAGCAAAGAACGTAATAAGTTAATGTTTTGTACCAGAGGACAGCTCACCACCCTCCCGGCTTGCCGAACGAGCGCGCAGGAATATCGTTTATAAAAATTAACTTTCAACTTCCTCCACAATACAAACCGTTTAAAAACTTACGACTAAACAAACTCCTCTAACGTTAACATGCGCGCACCAAGCGATTAGTTTCAAGCGACAAAGCGAGAACAATTCGAATCACTTCAATCGCACTATCTGATTATTTTAAGGCATATTTCACCTAAACGGCTATATTGGAGATTTCTTGGAGTACGAATATGTCATATTACTATTACGAATTAGATAATTTCGAAGCGTTCCCCGCGGCGACGTTAAGTATAAGATGCACTATCAACCGATGCAGAAGCACACGCACACAACATTTTATAATTCTTTAAATACATACAAAAGGCCACATCACATCATTCAGTCACAAAGCGCGAATAATACTAACACGATGAATCTATTTTACAAACGTACAATGGATACAATATGCATGATCGGCTACACTCAACATTTTTATGTCTAGTTATTGTATAAATTATTATTCATTATAATACATTTCTAATTGTCAACTGACGTCCTCGTGAGGATTGTGATTCCTAAGCTACTTTGATTGTGAACGCAGTTGGCAAGTTCCGAAGCTCCCCGAGAAAGACGCCGGATAAAGGTAAAATTTGACCTAAGTACAACCTTCAACGTTGTGATTCGATACTCGAAGAGGAACTGTATCGTGCATTAATTTTGTTACAATTTTGATCTTTAATTTTTTTTTTCACTACGACCAATTTTTAAGTTTATTTATTTACACACTTTACACAACGATAAAACGAATATTGCCATTAAAACACGAGTATAATACGATTACATTAGAGTATTATGCTTTCGATTAATACAACACCTAATAAATCGTTCGACGTCTTGAGCAATACAAATAAACACTTACCAAAAATATCATTTTCTATTCGTTACCGTTTCCCGGCGTAAAGCGGTGATATGATTGATTATCACAATACGGGTAACACTTAGCGTAAAGCGAAGTTCTAGAGGAAGGTTCTATTGGGTTAGAAAGTGATTTCCTATTGAGATCGATACAGATTACAGACGCTCCACTGTAGTGTTGGCGTTAAAGGATAAAGACTGCGGAGGGGCGCATGCGGTCAGTTTGCCGAGAAGTTAGTATCCAACACCGAGAACATTCGCTAAGTACATGACGTAGAAAGACGTAGGAAAGGAGACTGGATGAAGGCCATGCGATTAGTACCTCGACCGTGTTAACGCTTCCTACGATTATGTACCAACAATACGTGGGTATACAGAAAGTACAGAATAGAGAAATCTTGATACAGAATACCACAAACCCGATAGGATGGTAAAATGGAGAGGCTGCATGCTATTAATACTGTACAGAAGTTATGTCTGTGATATCAGTCTGATTATAACTTGGTACCCAAGGTGTCTAAGGCTTAACGAATGAGGATAACGGAAACGTTTGACTCTTAACCCTTGAACCCAATTGGTAGGAATACAAGTTTTATGTACATAATATAGACACGTACTATAAACCGTTAAATACTTATTACGATAAAATTACCGATATATTTAGACATCAATTCCCATAAATTTATCTAAATGTTTTTTTAAATCAAGCGTCCTTCTCAGAGGGAGCAAGCTTCGATTCGATTTAGCGTAAACTGGAGTTTGTTCTTAAAGTACGAGATTTTGTCCTTAGAGTAAAATGTAATTATCTATATCACATCCCATCGCGGGAACGTTAACTGCGAGCGTCATAAAATAAATTCCTAAATGCCATGATCTACCCGCACCCGCAGCCAACGCTCCGGCAACTAGTGTCGCTTACAACGATCTATGTACAGTCCGACACAATGTCGTGCCTTAAAACGTAAGACTAGATTTTACTACAAAATTAGAAATGTGCGAAAATTCTAGTGATGTCAAGTTTAGCCGTTGAGCAGGGATTGCCGCGACGGGTCCTGTTATCAGTCAATATACTTAATCATTCTATAAAAATCCTTAACTCAGTCAAGGAGATTTACATCAAAATTATAAATGTCACAAGGATAAAAAGAAAAATCAGTGCCATAATTAGCTAAAAAAAAAGTAGGTAAATATAGTCGAAATCGCAGTCCCGGGAATCCCCGATCAAAGGCCGGAGCTTTGAATTGGATGAAATATTTTCGATTCGGGTAACATAAAAATTAAATACTAGAAAATCTTTCAAGAACCTCAGAAGACTAATACGTACAGCCATGAATCTTTCCGCATCGCATAAATATTATGTACAATGTTCATCTCAATCGCACAACGTCCATTCTCAGTAACTGTTCACGCGGAATTCACCTATCTATTGCACACCACTTCCGTTTCACTTTAATCACCGCAGAAAAGTACATATTATTTTAGTTGAAGAGTTCGTTTGCTTCTTAAGCCGACAGCCGCGGCGGACGCCGGCTCAGGGACGCGCGTGTGTCGCGACCAGCGGACGCCAGTGCGGCTGCCAGGCGGGCTACCCCTGCCAGTATCAGAAATCCTCTAAAAGCACAGCATCGCGCGGCACCAAGCCCTTCTGCTCTCCGCGACAACACAGCAGGTACTGGTCGTCCACTTCCAGGATGAGTCGCAGTCTCTCACCTTCGTTGAACGCGAGGTGACCCGAGTCCGAAGGCAGCCGGTGCCATAGCGTTCTCACGTACCTGAAAATTGAAAGTTTGGTGTGAACGAAAAGTTGAATATTTATGTAATATGCAAAATCAGTAAACGTTAGTCGTTAGTTAACTCGACAATACGTTTAGTATGAGAGCGCAGCCTGAAAGCACATGAGTACATACTCGTATGTGCTGAAAGTTCGTTTGTCTTAAAAGATTTAATGAGTTTCGTAACGTCTTGCAGGTTCGTGATTAACAAGTCCCGTCAATATATGGGTCCGCTGAGGTCTCATGGGTTGTGCTGGTGTTACTTACTTGTTCTTCTGTTGTTGTGCGTGGTGCGCGTGCGCGCGCGCCGCGGAGGAGGAGGCGGCGCGGCGCGGCGCGGGAGGCGGCGCGGCGCGTCCGTACGGCAGCGACGCGGGCCGCGGCGCGCCACCCCCACATGCACCATCCACGCGAGACGCCCTACACACAACAACTATTATTTAGGAACTAGACGAACCCAGCGATTCCGTTCGCTTGGATTTATCCCATGTCGGGGGAAAATATTTATTAAATATAAAATATTAAAATATATAATTTATTAGATATTTATTAAACATTTATAAAATATTTATTTGTAATAGTTACGGAAATAAGGCAACCCTGGTTACCCCGCGAGAATTAGGAAAAACCCCGCCTTACTCCTTGTCTACATTATTAAGAAAACCTCTGTGCTGCTTTCTAGGTCCAAGAATTTAGGCCGGGCTTTGATGAGCTTGTAAAATGCCAACTTTTGTGCCTGTATGTTGACACTATACAGTGATATTAAATGTAGTGTAGATATGACATTTAACAACTAAGATTATCATAACCATTACACTAATTGCTTTTAATTAGGGAGCTTAACTAAGCTTACGCTAATTATGTGGGGTGTTATTTTAAGTAAGAATCTTTTAAAAATACCACTGTATAAAGTTAATTAGTAAATAATATTGGCATATAAGAGAAAGCAGTATAAGCTGAAAATTATTGTTACAAAAGTTCGCAGTCTCGTGTAGTTATATAAGTTATTTATTACTTTATCGCCAAATAGAAGAACAAAGAAAGGGCTTAGTAAATAAAAAATACCTATAGCTAGGTACGTGCAAAAATTCCCTATGTAAAACTCTGTTTATAGCTCACCATACATCGAAATACCCCTCGTGCAACCATGCCATTTGTTATAACTTTATATGAATGCATGTCAAAAACTATTGTTAGAGAGTTCATGTTAGTTCAATAGAAATAAAACAACAAGCCCCATATAAATAATACATACGGTGACTTCTTAGAACTGTTTGTTTTTTTAGCACCAACATTTGCGACTCTAGTTTTGTCCGCAGGTTTTCTCGTCGACTTCTCGGGTATAACTCTGAAGCGTGCATAATGTGATCGTGTCAAGAAAAGCGTGTGAAATATAACAGAAACCCCAAAGCCAAAGTACTTAGGAGAAAACTTATCAATGTAAGAACTACGCAGCAAACCTTCACCTTGAACTGGATATATTAAAAAGAACCTTAAAATCAAGAATAACTTTAAAAAATTAAATATCTATCCATTTAATAAAATAGGAGCACGTATACCAACTACAAGTAAAGATTCAACGGAAAAAAAATACTTTGTGAAAAAAATGTAATTGGGCAAAATGAAATAGAAATGCTTAGGCAATTTCTAGTTTCTATAATTTACACAATATTTAACTTTAATGATAGATCATTATTAGAATATAGATATTATTTTTATGTTTACCTATTAGCGGGTTGCGGTGGTTTCTTAGCCGCCGCAGCAGTTCTCGCCGTGTTGGGCCGTGGCGTCGACGTAGTGGGCGACGACCCTTTACGCACCGGTACTGGAATGCCCCTGCGTTTCCAAAAAAGCGAGAATTTTAGTTGCGAGAAAGAGATTGATTATGAGATACGCCAAAGCTTTAACAGATCTATGAAACAGCAATCCCATCAGACTAAGTACACTATCAGTTACTATTAGTGCCAGTATACGTTTTTTATGACCTTTGAATGAAAATGTAATGGCATTATACCGGCCATACTAAATAACAGATCGCGTTAGTTAACTTGATGATTTCTTATATTTCTCACAATATTGTACTTAGTTCTAGAACTATTCAGATCTTACCGGCTAACAAAATCGTAAATAATTCGTTGAAGTTTGTATTTGATCTTTGATAAATAATTCGAATTCCTATATTCGATACTTTATCTGTTGTTGGAGTATTGTAAATATTTATATGCCCTATCGTTAAGATAAAGTTTCAAAAGCGGCTAAATAAATATACCTACCTACCTAACCTAAAAATTCAACCGAAGTCCTAAAGCATTTGAAGATCAAAGTGAAGATTCATACATTAAACAGGCTATCGAAACTGAGTTTATACCAAATATTTGAACTTATAAATTCCCGTAAATGTGAGCTGGGATACGATTTAGTTAACCCGTTAAAATCGATACAGAATATTCTATTTTCAAATCGTAGTTTCGGAGTATCGATCCTGCAGAGGATTACAAACTGACAAATGGTTCCCAGTCTTTTAGTAAATAAATAGGGCACAGGCCTTATTACGAAACTTCCTTAACTATGATATGAGGGTAAATGGGGTCACGTACTATACCTATTCATATTTCATTATTCATTCGGTTTTACAAAACACAAACAGCGGGGGTTTTTTTTAATGATTCACCACTTCTGTATACAAAAACATTCAACACAAAATTGTTTTAAAATTCACACTTTCGTCTTGTTTTCAGAAGGTCGTGTGGCGGTGGAGTATATTTATAGGGTTTGGGTGACAAATATTTATAGGATTGTTATAAACGATAGCCTATGGACATTTGCCAAGATAATATAATACCTAAGAGTCTACTGAACTAAAGTAAATGCTGTGGCTCTAGGGAAAGCAAGTATACGCTAGACTTCTAGTTCTATCTGCATCTGCAAGACTGCGTCTCAGTAATGCTGCTCAGTTTAAAGAGATCTTAGAAATCTAGAAGAATATTTTCAGACGTCTTTCTGAACTTCCTAGCAAAAAGATTTCAAATGGATCGTCATAATATCATGCAACCACAAAACAGCGGTGATATTCAGCTTTCTATTCAGAGATCCGGGGATCTAAGATCTCTAACTTTTCGGAGATAAGGTGTTTTGGGCAATTAAATATTATTTGTTTTAAAGGCGAAGGAAAACATCATCAAATCCGGCATGCGTGATAGTTCTTCATAATGTTCTCAAAAGTGTTGATGTCTTCTGATACGCACTTGGTCAGCGTGGTGGACTATGACCTAATTCCTTCTCGTTCTGGAGACCTGTGTTCAGTAGTGATGATGATGATGAACAAAGACTCTAATTTATGAGCCAGTTGACGTCAATGCACATCTTTGTTACACGAAATAAGATGATAAAAGCTGTAAAAATGTAAATTTAGCAGTAGGTTAGTCTTACCGATGTGCGTTTTTGGCGGGCGACTGTATCGCTGGCGCCTGCGGCCGCACGGGCGACGACACCGGCCGCGGAATCTTGGATCCTCGAGCTGTAGCTGGCGACGTTTCTCCTGGACAACAACAATAAAAATTGATAAAGTAAGTGTCAGAACGCGCATAATGTTCGATTCCATAGTAGATTCAATCTACTACTTTAGTAAACCTAAAACAAGAATACTTAAGTAAAAATCATTGAATTACTACGTACTAACACGAACGATAAAAACAAACTTAGGTATTTCGTGTGTAATTTTTTTTCTGTCACTATAACTACTGTTTTTCAAAACACTGCCACAACTACACGTTATCCTGCCAACTATAGCTAGTTATAGTATGTAACAGGTCGAGATAATATACCTAACTTACTACAATTTTTTTAGATTTTAAAATACAGTATTTGAAGTGTGCAGTGTTTTAGGAATTTAGAATTTGGGATATTACTCACATAACGAAATAAGGATCCAATAATTATTATTAACTAGAGGATGCCCGCGGCTTCGCCCGCCTGGATTTCGGTTTTTTAAGTCCCGCAGGAACTCTTTGATTTTCCGGGATAAAAAGTAGCCTATGTCCTTCCCCGGAATGTAGCCCATGTCTGTACCAAATTTCATCAAAATCGGTTCAGCGGTTGGGCTGTGAAAACGTAACAGACAGACACACTTTCGCATTTATAATATTAAGTATGGAGGATGTTAAGTAAACTTTCTACAAAAAAACTTTTCTAAAAAACTAGTAGTGCAATCTAGGTGTTATTAAAATTTCAAGCTACATTATTAGAACTCGATTCCCAATCGCTTCCTATTCTATAAATACAAGGGGATTTTAACTCATATGTGTCTGTCCGTTGTGTCGGCGAAGTTAGTTTTAATTATCCGAACAGTCGTGTTCGACATAGTTATTGTGTCTAAAGCTATTTCTGGCTTGTAATCCCTCGCCGAACCCAGTTCAACTGGGACTTGACTGATGTTACAACAACAGCTATTACAAAAGCGGAAGAAATATTCCACGCTGTAATGTAAGAGCATCGTTATTCAAACAGGGTTAACTTATTTATATGCCAAAAATATACAAAAATTGTATAATATTACATTATAGTTGACCCGACCCGGCTTCGCAAAATATAAATATGTTATAATAATACATAACATAAAATGTTTTGAATGACAATGAAATCCGTATTTAATTGCTCTTAGAAATTAAGGTATCTAACAATTTTTTTTACTGAAATTGAACCTGTTCGTAATAGGGAGGAAATGAAAATGTATCTATGTATCATAATAAGTATAGATTGTATATTTATACTTTTGAACTTAGCAAAATCAAAAATATAGCAAAAATTAATTAACGTGGTGATTCGTCAAACTTTTTTTGAATCAACTTACCTACATATCTAGAAAACAGATTCCAAAAGCCTGAGATTGACTCGGGACCTAGTACTTAGAATGGTATTCGTGAGGCGATCGAATGTCCAATAAGAAGTTTAAAATTGTTTCGACTGACTGTAAGAGGTGCTATACTATATACTTAATAAACTATTTTGTGTGTAGTAACGGTATTTGATCACTGCGGAAGTTACCTTATTCGGAAACGTCGTTCATTGTTTTATATCCGATTTTATCAGTATGCGGCATGCGCTTGGAGTTAGGTAGGCACATTACTCAAAAAACTTATGGGCTATAAAATACCTAACGCTTAACAGTCACATGCCATGGTCGACCAAATTACGTCAGTGAGCCTACATCATGTTTTATTATTTCAGTTGAGTCGTCAGGCTAAGTTTAATGGATGGTCGTCTTCTCTTACCACCATGATCATGGACCAATTTTATTATTATTAAATCTTGTCTTTCCTATCTCTGTATGAATAAATAATTTGAAAATTCACATCCACCTATGCCTAACGTTGATAAAAAAGTCACTACACACTGGAAGGAATTTTATGAAACTATACAAGGTAGGTTATAGGCGAAATAGGCAAGCTGGTCTCTTTTGGATTTGATTGAGGATACAACCTTCAGTTATGAATTAGATGTCACACCGACAAAGCCATATCGCCAAGCGGTTTAGTGTTCCGTCGCGATGCCGTGTAGAAACCAAAGGGTATGGGTTTAATAAAAACTGGCATATCCTTTCTAGGTTAGCCCGTTTCTATCTTAGACTGCATCATCACTTATCACCAGGTGAGATTGCAGTCAAGGGCGAACTTGTATCTGATTTTTTTTTTAACTTACCAGATGGCGTGCCGGGGCTTTCTGCGGTGCTCAGCATTTCCCATTTGAGCTGCAACCGCCTGAACTTGCCGCCAGAGTTGTTGCTGCCAGTGCCTGTGTTCCCGCTCGCGCTGCTGTTGGCTGAGCCGGGCCGCCACTGCTCCTCGCCGCTTGTGTCCAGCTAACAAACCAGATCAGTTACTAAATGTTGCTACAAATGGATGAGCATCTAACGTGCAAGGATCTCCTCTAAACATTAGGTATCATGCGTTCAAACTAAGAACAGGAAAATTTCCGCCACATTGTGACATCTTAGATGAAAATATTGTATATATATTTGTAGTACAATGTAGAAAAAATTGCTAAACATAGTATACGAAGTATTTCCTTACTAATTTAATTTTCAAGCAACAAAAACAAATGACAGATAGAGACCTTCTTATTCTTACTTTGAGCGCATTATTTAAAAAGTGAACCTACTGACAGACCTATCAACGTACTATTTAAACCGTCGTCGGCGGGTTCACAGTACGATAAGTTAATATTTCCGAAATGCATAAATCAAAAGATTTTAAAATGCTACAAACTTTCTTAAAGGTCAACAAACAAAACCAAGTAATAAAGTTCTAGTCACTTTACGATATTCATGCGTGTTTCCTTTTATTTACGACTCGGCGTATTCTATACATAAACCGCAGGTTGTATGATAGGAAGTACCTAGGAACGGAGGAGCGATGCCGATAGAATTTCCTGTTGGTTTAGGTTTATGATTTATGTAAGCTCTGGCTTCGGTTTATGAACAGCGGGTAAATATTATTCAACTAAGCAAAGTAATGGTGGGTTCTAAATACGATACATAAAATAATTAATATGTAAACACAATGTCAAAAGCATAAAGCGGTTAATCCTGTAAAAAAGTGACCAACGAAACAAAACGCTACCAAACAAAGCACAATTGCATGTAATCCACACATAGGTTCCCTCCAAGTTACCTTCGTGTCATTGCCGGGCGCTCTAGCGGGAGGCTTATGGTTTTCTAGACTATCAGTATAATCATCACTGTCGTCGAATACCAATCTGTCAAAGGCTTGCATTAATTTGGAGCCAAGATGTACCCCCGACCATCTTCTATTATTCTCTAAGTCAATCCTACTGTTACTGGGGCATACGTCGTAGCCTATGGCGGATGGGTTAACGCAAGACCTCGGCCTATTTTTTTCAATCGTAGTCTTAACATTAGCCGAATCGTTCAACAAGTCTGGCGTGGATGGCTCCTTGTTTCTGGGCTCTCTGTGTCGCATGATGACACTGGTCTGACAGTCGTCACTCGACACGGCGCTGGACTGCATGGAGCGGACCAACTTCAGCAGGTTTCTCTGGTTCAGTGTTAGTGGCGGGGTGTTAATCGTAGTGGGCTGTTAAATACATCAAAGTATAAAGATCATGCAGCGAACTATTGTTAGAATTATGGGGGAAATGTCCTTGACAGATCGCCTATCGACATCGATCGTTCGGTTAAGCCTTTATTTGCATTTTATGAAAGCTGTGCACGAAAGTATACGCTGAAAGTTTCCGTTCGCGGTGAATCGTGTCTCGAAAGCACATGCAATAAACAATAAAATGCAAATAAAGCGATGTCTGCTCGGATTTGCGGCGCAGTTAATATGTAGTATGTATGTGACATCAATGCACGAAATACATTCCATACTTACTTAATGTTTAAGTGATTTGGTGAGAGATTTTTTGAAAGTTTACTCACCCGACTAGCAGCTCTCATGTCGTTCTCGATCCTCTTGAAGCTTCGGTGTAGTTCGCGCATTTCAAACATGAGATCAAGGGAAAACGGCAGCAATCTGAGTGGCTCGAGGCTGGCCAGCAATGTATCCAATAGCGCTCTACATCGTGATTCGCCTACACAACCCGCTAAGATAAGAGAATCAGGGTCGTAGTGCTTTTCAAGTATTGACTCCCGCGTCCGTACGTACGAAACCCAGGCGTCTACAGATTGTGCGCTGTAACAAATAAGAACATCGTTTATTGAACTTTCCTCAACAGATCACATTCTTAAAAATATATTTGAAGGTATTTATACTTACTTTAATAGACCTAAAATAAATGCGTTAAATTTAACCAGACCTTCCGTAACTGCGTCTTCGCTGTTTATTCTTAAAACCAGTTCATTAAGGGACTTAGTGATGGGACCTGAAAGAAAAAATACGATATACCTTTCGTCTTTTACCCATATTCTTTAATTTTATTGTAATTTAAATTATTTTAAGTTACCTTGTCTGGCTGTCGCTTCTACCATTTGCCAGACTGAGTTATTGACAGCTCCAAAAGAAGTTTCGATGTTTTCTTTTAAACCATCTCTGAATATGGCGTATAATGCTGGGCACAAAGCATTCAGGGCAATCTTAGCGCAAGCCGGAGATTGTTTTGAATCGCCTAAGAAAGCAAGTTCTGCCTGATCCGTTGCCGGGGAAAAGTGCTGTATCAACATTTCAACAGCATCTGTCACGTTAGATACTAAAGCTGCAAATGAAAATGTTTAATAAATTAGTTTGCAAAATACATTAAAAGATAGATTATGGTTTGAAAGGGAGCTAACTTAATTACCTCTTTTTTGGGAGACATCTATTAGGTCGTATTTTTGCCTTCCTTCGTGATGTGTTGTTGGACTTAAAAATTCATCAGGACTTACTTCCCCTTCTTCACAAATAGGTATCTCAGCTAAGTTTTTGCCCTAAAACATACACATTTTTAGAGAATTACCTGTATTTGCATTAAGCCATTCCACCAGCATAAAGTAGCCAATGAATCAAGCATAAACAAAAGAAATAGTAGGTATGTATCATGGTAAATAATATAAAAGGAATGAAAATAAATGGTACCGTGAGACATGCCGAAGTTCTGCTATAACAAAAGTAATAAAAAGAAATAAAAGAACAAAAATACTTACAGGCACGAACTGGCATTATGGTGCAGATTGAACGGGTAGTAAATTACGTTACCTGATAGTGTCTTTGTGCTACCATAGCAGAGATATTCGGCGAGTTAGGCGGTGTAGCAAGACTTGCTACCTTCAGTTCATCTACGGGCTTTGTCTGACTTTGTTGTACATCAGCTTTAGCGTCTGGCTTTTGTGCAAAGCTGACAGATTTCTTGCTGTTGCAACTACTGCTACTTGAATCCGTCGACCTTTGATTTTCTTCTTGGGAACGCTTCATTTGAAGAAATTTGGTAACCTGACTTCTTACCTTTTGGACTTGATTTTGATCCCATTCATCCATGTTTTGGCAGTTGATGCCACTTTGCTTAAGAAATTCTTCTAGCTGTTGTAAATCGGCGCTGCTTATGAGTGCGCCGGGTGGTGGAAAATCAATGTACTCAATTTTCTTCGTTCTTGGTTTAGGAAGTGGAGGCGTATGCGGTCTGTGAAACTTAATTTCATTCGATTTTCCTGATTCAAGGCTACTTTCAGTTCCAACTCCTTCATCTTGGTAATACTCGTTATAGTCTGCGTCCTTTTCAGCCGCATCTAAGAATTGCTGAGATAGTCTCTTGGCAGCCAAATCATTATTTTTTCTATAGTCGAAATTTGTTTGATTTTGAAGATAATAGGGCTCTTGAAGCGATCTTCTTTTAGTTTTATGTTCCACAGCTGCTGTGGCACACACTATTGGGTCTTGTATAATATCGTCTAGTTCAAACATGCTGTATCGTTTTGTGTGTGCGGTGGATTTGCGTGTTTTATCCATGGATTTACGTAAAATACTCTTAGGTAAAGGTGGTCTTGGAGGAGCAAGTTCTCCTTGTTTCGCTATTCTATTTTGATCGGCAAGTGATAGTGACCTTTTTGGTATCGAAGGATTTATTCTTTGGCCTTCGATATTGGCACAACTAGCTTCCGAACTTGTAGCACTATCATAGCGGTATACAAACAATGGATTAAAGTTCCCTGTAGGAGCTGGACTATTCTGAGCTGATTCATCAGTTAACATTGTCGATGATCCTCGATATCCTGAGGATGGTTGAGTGGCTGTACTTGAACTTGAGGAAACGGCTGTAGTGTTGGCTAGATTATTACAATCACAACTCATTGGCCTATTCCTCTGTTTTGACGCAGGTGATACATTACAATATTTATCACATTTATTCGATAGCTCTTTCTCCTTCATATGCTGCATCAATTCAGGCATTTCTGAGAGCAGCTGCTTGCATTCCAGAGGCAACAAAAAATTCAGAGAATCCCAATCTTTGATGTGGCCCAGACCTTTTTTCTTAAGCATTTCTACATCGTTGCATGAAAAAGGTCGTTTACCTTTTACTTGCATTCTATTTCGTCTAGTATCATTTGATTTTGGGGATATGTTTACTTTCACTGGACTCAAGTAGATATTTGGTCTGCCATTCAAAAAGCTTATGTCTGGTAAAGTGTAATTAGGATACAAAACAAAAACTGGTTTCTCACAACCACCCTCTTTTAGTTTTTCAAGGAATGAAGCTTCTACGATCTTATATATTTCTCGGTCATGTGACATGGATGAAGCTTGAAGCATTGATGTTTGCATACTTTTGTCTAGCGTTTCGGCTTCAAGATGCGTAGAAGTAGCTTTATTATCACTTGGTTCTCTTTGTAATACCCTATTGATTCTTGTTATTTGGGTACCATCAGACTCAGAACAACTAGAAATACTAACACTCGTAGCCGAGGATTGTGAGGAACATGATCTTCTACTGTTTCTTCCTTTAGAAGGACTATTAGTTATATTCAAGTTCGCTCTTTTAAGGTGAGGTTTATTTACTACAGCATATAAATTGGATTCGTTATCACTTGCCCTATATCCTTCAATTTCTTCTTCTTCTATTAACACTTCGTCATAAACTCTATTAAATGGGTTTGTTGGTCGAATTTCTTCATAAACCCCTAATGATGGTTCCTCAAGAGCCTCGATTGGTAATTCGACTTGAGGTCTCTCAGCATGAGTACTTTTAAAAATGCCTGTCTTTTGCTCCCCCATTGACTCTCCGCTTTCCCCACCTGAACTAGACGGCCAGCATTCCGATCGATCTATTTGATCCATCCCTACTATACCATCATTACTCATACTTTTCTGTTTCATAAACAGTTTTACTAAATTGAAAGATTGTTTTGTTTGGCTTTTATCAGAAGACGTTTGGTTATCTGTTGAAGATGTGCTCATGGGCTCCGAATGTTGACTCCCAAGTGAAGAACGATTTTGTGAAACATCGTAAACTTTCATATATGTCGGTGTTCCAATTAGCCTTTGGTTGGCTGTAAAAGAGTCGACCTAAAAAAATAAAAGGTGTTAAATTCTTAAACTCACACAGCTACATGATTGCATTAATAATTTCTCATTAACACTTTAGCAGATGTTTACCGTTGAGTTGCTTAAGGCTGCAGAATTGATGGAACTGCTCAGCAGTTTCCTTCTGTATAAGTTTGGTAAGCTTTGACTTTTGATTACTGAGTTATTCATTTCATTTGTTGTATCAGCTGCTTCATTTGAGTTTTCATTGTTATTTCCAGATGGATGCCTAGAAAGTTTGAAAATGTTGTATGATTTAAATAATAAAATTTTAACTACTATTGAATAAATTTTTTGAGAGTGCGATAATAATCTTACCTCTGTAAAGGCGATTGACTGTTCTGCTTCTTAAGCTTACTCCAGGTAGTTAATCCTAAATCACTTCTTGCCATAGACGTTGTTAGCTTATTTGTTAATTTCTTACACCTCTCTAATAATTCTATATTCCTGCGCGTTCGTTCATCACTATCTAAAGCTATATTAAAATCCTTCTTAACCAGTTTGTCTGCAAAACGATTAACGAAATTAGGTAGAAGCTTATCATGAGTAATAGGGTATTATGAATCACTTCAATTGCAAATATTGTCTCATGATATTGCCATATTAACTAGACCAGGAAAATAAGAAATATTGGATAGAAGCGGACATTACTTTTGGTAAGTTTATGATATACAAGGAAACACAAGCTTAATCATTACCCATATTATAAATGCGAAAGAGTTTGTTTGTAAGTTTGTCTTTCAATCACGCTGCAATGGAGCAACGGCTCGGCGTGATTTTTTGCATGTATAATATGTAGTTAAACACCTGGAGTGTGACATAGGCTATTTTTATCCCGGATAATCAATGAGTTTCAGAGGAATTTTAAAAACCTAAATCCACACGGATGAACTCGTGGGCATCAGCTAGATTCGCTATAATCCGCCAAAACAGGCAAATCCGTATGTTACAACGTGCAGTATGCCATTTGCACCATCCGCCCTCCCATCACTAAAGAAGCAGGAAAAGCCACAAAAATCTTCTAGTGAAACGTACGTACGTTGAGTACGTACCTACCTTCGTTTCACTCCAACACTGGAGCAAACATAGGAGATGTCTTTATTGTCTACTTCACAAATCACAATGCACACAAAAGTCTTTGCAAAATCGTGGCAATTGTGCATCGTGGAGTCTACACGCATTTTGAGCGTGTTCTAGAAGATTTGTATGGTGTTGCGTGTTGGTGGTGTGTATTTATTACCTTTCTTGCTTCTTTGGTACCTACTAGGTAACGCATGCTGCATGTTGTATCATATGTATTTATCTGTTTTGGCGAATTATAGCGAATTAAGCTTGTGGTTCCTTGTAAATAAGAAATGGATTATTGTATTACCATGTTTTTGATTGACGGCGGGTTCTGCGCACTCACTGTCCTCGGAGTAAATGGTGAGACTGCCCTCAAAGGCGATGGTGTAGTTGTCCTTATTCGCTTGACAGGTGAGAATGAGATCTTGTTCAGTAGGCAGCTCACAGTCAAGACTATCCACGCTGAAGTGAACTCCGTGCGCGCCTTCTTTCACCGGAGAGAACAACAGCTCCGATTTACATATCGACATTGTATTGATGGAACCGACAGATTCTTCACCCTGTGTGGTCGAAAAATAAACAATTAATTAAATTATTAATTCTTTTGTATTTATAAATACATCAACACATAAATCAGTGGCCTTCTTTGTTTTTAGGGTTCCGTACCTCAAAAGGAAAAAGGAACCCTTATAGGATCACTTTGTTGTGTCTATCGTGTCTGTCAAGAAACCTATAGGGTACTTCCCGTAGACCTAGAATCATGAAATTTGGCAGGTAGGTAGGACTTATAGCACAAGTAAAGGCAAAAATACGAAAACCGTGTGCTATAATAAAAAAAATGGTATTTTTGTACAATGGTACGGAACCCTTCGTGTGCGAGTCCGACTCGCGCTTGACCAGCTTTTTATTTACAAAATAATATACCCTAAACACCCTTGTAACATGGGAAGCTACGTCCACGCTAACTATACATTTATTACACAAGTATGTAGACCAAAAAGCAATCAATGAATTTCCCGGAAGATTTCGAAATGTAAACGAGTTACTTGAAGCATAAACATTTGAACGTGCAAGTGTATTTTAGGCTGCAGTGGTCCCAGTGAACCGAGATTTGGTAGGTATAGGTGATTCTATTATTTTACAATTTTGAATCAAAAAAATAATACATCGAGAGGGTAGATGTATAGGTACAAGTTTAATGATCTTGTTATTTATTTTGAAACGCTATGATTTAAGTCAGTTATTTGGATTATCGTTTTTTAGAGTAAGTTTTTATATTTTGTATACTATAATGTTTTATTATTAAGAAAAATGTAATAAGTTTGCTGTGTTTATGATAAGCGGTACCAGTGTATGACTGGGCGGACTGCGGTGGAGGCCTTATCATCAATTTAATTCCTTTTCCTGCCATGAATGAGGTCACAATTCAAACAATCACTCATAACAGTGATATGATTGTGTTTTTCCTTCAAAATCCTCTATGACTACGTAGGTAGGTACAATATGTTCCTATTTTATCAAAATGAAAGTAGGTACAAAATCAATTATACTTAAGTAGATAGTTTCTTCATTTTCTAATGATGTTTACGAATCATATCAATAAGTTGTTAGTTAAGAATGAATAAACAAAATAATTAACAATGATTTGGTTAGTAAATAACGTACAGCTACCTATCTAATTAAATCTCTTTGCATTCATAAAACATAAATTATAAAAACTATTCCAAATTGTGATAAAGTGTTATTGCAGAGTTATTTCTGTATCTTTAACCTTTCATGATTCGTTCAAAGCGTTCAAAGTGCAAAATAGAATTGGCGGTGTCCGCAAGAAAATAGTGGCGTGGCTTGTTGAAAATACAGATTTAATTATAAAGCTTTTGAAATGCTACAACTAACTACTTACTGAATAGTACCCAATGCGGGAATCCCAATCATATTCGGTAACACCCATGTTAAATTTTAATCTATCTTCTAGTCACTAATAAAAGTCCCAAAGCACTAAATCATTAGCTGACTACCGCTTTAACGAATAGAAATGTACTTTTAGTGGGTAATTAAACTTATTAACTCCACTAACACTATGAGCACTGTCACTGTTCCTTATCACTATCTTACGCACACACAATTATTTATTATGTCTTGTAAAATGCCCGATTTGACCTTATTTGTAAAATAACATAATATAGCCTTCATTGCACCAAACTTGAGAGAACAGCACTACCGAAAGCCCTGGGCGCTACTGGGGCAGTGGGGATATTAATTTTAATATTAGCCACTGCTAGTGCTTCTCAAAGTTTCCATTAAGCAGTGTAAACTAATAAAACCACCACCGAATACTAGACGAGACTAATACTGCAGCTAACCGTTAGCATAAAAATGAGATTAGGTGGGATACTGTAGGTACGTTCCAGCAAATTAGCACAACAACAACAATTAAATTACAACCTCATTAGCAAGACAAGTTTTCAGGGTTACGTTTTGCCAGTTAAATCTTTAAAAGTAAATTGGACCTTCTTCATCAGAGATATAAAATGTTAGATTGATAGTAATCTTTGTTTTTCGTTTTAAAATGTCTAGGCATTTTGGTCAGTAGGTATGTCGATTCCGACAAAAACCTGCATCAATCATCATTACAATCGCAACTGTTGTGATTGGCTGAATTTATGCTCTTCTTGTTGCAACAATGTAGTAGCCAATAGTGAGCGAGCGTCAACCAATCAGAGGTGATTGCGATCGTGACATTGTAGCTGTTATTCTACCGCAATCCGCAGGGCTTAATTTGCGAAACTGATTTGACAGGTTACAGATTTTCACAAAGTGCAATTACGTGAAAATAATTAAACTACCTGCATAATTCAATGTTTCAGTAACTAAAACTTTGAGAGCAAGTGACTATTAGATTGACTTCATTGGCAACTCACACATGGCCGCCGCATGTCCAACGCCCGACAGTAAGGAAATAAATATAGCACACTCACACATGCATATGCTCCGAGGGAAGGGAATGACTGTAATATGCGCTGGGGAATAAAGAGTAGTTAAAATGATTGACGCAACTCGGTGTGAACGGTTCACGCACACATTAATAGCGGTCTTATCAAGACACGCGACAGCGTGTCCGCCAAGTTCTAATAAGAACGGCGACACGCTGACAAGTGTATATTACACGAACCATTTCGAGCTACTTTTGACCCCCCCATAACTCAGAAACTATTAAACCTACACATTTACAATTTTGCATATCTATTAAAGTGTATTTGATCGCTTAGAATCCCAAATTTCATGAAAAAATCTTTTTTAGTTCTTGAGTTATTAAGGTCTGAAAAGTGCCATTTTTAACACTCACTCACTCACTCATCAAAAACCTAACCTACTTCCAGGTGAGTTAGAGACTTGAAATTTGGTATAGTGATAGGTAATTAGGTGTATACAAAGGAAAAAATCAGAAAATAGCAAATTATATTTTAATATGTCATATATTATAGGACAAAGGTATTGGGGCGGATTGTAGAGAACAGCAAGTATGGATCGACGCACACATTTTAAGTTTGTAACACCATGTAATTACCTACCTACTTTCACAATTAATAATAGTGCATTTGTTTATATACTCATCTTTAGAGATTCTTGACCTGTGATCAAAGCCATAAATAAGTGGTCGCCGGTTCGAATTCAGAAATTATGAACGAATTATGAAGGCAAAGTTATTTCATATTATACCTACCTACTTGAAAACAAACAATAATGAATCCTATTACAAGTATGTGTTGTCTAATATACTAGTTGATGCCCGCAACTTCGGCCACGTGGACCTTGTCCTTCATTTCAAAAACTTTGATTTTTTTTAAATAGCCTATGTCATTCTCTAGGTTCAAGTATACTCACGTAAAAAAATACGTTGATCACGAAGCCACTCGTACTCGTACATAACGCGATATTTCAAGTTTTACATCTGTTGCTAGTGACCTTTATAGAAATCACATGGTCTGTTGCTGGACAGCGAAACCGTAACAGTAGCCTATTTCATTCCTATCTTCAACTATACCCATGTAAAAATCACGTCGATTCGTTGCTCTATTGCGACATGATTGAAGGACAAACCAACAAACAAATATTCGCTTTTTAATATGTGTAGTGATGGGTGATTTACTTCCGAAGCAAGTAACATAACATTGTAACTACATATATACTAGTGACCTGCCTCGGATTTGGCCGGCTTTGCACGCACAGGTAGTATAATACAAGCTATTCACAGAGTTGATTCTCGGTTATATGTTTTAAATGGTACAATTATGTATTTTTTTTTGTAAAAGGGAATCCCAGAAGATAAAAGTTATGTACCTACCATATGATTTTCGTACAAATACTCGTAATGTTATTCTCGTGTAAGCAAAACCACTACCTAAATTAGTAGTGAAACGCATAAAAAAAGCAGAAAGTTTTGAAACAATAACGAATAAAAGTGCACGTGTTGCAGCCCCTTGCAGCGAGTTTTACTGGTCAGTTGACTAGACATAACATTTTGCTTTGCTTGCTCATGTTTTATTTTAAAATTGTATCCCGAAGCTCAGAAATAATTGAACAGAATTGATTAATATTATCTATATTTACTACCTATTTGTTATAATAGCTATCAACTTAAGGACAACAATAATTGTATTCCATAAAAAATATAAGCGCGAAAAAAAGATTCAATAAGTTCTTGACGGCTTGACTTGTTGCCTTCAGTAACGAAATTAAAAAATAGCTTCTTTATAGCACTGAGTATAGCATAGCGTTACTATTGCAGTTTAATGGTTCATAATATATATTATATTTCTTTTCAATCAGTGCTGTACTAGTGTCCTCTACACTTGAATTCTAGTTATAATTATCACAAAGAATACGTAAAATTAATACGTAAAGTATAAATTATGTTAAAGTAAATAACATATACAGGTAAACCCAAAGTGTGGATAGTCGAATTACAAAGAGATTTAAACTTTGAAATCACTGCTATGCCGTGAAAATTTTACTTTTAGACATACATATTATCAATGTCATAACATAAGCCAAAGCCATATTAATGAAGCCGACCACGGATATAAAATACATATTATACGCATGCCAAGTTTCTGTGCAAGTACCTATGCATTACGTCTCTGAGCTAAGCCGCGGACGGACAGACGGACGTATGTTCCAATACTACATATAAAGGGTTCCTTATTGACTACGGAATCATAAAGAAAGCTCATTACTTTGTTAGTATTTCTTGTCATTCAATGGTATCCTATTACACATTGTTTCGTGTATTGTTTGTTCATTTACTTGTGTTTTGCCAGATGTCAGATATCGTGATCCATTAGGCGCAAGGCATACCACCGGAATGTATGGTAGTGAGGCACGGCTACACTGTATCAAACTAAACGCAGCTTTTTAGGATTCCGTACTTAAAAGGTGCCAACTTTCGGTCCCTTTTACTAAGCCTACACTATCCGTCCATCCGTCCGTCTGTTTGTCTGTTTGTCTACCTGTCAGCGGGCTGTATCTCATAAACCTTAATATGTATACAGTTGAAGTTTTCACAGAAAATGCCATTATAATAAGAAATAATGAGACAGGTTTTCTTGATAGACATGACAGATGGGCAGATAGACAGATGGACAACAAAGTGATCCTATAGTGGTTCCGTTTTTCCTTTTGAAGTAAGGAACCCTAAACATGAGAAAAATAATCATGCTTAGTTTAAAAAGAAAACTGTGTCTGTTTAAATTTTTTTGAGATTTTCGCCTAGTGGTCACTCTACTTAAATACCCGGCAACGAAACCACCTCCACTCGACGCGCAGTCTCTACTCTCACCTCGACTCACCACGCTCGGTCAGCGCTGACCCTTAGTTGTATACATTTGGTACTCATAAAATAGAATTCATATTGTTATACTGTAGTTTGTTTCAAGTTTAGATATTTGTAAAGGCATTCAAGCTCGGGAAGGTGGCGAGAGCTGTTTTCTTTGCATTGCTTTGCGCGAATTTTGGTGTTAATTTTTAATGATATAGAATATATTCTAGTCAAATAATTATAAAAATAACCACAAAAACGCAACTTACAATATCATGTGATGATGTTCTATTATTGAGTTCGCGTCTCGATTTTTTGTTATTTTAATTTGAAAGTGGACTTCACTACTCAATTATTGTTAAATTACATTAAGTTTTAAAACAATCTAAGTGCGTTAGTGGTATCCTGAGTTCCAGTAGCAGAGTGTTGGGAAGTACTAGTTATTAAGCTCATATCTTCATATATATATATTTTAACATGCTTGATTAAAATTAGCATTTTAGGAAATACAATCCAAGTGCATTCTTGGTATCCTGGGTTCCAGTAGCAGAGTGTTAAATTGTATGTTGTGTAATTATTAAGCTTTTCTATTTTAACATTGTAAATTGATTAAAAATAGTATTTTAGTAAATATTACTGCTTTAAATATAATAATTTAAATATACTATCTACCTATTATAAAAAAAATCTTAGTATTCTTTTAAATTATTGTGGTATTATTAATTATTTCACAAAATATTTCTGATTAAACTTTTCAATTTTCAAGTATGAGTCGTACGGTACAGTTATTGGTTGGTGGCACGGTCATATTGCACGAAATAATTCCTATGCCTCCCGATGGAAGTTGTTTATTTCATTCAATTGCATTTTCACTTCATAATTCTACTGACTCGCAATTAGCAAGTAGCGTGCGTGCGGCAATTGTCGAGTATGTCTGTCAAAACTGGCAAGATTTGAGTGCATGGACGTGCAACCAACACGGTGAGCCTTACGATTCTGTAGAAGAGTATCGTGTGAGTATGCTTCAATCGACTACCTATGGGGCTGTTTCTGAATTAAAGGCCGCAGAGAATTTGTATCCCATAAGGATCGAAGTGTACCACAATGGCGGCTTGCGTGGTATATTTGGTGAAGAGGGCCGTCCCATAAAGCGCTTTCTCTTTTCGGGCAATCTATTATCAGGGCATTATGATGTTTGCGTACCGTTGGAACCACATAATAATGCAAATATACCGCGAAAAGGACGTCCACCAAAGCAAAAACAAGGTCGGCCTAAATCATCAAACAAATCCCGTAAGGAACAAATCCGTGATGCTAATCAGCTCTACAGACAGAAACATCCTGAGGTAAATCGCAAAGCCACTCAGCGCTACAAAGAAAAACATCCTGAGGTGAATCGAAGTGCCGTAAGACGTTATACGGATAAACATCCGGAGGTCAATCAAAATGCTGTAAAGCAATACACAATAAAAAAACCAGAGGTAAATAAGAATGCTGTTAAAAATTATCAGACAAAGAAAAAATTAGCGTACACAAGCGAAAACAACGTAATAAATAAATTGGCAGATAAAATAAAAAATCGATTAGAAGCAGAAAAAATTGTTAAGTGGGTTCTTCAGCGACGTAATAATATGGTATGTAATTACATTAAACTGTTCAACCGCCTCCAAAAAAAAATTACTGTAAATGTTGAAAAATTTAAAAGTCTTTCCCCGGACACATCAATAAAAGATAAATTTACCATTCTTGCAGGGGAATCTAAACATCAGAGCACTCAAGAGTCCTATTATTATGAAAGTTCCTACAAAGTGTTAAGCTCAGATGAACCTATTGTAATAAATGATGAGGGTCAAGCAAATGTGTTTAATTTACAAGAGAAAAATAAACTAAATAATATTTCTTGGTCTTGTAATTCAAAATTATGTTTGCTAGAAGAAACTGTGTTACAAAACCTAGAGAAAAGTTTTCAATTTATACTTTCGAAGTCAGCATTAGATGTATTTACTTTGATATCTAATCAGAGCCATGAATACTATAGTACAATTAAAATTCTTAACAATATTAAAGCCCATTTCCCAAAAATAAGAACAATAGTTAGAGAACTCTATCAGTTAGCATTTTATGGCAAAAATATAAATGCTATAGATTGTGACTTAAACACAGTTAATGTAAATAAATTAAAAGAGTTAGGAATTCCTTTGAACAATATCAGTAATACCGATTGTGAAGTTAATATGGACGAAGCACAGTTGAATGAAGATTTACTGATACAAAAATATAAGTCTGCCTTTAATGATATGAAAAAAAGATGCGCTGATGTCCCGGTACATCACTGCATATCATGTCACAGGCTTCTTTGTTTACGTGACATCTCAGCTATAAATAAACTACGAATTCCAATACAAACTGACGTATGGCACAGATTACAGATTTTCAATGAGTCTCATTACGTCCAACCTAGTTCTTTTATTTGTCACTTATGCTTAAAAAAAATTAGAGCCAATGAGTTGCCTTCCAATTCTATACTAAATAATCTATATTACAGTGATATACCAAAACAACTTAGTACTTTAAATAACTTTGAAAAAATATTAATCCAACGGGCCAAGGCATTCCAAGTAGTAACTAACTTAATTCCAGTGGCAAATAAAAATCTACCTAACAAGCAGATGATAAAAAAAGTTAAGGGCAGGACGTATCATTTGCCACTACCTGTAGAAACAACCCTTAATAAATTACCAAAACCCGAAGATCCCTTAAATCTAAATCAAGAACTTTTCATACTCGTTAGAAGTAGTCCTTCTAAAAATAAAATAATATGGCAAGATATAGTTAACGTTAATAACATATATGATGCGTTAAAGTATCTTAAAAAGAATAATATTCACTATACAAATATCAATCTGCCGCAAAACCCTGATAATCTATTAAGTAGCCTTGACCAGAATCTGAAATATGATGTAGAAGTGACTGAGAATATCGAAGACTCACAAAATCAACCTGCGATTCTCACCCAAGTAACAGAAGAGAAAGAAAGTATTTATGAAGAATATACCATATATCCCCTACATGAAAAGAAACAAAATGTAACAGCTACAGCTCTGTATCAAATGCTTAAAGTTAATGCGGCACCATTTGATAACCGCAACAAGCATATAGATACTTTGTGCTTTCCAGATATTTTTAATGAAGGCAAATTTGGCCAGTTTTATCCACGAGAAAAAAATATTACTAGTGCTGAATTCATAAAATCTCGTTTAACATCAAAAGATTCCAGATTCAGACTTAATCAGCAATACATATTTTACTTATTAAATGATGCAAATTTGAGACAGTTGAATGCAGGTATATTTTATAAATTAAATGTGACTAATCAAACCCAAAAATTAACAGCACAGAAATATTTAGAGATGATAGAGAAGGATGAGCTTGAAGGAGATTTAATGGCAATATTTAGTCGATTACGAAATACCGAACAATTTTGGAAAAAGCCTAGGAGCGACGTTTTATGTATGACTCGTCATTACGGTCCTGCCACATGGTTTCTGACTATAAGTCCCTCAGAATGGACTTGGACGGACCTTGGCGAGTATATTAGGGAAATTAATGGACCCGATGCTAAAAACAAATCAATAAGCGAGTTAGTAGCAATGGACCCCGTTGCAGCGTCACGATTTATCGAAATAAAATTTAAAGCTCTTTTAGCTTTCCTTACGTCATCTGAGGCACCTTTGGGTGAAATAGAAAACTATTTTTGGCGGCGTGAATACCAAGCGAGGGGCTTGCAGCACTTCCATCTTATGCTGTGGGTGAAAAATTCCCCAATACTTCAAGAGTCAACAGCTAATGAGGTCGCAAGTTTTATCAGTAAATATATTACATGTGCTGTTCCTGATAAAAACATTTCACCAACATTACACGAACGTGTAGTGAAATATCAAACCCACAAGCATAACTCATACTGCTTAAGGAAAAAAAAAACAAAATCAGGTTTCACAACTGTTTGCAGATTTGGATTTCCTCGCCTAGTAACTGATATTTTAACGATAAAAAATGTAATCGAATCAATAGCTGCGAGAAAAACTTTAAAGTCTAATAATAGACTTTATAATATACCCCGTAAAGAAGAATCTCGATATATCAACGACTACAACCCAGCAATCCTTCTCGCTTGGAATGGTAATATGGACTTGCAGTATGTAGGAGAAAAAACAGCTGTATTAAATTATTACATCACTAAATACACCACAAAAGGCGAAAAGAGTCATGCAATAGACACTTTTGACAATATAAACTCTACTAAATCTCTTGCTAGTAGGCTCTATAATGTAGGTCTTCGTGCTCTTAATAACAGGGAATGTGGTGCACTTGAGGCAAGTGATACACTCCTGGGCATATCTCTATACGGCACTGACCCGCAGACCACAATAAGGTGGCTCGATGTTAATCTGAATCGCAATCGTAGAGTAAAAACTAAAAAAGAAATCGACCAGCTAGAATCTGATTCCACGGACTTATTTTTCGAATCTTGGGTAGATAATTACTATCCTCAACGGCCTCGGGAGTTAGAAAATATGAATTTATATGATTTTGCTCGATGGTTTGACGTGACTACAACTGCACCGTCAGCAGCTGCTAAAATGCACAAATTATCGTCAAATAAATTTTTAAAGAAGCGACAGCGGCCCTATTTAATCAATCACTATAGTTACGATGTAAATAAGTGTCCTGAAAAATATTATTTCTCTCTTTTATTATTATTTTATCCGTGGAGAGACCTAGCTGTACTCAAATCAGGTAAAAGTACTTACACGGAAGCTTTTAATCTTTTAAAAGATCAAATTAAAGCTGGGCTCAATTACGGAGATATGCAAACCGAATTCCTGAATAATATAGAAAGAGCATTTGAAATGATTGAAGAAAAAGTAGCAGAGATTGAAGAAAACCAAGAAAAAAGTGATGAGCGTGATGATAACGGTATAGAAAATCCGCTGGAATTCATGCCTATTGAAGCTGAAAATGCAATGCAGGATTTTCGAAACGCAAAAGCGTTGGTATCGGAAGATAAACTTGAAGAAATGATACAAGGCCTTAACGTGGACCAAAAACGTATTTTTAATAACATTCGTGAGACTTTGATTGAAAATAAAACAAGATTGAGATTATTTGTTAGTGGTACGGGAGGTACTGGAAAAAGTTATTTAATAAATACGGTCCAAAGTTGGGTTAGGCAACATTTAAACAAATTAGTTGCAGTAGCTGCACCCACAGGCATTGCTGCTTTTAATGTAAATGGTCTTACAATACACAGGCTCCTACAGCTACCAGTAGAGCATGGAAATTGCTCTAAGTACACTTCTCTGTCAGATCAAGTCCTTAAAGTTTTAAGAAGTGATTTACATGACGTAATTCTCTTGATTATCGATGAGATTTCTATGATTTCGAATGTAACATTAATGTATGTTCATCTTCGTTTAACAGAAATATTCGACACTGGCGATATAGAAGATGGCTGGTTTGGTAGAATTCATATCGTATTGTTTGGCGATTTATTGCAGTTGCCTCCAGTGAGACAACTTTCACCTTTCGAGAGCATTAAACCTTCAGATGTTTCAAAGTGGTTAGGGTCGCTTAGCGCACCAAATTTATGGAAAGACCTATTTTCTTATGACGAATTAACTTTAAACATGAGGCAAAAAAACGATCCAGTTTTTGGCGAGATGTTAAATCGTATAAGAGTAGGTGTTGTAATAAAACAAGATATAGATGCTTTATCTCATCGGCTCCTAAAATTAAACTCCGATAACTCAACGGCACGATTAATGGAAATTATAAGATATTTTTCAACGATGCCTGATAATACAGTATGTTTGTTTGCCACTAAAAACATGTGTAATCAATTCAATAATGCAATGTTAACAAGTATACAACAACCAGAGATCAGCTTGAATGCAATAGATGAAATAGATTGCCCACGATATTTAAACAAACGAGCTAGGGAAGTTTTAAAGAAAAACGAGGATGATTCTTCACTATCTGCTGGTTTAGAAAATGTTATAACAGTCAAAATAGGGGCTCGAGTAATGTTGCGTAGAAATATTGATGTAAGCCTGGGGTTGGTTAACGGATCGATTGGGGAGATAGAGAAAGTACTTTATGGTGCCAACCAAAACGATAAACCGAGAAAAATTAAAATTAAATTTAGCCATAATTTAACTTACGAGTTAGAACGCGTCAAAACTAAGTTTCAGATATTGAGTAATGCATATGTTCACCGTGAACAGTTCCCTATTTGTTTAGCATACGCTATTACTATCCATAAATCACAAGGCCTTAGTCTAGACAACGCCCTACTCGATTTAGGTTCCTCAATATTCAGCAGAGGGCAGGCGTATGTTGCTCTATCTCGAGTCAAGACTATGGATGGTGTTCATCTTATCAACCTAGACCCTAGCCAAATTAAGGCCCAAGAAAATTCTATAAATGAATACAACCGCTTACGAACAATATACCGCCCCGACTTGGCTAAATTATCTGTAAACAGAAAACGAGTGAGAAAAAATCCAGACCAGGAATGGACTGTGCACTCTCACATTACAATTTTGCAGGAAAATATAGAAAATGACATCGAAAAGAAAACAGTGCAGCATAAACGCAGGAAAAAACGCTGAGCAGATGCGATGAACGACTAAAATGTTGATCGTAGTTGAGTCACTTATTGAGTAGTATAATATCCAGGCACTTGGCAGTGCACAAGGTCATTAATTTTAATAAATCGTTGATTGCTGCACTTCAGGATATGTCAATCCTAGTCTTTCATACTAATAAAGTATTACAAAAGTATATTACCTATGATCATTAATATTAAAAAAATGCAAATCAGCATTTATGCTGCACTGTTGATCATAAGTGGAATGGACCACTTCCAAAAAGTATGTGTAGTATACTCAGCGTAGGTAGTTTAATTGAAATGATGACTTGTGTGGGGGGGAGCTATAGTTTCTTGGTATTTTATCAGACTTATTAGTCTTTTGATATCATATTAATCAAAGGACTAAATATGCTTCCTAGGATATCAAGGGAAGGTAGAAGCTCACCATTGGTGGCGTGGTGGAGCTACCAATCATCATTTACTTTTCACAAGTAAATGGTTCCACTTCAAAGTTTCTTTCTTTTAGAAGGCTTTAAAAAGCTTACACACGCTTAATATCAAGTTATAAAGGTTGTTATCAAATTAATTCAATATAACCTATGAAATCAAAAGAATCTGAAACATTACTCGGACTCAATAAGTTCTAATACGGGGGCTGAAATCATTCAATACTTGAATTGTAATCGATTACATCAATACTCGCATTTAACACAACTCAATCGTAATCTACGAGTTCGTTATACAAGTAGATGCAAGGAATCAATTATTAGCTAGTTAAGTAAACCAAACAGCAAAACTCGATTAAGTCTGAACTCATTATTTCCAATAATCTAGAAGTGGGTTCTTAAATTAATACGGTCGCATTATTATAAAAGGCCTTATAATCAAACGTTACACGTGCCTCACTAAAGAAATACTTTTAACTTGGCTTTCGACACACGACCGTGTGTCTTGAAAAGCCTTATCTTTAGAAATATCTGTAAGATACTTAAGATAGGTGGAGTTTTTAGGGACCCTATTAGGTTAGGTATACAAATCTGTTTATAAGTTTGTTTCTATTATAATGTTGTTTTAAAGTTTAATTATGTGCAATATTTGTGAGGTAATTTTAATACATGAAGAAAGGTCAGCTTCACAAAAAGCAATGATATCCCACCAAAAACATAAATGTGAAAAAGAAGCCAAGTTCTATAACCAGCGAGCGATTTAAGCTTCGCCGATAAAAGCATTGATATCTAGATAGGTGCCAAGTTCTATAGAAGGTCTTTGTATAATTCCTTCAGGAATGTACAAGGAACTTTAATTACTTTCAAATATTCTTCATGTTATTAAATACATGTAACTTGGCAAGTTTGGATGGTCACTTAATGACATTTAACGTCTAATGTGAAATATAGTTCAAGCTTAAGAATGTACTTGGCAAGTTTTCATCTACATACATCAATTATTCGTGGGAAAAAAACTTGCCAAGTGCATTCTTAAGCTTGAACTATATTTCACATTAGACGTTAAATGTCATTAAGTGACCATCCAAACTTGCCAAGTTACATGTATTTAATAACATGAAGAATATTTGAAAGTAATTAAAGTTCCTTGTACATTCCTGAAGGAATTATACAAAGACCTTCTATAGAACTTGGCACCTATCTAGATATCAATGCTTTTATCGGCGAAGCTTAAATCGCTCGCTGGTTATAGAACTTGGCTTCTTTTTCACATTTATGTTTTTGGTGGGATTTTATCTTTACTACTCGCATCCCGTGGGATCGACGTACTATGGGGGCACTGTATAGGAAGTCTTGTTTGAACGCGAGCAAAGTACTTTGGACTTTCCTTCTATTTGTATGACTGAGTCTACATTGGGCGTCTTCGTAGAACGTTAATCATACTATTTTAATAATACCTATCAATAGTAAGGCAGGGTTGATAATACACAACATACAGATTATGAAAAAAAAAATAGTTCAAAAAGCTGAACGAGTCTTTGCCTCAACCTATTAGTTATTAAGTTCCTAACTATCTATTAGAAAATTTTAGTAACTTTAATTGTATTCTTTTTCTTATTTTAACTTTAATAAGCTCTTTATCCGGGTTTATATTGTTATTCTTTCAAAAAATAAAGGAGGTAGTTTTCCTATCGCTAAATGATCTCTAACTAAGAAATAAAGATGTTTCGATTTTCAAAACAAAATAATGAAAATGTCTTCAACTTTATTCCTCTGTTAAAGATTATTTGGTGAGTCCTGAAAAATCAGTCCTAAATGCGACATCTCTTATGATCGAGAAGAGCTAAATATGTAGATTTGTGAAGCTGTTGCTAGATGGCGTGCCAGCTGTTAATTTCAATTATTACGAAATACTCGTAGGCCATGTAGCAATTAGAGCAGCATACTATTACTAAATGTGTATGTGGTGCGGATATGATCATGACAGCGTTTAATGAATCCAATCAAGTGATAGAAATGAGACATTGAGAGCAAAGCTACGCGAACCTGCAAACTACTGCCACTCATTGAACTGTCGAACCGAAACTTTTCCAGTATAGAGCTTGATATGCTCGCAAACATCTCGCCTTGGGGGTTACTCTGCAATACACCAATAAATGAAACCGTATTCACCAAGAAATTAGTTCAGAACTGAAAAATAAACATGTCAAGGAAGAAAATAAACAATACATAGAATAGAAAAAATAAATTATCGTAAGTAAGTAAAATATACAAAATAAATAGGTCAGTAAATAAATAATAAGTTCCAACAACCAACGTAATTTTTTTGAAAAAAAAAAATGTTAATTTAATATAGATGTACATTGTACATATGCCAATAGAAACATTCAAACAGATGAATGAACGTAACTAAATCCTTCTCAGATTTTTTAAGGCGATTTTAGAGCTTAGGTACTTAGGAGCAAAATAGTTGTATGGTCAATTGATTTATAAGATCAGAAATAATTCAAATACACATAACAATTTACATTTTCAGTATAAAGTGAGTATTATGGGTTTGGGTACAGGTAATGGACGAGTAGGTAGGTAGATACTTATTACAAAACTTCGACCGGTTTTCCTACAGGCATTTGATTTTCAAGAATTTGCCTCTTACGCACGACGCGGCGGCGGTTAACCACTAAACTTTAGTCCGACATAGTGGCAGAATATGTAAGCTGACACCAATAAATAGTAGTTTTAAACCTAACCACACGACATTTGTATTTTTGCGTTGGTACGTTTACAGAGACATGAATGTCTAATACATCCAGCATATTGCTTATAATCACGATAAAGCCATCGCCGGTTCACTACAGAGGATGGGTCTCCTCTCAGAATGAAAAGTGGTTTGACGATAGTTTACCAGTTGGGCCAAGTGTGGATTGGCAGACTTCACACATCTTTAACAACAGGCGACTTTCAGGTATGCAGGTTTTTTCATGATGATTTCCTTCACCGTTAAAGCAAGTGAATATATATTCTAGTCGCTTAAAACAAAGTTAGAGGTGCGTGCCCGGGATCGAACTCCCGACCACTCAAATTTACATGTTGACAACCTATAATTATAAACTAACTATTATTATTAACATTACTTGCGAATCATCATCATCGTGTTACATACCTATTGGTTAAAGAAAAGCAATTCATAAAAGGAAATAAATTGAATAAGTATGAAAATCAATGAAGATTTTAGAAGTTTCGATGCAAAAGTGATCCTGGCCATATTTTCAGAAGTTTTCATTGTATGTCCGATGTAATGCCGATGCATGCCATGGTGAAGTCTGAATAGTCTCGACGCGGAGATAATTCTGAACAATTTTCAGAAGTTTTCAATGTATATATGTCCGTTGTAATGTCGATGCATGCCATTGTAAAGTTTGAATAGTCTCGACGCAAAGGTGATCCTGACCATATTTTCAGAAGTTTTTGTTGTATGCCCGTTGTAATGTCGATGCATGCCATTGTGAAGTTTGAAGTCTCGATGCAAAGGTGATCCTGACCATATTTTCAGAAGTTTTCATTGTATCCCCGTTGTAATGTCGATGCTTGCCATTGTGAAGTTTGATGTCTCGAAACAAAGGTGATCCTGACCATATTTTCAGAAGTTTTTGTTGAATACCCGTTGTAATGTCGATGCATGCCATTGTGAAGTTTCTAGAAGCGTGTGATAGGCATTCCTAGCAGAATATGCTGAGATGAGGCTGTTGAGAAATCCTCGATGAAAATAGTCGCCTGACGGCCATCGCAAGATCTGGCAAATGGGGTAAACGTCCTATTTGCCAGATCTTACGATGACCCCCGGTGACAAATCAGAAAGTTCTTCATGAGTGATCAATGCATAATCTGATATAGTTTGAGAAATCCGAATACTTTTTTGTTGACTTTACATTTTTCTACCTTGCTTCATGGAACGTGCTTGTTTTTGTTTTTGGATTCCCTGTTGTAATGTTTTTATTTATACGATACAGATTTTTTTTTTTTTTTTTAATGCAAATTAATCAAAATCAAAAGTTAAGTTTGAGACACACACAGTGCGCGACGGTCACGCAACCAACGTTACTTCTAGAAATAGATAGAAGATATAAATAGAATAGAACTGTATGAAAGCGTTCATTTTACAAAAAAAAAAAACGAGTAAAAGCAACGATCCACCCGAGTTTTCTATTTTACGTCACCCATAGCCATATTTGACATATCGTCCCTGGTTTGTAGAAAGGGCGAATAAGCAATTTTTCTATATATTATTCGAATATATTCGCCTTTTCTGTGAACCAGTGACATATTATAGTCGATTCAAGATCAAACCGAGAGTTCCCTCCTTCTAGTTCACTCTGCTCCTGTGTCATGTGTGACGTGCTTTATACAGTTACTTGTTTTACAAATCGTACACGCGTTCGCGCGCATTCAGTATGACGTCCAGTCGTATACCTAGTTCATATAGCGTCGTGACGATGACGCGCGTGGTGGATGTTTCAACCTTTAAAGCTGCAAGTACTGCAAGGTTATGCAGCGTGAACGTAACACTAACAAAAACAATAAAAATGTAAATTAAATAAACTCCTCAATGAACAATGTTTTCGATGTACGTCATCAAAATTTGCATTTGAAATGGTTACTACGGGTACACTAGAGAAAATATTGCAAATGCTTTGCTGGACGCGGCGGAAATTCGCTACTGCAACTCACTACCTCAGTAGGTACTCTTATTATAAATGCAAAAATGTGTTTCTTTGTTAGTTTGTTATTTTGTCCTTCAATCACGTCGCAATGGAGCGACGGATTGACGTGATTTTTGCTTGGGTATAGTTAAAGACCTGAAGAGTGACATAGGCTACTTTTAGCACAATTAGGGATTATTAAAAACCTGAATCCACGCTGACGAAGTCGCGGGCATCAGCTAGTAATAACTTTAACATCTATATCAAGGTTTGTATATCATATTCATCGTCGTCAATCGATAGATGTCCACACTCCACAGCTGGGCAAAAGTCTCCAATAGGGACTTCCATGTGCTACGACCTTGCACCGCCTATCCAGTGGCTCTCTGCGACTCATTAGATGTCGCTTATTCAGCTAGTCTGACAATGATACGCTTTCCGTGCGAGGACGCCATTCTAGCACCTTGGGACCTCTACGAGTAGCATATTAATGATATCTCATATTTTAAATTATTTATCTACACTTTTTTATATGTATAAATATACATTTAAAATACATTTTAAATAAAATTGGTTGCGCACACACATATTCTAAAAGCGTGCTGTCAAAAATCACTTAGGATAACAAGCTAATTCTAAACGGCGATATTACTTTCACCCGTCACCGTCGACGATTGAGACGTTGCTACAAGAAAGTGGCACAATCGATGGACCGTAAACGCTAACCGTTTGTTGTTCAGCATTGAGAGTGTGAATGCGTATGATGGGTTCTGCACCCTTAGTAATCTAAGATTCAGATCTTTTTGTAGAATTCTCTTTTTGGATTCCGTACCCAAGGGTGCCAACGGGACTTTATTACTAAGCCTCCTAGCGGAGGCTGTCCATACGTTCCAAGTCTGCAAGTCTATCAGCTAGCTGTTTCTCGTTAACCATAATAAGAAGAGAGTTGAAATTTTAGAAATACTTTAGAAATGGTTATTTCTTGTATGATGGTACGGAACCCTATACGTGCGAGTCCGACTCGTACCTGACCGATTTTCTTATTCTATTTCAAGTTAGCCCTTGACTGCAAATTCACCCGGTGGTAAGTGATGATGCAATCCAAGATGAAAGCGGGTAACTTGGAAGGGGTATGACAATACCCCTTATTAGTTTCTATACGGCATCTTACCGGAACGCTAATTAGCTTGGGTTTAACAAGCCACGGTCGTAGCCTCCCACCAGACCTGACCAATAACGTACCCAGACCAGTGACAATTTAGAAATTATAAATTCCCAAATTGCTCCTGATAGGAATCGAAGCTGGGACCTCCCGCTTATAAGACACATCATTATGCCATGGAGGTAGTCAGTTTAATTAGGTATAGTTCTGAGAAAATATGTTATCCATTTAATGTAGGTAAGTGCAGATTGGCTAATCCGAAATTAAGTATTTCGAGATGTTCACGTAAGAACAGTAGTTAAGAAATCAAAAAGTGCCAAATAATAATAATAATATTAATTAGGTTCCATCTGCAATATTGTTCTTAGCTCTTTCGCAATTTATAATATTAGTATGGATAGTAAATATATGTATTACTTAATTTATTTACATACTTATGGAGTGTTTACCTTCGTTGTTTATGACTCAAATATATCCATTTATGGACTCGTTGCACCACGCCGCGCCGCTTGGGCAAAGAATTCGTGACATGTCAAAGTAAACATTTTTATGTTTGCGATCGAGATTGGATACGATCTTACGTCCTAATTACAAAACACCTGGCCTTTGCGTGAAAATACTTAAGAAAATATGAGTTTCTGATTAAAGTAGTGTTCAATAAAAGGACACATAGATTCTTAAAAATACTAACAAATTATTAAAATAAGATTCACTATTACAAACTAACAAATCTATTTACATACCTATTATAGTTTATAGTATATCTATTACATTATAGGCCATAATTTATACGGATACTTATAGGTAAAATAATAATTAACGACCTAATCAAAGGTCTAAGTGTATCAATATCTAAGGTGAAATAGACAAACAGACCCGATATACACTGGTTTAGGTAAAGGCCGATATACAATAAGTTCATCCTATTTTTTATCCTTAAAAAAAAGATTAACATTAAGTAACAACAAAAATTTCAAACCTATATTATGTATTTATGTAAAAATACAAGTAGCAATTGTATACAATAAAAAAAAATCAAAAGAAAAATAAAACTGACTTCAAAAACCACAAACACTAAAAAGTAAAAAATATTTTTTTGTTTCTACGCGTGTAATTTACCTATGTATGAAGTCGTGCGATCATAATAAAAGAAACAAGAAATCCAAGTTTAAAGCTCGCAGTCGGTTTTTTTTTCGAATTTTTTTATTTCACAATTTTTAGTGGCCCCACTGTACTATAATATATTATGCCCAGTTAAACCCCTACTGTTTACTAAGCTATTACACTGATCGCGAGCAATTTGCTCTTATCCATTGAGGAGTTCTGTTCTCTATCTCCTATGTTCATCAGACCTTCGCCAAATTTTTATGGGACCACCTACACAGTGTACCCATTCAAACAAAAAAAAAATCCAAAATGGATCCAGGGGTCTTTGAGTAATCGGGGAACATACATAAAAAAAAGATTCCGACGAATTGAGAACCTCCTCCTTTTTTTGAAGTCGGTTAAAAACAATAAAAATGTGCAGTCCTAGATATTTTTTGTAACATCAGGCGGTACATTTAGACATGACTAGTGATTTTAAACTAGGTCTAAATCTTTAAGAGTCGTTATAAAGTTTTATCGATTAATAATGGTTGTATTAAAATAAATATCTTTAACTAGTTCTATAGCTACTCAGGCTTCATGGTTTTATAATCAAATTTAAGAAATCGTTTGTTACAGCATATAAGATATTAAGTTCTTATATAACAAATTACATAAGAATAGTCAATGACTGACTAATAATAACAATGACTTAGAAACCTATAGCTATTAAATGGATTATGGTGCTAGTGGGTTAGTATGCAGTAGTTTTTTTTTATTGATAAACATGTTACTTAAATGCACAATACATTCGTAAAGTGAAGATGAGACTAAGGTAGCTAAAGATACTGATAATACATCCGGAGGCTTCAATTCGTACTTCGTAAAAAACTAGCGCCAAAATGTCAAGCTCATAATGGTAGATGGAAAAAATCTCACATCAATGTCTAGTGATTTTAATGTTGAAAAAATGAATAATAATAAGAAAAGTTATGAAAACTGTAGAGTGTAGCTGTAGGTACAGTTTTGTGTTCCTAATAGTCATATTTCCGAACCCAAATAAGGGAAATGGGTCACATGAAAAATATTAAAGGTCGCCCAAATAAGAACATCTCCCGAGCGTTTTCTAATTTATTTTATGCGGTAAAGTGGAAATTAGCGTGTGACCTCCTCTTTGGGAGGCGAATATTCGCATTTTAGATTAGCTTACTTGTTCTCACGATTGCAATATTTTTACAATTGCAGGCATCTTCTGGTCTGGCCTCTTACGTTTCACTCGTATCTGAAGCTCAGACATACGAGGCTAATCAAATAGTTAAAAGTGACGTGATAATATAATCATGTTATCTCTCAATAATGACTTTCGGTCTGATGGGAGGCTTCGGCCGTGGCTACCGCCCTATCGGTAAAGCCGTGTTGCCAAGCGATTTGGCGTTCCGGCTCGCTTCCATCTTAGCTTTTATTACTTACCACCAGGTGAGATAGCAGTCAAGTGCTAACTTGTATCAGCATAAAAAAAGACTCTCCACTTCACTCGCCTCCACTTCCTTATAATAAAGACGACTGACTGCCTTTTGGTCCGTACGTGTTTTTCCGCATAGTTAAGTATGCTTGGCAGTAACTTAACGCGCAGTTTAACAGCTAGCGACTTATCTTTTCCAAGAACTACCTTTTCTCGTATTTCGAAAGTAATAAAAACCTTATGCTGACACTAACCACTTTTAGCAAACTGGCAGCAATGGCTGGTTTCAGAATATAAAATAAACATTTAGCCTTCCTAGAGAAATACATGTTTTAAGTATACTTTCAGTACCTTCTGTGGGAGGTCTTATCGCATACCAGACAAACATTTATAGCCAGAACTATTAACCGCATAGTCAACTTTGCTTTCAACTCAGAGATCTCTTAATATCGCAATAGAAAATTCTTACTTTCTTGTACAAGTTTTTTTTTTTGTATATGTACTTAGGTACGTGTTATTTATCACTTGATTATCCGTATCACTGGTTACATTACGTTTAGTTTTACTTGAAAAACATATAGGTTTCAACCATAAGCAATAATGTCTAATTGCTGTGTGTTAGTATTTTGAAACGCCCGTAGCTACTGCCCGTACGTAAGTTACGTAAAGTTATTGCATATGGTAAAGCCGAAGTGAAAATGTGAAAACACGAACGCCTTACATCGCGGTATGCTTAACGTTTCCTCAGATGCCTTTTAGGTCCTGTGATTACCGCTCAATCATGTTTACTATTCAGAAACTATTACTTACTTAAAATTCCAAGGTTTTATTTGTCACATGAATGAGCTTAACGGTTAATTTTAAAGGATAAATAACCTTGAATGTTTATTTTTCTTTGGAGGTCGCAGATTATTCTGTATCGATAGTAGGTAATAAAGTTTACAGCGATAACAATACATAAAAATTAAGTAGTTCCTAAGATACTACCAAAATCACTGGCTCCGAGTACGTTAAATGCCATGAACTTATGTACATAACGTACCTAACCAAATTCTTGTGAGGCATCAAGTCTGTATTCTGAATAACGTCTTAATAAATTCAAATTCAAATTCAAAATGTTTTTATTCAATTAGACTTTTACAAGTTCTTTCGAATCGTCAAAAGCATCTACCACTCTAATAGGCCGATTCATCGATACCGTAGTCTTAATTTAAACCTCAAGTTTATTTATATAATCATGTTTTCGCATCTTTAGATCCTTGGGTCATAAAATTACCTTGGATGGCTATTTTCATTGACGTGGCCTATTGTGGTGTGGACATGAATAAGTACAAACACTAAAAATCAAAATTTATGAACACAGCAATAATCAAGTAGCGATTTTGGCTTACTTTCTTTAGGAAGGTCTCTATTTTTTGTATTCAGATACAAGTCTCTATAGTTCTCAAGATGTGATTTTGCATTTAGAAATGTATAAATTATTTATTAAGTACCTATGCAAGAGGCAACCCTAGTCAGCAATGTATAACTGCCAATATGCCCCACTGGTCTGATCGTATAATATAATAGGCGTGGCCTCATTTTTTAATGACACCCATTGCTATAAATTATCATCACGAATCGTTTCTCTAACATCAATAAAGATTTACTCACGTCGTGTGTTATATCATCAATAATAGCGTCGTGTGGCAAGTCGGCGGTCATCAAGAGAGCGTGAATGTCTTCAGTCTTGAAGCTCTCCATATCAGCTTCAGCGAGGTTGGCGTCCAGATCCCGGGCGATGTCTTTGTATCGTGAAGCGAACTCGAAGCGAGATGTAAGGTCACTTATGCCCTTGTAGGATGCGGATACCGAGGACAGTACTGAGATGTGGTGGCACGAACCGTCTCGAAACATCGGACTGGAAAAGATACAATCTGAACGTTACTAAAATACTAATTATGATTTAGGTAAAGTTTGCGTGGAACAAGGGCGAACTTTTCACCTTTAAATGCTTCGTCATTTTACGTAACAAAATATATCGTTAGCACATCTGACCTTTCAGTATAAAGGATCGAGTTTGCCTAAAGTATGAAGAATAGGCAATTTTCCTTTTCTTATAACTTGTTATGATTAGCTAATGTTTCACTCCCAGATTTCAAACCTTTAATTTGAAGTTCAAGATCAAAGTTAATGTAGTCTTATTTTTCATATATTTTAGTGATTAGGTTGAAATAGAGTTGAAAATAAAATTTAGGACTCAGGTTCAATTGGTCATTTTAAATTATTTCAAAAGTTTTCAATATTTTCTATTAATAACTACTGCAGCAATTGACTGCGAGTGATTTCTATCTCCATTTCAAAGATTAGATTTTTACACTTTAATTGGACCAATTTCACGGAGAACTCTGTTAATCAAAAAAAAATAATCGAAATCGGTCCAGATGTCGTTCTCAACTACTTATATATTTATAAAATCTAAATTGGTCTAGGTCTGTGCTGGCGGAAGTCTTCGGTCGCGGCTAGCTAACACCCAATCAGCAAAGTCGTAGATGTAACGCAAAGCGATTAGCGCTCCAGTACTACCTCGCGAAAAATCGATGTTACCAATGGATTGATTAATTGGCTTACTTCAGGATTCAATTTAGCGCGTCCACTTATCTATTCTCTATTGAGCGTATTTTTACTTTGAACTAAAATAATAGAATAGAATTTTGTCTTTAAAAACATAAATGTACAAAACAAAAATATTTTGCTTATGCTTACTTTGCATAGAATTAAAACGAGTAAGTCAAAGTAAGCTATACAGATTTGCAGTCAAGCGCTAGATTCTCATTGAATAAAAAAATATTTGGATGTAATTTACTTAGCCGTGATAGTCTACTGGTTAGGACGTCCATCTCCTATTCGAGAGGTTGGGGGTTCAATCTCGGACACGCACCTCTAACTAATTCCTCTCTTTCGTAGTTATGGGTGTTTGAAGAAATTAAATATCACTCGCTTTAACGGTGAAGGAAAACATCATGAAAAAACCTTCATACCTGAGAGTTCTACATAATGTTCTAAAAGGCGTGTGAATCCGCGATTGGGCAGCGTGGTGGATTATGGCTAAACCCTTCTCATATTGAGAGGAGACCCGTGCTCTGTAGTGAGCCGGCGATGGGTTCGGGTGAATCATGATGATGAACTTACTTGTAATCCAGGAGCCATAAGTATCCGGAGTTATCGCAGTGAGCGTCGAGCTCATCGTGCGTCGAGTGGAGGCTTCCGGCGAGGCTGGTGTTGCTGTTGCAGTCCTCGTCGGTGACGCCGGGGCTCGCCGCCTTCAGCCCCAGCCGTGGCGGTGGCCCTGGAATACGGAAACGTGACCCGTCACTCAACTGCTCCAAAAATATTTACGGAACGAGACATGTCAATCAACCGATCACGGAACTAGCTAACTTTGCGGAAACAATGGATGGCGATGTCCGCAAGTTAATAATAGTTAAAAAAATATGTAATGTAAGATCCGTCATATTGATTTTGTTCATATAAAATGGAAGGCCTATGTTACCCGGACCATAATAACGAGTCGATTGGCTCTTTATTCCTCAAAAAATCGGCTCAGTATTTTATGTGCTACGATAAAACACAAATGCATTACATACATACATAGAATGCTAAAATAATAACCCTCCCTTTTGACTTTACGTAGTAGAATAAAAAGTAATTTACAGAGCACTAAAAGCATACCTTAATACCATAGATTGCTATGTACCTTCATTTAAAAATATGTAGTAACTAAAAGATTTTTAGTCGCATTACTAAAACGTAGAATTCTCGTCCCCTACAGCTAAAGCGTGGGTGAGGTGGCATACCACATGCCTTTTATGGAAGCTTGATGCACATCCAAGGGTCGAGGAAAATTATATATTATAGGAGTTCAAGCAACACATTCGAAAATACTTTCTAAGATCTTAAAATATTATGTTGTATTGTACGAACCATTGTATTGTGACTTGATATAATTTGCATTTGTATTTTTGGGGTCAATAATCGTCACACAATGTAAGGTGATCAGTGAACTCGCTAATGGAAGCAAGTTAGGAAACCATGTGACGCAAGTGTGACTCAGCTGTGATAAATCGCGAGAACAACTACCAATCGCCTCACTATTGTTTTTGCCGTGCTAAATAAACCGCGTCTGCAATTGCCTTAATATTATTGAATAAATAGGGGGAACAAAGTAGGTATAAACCATCTACTGGTATTCTCATCATCAGGCGTTTATAAAAGTGTCGAAACAAACAAAACAATGACGTAAGCTTGAATCACAGGGTTAGGAAACTGTATTTCAAGAAAACTGTGTTGAATTCTGGTTCGTTTAATATACAAGTTGCGTCTTATTGGAAAACTAAGTAGTTAGTAGGTAGTTATGCGCTTATTAGTGAATTGGAGCAGTACTGTAGCTTCAATTTTATGAATGACAAAAAGCACAGCCGCTGGCCCAACTAGGTACACCAGTCAGGCCATTTTGCGTGACTTCACTGCCTCTAAAAAAACATAACAACTCTCTGTCTATCACGATCTGAACAAATATTTTCCTTATCGAGTATAATATACATGTATATTGTTACGGATTTTGCACAAAGTAAATATACAGGTAAGTATTAAATATTATAAATATGCAATAATAATAATAATATACTTATTACGTATGTAGATATTTTTTAATGTATCAACTAAATACCTACTTGATGATGACCATGATTTCATCCGCGTAGATGTAAGCTTTCCAAAATCCCGTAAATATTGTTTAGTTTCTAAAAATAAAAGCCTAAAGCGTCTCCGGGATGTTGTGTCTGAACCAAATCTCATAATCAGCTAAGCTGACGGGCCGAGAAAAGGTAACACAAAGGCAGACCGAGACTCTTATGCATCTTTTTATGATTCACGAACTAATTAAATGTTCATTCTTATAGACACGGTAACGGGTAAGTTCAAGATTAAAATATAGGTACCTAGAATTGCAGAATCAGTTAATGGTCTCTTTCTTTTGTTTGTATCATAAGACGAATGCAGATTAGCCTTTGGTACTATAATATGATTTGGAGATATGGCATTCGATAGTTATTCGTTACCATAAAAACCCACTCAAACATTTAAAAGAGCTCAACAAGGTCCTATAGCTCAATAATCATTTGTCTATTAACGGATCGATAGCTCCTAGGTACCTTATTGACAACATAACTCGTCATATCTCAAGCGTGCAGTTAATTAATATTCTATGCTTATTTCCAATAGTAAGGCTGTGTTTAAGTACTAATTGTCGATCGAAGGTTTAAACATGGTTTAAACTGATCATTCGCTTGACAAATGTTAACCATTGTCAAGTCTGTAACTCGGATTAACCTAATTGATAGACTTCGCTTATTATTGTCAATGTCAAGCCAATTAAATCTAATACCAAAAGGTAAAATAGTAGTAACATCATGCGATAACATGAGAACAAGGAATTTCGTATTTATCAAGATGAGAGATGGCTAAGGTAAAATAATAATCTATACTAATATTTTACCTAAATATAAAAATGTCACCTAAATATAAAAACAGACAGATCGATATACAGAGTATAGACGCAGGTACCTAATCGGTATATCTATTAGAGTACAGACGTACTCTTTATATCTACATATAATAATATGTCAGATTGTCTTTTTGTTACCTTTTCGCTGATCAACCCCTTTTTAACCGATCCTGATAAATTTTGGTAGGTATGTAAGTATATCTTGCATTCTAGATTCGAATGCCTCACGGGATTTTTAAAAACCTTAAACCTCACCAGCAAAGTCTTGGGTATCAGCTAGTGACTAGATAAAACAAGAGAAAAACAAGTGTGATAGTCAATACAGAAATAATAAATGGCGATATAAACGGCTACGAGAGAGCTCGGTCCAGGCATTCCATAGCCTCGGGCATGCAGACGCCTGCCTAGGGTGGGCGGACACGCTGCATTAGTCCATTTCTTCAATTTATGCGTCCGAGAAACAAGGCATGCACATCCTGGAGCATTCTGTACAACTGCGCACCAACATTGACCGTGTAGCGAACAGATGCAAATGGCAAAGGTACAACATCTTTAGAAACTTCAAGGCATGGTATCTAAGACATAACAAATGCCTTATGCACTTATCCATACTAATATTATAAATGCGAAAGTGTGTCTGTCTGTCTGCTACGTTTTCACGGCTCAACCGCTGAACCGATTTTAATGAAATTTTGTGCAGACTTAGGATACATTCCGGGGAAGGACGTAGGCTACTTTTTATCCCGGAAAAACAAACAGTTCCCGCGGAGTAGCATACTATCTTTCACGCATTTTGTCGTTCAATAACGCCGTAACAGATCTATGAATTGACGTCGTTTTTCGCATAGACATATTCAAGGACTTAAGAAGTGATAAAGGCTACTTTTATTTCCAGAAAAAACAAACAGTTCCCGCAGGATATTATGCTTTAACATATGATAAAATAGCTTAAGGTTTGCTCCAAAAAATATTGTAACAAACCTCAATTATTATTAAAACCTTGAGTCACGCGAGCGAAGCCGCGGGTAATAGCTAGTTCACAATAAATAATCAATACTACGTAACAAAGAAAATGGTACAAGAATACTTTAAAAAAGTCGGTTAACTATTCTTGTGTTGATATCAATAAAATTTAAATTACCTAAACGACATATTTTATATTTTATTACATATCTATGGTTTTATTGCATAGGCGAGAAGTCTTTACATTAAAATCATCATTTTATAGTGTTAATAACGAATGAAACGTCTCTTCTCTCTATCCCTCTACAAATTTTTATCACTCTGTAAATAATTGAAGTCACTTCCTAGTTTTCATGGATTCCTAGTTTTATCACCTGCTAACTTGTTTATGCGTTTCACTCAATTTTGGATGGGAATTTGTGTAATTTAAAATGTTTAAACACTTCATTTATTGATATACTCGTATGTAACCAACCTAGTTCTACTATAGAAATAAAAATATTGTTATTCAAATAAACGTATTAGTATTGATATTCTGTTAGGGTGAAAAATGCAATAAAAACTTTGTTGCTTATTTCTGTATTTACCTATTTGTTCTTTAGTTTCTTTATATTTCCATTAAAACTATGGCAAAACGCCAAATAAACGTGATCCAATCCGTTGTACCCATTTTATTTCATCACAGTGGCATCGGCAAATGCTTTAATGTATGTCTTATCCGTGTTAAGCTCAAAAGAAACTGCTAATCGTGTCAAGATATTTCCAAGGCAGACATTTCGTTTTGGCCCGTTTCATAGGAAGTATTATTTTTCAAATTCAAATGGATCATCACTATCAGAAGGGATCAGAATTAGAATTTACTGTACTGTGTAATTTACATCGTATGATGACTTCACACCCCATTGAGAACATTACGGAGGACTCTCAGGCAGGTCGTAAATATGATAAATATGATATTTATTACATCAACAAGGTCTTAACTCCTTCCCCTTCCCTTCAAATTTTAATGAATTTGTACGATCCAGTGATCCACTAACTAACATCTGAGTTTAAATAATATTGTATCTAATTGTGATCGGTAAGACCCGGATAATGCCAGGCCGATGAAGTTGTGAAATTAGTATTAATTGGCTATCGTATTGACGATATTTCACAGTTATTTTTGCAACATCCAACGAACAATGCACTGACGGCAATTTGACCATGAAGCCCGGATGCGAAGGTCGACTGCCTGTGCCTCTGAAGTTTATTTCTTCCATACAAAAATAAGTACTTATATCGTTATATCGTCAATTGTTTTGTCCGGTTTAGTCGTGGGAAGACAAAAATGTAATATAGGTATTTCATTTTTCAGTTACCGAATGATAGTATTTCGCTCATCATTCTGGGGCCACTAAAAGTCCTTTCCATCTTCACCTTTTTAAAATGGATGAAAACAATTATTATTTTACATCAGAAACACACGTTTTTGATTCAGCAACACTAGAAAAATCGTGTTCATGACATGGCTGAAGCCACAATAGTTCCACTGTCAGAAAGTAGACTGAAATCCAAAAAGTCGTAGACCGTACAAACATCAACCGTTGCACTAATTCCATAATTATTATCTAATCCAAACACAAGCTCCACATCAAAAAATGTGATTTTTAACTATGACAACATTAATGCGATGCCCAAAATGTCTGAATCGTAATAATTTTGTTTTATTAAGAAAAGATTTAGTAAACAATTGTAGGTAATCGTTGCGAAGGTTAACTGATTTACCTACTATAAGTAGAAAACGATGCTATAGTTTGAAGTAACAAATGAATATAAAAGTAATTATTTCTTATTGCGGACAGGCAATTGCCTCCATTAATTAATTAAGATACGAGTATCACAACGACTTTAAGAAATTGTATTTAATTAAGACTAGCTTTTGTCCGAGGTTATATCCCGCTTGAAAGGCTCACGATTTTGTCTTGGATCTTATTGAACCTATTTTGATCATACCTAGAGTTCTTAAGTCTACTCTTACGCTTTCAAACGTTCCACGTTTTGTTGTAATTAGTAGATTCTACATGCCTAAACATGAATATAAGGAAACCAAAAATCAAAACATTTCCTATACCTAATTATATACATTTTTTACAGATTTCAGATACAGAGGAATTATGCGAATTTTAAAAAGAAAAGATTGAACCAGGAAGGAACTTGAGTTTTATATTGCAATGCAAAAACGGTTAAAACATTTCCGGTTTTACGCTGTAATATTATTTCTCATCAATGTTAAATAATAATCAGGGCTCAGATCACCTTCACGGCTCAGCTGATAACGAACAGGTTAACATTTCACGGGCAATATACTGCTTTGACATTTTGGTAACCTACAGCTCTACATGCCTTCGTTGTACCTACTTACACGAATATAAAAAAATCGGCCAAGTGCGAGTCGGACTCACACAGGAAGGGTTCCGAATGATCGTACAAGAAATAACACTTTTTAATTTTCATGGCGAATTTGTTGTTCTAGCGGCAATGGAAATACACATTCTGTAACAATTTCAAATCTCTATTTATTATGGTTCACGAGATACAGCCCGCTGACAGACAGACGGACGAAGGGACAGAGAAGGCTGGTAATGCGGTCCTGTTGGCACCTGCGGGTACGGAACCCTAAAACGACGTTAAGTATGATTAATAATATTTCTCTGTCCCTGCCAATTAAGTTGTGCTGGAAGTAGGCCCGATAATAGTGCACCCCTTTTACCTTAGGTTTTAGTCTGATCCTGACAGATAGATCGATATATAAACAATACGCATTATAGCTACATAATAAAAGACTACTAGTACGTAGTATCTATCTGTTTTTATGCAAAATGGAATAAAAAAGAAGGTTGGACATTAAACTGTGTTGCTTTGCTTAATTTAAAAGTAACCTTCATTTTTTTAGCAGTTGATAAATTATGGTAGGTACCTAAGTTAAGATATTAGGCACACTGATATTATTATATTTATGTTAGATTCAACATTTAAATTATGCAATCGCACATTTTGCTTAATTTCTAGTATTTATTTAGTAAGAGATTGAAATTGTTATCAAAGGTCGAAATTATTGAATAAATTAAAATGGTTTTTTATCAAAAACAAGTAAATTACTTAAATACTAACATTATTAAAACATAGCTCTTAATTATTCAAATAAAGGCATAGTTCATCAGCTGATGTTTGAAAAATTAAATGTCGAATAAACGCTATTCGCTTGTTTATCTGAGGCACTGAAAAACCGACCCTAAATTGAAAACATTCTCGGTAGTCCAGGCAATCAATAATAATGAGAAATTGTTTGAATGGAAACTTTAGAGCTAAAGAAACAATATTAAAACTTAAAAAAAAAAATCTTTAAAAATAAACAGTAAAAGAAACCTATATTTATTACTCACATAATATAAGCAGACTCCTACGTGAACACTAAAACGGCATAACTCGGATAATATTACAAATAACCAAGTTTTTCCATCCATTCGCCCACGTTTATAAGCCTTTTGCGTCTTCAACCGTCCTCATTAATGACACAGAACCTATATCATGTCATGTGGTATTTATACCAAGTTAAATAATATCGAAGGGTGGATTTAAAAATAGATCTGGACAAAAAATGCCACAAGGAATCGTGAGAATGGTAACGCGTCCCGATTTGTGAGAGACCTTTAACCTAACTAATCTTTCCTTATAAGTTACTCGTACTGCTCAGGGATCTGGACCACCAAGGAGATAACACGATCGATACCTAGCTAAGTTGAGCTTCCACTGAATGCAACACGAAGTAGGTACTTAGTCTATAAAGAAACATTTTTTTATTTATGTCAATTAGTTACAGTTGAACCTGCTTCAAGCCCTGACTCTTAGGATACTAGTTATTGTTTTATTTAAGTAGAGCATTATTTACATTGTTATATTAAAGTTAGATTTACCAAACTCCTAGAGTCGATTCACATTGGCAGCCGAAGCGAATTTCAAAAACAAATCAGAGCATATTGACAACCTCTATCGTCACAAAGTAAATCACTAATTATTTCTACCGATAATTCGGAAACTTGGAAGAAGCTCTAGTAGAATCCTATCTAATTTGCGGTAAAATTAAGCTAAAAGGTATTTCAGATAGATGATTACTTTTCTTTTTTAATCGACATAAGCTCTCACTTCAGTGCTATTATTTAATTCTGAGATGAGTAATGGTAACTGTCCGGTGAACGATTAACTTAATATTGTGTTCCAAGAGTATTTGATATATCTATGTAAGTATATGGGCTACCGGGAATAGATGGCACCTATCTGTGTTTGTAATAAGCTTATACGAATGCTGATGAGTCATTTAATTTCTGCAAGGCAAGTGTTAATGGCCGTATTGAAGCTGAGTACATGGTAGATTACATAGGTGATAGGTATATTATCAACTAGCTGATGCCCGCAGCTTCGCCCGCGTGGATTGGTCAGATCCCCTGCAGCATCAGGATTGAGGAGTTGGACTCCAATTTTTTTATGAAACAATGTCGCAAAGTTCCTCTATCGATTAAAAAAGAAATGACGCAAATCGGTTCAGAAATCTCGGAGATTTCGGTGTACATAGGTAGAAAAACACAACTCCCTTTTTGAAAGTCGGTTAAAAAAGTAGCCTATGTTACTTCCTGGTCAATTCTCTACTTGTCTGTGAAAATCCCGTCAAAATCGGTTCAGCCGTTCCCAAGATTAGCCTTTTCAAACAGACAGACAGACAGACAGACAGACAGACAGACAGACAAAAATTTTAAAAACGTGTGATTCAGTTATAGTATCGTTCAAATAACCATATGACCTTAATATGCGGTAGTTATTTCGAAATTACGGACAGACACTCCAATTTTATTTATTAGTATAGATAAATAATGCAACTTGTATCATTACCCATAATATTTTTAAGTTTCTTCATTTTATTCAATTCATCACTGTAAACTATTCTGCATGTGACAACATTCACAATAGTTTACAGTGATGAATTAATTATTTATGATCATAATTAACTATGTATTTTACGGTACCTAATTAAAATATTACATACTATGTGGTTAACATTATATGCCAATTAAGTATTACTTATATTACCTAATACAATGTTACTCGAACAACTTCATCCCCTGGATTGAGGTTTTCTAAAGATCCCGTTGGAATTTCTCAAAATACTATCTTAGTAGGATCTACCAACATTTCAAGTAGCTTGACTTAGTGATAAGTCACTTGATAGGTCAGCCAGTCAAATTATCCTTTAGAATTTTACGTAAAACGGTAGACAACTACGTTATGATAACTTATTAAATTTTGTCTAGATTAACAAACCCACTCAGGCTAAATAACAGTAAAATACTATGTAGAGACTTAAAAAAAACAGGCACAGCTTAAGTTTATGCACTGAGAATACAAACAGTGAAATCCCATATTTGCTCAATTTTACTGCCTCTCTCAGCTATCATTATAGTCCTCAACAACAAACAGAAAGCACTAAAGTTCACAAGTACCATCCATTGGTGATATTTTAAACATCGTAAATGAGTCATAAGAAAAACGAACCGTTAAAGCATGGCGGTGACAATAAAAGGAGACGCATGGCGCCGGGTAATTTCAACCAACGAGAACTCAAAATGGAAGAATACTGGCAATATAAATAGTCCCTTCTGAAGCGAATGTATGACCAATTCTCTAATTTTATAACATGTGTAGCCTCCTAAAGCAAAGAGCTTAAGTAAGTATATATGGTACAAAAACATACATGGAGCATGAGCATCTTGTTCCATCTCAGCGTACGCTTAAATTAGTTCCTTCTGAAATAACAGGTTACAATTTATGTAGCTATCTGTTTGATTAAAATCGATCTATTTTAGCTGTAAGTAACTATAAGATAACAATACATTTACAAGCAAGCATTCTTGTCATGCAAAAAATTGATTCATCAGACATCGTACGATTAATAAACAAAAAATTGGGACCGGTCTATGTTGAGACTGTTTATCCTTGATTGAATGTTGACAAGTTAACGACATGAGTAGGTATCTTAGAGTCAGTTAGATGTAGCTACGTAGCTTCAAAATAATCAAGAATATTCTGAAACTGCTAATGTTAATTATTGACTTATGCCCAATTTTTGTTTAGTTTTTATTACGGAATAAACAACGTTTTCGTAAAATATGTCTTTTCCCCTTGAAGCTTGAAATAATATATTTCATTTTGAGGAATTTAGTAGTTTGTACAAATGGAACAAGCTCTTGTTATTTGTGTGTGAAACTGTGGCTCGCTGAAAGGTTAATTACTGTTGCCGCCTGCCTTTTTGGAACCTACCTACCCAACAAAATCATAGAGACGAAATCTCTACCAACTACCTATCTATATATGTATAATAGGCAATATTTTAAAATAAAATACATTTGATTAACCAAGTATCAAAAAAAGAAACCTTGAAATTACTTGGAAAACAATCATCTGACGCGGACGCCTCTTGTCCCGGTGACTCACTAAGCTTGCGAGAAAAACTTGGAGGAGGCGAGCCTCACACTGGGAAGAATAACTTGCACATAAGATGGCCTATGCCCAACAATGGATAAGCAAAGATTAATAAGGCAGAATATCATTGATTTAAATAAAAAATCAGTATGAAGTTACCTTGAAAACAAAATCAAAGCTTAAAATAAAATAGGTATGTACTACGTACTAATAGTGTTTGTAATAATTAATTATATCATTGTCAATTAAAATATATGTAAAAATATAAAACTGTACGTCATTCACTTATAGATTGATAGGTACGTAGCACAGAAATCCAAACGTAGGTATGATCAGTTTAACACTGGCACATTGATTACAGTGACGTAGCAAATTTAAAAAAAAAAAAAAAAACTATTCTCATTGTGATAGATCACGAGTCTAGTAGCTCTTATAGTCTTTGAAGGTCGAAAATAACCAATTAATGAGATAATCGCGTTAATAGGACAATAGAGTCCATTTAAAACGTAGGTAGGTACGTAATTTTCGCGTTCAACTATAAAATTGTGGTAACGTACAGTAGTAGTTAGGTAGTTATTGCGTTTCACACTGTACACCTCAGGGTTATTTGCTTTAAACTAGTGATGAGTCTCTGGTACATAGTTAGCAGCGATTCAGGTCCAAACGGCAACTTCCTTTTAGGAACGACAGCATGAATTGACTAGAGTTTCCTTTATTACAGGTCTTTAATGTTTAAATATTATTACATTCATATAACTTATGTTTTCCAATAAGTAGATAGTACCTAGGTACTGGCTATATTTGATTTAACGAGTTTCTCAAGCGTTTATTAAGTAGGTAGGTAGGTTCTCGCAGCTTTTTAGGGTTTCGTACCTCAAATGGGAATAGGATTTCTTACAGGATCACTTCATTGTCTGTCTATCTGTCGTGTCTGTCAAGAAACCTATAGGGTACTTCCCGTTGACCTAGAATCATGAAATTTGGCAGGTAGGTAGATCTTATAGTACACGTAAGCGGAATAATCCGAAAACCGTGAATTTGTGGTTATATCACAAAAAAATTAAATAATATGTTCATGAACAAATAATTAGTATTTTCAACTTTGAAAATATTGGCATGTGGGGAATCATTTAAAACTAATCCTCTATATTAATGCATGTTATATAATTAACGATACTGTTGATACTACTATAACAACAGCTGCACAAAACAACGGACGCCTACGTGCGAAACAAAACTGATTCCAACGTTAAACAAAATATGTCTATCGTGACTCAGTTTTTGTTTATTAAATGAACGGGCAGAGAAATCGGAACAAAATGAGTCTTTTGATAAAACTCTGTTTCTTATGTCTAAGCAAAAACGGCGAACCGGCAAACCGTCGGCGAACGTTGAAAAATTATATGTATTATTGAAATTGCTTGCAGATTCAATTAAACTGTCACAGTTCAAGTAGTCGTATAGCTTCGGGTAAGCATTTCGAATATAATATCGCTAGGCAAGTATATACTCAAATTAGCCTTACATAATATTATAATAATTCCTTGGTGAATTATAACTCATCCAAGAGTAATTCGTAATACCGAAGTATCTTTTAAGTATAACCGTAAATGCCAGGCGCCAGATACAAATTCTAGATATGGTCGATGGCGTCTGCACAAATTGACAGCAAAGTCGTTAAAGATAAACAGAATTAATGGTATTACTATATGGATTGTGTGATACCAGATGTAGCACCGAGTTTCACCCATTTATGTGTCAGTAACTGTTGCAGTTAAATATTTAAAGGGCCTCTAATAACTATTATTATTATCATCTCATAATATGACAGGAGCTTTTGAATAACGGATTTTGTGCCTTTATATTCTAGTAGAATATATATAGGTACAAAAATGCAGTCGTAATATATTTTAGGTACTGCATAGAACTGCAAAAGATAAAAAACTGCAGACTAAAGAACAGCAAAGAAACAACAGTAACTGATAATATATAAAAGAATTTCCAACTCACTGCTCTTATAGACCAAAAATTGTTTTTAAACAAGTTTTTAAAAGATTTATTATTTTATCGTATTAGACTATAATTTAGTAGGTAGAGCTAATTTTTACGTGAGTCTACATTAGTAAATGCAACAATTTTAAAAAATAAGAGAAATTCGCATAATCACAAAATCGTGAGTTTGATGAAATCATTCCACATTTTATATCTCTAGATTTTAGTACGGTACATTTATTGGTATTACTTACCAAAAAAAGTTTAGCAGATGATTTAAATGCAAATCCATTTAGTCTCCTGGATTTTCCGATGAAGCAATTTCTTATGCTCCGGCGATCACAGAACAGATACACATTTGCAAAAGTCAACATGCACTCGACCTGGGCAATCAGGGTTTTACATCTATCCACTTAAACCTTGGGCTAGAGCTCTCTTTAATTTATTCAAAGAGGAAATGAACGATGTAGAAAACAAGATACTAACCCACAACAATTATCCATAACCGGTTCTGTTTGACTTTGGTTTAAAATTATAGGTGTTGAATTACTAATGTTAGATTACATTGCATAAAATTCAGAACAATGTGCACCACGAAATGCTAAAAAAGTCAGATCTGATAATATAACAATGCAGTAAGACTCATATGAACATGTTGAAGTTAAATTAATGAGTTTGAAATTATTTGTTCATAAAAATAATGTTATACATATTATATGTACAGCTAAGCCAAGGCAATGAGCAAGCTAAATAAATAATTAATAATTGTTCAATATCTTTTATTAAAAATGGTGACCGATATTACTTAAATGAATATTGCATGACCATGATATTAATTTTCCTGCAAATATGAGCGCTAACTAATCAATCGGCAGACTGGACTTTATTCATTTCTAGAGTGTTAACTAGAACGCAACAGCTGCAATACTTAGCTAGAATTTAAACATAGAAATACTTATAAGAAGAAATCGACCCAAACATATAATTCGCGACAGGTCGATATGGCAATCAGGGTATGAGGCGGGGGGACGCTCCCACACACCCGCACTTCAACCGCGCTATTCCACATCTGGTTACCTGTGCGGGGCATCCCCGGCCTCACACCCCGATTGCCATGTTGACCTATCGGGAACTAAAGCCAACCCCATAAAAGTTACTTATGTATCAATAACAATGATATAATCAGGGGCGCCGGGTTTTTAAAATTCCCGTGGGTGCTCCAGCTTTTAATGACATACCGAGCTACTGATATTTTTTTTATTTTTTTTAGTACTGAACACATACTTTTGTTTTAAAACATTCAATTCAAAATAAATAAAACTACGCGTCATTAAGGCTTTAACTTTGATATAAAATTATTTAGATATGGTAAGTATATTATTTAGATCGCGTTTGTTAAAAGATGAGAATTATTTTAGATATTTATAGTCGTGGGTGCTCGGCACCCACTATTTACCTCTCGGGGGTGCTGGAGCACCCGAGCACCCACGGAGTCGGCGCCCCTGGATATAATCATCACTTATGAGACTCTTTACTCGTACTATACTAATGAGAGGAATCGATGGTCTAGAATACAATTGATAGTACAGAGTCACAGATATGTTGTACAAATTGAAATGTTGATGTTGCCGAGCATATTTTGTTTAATATGCAGTAGATATAGTATTAAGGAAATCGAGTCATTAGCTGTTCACGCAATTACATGGCCTAACGAATGCTCCGCCTCGGTTAGCATACAAAGCCATCGTATTGGTTACATTGAGCGCAGGGTTGCCATTCAGAAAAATTGGAATAGGTAGAGTAAAGAAAACACCTTTCACATTCTGCCATCCTTTTGGTAAAAAGCGGTTGTTCCCAAAAAGTAGTTTTTGAATCGGCAAAAAACATGGAAATATTGATAAAATGATGTGTCTGAAAGAACATGCTACCTAGGACCAAGGTTTATAATTAGTCTAGTTGGTTCTTACATAATATGTACAATTTTTAATAACATTAGTTTTATCTAAATCTAATATTTTTTTGGCTATATCTCAAAAACGAACCAATTATGGACATTCTAATTAACTCATATTTCTTCACGTACTAGTTTAAAGTGTTTGGCTTGTCACGATAAGGATATCAATTGCCTGACTAGGCTTGAGCTGAATAGCTGATAGTATGAGATTTATAATTGGCATTTCGATTATAGTAAATGACAAAAGAAAGGATGTATCTTGATAGAGAAGCAATCAATATTTTTCCAATAGGGAGGTGTAAGTCCTAGTATTTATTTATTTAGTAGTCCTATACTAGCTGATGCCCGCGACTTCTTTCGCGTGGATGTAGGTTTTTCAAAAAGCCCGTGGGAACTCTTTGAGTTTCCGGGATAAAAAATAGCCTATGTGCTAATCCAGGGTATAAATCTATTCTCAGCCCAATCCGTCCAGTAGATTTTGCGTGAAGGAGTAACAAACATACACACACATACACACACACACACACACACACACACACACACACACACACACACACACACACACACACACACACACACACACACACACACACACACACACACACAAACTTTCGTCTTAATATTAGTGTGAAGTGATGACATCCCTGAGCAACCAGACAGCGCGCAGCGGCGACGACTCGGGCGACCGAATGCATTAACCATGATACCCATTACAGCCTGCATTATGACAACTCACATTCTATTGTTTCGACCCACTCACTCTATAATTGTTTACTTTTTAATAAAATCATGGAGCAAGATGAAAGGGAAAGTACTATAATGAGAATAGGAATAGATAAATACATGACGTCTTTAGTATGATTTTCGGATTTTCTTTCATGTGGGAGTAGGACCCTAGGGTAGACCGGGGAAAATAGTAATTGAAATAACGGCTTGTAGCTTCAGCTTACAGCTTATCTATTCGTTGTATTTTGGTTTATATGGAGTTTGTTACAGCAGAATATAAATGATATATATTTAAATATTTAACTTACTACTTGTTTAATATCAAATTATTATTTTCTATCAGTCGCGACTAAGTTGACGTGTAAAAAGTAGGAAGATATTAGGCTTAATCCATCCCGTTGCGTATATCGTAAGTGCACTTTAACGGTTGTTATTGTATGAAAAAGAGAAAACGACAGACTTGGACGTGATAAGACACCTATAGGTAATACAATAAGCCATTGAACTCGACTGGAACTTATTACAATTACGTAGTTCCTATTTTACAGAATCAATCGAGTAACATTACAATACAACGTAAACGCGGTGTCCTTGACTCAAGCTTGCGGCTTGGCGCCACGAGACCGCCTCCTTACCGGCTCAGGCAGCGCCTCTCTCCTTGATTTTATATTTAGTAGGTAGTTATTGCGGCAACCATGGTCCGGCAATTTATTATACGCAAACGGCAAATCCCTGAGAAAAGGAACCCCAATTTGCAACTGAATGGCCTATTTATTTTCTCATTCATAGTGAAATTACAATATTTACCTACGTGAATACGTGATACTGACCAATTTTATAATAAAAATTGTTTATACATCTAGGTGGCTAGCAGTTATAAATTCTCAGGCATCATTAGCATAAAACGAAAGTACGTAAATTTTGTCCATTAGCCTGTTTTAAACATATTGGTATTCAGAAGCGGTTTAGGGTTTTCCTGCGGGAACTCTTTGGTTGCCCGTTGAAATTATCCTGTCTATTTCCGGGATGCAACGTAGTGTCTGTGCTTTTCGTCGAGATTTGTTCAGCAGATGAGCCGTGCAAAGGTAACAACCAGATAGAGTTACTACTTACTTGCGCCTTTATGATATCAGTATGGATTATGGAATAATAGGTATTATAATGAACAATGGATTGCAATTGCGATCTCTTTTAGTTGAACACCCGCAAGTATAGCTAAGTACTAGCTAGATTAGTCAGGCATGTTTGACGATTAAAAAGTGAATTCCCAAAACTATCGGCAATAAAACACGTAGATAGTCAGACTAGGCCACAAAAACCGTAACGATGTGTGGATAATTTACACGGACACGCCAAAAACGATTAATTTGGGACACCAGCCGTGATAGTGTGTCAAGCGCTTTATAGTTATTAGCTATATCCAATTTGAAAGTTATTAAAAATTTTCTAATATGCTGCTGATTTGCGAAGATCTGTAGTCTGAAAATGGTTAGCTCAAAGCAATTGTTATTTGGGAAGACATTTATTAATAGCGTTAAGTAGGTAATTACTTATTCTTACGATGATATAGTTAAAATCACTTGCGTGGCCACAAACCGGCCTCGCAGGCTAAGGCATTAGTTCCTCTGGGACGAACCCATTGGGCATCGATAGCAGGGGGCAACGATGTGGTCGGAAGAGATCCCGGAGCCTTCCAATATGCGCTGAGGGTGGCCACCGAGGGGGTTTAGTGGGTAAAATCCTACATAGCCCGATGTCTCATCCCGATACCTGGGTCCTAAAGAAGGTTTCCCTCACATTAAAAAAAAAGATCCAGCACACCGCGCACCGTCAGAAAGATAGGGAAGTATAAGTTATAAAACGTGACTCCAACTAATTGGGACTTGGCGCTTGACTTGTAGAATTATCACTAATCATTGCAGAAGCTAAGCAATAAGCGCTAATTAAGCCTAAAAAACTAATTATACTTTAAAATGTTAAGCCTTAAATTTAAGTTTAATGAGTTTTTTTGCCTTAAGTGAAATAACTAAGTCCATGATACTTTTTAATGAAACTATTGTCATTACAATTTACATATAGAAAGAGCAGACGATATAAAATATGTCTGCTGATTGGGGTTTATAAATAGAGTGGGCGGTGAGCCGGCGTGGACAATGGATTCCGTAGACAAGACGCGTTCCATATGGATACACGAGAAAGGGCATACATGATTGCATTTCAAATGTTTCCCCTCGATGAAAGCTGGGGTTCATGCGGGCATGCGGCTAGTAGGTACACTATTTAAATTATGGAGATGGAGCATCATATCGGTATTTTCCATTTCCTTACATGGGGAATGTTTGGTCCTTAGTAAAGCTCCTTTCTTATTTCCCAGGTATCTGAGTAGGTACAAGAATAACTAAAAGCAAACTGGGGATTAAAAAAATCTTAATCCACGTGAATTAATTCGCGGGCATCGTCTATTTGGTACAGAGTTAGCTTGCATCCCGGAAGTAGATATAGGCTACTTTTTATCCCGGAAAATCAATGAGGTTCTACACGATTTTTGAAAAAACTAAAACCACGCTGACGAAGTAATAGGCATCATCTCCTAGGAAATAAAATAGCATTTAATCATTATTAAATGCAAACAATGTAGGTACGAGCACAAGTAAATTCCCTACGCATTACAGTGTTGTGATGTGATACACCAAATGTTGGCGAGTTATTTTGGCGACGACGCGACGTTACAGTTATCACAGAAAATCTTTTGAGCAGCGTTTCAAATTTAACGACGTTCTTCAACAAACTACCAAAATACAAGCACTTGAAAGTAAATGTGTCGTTTCGAAAATACATAAAACAGCGGAGAAGCTAAAATGAGAGTGGAATTCCACATCTCAACCTTGAACGGTAACGAACGGCATGGAAGGAAACTGGAGGCGTAGGTAGGTATATCAGTGCATATTCAATTTAATAGTAAAAGATTCATGCGACTTCGTTAGTGGAAACTAAAAAACTAAAAAAGATCTTATATTCAAATTCGCGTGACGTACCTACCTATTCCTCGTTTTCTGGAAAAATCTGGGTACTAAAAATTTAGATAAGGTGGGATTTAGATACCTAAGTTTTTGTTATATATCCATCTTTCGTATATGTATCTATCCAGAACATCTTGCGAAAGATCAACAGAGCTAGTTATTTATTATCATACGCAGAAATAGGAATAAGACGCACAACTAGGATGTAACCAATACATTTATTCATAGTGTGGGGCCATTGTGAGGCACTATTTTTGCAAGTCGAGAGACGGTTACTTATGAATAGATGACCTGATATAGGCATACCTAGCAAAACAAGTTTTGACGTACCTACGGCTAATATTTATTTACTCACGGATGCAATAAATTTTAAAAAGATATGGGGTTAGTTATTTTAACTCGTACACATAATATTATAATTTATTACTAAGTACCTGCCCTTTAGCCGGCCGGTATAGATAGGTAACATAAGAAGCAGGGACATGGGTGGGAGTATTTCATTAAATTTTATGAGAATGAAGAGATTTCTTGAAATTCAGATAATTCTAACTCTTTTAAATAAAGTTTAGATACCTATATTTTACTACAAAATATATGCCCATGCTTTCAAGTCTTTATTAATTTTATTTTTAGCCCATTAGTTATGGTCAGACAAAAAATGGTTCTATTTCTGTTTATTTTGACTTTTCAGCCAAAATGTGTCAGCTTTCCATTTGTTCTCATAATACTTATAAGGTTTCCGATTTTTGAGAGCGACAAATTTTATATATTACCCTTAAGTGATGATAGGAGATGAAAGTTTGTATGAAAATTCGTCTCTTTTCAAGTTATATCTATGAAATTTGGTAAGTATTTGGGCTTTTGGTTAAAAATGAAGAAATATAACTATCTGGATTTTTTATTTTCAGATTAAGGTTTAAAATAAGGGTTGAAAGTTTGTATAAAAGTCATCATCAGTTTTTTCAAATACATAATAAATACCTACTATGAAAATTGGTATTGGTCTTTTGGGTAAAAGTGAAGAAGTTAGACAGGTGTTTCAATATTTTTGAAAATTCCACACGAGCGAAGCCGGGGCGAGCCATCTAGCTTATGCAGCTTAAACGCGATAGATGTAGAAACTAAAATCTTTTCCTGCCGCAAGTTATTAATTGAAATCTAGTGTATACGCTAGTTGCAGGAAGACATGCAGCTAGACTTGATCACGTCACGTATGAGACCACAAATTCAATTCCATTTATAATTCGTCACGAATTTATCGCGGTTGGCGATGCCGTAATGAAATAAAACCGAGTGGGCAGTGCATACTGGGCAGGGGCCCGCTCGCTAGCTCTAAAAAGAGTGGTATAGGTTGCTAGTTGCTACTGAGACTTAACGCATTACTAGTTTATACAGCGAATTTTATAAAGATATTAAAAATTTGTACGTACCAAAAAATAACGATCTTTTTAAGTATCTGAGGGTAATGGGACTTTCAAGCTCCAAAAGAAATTAAATTCTAGATCTTGTAGATTATTCTAGGTTGTTGTATCTCTATCCTATGCACGAAAAGAGTTCCTATATTGGGTACGTAGATATTGAGATAGAATTTACATAAGTAGGTATGTAAATTCTACAAAATTTCTGTATAATTTGAAATTTGAATAGGTAAGTACTAAGTACGTAAATTACGTGTATGCGAAATTGGATCAACAATAATTTAGGTCTAGAATGAGTTCAAAAGTTTGACAACAGGGATAGAGTTATCCAAGTGGTAATAGGAAACTTATAACAAAACGACATCACTTGCAGGCGTCAAAAATGCTATCTACATTTGACGCTAGGTAGGCTATGAAATGACAATTTTTCTTTGATTTCAGGACACCTATAGCCTAATATTTGAGAGATCGTCGATTCTGGATCAAACCGAGATGGAGTTCCCTCAATCTATCACTGGCAAATCGTCCCGCGACAATATTGCATAACTTGTTATCACTAAATATCGAACCTATCAAACAAACTAAAAGGTATTAAAGTGATTGATGATATCATACCGATACTTAACCCACCAGTAATCATTGTCATCACTGTCCGTACCGTGACTTGTATAAAAATTATGCAAGTAAGTAGGTAACACACTAACTAAAAGACCTTTACCTTAACTACTGTGACAAAATTATGGAGTAGGTAACAATAGGTATATAACATAACGGTATTGATATATAATATAGATACATTATGTAAAGACAGTAAAATTGAGTTTTAAACTGTTTTGACTGAAAAGATGATACCTACTCATAATATTATCTAAATATGATTAATATAAGTCTACTTACATTAACTATAGTTAGTGTAGGTAAAGTAACTACTCAAACCACAAAATCTTTAACTACCCATAAAAGTCTAAGTACTTTATATGAAAGCGTTTATGGAACCTCGCAGCACTAAGTTGATTATCATTAAACTCAGCTCTCCCATATTGGATCTTAACAAAATTAAATTAATTTTATACTCCAAGTTATCTAAGTTATAAATCTATCAATAAATTTTGACTCTTATGTGGTTATATTTATAAACAGAAATTTAATATAAATAAACCACTAAAATATAAACTATATTGAAAATATAAAGGTACTACCTATTTGAGCAATGCAGAATTATTCTTAGTTAAAAGTAACTGACTACACAATGCACATTGTTTAGAATTCTCCGTTATTATAATATTATGAGATGATTTCTTCCTTCACACGTTGCGTCACATCCGGATATAGGTACACATACTTACATACTCACAGTATTATTATCATTTAAATGAGATACCAAGCTAATAACAGGTTTTCATGATAAGCTACAAGTGCCTAAGAAAGCTCTTTCTTAATGAATTTCGATCGTCACAATCAGGTTAGACAAGACAAAAATTCCAATGCAGTTAAAGTCTTCCTCAATTAATTCTAATTACTATAAAACGTGTTTTCCGTTAAGTAATACTTCGCTCAAATTATTATGTAAGTAACATGATAAATGACTGGTATGGTGAAAATTAATTATTATTTATTAGAAATGTAGTATAACCGAACTTACTAAGGACGATGCAGCCTAGTTGTAACAAATATTGGTGACAATCCTGGTGTTTCTTCAAATTATTAGTATTGATAGCGCCATAGATGATCAGTCCACCACAAATAAAGGTATTAAATTTATTAAAAGTTGCCACGGTATAGTAAGTTATCCTGGACAGTGTTGAATTGCATATTTTATTATCTATGCACTTGGAGTGATTTGTTCATTGATTGATGGTTTTAACCACAGCAATACATAAAATTAATAGCAGCACACTATCAGTCTAGATGAGGACTGAAAGGAAAATCGTAAAGCATGTCCTTACTCTGCAAAACAAAGTACGCTGAAGGACACTTTTCTTTATGTTCTAGTTGTTCACCTCGCTGGCTCGTACTTCGTACTCACGTGAAGAAACGCTAGTAGAAATTTAGAACTTCTGAGCTCGTTATAAAGTCGAAAATAGATTGGATGTTTTTGCGGCGTATAAAGATATCAGGGATCAAGCGGAGCGTGAACCGTGAAAAGATGCACTTACAGGTAAGCCTGAAGCCAAAAGTTTAAATACCAGTTTGTCAATGTGTGACACATGTTAGAGCCTGTTTCACAATCTCCAGATAAATTTTATCTTTTGACGTTGACACTTTTGGTATAGAAAATCTGTTAAAATGTCAAAATCCGTTAGATAAAGTTTGTCTGGCGAACGTGAACCAGACCCTGAGCATAATAAATCCCTAAGTAATTAGGAGTTAAAAGATCAGTAATCAACAACTGTTTTTATTTGACATGTAATGAATGGTTCGTTGTTTGAGGGAATATCAAGTTTTAAGCCAGTAATTAAGAGACACGTCCGGGATGCGGGCGATCTAATTGAATAGCCTCTATTGATGCATGAAAATATGACTTAAGAGCATTGAACTCTACAATCGTTTATTGGTACGAGCATGTCACATTACACTCGATTCACAGAAAAGCTACTTACATCAGATTCTAATAGATAAGATTGTATTATAAAATATAGTGTATGTAAGTTACAACCCTGTAACACAGAAAAGTTGAAGTGTTAACTCATTCTATGTTGGCTTTCTTTTTTATTGTGCCTGACTAACTACCGATCTCACCACATAATAATGCGTTGATGGAAGAAACCTTAAAAGAAATATAGGAAGTAGCTATAGATAGAACATTAAAATGCATATTATAAAATTAATAATGAAGCCACGTACTGTCGTCCTATATTTAAAAAAAAAAAAACTGTTTAAGAGTCATCGGCAAAAATAAGGCAATACCTATAGAAAAACCAGTGATATAAAATGTAAAAAATATGATCTAGATATAATGTGAATTTTAAAAAAAAGTTTGCTACGTAGCTTGCTACTACCTGAAAGTCTTGGTCATACTACGTAGCGTTCTTTTTTAGAAATATCAGTTTTGAAATTCCGACATTTTTTTGGTGATAAATCAAAATTAGTTGAAACAGCGATTGAATATTAAATTGTGTCTATTTTTTGTAAGTAAACAGTTAAAGATACATCCGCTTCGGTCAATGTTGACGCAGGAGCCTGGCACGGATTTCGGCAAACAAAAAAAGATAACTTTCGCCAATGTCACACAATATAATATACGAGTATGTAGGCAGTAGACGTATAGGTAATCGCTTTCCAAACTGGGTGTCAGAGACCAACCAACGTCGATGGACAAACCATTGTTTCAACTGTTGTACAGGAACAAAAGGTATTACGTACGAAACATGATTACGACAGTGATTTTGAAAAGCACTTTAGTGCTTCTACATCCGTTTTGCAATTTTACTTGAGAATTTTAAAATGCCGACCTATTTAAATGTTATACCACATGAAAATAAATCAGTAATTACAAACGATGTAAGCTAAAAGGATGTAATACCCTAAGGCTTATAAGCAACATTACGGACTACGGTACAGTTTTTCCGATCAGTCTCAACTCTCAGTAAATAAACCGATAGTTTTTGCAAACGGGTTTATTGACATACTTCCGAATGTGAATACGATGACTTGCAGTCACCGATGAATATTTTAAGTTATAATTAAATAAGTTTAACTGGTGGCTTAAATATATTAGCAATTCAAATATACATACAAAAAAGTAAAGTATATTCAAAATTGATGTTTTTCAAAATGTTGTTTTCATCAATGATGTCTACTATGAACTAACTGCAGTTGAAATTCTCCTACAATTTGTGATAAATATTCTACAAAATACGGCGATTAGATCAAACTGCTTGGATTAGCATTAGCATACTTACCTATTTGTAATTGCAGATTATTTTCTTCATACTGAATAAATTAACTTTTAAGTTATGTAGGTTGAGTTTTAATATTATTACAAAGCATTTATCAAACTACTAGATGATGACCGCGACTTCGTCCACGTAGATTTAGATTTTTCAAAAATCTCTTGGGAAATCTTTGATTTTCAGGATGTCCGTTTCCGGGATGCAAGCTATCCGTGTGCCCTTCGTCAAAATCGGTTAAGCGGATGGATCGTGAAAAAGACGAACAGACTGATGCAGTTTCGCATTTATGTTTTTGATTATTATTGGTATAGATTAATCGTATTTAGCGGATTATTGTAGATGCTCCAATGACAAAACCAGAGTTAAATGTGACAGCACTATATTATGGTACAGTTCACACCAGTTAGGCAATTTGTAACAAAACGTTGAGGCCTCGAGGTCACTGTCAAGCGCCAAATATTTCTACATTTAGGTATAGGTAGGTAGCCTATGAATAGCCTATTTTTCTTTGATTTCTCGTCACCCATAGTCTAATATTTGACATAATATCGTCGAATAAGGATCAATGCGAGAGTTCTCTTGCGCAAATTCACTCTGATCTTCAAAATCGAATTACAAATTCAATGAGTAACGTCATAAATCCCATTAATATCTTTAGAAAGTTATATTATGAGAACTTTTTATTGACACATCTCGTCGCCGACCAGCCTGTTTGACCAAATATGTATATGTGAGCTGTCACCTGTTCTAAGACTCGTCTAGCTCTCTCTTTTCTTAATGGCGATTCAAGGAACAGTGTTTACATACTAATATTACCCACTCTACTGGTCACTCTACAGTCATCTAGAGCATCTTCTGTAGTAAGTATTTTATCGATGATAGCCTAATGATTAAGACATTCCTCCTATTCGTCGGGTCGGGGGTTCGATCTCGGCCGCGCATCTCTAACTTTTCGAAGTGATGGCAATTAAATATCACTTGCATTAACAGTGAAGGAAAACATCGTGAGGAAACCTGCATGCCAGAGAGTCCTTCATATCATAATGTTCTCAAAGGTTTGTGAAGTTTGCTAATCCGCACTTAGCCAGCATGGTAGACGATGACCAAACCCTTCTTATTATGAGAGAAGACCAGTTCTCAGTAGTGAGCGATGGGTTGATATCAAATGCAAAGGCATTCTTTGGATAAAGAGCCGCCATGTCTATCAGTTTACCCGTCCTGTTTTGTCAGTTGTCAGCTTTTTATTCAGAGATATTAGAGAAACTGCTGCCTGCTAGAAGAAGTTAAGTATCTATATTACCTACCTACTCTTTAAATGAATAATTTACCTAATTTATTTTAAGTACCTTCCTAATTATATTTTATCTACGTCCATTACCCAAGTAGTACCATCCATCATATTATTAAAGGAGATTTAAATAATTTTTAAGAAGTTTTTCAGAACCGAATTGTGTTAAGATCAGCTTAGCTACTCGTCTACGGCATTCAGTGCTCTCTCAGCTTCGAGAGTTACAGATTGGCAGCAATTAGTAAGTATGACCTGAACATGACAACAAGGCTTCTATTTTTTAACAGTTATTAATAATCTAGCTTTGAACCTTGTCACTTGAGTGTTGAGCATTCCACGTAACGTATCTGGGCTAGGAGCCAATATATTATAAATCGTAGTACATGCAATAGTCTGAATAACCTCTAAAATATTTGCAATTTATATAACTACTAGCTGATACCCGCGACTTCGTTCGCGTGGATGTAGGTTTTTTAAAATTCTTGTGGGAACTCTTTGATTTTCCGGGATAAAAAGTAGCCTATGTGCTAATCCAGGGTATAATCTATTGCCATTCTAAATTTCAGCCCAATCCGTCCAGTAGTTTTTGCGTGAAGGAGTAACAAACATACACACACACACACACACAGACACACACACACAGACACACACACACAGACACACACACTTTCTCCTTTATAATATTAGTGTGATAGTGTGACAACACAGTTCACGACAGTTAGGGAACTTCTAACAAAACGTCATCGATTCTTCGACGTCACTGGCAGCGTCCGTACATTTAACGCAAGTAGCCCTAAAATAACCATATTTTTCTTTGATTTATGTCACCATAGCATAGCCTAATATTTGACATTATCATTGATTCAGGGTCAAACCGAGATTGACCTCACTCTAGTTCACTCTGACTACAGCCAACACAGACATTTACATTCTGCAGGGTGTAAAGGTAAATAAAGTATCCAAGTAAATTAAAAGATTGAAGGTTACGTTGTGCCACTTTTGGTAAAATATTTGTAGCTCTGATTTTATATACGGCATATTTATCACTTATGTAATAAGTACATGTAATTTTAATTGCTTAATTAAGTAAGTATGATTAGTTAAGTTATTTCATTTTACTTATAATGGGGTTTTGTTGCTTAAAATAATCTTCTGTTTGTTGATTTATTTTATGAATTTCAATTATACAAATCAAGTAAGTATACATATATTGTTATACAATGTTAGTAGTATAAAATGAAAAGCAAGCCAAATTTACTTTTAATTAACTAAGAAATAAGAATATTTGCCACTTAAGTACATTTACCTATTTGATTTGAGTACTTATGCTCATTACAATGTTCAGGTACAGGTTTCGGGAAGCTAGAAGTTCAACATATATAACAAGGAAAATAGTGGTCAAACTCAATAATATGTATCTTATTCGGGTCACACCGCGATTTTATCAGAAACATCCTTATTTGGTTCGACGACGCGGTTCAGTTGAGTTACATTGGCCGTGGTCAAAAAGTGGCAGACCAAAAAAGGTGTTTTGGTGCTTATGATAAGATCACGATATACCTAGCCCGAATGAACATTAACAGTCTTGATAATGCAAATAAATTAAGTAATTATTTTGGAATGTATCGAGAAGTATACGAAGGATTTATTATCATTATTTTGACCGTATTTAAAGGCAGAACCCTACAAGAAACAAGTCTTACTCTATGGTAATCTCGGTTTCTGCATTATACCTAAAATGTTATTATTAAACTCACTAAGCTCCCATAATTCACGCTATAGGGGTGACTTCTGACTCATTTTATAAGGGGGAGAATACTTAAATACTCTAGTAAATTAATACTGGTAAGGTATTTAAAATTTAATTGAATTAACTTTTATCGCTATTACTTCTATCTCTATCTAATGTATATTTTTCTTGCGAAATGAATGAAAACGTTGGTATAACTTGAATAGTCACCTAATCTAATCGCAATCGATGTCAAATTATGCTATAGTCTTTATTCACGCAAAAATAAATATCAGTGATAACGATAAAACAATATAACTTGACCAAAATAAGCATCGAATACCTAATAAATATTTTCCTCCTTTGACTCCACCGTTCCACTCTAGCGAATTCCAAATCGCGGGTCGCATCAAAAGATGGCTGGCGTATGGAATCCGACAGCGACAGGGGACTGGGCGATTTCGTCGTGATGGCCCGCATACACACACATATAAAGCTGCTTTGCCGACACAGCCCTTCATGGTCATTTGGTTTGATGTAGGTACATACTTACTAGATACTATCTATAACATTTACAATTAAGGTAGTTTAGGTACCAACGGCTTTAATTAAAGTGGCTTGGCTCTACTTTAAAACATGCAGGCATCGCTCATTTGATTTCAGTTCAAGTCTTAACTTCATACTTATCTTTTGATCTTTTTAAAAGGATGATTTTAATAATTTTAATAAGCTTATTCTTATAGCAAAAATCTTTGTTCATTAAGTAGAACTAGGTAGATATTTAGATAAGTTACAAGTATCATGTTTCATAATTTTAGTATAGGCTTTACTTTAAACATGCGGGCGTCGCTGATTTGATTTCAGTGCAAGTCTTCTTCATACTTACCTTTTGATCTTTCTAAAGGGATAATTTTAATTAGCTATTCTTATAGCAAAAATCTTTGTTTATTAAGTAGATAAGATTTATACTATGATGGAACTAGCTCGATATAAGACGTAGGTACCTATAATGTTTGGTTCATTCGCGTGTGTCTATTATTGTTGGCGTTAAATAACTTGCTTCTGGTCACCTAGGAGACTCTCGTAAACGCTTTGTTTCTGATTAACGTTCAAAAGCATGAATATGTCCTACAATAACCGCCCCACTCGTCACGTCGTGCATCGAGCTCAAGCCAGATGGTTATTGATAAGAGGCGTATAACCCACAATTTACGCCTATATTAAGTATATTAAAGCTATCCTGAATCACCGCCCACTATCCGCATGCAATATCCATTATATCTAACACATTTTTGCTGTTAGCATTATTTTTATTACTTAAAATTAATTCATAATCTTAATTTTATTGGTATCAATTGTATTGTTTTTACGAAATTTTCCTCTAGGCCTAAGACCTTGCCAATATTAGTCGCTCGTTAAATTACGTAAGGCTTGATTCATTGTCAATATGGTATTGAGAATTGACCTGATTTTTTTACTATTTACTATGCATAATCATGAACTAATTATTAAATAGGTACCTACTTATATCTCTTTCAGGTCATGCGTGAATAATTATAATCATGGCTATCGTTATCTATCGCACTTGTCTATGTTTATGCAGCCCAATTAATTTAAGTAGGTACTTATAGGTAATATAAGTCAGAATTTTCTAGCTATAAGCAGTCAGAAAAGTTGAGATTTCGTCTATTATTATCAAGGCAATAGCTATATCTGCAGTATTCCTTAACAGAACCAAACAATTTTCAGAGTATCTATCTATGTATATTATGTGGTGTGCATTAAATTCATGCTGGTAAACGCAAGTACACGAAAATTGTTCCACGGCAGCTGCACCGCCTGCACGCGATACCGAATGAATGATAAGTCTGGCTTTGTTAAGTACTCGTAACTACACCAAATAGATAAAGTCCGCAACTTTCTACGCTGGATTTACGTAAACATATTTTTTTTTAAATCCTAATTAGTCATAAGTCCATACAACAAGCTACCCGTGTGACAAAATTTCACCAAAATCGGTTGAGTGGATGGGCCCTGAAAAAGTACCATAGTAGGTACCTACAGACAGCCATACTCTACATAATATGGATTATTTAAAGCATTACTAGTATAGTAATTAATAAATAAAGATAATAATTTAATATTTCCATAGCTACAAATACTTAGCTGTTCTTTAGACATTAGATATTCTGATCCTATTCTGATATCATATTCGATGATTCAGCGAACCATTTATAGCCAAGTCTGAGACTGCGTCTCATAAATGATTTTCCGTTATGTAAAGACATTATTTATAGTGTTTATGATACTTCAATTCACGTGATGTCGAATCAACGAGTACGTATATATAAATGAGTAACAAAGACGAGAAATTTGAACCCATTTTTTAGGCTTTCGTCCCTAAGGGTAAAACGGAGCCCTATTATGTAATGTCCCTCTGGCCTTGAATACCTTGGAAGGATGTAAATATAGACTGCCTCAAAAACAAAATAACAAAATAAAAATAATAATTTGATTTCATTTAAAATAATGTTTGTTTGTTTCGGCCACTGCTTACAATTAGTTAGTACATTATGAAGCGGTGTATTCAATGTTCAATTTTAGATCAACAATTAAATATCCTTTCAGGGTATATAACTTACCTATTCCGTCTTCGAGCTAGACTAAAGATCGGATGGACGGTCGAAAAGACAGCCAGAAAGAGTAACATTAATATAAATTTTATCGTCTATTATGGCTTAGTTAAAGTTTTTATTTAATTAATAATTGCTAATTAGGTTAATAATTAGACAAATCATAATAGTCATAGATCAAACAACTTCAATAACCTACCTATTCAAGGTTAAGTATTACAAAAAGTTATAAAATAGCGGATGGTACCTACGTATGATTATGTATTAGTAATACATATTGGGACTGATTTCATTTTCACATAACTGAACAATTTTAAATCTTGAGAATATAGCAATATGGAACAATTTCCTTTTGATTTCTTGAGTAAAAAGTAAAACTGATTCAACGGTGCATATTCATTTATTATAATGTAGGCAGGTACCTACTACCCATTGCTTATTAGAAAGCACGTATGATTGGCAAATAGAAATTGGTCCTATTTCATTGAATTCTTTGCCATTAGACTTGAATTGACTGATATCCCTATTAAATTATAGTAGAGTTATAGTATAATTGACAAATATAAATTTGTGTAACTTTGAATTCTTTGCCATTCGACTTGAATTTACTACGTTTTCATCAAATATAAACTATTAAAAAACCTATATAAATCTTCATTTTTCTTGCACATTTAAATTTAATACTACTATAAAATAATGATCATTATAAAACTCTGCGAGTGATACCTTGAATCGAGTTTAAAATTACAAAAAATATTTGGTGTTTGATCAAAAGTGTTATGTAAAATAAAACATGATACAGAAAATCACTGGATCACTGGATTTTTTAAATCACAGGTAAATCCACGTGGACGAAGTCGTGGACATCATCTAGTTATCAATAAATACCAAGTAGGTAAGTAGGTACTAGGTACCTACTACATCCTAATTACTAATGTATCTCGGTACTTGCTAAGATTTTGAAAGTCATCCATTAGGAAAGGGGAACAAGGTACTTATAAAAGCATTCATCGAGCAACTTTTAAGTAATGTACTTAATTTATTTGAAAATTGAATGCAAAAACTGCAATTCATACAGGAAAATATTTAATTTTGTTTGATATGAGATTTTTTTAATAAGATATGGCCGTTAACTTACAACTACACGTACAACTTTCTGTCTCCATAACATCGTCTTAAAATAAACTATGGAGATACTGTCATGGCTTATGTAAACCCAAAAGACTGAAAATAAGGTAAACTTTATAAACTATGTCATATTGTTTACTTTGTTCGCCAAAGTAGGTCAGATTCACAAAGTACCAACGGCTATATTTAGTAGGCAATGCATACGTAGGTAGGTACCTATTGGTGACGATTTTATCAACTCAGCGTCCCATTATAACGAAATACTCGCAAACATTTTAAATAAGAACTAAATAGGAAGGTAACTAAGTATCTACTTACAAATGCTGGATTTATTTTCGCTAAGATAATTTTACAGTTTCTGAAAATTGATTTACAAATATAAAATGCAGCTAAGAATTTTAATTGATAGTAGCATTGCGGTTGCAGATATTGCAAGTGCTTGGTCGGTCGGTAGGTATTAGCTTGGATAAACACGCTTTGTAACCAACCAGTGAACAAAAGTAAACTCCCAAGCGAAACAAAACTTTGACCATTGCGGCGATAGCAACACAATCTGGTAAAATGCAACGTCTTACAATGCTATTGTTTAGTACCCACTTACGAAACAGTAATTGCAAACAACGAAGAACGAAGTGATGAAGGATTATTATAGCAACAAAAATGCAGACGCAATCGCGGTTAACAAGAAAAATTGTAGCAATCAGTTTTAATGCGATGCTCATTAAATCTTATCTAGATAGTAAGAGGAGAAACTGACTGACTGACATATTATCAACGCACAAAATAACCCCCTTGATCTAAAAACTTGAGATTGTGCATTTCTCTTTATAACCTAGTCTCCCACTATTTAAGTAAGTAAGCATTATGAGAAACTCTATCTGGATTAGGTACAAAACTTAAATCTAAAAAGCTAGTTTTGAAAATATTATAATTGTACAAACTTAAAACAAAGTGAAAATGAAGTACATTAAATAGGTTAGTGAGCATTAAGAAGAGCCGAGACATAAAGTTTATCAATCAATTAAGTATGTAATTATTGACATAAGTAGCTTAAAATGAGGAATAACAAAATAATGAATAATAGTGATGATTTGGAAGGTAAAGTACCAATTTAAAAATAAAGTAGGTGTCAATGTTGGCGCCCCCGCGGCAAACCTTGGCAGCCCGCACTTGGCAGTGTCAGAACAATAAGCGTGAAATCACATTTGTCAGCGTCGATTCGCATTTTATCTGTTGAAAAAAGCTTGTTTGAAAAAAGTGATTTGTAGATGCATAATACATTATAAACTTTCCTTTCCGCTTAAATTCAGCTTTCGCTTTTTTGTATTTGAAATATATAGGTATGTGTAAGTGTAACACTCAGTTTTAATGTTAAAGGATGCTAACCGTCAACGCATGAGAAAGGATGCTTATTCAAGCAAACGCATGAGGAATACTTATGCATTCGAATGCATCTTAAATCTTAATTCCGCAACTGCTGCGAGTGAAAATAACGGATGGAATTATTCAGGATAGAGGGTTAGATTCTTTTTTTCTTAAATGTGGAGCGACCCATGTCGGTTTACGTTTTTTTTCATTTATTATCTCTCTAGATTGAGCTATTATAATGAAGTTCTGAATAAATCGGTCCATTTCTTATACAAATTACAAATGCCAACTGAAATGTGACATTTGAAAGTATACTTTATATAGCGATTAAATAAGTAAGTTATAGAATATACAATATATTAGTTTATATTGAAGATGAAATCATGCGTTAGACAATTATTGCTGCCTTTGACTCTCGATGCGTATAAATGTGTCCAAAGCCACCCAGCTAAATGCGAATCGATGCTGGCAAATATGACTTCACCCTAAGTATCGACCAGGTGCCGTGGGTGGGAGTCGAACGTGCAATATAATTGCAACACAATATAGCTCTAACCTTAATCAAATACTGTTGCAATCTAAACTAAATAATGATGTCTGTAATTCGAACAAACCAAATGTTAGATGACGTTTTGTTGGATCATTGGATAGTTCACTCTGTCATTGGCCATTGAACAAAGTTGCATGGCAGTCGAAATGAAATATAAGAGTTAGTTATTTCATCAAAACATTCAATGCAATTATGCTGAAAAATTTAAATCCATATAACTTACCTACTTATTATGTAAATATATTACACAGGCTTGCGTAGGTATCACAATAAAATAAGTAAGATGTTTCACTAAATTATAGTCAAAAAATACTTACTGGTCGTGATTCATAATTATTTTGCGGATTGTATAATTAACTTATATGGTCATTATTTCTTTTTAGCGTAAGCAATACAAAGACTTCTAGATTAGGTACATAGAAATCATTGAGGCAATACTTGAGGCAATATCGTATTATGATATTTCCGTTAGGTAGTCTGCCCACACTTTTTCATCGTAGCAAAGCAACCATAAAGGATGGTGTCTGTCGTCTGAGCTATCGATAAGATTGTAGGTGGGATCTATAATGACAGTCGAGATACCTAGGAGAAGTCTATAACGCAAGAGCAAATGATAAGAGCAATGATAGCGCAATAGAAAAATTAAGAACCATGCATTTTATTCACATTTTAATTTAAACTTTCCACTTACCCAAGGACAGTTACATTTTTATTATTGACACTTTTTGGGATATCTTAGGATATTTTAAATGTTAATTAAGTAAAATATCGAATGGCTGATATTAGATATTTTCATAAATAGAAAATTGGTGTTGAAATAGCACACCGTGAGTCATGGGCGGCAAGGTAACTTTGTCATTTGTCATGTAAATTAGGAAGCCCTGAAGAAAATAAAATTAATGTTCTGGTCAATTATGTACACAATTAAGCTGTTCAATTTGAAAACAACGATGTAGTGCCTACTTATGTACCGAATACATATACCGAAAAGCTCATAAGTAATGATTTTAGACGACAACCCCCAATATACCCACCCAACGCGATATAGGGATAATAGATAATGTATACGAAGCCAAAATATAAGCCTATAAGGCTTTAATATATATAGCCTATAAGGCTTTAATTAACCGTATCGTATTACCAAAACCCCTTATCCTTCGCGAATCCTTTTGTAAAACTATTAGTATAGCTTCCATGGACGTTTAACACTGTCCACCTAGAATTATAATAAAATAAATAATTAAGCCTACTAAAATAGTACTTTTATAATAAATAATGATAATTCTCTTCAGATTTACAGCTAACAAATCAGCGTATATTTTATACCTGCACATATTCGTATCTGTTTAAGATGTAATTAAGTATCTAAGAAGCCGCGAACAAGAACTTCACACCCAATAATATGAAATGCCTGTCAGACATTCAGCACGGTCTGTTTTACGCCGCTCGAGAGCCCCTGAATTTAATTTTTTCGCCGCAACTATTTTTAGCTACATTCATAACAAAAGCTATCCGACTGAAATTATTCATATTTTTAGGCAGGCATATCTTACTTTACAATTGTACGTATTGTAACCATGCAGCAGATGTATTCTGGAAAATATTGCAGAACGGGAAGAACTTTTTTCCAGATTTAAGTAGGAAGAAGATAAAACATTTTATTAATACTTAAAATATGGTGTCAGGTTAGACAATGGATAGATTTTACAAGAATTAAAGCCTTGTTCTACTTTACGCCACATTGCAGCGAACTAGGTCGTGTATATTGCTAACGTACATTAGCAAAATTGACAGAATCTGGCATTTCCTTTCAATTCCTCGCATGTGGTACAATGTATTGTCTTACTTAAAATATGAATTTAGATTTCATACATGTATCTCTTCATCTCGTAGAATTTTAGCCATAACTAAAGATCGATTTTACTGTATTCTGTATTGCACGCATGTTTTACATAACTTGATTTTGCAATAAATAATTGACCAAATGATCCGCTTGTAGAGGGGAAAGTAAGCGGCATAGGCGTCAAGTGTACTGCAATTCATAAACATTAACTGTTCAACTGATAGGTTATTGCCATCTCGTCTAGAATGTGGCTGCAAAATGTCCGTGTATCCAGTCGGCGAACAGTAAAATTGCAAGGAAACTTGGCGTCACGCCAGCCGCGCGAAGCCAACAAATGCGCGATTTAATCGAGCTCCGAAGGGAAACTTTTATTCTTTAAGTTATTCATGTATATTATATTCATCTTCGCTTTGAAAGTGAGTTTTATTGTTCTGCAGACTCAGATTGTACTAAGTATGACTATACTGTGATAATCTGACGTCACGCTCATCTTGGCATGTAGTGTGCAGTTTGCTTGTTTTGACCTTGTTCGAAGTACAATTTTAATTGGCAAAAAATAACACGAATCACTCGAAAACAGTTTCCTTGTCGTACAAAAATACAACGTTGCAAGGTCATTTTCCCTGTTCTAAAGCCAAACTTTATTAGCTTCAACGTCAGCGTAAAAGTTTGATGATTTTAATGATTATCTAAGCTGGAGTGCGAGAATTATTAAACTAGCGGCACGCTATGATGGCCGGTTTGACGTTTGTCCGCTCATGAAGTTCCGTATTAATTGATAACGACTTTGAAGGAAATAATTGTATTACTTTATTGACGATAGTGATGTGCAGAGATTCATAAATTTTATCGAATGTAGTTTTAGGTTTAGGACTCAAAATTTATTTATTAAATTGATTTCTTAAATGTATACAAGTGTAGAAAAATCAGTTTGCACCATTTAAGGGGTGAATGTACTTGTGAATATGAACAATTTTCACTATGTGGACAAACCTCTGAAATCGCAAAAAAATATCATTAAATTTTTAAAAATGGAATCTAATACGATCGTCACATAGGATCGCTGGCTAGCACAACTACTACCTCCGGCAAACTCGCGTCAATGCTCAATGCAAAACAAAGCAGTTTCGAATTGACGTTGCTTCGAAAAGTATAAACTGTCAGTGCAATGCGATTGTGATATAGTTTTGACCTGGCTTTGGATTTCAAATATTGATACTGCATTACTGTTGACCCTTGCTCGTTAATTTGGACTCTGTTCAAGCCCTTTGTTGTGGATTTCGTCGATATGACCGAACGTACGCAGAGAACTGTTCTAAATAGTCAGACACGTGAGTTCGTAATACGCCTTCGTAACTATTTCGATCGTGAAGCTCAAAATGGAGGGCCAATTTTACCTATAACGTCAGTGGTTGAACGCGTAGCTGATGCGCTTAATATTGGACAACTAACTGTTAGACGGATAACTAAAAAAAAATATGGCGAGACTGGCACAGAAGAAAATAAACTTCACACACCAAAAAAGAGAAAACGAGCAAAACCAGTCGTAGGCATCGATAGCTTTGATGCCGATGCTATCCGAAGACATGTTTACGGCTACTATTTACAGAAGGAGTATCCAACAAGAAAAAAGTTGGTGCATTCACTGAAGGAAGCTGGATTATTCTTCGGTGGGGAAAGTTCTTTAACGAAGATTTTGAAGACCATTGGATTTCGATACAAAAAATGTAACAAACGCAAAATATTGATGGAAAGATTTGATATAGCGATGGCAAGGTATACTTTTTTACGGCAAGTGAAAGAAATCAAAAATTGGCAAAATGTTGTGTTCTTGGATGAAACATGGCTTAATGCTAACCATACTGTAGGCCGTTCTTGGAACGATGACACAGCAGCATCTACTTCCAAAGTTCCTGTAGGAAAAGGATCGCGACTTATAATTTGTCACGCCGGAACCATCAACGGGTTTGTCGAAGGTTCTCTCATGGCTTTTGCGTCAAAAACCACTGGAGACTATCATGAAGACATGAATGGAGAAAAGTTTACTGAATGGTTTACCTCAATGTTGTGTAGCCTCCCTGAACCATCTATTATAATTATGGACAACGCCCCATACCACTCGATGCAAATTGACAAGCCACCTGCCCAATCCCAAAAGAAAGCTGATATCGTCGCATGGCTTCGTAAAAATGGCGTAGATGCAAACATGAATATGTTAAAAGCGGAATTAGTACGTCTTTTAAAAGAAAACAAACCAACCAAGATCCGATACGTCATTGACGAAATAGCATTAGAACATGGGCACAGAGTTATACGGTTACCGCCTTACCATTGTGAGTATAATGCGATTGAGTTGGTGTGGGCTCAAATTAAGGGATATGCTGCAAGACACAATACAGAACCCCCATTTACCACAAAAAAAATGCTAAAATTATTAGAAGAAGCTTGTGAACATGTGACTAAAGGAGACTGGGAAAAGGTTGTGAATAGAACTGTTAAATTAATAAGGGAAGATTATGAAAGAGATGTGAAAATAGATAATATTATAGAAAACGAACATATAATTATTAATGTATGTGATGATAGCAGTGACGACAGTGAAAATAGTAGTATGGACGAATCTGATTAATTATGGCCTTTTGTGGCACCTTTTTTGGTATCTTTTGTATTCATATGTTTCTTGTGTGCATATAAAGTATGTATATTCATTTTCGTTCAAATATTCAGTTCGTTCAAATAAATTAAATAAACATATACATTTTTGTTTTATTAAACCTATTTAATCAGGTACAAAAACAAAACTTAATTGTTTTTTGTTCGAGAATAAATTGACATTCCACATCACTATTGTAATGTGTCAAACCGGCCATCATAGCGTGCCGCTAGTGTAAGTTAATAAAACAGTCACGTCAACTCTAAAGCCGCATCGTTGCGCCTTGCATAGTAACGCTCCTTACTAATATCATGCTGCTTCATCTTAAGAGCTTTCAACGTTCTCAATTATACGAGTAGTTAGCTCTACTTCAGTTTTGAAGTGGATTAATTTAACGCGTGTGCAGAATATTATTATCCAGGCTAGTAAATTAAAGATTGTTAATCCATGTAATTTTATAACTTAGCATTAGTAGGTCTGCTTAGATGATGCACGCGACTTCGTGGTTTTAAAAAATCGTGTCGGAACTATTTTCCAGGACCAAAAGTCGTCAATATGTCCTTCCCCAGGAAGCAAGCTATATCTGTATCAAACTTCGTCGAAATCGGTTAAGCGGATGGGCCGTGAAAAGCTAATAGACAGATAGACAGACATACAGACATACATTCGCATTTATAATATTAATTACTTAAGTAAGAATGGATGTTATTACTTAGTAAGAAAATCGTGAAATCTCTTTTTGAAAATAGGTAGGTACTTAACGTCAGCATTTCCCCTTCACCGTATTAGGTTACCCAGGAAGGTACTAATTTTGTAAAAATAAAGAGAATTCGTCAGGGGATACGAAGAGTGAAGAAAAAGACTACATAATAGTTCAGACAAAAATAAACTTTATAGCAACATAGCAAAAGATTTTCAATCTCTTGAAATGATTCATGAAACGATTTCGACGCAGACAGTGGGAGTGCGAAATGCGAAGGGGTCTCACTAGCTCACCCCAACCTTGTAGGATTCTTGGAAAAGTGGTCAAAACAAGTTTCTATATAGGTATATACTCAACTATAGTAAGTATAAGTAAATAGAAGCGAAACAGTTTATCTTAAATGGCCGTCTCCAGAGCTAGTTTATAATGAACGCAAAAAGAGCAATTCAACTAAAGAGGAGAGCTTAATGTAAACATGGAGGAAGTGCTTCTGCATTCACCCCAACTATCAGTTGAATGTTAACTACTTAAGTTTATGATTTTATATTACGTTAAATTTAATAAAAAAGAAAAAGTTAAGGTTAAGCAACAATTATATACGCACAGAGATGCTGATTGAAGAAATGGCATCGAATATCGATTTTTTTTCAACATAATAACCAAAATACTTACTAACCTTAAACGTACTTTCGAAATACTGGCTAATTAAGAAAGTTGTATCATCTATCGTCCCAAGGGAACCTAAATTCTAATAAAGCCTTAGATTTATGTATAGAGTGTAACCCCAAGCCTGTTACGCACACACTTTTAACGAGTTTTTCCACGGGTGATTCATCAAATGGAAAATGGGATGCGAACTGAGATACACTCACGAACAGGTCAGCTGTAATTTTCTATAGCTACAATGATTGTTAGGTACCTACGTATGCAATATTCATGTTCGTGAAAGTGGCGGCTACAATCCAATCAATCAATTATATACAATTACCATAGAATTATTATTATTATTGTATATATGATTTGTGTTTATTTTTTTTATTTTTATGTGTTATGTATTATGCATTATAATTGTTAATTGTTGAACCTACGGGGGTGACATAGTCTTCTTAGACTAAACCCCCACCAAAAAAGAATAAAGAAAAAAAAAAATTAGGAAGTACTCACTTGTATATGTATGAAGAACGTTTTCCTAATTCCATGACAATTAGATGTAACACAAGATGACCGCTAAAACGTCACGCTCTCCCATTGAGGGGTTGTAGGGGTCTAGGGGAAGTCAAGCCTCCTCAGCCTTTGGTCTCCTTCTCGTAGTAGGCTAGAAGCTAAGAGTAAGTAATTCTGCAAGATTTCGTTTCAGTTGGTGCGCGCACAAATAGGTAAAGAACTAAGTATTACGTTTTCTACGATATGACCTTTATGTGATAATAATAATATTTTATTTCTCAGGTAAGTACATCAAAAACATACTAACTAAGTACTTAAGTAAATTTATTTGTGTTTAAGTCCAGTTTCGTTCACGGGCAGATGCAATAAGTTTCACCTGGTCCCAAAACACCTTGTCAGAGTCAACAAGGCTCGTATTGCCTTTTTTGGATTCCTGTACCGTTTTACGTTTGCCTTATCTTGACCCTTGACTTTTCGTTATTGGATAATAACTTTGTTCCTTTTGATAGTAGCAATATTATAATTATTTCCGTGGCTTTCCCGCAATTTCAATTTAAGCAGTTACTTACATATCTTTACTTAGATACTAATTTAATATTATAACTCACTTCAAAGAGATGTCGTAGAAGATAATTTTAGCTAGAATTGAGATTAATAACTAAAATCGTTGCTTAACTAGGATTTTTATAAAGTAACAGTTAATGTCCAGTTAACCATTTCAAGACTCATTTAGCTAATTTTGCAACATATTTTTATTTTGTTCACTAAATTGTAAAGCCATAGTTAAATATTTAAAAAAGTACCTACTAACATTATTGTAACAATTAATCTTTCGAGAACTTTGGCTAAAGGGAAAGATGGGAAATATACTGATACTGATGAGAAGAAATACTGATGAAAATTGTTATGTACCTATATTAGTGTACAATCACGTAACAAGGGTTTATACACTACACAGAGTTATTTGCGATTTAATGGTAAAAAGGAATAGAAAAAAAATGGATAGAAAGAAATCATTATAAAAGATTTACACTTAGGTCTACCTCACTGGATAAAAATAAAATTTATTGCAGTGAACTCACAATCAATTTAGACTCTACTATAGAGCTAAATGTAAGTAGTTATTGTTAATAATGGATGAAATTGTTTAAAATTATCTTGCCAGCATCAATTTAGTGACCGTTTAGTTGGGAAATCAAAAAAGATCGTTAGTTAGTCAATTAGAAGACAGTATGGATTACAACCGGATCTTTCAGACAATTTCAAGGTACATTGAGCATAAATGAAAGTTGATTATAGTCAAGGAATAATTTGCTAAGTGTTACTTAATAACCTGAATGGATGGCATGTGCCCAAAGTTATATAACTTAAAATAAACACTTCTCAACAAATTCTAAATAACTAAAGATAATGTTTATCTAGAAAATCATCACTCATGTTACTTGACTATTTGATTTGTTTTGTTATTATATTTTTGCTAGCAGCTGCTTCACATCAAGTGATTTAGCAGTTACCAGTAGCTTAGAGTACCGTTACATAATAATATTAAGAAATGCTTTAAATAGTTATCGTTTTCCAGGACGTGGATACTTAATTGCTATGGTTTAACAAACTTTTTCGATTTATTAGTTTGATTTAAGTTTGTTGTTTATATCTGTGTATCTGTCTGTGGCATCGTAGCTCCTAAACTAATGAGCCGATTTTAATTTAGTTTTTTTTTTTGTTTAAAAGATGGCTTGATCGAGAGTGTTCTAAGCTATAATCCAAGAAAATCGATACAGCCTTTTGAAAGTTATCAGCTCCTTTCTAGTTACTGTAACCTTCACTTGTCCGGTGTGTTATAAATTTTTAATTTACACTTGTCGGTAAACTCGGAAAACAATAAAAGTAACTATATAATTCAATGGGCGATTCTATTTCCTCAGTTTTATCTGATCTCGACAGTCGAGTGTAATAAAAATAGTTTCTTTTCTTCCAAGTAGATACTTGAGTCAATATTTACGTGGAAGAAGTCGAGGGTGGAATCGATTGATTGCGGATAGACTCCCCAGTCCCTAGACGAGGGTGCAGTCATTCAAGGGTAGGCATTCACGCGAGGAAAGCGTGACTCAATAAAGGCTTGGATAAACAACGCGCGATGGTGGCGACTGCGAAGGCGACAGCACTGCGTAACGTTACACTTAAGTTACACAGTTTGCACGTAAATATGCCTCCTCAACGACTGTGATAGGGGTCTGCATGTCAGATATGGTTGTAAATCTGCATAAATTATTTTTATTTGACATACCTAATAATATTATGTTTTCTAATAGAGTATGAAACATGCCTTACTGTGTAACTCAACGACAACAGCGCAACTCCTGCAACGCTATCGTATCACTTAACAAGTAGCCCAATCTGAATTTGCAACATGGCGGTTTGTTCAGGTCATCCGAGTATTAAATAAACAAACCCGGCGGAAATCTGTTTTTTTACAATGTTTCGTGTTATGTACTTGTCTTGCGCGCACTAAAAGTACCTTTCGCAGTTTTATAACGCCAGTTCCTTGAATATTACAACTGCTGGAAGCTGCTTTGGGCATAACGCCGTCGTGCGTCCTGTCTGTACAAGCCTTATTAAGGTTCTATATGGGTAGACACTTTGAATCTTTTGCCGTCAACATAAAGTTAAAAAGTAACGCTCTATTGTATGCAATGCATTCGTAAACTTACTTCCCATTCGCTTTCTTCGACATTGGAAAGTTGACATTATCTTGTAAATGTGTAAAGATTATGTTAGTTGGTTTGTTTTGTTGTTGGTTTTACTAACACGATTGTTAGTAGGTAGGTTCGCTTTAGTTAACACGATGAATACCAGTCTGGACTAGTCGAAAACGCGATACCTAGTCCAAACGAGTTTGAAATTTCCTTTTTAGGAGTGGGAGCACTTAAAAGTACTTAATTATATTTACTTCTTTCGAGATGAGAAGAGATAGCTAATATAATGCACATAAGATTCCCAGCTTGGAGTCGAAAATAGTTAATTATTTTCATGAGCATTCAGACAATCAACATTATTATAATTTAAAGTGATGGAAAGTGGTAACTTAGGAAGGAGGTAACTTTAGAGCCTCGATAGCTCAACGGTTGAAGAGCGGACGGAATTCCGAAAGGTCGGCGGTTCAAACCCCACCCGTTGCACTATTGTCGTACCCACTCCTGGCACAAGCTTAACGCTTAATTGGAGGGGAAAGGGGAGTATTACTTATGATTAGTATGGATAATATTCTTTAAAAAGAACACATAAGTTCTTACATAAGTACTAATGAAGTACTAAGGTAAGTACTTACTTAAGGACGAATATTCAGTATTAAAATGAGTTAAGTAATTCAGCTATGCAAGAATGATTCATTGAAAGATACTGTGGGTACCAATCTAACCGTAACAAGGTTCTTCATTAGAATACAACTATATAATACAGGCGGTGTCCTACTCGTAAATGAGAAGACCACAGAGATTAGTGTGGACGCCATTGTTTTCAGAGTAACAATAGAACGCCATAAGTTCCAACAAACTGCCTCGTTAGCCTGTAACAATGGCTGAACAAACTTTTTAAGCAAAGATAATGTTCACTTCATTGAAAACTTTACACTTCCGATCTTTGAAGTTATAACTTTATAATACACCACAAGCGTAGATTAGTATAGTTATAAAAGAGTAGAATATTTTGTAAAATGTAAAGCAACGTTTCAGCCCCAGTTTTCATTTTCAGCTACCTAGTAAATATGCGTATATTTGCAGGGTTAATATTTGAAAATCTGGTCTAGTTTTGCTAAACTAAGTTATAATCGAATTTGAAATGAATGAAGTTTTTAAACTGAACAGAATATGCAGGTAACTTAAGAACCAGGGCTTTCGAACCTTTCATGAGAAAAAACTTTTGCTTGACTTACTTTCATGTCAGTTAGATTAATCCATTAGGCTGGCTGTCAAGTGCCTAAGTCCTGCTCATCCTATCTGTGCTGATTCACCGTGGCAGGGAGACTCGCGTAGAATATGACAGACGTTACATTAATTTGCGTCGCATTCACACATGGGGCAGGATGATCTCATAAGTTATAAGTGTTATTATTTATAACCCCATCGCATCTCTGTGATTTTAATCAAATCTAAGTAGTAGTAATTAAACGTTTTTGTAAAAGAAATTAGGGTAGTCTCTTATGGTAGTATCTTAATAATTAAGAACGCAACTGATATAGAATTTACATACTTCACAACGATTAGATTAGTTATCGCTCTTCAAAACTGTGATAAGAATCTGTCAAACTGCCCTAATCTTTAAATCATGGCACCATATCTGAAACGTGGCGTCAGATCTGTTGGCAAAAAGGCATGATAAATATGCTGCTGATGGATTATGGTGGCCCCAGGCACGAATTCCGATCCTCGTCACAATTTTACTTTTTTATCCAACCAAAAAATAATGTTTGCGCATTGCATCTATCAAGCAATATATATAATTACTAGCGACCCGCCCCGGCTTCGCACGGGTGGACATTTATTTTTTCTATTTTCCGGGATAAAATATAGCCTATACGGATTCGGAAGAATCCCTCTAAGTAATGGTAAAAGAAATTTTGAAATCGGTCCAGCAGTTTTTGAGCCTATTCAATACAAACATACAAAAATACAAAGGTTTCCTCTTTATAATATTAGTATAGATTAAATAATACTTAAAGCTTGTAATACTACTTAAAATGCCTGGTTTAATAAAGCAATAACTATCAATTGGTGTTAACAGCTAATTCAAATAATAGTTACAAAATTAGTAAGTAGTTATTTAATTACACCGTAGAACTGTAGCTTAGGACACTCTTCTCAGCCTCAGTCCAGTTGTTGGATTTAAATTTCAAGATAGGGAAGGTACTTAAGTAGGAATCATGGCTCATTAAAATAAGCTAACATCAGGTCAGAATTTGATTTTCAACGTGTTTTCAACACATCCTAATTTCGTATCGTAGTAAAAGCCAAGTGACCAAGCAATGTCGATATTTATTACAACAAAAATGGCAAATAAGTGGAACAAGCCCTCACTAAAAAATGCGAGTTGCCGGTTGAATGTTTGAATGTTTTAAATTACGATGACTTGTCTCGTCGGTCGCTCATTGGAGTAATTGTGGCTGTGGACTGTCGAGGCCGGGCGCGGTTTGATCACGAATCATGATTGCAATAAAACTCGAATGATAACTGTCATAAGACTGGCACAATCGGCTGCGTCACTTCTTTGTTAACGTAACCTCTACTTTGATCCTTAATCTTGATAGAGTCCCTCGTAGAACTTAGGGCTTCAGCAGTTGCTTTCCATGTCCCCATGTAGGTATTTAGCTACTGCCTTGACATGGTTCTACGAGAGTCCTACCCTTTTAAAGTCTGGTTTAATGGAACTCTAGGTGTAGGTCAGTGACCAGCAGCGTTTCCCCATCTTCTCGCGAAATATGCCCGACCTGTCGCCATCGCCTCAGAGCAGTACCTACCTATTTATTTGTATACCAGAAGTTGATGGTATATTTTCCAAAGTCTTCATTCCTGATTGTGTTAGGTTAGAAAATGCGGAGCATAAATATTTAAATAATCCTTAATCTTCGGATATTGGTATTTTGGTTACATTACCAAAAGTTTGTGGGTAACTAAATTACTTCTGCTACATTTTGAAGGTAAGTCAAGCCTAGTGAAAGCAAAACTACGGCCACGTTCCCCTTTTGATCTACCAGGAGAAAAGTAAGCAGGCTTCAAGTAACTTGGAAGTCCCTGTTGGGACTTTTTAACGAACTAGACGAGTATTCAGCAAAGATCTAATTCGGTTTAGACTTTGGAATCTCACTTTTTTTTTGGGCAATTTGGTAGGTGCCCAAAAACATGAGCGATGCTGGAAGGGGTTGCAGGATATTTCAAGAACGCACCAAAGTGGCAATCAATGTTTTCAAGATAGTAAAGTATATGTATGGTCGTAAATTGACCTTAACTTATATAAGTATAGGTACGAAATAGGTACTACTATGGTGGCATTGTAATGAACAGTCAGCTGCCGCCAGATTTACATAAAACCGAGTCTAATGAATACGAAATGTGATTCATAGCTGTTCATAAAACACGTCATAATACCTATAATGAGAATATCGAAGGTTTTAAGAGAATTCGATTATGAAATCAGAACCAAAGTATATTTACACGTAACTTGCTTGAAAAATGTTATCTCTAATAAATAATCAATATCTCTGAGATAAACAGAGCACAAAATAAGACATAGGATAGGACCCTACCTAGGTACTTACTGCTTAATAGCTAGGGTACCTACCTACTTACTGAAGTGGCTATTTTTAAGATTCCGTATCGCCAGAGAAAAAGAAACCTGTACTGTATATAGGATCACTTCGTTGATCCTATATGTCTGTCTCTCAAGACCCGTCAAGGAAATCAAAACCTATCCCACCTACAGGGTAGGTACTTCCCAGTTCCCGTTGACCAAGAAATGTTAGTAAGGAAAGGGGAAAATCCGAAAATCGAGAATTTGTGGTTACATTATGAAAAAAATCAGTGTTAGGCATTCTTATTTCCCTGTAAGTACGATGGTACTGAAATGTACCTACTGAACCCTTGCGTGTGCGAGTCAGACTTGCACTTTACCGACTTTTTTTTATAATTAAGTAGGTATGTCAAATTAAATTTAAGAAAGTATTCGACGCAAAAAGATAGATAGGTACTTGTACAATTGTGTTTTTAAGTTAAGCACCATGCAGGTAGCTATTTCAGTATAAAATATTTACCATTAGGGCGAAAGTCTGAATAAGTCTTGATCCGCATTTTCTTTTCCCAATGTATCCTTTATGAGTGTTCGATTAAAATAACGAATTCCTTCATCACAATTATTTCACTTCGCACTATGAGACCACTTCACATTTTGCGTGTTTATTGATTTTTATATCAAAAAGGATACAAGTTACTTAGAAAATTTACATAACAACCACTTTCCACATTGTTTTTGCACGGGACAAACACAAGTAAAGACACTGGAAAATCAAAAATACAACAATTTTAATAAGATAATAATTTAGGGGTGAATATACGTGCTTATACTGCGTTTGTGCCACTTGATTTGACAGCTGCGAGTCGCGCGCTATCCCGAAATTCCCTATTCAAACATTGGATAGCTAAACGCTTGAATGAGCGCGCCGCGAGAGAGCGGGACACAATGATGTGAAGTTAGTCACACATGTCAGGGAACGGCGGGAATAGAATAAAAATAGAACGGGATTAATCAGTAGGTATACTGCGACCGATGTGTATCAATCCTAATCATTTTTTATACTGCGCATGGTTATATCCTAATACTTAAAAAGTTTGTTATTACAAAAAAACAAATTGAACATTACAAAATCACTACAGACTTTCCACAGTCATTGATGAATAACGAAAACCTCAAAAAATTGCTTTGTAAATATTGTGTTTATAAATCAAAAATATAAAAACAAATTCAATTCAAATGGCACATTGCACGTATTTCACTTTATATAATATCGTAAGGATAGGTTTATAAAAATAATAAAACTGACGTTGTTAATCGGATCTTGACTACACCACCGCCGTGTAAACGTCAAACGCGCAGGCGCAGTGCGCGTAACTGACGTACGCATGCGCTACACCTAACTTCACTCTAGTGTACGTCGTCACCTTGTTTTTTTGCGGCAAGGCGCTTAAATTCAAACCAAATAAATAGAACTGGGCGATTGGCGAAGAACTCCAAAAAACTACAGGTATTACTTTACTAATTGAATATGCCATGAGTAATTAGTATGAAGACCATAGAAGTACAGTCGTTGGAAGCCGAAAGATGAAGTTAAATGGATAACCATGAAGTAGGTAAATATTAAGAAAAGTAAAAACAAATATTTCAGGAATTCAGGTAAGACCTATTGAATTCAGTTAATGATGCTATAGTATATTCTTAGCTGTTTTGAAAATGGAAAAAAATTCAGAAAAGGCTACATGTGTCTGCGAATATTTGCGATCTCATTTTTCTCAGTCGAAAAGTTAACGGTACATTTAGCAAGCAAGGTTTAATAATATGAGGCTAAGTGAATGACCTCGCGAAGCAAGACCACATGCTTACAAGTAGGTATATATAACTAAGTAGTGAGTACGTAGGTACCTACTTACTAGGGATGTACCTATAGCATAAACATCCTTACAATTTTTCATTCTGTCCGATCGTCATTATTTATATTTACACCTGTATTCATACTGCCAAGTTCATTACATTACTAAGTAGGTACGACTTTTATCTAACTTTTATCTGTTGACTATTATTAAATATTTATTAAAGATCGTTGTTACATTCCTCTTAATTTTTATTGCAAATAAATAACGCTGCGTTGCCTTCCATGACCATTCTTTTTTTTTTGAGATGTCAAATATTGAAAAAAAAATTAGAAAGGTTAATTTTCAACTAGGCAGAATGGCCTAGTAGCAGAAGCGCGAAACATTATTTTTCCAATCGATCACGAATTCAAATCCCGGACAGATGTTATCTACAACAAGAGTTAAAAAAAAAAATATATCGTTATTGTGAGTTTCGACCGTTAGGAAACCTGGAATTCTAGCATTAATAGTAGTAATAATATACCCTACTTAATAATAATATATAATATATTCTACCTAATATTCTCACCAAGAATCTACTTTCTACATATTGCCATCTAGTATGATCGTATGGAACTGCACGTTGAATTTAATGATCACTGTAACGCATATTATGTGCGACTCGATCGAAACGCGTTATATTAATACCAAGCCAGATGTCGTTGCATGAAATTTGATCTTTTGTTACGATATTTTTTAATACTAATAATAATTATAAATTATGCAAAAGTGTGTCTGTTTGTCATCTGTCTGAACCTCTGTCTGATTGTCACTACCTTATCACGACCTATCCGTCCAACCAATTTTAGCGTTTGGTACAGAATTTTAAAACCTAAATCCATGTGGACGAAGTCGCAGTTTTTAAGAAAGCTAAATCTACGTGAACGAAGTCACGAGCATCATGATCTGTCTAGTTAAACAGTATAATATAGGTACTCATACCTATATGATTAAGCACAACAGCTACGCTTCATAAACCTACTAGGACCTAGGTAGTACAAGAATTGTTTATACATTCAAAATCGGTGAATTGTTTTTTTTTTATTTTGATGACCTCTGTCACAGCCTGCACCACAGAGTGCGGCGGCGGCTATTGAGACTGTCAAGTGCCAAGCAAAAGATCCCCGGTTTTTTAATTTAGTTATCATTATTAACCCCCGACCCAAAAAGAGGGGTGTTATAAGTTTGACCTGTGTATCTGTGTATCTGTGTATCTGTGTATCTGTCTGTGGCATCGTAGCGCCTAAACGAATGAACCGATTTAAATTTAGTTTTTTTTGTTTGAAAGGTGGCTTGATCGAGAGTGTTCTTAGCTATAATCTAAAAAAATTGGTTCAGCCGTTTAAGAGTTATCAGCTCTTTTCTAGTTTTCATGTAGAAAAGAAGGTTAGATAACCGTTAGGTTCATAATATTATGTCAATAGACAAATGTCAAGCTGTCAAGATGGACGTTGCCTAAATACATAATTATTTATTTGAAATTGATGTTTTGGAAAACTCAAATACTTTGGATCGTCGGGGGTGTTATAAATTTTTGATTTACACTTGTTTTGTTTGTAATCTTCTATTATTGTTTTGAAACTATCTACCACATAGTTTAGTCACGACACTTTTGGCTGACTAATTTCGACCTTGGCACTGACAATGAACATTGAAACAAATAAACATTCATATTCTACCTACCTTTGCTAGATTTCCTCCGCCTGCGCTTTCTGTGTAAAAACTCATAGCGTCCCACATCCTCCCCCGAATAAGCACTTATCGCCAAGTCTATTATCTTTGCTACAACACACAACACAAACCCGATCATCTTCTTTGATCACGAGATTTTCTTATCTATTGTACCTATTAACGCTCAAGGCTTTTTCTTTCTCCTCCCAAGGTTCAACTTTAACACTGTTCTCTTTAATCTGTCTTTATTATGATAACGTAGTACGAACTTTAAGCATATTTTATGTAGAACTAACACTACGTTCCACATCACCTTTACGGTCACGGTAACAATAAACACTGCACGTATTGTTGACGTTCAAGTTTATCCACTATATCCAGTGAGTTCTCAGTTTATCTGCGGGTTATCACAACCCACTTCATCCTACGAGACTATTAAAACCGAGGCCATGAGCATGAATGCTGAGATGCTGCATCTCTTACAATACCACTAGTCACTATTATATTTGCACTCCGGGAGCCTTGATTTCTTAATAAGGCTAAAAATATATGCCACACGCGTTTAAACATTTTAACTATGATCTGACATCTAACATACTCATTATATAAGCACGTGTTATATATGTTAACAATATTTAGATATATAAAAATAGTAGGTAGGTAGCATTCTATATTCTGTGGATATATAACCTGTACTTTATGTTTATGAGATTGATTTACACTTAGATCACTGAAGCTAGTTCACAAACTGACTGTTGTGCAAATGGTTAACTCGTTATAATTAGCTACTATACTTCAAACTAGTGATACCATTGAAGGGCAGGTGTGTTATGGCTAAGCGACAGTTAAGAATAAAGTATTTGAAGTAGCGGTAATCGTTATAGCCAGTATGGTACGTGCCGATTATAACGATTTGATTGGGGTGCATAGACCTTATAACTATCTAGGATAGGATACTAATTATGATTTGTATTATCTAAGACTTTTAACTTTAAAAAGATATGACAGGTACCTACAATAGAAACCTATTATGAAATAAACTATTGTTGAACAAAATTGAAACCCTTGCCAAATATTCCATAGCGCAGAAGTGGGATTGAATGACTTGGTAATAGAGTTCTACTGCATTTAGATATACTTATGTAGATACACATGGAACAATATGGAATAGTGGATCGAATGCCAATGTCACGTATCAATATTAAATACTAGAAGATGCCCGCGGCTTCGCCCGCGTGGATTTCGGTTTTTTAAAATCCCGTAGAAACTCATTGATTTTCCGAGATAAAAAGCAGCCTATGTGCTAATCCAGGCTATTATCTATCTCCATTCCAAATTTCAGCCAAATCCATTCAGTAGTTATTTCGTGAAAGAGTAACAAACATACGCACACACACACACATACAAACTTTCGCCTTTATAATATTAGTGTGATTATTAATTTAATCTGTCTGTCTGTCTGCTAGCTTTTCACGGAGCATCCGATTACACAATAGCTCTAAGCTAATTTACTTTATTTATTACTGTAACTGAATGAGCATCAGAAATAAAAAGCAGCGTAAGCGAAGTCAAGAAGCAAATTGATTATTGAAACAAATATATAGTGTACTTAGGTACATAATGTAATGTGACTATTAACTACTGTGTATGTATCATCTAATTACCCTAATATTATAAATTATAATACACAATACGGTGAAACCAAGGACATTGCATTTCATTCACGACTGAACCTACGGAATAGATATCGTGACATCCGGAATGGTGCTGCAGGTATCATTTTAATTAGATTTTACTATTAAACTGCATTCCGGTAGCGATAGTAGGTACTGTTAATGTCAGTATTACATTGAACATTGAATGATTTGGCTTAGAGTGCACCATGCTGACCAAATGCAGATTAGCAGATCTCACAGTTTACACCCTTGAGAGCACACACCCATGAGAATACTATGGAGAACTACCTATAAGGCATGCAGGTTTCCGCACGATGACTTCCAGTACCGTTAAGCAAATGATATTTAATTGCTTAAAATGCACAAAAATCTGTAAGTAGATCAAATTTTTACATAACAATGCAATGGTTTATTTTAGTAGAGTTCATTGAATCCCCGAGAGAACCTTAGTTTTCGCGCAAAATATAAGTAATTAGGTAGCTACCTACCATCTAGAGAGCAATAAGTAGATCTAGACTATTTTTGAGGAAGCTGGAAAGGTTAAAAAAGCTGCAAATAAAAAGATTCCCATGATGATCTTTCATAGTTTAGGAACCTGTTCTGTTGGATTTACTTTACCAATTACCAATACAGGGTAGGTACTTCGTTGATTAGATACAATAGTTTCTTAAATATCGTTCATCGATGAGATATCTTTGTTTTTCTCTGTCCTGACAAGTAAATCAAGCTAGTACTTGATTTCGAAGCACCTATACAAAGACTATGCAAATTAATTGAAAATCGAAAAATATTTATTGATTTTTCCTTTTTTTTGGATTACTTAATCGTAATCCAAAAAAAAACCTTCGTGCCTACTCAAATTCATGAAGATGTCATCAATCATATACTCAGAAAAAAGTATACACTAACCCAAAGAGTGAAAACGAAAGTAAGAACTATCCACTTACCCAACATCCTATTGACTTCTTTTTCAGTCATCATCATCCTCGACGTTCTTCATGGCGTACTATCTGTAACAAACAAGCGCTTACGTCACTACCCCATGTAGAAACCCCTGCTTTTCTAGCTTTATAACCACAATAATTATTGAGTTTCAAAATATGTAATCCACTTATTCGCAATCTATTGAATTTCTAGTAATTATTACATACGAATTTGCAAAAAAACTTTGGAAAATTCAGCTACATTTTCCAAAGCTTTTGGACGTAATAAAATCATTTTTTATTTTTGTCAGTTAAATTTTAATTCTTATCTGCACCCTGCCTATACTTTGTGAGGGAGGTTTGTACGAACCAACATTACCTTTATATGCTTTGCCCCGATCCGACCACCAGCAAATGTTAGCACAATTAACTACACAACACTGAACTAAACTAAAACCATAAAAGAATAAAATTAGTACACTCAAACAGAACTTAAACCGATTTTTGTGTCGTTTTCACTTAGATTTAAATCCATTTTAAGTAAATTGTGTGGGGAATGTTGTAAAGATTTTTTTTGGGTTCCCGTAGAGGCATCTCTACGAGGGTTGGAAAGCGGGCCGCGGAAATGCACGAAAGCCACCGAGCTTTGCCGAATGTTAATACTATGCAGGACCGTATTGAAATTTCACTGAAAATCGACCTCGTACAAAATTACATGCAATTGAAAATTCTTAATACACGTAAGTTTAAGTATAAAATAGACTATTCCAATTTCAAAATTCAGTACAAAGAACGAATTATTTTAACTCACAAGGGCACAAAGTATGAATTATGACGTAAAATGTACATTACTTTATTTTTACCACAGTCACTAGAAACTTGTAAAATTACATAAGCAAAGGGAGAGCTGTAATTTTGAAGTAAGTCCGTGCCTGGTATACCCTGCAGTGAGGTCGTCGTTTCGACGCCATATTTTCCGCGCATGCGCTACAATTTTCCTTTACGAAGCAATCGCTAACCCCTACCGTACACAAATAGCTACGGGTGTTTGGAACAGTGTTACCAGTTTAGTATTAATTATTTCGTTGCTATCATTGCAAGGATATGTATATTGATAAGGCGTTATTAAGTATATTTTTGTCGTTTATTTTTACTTTTCAAATTGGTTTTCTACGTTTTCATACGATGGTCGTGTGGGAAATTCATGGTGCTGCGCGCGCAATTCTCATCCTTATGCCCTACTCCAAGCACATTGACAGTAGGTAGAGCATGGGATCAATACAATGACGTCACGCCATTGAACGTAGATGCGGAAGACTTCACTCTACTTCCCTTCATGATACGGAAATATCTGCAGACTCGTTTAATATAGTTAGGTACTTGTTTCACTTTCCGCAACTATACGCCGCAAATATCTAAACTCTATATTTATAGAAATACGAGTACCTAGTAAGTACCTACCTACTTAATCTTAGAGTTTGTTACGAAAAGAAACGGCCAAGTGCGAGTTAGACTCGCGCACCGAGGGTTCCGTACTCGGGTATTTTTTCCGACATTTTGCACGATAAACCAAAAATTACTATGCATAAATTATATAAAAATCTGTTTTAGAATGTACAGCTAAAGCCCTTTCATATGATAACCCACTTAGTTCTCTTACTTTGAAAATTGAAACACATTTTTTTTTTTAAACTGTATCCACGAGGATGAAGTTGCGGGCATTACTTATATTCTATTAAAGTGGTATAATTGGTAACTCTTAGACCTTCTTAATTAGGTAATGATCCCGATGACACTCGCATGTGCCTAGCTACCTGCTCGTACCTACCTATTATATCCTGCGCTTGCTTTAAATAGGTCACAGGTAAACATGCTAATAATTATTTCAAATTGGCTGCATTCTTCATATTCAACGTATTTCAAGGCCGGCAACATTCCCCATTAGGAACGTATGATTCTATGGTAATCATACTGCGTCATTTATATGAAGCACGTACATAGGCTACAATAGAGACTATGAATTAGTTTCAATGCGTTTTCAGCCCTTAGGGGCTTCGCTTTCACGATTGGGATATTATTGCTTAGACGCTGAGGGAATTAAGGAATCATTCGACTAAAATGGAGCCTAAAAGGCATAATACTCTTGGGAAACTATAAGGAAATCGATTTATTTCTGAATTGCAACATTGTATTGTTGCAACATCTTAATTATGACAATACTTAAAATGCAAGTAGAGGCACGTATAACTTATATAGAATTTACTTTTCCCGCGACTTCATTTTCCTAGTTTTTTTTTTATTCCGTAGGAAATTCTATATTTTACCGACATAAAGAGTAGTTAAGATCACACCTTGTATAGGTCCTGAGAGCCTGCAAGTCTCGTCAAAATTTCAAGGTTCAGTTTCTCGCTAAACCCCATTTTGGGCGCATTATACTTGGACAGAACGATATTTGAAAATAAGAGTAGGTCCAAGTCAAGGTAAATAGAACTAAGGCTATTTGCCGGCAAGCTTTTGCCAGACAAAGGCATTAAGTATATCTACATACAATACATAGTTCTAGTCCATTACCGGAAAAATCTCTGTAAGCCTTGATAGTTGAGCCGTTTTCCGGAAATATTTTACACACTTGGTTGTAGAGTAATTGTCGGGCAATGTATTATAGAGATTTTCCCGCCATTCTTACTACAAACACGAAACCCGAGTAAAGTCCTATGGCGGGCGCTGTAAAACACTGCCGAAACCTTTGCCGAGAAAATTGCTACATTCCTATATTTGTATAGTCTTTTATCCTTAAAACCGATATTGGTTGGGAGACATCTACCGGGCAAAACCACGACAAAATACAAATCTTGGCCGTCGAGGTCCCGCAGATTAAATAAAGCTCTACAAACCTTGCTTGTAGGTTAATTGCCGCATACCTTGAGACAAAACTTACTTTTCAAGTCAACTGCCGGGTAAAAACTGTTTTACAGTCTGTAAGTACTTATATTAAAATATTTATTTTCAGCTCTACAAAATTTTAGTTCATACCTTGATTTCGTAGCAAATCCAGTTATAAACGACGAGAGTATGATCCAGATCACATAAGTGAATCCTCACTTGCACTTTTTATATTACACACTTTGTTTAATCCTTTTGTTTCAACGAGTAGGTACTAAACCGTCTGCAACAGACTGTAATTCGAGCCAACTGAATTAAGGACATGCAGCAAGACATTGATATACAGGTGAAAAGTTACGCACGAAAATGTTACATGTACACTTTATTTTAGAAGCTAATTTCCCAAATACCAGCAAGGGTATGAGTAAGAAATAGGTAGATTTAAACTTGTTTTACAGAACCGATAGCACTAATTAACATTGTCGAACTTGTTTAGTACGCTCGTATAGGTAATTATCAGAAGCGCCGAATATTATTGGCAACGATTACAATTCGTAAAAAAAACAAAAACTTCCTGCCAATACTAAAAATTTAAATTACTTCCATTCGAAGTTTTACGAAGATTAATAAAATAATCTAGCAATTATCTAGGTATTCATGCAACTTTGTATTTTTATTGCTTTTTGTAAGTAATTTAAATTAGTTCAATATTTGCTGTTCTCTACGACAATGTAAACTTAATAACTACGCATTAGAATTATCTATTAATTAATTAGTATTTTCCTTAGGTATATAGGGATTAATTTACTCTATTTCAAATTACTTGAGTGAAAAGTATACAGGTATTGCAAGATTTTTGCCTATTTAATCCTATTCCAAAAATAATAAATAATCGGTGAAATCCATTTTAAATGTTCGCCGTAACGAGTATGAAAAACCAGAAAACAAATACCTACTGAAATTAAATTATCATTTATAACAAAAGATAAGCTTTTCAACGAAAACTTACAAGCTTGTTTGAATATTAAATCTCTCAAATGGATTAAGTATGTTGTGAACACTCGATTTACTTAAAAACGGGTTTATGTAATAAAATATAAATACATATAACATTTAAAAACATTTATATACTCATTGATCAATAAAATAACGCTAGTTATTAAATAATCGACGTGTTAAAATAAATAATCAATATATCTAAAAGTGACGTCTATAGTTCGATTATATTACAAAAGTTGGTTTGAACGAAAAATACCAAATGGACGGCAAGCTTATTAAATTAGGGATTCAGTATCAGTAATCTTACATAAGCTCGTATTTAATTTTTTGTTGAATATGAGAAAAATGGACCAAATTATTCAAAAAGAATATTTCAAAATCTCGAAACTAAGTAAACCAGGACTAAACGAAGGCAAAAGAAATCAAGAGATCGTAAATGAATAGTTAGTAAACTTTTTAATTTTAATTAAATCTCAACTCTAAGACATTATTTTACAAACTACGTTTTGAGATAAAACGCTAGCTTCTAGCTTATCTTATCTCAAAACTGCATCACTTGCACTTGAATCAAAACGAGATAATTACACGAGTAGATAATTGACGCGTAATAATATTATGGTCCACGCGTGGCGACCGAGACCAGATTCTCAACTGTTTTATTTTAGAGCTGGCACGCTTCGGCCGTGAAAATATTGCAAAGGTGTATAAATGTAGGCAGTTAGTATCTACACTACATACTCCAAGCTGATGAGTAATTCACAATGTCGTTCGTTGACTGCCGCGGACTTCGATATTAATTGATGTAGCATTTAGCGCTTTGTAGGTGCAAAGTTTCACACTGCGTTTATCACTTCCAAACCTAAATACTATTCTTGTTCTGTATCTGGTACGTTGTATCGATCCATTTTTAATCAACATAAAAGGTTTGATCCGTTTTTTTGGTTTTTTTTTCTAAACTGAAGACTTTTTGAGGTCGGTTTTATATTTATTTGATATCGGTGAAATGCCTAGTAGGTAAAGGTAAAAGTATCAAGTCTAGAGTAGTGCTTACTTCGTTATCAAATATAAACAGTTTTATGACAACGAAATTTTTTTACAGTTGAGAATGAAAGATTATTATCTACCTACTTACCAGCAAAATTCTGAGCAAGAAAAGATCTGTGATCAATATCTACTCTCCATTTCCTTTCAACTAAGCTTAAAGCTAAAACGAGAAGTCGAAAAGACAGTAACGAAACAGGTGGGGTTTGAATAGATACACCCTATATAGGTACTATCACAGAATATTGCCTTTCCGGTAATACTAAGCTAAGCCAATATGCTTAATATAATAATTAGATATACTAATATAAACCGTTAAGCTATTCAGGCTTTAAGCAACTCGGTGCTGCACGTCATATTAGATATTATATGTCTGTGTTTTATGATGAGTTGGTACCTAGTTACTTAAGTAAATCGCTCTAATTGATCCCCATATTTTATCACATGTTACTTTGTTTATGGACTGTGATAGGTAGTTTAAACGCTGACTCATAAGGAACGCGAAACGGAAACCAACACGACTCCAAATACCAATTTTCAAGGTATACCTACTTATTAAATTAACAAGTGTAAATTAAAAATTTATAACACCCCCGACAAGTGTAGGTTACGGTAACTAGAAAAGAGCTGATAACTTTCAAACGGCTGAACCGATTTTCTTGGATTATAGCTAAGAACACTCTCGATCAAGCCACCTTTCAAACGAAAAAACTAAAAATTAGGTTCATTAGTTTAGGAACTACGATGCCACAGACGGATACACAGATACACACGGCAAACTTATAACACCCCCTTTTTGGGTCGGGGGTTAAAAAGTTAAAAAATGACAGACTCTCACACAAACTTTATCTCCTATTTAATCTCTTTCCCGGTAGAATTTTCATGAAATTCTTTCTTAGTGAGGCTCCACGATATAAAAGGAACCTATATTGTCAAAATGTAAATTTTTAGCCTCACCAGGTTAGGTAGACTAGTCCGTCAATCAATCAGTGAGGAGTCAGAACAAGACTTTTTATATGTAGAGTGATTGTAATTTCACGCCATGAGTCCATCACGTGCACGTGTGTATTTCACGTGGTTTTAGAAACGAGTCACCGCAAGGTTCAAACGCACTTACAATGCGCTGGGTAACGCGACGCGGCGCGATGCGGCACGTCAAATATAGTCTAAGTATATTTACTACTTACTTTAAATGTAATTTAGTTTGTATGAAGCAAAGCGCACTTGAGCAACGCTGCCTGACGCGGAGCAGCAATTAGTATAGTTTATATGAGTTTGTATGGACTGTGGAGCAAGGCGCTGCGTGCTAAGTGTGTTTGGACCTTTGGAATGAGAAGGGATTAAGCCATAGTCCACAACACTAGCCAAGTGAGAATAGGCAGACTTCACACACCTTTGAGAACATTATGGAAAATTTTCAGGCATACACGATTTCTTACAGTGTTTTTCTTCACCGTAACGTACCGTTCAGTTTCGGTATCTACTGTAAAATCATTAGGATCGGCGCGTGTGACTCATCTGTAGACTGTAACGACTATATAACGATTGTGTGATCATCAGTATCAGGTACTAGCTGATGCCCACGACTTCGTCCACTTGGATTTAGGTTTCTAAGAATCCCGTGAGAACTCTTTGATTTTCCGGGATAAAGAATATGTTAATTACTCTCCAGGTCTTTCGGTATACTTATCTATGCAAAAAATACGTTGATCAGTTGCTCCGTTGCGTTGTGATTGAAGAATAACTCCAACAGACAAACATACTTTCACATTTTCAGAACTTGCTCGCCAAGAGACACCTTACTTATGAGTATCTACTTAGATTTTGATCTCTTAAAATCTTACAAATTTCAAACACACCTGTCCTTCTCAGCCTTTCTTTATACTTATGTGATATTACTCACGTAGGTGCCGGTACGAAATAAATAAGTAATAAATAGATAAGACTCCGATTTGATTTGTATTGTACTATAGTCACAATGACCGACTTTTCTTATCGTTACGACGTCTTTGTTTGAACGCTCGGCCACTATTACCTGCGATTTAATTGATAAAGTAACAGCTTCCTTATCAAATGTGAACGCTACGATGTGCAAATTCTGAAATTGTAATAACTACGAGTATCTTACTTTTATAATTTTGTGTGTGTCATTCAAAGTGATTTTTTTGAAGAGAGTACTCGCAATCAAGTCTGTGTGTTTATAAGTATTGAGTAGCGGTTGATAATGCGTTTATTACAGCAATAGAGGCCCAATTACCTGCATCACAACGACTCCAATCCTTACATGTAATACCGGTTGAGTGCCTTCTATCATTGCCAATTGGAATAATCGGGCACAGGCGCGACCAGTCGGGCAGAACTCTTACCAGTCGAAGCCGGTAGTATGTCTTACGTTGCACTTACGGTGCAACGCCTATAAGCCAGAGAGATATCTTTTAACCAAGTCTCATTGTTTTCAATATGCAAACAGAACAACATTATCTTATCGTTTGACATTAGTCGAAGTAATACGTTGCCGGTTACACGCCTCGTGAACGATAGCTGTGATGTGAAATCTCGCATTAGTTAAAATATATTCGAGTGCGTTCCGAGAGATGAACTTTGTATGTTTGTTTTGAATTATTTATCACACCTCTCGTTACTATAATGACGGACAGTTCTCTTGATCTTCACGAGTTGGAAAAATTGAGGTTTGTTTCATGATTTTTTTAATGCTTCTAAACACAAAGTTGCTGTTTTTACGTTTGCAACTAGAGATAACATAGAACCAATAGTATGATAACTGTTAATCTTTTCCAGATCAACAAGTTTTCACAGGGAATCAGAATGTCCGAAACCAAGCATACCCGAAGCATCGCACAAGTGGCGATTAATTCTAGAGCCGGCACTCGTTGGTGCTATGATGGCCATCAATCTTGGGCAGACTTCGCTTCAGAATTTTTATTTGCGGACCGCATGCCATGAATTAAATTACACGGCCGATATATGCGACAGAGGAGTGGGTGAAGAATTCCGCGCGGCGGAGGTAAATTGCAATTTATTTACGATCCTACTGATAACGCATTGTTTTTATAGGTACAAGTTTTAGTCACACTTACTTTTAAAAACAAATCACATTACTTATTTACTTGTATGACTTCCATTGAACTATTGAAACTATAATAAACACTTTTTACTATTACGTGTAATGTGTTTTAAGCCATGCTATGTTTTTTTTCTTTGGTCGGTAGGTACTTTCGTACAAAATACTATTTTCGTAAATTATGCCAATTTGTTCAGTTATAAAAGGTGCTTGCGCATGCAAAAACCGGCCCTTTAGCATATTGTGTGCTAGTCCAAGAGATAGCAACTTAGAAGTAAGTGATTTTGACCCAAAAGTAATTCAATTTTTTTGGAAAAATTTAACTTTAATCTTTTCTCCTGTAAATTTCTTATTTGCCACATAGCGGAATTAGCATGCGTAGCGACGATTTATTCTTTTCAGTTTCCACTCGGCGGCAATTTTCGCGATGTTGTAAAAAATTTACATGTGCTTGGATAAGCCTTCTAATAGTGTATAGTTTTTTTTATTTACTAAGACTGTTAGTGAATGCTGATAATAATAATACGTAGTTATTTAAGTAATTAAATTAAACGATGCGTATCGCCGGATACGGAGGCGGAACAAAAGGTTCCTTGTAGCTGAATGATAAATTAGACACTGCAAACATAAGGAAGGACGTTGATACGGCGTACAACACTTGCGAATTCGACTATCAATGCTATCACAGCTCAATACGAATAGGTATTTCTACCAGCATTTTTAATTTAGAACAAATTGTTCCCCTTTATACGAAATGAAATCATTTTTTTAAAGACTTAATTAATTTTATTAAATAAAAATATCATTACAATATTAAACCCTAATTAGTCCCACTAGGTAGCTACCTCTTGTAGGTACATTTAAAAAAAATCACACAGTTGTGAATAAAAGATTCAAAAGGACCTCCAAATGCCGGGATAGGGCAAAATTTCAGTTTTTGCCCTGTCACACCTACTTACCTATGAGTAGGTATATCAATTTCTGTAATATAATTTTATCTGGTTTTCATGACATAATAATAATTTTAAGTACGTTAGATCTGTTACACAATCACGCTTAATTTTGTTAACACAGCCTAAACAGGTAGAGATTTGGAAGGAATTAATATTCATTGAGTACCTACCCATTTATAAATCCAATTTTTATTTAAATTCCAGGCAGGCAGCCAAGCTTTGGTCTCCAGTATAAACGTGAGCCGAAGCTTCATAGGCTCCCTTATATCTACAGTTGTGCTCTTATTCGTTGGACCATGGAGTGACTGCAGTGGTAGAAGGAAACCACTGCTCATAGTACCTTTAATAGGAATGTGCGTGATGACCACAGGAGTATTGCTGATGCTTACATTTCCTGGCGCGAGTACAGCTCAGGTCCTTTATGTTGTACAAATCCCTATATCGATGGGTGGAAACTTTGGATTGTTGCTAGCAGCTTCGTTTAGTCATATTGGAGACGTAAGTATAGTTCAAGTTTATTATTTAATTTTTAGGTTATGTTTCACAATCTCTTAAAAGCTTGAGAAGGTGGACTGTAAAAAGAAGCTAGACCTGCGATTGCCATATCTGTTTCTGAAAAATCTTGATTTTCGCTATTTTGGCGCTGATAGCAGCAGTGAGCATCGTAAGATCAAATTTGGACCTAAAAGTTAGCTATGACCTTGTTATGACTTATAACTTATAAGAGATCTGTCTACATCAAGGTCTACATAGTCACGAAGACCATTTGACGCAGTGTCAATTTTAATTCCAGGTACGCTCGGTGGGGCGCTTCAATCGGCATCATTTTGTATAGCACACGACTTCCAGGGTCCTTGTAGTGTATGTCTATTTCACTAGTAGACAACCTGTCTAAGCATTCTTTTTTCAAAATTACACATGAGGTCTAACTTTTATGTGCTAGGATTATCTCAGGTTATCTCGCGACGATCCTGATAAAAACAACAGCCCGGCTAGCATGGGCAGTAGATAAAAATTATATTCACGATTATATCCACTGATTTCTATGCATCGGTGGGTATAATCGGGGGATACAATTTTTATCTACTGCCCATGCTAGCTGGGCAGGAACTGTTGTTATACAGGATATGAATGAATTTATGACAGTACATTAACGGCTGATAATGAGATTATTATAGACAATGCTATCTCTTTACGCCGTTTGTATAAGTTATAATAAAATTTAATTTACGATCGTTTGATGCTTTCCTACTAAGTAAATACAATTTTTAAATAAATAAATGGTGGTTCTTTCTAACAAAGGTTTTTTTATAGGAAATAATATTTCGGTACCGTTAACGGCCACTTCAAGTTTATCTTCAGGTGTAGCAGTAATTTTTTGATCAGCAGTCTTTTCTAGTTTAGCAGTCACTTCTTGATCAGCAATCTTTTCTAGTTTGGCGACTTTTTGTAGTTTGGCAGTCATTCTTTGATCAGCAGTCATTTCTAGACAGACGATCTCTCCTAGTTTAGCTGTTAGTTCTTGATGAGCAGTAAATTCTAGTTTGGTATCTCTTCTAGTTTAGCTGTCACTTTTTGATCAGCAGAAATTTTTAGTCTGGTAACCTCTTCTAATTCTCCATCAGCAGTTATTTCTAGTTTTGTGATCTTTCCTAGTTTAGCAATTACTTTTTGATCAGCAGCCATTACTATTTTGGTGACCTCCTCAGTTTAGCTGTCACTTCTTGATCAGCAATCTTTTCTAGTTTGGTGACTTTTTGTAGTTTGGCAGTCATTCTTTGATCAGCAGTCATTTCTAGACAGACGATCTCTCCTAGTTTAGCTGTTAGTTCTTGATGAGCAGTAAATTCTAGTTTGGTATCTCTTCTAGTTTAGCTGTCACTTTTTGATCAGCAGAAATTTTTAGTCTGGTAACCTCTTCTAATTCTCCATCAGCAGTTATTTCTAGTTTTGTGATCTTTCCTAGTTTAGCAATTACTTTTTGATCAGCAGCCATTACTATTTTGGTGACCTCCTCAGTTTAGCAGTCACTTCTTGATCAGCAATCTTTTCTAGTTTGGCGACTTTTTGTAGTTTGGCAGTCATTCTTTGATCAGCAGTCATTTCTAGACAGACGATCTCTCCTAGTTTAGCTGTTAGTTCTTGATGAGCAGTAAATTCTAGTTTGGTATCTCTTCTAGTTTAGCTGTCACTTTTTGATCAGCAGAAATTTTTAGTCTGGTAACCTCTTCTAATTCTCCATCAGCAGTTATTTCTAGTTTTGTGATCTTTCCTAGTTTAGCAATTACTTTTTGATCAGCAGCCATTACTATTTTGGTGACCTCCTCAGTTTAGCTGTCACTTCTTGATCAGCAATCTTTTCTAGTTTGGTGACTTTTTGTAGTTTAGCAGTCATTCTTTGATCAGCAGTTATTTCTAGACAGGAGATCTCTCCTAGTTTAGCTGTTAGTTCTTGATGAGCAGTAAATTCTAGTTTGGTATCTCTTCTAGTTTAGCTGTCACTTTTTGATCAGGAGAAATTTTTAGTCTGGTAACCTCTTCTAATTCTCCATCAGCAGTTATTTCTAGTTTTGTGATCTTTCCTAGTTTAGCAATTACTTTTTGATCAGCAGCCATTACTATTTTGGTGACCTCCTCAGTTTAGCAGTCACTTCTTGATCAGCAATCTTTTCTAGTTTGGCGACTTTTTGTAGTTTGGCAGTCATTCTTTGATCAGCAGTCATTTCTAGACAGACGATCTCTCCTAGTTTAGCTGTTAGTTCTTGATGAGCAGTAAATTCTAGTTTGGTATCTCTTCTAGTTTAGCTGTCACTTTTTGATCAGCAGAAATTTTTAGTCTGGTAACCTCTTCTAATTCTCCATCAGCAGTTATTTCTAGTTTTGTGATCTTTCCTAGTTTAGCAATTACTTTTTGATCAGCAGCCATTACTATTTTGGTGACCTCCTCAGTTTAGCAGTCACTTCTTGATCAGCAATCTTTTCTAGTTTGGCGACTTTTTGTAGTTTGGCAGTCATTCTTTGATCAGCAGTCATTTCTAGACAGACGATCTCTCCTAGTTTAGCTGTTAGTTCTTGATTAGCAGTAAATTCTAGTTTGGTATCTCTTCTAGTTTAGCTGTCACTTTTTGATCAGCAGAAATTTTTAGTCTGGTAACCTCTTCTAATTCTCCATCAGCAGTTATTTCTAGTTTTGTGATCTTTCCTAGTTTAGCAATTACTTTTTGATCAGCAGCCATTACTATTTTGGTGACCTCCTCAGTTTAGCTGTCACTTCTTGATCAGCAATCTTTTCTAGTTTGGTGACTTTTTGTAGTTTGGCAGTCATTCTTTGATCAGCAGTCATTTCTAGACAGACGATCTCTCCTAGTTTAGCTGTTAGTTCTTGATGAGCAGTAAATTCTAGTTTGGTATCTCTCCTAGTTTAGTTTAGTTTAGTTTGCAATCACTTTTTGATCAGCAGCCATTACTATTTTTGTGACCTCCTCAGTTTAGCTGTCACTTCTTGATCAGCAGAGTTTTCTAGTTTGGCGACCTCTTGTAGTTTAGCAGTCACTTCTTGATCAGCAGCCATTTCTAGTAAGGTGATCTCTTCTAGTTTAGCTGTTAGTTCTTGATCAGCAATTTTTTCTAGTTTGGAGACCTCTTGTACTTTAGCAGTCATTTCTTGATCAGCAGCCATTTCTGGTTAGGCGATCTCTTCTAGTTTAACTGTCAGTTCTTGATCAGCAGTCATTTCTAATTTGGTGTCTCTTACAATTTTGCTGCCACTTTTCGAACAGCATCACTTTATGGTCTCGTAACCTCTTCTAGTTTAGCTGTCAGTTCTTGATCAGCAGTAATTTCTAGTTTGGTGACCTTTCCTAATTTAGCATCACTTCTTGATCAGTGGCTATGACTATTTTGGTGATTTCGTCTAGTTTAGCTGTCAGTTCTTGATCAGCAATAATAATTTTTAGTTCAGCAGGCACTTCAAGTTTGGCAGTCATTTCCTTAGGCTAAGCCTAACCACTTAATTGTTTCTTGATAAAATATTTTTGGTTAAGTTGGTTTTTTACCACCTTATCCAAAAGAAGATTTTTAATATGTTAATTATTGTTACGATATCAAGAAGCTATCTCTAATTTCCTAATCCAGTCTGAAAGGCTGATTGATATTATGATAACCGTATCGCAACTAAAAATAAGCTGGTGGCTGCCCGTTTTTCCCCTTAAGTTTCCGAACTCTAAAATATCTCTTATATACAGTTATCTTATATTATTAAAATTTAAAATACGTTAACAGATAAGCATTTTTGATAGTAAATACGGAAGTACCCGAGTTCGTATTTTGATACCTTCGCCTAATAGACTAGATGATGTTCACGAGTTCATCCGCGTGGATGTAAGTTTTTAAAATCCCGTGGAAACTTTGATTTTCCGGGATGAAAGTAGCCTATGTCCCTCTCCGGGTTCAAGCTATGTCTGTAGGTAAGTAGCAAATTTTGTCAAAATTGATTAAACGGCTAAGCCGTGAAAAACAGGCAGACAAACAGACACACTTTCGCATTTATAATATTAGCATGGATTAGGCTATTCAAGTATATGTGCATAGGTAATCTTAGAAAAACATTTTCGCCCTTGATGTTTGCGGACGAGCTGTCCGCAACTATCTGCTCCGTAGTCTGTACGAAATAGGTGTTTTAAAGATGTATTGCACGTGTGATTGTAGTCAAGTATGGTCTATAAATTTAAAAAAGTTTAGTTAAAAAAGTTAATGTTTCAGTTGTGTCACGCATCGGGACGCGACGTCACTCGCACGATGGGCACGCACCGCGCCGCCATACAGATCGCTCACGTGGTGGGCTCCGTGAGCGGGCCCCTTCTGTACCGCCACCTTGGATTCTACGGTGTGTTTCCTCTTGTTTTATTACTGCAGGTACTAGCTTTTATTACTCAATGCAAACGCAGTTTAGCAAACATACAGTTGGTAAAAAATTTAAGCACGGACTAGGTACTGTAATGGCTGCACCTTGTTGGCAAGGGTGAATTTTTTATAACATTCAAATCTTATCACGTGGATCAGAAAGTAATAAAAATTGGTTTTTGTCAGTAAAAATAATATGACCCTATTATCTAAAGCTTGTTTGCTTAAAGCAATCCACAGGATATTTTTCAGTTGTTCTGCGCATAGTAGGTACTTACCGTAGTTTTCTTTACCGTACTGTATATTTGCTAAATTGAGCCACTGCAGTGAACCATTTTCCATTGAACAATAATAACCATTAATCATGGCACACAAAATTTCTGATTTTAGTTCTACTAGGAAATAAGCCATTGGTAACTTTTAAAAGTTGGCAGAGTTAGTGTACCTAACCTACAATTAATAAAAGTGGCATGTCATGGTTGCGGGAAAACTTGTAAAGCTTTCAAAACCAATATTTTTAACTTGTATGGCTTTGGCGTAATTAACATAAATTGAATTATTCTAATAGGTAAGTAGTTTGGAAGTATAATACTATGTTCCTAAATGATTGGTAAAAGTGGTTCATTGCAATACTTCCAATGCTTATGCTTCTCATATTTTTATTCAGCTGATTAACAAAAGGGGCTCCCTCGTAGCTTTAGTTTTAAGTTTACGTAATTAATTATATCACCATTACTTACATCCTTCATCCAAGCTTACATCATTATCTTACAAATCCAACAAGTGACAATTAAAGCGTACTTAAATCTTCTTCTTTAATAAATGACTTTGAATTTGGGTCATTGTCAGAGTGAGGGAACTCTCGGTTTGATCCTGAATAGACGATATGTCAAACATTAGGTTATGGTGACGTAAAGTTAAAGCAAAATAGGGCTGCTTTAGGTCTACCTGCTTCAAATGTTACTACATCTGACGCCTACCAGTGACGTCGAGGGCTCGACGTTTTGTTAGAAGTTCCCTAACTGTCGTGAACTGTGTCATTGTGGTGATAATTCACAGATGTGTCGTATAATGTAACACACACACATACACATCATCACTTTCCATAAGGCGTGATTGTGGTCAAGCGCTTCCCTATTAATAAATTTAAAAAATATATATTAACCCTTTAAAATTACCCCTTGTTGACGTGACAACGTCTTATAATTCGATAGAGCCGGCTGCACGCACGAAAAAACATGACTCATGCGGCGTTACCTCGCTCTGAGGCGTTCCATATAAGGCTTGAAGTGCAAGCGAGAGCGCGGAACGAGCGACAAAGAAGCACAATCGGCCTTTGTTGTCACGTTCAACTATCGTCAGTAAACCGACTTTACAGACAACCAATTTTTTTTTGTACAAAGTTGAAATTTTAAGCTTATTCAATGTACAAAATACAAAATATAAATATACAGCTGCATTCAGCTGCATGCCGAGATCTCCGAAGTCATTCCAAATTTGCAACCTGTAAAAAACCATGGAACATAATAAAACGAATTTGCGAAAGATTGTCTAAATGTTTTGGCATTCTTTTCCAGGTGGCATCTCTCATCTACGTGGTGCTCATGGTCAGAGACGTGAACGTGAACCGTGACAACAAAGTAATGGTTCTGAACTGGCGGTTGCCTTTAAATGCTGTACAATGCCTCGTGAGGAAAAGAGAAGAACATAAGAGGATGGTTATTTTACTGATGTTGGTAGTCGCGCTTGGAGACAGGATGTTACTATTAGGTAATAAATATCGCTCAATTGCTTGGCGGATCAGGTTTACCTATATGTTACTTTAAACAGAAGCAGATTTGCAACACCACGATAACGACGTCATACTGTTCGGATGTTGAAAGTGTGTTTCGATCCTACACTTTTTTTTTGCTACGATTTGATTTGCGTTATCACATATCTAGTGGGATATATTGATGGTGGTTAGTTACCACCCTACCGTTAAAGCCGTGCCGGCAAGTGATTACGCATTCCCATAATGCTATGCTGGTTAGAAAATACTCCTTTCAGATTAGCTTGCTTTCATTTTAGACTACATCATCATTTACCGTTGAAATTGCAGTCAAGGGCTAACTTGTATAAGAATTAAAAAATACCACTTAGCGTGAAGTGCGGTATTTTAATTGAACCCAATAGCCCGGGAACAATCACTATGACAACTCTTTGCTTCGGCTATAGAAAAGTCTCGAGAAATTCGCGGGAAAGCGTAGTTGGACTTCTGACCATAATTACCTAAGTGCCTGAACAAACTGGAATAATGGGAAAGGTGTCTGCCATGATTTTGAGGCATTCCAATACATCATATTACTAACAATATTATTGATCTTCCTCACTGATACTTACATGAATAACAAAAAGTGACCTTTAGCAATCGAGGAGCGGAGGAGTAATTTCATTGATAGTGAAAGGAAAGATACAGACCTACATGGCATATAATTAAGGTACGCTATAAAATTACAATATGACAAGTTAGACCTACTGAATACCTACTTGCAAAATTAACACATATATAAATAGCGCTAATAATAATAGTGGTTTATGTTATTACTCAAATAATGACGTCAAGGCAAAACAAACGATGTCATTCTTTACAAAGCCGAAACACCAAGAATGACCGTCTGTTTGAAATTTAGGTAAAAGGAATAAATTAAATGTAAAAAATCTATAAAATCTTTTTAAGGTAAGTAAGTACTAAAATGGAATAATTAAATTCAGCAATCGCAGCCTAGTTGGTCGAACCTTTAAAATGAAATAATTAAAGAGATCCTCTCGGAAACATATTAATACAACTTAAGACTACCCGTGCGAAGACGGAGCATTTGAGTTAGTCTTTTATATGTTGCAACTTAAAGTCAAAACTCTTATTTATCCTATGAAAACTAAGTACTTACCTTTAACTGAAAAAAATAGTCAAATACACTAAATAGAGTTCTGACTTTACCACATTACATAAGTAAGTAGGTTGTATATTATAGTCGGATAAGGAGTTTACACTAAGAAGTTCGGTGGTTATAGCCTGTAGCTGAAAACTGTCATAATATGTAGTTGAACTTAAATAGTAGTAAGTAGAGGAAATACCTACTAAGTATTTATACAATTGTCTACCATAAAATTTTCTTGAACAAGATTGGAACAGTTAAGTTGACCGTCACCGTCGTCTAGCTGTACTCTAACAGGAATTTCCGGTCTAGTAAGTTACAGAATCTTTCTTTACGTGTTCGAAACTTTGCTGAATGCACTGACAAAACTTTTACCTACTCATCTACTGGTAGGTACTTTACTGCGGGGAAGTCTGGAATTCTAGATGAAATATAAAATGACGAATCTACCTACGTAAAACCTACTTTTAACCTACCTAAAATTTACTTTTCTTTAGTATGTTTCCCTTAGTATCTTTAAAACGATTATTTTGTTACAGCTGAGGTATTGCTCGCCTATATGTACTACCGTTACAAGTTCCAGTGGGACGACGTGTTATTTGGTTCATTTCTTGCCTACAGGAACACTATTAGCTTTACTGGTGAGTATAGAGTGTATTATTTTATGGATTATTATTATTACTTTATGTATTATTTTTATATTAACAGATCTCTTTGTAAAAATATAATGTAGTAGGAATTTATAAATCACATTGTGCTGCCATCATACACTGACTATGTTTATAATCCTGTCTGAAGAAGATGATATTGTATACTTCTATAAGGCTCATGTTATACTAAATATAATAAATAAGTTAGCCGTATATCTCAGGGATATGGCTAACTCCCGTGAGATGTTAAAATGACAACTCAATTAGACCATTTCACTAAACAAATCTAGTAACTATATGCCGGTTTATGCCATTTCGCTCCGACAGATATATAGATTTACAGTTGTAACTGTGATGTGACGTCATCCGAGTCACAGCTGAAAATCAGCGCATATGATGCAAGACATTATGCTGGGCTGTAGTGGTGCCACAGATGAAAATGTTACATTTGTATGCTTTGTTTTTATCGGTGACACCAACAACAAATAAATGCATTTTCTTTCTTTCTATAATCATTTTTTAAACGAGGATTCGTGAACATTGCGAAATTTTAATACGATCTGTTGTTGAATAAAAATGGCGTTTTTACACACAAAAAAATGAAAAAAATCACCTCTCAATATCTGATAAGAACACTGATATAAATCGCTTAATCTCAGATAAAATCAAACATGATGCATGACTGTTGCATAAAATCCTTTTTTGTGTAGATACTAGGTACTATTATTTATTATGACCAAATTTAATATGATGAAAATAAAATATATTGTATCAGTTCTTAGCCTTTGGCTCAAGAGTTCTATCCTAATGGTCCTCTAGAGGTCCTAAAGGTCGATTTCAGATGAATCGCGCACGTGTTGCTGAAAATTAGTCTTATCTTAGGATGTGTAGAGTCCATACTCAAAGGGTGCCAAACGGGACCCTATTCTGATAGTATAGTAATCGGAGGCTTAGGCTTCTACTGTCTATCCATCTGCCCGTTCGTCCATCCGCCTGTCACAGAACTGGATATCTCTACAGCTGCAGCTGTAATAGGTATCCAGTTTTTTTTACAGAATACGTGTTACACTTACCTACTATGGCCTCTATCAAAGAAAATAATAAAAATTGTCCCTTCAAAAACATCGAAAATTAGATTTTTTTAAGATTATTTGTTTCAGTTCTGTCTTAAAAACGTACAAGTTTCAAAGTCAGACACAGTTGGTACTTACACACTTTATAACAAAATTAGCATTTTAGCGACTTATTTTAGTCGCAATCTAATCTAGATTATTTTGTTATTGAGACTGTCGAACAAAACACGTGTATCCTTCCAAAGTTACGGAACCCTAGATGTTCCTGTCCTTATCGCACTATGCTGGTTTTTAATTTACATTTTCTTTGCGCCTTGGAACTTGCTATGTTTATTATTGTTTCAGGTACATTACTAATTCTCACAGTATTTAAACGTCGTCTGCGCCTTTCCGACGAGCTGGTTGGAGTGCTGAGCTGCACATCCTACATCATTGCCACGAGCTCACTCATCGCTGCCACCACCACCATCTTCGTGTTCATAAGTAAGTTTCTATAATTTCTTAAATGTAGAATTATATCTGTACCATCTCTTCGACGACCTCCTTAGCGTAGTGGCAGGTGAGTCCAGGACATTTTTTGGAGCCGGATTAGATACTCTTCATATTGTTTGTGACTCCACATTGGCACCTCATTGGCACCGACTCCAAAAAATGTTATTATAGAACTAGATTAACTGGCTAACCCGCTCCGGCTTATTTGGATGTTTCTTAAAATCCTATTAATCCCAAATGCTATAATAAATCTTAGTGCAGGAACCAAAGATTCAGGGTCCATGTTAAAAGAGAACCTACATGCATAAAGGTGCCCACGCACTCGAACTGAACTGCAGCGGAACTACGAGTCGCGTCAGCGCCCCGCACGATATTCTCTCCAGCCGCGCCGCGCGGCAGTGACGTACGCGCGTCGCGGCTGGAGAGAATATCGTGCGCTTAAAATCTCACTCTACCTATTTGAGCAGTAGGTACGTTTATCCATGATATGTGAAGTCAGTCACTTTCTTCTTTTTGTATGTAAATATTTATAGACCAACAAAATTGATTTTCTGGAAAAAACATAATGCCTTCTTTATTTCACAGTTCCAATCATCGGCATCATATCTCAGGGTTCGCAAGTCGTGCAACGACCCTTACTAAACAAGCAGATATTACCAACCGAACAAGGTAACTATATTTTTGCCCGTTTAGCACTAGGGGATGCCCAAGACTTCGCCTGTATAGATTAAGGTTTTGAAAAATCCCGTGGGATTAATTCGCATTAGAAACAAGATTATATTATTAATTTGAGTGATCATATATTTCACTAGCTATCGCGTATTTTGTATGTGATATAATCTTTATTTTATCTCTACGGCACTCCTTTATGATTCATTTTCATATTTAAAGTAGACAGCTTTCGCTTGACTACAATCACAAGAGATATCAAAGGCAATATTAAAACTGCAGACACATTACTGTGCTGTTTATGACAACGGCAACGATCAGGAGCAGCATGCAGACTAAAGCGGTTTTTCTAAAATGTTATAAATATGACTCCGATCGAATTCAGTCGCATCACGAATCACGACTGACGAGACGCCACACCTATCTAATGTCTTTACGCCTTAAAAACTAAAGATTTCAGTGGCAAAAATAAATAAAATACAAGCTGAAACTAGCATGTAAAGCATAATATAATGGCCATCAATCAGAGCACCAGATATTTCGTAAAATACTCGTAGGTACCAAGGGATATTAAAACTATAATATTTTTATTTCCAGGTAAAATCTATAGCGTATTGGGTGCCCTAGAATCCGCAACACAAACGTTTTCATCTCCACTGTACTCATTACTCTATACGAAAACTGTGTCATCCGTCCCCGACGCGTGGCTGATCCCCGGCATCATACTAGCCGTAATACAACTGCTTTCATACCTTCTAACTAGAAGACTGCAACGAATCACCCCTAGTGCTGATATTCCCGAGAAAAATGTACCTCTACACAAATTCGAGGCAAGCTGTGACAATACCAAAGAAAAAGATCTTAAAAACAAAGAAGTTAAAAGGGGATTGCCCACAAATTCCTAAAAAGTATATTATTATTTTTTATTTTGTATACCTTAATTAAGTATAACGTTTGTTTAAGTTACATGAATAAAATGATTACATAGATATAATATACTACCCAAAATGGATTTTTACTGAATTATTCTCCCATTCCATTAGCCTGTTTCCGTCCACTGCTGGCCATATGCCTTTCCAAGAGCGCGCCACCAAACACGGTCCTCCGCCTTCCTCATCCAACCGTTCCCCGCCTTCAGGTCATCAGTCCAGCGGGCTGGAGGTTGTCCTACACTGCGTTTACCGATACGCGGTCTCTACTCCACGTTGCCTTGTTTCTCTTTCTGAATATGCTAATCTGAACATAGTGCTGTCAAAAAGGATTTGATTCAAGTTTCTACTAATAATTAGTTCCTACCTACTTAAAGAAAGTTCTTGTATTGTAATACAAACCCATGCAAAGCCAAAATGAATCATGTAGGTGAAAATATTACGAAGACCAATAAATAGTTTTAGTTGCAGTAGGTATAAGGTACCTGGTTTCGCAAAAGCTTCAAAGTTTAGTAAAGAGAGTTTGACTTCGTTCACTTCGAATAAATGCTAGCCACTAGCGAAGTTCTTGAGAAGCCCTGAATACCTTTACTCCAACACGTAATTAGCAACTTTAGAAACTTGAGAGCTTTTTACGTTTAAAAGAAAGTGTAAAATAAAAGCCTTTAATACCAGATGAATAAATTTTAGTAGAACTAAAAATATCGCACGATAATTTCAAAATATTAAGTAAATAATAATTTGCAATTGCCATTTTTTCATGATTATCAAATATTATGTATCAATTTTTAATACACCTTCTGATTCAAAATTTTGAACTAATTTAATCGATCTAATCAAAATCAAATCAGCCTATAGAATTTACTTATACATTTTGATCTTATTTTGATAAGGAGATTGTAATCATTGCAATTATTAAACAATAGTTACCTACCTACTGAAATTTTAATCGGTTGTACACAAAAGTTTCAATAAAAATGCATAGAGACAGTTGAATGTGTTATTGTTAGGTATATTTTATTGTAATTTTTATATTTATGTAACAAAAGATTGTATCTATCTAATTCCATTACCCTTTTGTGCTCAAGTAGTCTTTATAGGATAACAATCATGAGATAAATATTCGATAAAAAAGCAATATAAAAAGCTAAAGATTTCGATATTACAGATTCATTCAAAACCTTCTTGTTGTGTACTTCTGCACTTGTTGTTGAAATAAAACAATCACGTGAGTATTCACTTTATTATTATACCTATATGCAAAATCATTTGAATTATTGTATTCTGGTTTTAAAAATACTTCGTGATTCGTGAATGAAGAAGGAGGTAACTTAGAAAAGCTTCCCTGTATTGGCCACAGAGCGGAAAGCTGTATTTCGTATCAAATATGTGAGCCTATTCAATAACAACTTTTTATTTACTTGGTTACATAAATCTGCCACAAAAATAATGGAACTTGGAAGAGACACGCATGAGAGAATGATGAAAGGTGGGTGTTCAACATTTCAGGCTCCTTTCTCAAGGTCAAGTCTCCGATTTTGTCGTTTGTTCGTATCGATCCCCAAAACTGATTCTATTGACAAATAGCAGGACAGAGACTCTGCTCTTTTTTATAATGATATAATATTACTATGTATATCTATACTGACTGCCTAAAAGTGTAATGTTTTCAGGGTGTACCTATGTATGCGAGATTCTTTATTCCACCATAATTTCTTAATTCCTGAATACATTTGGAATCGGATGTATGGAGTATCGTTAGAATCCTTACCTCATACCGAATTGACTAAGTATAATAATTTTTTCGAAAAAATAAATAAATATGGCGCGGCTTTGTAGCGCCATTTTCAAACGTGAAAAAGTCTTTTCACTTCGTTTTTTGGCAGGCCAGTCGTGTTTCTCAATTTTTTTACTAATAAGACTTGTTTCACAGAATGCAGCGACCAAACTACAACCCAATGATAGCATGCTCGCCAATGCCAAGCAAGCAGCACCCGGTTCACCCCGCCAGCCACTTCGGCCCGCCCCACGTCAACATGGGACCATGCTTCAGCCCTCCAGTCCAACACCAGTACAGGCCCAATGATTGCTTTATGTCAGTATCGACCTTGAAAAGCACTTACCAAATGCCGAAGTCGACCCGCCCGGATCCTTGTTTCAAGTAAAAACGATCTACATTTGACGGAATCTCTACACATTTTGATTTAAATACAAGACGCGTTTGAGTTTATTTTACCGATTGATAGTTTTGTAGAGTGTTTTTTTATGGGTTTATAATATTCGATGAATAATGTCATAATTAAATGATCCAGACAAAAATCACTAGTATATTAAGGAGTCTTGAGAATAAGTTTATATATTTTAATTTACACTAAGTATATATATTGGTTTAGTTGAATATAATTTGGTACCTAAGGCTTTTTTTGTTATGTGTATACCTGATAGTGTAAGTAAGTAATTTTAAGTACAGAATAAATACAGATTTATATAGAAAGAATAATTTTAGGTACAGAGTGAATAATAAATATATAGGGCGTGTAATACCTAACGATGTTTTAACAATAAAAACATTATTGTGCATTTTGATACTTTTATTTTACCTTCACAAAAAGCTAAGTAAGTTACCAACCTAAAGTTGACTTCTGCTCACGAAAGGCCCAAGAAACCAAGTAAGTACTTTATTGCTTGTGCCTTTAATCCACTTATTATCAAGATACACGAGCTCCTCCGTTCCTCGGGATTGAGACTCAACCATTACAAAAATCGAACTTTGCTCTTTTGTTGCGCAATAAGTTCTTTGTGCAACAAGAGATTAAAGACATGTTTAACAATCAACATTTTTTTACTTTTGTATGTCCCCGCCTGAGATACCTACTCTTTAGCGCTGAAGTTCAATTCAGATTGTAGGCTTCTGCACTATAATACTAAGTGAAGCCCGCGTCTTCATCCGCATTGATTTAGGTTTTTCAAAATCTCAAATCTTTGATTTTCCGAGATAAAATGTAGCATAATTACTCATGTGTTAATTCGGGGTAGGCTTTATCAAGCTAACTAGGTAGGCTAAATAAGCTATCTCCGTATTTCAACAAAATCGGTTCAGTCATTGTGACGTGAAAGTCCAAACATCTAAACTTTAACAGCTTATTATATTATATGTACTTGGCAAGATTAGTAAGATGAGCAATCTATACATATAATAAAATTGTAGAAAATTGGTGTCTGTACAATGGAAATATATATAAAAAAGTAGCAGGGGTTGTTATCATATCGATGCCGAACCCGAAATTGTAATTAATTTTTTTTGTCTGTTTGTCTGTTTGTCTGTGTGTTTGTGCACGCTAATATCAGAAACGGCTTATTCGATTTAGATACGGTTTTCACTAATATATTGTAGTAAGCTTCATTTAACATTTAGTGTTTATTTCATGTCAATCAGTTCATAAATAAAAAAGTTATGTCAATTTAAAGAATCACGCTGCCCGAAAAGTCACTATTCCACGCGAACGAAGTCACGGGCACAGCTAGTTAAAGAATAAGATGAAGATTTTTGCAATATTTACTGAAGAACTTACTTTAACTTTTGGTAAAAATTAAGCGTTCGTCTAATCATCACACGTTACACATTAGTTAGGTAGTTAAAACAACTGAATGGATATAATGCTATAAGTGATGACGCTCATGATAGTCCCGAGGACCGTCGCATAGTTCAGACGATAGAGATTACACGCCGTGAACTGCAAGCGGTTTGAATTGACAACTTGTTGGAACAGCTGTAGTTGTCTTCTTCTGATAGAATCTACAAGTGAAGTGAAGGTTACAGTAACTAGAAAAGAGCTGATAACTTTTAAACGGCTAAACCGATTTTCTTGAATTATAGCTAAAAACACTCTCGATCCCTTTCAAACAAAAAAAATTAAACTAAAATCGGTTCATTAGTTTAGGAGCTACGATGCCACAGATAGATACACAGATACACAGACACATAGATACTACACGTCAAACTTATAGGTAACACCCCTCTTTTTGGGTCGATCGGCTGACCCTTGAGCGTTCCCTATCTTTCAGCGGTTGCAGAGTGTTTAATTTTTAGATTAGGCTTCCACTGAAATGATTTGTTTAAAATGAGTTTGATATAACCTAAAGCAAATTAGATAGAATTGAAGATCGAAAATCGAAAATCAAACTATAAACTTGATGGTACAATAATTGTGTGTAAGGAGTAGGGACCTATTTTAGTAGGTAGTAGATATTATTTACGATTAATTTAAGCTTACCGCATCTGAAGTCGATCATATTTTTGATTATCAACAAATCCGTCTTCTCAACTTCTTGTCTTATTTGACCGTCTACGTAAGATTCGATACTGAACCAGACGTATATTTGGACGCCTTTTATGGCCTCTAACCAGGGGTGGTGCGTCTATAATTTAAAAAAGTATCATTCTAACGTAGTAGACTAGTATTAGTAAAAAGAGCAAAAAGAAACCAAGAAAGATATGAAAAATTAAAGAAAAAGAATGTCGAAATAAGGCTATAGATAAAGTTCAAGTTTTAGAGAATAAAATTTAAAAAAACCCCGACATAAAAACCTCAATAAGAAAACTACAAAAGAGCTGATAACTTTCAAACGGCTGAACCGATTTTCTTCGATTATTATTATTGCTAAGAACACTGCTCGATCAAGCCACCTTTCAAACAAAAAAACTAAATTAAAATCGGTTCATTCGTTTAAGAGCTACGATGCCAAAGACAGATACGCAGATACATACGTCAAACTTATAACACCCCTCCTTTTGGGTCGGGGGTTAAAAATAGAAAAGGTTCACCGATAAAAGCTTTGCATTTATTGCATTTCAAGTTTTTAGAAGATAAGAATAAAATACCTCCTCGTTAGATATTAAGGTAATAGATGTAACTGCGCTTGTGAACATTAACCAGAGTATTAGCAGTATCTGAAAAATAAATAGACTTCCAAAATCGGACTTTAATTCACAAATTAAAGCAGACACAAACGCACCGAACCTCGAGTCCATGACATCTCTGTAGCAGATGAATGCAAGTGCAGAGATTATCGTATATTTTACACATAAATGTCAAATTTAATAATGTCCCCGTTGGTTTCGGATGAATAAAATAAATATTTTTATCCAAGAAGTAAAAAAGAGTCATTCTTCTTCGCTGAGGTTCCAAAAAGAAAATTTTGCAAGCTGCACTATTTTTCAGTTTAAGCATCTCGATAATTTCTAAGTTGATTATTTTCAAAATCGATAGGATTAAACACAAATGTATCAACAAATGATACATAGAAAGAAAAATAGGTATCCTTATAATCATAACGAAAGGTGGATCGCCATAAATAAACTCCATGGTTATACAAACCAGGAAAAGCAGAATCTGTATTGAAAACCATATATAAAATTTCAGAGCCATCATCATAACACTTCTGTTGCTTAATTTCAGGTCAGAAAGCATTTGGTTAAAAATTTCATATGTTTTAACATACAAATTATCGCCGTTTGTTACGTGAATTACTATAATAGCCACGTTAGTTAAAATATTGTTGATGTTTGAAATTTCATCTAAATTATTTTTAATATCGAATTTCAGAGTTAGATCTACGAGTAACACATGAGCTACTATAACAGATGCTACAATGCATAAAGACCAGAGCTTGCTCCAAATTATTTTTGATGTGCATGTTCTTTGAACAATTGATGAACTGAAAGGTTTTCTTAGTCCAAAAATACTGGATATCCAATTGAAGAAACGAAAATAATAATAAAACATTTTAGATGTCAATTAAGACCGGAACAATGATCAATTCTATTGTTTTCTATTCCATTTTCAAGTTTTAATACGTCAAACATAATCGTTTAATTCATAATATCGGTCCTACTTCAATTATTATTTGATTTCATTTTAATTAAAGGTAAGTAACAATACAATCACCATTCACCATTGATGTTGTTATTCGATAACTTGACAAGGTTTCTACATTAGGTCATATTACTTCATGATACTAGATTTGAGTATATGACTTAATCTAAATATATAAAACGAAAAACTGACTGACTGATATATTAACGCACAGCTCAAACTACTGGACGGGTCGAGCTTAAAGCTATGCTATTTGTAAGCTATTATGACGTAGACATCTACTAAGAAAGGAATTTTGAAAATTCAACCTTAACAGGGCAAAAAGGGATTTGAAATTTGTGTAGTCCACGCGGACGAAGTTGCGAGCATAAGCTAGTAAATAATTAAATGGATATATTTTACTCATTATATTCATAAAAGTTGTATTCATCGCAGCTCACTTTACTTATTGATACACAAATGAATTATCTAATCAATACTTTGAAAATTACAGAGATATGAGACTTGATTAAGATAATGCAGGGAAACGATAAACATGTTTCAGTGCTCCAAGTCTTAATAAAGTGTTTATGATGAAATAATAGTGCTTATTTTTTTTTGGATTTGGTTTATTCTTCGAAGGAATTATCCAAAATGGCATACAGTGAGTGTTTTATATTTTTATGCCCTTTTTCTCTTATCTATACTTACCGTCCATAGCGGTTTATATTGTTAATCGACCCATATATGCTATGCTAGTGCTAATTTCTGAAGCAAAATGTAGTTTTGATCTGATTTGAAGATAATAATTGAAATCGAATCCACGTCATCAAATCTAGGTAATATTTGTGTTCTAGCTTGTTTTAGCCATAAAACACCAATTAACTATCTATCAATAAAAATAATAATACGCTTTGTTGGAACTGCCATATTAAATTAGGGTAGCATTCTAAACAGATATTTATATTGAATTTCCTTTGTGGTCAAACTTACCTATCTTGCTAAACTAACTACCGTGCATAGTAGATATGTTGGGAATAGGTACATCGACCAAACTTGTTCTGTTCCCTTATTTTAAATAAGTTCTTTTTTAATTTCAGATCCTCCTCCAAGTGGACCACCCCCTTACTATGGTTATCCGCCTCCCCCTAGTCAAGCCCCAGGTGCCTTCGCCTACGTGCCGACGCCTGTTATGATGCCAGTGTTTCCACCACCGCCAGAAAGTCACCCCTCGCAACCAACTTATGTGACAAATTACATATACCCACCGCAACCTATTCCCGATCCAGTCGTAGTTGTAGAACGTAAGTAAATCAAATAAATTGAACATACATGCTGGCATTTGCATACTTATACTTAGTCAATTTGCAAGTGCCACATTGGATTTACATAAGCTATAATATAAAAGAATTTAGAGGCAAACATTGGACTCGGAAATCAGAGTAATGTACCTATGTTAATGTAACCGAAATAGGTTCGGAGGATTTATTACATAATGCATTACAGTACATAAAAAATAATATATGTCATATAATGACGTACAAAGATACCTACTCTTAGCAAAGTTACGACTTACAAATAATTACTTCAGGTTTTCTCAATAATTGAGTAAGAATTGTTATAAACCAGAATACTCCTTAGCCAATAATATCTGTAAGATTGTGGCCGTAGCCTGTCTCAATATACCTATTTTACAAAAATCGTATCGAAACGCATGGATTATTTTACGCACAAGGGCTAAATTGCAGTAGATTTTTATTGATGATGTAATTTCTTATTATTCACATACCTAATTCAAAACTGATAATGATAACATTATCGTACTTATTATTGTGTTCGCACTAAATGACGTGAGTTTATTTTTAAGTATAATATAATGATTAATAAAATAATCTCTCATAAACATAAATTAGGCACAACAATACACAGCACGAGTACAATCACCTACCACTAATAAAAGTATTGTTACCAATAGTAATACTAAATCAACGAATAATTACAAATCAAAATTTATTTATTTCACGTAGGACAAGTACTTAGTGTCTCTATGCTATGTCTGTGACTCCTCTACTAAGTACCTACTTCTATGTAAAAAATATACACCGTCTAAGTGATCATTAACAGGCATGATGCATGGTGCCCAACAGAAAATCGCTATTTCCGCTGCATAGCCAGGACAGCTTTCAGCTAAATAAGCGACATACCTACCTACTTAATATCTTGGAAAGCAGTTTTATTTTGCCAAAGTAAAAAGATAGATTTCTTGTCCACGATTTATATGCAAACACTATCCCCGCAGCATCAAAGTTGAGAGTTAGAGACATTGAACTTCTGGCTCTAGCCCAATTCTGACCAAGTCTGGGTTATCAACAAGCGGTTACCCACAATAAAATTGAAAATCCTCAATCCAATCTACATCGAGCTTAGGCAACATATCACTTGAAGAGCTGGAATCCGAAGAATAACAAACAATGTAACAATGTACACCTTACAAATCAATAAAAAACAAGTACCTAAGAAAATTACAATACCTATACCATATTTTGGTGGTCTTGTGGCAACTACAATCTTTCCTAAACAAATGTGAAAATGTGAAGCTAAATTAAAATATGTTCTATTAAGCTTAGGTCAATCTTAGCCAAAATTTCACATTTCAGAGCCTGAATATCCTCCAGAACTTATTGACTGGGTACCGACCACGCCCGGAGAAGCTCACACGCTATACGGTAGAGCGTACCCCGCAGGCAAGGAAGGTTGGGACGGAAGCCCCCTGTGGGCCATCCGATCTTATCACAATGGCGCCTTGGTGCCCGGCAAGCTGGCGGTCAAGCACCGTGCAGCGTACATACCATTTGCTGGTAGAGAAATACCGGTTCATAACTTTGAGGTAATTTATTTTGTGCAATATTCTACCGCGAAATATTAAAGCAGGTTTTCATGTACCTAGCGACTTGTCCCAACTTCGTGGTTTTGGTGGGCAGGTACCTTACATAATAACGGTTCAGAAAAATTACTTAGTTGAGAAATCTACGGTTATTAAATATAAATAAAATTACGTCCTAGTATCAAAAACCATTGCAACAAAGCAAGGTGCACAGAATGCTGACAGTGCAATATTGTTGACTGTTTGCTCCCTTTCTGCGTAACAAAAGCCTACTATTGCCTTTGTTAGTTAGCTTTTGACTGTGATACACTCACCCGGCAAGTGAAGATGCAGTTTTTAGCTAACTTGGTAAAGCTTAGTAGAGATGCGGCGTTTTATTCAAATCTGCAGAGTGGTAACGAGGCGAAGCTGAAGCCTTCCACCAGATCAGATAATTTTTAGACAATTTAGAAGTTATAAGTTTCCAAATTGCTCCTACTGGGAATCTAATCCGAGAGCTGACACTTATACGACTGCATCGCTCACTAAAGCGCTTAAGAGGTCATTTATGAAATATTTCAGGTGCTATGTGCCCCTCAGCACGCCGTAAAGTGGGTGCCTGCAAGTAACGGACAAGTTCCGCCTGAAGCCATCATAGCGGGCAACACCATTAACGCTGAGCCTCTCTACGTCGGTAGAGTACGGCACAGAGGTTCTCTAACCCCTGGCAAGGTAAGCTATACAGATTTATCAATCTTTTGATTCGACAAGGACCTGTGTATTACTTAATACCTTTAAACGGAGTCCATATTATAGCAGCATGAACAATGCCTTCTGAAACTGAATGCCTCCGTAGTTCGTGCTTGGCAGTTATCAATCTATTCCGATTGAAAATCAGCGCTGTATGGTCTTGTATTTTATTAATCTCCTTTTCATATGTTACTTGCCATGCCACATAAGATAATAAATAATTCAATACTCGATAATACTTTAAAAAATAAGGATACAATGCTTCGTTGCGGTGGTCTCGGTGAGGTTTTAGATTTAATTTGATTTACTTCAGTTTTAATTTTATTTTATTTTCAAGTTTTGATTTACATTTATTTTATAGTCTAATTAGTAATCGGTAATAATCGTTAGTTAACAATTCTTTGTGTATAAATAAAATAGAACCTAGACTGACTGACAGACAGACAATGCACAACCTAAATAAATGGACCTTGAAATTTGGAAGTCCTTTCCCTTGAATATCTTAGGGATGCACCAAGGAAAGATTTTGTGAAATTATTAGAAAACGTCAATTTATGAGGACGAAGCCAAAGTCACCGGAATAATTTAATATTTTACCATCATGATGCATTTTCAAATCGAAGCTCGATAGTCTGCCGAAGAAAACTATGTGCTGTTCCTTGTGTATGTGCTATCTACTTTATTTTTGATGTCTGGTTCATTCTTCAATATCAAGTATTGAAGCATGCGACCCTCCCAAATCGGGTAACCAACCAGTTACAGACCAGACAACGTCACTTGACCATTACAGTCGATTGATATGTGCGATCACAATTAAGTAGTCCTTCAATGATGATGATGTCTGTAGATAATTTACAACAGAGTTTTAATTTCATTTACAGGTTCAACCTAGCCATGAAGTTTGCTACATTTCTTTCGGCGGATCGGAAGTACCGCTGAGGCAGTACGAAATACTCTGCCGAACAAATTATTAAAAAATTATACCAAAAAATTATAACTCAATTAACATAATCATGTACCTACTTAAAATTCATGTTCAATTTACATTCAACAACAGTTCAACAAAAATACATGTTCATGATTGACTAATTTTCATTGTAAAAGATTTAAGTCCTTCCTATCGGTATCCGGTATAGTGTTTACACAAATTGTTTGTGGAATGTTTTAAAATGTTGTACTTAATAATAAAACAATAAAGAACACAATAACTATTCGATAAATTCCTTCCGACTAAGTACAGTATTCTCATAAACGTTAAATTTCTTTATGAAAAACGTTTATCTACCTATGTAATATGTTCGCTCTAATTATGCATTCATTCAGTATTTATTAAATCGTTGCCTATGCTTCCTAAAAAAAGATTTTATTTAAATACAATTTGTATAAAATGATCAATGGTTTTAATACCTATCTCTGGTTTTCAAAATGACAAAACATAACCCTTTATTTATGAACAAAACTGTATCTCGTTAGAGAGTAGAGTTATTCACTTTACGAGTCATTTAAAAACACATTTTCTCTAGAAAAGGTGTTTTTAAATAACTCGTAAAGTGAATCGCAATGAAAATCTTTATTTCAATTTACAGCTCGATACACAGTTCGATATTTTATGTTTCATATTTTCATTAATTATAACTTAATAAATAAACAAAAATAATGGAAATGATAACAGTATGCACTCGTTTGATTCGTCCCATCTGAGATGACAAAATAAATAAAATATTTAAAACTAAAAAACTCTATAAACATCCCTTATTGAATAAGTAGCCGTCAAAGTTAACTTGAGACGGACGGAATACATCCTTCCTAATTAATTAGTTTGTAAAACATTTAAAAAGCAAACACAATGTATTTATTTTTGGGTTTTGTTTTTGGATTTTTCTATTTTATCTCCACCCAGTCATCCTATTATGGACCAAGTTAACTTTGTCGGGTCGTACTAGATAATTTTGATCATCTGAGCGTAGGTTGGTCAACGACAATCACTCCCGGGTGGTCAACGACGTGCACACCGTTGTTGTTGTCGCAGCAACACTGGCAGCATGGACAGCATTCAGCGCAACACGAGCTACATGGGCAGCATGCGTTGCAGTCGCAGCACGGACAAGGGTTGCAATCGCAGCTACAGGAGGCACCCATTTTGTTACCTATTTTGTTACCTAAAAGGCATATAAAACCCTTTCACTCCTTAAAAAAATCCATACCAATACTATAAATGCGAAAGTGTGTCTGTCGTCTTTCTGGTAGCTTTTCTCGGTCCGTCCGTTTAGCCGATTTTGACTAATTTGGTACAGGGATAGCTTGCATAGGCTACAAAATTTCATAATATTGGACTAAGAGCCTGTAAGGGACAGATCATCGTTATTTTATAAAAGCTGAAAGTTTCTCTGCGCATTGCCCCCAACACAGTAGAAACAATCAGCGACTAGGTATGAAAAATATGGATCATTGTGGCTTTGGCAGATAACATGTAACTAAGGTATTGTATTATATTTTTTAAGGTTTTTAGTTTTCGGTTCTTTGTTTTAATAATTTAGTTTTAGATGTTCAGAATAAATTAATGTTACTAAGGTATACACTCTCCACTACTCCCCACTTTCGTCAAACTATAAATTGTCAACATCATCATCATCATCATCATGATCAAGTCATCGCCGGCTCACTACAGAGCACGGGTCTGTGCGCTTGAACGCATAGTGCAGGTTCCACCAATCAGATCATTGTAAATTGACGTGACACAGTCATCTGATTGGTGGAACTTACTTGAATAAATTGTAACTATACTGACGTAATCGTTATACTTGGGAGGCTATCACTTATCAGACGATGTTTTCTTAGTAGCCAAAGAGTTTCGATAGTTCTTACATCTTATTAGTCAATTTGAAACTCTGCTATTGTACTCGTATGTACCTATATAATTGTCTCCCATCTCATCTATTTCAACATTAACCTTTGTAATCTGTTATCTGCTAAAGCCACGATCCAAGCTTAAAGCCTTGATCCTTCCTACCTGTGTTGGAGATAGTGTGTAGAGAAACTTTCAACTTTTATAAAATAGCGATGGTCTGGCCCTCACAGGCTCTTACTCTATAATCATAACCTATATCATTACTTTTTTAATAATACTTAATATCAGCGTATGTGATCGAATGTGATCGATTACTAATTTACCTAACAGGTTTTTTTTATCGATTTTTAATCAATAAAATAATTAAAATTAGATGGAAATCACAATTTCAGGAAGCTTTAATATGATATCGTTTAGTCAGTTTTAATGTCTTATCGGAAGTTTAGGCAAATCTTCTGTTAGGTATAACAATTAGCATAATCTTTTCAGTTAGTGGGAAAAGTTTCATCAATCGCAGATTTTTCATCGGCCGTTAAGGAGGTACCTACTTCTAGGTGATTTTCCATGGAAACTCAGTTTTTGCAACACAATCATATTGTTTAAAAGTCATAAATACGATATAATGGGCATACTTGGTTGGGTACCTAATACATAATAATAATAAATAGCAAGTAACTAGTAAGCACCCGATTAGGGTATCCGACCAATCCGATCGGATAATGTATGAGCGCTTGAAAAGATCTTATTTACTGAATTTAAAGGTTTATTATCACAGTTTGTTTATAAAATAAATTATCTAAGTAAAATAAATACACTTACAAAAACAAATCTGTTGCCTTTACTGCTCTGTTTTGACGTTTGACTAGATTAATTTACTGCCAATAAATCCATTTACAATTTACAATGCCATTTACAATTTGGTCATAAATTTTGTGTTCCTGGTGTACTTAGATTAGATTATAGACTTTATTCGATAAACCAATCATATACCTACCTACATATTTTTGGCGTGATGATATCGATGAATTATCTATTAGTATCTATCTACCTACTTAAATTTTTTCCACGAAATGTTTTTGGATCATAAGCTTATAAATAGAATTTAGTCATTCAAGAAAATACATTCCATACTTATAGGTATAGTTATATAATAAGTTTATGTTTTTATTATGAAAAATGTTTTTTTTTAATTTAAATTAATTTAAAAAAAACCTACTAATTTTAATATTACATATTAGAGTTTAGCAAATGGGTAATTCCCAAAAAATGTTTACATAATTGGGAATGGCCCATAGTTCTACATAAATTGATAATGATGATTATTATTTGTAGATTAGGTATGAATATCGATATTGGTTAATTTATCTTATCTTTGTTATTGAGGATAGGTAGGTATAATACGTAGATTAGTCTTCATTGCATGGTCAAATTGGAACTGACAGGTAAGTGCGACCTTTATTTTATTATTGTGTATTAGATTTATACAAGAAGGAAAAATTCATTAAATTTATCGATTATATCATTATTTTTTAGTACATTAGTGTCTTAGTCTAAGAATTGCTAAATATTTAACATTTTATTAAAAATAGCGATATAATAATATTCACTTAATAAATATGTAGGAACCTACTTACGACATCGTTGCTGAAAAGTATAACAAAAGCACTGAATGAAGGCCAGGATTTTTTACTAAGTATTAGTTATAGACATTGTGAACTCAACTTGAGATGCAGCCCGCTGAAGGACAGACAGACGGACAGACAGACAGACGAACGGACAGCGGAGGCTTTGTAATATGGTCCCGTTCACATCTTTCGTGTACGGAACCCTAAAAAGGGATGTACTTATCTAATATTTTCAGGCTTCATGTACCTACGTGAGTTTCTTAATATTTCACCATACGCATATGCCTGAACAGATTTAGATGTTGATGTGAATTGTTTGAATTGGGTTATCAATCGCCTTACATTGGCTATAAATTTAAAAAAAACAATATGGCGCCTGTATGGCGTCATCTATACATATAATAAAATTGTAGAAAAGTGGTGTCTGTACAATGGAAATATATAAAAGTAGCAGGGGTTGTTATTATATCGATGCCGAACCCGAAATTGTAATTAATTTTTTTTTGTCTTTTTGTCTGTTTTTCTGTTTGTCTGTGTGTTTGTGCACTCTAATATCAGAAACGGCTTATTCGATTTAGATACGGTTTTCACTAATATATTGTAGTAAGCTTCACTTAACATTTAGTGTTTATTTCATGTCAATCACACTAATATTATAAAGGCGAAAGTTTGTATGTGTGTGTGTGTGTGTGTGTGTGTGTGTGTATGTTTGTTACTCCTTCACGCAAAAACTACTGGACGGATTGGGCTGAAATTTAGAATGGAGATAGATTATACCCTGGATTAGCACATAGGCTACTTTTTATCCCGGAAAATCAAAGAGTTCCCACGGGAATTTTAAAAACCTACATCGACGCGAACGAAGTCGCGGGTATCAGCTAGTCGGTTCATAAATAAAAAAGTTATGCCAATTTAAAGAATCACGGCGAACATATTTAACGTACGGAGTATATGCTGCCCGAAAAGTCACTGTTCCACGCGAACGAAGTCGCGGGCACAGCTAGTTTTCAAATATGAAATAGTTCACCTTAAGTACAAAAAAGGGTGACACTGAACAATGAACATATTGTTTTTTTTTAATACAACTTGTTTAAAACGCATTTATATGCCTAGCTATCCACTGACTGCCAATTTTTTTTTTATAGGAAACGAAAAATGGGTGCCAATAATAGTTGTTGTTTCCCGTGCTGTTGTTGCTGTTGCAACGACGACAATAACGGAGGTGGCGGCGGCGTGATCGTCGTCGACAACCCACCAGACCAAGTGACCGTTGTCGACCAGCCAGGATATGACTCTATGGCCAGATAACCATGGTGGTGATCGTTTTTTGCATCTTCACACATGGACCAGATGTAAAACTACTACCTAGATACTTAGATAATTTACTCAGATTTCTTGAACGCATTTCATTTGAACTGATGATCATTTCAGCCAGCACCGCGTCAACAAGAGTTCATTTCCAGAAACGCCAATCGTCGTAAAATTTTGTTTAAATTCATGCAGAAAACAGAGTTTTCACCTTGCCTTATGTAATTTCAAATGAGGGCCTCATTCATTGTCTTCACGCCTACTTGAAAATGATCGTTAATTATTCACTTACTTATATTATTAAAATGTTCAATTTTATAATTTCAATTAAAACAGCTTAAAGCGGAATAATAATACATAATATTATTCGCTGTTATTTAAGTGGTACTTACGCTGTTTCATCAATCATAATTTTTTTAGAGTATTTTATAGGTCCATATAAAACAAAATAAAACTTATTTAATTATTATCTATGTACTATGTAAGCATAGGTAGATTTTAAAGTTAGGTATACCTAATACCTATTATCTGAGCTTCATGTTTGTATTCTTAAGTAATTTAATCTAAAATATTTTATTTAAAAACAAGTAAAAATAAGTAGGTACACTACTTGGGTACCTAACTACTTATTTAAAAAGTTTGGTATAAGAGGAGTACTGTGTATTTTGACGTAGGTACTTAATAAATATTGAACAGTTGTTGTACTTTATATTTTTGTAGTTTCTATACGTCTACATATTATAAGTAGGCACATTCGTGATGACGGGGTAGAGGAATAAAAAGTTTATATAATATATCGATTATAAATAATTGATAAAGTAATCAAGTAATTTTATTCTTATGACCGATTTTAATAATTAGTCATTATTTTAATTATTTACAAATTTACCATCATAGGAAAGACTGCCACATAATTGATTACATATTTAAAACTAGCTGATGCCCGCAGCTTCGCCCGCGTGGATTGGTCAGATCCCCTGCAGCATCAGGATTGAGGAGTTGGAATCCAAATTTTTTATGAAACAATGTCGCAAAGTTCCTCTATCGATTAAAAAAGAAATCACGCAAATCGGTTCAGAAATCTCGGAGATTTCGGTGTACATAGGTAGAAAAACACAACTCCCTTCTTGAAAGTCGGTTAAAAAAGTAGCCTATGTTACACCCTGGTCAATCCTCTACTTGTATGTGAAAATCCCGTTAAAATCGGTTCAGCCGTTCCGAAGATTAGCCTTTTCAAACAGACAGACAGACAGACAGACAGACAAAAATTTTAAAAACGTGTGATTCAGTTATGGTATCGTTCAAATAACCATATGACCTTAATATGTGATAGTTATTTCGAAATTACAGACAGACACTCCAATTTTATTTATTAGTATATAGATAAATCAATACTTCGTTTTCGTAAGCTATAATAACCATCTACTATGATCAAAGGCAGATTTGATACTTTGCCTGCCCTAGGCCTATGGAAGATTGTCGCTCTCCTACTCCCTGTAAAACACGGAAAATTGAACGAGCTATACCTGCCAAGTTATCATACACTCTCCATGCATGTAATTTTGCGGGGTACCTACTATGCGGGCATTTTTGAGTATTTAAACGTTGATGTGTGAATTTACAGAGGGGACGACTATACTAAAAAAATCTCATGTTTTGTCGTCCCCTAAATTTTGCCGCCCTAGACTCGGGCCTAAAAGGAATTCGCTCCTGACTATGATGATCGTACCTTATTTATAGCAGAACCAACTCTAGCCACAGTGACAAATTTTACAACATCATCAAGAACCCATCGCTGGCCCACACACAGAAATTGTGTTTTAGACAGATTTATTTACAATAATTGGGACACTAAGAACACGATACTGGCGTACCTGCAGTTGCAGTTAAGGCAGTGTAAACTGCAAATTGCAATTTTTGCATTCTGCATCTGCAGATTGTGGACCATAGACCGTTTATTTCTCCGTCAAAGGAAAAAATCATATTGACTCCCATCATCATCATCAACTCATTGCCTACTGAGCTCGGGTCACCTCTCAGAACGAGAGGGTTCTGAGAGGTTCTGAGTTCGCCACGCTTGCCAAGTGTGAATTGGCAGACTTCACACACCTTTGACAACATTATGGAGATCTCTCAGACATGCAGGTTTCCTCACGATATTTTCCTTTTGCTGTTAAACCAATAAGTATCTACTTAATTGCTTAAAACGCCGATAAATCTGAAAGTTAGGGGCGCGTGCCTGGTATCGAGCCCAGGAACCCCCCGACTAAGGAGCCCCACATCTTAAACCACTAGGCTATCATCACGGTACGTACTTATGTAAATTTACATTAAAAACACTAATTATTGTATCAAGAGCATGAATTATAAACCATAATTTAGACCACAATCCACATGTCCAATTTTTATTCCGTGGTGTGTACTACGACTTACCTCATAATAATTTATTAAGCAAATTAAAACATAATTTATTTGGAAAATCTTAATACATTAACATAATATAATTTATTGATAAAGTAAACCACAAAATCTTAATACGTAGGTAAACTTAAATTACATTTTTTACAATATTTATACAAAGTGTTAATTAATTGCCTACATTTAGGTACCTATGGGTAGTAGAATATAACCCCATTAATATTTTATTTTAAAACGGAGCAGTTTATAGAAATAACTGGCATTGTTATTTTTTAAAGATTTGCAGTAGGGCTAGGGTTTAAACATGACTCAATCCCTCTTAACACTTAAGTACGACAATACTGCAACTTAACTAGTTATCGTAATGTTGTTTAACTCTCATTTGAGTATTAACCTACCCAATTAGATAACCTACTCCTTACCTACTCAATAAAATTTTGAAAACACGTTTTGAAATTAATATTTATGTCTATGGTATGCCAGATTTCTGTTAAAATATTTAGCTTGAAAGTAACACGGGCTCAAAGAATTACATACAATATTTTAACTCATGTCACTGTAAAACTAAATATTTTACGAAAATTTGGTAAACCGCAGACACATATTTAATTACAAATTAAACATGTCCACAAAGTTTTATTGAGTTCGATTAGTTAATATTTAAATGAGAGCTAAACTACATTTGTATGGAGCGAGTGACGCGAGAGACCACCGGTAACCGTTGAGTTATTGAGGCTCAAATGAACATTATTTAAGTATGTTTTATATTTATTTTTATTGCACATTTAAAATAAAATAGATACTCTATGATCTTCATATAGTCCTACCTATCTACCGGCTGTAAAATGATCTAAATACTTAGGTATATATACACATTTTATATAATAATCATAAAAGTTACAAAAATTTAACAACCATAAAATTACTTTACCAACTTTATGCTAAAAACATTGCTATCCCAAATTTCATGATTCTAGGTCAAAGGAAAGGATCTATAAAGGTTCCATTTTTCTCTGGAGATACTGAACCTAAAAAATGGTAAAGCAATTTTATGACCAACTATAGGTAAGTACATTAACAGTAATAGCTGCAGGGATCTTTGGGTTTCTAGTTGAAAAAATATAAACAATTCAGAAATCGTTATCTATACGCGGGCGGTGGTTCAAATCGCCCGTTCCGGGTCGGCGCGGGCGGTGCTTGGATGACGTTGACGTGGTGGTGCACCACGTTGCTGCGCGGAGGGTCGCCGCAGCAGTCGCAGCACAGGCACGGGATGCAGCAGCAGCAGCACGGCCGACAGGATATGTTACAGCCCATTCTGAATTGTGAACAAGGCAAAATATGTAGTTTTGATAGTTTCACGACTTTATTACCTAAAAAATGTTATAATCCACGTACCAAACGGGGCCCTACTACCAACTCTGCATGAAATTGTATTGAAAATTGTATTGTATTGTATTGATAATTGTAATTGAAAACAATATTGAAATATTATTGCTTTAAGCGGTGGTAACAAGGCGCCAGATATGGGGTTTTAAACATCATATTGTGTAATGTGGACTAGCGAGGGACTTAATATTACATAGGATGGGTACGACCGATGGGATAAATTCGGCTATTTGAATTTTTTGCCTTTTGTTACTATAGCGATTAGCGGCAATAGAAAAAATTCAAGATCTGTGAAAATTCCTCTATCCTCTACCTGTTAGAGTTCATGAGATTCAGCCCGCTGATAGACATACAGACGGAAGGACGGACGGACGGATAGGCGGACGGACAGTGGAGGCTTAGAAATAGGGTCCCGAATGAACCCTTCGGGAACGGAACCCTAGAAATGTCTTTTAGTATTTAGGAGACAGTGAATTGTATTGGGAAATTAATGACAGATTTCTATTGCACGAGGTTTTTATTCTGAAACACGGTAGCTGTGTTGCGATAAGTCTTATAAGTAGATAATATTGAGATGGAGATGACAAAGTGATGTGCCGAGAAAGACAAGAATTAGTTGCGCTTAGGTAGATACGAGTAGGTAGATATGTATTATATTATATCTATTCAATATGCAAGTGTGAATGGAGTTAGAACGTGTGACGTGCTCGCTCGTGTAAAACAATAATGCCTTCACATGAAATTATTATCTCGAACAATAATTCATATTAGCAGGTATTTAAAACGTAATACGTACAAAAAAATTACAATACATAAAATACAAAAAGTGTACAATATACGTACATACCTGTATTTAGTATATTGTTTAAAAATAAATGGTGCCTAGGGTAAACCTTGGTCGACCCCACAGTTCAAAAGTAAAATTAATAGTAGGTGGTTTATGGAGCTGTTATCACTAAAGAAGCATTGGCTAGCCATAAAGAGAGATAAAACAATACAATTAATGATCATTGGATACCAATTACCACCATAACCACAGATAACCAGAAATATTTTCTACTCCGTGACCATAACCATAGAAAGCTAAGCAGCAGAATTAAAAAGCGGACCCAGGCATTAGACCGGGTTTGACCGGGAAGACAGAACCTGTCTAGCCTATTTAAAATTGTTTCAAAATGTAAATAATCCACTGTCTATAGCCAATTTTACAGGACTATTTACTACCCGGAATCACTGAAGTTAGGTACTTACGTATCTAAACAACATATTTTTTGTGGCGTAGACTCCTTTTTTTAAATTTTACGCTGTGTAACCAAGGTAAATGAAATAAAACTGAGATGGACTTAAACATTCTAAGGTTGTTCATATAACCTTCGCTTAGTTAATTGAACTGTAGGTTCTTACTTACAGAATCTTCTTTACTTGTACATAGTGTTTGGTACAACAGCTGACATAGTACCTACCAACTACCTAGAACCCATACTATTCAAAATAAAATTGATTCAACAAATGAATTATAGGTATATCACTACTTAGACATATCCCAACATCTAGATAGGTAAGTAGGTACTTGTTCTTTTCAGTTTTTGGTTTTATCTACCTTTATTACGCGTATATTTTCAGGTACTTATAACTCATACCTAAGTTTTTAAGAAATCTGGTAACTTTTTTGTACATGAGTATTTCTAAAATAAATTATTATTGGTAGAACAGCGGTCTTTAGTAAGGTATATATATGTATGGATTTTAAACTAAGTGTTTATAGGAAGTAATCTCTGAAACTACTGCACCGATTTTGAAAATTCTTTTACCAGTAGAAAGGTACATTATACCTGAGTGGCTATAATGTTTTATTTTCAAAAAATTGAAATCCCTACGAAAATTGTAATAAGCTACCCGTGCGAAAACAGGGCGAGTCGCTAGTTGTTAAGTACTTAGGAAGTAAATCCTTATAGTTTTTCATCATTTTTTTTTGTGACTCTGATTAGATATTGGTAGATATGCAGGTACCTAGCCGCAGTATATACCTACCTACTCATAAGTTGGTATCAATTTCACAGAACAGGTAGACTACGATTCCGGGTTCAAAGATAGGCTGATTATTTTATTATTATGACTTGACTGATTGTGATTAGAAGCAAAAAACATATCACAAAGAATTATGAAGCAAATACCTAGGTATAACACGAAACTGCCTCGTAGGTACTAAGTAGGTACACATGAAAATGAAAAGATATTTACAAACAGAGAAAATTCAACAAACAATAAAGCAAGCCTTGTGGATATTATTTCAAAGATTGATCGTGAGTTTGAGATTTGTATTTGTTTGTTGATTTGAGATTTGTTTTTCTTACCTTACGATTGATCTTGACTTTGAGATTTGTAGAGATCAGTTATCTTTGCATTTGGTCGTGATATGGGTATCCGCCCTGCGGAGGATATCCGCCTTGAGGAGGATAGCCTTGCGGAGGGTATCCTCCTGGCGGGGGATAGCCTGGGTAGCCGGGATAACCGCCTTGTGGAGGGTACGGGTAGCCCGGAGGCGGGTGCTGCTCTACCACGGGCGGCTGCTGAACTATCACGGTCGGGGGCGGTTGTTGCTGGTTGCCGCAAGCGTTCGGACACAGGCAGGGCACCAGACAGCAGGCGCTCAGGGCGAGGCAACAAGGGTTGCAGCACAAGTCACAATCCCCGCAGTCAAGCGAAAAGCACAGCCCCATTTCTTGCTATGTCTCTCCTTTAACTAAAACGAACATGCACGAATGACTAGTTTTCCTTGCTATATCACCTTATCACGCACATGATACAATACTCTACATGTAAGTGAAATAGGACCTTATTATTAATGCTATAGAATGCATCATATCGAAATTTATTGACTTAATAATTATTTATCTTTATATATTACTGTTTGTCGTTGTTATCTCCTGATAAAAGATACTTGGTAATAGCACAGGTAATAGCTAGGTATGTCTGATTCATAACCGACTTTGTTCTCTGACTATTAAATAAAACAGAATACCTTTACCGTAACTAATGTATTCCATTCTATAGGTAGGTAATGATAACAATTTAAATAAAATATATATTATCTCTACCTGTTTAATTAGCAGGTAATTACCTTCGATAAAGTATTTAGTATTTTTCCCTGAAACTACCAATTTTGTCCTCGTTTATTCTATTGTCTTTCCCCACAACAATTTAAGGAAAACTTGGAAACATTTTCGGCCGCATATTATGATTATTATTTGTTCTAAATACTTGCTTAAGTGAGTACCTAATATACAAATCTACCTATCCAAAGTATCTGATCTGAATTCAAAATTAAAATAAATATGTAATAAGTAAATATCTAAGTACTTCACCTACCTAGGTACTTAATCTTTAAAAAAGTAAAACAATGGGTCATCACCACAAAATGCTTGTAAGTCGCTATTTGTTTCGCTAGGTACATAATAATATAACTAAAAGAAGCTGGCAATAATCGCGTGTAATAATCTAACTAGATAAACTTACACTAAATACCACGGTATTAGGAAAGTATCGATAAAATCGATAACTGGGTGCCTACCTATAAACAGTGACATTATGATAACTCAACAAAGATTAGTATCTTCCAAAAAATGCATGACGTAGGCGCTACAAATACTACCTATAACCACAGCTATAATCCTAAAAACTACACAAAAGCGTAAAATTAAATGCCTTACTTACATTATTTTGGAGGCAACGAGCCGACGAGCGATACGTGTGATGTTATCGGAGTTACTCGTAATAGTACGTAACGATGAAAACTAAAATGGAAACAAATGAGTCAGACACAAGTCAGGTCAAAAACGTACTTATTGCAGTTTGTCACACAACGGGAAAACCTAACTAAACTGACGCAGGCGCGAGCGCACTTGCCGGGCTTGGAACCATCTCTCTCAGCTATAGTTCGAATAATACTGATAAATAATGCTGTTTTTTTTAATTAGTGATTAAGATTTAATATAAGTTGATTTGCTCGTGGGGGCGACATAATCACGAAGAGAATAAAAAAACTCTCTCAGCTGCTCTCAGCCTCTACAATCTAACCCCTCTACAGTCTACACCGTGCTACACGAAACGTTGAAATGAAGAGACAAAGTCTTTGCCTTGATGGCTTGGAGCGTCGTTGTTTGGAAAACCGTCGTATTTTTCAACCTTGGCCTGTTACGTGGTTACTATTCAGGTGGATTTTTTCTGAATCAAATGCGTCGACTGATCTGTCGTACAGTCATCATAGCTAAGCAGGTAGGTATCTACGTAGGTAGCGATTTAAATAGAGTAAGTAGTAGGTAACGCACCTATGTAACTAATGCGGTCGATATTGTAAATTTTAGTAACGACTAAAATATTAAAACAAGTGTAAATTAAAAATTTATAACACCCCCGACAAGTGACGGTTACTGTAACTAGAAAATACCTGATAACTTTTAAACGGCTGAACCGATTTTCTTGGATTATAGCTAAGAACACTCTCGATCTAGTCACCTTTCAAACAAAAAAAAAAGAAATTAAAATCGGTTCATTAGTTTAGGAGCTACGATGCCACAGAAGGATACACAGATATACACACGTCAAACTTATAACACCCCTCTTTTTGGGTCGGGGGTAAATTACTCCACTATTGTACACTCTATATTGAGTCTCGTCTCAGAATGGGTGTAGGCTATAGCCCACCACGCTGGCCAATTGCTTATTTGCAAATTTCATACGCCTTTGAGAACATTATGAAGAACTCTTAGGCATGCAGATTTCCTCACGATATTTTCCTTCACCGTTAAAAAGCACGTAACTCCGAAAAGTTAGAAGTGCGTGCCCGGGATCGAACCCCACCTCCCAAATAGGAGGCAAGCCTCTTAACCACTAGGCTATCACGGTTCTAATGATTTATTGAAAACGTCTCTATAATAAAGCATTCGATAAGAGCATTGTGAAAGGGATACCTACCTATTTTAGAACTGTCAAGATTGTGCACAACAGAATTATTTGTAGCTATAAGCCGTATTGATAGACTGAAGAGTAGGTAAGTATAATAGGGCACTTTGCATTGGTGGACTATGAGAAAGCCTTCGATTCGGTGGAAACTTAGGCTGTATCGTCTACCGGTAGGTATATCGAAGTGCTGAAGTCTTTGTACAAAAACTCCACCATGTCAGTTCGTGTAGGTACAGGACTAGTTATATTATTATTGTTTAAAATTCCTCAGTGCTTGGAGACCGAAGTCTTGCCCGTGCGTGTTGCCAGTGATGATACAAATGAATCCGAGATAATATGATCGCTAACTATGGGCCTCATACGAAAGGTCAGTCACTCAGCGTGCGATAGAGAGAGCTTGGAGTTTCTGTACGTACTTATATGATCAAATCAGAATGAGGAGATCCGTAGTAGGAGAACCAGATTAACCGATACAGTGATACAACAGCTCAACGGGTTGCGAAGCTGGTGGCAATGGGCAGGGCGCATAATTCTAAAAACTTGCCAAGTGCGAATCAGACTCGCACACCGAGGGTTCCGTACTAATTCCATACTAATTTTATAAATGCGAAAGTGTGTCTGTCCGTCTGTGTGCTAGCTTTTCACAGCCCAATAGTTAAACCGATTTTGATGAAAGGTACGGAGATAATTTACACTCCGGGGAAGTACATAGGCTACTTTTTATCCCGGAAAATCAAAGAGTTCCCACGGGATTCTTAAAGTCCTACCGTTCAACCAATTAACATGAAATTTGGCACAGAGGTAGCTTGCGAGTAGTCAAAGAATTGTAACTTTACAGTGCGTTAGTAGGTATTTCATTCCCAAAAGTCCGGAAAATGGATGACTGACGCATTTGGTAGTATGTATACAGACATACCTACATAATATTGTGTACTCAAAACAGTTACCTCATTCTTGTAAAGATATTTTAGTAGGAATATGTCTTTACCTTATATTCATGAGTTTAGTTAATAAAGCACAACATTTTAACCGTTCGTATTTAAAATAAAATTTTATGAACCTAGGTGTAAAAATAATTCTTACAAATTTTAACTTTCATAGCGTAATTATTAAAATCATAAAACTCATGAATATGTATTGTACGTGCTAAGTACGAAAAAAATAAAGTAATTAACTGTGATAATGGTGCCAACATTAATAAATCATAGAATTTAAAAAATCATAGACGTAATCACAACTCCTAATCTTAATAATCTTATCGCGTTCGCTACGTCACACTCGATCAACGCCAAAGTTAAGTAGCATCTTTTCATTAATACCTTTAACACACAATTGAAGCAAAATATTACGCATTAAATATGTGACAAACCCGAAGTAATGAGTGGAGAAGACATCGCTTTGATTGCACCGTCAGAAAATACCAAGAAATACGTGAAAACTGAACACAGTGTTGAGGGATTCTCACTGCAAAGCAGCGAGGAAGATGTACATTTGAAAAGTGGCATTTTTCATCGAGTTCAAAGTATCTTTAGCATACCGAGTATGACAAAGTTCCGTAGACGCCTTCAGAAAATGAACTGTTTCAAGACTGAAGAGGAAGAAATAGCTATGATCGAGATGCCGAGGCATAAAAGTATCGACATTGGCACTGGATTCGCTCGGAGAATGTCGCTTTTCCTGTTTACAAAAAGATCGGTCTGTGTACACCCATACCATCCATTCACACCAAAACAGACCACGAGAAAAATATACAAGCCAAATGACGATTGATATTCTAGGTAGATGATCCGAATATTTAGCTCTACCGAAGTAGGTATGAGGATCACCTAAAACTCATGTAATGGAATCACACTAATATTATAAAGGAGAAAGTTCGTATGTGTGTGTGTGTGTATGTTTGTTACTCCTTCACGCAAAAACTACTGGACGGATTGGGCTGAAATTTAGAATGGAGATAGATTATACCCTGGATTAGCACATAGGCTGCTTTTTATCCCGCAAAATCAAAGAGTTCCCACGGGAATTTTAAAAAACCTACATCCACGCGAACGAAGTCGCGGGTATCAGCTAGTAAGACATAGAGGTTTGTGCGACGCGTTTAAAATCTAATGGAAACGAATTTATTTAATACACATAAATTAACATTAATGTTCGGATTAAATAATAAGAATTAAGATACAGTGATCGCAAAACAAGTAGTCCAATCTGCAAAGTCAACAGTCAAAGTTTTTTTTTCTCTATTGGAAGAGCATTTACATTGTTTTTTAGCTACCTACCTAATCTTCCTAGTTAGTACATACGCCAATTAGGGGTCCAATTACCTATCTAAATTTTTGTGCGGGAGTTAGTAATTAAATTAGTGAAATTTCAAAGTTGCAATATGGCGGATTACGCAGGTCCTAAACTAAGATTTAATACGCTAACCTAGATGAGACGTTTTTGTACAATGCAGTTATACGTCTTGTGCTCAGATTGGATTACTTGTTTTGTGTGCACTATAAAACACGGGTTAACTAAATATGTGTGCTAAACTATTCAATATAAGTAAGGTTTAAAATAAGAAACATTGCCCAATTTTACTTTCATTTATTTATTAATGTAACTTAAGTTTCAAAAATGAATCTCGTATTTAGGTAGGTAGTTACACAATATTCAAAACGATATAAAAAAAATATGCAAAGGTAACAACGACATGTAAATTATAACATTATGTAGCCGCAAATACTGAACGTTAACATCAATATTTTGATACAGGAAAGGTAAAAGATTCTAATACACGTTGGCCCATCAATTTAACGTATAACGTAGGTATAAGTTTATTAAATTGTCGATATTAAAATAACCGTATATAGGTTGTTATAAGTTAAATATAACTTGAATCGTTAAGATTCTGATTGCAAAAGTTAATTTATTATCAGATATGTTACTTTACCATCCAGTGACGTGCAGCTCATAGAGGTATAAAAGTACTGCCTACCCTAGTTGTAATAGATCAATAAGTACTTATTTTCCATTATGACCTGCCAGAAAATAAGTTCACACCTTAATGCTTACCCTGGCTTTAAACCCTATGCGCACCACTGATGCCATCGTATACTCTTAGATACAAAAATATTAATAGAATACGATTGTTCTTATATATAAACATTTATAATTATGTTTTATAACGTATCAAAGCTGAGATTTCATTGATTATCAAGTATTTCTAGAATTATCAACAATATAGAGCATAGTTACGTATATATAAAAATAAGGGTCAATAATACGCTAGTTCAACAAAACCTATACTTAATTTCTAAGATAAAATTGTTTAATTTAAATAATTATAAATAGTTTGGGATTTAATTTAGTTTTTAATTTAATTTAATTATTTTTATTTGTTTTTAGTTTTAATTAAGATGTAAGTTTATTTTTTTAAAAATACTGTCATGTCGAAAAAAAATTCAACTAACTATAAATAACAAATAAGTAAATAAATAATAGGTAAACTTAAATTGTGCTAATGTACATTGTGTTTTTATTTTATACATAGAGAGAATTATAGTACGTTGTCATGAAGTGAAACGTAGTCCAAACTCATTTTCGAGATATAGGTACAATTCGTACTAAAACATTTCGTCATTGTTTAGAGAGGCATTTCTAGAAGTCTTATGCGGGTTCCACATTCAAGGGCTGATTTTACTTTAAGTGTACTTATTTTATTTTAGACATTGAATTGGTACACGAAAAAGAAAACTTATCAAGCTAAATTCACAGATCTTAAAGTAATGCTTACAAGGATAAAACTAATTTTAAACTTGTCCATTCAGTGAAGAATTTAAGAGATTTGTTTGAACAACCAATATTAAGCATTAAAATGTACACCGCTAATTTGAAAATCATATGTTTTTCGTAACTCTTACATTTATTTTGGTTTTCCCTAAAAAGTAAAACAGTAAAATTTAAATCAAGCGAAATATGTTGATACTGTTAACAAAGTTAGATAGGTGAGTTACGAAGTACCTTACCGATAGTCTTCTTAATTGAATGGCATAATATTATTAAATACAATAACTATCAACAAAATCATTATACTTGAGGAATATTTAATACTTTTCTAATGGAAGAGGAATGACAAAAAGGCAATGGGAAACACACACAGAGAACATAAAATAAGTATAAAAAGCTATGAGGTATTAAATTAATACATTATTGTTTAACATTTTTACACATATGAAATATAATGTTGTAGCTACAGAAATCCAAAGGGAAACGCGGATACTAAATATGATAAAATAATAAATAATAAATTAACTTATAATAATAAATATTAATAATAATAAATTGACTTGACTTCATTCACATTAATGAGTCCTTGTAACCAATTGATTTGTTACAAGTAAAACTAGAAACAAATTAGTTGAGAGTGAGACCGCGATTACACCTGTAAGTTTTACTTACATAAGTAACATACGTGATTAACTTACGACAAATTTACTAATGTAAACACTCTTATAAATACATTTTTACTAATAAACTTGCTGTAAATTACGTAAACTACTTATGTTACAGGTGTAATCGCAACTTAAAAGTACAATAAAAATAAAACATGACAACCAATATCTAACTATATAACAAAAGAAATCGTTCATACAATAATAATATAGTTACTTACTGAAATTAGATCTCATAATTTAACTACAATGTTATAAAAATATAAAGTACTTATTATATGGTAAAAACAGAAATTTCCAAAATATTCGAGAAAGAGTGATTTGACTTGCAACTTGCAAGCTTGTTGCTTGCAACTAAAATTAATCTACTTTCTATAACAATCTAACTTTTTAAATACTCCATATCGAGTATAGACACAATTTAGAGACATTTTAATGTCGTACCACGAAATAACTAACATCTTTGAAGGAATCTTCGTCAAAAGAGGAACTCTTTATTAAAAATAGGTATGATATTTTTTTTTACTAGGTTTTATAACCCTTTTATTTCATTGAAATTTTGAGAACCTAAAAATGTACGAAAGTCCAAATAAAAAGAATATGCATCAATTATTATTCGTAATTAGAATAATCAAGGCGGCGCAAAACCGTGGCGTGTAAACGTCCCTGCAAAAGACCTTTGTCCTGCAATGAACGTCTATCGGTTGATTATCATCATAATGATGATGATGTTTAAACGCCGGCCACACAGGCCGCGTATGCGTCGCGTAAGCGTAGACGTAGCGCGTACCATTGCGTTGTAATGTATGGAACTGTATGAGATATGGCATACCGCTTACGTTGCGTGAACGTTCGCGTAGACGTAATGCGTGCAGTTATGTCTACGGATTCACGCGCGTCACTACGCGCGTGTCACGTGTACGTGCTTGGTGTGAATATGCTTTTAATTAACACCCTATTCAAATACTAAATGGACGTATTTTGTGAGTGACATCACCATGTCAAATCGTGTCTATTAGCATTTGAATAGCATGTTAGGTAATAATTGTTATAATATAGGTAAGCGCAAAACACAATGGCATAGCAACGTAAAAATCCGCTTTAGTTATAATTACAAATATTATATTTTTAGAGACAGCTAATGAATAGACAATGATAATTTTCATAATAATTAAATAAAATGAACTACATGTTATTTTTATTTAGACCTCCGTTATCTTCATGTCCACAAAGTTTAGGTTATGTGCGCCAATTTAATAAATATAATACAGTATAATCCACTGTATGTGCGGGCCTTAAATATGTCCAATGTTCATATATGAAATAACACTAAAAACACAAGCAAGCTTTTTAGGAAGGATTCCAAAATAATAATGTTACAGATAATATAATAATATCAATCTCTTGACAGGTACTAAGGGTTCGAAACTTTGTTTGCTTATAACTTACAACTAATGCTATCTAATAGCAAAATAAAATGTGGTGAATGTGGAGTATCTACTTGTCACCAATTTCTTTAGTTTTCGATGAAGCTGCGTCGAGAGCATTGATCAATGTGGCTCTGAAATAAAGAATAAATAAATATTAGCGTGAAGTTCACTGTTCAACACTGTAAGGGACAACACACACTCGCAGACATGATCTCTAAATATCTAAATTTCCTAGTCTCAAGCGTAGTGTTATTGTGATTTGTGAATAGTGTATCCATTGGTGAACACTACCACATATCCTTAATTATATGTAGAATCTCAGTTATCCGGCACTTCACTAGACCAACACGTCCAATAACCCGGCACCTTCCGCCCGCGCCAAGTTGCACGAAAACAGATCTCAATTAAGGATTATTTTATAACTATGTAATTTAATAATTGTGAGATTAGTTACAGTTATAAAAAAATGTGTACAACATGAACCCAAATAGATTGTATTGCCTTTATGAAATGCTTGATTTAATTTACTATGAAATTTTCTATACAATCCAGTAATCCAAACATTCCAATAATCCGGCACCCTCTGGTTTTTAATAGTACCGGATTAGTGAGATTCTACTGTACTTCAATTTCTCAGTCTCTAGAGCAGCACCACCACTATACACAACACAATAGTGCATCCCTCATCCTGCAAAACATCTGCATACTTTCCACTCTGCAATACCACCTGACTATGGCTAGCCATAACTGTTGCAACTACACCATACTATCCTAATTATATTCACCTCAACTTCCCATTCTCCAGAGCAGCAACACCACAAATAGTGCATCCTCCTGGTGAGCACACCTCATCCTTCAACACAGCTGGATGCTTGCCACTCTGCAACACCATCTGCCCGCTGCCGGCCACCATCTGAGCAGCGTGCCTTATTGCCATCGCGCGAGGAACTCCCAGCTTGACGACCCCATCGGCTAGAGCGTCTATTACCATGTACATCTGCAAATAAATTTATTTTTATTATTAACTAGGTGATGCCCGCGACTTTGTCCATATGGATTTAGGTTTTTTAAAAATCCCCGATTTAATCAATGATTTTCTGGAATAAAAAGTTGAAAATATCAGTTTCCAGGATGCAAGCTACCTCAAATTTTAAACATATCTGTTAAACAGATGAGCCTATAAGAATCCCGTGGGAACTCTTTGATTTTACGGGATAAAAAGTAGCCTATGTCCATCCCTGGGATGTAAGCTAACTCTGTACCTTACATCAAAATCGGTTAAACTGTTGGACCGTGAAAAGCTAGCAGACAGACAGACGGACAGACACACTTTCGAATTTACAATATTAGTATGGATAAGTTTAGATTGTAACAAGAGGTCTCGAAAATAAAACATCTAATAGCCAAGAGTGTCTTCGCATAAAGTTTCATAGCCATGCATTTTTAGGGTTCCTTATTTTACAATTGAACCCTCAAAACTGGCCGATTATTGCATAAATTATGGCATTATCTTACATAATTAAATTAAAGCACTGTTGAACACCTGTATATTGCACCTATACCCAACTATTAATTAACTATTAACTATGTTAATAACTATTAACTATGTTATGTTGGTGTTGTGAATAATATTTGCTGAAGTGTTAAGAAATACATCAATTGTATAAAAACCCCAATACTTACAAAGGCAGGGCCACACCCTGTGAGGGTGCCAAGTTGGTTTATGAGATTTTCAGGAATTTTTTCAACAACTCCACACCCTTGCAATAAATTTTCTAGTAATGTGCACTGATCCTGAGTTGTCTGATTGTCTACTGAATATAAGCAAGATCCAGCTCCTACTGCCATTGGTAAATTGGGCAGTATACGAATCACACTTGATTCTATAGGCAATTGTTTTAGAGCCTGAAATAAAGTTTTTTTTTCAGGGGGTTTGCCATTAAAAAGTAGCCTTAAGAGTGTAATTTAAGATTGGCCTACATAATTTGTGATTGCTGTACTTATAGTATGTGACAGTTTGAAATCGCAATCGGGGAGGGAACCTCTCCAATTGCCATTAGAGCCTCGATAGCACAACGGTTGGGAAGCAGACTGAATTCCGAAAGGTCGGAGGTTCAAACCCCACCCAATGCACTATTGTCGTACCCACTCCTGGCACAAGCTTTACGTTTGATTAGAGGGGAAAGGGGAGTTTATTAGTCATGAGTAGCATGGCTAATATTCTTTAAAAAAAAACACCCCGCACACCCTCACAGTTCCCACGCTAACCTGATGCGGGCGAGCGCGGGTGACATGCGGGAGTGTAGGGCGTCTCCCGCCTCATATCCCGATCGCCATCTCAACCTTTTGTCGACTATAACTTACCTTGTGCAATTGTTGTATAGTAATTCCTACTAACATTGATATAAATAATACTTTTTTTGAAGTTGGCTTGACTGTCTGCAAGCAGTCAGTTACTACTTCATTTAATACTCCAGGTTTTACACCAATAAATACAACATCACATTGTTCAATTAGTTCACCACTGTTAGTTGTCAGGTTGGCGCCCCAGTCTTTCCAATGTTGTAGATTATTCAATCGAGGTCCTGCTACCCAAAGTTTTGATGGTGGGTGGTTTTCTAGAAATATAATTATTATGTAAACAAAGTAGAACAGCTGTAACAGAAAATTAAGTACCTACTTAAGTGTGCACAAAACAAGTAGTCCTATCTAAACACAAGGCATATTGTGCATTGTACAAGAGCAGACCTCAGCTGGGCTTGTAATCTATGACCTGTGCAAATCACCATATTGAAGTTCAGAATAGACAATTTGTTTTGCAATCACTGTAAATAAAATTCTTTATTTACACCAAATATTACAAAGTCAAAGTAATTTTTTTAAATGGGGTACTATTGTATACTTTCTGATTGTCAAACAATGATGTAGTGGTGATAATTAATTTCGTTAACTTAAAACTAAAGCTATAAGGGATCCAAACGCACCCAAGTCTGAGAAGAGCCCATAACAAACTCAGCTGGGTACTACATAGGTACATACTACATTACAATAGAATATTCAGAGAAAGTTAGAGTGTAAAGGCGGCTTTATCTCAAGTGATCTGATCCAGGCATCATTTATAAGAAATAATCTATATTATGGTAGGGGGTATTATGTTACATTGAAAATAGTTGGTGTGTACATGTAAATATAAAGGTGATTAATAACATACTGAGTACTACTTTAATTAAATAACAATATGGACATATTAAAAAAAAGCATAATATTATACTCAAAATAAACATATATCTGTACAAAAATAATAAGTACAAAAATTCTTGGGGCCTCAAATCCTAATATCCTAATGCTAAAAATTGTGATTTGGCTAAAATTCAGAACGGAAATCGCTTATACATACCCTAAATTATCACATAAATTAATTCCAGAAAAGAGTTTGCATGGAATTATTAAAAACCTATACCCATGCATTCGCTGGCATTATCTAATATTATATAGGTATAAATCCACTAGAATAATCTTATAGGCTATGTTCCAAATCATACTTAATACTATAAATGCTAAAGTACGTATATCTGTCGGTCTGCAAGCTTTTCATGGCCCATCTGTTTAACTGATTTTGCCAAGATTTGGTACAGAGATAGTTTGCATCCCGGGGACAGTCATAGGCTATTTTTTCCCGGAAAATCCAAGAATTCCCACGGGATGTTTTAAAAACTAAACCTAAGAGGGCATCTTCTTTACCTAATAGGTACAAATTATACATATATTGTCAAAAATTTGTAGTAGGAAAATAGTAAAACCAGCGATATTACGTAACTTGCGTAAACATTAAATATACATACAGGTACTTAGAATATCACGTTCACAAGGTTCAAAAATATTGTGTGGCTTAATACTATTACCATTTTTTAATATTCCTTTTGCGATTGCTGTGGACATATTCCCACCACCAATAAATCCTAAATTGAATGCCATTTTGAAACGAATTGATTTTATACTTTATTTTATAAACAAAATCTATCTATCATTTTTACAGTACAAATCACAAAATTAACAAAATGTGGGAATAATTTGAACTTTGATTTTTGAAAATTGAGTTATGAGATTGACATTTGATTTGAGACCTCAGACCATTAACAATTAGTGTGGCCAGCTGCTTTCCAAAGAATATACCATAATGTACTAAGTAATAATTATTTTTTAAACGTTTTTAAAATGGACTGAAAATCATAAAACAATTATAAATAGTTAGTTGTGAGAATACTTATAAATTTAAAACCGAAAACGTGGGAAAAGTTATTGACAGCTAATTTTAGAAACCAGTTTACAAAATAATACATGAGTAACTAACTAGATGCTTTCCTTCATTACTAATTGTTAAATAGTTTAATGTTTACGCCTTAACTGAGAAAATTACAGCTACCTACGTTTTAAATAAAATATGGCAATAAAAACTTTTATTAGTCATTATTATATTTGATAATATTACTATTTAATAATTTAATAATTTAATAATAATGTAACATTAAAATTAATCTTAATTTATAATGATTATAACTGTCGTAGATAATAATTTAATGTAATATATTGTAAATTGCGATGCCCTGACAGGGCGTCATGTAACCATACTTATTTAGCTTTAAGTTATATATAGTTATTAGTACATGACAGCAATGAAATAAATAAATAAAGCCCACTTTTTAGAGTAGTTAAATCTTACACATGCGTTTCACGTTTTTCGTTTTAAATCTTACAAGTATTTTCATAGCTACCTATACTAACTAAAATTATTTATTTTATACTTTTCAGTCCGTTTTTAAAAAACGTGGTACCTTATTTACGCAAAATTTTCTTCTTTTCGGTCTTGTTATTTTTTAATTTGTAATTGAACAAACAAAACAAACAAACACCACCCACAGGAACGGAGTTAATAAAATCGCGTTAATAATACACTATTAGTCGTCTATTAGTAGCTAAATTCCTAAGTTAGCAACATTGCTGACAACTGACAAGTGACATGTAAACCAGCAGTGTTGCTTACTGCAGTTCTCTAATAAAAATAAAATAGAACTAGATAGCGCGAGTAGAATAAAGCTATTCTTCAAAAAGGGCTGCAGTAGTCACGGGTAACTTTAGAAACATTTTGAACGTAGTTTATGTTTGTCACGTACTTGTACAATGTTACCCATGACGACAGTACAATGTACATAGAAAACGAAATGTAAAACTTTCGAGTCACGGAACCTGGCAGTATTGTAATTGTCGTTGACAAACAGTTGCAGTCTTGCCAATATAGTGACTTCTTTGCTAGATTTGACGACATTTAGAAGACGCGAGTGACTTTTTAACTTTTAACAACAACAAGTATTAAGAGGCTTTTTAGTGACTTTTGAAGTGTCTAAATAAAAAAAATACTCATGAAATGGAGATCGTGGTCATTGATATGTAACTTGCACCTCTGTGAATGAGCCTGACTTGCTTCTTTCTTTGACGTTCTTAAATTTTTAACATTATGAAAATGAAATAACTGATTGTGTAGTTTGATTTTGTAAAAAAATGAATAAATGATTTCCTACCTTTTCGAAGTTCAGCGACTTCTAGCACTATTAACTTTTTCAAACTGTTCCACGCATTAAAAAATACTTTTTTTAGCGCAGAAAAAAATGTGTGAGAACTGTATGTAGAGCAGGACCTCTACAACTATGTAGACCGTTATATATAAAGGACGAAAGCTTTTGACTCTACCGTGTCTTTACATTTTAGAATTAGGGATTTTCATACAAAAAAATCCGCATTTTTAAAAAAATTTAGGAGACAAAAGTAAAGTTCTACTTAGGAATCCCACAATAAAAAGAATGCCAATTTGTAAAAGCGTGTCTGTTCAAAAACTGCACAGTAAAATCAATTATAGTTTACAATAAAATAGCGAAGGCGTTTAGAGAACTTACACTAAACCTATTTCAACTAAGGCTTAAACGGTGGCTAATACAAAGGTGCTTCTACACAATGGATGAACTTTTGAATCAATGAAGGAGTAATTTATTCAATAAAATGTAGGTAACTACAATATTATGTTGAAATAATGTCTGATGAGTCATAGACATTTTACCATTGTAACTGGTGTTTGAATATTAACCTGAATAAAATAAAATAGAAGTCAAGACTAAAAAGTATAAAACAATAGTAATAGTAGTCATTTTTGAAATTTAGTAGTATAAATATGATTGTACTTAGTAATAGTTAATTTCGCATGCCTGATTATGTAAGGTTAAACATTTCTACTGGACAAATATGTACTTAATAACATCTCATTGTGAAAAATATTTGTTTCTGCAAATAAAGAATGTTGAATCTTGACTTTTGAATTTACATCTGGCGACGTAGCGACTTTTGGAAGATGCCATAGCGACATATGGTTTTAAAGAGCTGGTAACACTTCAGTAATCTTGGTGTTTCGTGCAGTTTCGTGCCCGTGATCTGTGGCGTTCGTTGAATGTTGATCATATAGAAAAAGTAAATCACTACGTTTTTTGTTGATCAGTTTTAAAATGCTGAAGTAGTGCAAAGTAGTGTTACAAATGGTGAAGTGCTCAATTATGTGTCGTGACAGTGATTTACTAATTAATAGTTCGATTGAAGTGTAGTGTCCAACATGTTTCGATGTATACCTTTGTTCAAATGTAATCGCCAAGTGGAATGTGTAGACAAGCGGCACTGCTCGTTGCCAACAGTACCTGAAGACATTTTGCGATATTCCAGGAGTTTGGAGGAACTTTTTTTAGATGCAAACCATATACGAGATTTACCTAAGGCAAGTTATGTTTTCGTTTGGTTTTATGTTTGTCAAACGTGGGCGTTCACCTTATCGCTAAGTGTAAATAGCAAAGCCCTGACAAATTTTTGTTGTGAACTTTTTATTGCGGTTAAAACTTCTTATAATATCCTTTAATAATTAAAGTGTAGTTTTTCATGATACTATAATATGATACCAAGTAAGAACTATGTGGTGTGATGAATGTTAATTTGGTCAAATATCTCAATACCTTATCCAATAATGCGATTAGTATTGACTGTAGATGACCCTCTCTGCTCAACTAATTTGATTGGAAATACCTTAGTGTGTAGCTTTGATTAGATTTAAGTATATGGATATTTGTTGTTATCTAAAATATAGGCTGTGGATAGCCTAGAGCTTAAGACATCCCCTCATTCAGGAGGTCAGGGGTTCAGTCCTGGGCACCCACCTCTAACTTTTTAGTTGTGTGCTTTTTGGGAAATAAATATTATTTGCTTTAATGATGAAGTACAACATTGTGAGGAAACCTCCATGCCTGAGAATTCTCCATAATGTTCTCCAAAGTATGGAGGACGCCAACTTTTTTTGATGATACATCTGTTAGGTCAATTTTTTTTTTCATATAAAATATAGCCTATGTCACCCATACCTTTACAAGAATCAATTGACACCTCATTTGTCAAAATCGGCCCAGTAGTTTAGGCTCTACGGTGGAACACGCAGAATCTGGATACAAACATACATAGTAAACACATACAGCTTTACCGTAGTCGATCAAAAGTCGGGTAAAAAGAGGCCAACACACACATTTATAGAATTTGGCCTGTGAGAGAATGAGATAGAATACCTTCTACAGTGTTTCCCATTATTTAATACTTGTTACCATAAGCCTCTCTTGTCATCCACTGCAAATCGCCCACAGTCACAAGATCAGAGGCCTAATATGTGGATTGATATATCACCTACTGCACAAGTTCAAGGTCGAAGACCTTTTGACATGACACCAACTAGAACTGTAGCATACATGAAGAGAGCATATTTTATAAATTACTAAATAATACAAATGTTTCCCTATTGTTTCAGAATTTCTTCAGACTTCACCGACTGAGGCGTTTAGGGCTTAGTGATAATGAAATTCATAAGCTCCCACCAGATATACAGAATTTTGAAAACTTAGTTGAACTAGATGTTTCACGAAATGGTGAGTCCACTTTATTGTTTTTCATTTATTTCACAAAAACATGCATGTATTGTACATATATTGTACTGCCATGGATATTGAGAGTGTCTTGGGGTTTGTAAATGACAAAATTAGTTGCAATGATTAGTTTTCAATGAAATAATAACATTTCCCAAAAAAAAAATAACCATATTAACTATTGGAAAGCACTTATTCAGAAAAATATAGTCTCAGGCTTGGTATGCACTTAAGAGGAGCAAAGCAGAAGCAGAGATGAGTCTAGTGTAAAGTTTTGTTTTTCCCGATCTTTCTGTTCCTGGGTTAGGTATTACATATCTGATAAAATGTTTTTGAACTCTGAAGAAATCATTTATCTTTGAAAATTTCATGAAATTAGTCTAAGTAAAAGGTAAAAGCCTGTTCAGCACAAGTGTCTACCTGCCTACTAGTTTTATACAACAAGTTTAAAAAGCAAGAAATAAAAATTAAATTTAAAATTTAAAAATCCCCAGACAAAAATCTCAATAAAGTAAAAAATAACATATATATATTTGTCCTTTAAGTTAATAAAATAGTAAAATTTAGGAGCATCGAGAGATGGCTAAGTAAATAAAGTAAAACTAGAATAGGTACCTAACAATGATAGTTCCTGTTAACTTAAGCGGCCCTCTGATGAGACAAACGCTTGGATAGTAATTTTACTATTTTAATTAAACTTAAAGGACTAATACATATTATGTTTTACTTTTTGAGGTTTTTGTGTTGAGGGGTTTTTTGTTTGAAGGTTTAACAGCGGGGCGTAACCAAGGCACGCTTACGCGCGATGCCCTTTGCATCTACTCTATTTTGTTTGATTATAATTTGAACCATATGTCCAAGCACTTAAAGCTGAGTTTAAGTTATAAAAAAACCAGCTACACTATTCTGTAGGTATGCGTCTGCCCTTATTAATCACTATTCTATTAAACGAATACGAGTTACGATACCTTAAGAGTTCGTCAAATAGCCGGATGTCTAAATAATCGTAATTCGTATTGGTGATATGAGCATCATTGATAAGGAGCAAATCTAAATAGGCTAGCTAGGATGTTTTTGATTTGCTCTTTGTATGATCAGTGCGTGTTGGTTTGTCTCTCAAATAAGTGAGCGTACCATACGGCTGTGAAATAATAATTAACAACGAAAACGTTATAGTTATACGATCATACTAGTATCAGGCAGGGCGCAATGGAAAATGTAATAATTTTCAATCTTTAAGAGATCTCAAAAATTCATAATCAATTACATTTACTCACGTAAGTTGATTATGTTTTATAATACCAGATTATGAATTACCTCCAAGCATTAATTATATTTAAAAAATGGGATTACATTCACACTCTTTTCCACATCCTGAAAAAGTACAATAACTTAGGCTGAATGTGAACAAATTTCAGAATCTCACCTTTTTTTTCAATGTCCGCTTCACATGAAATGCTCCAAAACAAACCGCTCTTTTATAAATAAACGTTCGAGGAAATGAAACCCTAAAAGTGGAAATTCATTTCAAGCGTAGGTACGCTGTGCTGTGAAATTACTCAACGTATTTTTTTTTTCGAACTTTTCGAACGGTGAAATTCTGATGTTTGAGTACTTATTCGACAAGTATTTCCTAAAGTACGGAAATTATTTAAAGTAGGTGGAATCTATAGAGAATATAGAGAGTGAGAAGAAATGACATTCAAATAAGTTTGTAAAATTGTAACATAATATATCGGTACGAATCTTTAAGATTGATTGTATGTAATTGATTTGTGATGTAGTTATCGTATTTACTAGAAACTAGTAGGCACTAGGGCCTAGTGACTAGGCAGGCAGTAGGTACTCGTAGGTAGTGAATTTTAATTTGTACATTCATTCAAGGCGTTCACATTACGCGGCCCTGCTTCCTATTAGAGCTTTTAATTAGCAACGCCAGTATAAATACGGTAAAATTCTCTGTGTAAACTGTGTGTCTTTGTGAAGTTTGAAGGTATCCTTAATTATTTGGGGATCTTCTTGAGTGAGGCTCCAATTCTCAATTAGTTTTTAATAACATTTTGGAATTTCGTACAAATATGACTTAGCAAATATTAAGTAAGTATGTTGTAATGTATATAGTTGGTTGTTATATATGTACCTATGTTGAATGTTCGCAGTTAAAGTTCCAACAACAACTTTTTTATCCAATTAAAGCAGCTTTCTTATTAGTTAACTTCTGTTTTTGAGAGTAACTACCTAATTATGTAACTGTCGCTGTCGTCCACTTCGATTGCTATCGAAATGCTTTTGTTAAGTTATCGCAAAAAACTAAAACTGCACCGAACGGCCAACTACTACATATAGATACTTTAATCACGTGAAAAAATTAAATATAATCGAAAGGTTGATTTTGTAAAATTATATAACAAGTAGAGTACCTTTAATACTTAAGTATATTATGTATTTTTATTTTTGTTTTTTATAACGGGTGTACGTTCTAAGAAATAATATGAAAACTTTGTTATACTTACGTACTGCGTTGAAATACGAGTTACGGACGAGGTACCGTTTTAATGTCTTGGCGATATTGCACCAGCAAACATTGTTTATATTAACCAGTGATGTGTAGGTTATAAAGACATACAAAAACTGCTTATCCAAGTTATCGCAATATTCATTTGTCATGACACTCAATTTCTGTACCAACAATTTTTTTAAAAGGATTTAAGACCATGACTAGTTAGCAGACAGACAGACATACTTTCGCATTTACTTATAATATCGGGATTGGATCTACAGAATTACTATCTACTAAAAAGTTCGGACACTGGACAGCCCTATTGCATAACTGTACTAGTATCTACCCAACTGATAAAACGGTTGACGGAGCTCTTCTCGGGGTTCAAATTGAATATTTCGGAACCTTGACTAATCCATTTCTAGACCTCAAATAACCGTACCTAACCCGTAAATTTAGTCATAAGTTATTAGAATGAGTTTCCGTTTACAAAATTTGACTACAATACATATAAATATTATACAATTCATAAACTAACAAATAGGGAGGGATTACATAGTATAAGATTTTTGATAATAATTTCCCCAATAAAAGCGAAAAACCTTAATCAAGTAGGTACTTAACAATTATATTTGATAGAGGTTCATTTTACTTTCCAGGAAAAATAAAACGATTCTCTGACTAGCAGTTTTTAGTTTAGGGCTTAGGCTTTTGCATACATTTACGCATCTGTGAAACACTACGTCGGCGATACGTGGGCAAAAGATTTCCTTTGGGAGAGTGGTTGAAAACACTTGGCCTAGTAGTTTAACTGAAGGCTTCCCGCCTCCAAAACATAAATAATCTTTATGGCTCTATTCTAAAATCTATCCTTGGATCCTAAGACCTATTTATTACGCACGGTCGACTAGTCAGTCGCCTGGCAACTTGGTCGACGGCGACCGTTAGAATCTGTAATTTACATGAAAGTTGCCGTGCGTAATGGGTCTAAAGAGTAAGGACTAATCCTATCAAACGTAACCTTTTGTTCACGAAACGCAAATTTTGCCCTTTTTCGTCCTATACAGATGGAACTATAGCTATTAGGGTCCGAAATAAAAGGGATTTGTTTTTGAGACGGTAGATTAAATTAACTTAATAAATATTTAGGTACATATTGTTCCTTTCCAAGCTACGGAATCCTCAGTGGGCGAGTCTGATTTGCGATTTGGCAGGTTTTTTAACATATACTCGTATCTAGTAGTATCTAACCTTCCCCTACACGTTTCAATTAAGCGTGAAAGTTAAAACTTACAAGTGGCTATAACAATAGAGCAACTGGTGGTGTCCTCGGATTTCAGTTAGCCCTTCCTCCATTGAGCTGTTGATAATTGGGATTAAGAGGGGTTGGTCCGTGGTACATCGCTTTTAGCTCTACAACTGGTTGAATGAAGCTCATTCTAGCAGGAATAAAATATGTGATGCAACGAGTCCGTCCTACTAGCGTCGGATAATCTCCGCGCTACAAAGATAATTCCGACAGCGTGTCGTCGCGACTCGCAACGGCACGCTATCGTTTGGCCTCTTGACTGTGGTGTAACGTGGCGGTATCGCCGTGAGACTCGACGGTATCGCCGTGAGACTCGACAGTATCGTCATGAAACGACGGTATCGTCGCGAGACGCGACGGTATCGCTGCGAGACGCGACGAGTCCGTGACGTTATACTGTATTGTCAAGAGTCATCGTATCGCCACGATGATATCGCCCTGTGGAGATTGGCCCCATAATATCGAATTTGGTGGCACAGCAAGACTATCGCCGCGATACTCTCGCCCGTAGAGATGGTGCCTTAGATTTTAGTGACACCTGATTTGCCGTAAGATGCCATTGCAAAAAACGGGGTGCTTATCCGGTTACCGAGACGTATTAATGTTGCTTAATCAACGCAAACTACGTATAATAATATGTAACTCTGTATGTCGTAAGAAGGCCACAGCATCTTGCTGACCATTGTACCTGCGAAATGTAAAAACAAAAACAAGTTCTTTCGTAAGTTAGGCATAAAGTCAGTTGTTTTGGCGAACATTTATGTTCGAAGTTTCATCACGAGGTACTTCTTCACATCAATGTACTGAAAAAAAAATTGTTCTTTGCTGTCTCGTGTTATAAGTTGACAAAATGAGATTTTCCAATCAAACTTTTCATCGAGACTCAGAGACATGTAAAGAGGCCATAAGATTATTACATAAAATTGTATTTTAATTTTTATCATCGGAAACAAGTTCACGGTTGGTGGTTTGATTGCAATACCAGCGACCCGTGTAGATGAACTAGATTTCCTGCGAACTCTACATCGGATAGTAGCTAGGTGTACCTATGTGTTCTATTAAAGTATTATAGTGAACATGGCATGGTGTTAAATATTATTTACAGTTAACCGCTTCGCTCTAAATTGAAAACAATGCAGACGCTAGTTTTCATATTAATGATTAGTTTCGCTACTTTACATAAGCAAGGCCAGTTATAGAAGACTTGTTGACCAATTAATTACCAATAGCTTTCATAACTCTAGATAAGTAGGTAGAGTTTTTACTTACGTTCCGTAAAAACTTTCAACGGTAGTTTGATCGGACAATTCCAATAGTAGTTTTTTTTGTTATTTTTCGTTCTACGTAAATAAATAAAATGTATTATTTTGCGAACTGCGAATGGAAAATACAGATTCTGTCGATAAAAAATCTGTAACTTATATTTAAATAGGTGTTGACTAATATTCAAGACCTAGTTAGAAGTTATGCCAATTTTTACACCAATTTTTTGAATATTAATTTCTACAAACTTACCTACCAGCTTTTAAATTTGTGAGGAATAAGGTAATTACTTAAGTGAGGCTAATGTTTTACTGACCTCCAAATTATAATAATGTACGAATAAATAGTTTTCTTTTGCCAAAAATGGTAAATGACCACCAAAATTCAAACGATTTTTAACCCCCGACCCAAAAAGAGGGGTGTTATAAGTTTGACGTGTGTATCTGTGTATCTGTGTGTCTGTGTATCTGTGTATCTGTGTATCTGTGTATCTGTGTATCTGTCTGTGGCATCGTAGCGCCTAAACGAATGAACCGATTTTAATTTACTTTTTTTTGTTTGAAAGGTGGCTTGATCGAGAGTGTTCTTAGCTATAATCTAAAAAAATTGGTTCAGCCGTTTAAGAGTTATCAGCTCTTTTCTAGTTTTCTTGTAGGAAAGAAGGTTAGATAACCGTTAGGTTCATAATATTATGTCAATAGACAAATGTCAAGCTGTCAAGATGGACGTTGCCTAAATACATAATTATTTATTTGAAAATGATGTTTTGGAAAACTCAAATACTTTGGATCGTCGGGGGTGTTATAAATTTTTAATTTACACTTGTAATTTAAAATGTAGTAGTAATACTAGTATTTAATAAATCGACTGATAAAAAGACTTCTAGCAATAATTTGTACCTACACCATTTGAAGTCATATGTATAGGTACGTACGAATTAGCACTGCAAAATATTATAATAGTGATATAATTATATAACTGTAGGATATAACCGTGTTGTTTACAGTTAGCTAGACCCGACCTGTATCCAAGGGTAAGCTTGATTTGCATAGAGATTTCCTACATTCCACTGTAGTAGGTACGTGGTGCCTCGTGGGCCTACAACTTGTCTTGATATCTAGCCCCTTGTATTGTTACGAAACAGATAAGAGAATGATTAATTATAACGTGCAATTAAGCGCGTTCCATAAGGTAGAGATTTAATTAGCATTATCATTCTTTTAAATGTCCAGTTAAATTCGTTGAACGTTGCTGTTGTGAATCGGGTCAGTTAACTGTAACTATGTAGGTAGGTACATAATATGAATATTATAAATGCGAAACTGCTTTTTGAACATCCGTTTAATCGATTTTGACGAAATCTGGTATATGTACAGACGGACGGCTATACGGAGGCTATTTTTTGTCCCGGAAAATCAAAGAGTTCTCAAGGAATTTTCAAAAAGGTACATTAAAGTGGATGAAGGTCGTGGGTATCTATTTATGACGAAGAAAGGTTGCATCCTGGACGACATATAAAGGCTACTTTGTGTCCCGAAAAATCAAGAATTCGCGCAGGAAATTTAAAAATCCTAATTCTCCGTAACGGGCATCATCTGGATCAAAGATGGCTTGTACCCTATAGACGAATATAGAAAATATCCCAAAAAATTAATGAGTTCCCAAGGGATATTTAAAATAACGAAATCCTCGCGGGTGAAGTCGCGGGCATGATCTAGTATAACAATAATATCATTCCAATGCAGCGATAAGCACGATAACGCGTAAGTACGCGTAGCTTAGCTCCACACACGGAGTTATGCAGCCGTTTGATTACAAACAAAAATTTAACAGCTTTATGGAATCTCTTATTTTTATTTTCATCCTAGGAATAATTAATTATTAAGTAGGTATTATGAAAAAATCTATCAAACGCAAGTGTGAAATATAATTACACTTTCACTATCGTGTAAAAGTTATTATCAGTCGCACAGATATAGTTAAGCAGACGTATTATTTATGTGATTAAGATAAGATTTCATTAATAGTTTGACCCCGTTTCTGAGTTGTTGATAATACAGTTCACTTTCATATTATGCTGTGGTATTTACTTATGAGTACATCTATGCTTATGAGTTATGATGAGCGATTACAGTAGGAAGATGCTTGTTGCATTGAAATTAGCCGCGCGGCAGCAGTGCTTCAGCCAAGCTTCTGTTGCGCGACAGTGCTAGTTACTAATTTGTTGAAGTGCACCGTTATCTTTAAAAGGAAAACTGACTAGACTGTCATTTAAACGTACAGTTCAAACCTTTGATTCCAGATCCTTGAAAACCATTAGGTTCTCTATATCCAAATATTAGTTAGGCATAAAGTAGACCATTGTGAACATTTTTTTTTGGATATTCCAACGAAATCTTCAAATCTGAATCCACTGGATGAATTCGAGGTAAAAAGCTAGTGTTTAAATACAAGATGTTAAATAAGTAGTATTAACTGTACGTGTAACGTGTGTAGATCCTCAAAGTTTCATTTAGGCTAACTAACTAGTAGTTAGTAACTACCTAGTTAGGCTAATAAAATCACCTGACCTGAGGCATATTGAGATATTCTTAGTGGCTAGGTAGGTACCTACTTGCATAACAGTCTGTCTAATTGATTTAGTTCAAGAAGTAACACACTTTCTCCTACATAGTACCTACCTACCTCTTATAAGGAAGGAGATATAGTCCCTCCAATAGGTGGTACACCTTTGCAAAATGAATAGGTATCAAAATTCCGTCCCTCCGATAGAAAAATACCGATTGATGTAATAAATAATAATTAATCATATAAGAATATATCCAAGCCTGGCAGACTTCTTATTTATTGACTCAAAAATCTATGTGCAATAGGTACAGAGGTCACGAAATCATTGTTCTGTCTGCATCTCAGGTAAAAAAAAGTCCTTATGTGCACCTGATTCCTGAATAAGAACACAAATGTACTACTATACCATGGTGCGGGATATAGCTGATACGGTTGTATAAAAGTCGTTTCTTTGAATAACTTGTTTGTTCGGTTCGATGCCTCTATGGCTTATTCGGCTGTTGAACCTAACCGCATTGTAGTTTGCTCCCACGCCAAGCCGCATCGCAATCTCGGGTCATATTATCTCTCCTATACCTTCTAAACCAGAACATACGGAACACTTTTACTCGTCTCCTTCTTGCCTATTTAACATTATTGAGTTTTCATGTGTAAGTCTTACATGCGTGAGGTAACATCACACAGATGAAAGAAATCTTTGCAGATTTCTGTTATAGTCATTTGTTTTGCTCTCGCTATAGAAATCGATTGAAACAAAATTATCCCTTCATTGCTACAGTCGTATAAATCCACAGTATAAATCTAAATGCTTCCAATTTTAGTAGCTCTTCAGGTCTGAATCAAATTCGACACGTCTGAGTATATGTGCGTGTAAAAGTACGTAATTCGACAAATTCGTTCTATAAAAGTTGGGAATTTGATAAACCAGCTACCCCGTGCCATCACGTCATAGGCCTTCGAATCACTAGACAGTGAGATCACTTTTTAAACCGGTTTTGTTTCGTTGGTTATCCAGCTTTTTTAGGATTTTGGTAACTACTTACCATTTTCAAACTCACGATCGAAATGCTAAAAAGGTATGACGTCCAGACATACACGGGAAAGGCAAAATAGATTCTGCTAGGTAGGTATAATACTCATAGAAAATAAGAATTCTGGTTTATTAATTACTTAGTGCCGAAGATTTTCTGTGATCTAGGCGCGTTTGGAAACCTCGTAGCTTTAACTAAAGTTAACGTAATTAATTATCACCACTATAAATCATCTTAAAAATATGTATACAATTCTGACGATCAAACGGTGTACAATGGGTTTGAGGTTGAGAGGTAAGTGCTGTGATTTGTCACTATAATTAATTATTTTTGTGATGATTTGCATGCTCAGTTTGCATCGCTGAAGGTTAAAACTACGTTACGGCTAACGTTAAAATTAAAACGGGCTGCATAAGGCTACACCTAAGCTTATCCTCTATTGTAATTTGTAACCTTTGTAACGTGGTAGTTATTGTCCACAATTATCATTTAACTAATTATTCCGCTTAGCAGTGACTAAGATGTGATTAGTACGTAGTATGCTATACACGCATTTTAAATAGGAGCCTATACGTGAATGGTTTATTAAAATGGCTTATCTTCATGTTCTCTCCTTTAGTCAAACTAACTTAAGTCTTTAAGTGTTGGCAAAAAAAAAACTTATATAATATCTCTCTGTCATATCCATCACAATATGATTACTATACTTATTAGATTAGTGATTGATTTGAAAAGCGTAGCATAATAGGTGATGTATTTTCTTAACATTTACAAAATTACAAACATGATTGAAATAACTTACTAATACACTTAATCAAGATTGTGTACGAGTAATTTGGTCTCGGCTCCTCTTCTGGAAAATCATTACCCATAATATAAATGCGAAAGTGTGTATGTTTGTTGGTTCGTACTTCAATCACGCCACAGTGGAGCAACGGATTGATTTGATTTTGTACATGGATATAGTTGAAGACTAGGAGATTGACATAGGCTGCTTTTTATCTCGGAAAATTAAAGAGTTCCCACGGGATTTCAGGAAATCTTAATCCACGCGGGCGTTTTTGCGAATGTCTAAACTAAAACTTTATAAGTAACTTCGAGTGCTTCAATTGAATGAACAGTTGTACCTAATAAAACTGAAACATCAACGTACGTTTGAGAACACGTTTACGTCGCAGGTGTGACGAATCCGTACGCGGGTTGTGTGGCGATGTTATAAACAAATAGAATACCAGACCGTGTGGTTATTTAATGTTGTAAACTAATCTCGTACGGTTCACTCCAAGGATGATCCTAAATGGTCACAATCAATCGATATTATCTATCCTATGTTTACTTGAATACAGATAGGTCTGATCGTTCATTTTCCTCATTCCCCAAAGAGAGGGGTGTTATAAGTTTGATGTGTGTATCTGTGTATCTGTCTGTGGCATCGTAGCTCCCAAACTAATGAACCGATTTTAATTTAGTTTTTTTTTTGTTTGTAATCCAAGAAAATCGTATCAGCCGTTTGAAAGTTATCAGATCTTTTCTAGTTACTGTAACATTCACTTGTCGGGGGTGTTATAAATTTTTAATTTACACTTGTGTGAACCTGTCTTCGTTGGTAGGTATGTGTTAATTAGACGTCGTTTATCTGAAAAGTTAATAGCTGATGTAATAAGTCGGATAACAGTAATAGATAAAGATTTTTCCGGTTGCGTCACGCATGACAAGTTTATCCTGGCGCTTCTATTATTATTTGAGCATTTTATGAGTTTAAAAGTGTAATAGAACCTCTGCGGTGACTCGGTGGTAACTCGTTCCTGATCGTGGTACTTAAATATATTGTGTAATGTGTGGCAAACAATTCTGTACATAAATGTTTTTCATTCATTTGTTTTTAAAAAAAAATATTCAGTCAAAAATATACTGCGAATAAACATAACTGAATTCATTAAATACCTTGAAAGTTAAAGTGGTTTCAAGGTGTATCAAACAACATCACATTCATACAGCCCTTGTACCTACTTATCTGATATACGATGATGTTTCGCATGTCATGTGGATAATAGAGTTAGGAACTAGGGCCGCGAAGTGTGACCTGTAAACGCGATTACTGATGTGCTTTCAGCTATTAGTCGTGCTATTATACAACTAGACTTAACACTATAGAATATCTTCGGTTAGAGACAATTTATTTATTACACCTGCTAAGTTAAAAAATAATATAGTATAAAAACCAAATTAGAGATTAACCGAGAAACCAATAGAAGTTGCATATTATTAGAATGGAAATATTTCTCATTCAAACTTTTACAACTACTTTTGAAGCGACATATGCATCTACAGTGATGTCGAAAAGCCTCAATAGTAAATGTAAAAAATATCTACGCCTGATTTATTTACGCTTAGTTAGAGAGAACAATTTTTTACTTAGTCGTCCTAGACGATTCCTGTAACTGCGTCCACGTGGATTTAGGTATTTAAAAATCCCATGGAAACTCTTTGATTTTCCTGCAAAAAAGTAGTCTGTCTGTCTTCAAAATGCAAGTCAAGTATCTCTGTATTAAGTAAGTAGGTAGATGATGACCGCCACCTTGACCGTGTGAATTTACGTTTTTTAAAAATACTGTGGGAACTGTTTGATTTTGCGCGATCAAAATTAGCCTATGTCCTTCCCCGGGATGCAAGCTAACTTTGTATCTTTCGTCAAAATAGGAATGGGCCGTGAAAGTATAGTAGACAGACAGACTTTCAAATTTATCATATTAGTATGGATTTAAAATATTTGGGTATCTTAGTTACTTACAAGTTAAGTAATATTAGGTTTTCTGATTGTAAGGTTTTTTTATCTGTTATCATCATAAAAAACTGTGCTAGACGTGAGTCTTAAATAGTTGAACTAACCATTGAGGCGTTAAACTAACAATTAACTCTTATTTGCTAAAGACAAAAAGCAACTAAGCGAGTAGAGGGGTTCTTGATAATGATGTTTAGATTTAAACTCACTAAGATATATATCAGATTCTCGCAACTGAAAAAGGTGTGCTTCTTTATGTGACAGTATGTTACGAAATCACTCACTCTAATCTACTCTTGTACTAGTGTAAAATGTAGGAGTAAAATATGCTCCATTTTCTGGTCTGGGTTGACAACTCGGCATATATACGAGTATGTTTCATAACTGGGTATGGGCATTGTGCAAGTCCAACTGTATATAATAAACCCTCAACTATATGAAGAGTCTGTGAATAAAAATACCACCCGGAGGCTATCCATTGTGTCCCGGAGCGTTGGCGAGACTTGGGATCCATTAACGTGGACGCTGAATCGGAACCGTCCACTTGCCCATGGCTTTTGTATTGCAAACAGTTTTCTTAATAACGTTTTATGGGGAGTCCACTCGCGGTGAGGCAGTCGAGTTAAATATAGCTCGTATAACTTAAGTATACAGTCAAGTCAAGAAGACAGTTATTATTTATTATTATGGGGTGGCATGATAAGCGGCTCGAGATAGTTGTGCTTATCGTAGTTAGATTGTATAGCTAATTAGCAGTTTCACAAAACTACTAGGTTTTTTTTACCAAATGGTAAAAACAGCTTAACCAGGATCAGCGATTTTACATAACCACTGAACTTTAACATGCAGGTTTGTATATGTAGGTATATGACCGTTTTGCGTTATCCAATGCAGCAGGTCAACGTTGTTTCATGTGACACAATATCGTAAAAAAAATTCTCGTCACCTTAGTATTAATTAAATAAATATTTGTATTAAATCTATGCTTGCGTATATACTTTCCTATTTGATACATAATCTTATTTTTAAAAAATCGGCTACGTTTGAATCGGATTCGTCCACCGAGAGTTCCGTAGCTTGGATACTAATACTTATGTAGAATACTACAATTTAATGCGCTTTAGTAAATAATTTTTTCGCGAACACATTTAATTCTTTTTTTGTGATGTAACCACAAATTGTTTTCGGATCTTCCCTTTATTTGTGTTATATAAGACCTACTTACCTGCCTTATGATTCTAGGTCAACGGGAAGTACCCTATAGGTTTCTTGACAGACACGACAGACAGACAGACAACAAATTGATCCTATAAAGGTTCCTTTTTTTCTTTTCAGGTACGGAACCCTAAAAACAACTCTCTGTCAACTTTAATTATTTATTTCAGATTTTTCTGGTGTTTAAAAATATGTAAATATAAACATGTTACTTACTTATCTATGTACCTTCAAACGTGCAAATGAAGCCCTTTCATGATACCCAACATAGCACTAGTAGTTAATGAAATAAGTGATTGAATGATGATGATGAAAGAAGAAGGTAGGTGATATATACGGCCTTAAGGGGACGGTATATTCCAGGTATAATTTCAAATCTAGAGATGGCGATACACATTGTATCGGCATCTCTCTTAGACGCCCCTGAACCGGTTGCGCATCGCCACAGTGTAGATTATTATTTTCACATCGCTCCTGCATTTAATCATTACGTCACCCCACTTCAGTGTTTACGATGGAGTAAAAAGTCAAGTTATGTATAAGTTTAAAATTCAAAGTTATAGTGATAAAAAATATTTATTATGAAATAATTAAAAATTTATTTAAAAAAATTAATCTGTAGGTATCATCAGAATCGATTACATTCGACTTCGCTGGGTTACTTTATTGTAATATATAACATTGCGTATCTATAAAAAATATTTGTACAAGTTAAATATTGTTTTATATACTACTAGAGGATCCCTGCGGCTTCGCCTGCGTTGATTTCGGTTTTTTTGAATCCCGTAGGAACTCTTCATTTTTCCGGGATAAAAAGTAGCCTATGTCCTTCTCCGGGATGTATCCCAAGTCTGTATCAAATTTCATTAAAATCGGTTCAGTGGTTGGGCCGTGAAAACGTAGCAGACAGACAGACACACTTTCGCATTTATAATATTAGTATGGATTTTAATGCACACTGTTGCCAAGTTACTATCATTAGTTAGTAAACAGTCACTGATAAAAAAAAAAAAACAATATTATAATGTACTTTTATTGTTTTGTCAACAACGAGAAATAATGAATGAGATCTATTTACAATCATGCTAATAGGTGTCTTTTTCAACCTGTATGCTTATTATAGTAGGAGATTTAACATTTCACCAACTTTCATAGAATGAGATCACACACACACAGTAACATTAAATTAAAATGGGCCTAAATAACCTTGACTTAAGGTCCTAAATTCAATTACACCGATTTTAATTTCTGGTTCTGTCTGACTGGCTATACATGAATGGATTAATTTGAGCTATAAAACAAGGCGGTTAAGGTCTATTTTACGTTAACGTTCTCATTATAAACCCCTATCTGCCAGTTTTGGTCATTACTGTGGTGACCATTACATTTGGCCTTGAAAGAAGATACTTCACATGGATAAAAGATTATAGCATGGACAAGTCCAAGTTTCTGAAATTTTCACTTATTGATAATGATAATACTGTCATTCCTAATTACTTACATTTATAGGTAAATCTTATATTTTCTATATCTTATTGCTATTATAGATGCTGAGATTATAGAAATTACACTCAACTGAAATTCAATGAAAATATAGTTAGCACGGACATTACACAAGTAACTATTTATTGCATTTCACTAATTACCGAGATCGTAAAATCCTATTTTTTCATATTATCAAAACGTTTACAGTAAAAAAATATCACACGCGCTAGGCGTGCAAAAACACCTGAAAGAGATTATATGTACCTGCAGCCATAACAGGATAACATTATAATATATTTCGTGTTGTATAAAAAGCTGTTTTGTTTATAATCCTTGTTTTTGTTTATTCAATATGGTTACAGTCAAACCGGCCCGCTCGGAGCTAATAGCCGTAAAAGTTAACTAATTAGGTGAAATATTCCAAAAGAGCATAAGTAGGTATGTACACATTCAATACGCTAACTTAACTGTTTACGTTAAGGTTCAAAGTCAAAGCGCTGGAGAAATGTTTTTATATGATACTGAACAAAGTCAAGACAGAGATTAAAATATTTTATAGCTTTTTTGTTATATTCAGATTCGGGCCATTGATTCAAATTTTTAATTTGTAGTAATTATGTTCTCTAATTCAGAAGCTGAGCTCTTTTTCTGGATGCCTATCATTAGGCATCCAGAAAAAGAGGTCATTATCTTTTCGCTAAAAGACAATTTTACGTTGACTGACATGAAAGCAAAGTGCCTAGTAAGCCAATAGACAATTCAGCTAGATGACATCAAAGCAAATTACCCAGTCAGCAGAGAGTCAACTTAGCTGTACGCCATAAAAACAGAATGCACAAGTAGCAAAACGTCTGGAATTGTGAATAGTCTGTATGATTAGAACACCTCATTAGCCAGACGTCAAATTACATAGTTGGATGACATAAACGCTGAATGAGATAGTATCTAAAACGTCTGGAAAAGTAAATAGTCTAAATGGTCTGTTGCTTGCTCCCTTTTTAATTTTTAACCAACTTCCAAAAAGAAGGTGGTTCTCAATTCAGCCTGTTTTTTACCCCATTGCGGCAAAGCCTAAAGGAAGAGTTATGATTTTAGCAGTCTGTATATGTATGTGTGTGTGTTTGTATCCAGATTCTGTGTGTTCCACCGTAGCGCCGAAACTACTGGGCTGATTTTGATGAATGAGGTGTAAATCGATTTGTCGTAAAGATCCGGGTAACATAGGCTACATTTTATACGAAAAAAATTGACCTAACGGATGTAATATGAAAAAAAGTGGGGGTGAAAAGGTACTACCACTAACTAACAATCGTGCCAGGACTGGTCCTGATGGGATTTTGAAGTTTGAAAAGGTGCAGTTGGTTCTCTATATAACGTAGACCCGCACTAAGACAGGATTTTGAGAAATTTGATCTGTAAATTGACCAAATTATCATACAACAATACTACTTCTCACGAACCTATAAAAGCTACGAACAAACGATTTCAGTAGTTTCATTTTATTACTGTTCTTACCTTTCGATTCAAAACAAGAAAAATTGATACACTGATTTGGCATTCCAAAACGAAGCAACTCTCGTCCTAATAACAATTTAATGTATACTTTAAGAATAACTGCATAAGGTAAGTTTTACAACGAATATTTTAACATCGATATTTTAATGTTAGTATACGTGAGTGAGAACACAAACGCCACAAAGATCCTTTGTATTGACAAAGGCAAACACAATAGGATCTTTCATTTCTTGTAAATTGAACTAGTTTTATGAGAAAAAGTATTAAGTACGTATGAAATTTTGTTTTGCACATTTTCAACTTTTAAGCTGTGACAATAAGGTCTAAGTTGAAGGAATATTTAATAGTATGATTATTTTTTTGATCTATAAAACATTTATGACACTGCAATTTTTGGTCAAACTTATTATTGACTACTTAGTGACGTATATACATAAAAAAACCAGCCAAGTGCGAGTCAGACTCGCGCACCAAGTTTCCGTATCCGTACTCAGGTATTTTTCCGACATTTTGCAAGATAAATCAAAAACTATTATGCTTAAAAATAAATTAAAATCAGTTTTAGAATGTTCAGGTAAAACCCTTTTATATGATACCCCACTTGGTATAGTTATCTTACTTTGAAAATTGAAACACATTGTTTTTTAATGAACCCATAAATTCATGGTTTTTGCCAAATTTCATGATTCTAGGTCAACGGGAAGTACCCTATAGGTTTTCCTGACAGACACAACACACACGGACAAAACAGACTGACAGGCGGACAGATAGACAGACATACAGTTAGATAGACAGACAAACAGACAGCAAATTGATCCTATAAGCGTTCCGCTTTTCTTTTTGAGGTACGGAACCCTAATAAATGATATCATTGCATAGCAAGTGAAGAAACTAAAAATTATAACACCTTGGATAAACATCTCGGACTTGAAAGTGGATGTCATTTTCATAATAATCATGATCATCATCATCATCATTATGAGCCCGTGGATGTCCACTGTTGGACATGGGCCTTCCCTAAAGAGCGCCAGCCGCTTTATATCATCAGTCCATCGTGCTGGAGGACGTCCTACACTACGCTTGCTTATACGCGGTCTCCTCTCATCCTATTTTCATAATAATTAGTACTTTCCCCTAAAAACCTTTAAATTGATATCAATAAAGTTTTTTTTCCATCTTATCTTCTAATACTTATGCATTTTACAAGTTTGGTTTTTGATCTTTGAGCTACCGGGATAGAGCACTCATATTAATTAATTTTTATTTTCAAATTATAAGTCCTGGTCTATAATGACCTAATATTAGCTTCACTACACTGCAATGTACTGTTTACTGCATTCTTTTTAAAATAATTACTTTTTTAATGTAATAAATGCACAATATAAACTTATCTTAAAATCTAGAAAAATCCTAAATAAAAATACTTTATAACATAGTACTGAATTTACTACTCTATGGCATTCTGTACAATTACAGTATGACAAAATGCTTATGAAACCCGAAACAGGTCCTGCCGCGCTGAGGCGACGGGTATGACTGACAAGATAACGTAATTACGGCCCATAAGACTCAACAATAGGGTCGAAAATTCTTTGTACTCGCTCTGTACGCGATTTGAAGAGAATAAGCGAGGAAGCGTGAAATCAAATAATTTAGAATATAATTTGAAATATAGCACTTACTGTGAAATGATCGGACCGAATTATTTATTTGATTGTTTTACACCTATGGTGAAAGTTACGTCTTTAAGAGCTTTGTCATTAAAGAGAAAAACCCAAAAGCCTAAGGTTTTAGACCAAACTTCTGATTTTTTTTCTATCGAGGAAAGTTTGTCCAATCATGTTTTTATCGGACCAAATCCAAGGGGATATAATGAAAAATATTATATATTAATTTCAAATTTTTCGATCCATGCGTTCCTAACTTATTTCCATTTTAGTAAACTTTAGTATCGACGAAAACGGAGACCGCCGCGTTAATCGCACTATAGGGTTCCTTTTTAAACGAACTGCCCATAAAAGAAATATTTTCAGGATAATGATTTTATAGTTTGGTTCGGAACCCTATATTGACATCGTTATCTCACTAAATTAAATGCCATAGGTTTAACAATGAGCTAAATATACGTACATAGTTAATATACTCCTATCATTAGTGAATGGTATTCTCCCGAAAAATCATAGATACGATACGATCAAAAACACGATTTTAGTCTTTATTTTAAAGGGAAACCGTACTTTTGACATACTCGTACAGTTGACCCATAGAGTTAAAATGGCGCGTGAGAAGTCATTTGGTACGGACTATATCCCCGAGTGTCGTTCGGGATCCATTAACACGGGTGGTGGGCACAGACTAGGTAGGTACTTACTCATGGCTTTTGTGTTTCATACAATTCAATAACCCTATCTATAATGGAATTCCACTCAGCCACGCGAGACTTCGTATAGTTTCTGTCTGGCTAACTTTTATTTACTAACTCTGTAGTTATTTTGGTTGTTACAGTCCTATATTTTCTCATTATTCTGTGATTTATGATTTTAGGTCAACGGGAAGTGCCCTATAGGTTTTGATTCCCTTGTCCTGACAGACAGAACAGACAGACAGATAACGAAGTAATCCTATAAGGGTTCCTTTTTTCTCTGAAGATACGGAACCCTAAAAAACAGTCTGGATTCTTCCTTTTGCTTGCACCAAGACAGTTTCCACGTGGTAGAAACAAACAAGGGCCAAAAGTGATGCTGCGCGATGGATATTAGGTACTTACTCGTAATTTCCTTTCAGTTCCCTTTTAGCTTGGCGGTTGTTTGTGTTTCTGTAACGGATATTATTAGACCGCTTCCCATTTGAATTGTCAATCTGGATTCAGGATATTCCTAACCTCCTTATACGACAATTGCTATTTATTGCAATGTAGGCGATTGTATCGCTGTAAAGGCCTCGGCAGACGTAAAACGTCCTGGCATCAACACTGCAGAAGCTAAGCTTGCATGATTTGTAATACAAGGAACCGGATGAAAGACGTCATACATAGGTACTGCTGAGCGGGTCACCAGCAGTGCGGCTGCTTCCGAAAGAGTTTGGAAGCAGCCGAATTCATTACATTTGATCTTCTCCCAAACTACTTATAATAAATCACTGAATATATCTAGGGGTCATTTGGATAACCTTAAATTATATTAATATAAGGCTTAAGGCTTATTTTTACCTTTGTGCGTACCCCCCTGGCCACATCTAAAGCTACAGCCAGAAGTTATAGCTTTATATGTAGAACAACAAAAAACCAACACGACATTTACTAGAAATGGAAGCGGAACCTTCAATTTGCTTTTATAGTCATTTCAAAGCGCGCCTGACATGCTGCCGCTACTTACTTCCTACTTTGAAAAGCCATTCACCCTTCGCATAAACAAAAGCGATGCACTTAAAGACAGATTCTTCGTAGCTGGGCATACCATCCGAAAATAGACTCACTTACGGAACGTATAACGTAAGCCATACCTATTTTACTAGCTAGTACAAAAAATGACTCGAATAAATAAACTATCCATTTCCCATTCTAAACATTGAACAGGTGAAGTAAATCTTGTTAGATAGATGTAACATACTTTATTGTAGGTATAGCACAAAATATATTGTGGTAACGATAACGGTTAGTGAACGTTGTTTTTTCGCACATTGCCGATTACCGAAGGCAGATTTCTTACGTCTTCTATCTACTCGTGAACCACATTGTGGTTATTGGTAACGACGCGACGTTCCAGATCGGTCTGTTTGCGACATGAAACAAAGATCGGATGTCTTTGTAATAATTGATTCATTATTTATCTATGTAGTTAGTTGTAATGAGTGTAATCTGAAACGAAAAAGATAAAAATCTTCGTTCGAAATCGAAAGTAATAATTAAAGGAGTCTTTGAATCTTTCGAGCCAGTTGACCCAGTTGCTCCGGCTTTCGTTTTAATCGAGTTGGCTGATAGGCAGAACGTTTATGGTTTGCAATGCACCCATAAATTGTGTCTGCCCTAGCTTGACAAATAATAATTGATGACGCCACGCCTGTTGGAATGCCCGTCCGCAAAACCGGATACCAGGGCGCACTACCGTTAATAACTATCGTGAAATTAGAAAACCAGTTCATAATTTATTTTTAACTACCGGAGTACCTACGTACAATGCCGTAATTAAAGCTAACTGGAATCGCAATTGGAATAAACTTTTATCTAATTGAAATACTAATTTCGCTTATTTAGGTAATGATGTTATTAAATATTTGGTAGTGATTCGGAAAATTGAGCATTGATTCAAATAGACCGAAAGTTGGAACGACAAGGAAAATCTAGGGGTTGGTGAATTGATGGAATGGAGAGTGATTTAGATTACCCCGTCCCGTACAAATCATACTTTGGTAGGAAATATCTGGATCTATTGAGCCGATTAAAAAATCTTTCTCTGGTAGTTAGTTTGGAATGGTTATTATAGGTTATATTTTTTATTATTATAGGTTTGTCAAAAGGGCGCTGACCAGTGATCATTTTCTAGACTTAACTCAGCTTAAAAAAAACGGTAAGCGAAACTGCCTTGAATCGTACCGATAATCCATGAAAATGTTGAATAGAAGTAGCTATTATTATAGAACATTTAAAAAGTTTTGCAAAAATGTCCTTGGCAAAATATTTTCTAAATGCTAATATTAACCCAAAAATTTGAAAAATAGGTCTTAAAGCGAAAAAATTAAAACTACATGAACGAAGTCATTATTTTATTGGTTTATCATAAAAACCGTAAGTTAGGTATAAATATACGCTACGCTAAAATAACAAAGTTACAGGCGTTGTACCGATTTTCAAGGTTAGGGGCGGCCATCTTGAAAATAACCCTCTTCCGGTTGTCCGATTTCTAAATGACCCGTCTATACTAATCTCTCGGCTTGGTTTGGCTTCTTATCCTCACCAAAGAGAGGAAAACTTTATTTTTTCAGACACGTATTTTTTTTTCAATTTTTGTGCTTGGCGTCATCATTTCGGTCATTCGTTAAAGATCATCATTAGTGGTAGTACCAGAGTCTGAGGCTACCACCCAGATTATACTGTATACTCAAGGGCAATAGTGGTAGGTTAGATACCGACTACTGTAACGGATTTTTTTTTTCATTCATTTATTTATTTTCAACAACAAAGATAACAATATTGGTTTCTTCGTGTTCGTAAGCGCTTGACGGCTCTGATCTCTGCACATTCCTCTAGGTATCATTAGTCTATAGTACCTACATTAGGATCTACCCATTCAAGCTGAACTCGTTGCAAAATCTAACCTAAGAGCTTTAAATTCCTAAATACTAATACTAATACTAACTACTTTCGCTGCACTTATACCTACGTAGAACGTAAACGCTTTTCTATGCAAGTTTCAGTGAGTGAGCAATAAAGCACATGACCTCAGTTTATTAGTCTTATTTTTATCTTTGACGAGTTTCTAATTGAAGCCAATAACTGCTTGCTCAATTTTATCAGAGTTTTTAGAGTCTTTGAAATAAAATGGAGAATAGTTTGTTATAAAACTGCGGTAAATTGTTGAAAGAAAATCACGTTTCGTAACAACTGTGTCATATAAAATTGATTGCGATTGTAAATTTTAAAATAAAGGCAGACGAAATGAAGTAGGTAGGTAGGTACATGATGTTATAAAATTTTGTAAAAAAAAAAAACTAAGATAGTACGGATACAACGTGATCGCAGGCAACGAGCATAATTTGTTTGTTAAATATTGCGTTTAGTCTGACCTTGTTCCCAGATTTTACAATGTTTAGATTTAACATTTTGAAACAGTGAACAATTGTGAATTATTTTGTGAACCGCAATGTTTACGTGTCCATGTGCCAATTAATTATTCCAGTGGCGGCCTTCGGAAGCCTTGCTGAGCACTTATGTTCCCAATGAGCGTAACAATACCCGCAATTGGAACGTTTGACTAGCAACCTAAAATATTTTACCTCTTAATTGATTCATGAACTCCTGGAATTGGTCGTGCAACATAACACTCAATAAGTTCTAGCTACCACGGACTTAAGGGGCATGAGACGGGCCTGCCCGCGAAATTCAAGAAATTAATAATTCTAGAATCGACTATTCTCACAAATTAGTCGATACTAGAATTAATTTCTTAAACTGGACCCTTTCAAGTAAAGATTTTTATATAAACCTGTGAGGATGATACTGCCATTTTCGCAATTAAAATACCATAAGCCTACGTTGCCGTATTAGTTTACAAATTGCGAAAAACCAAATTAAATTTGAATTTCGCGGGCAGACCCATCGCTTCCACCTTAATTTTGTCTGTGCTAGTTAAGTATTGGAAATATTTGTAGAGAATTCATTATCATCATCATTAACAGAACAGAAAACCATCAGAGCACGTCCACTGCTGGGCATAGGTCTCTGGTGGAGACTTCCACGCACAATGGTCTTGCACCGTCAGAATACTGCGGCTCCCTGCGACTCGTTTGAAGAGATACAAGTGTAATTTAAAAATTTTTAACACCCCCGACAAGTGAAGGTTACAGTAACTAGAAAAGAGCTGATAACTTTCAAACGGCTGAACCGATTTTCTTGGATTATAGCTAAGAACACTCGATTAAGCGCCACCTTTCAAACAAAAAAAAAAAACTAAACAAAAATCGGTTCATTAGTTTAGGAGCTACGATGCCACACAGATACACACGTCAGACTTATAACAGCCCTCTTTTTGGGTCGGGGGTTAAAATAATACCCATAATTTCGATGGTAAGTTGCGATTTAGATAAAATGTGATAGCCAGGAAGATGTAAATTGATAGGTACCTACAATAAAATGGACTGATTTATTTACACGTATACTATTGCTAGAATATCGCCAATCTGGTCGTACAGCTGTTTATCATAATGGATGTTATAAATAAAACAAGTAATAGGCACGTAGGAAAATCTGTAAGATTTTAACTAGCCACCAGCCTTGCTTCCGAAGTAGGCGGCGCGTGCGAACTCTCGCTATATTAATAGTTTTACAAAGATCGGATGTATTACGTTAGTGTAACAGGTATATTGTACCTATTCATACACAAGGTACTTAAAATACAATGCAGCGGTGCCATACAAAACCCATTAAGGTCGTTAAAGTTGTCGTGGACCGAAATGTTGAAGAGGTCACCGTATTTGGTTACTCAATGTCTTTAGTGTTACAAAATCATCTTGTATCTACTTACAGGAACTGGTTTAGACTTACGGCGTTTTAAAAGCTAAGAAGTAGATAAAATCAATAATTTATTAAAACCAATTTGCTCTAAAAATATTTTAAAATGGGGAGGACACGTATGAATTTGTTTTGTGTATGCAGTTGGGTTTCCTAATTATTATGAGTGACTGGTATGGGATGTGAGTTGTGACTTGTGACACGATATATCTGCACCTATTTACGTAGCAAACAGGAAAATGGCTTCCTTGTAACAAGAGTAACAACATGCCATAAAACCTTTTAGTCGCTTTAAACATTCATGTATTGCTCTCAAATAAACATACATAAAAGATACAGAGAGCTACTTTCTCTACAGCGAGTGCAAAAATGAATTCCCTTTGCTTGGCAAGTATGACCTGTTATCTACATACAAAAATATGAGAGACCCTACAAGTATAGATATTGTAATTCGTAGTAGAGAAACTAAATAAAACAAGACTAATGAAAATCTAAAAATCCATTACTAATGTTATAATTATGCGAAAGTGTGTATGTTAACTTTTTGCGGCCCATTCATTTAACTGATTTGGACATTTGGGTTAGAAATAGTTTTTGGCCTGGAAACGGACATAGACTACTTTTTTCGCGGAAAATTGAAAGGTTCCAACTTCCAACGGGATTTTTAAAAACCTTAATCTATGCGGACGAAGTCGCGAGCTTCATCTGATTGTTATTGACCATAAACACTGATTTTATTTCATACTAGCTGATGCCCGCAGCTTCGCCCGCGTGGATTGGTCAGATCCCCTGCAGCATCAGGATTGAGGAGTTGGAATCCAAATATTTTATGAAACAATGTCGCAAAGTTCCTCTATCGATTAAAAAAGAAATGATGCAAATCGGTTCAGAAATCTCGGAGATTTCGGTGTACATAGGTAGATAAACACAACTTCCTTCTTGAAAGTCGGTTAAAAAGGTAGCCTATGTTACACCCTGGTCAATCCTCTACTTGTATGTGAAAATCCCGTTAAAATCGGTTCAGCCGTTCCGAAGATTAGCCTTTTCAAACAGACAGACAGACAGACAGACAGACAGACAGACAGACAGACAGACCGACAGACAGACAGACAAAAATTTTAAAAACGTGTGATTCAGTTATGGTGTCGTTCAAATAACCATATGACCTTAATATGTGGTAGTTATTTCGAAATTACAGACAGACACTCCAATTTTATTTATTAGTATAGATTATTTATTGAAATAAAATTGTAGAAATTACTAAGATCAACTATTTAGCGATTATTATATTAATATGCTTAGGATTTCTTAACAATATTGAAAGGATGTAGGTAATACCTGCTGATGTAAAGTGTTATTTCTTGTACAATGGTACGGAACCCTTCGTGGGCGAGTCCAACTCGCTCTTGACCGATTTTTTTCTGTGTTTATCAACAACTTATATTGACAAGTTATTCACTATTTCAGACATTCCCGACATACCAGAAGATATCAAAAAGCTGCGAGCTTTGCAGATTGCAGACTTCAGCAGCAACCCCATCCCGCGGCTGCCGGCAGGCTTCAGCCAGCTGCGGGCGCTTACCGTCCTTGGGCTCAATGACATGTCACTCACAAGTTTACCCAGCGATTTTGGAAGGTGAGCATTCATACTTTATCGGTACGTCACCAACAGTCATAGCCAGTCTGCCAATCCGTACTGGATCAGAGTAGTGGCCAAACCCTTCTCTGTCTGAGAGGAGACCCATGCTCAGTAATGAGCGGCGCTGGGTTGATCATGATGAAGATGACGTCTTCAACTCCCCTTTATGATCACTTTGATGCATGAATTTTGAAGTTCATAGGAAATATTATTATTATTATGTTATGGTTACGTATTTTGAAATATAATTAATGAGATATATATTCTATGATGATATTGAATATAGATATCATAATTATTAACACTTAGTATACTTAATAGGCTTAACTTAGTTCCGACTTATTGAAGTTTAGTTAAGTCTCGAATTGATTAACATTAAGAGTAGGCAGTAGAGTTCTAATTGAACTAAAATTAGGGTTGTATTTAAAAATCTACGAAGACATTAGAATCAATAAAACAACCATAAAATAATTGGTATATTCAATTGCTATTATTAGATATTATCAAAAGTTATAGAAAAACTCCATAATATTTACTTACCACATAAAATATAACTTGGTTTAGTTATGTTAGAGTGAAATTGAAAAACTTAGGATCCGGTAATTAAGCTCTAGAATAAGTACCTATATTTACGAGTAAGTTAATGTGGTTTCGATACAAAATTCTAGGTGGCAACGAGAGCGAAATTTCAGTTTAAAGTTAGTGCCCATTGCCAACCTCACTTGGTGGTAATTACATAAGTAGCTATATACTATGTGGTCCTATATGCTCTCATACTTCGACTACGTAACTATGCATAAGACTTTCGATACCTAATACATAATCTGATCAATAAGTAGGTACTTATTTTTATATAACTTCCCATACGAATTACCTACTGTTTTATCAGTTAATATCTTTATAATATTAGTAGTTTTCATTTTAATATTTTAATCATTTTAATTTACAACCCTTACTTTTCTCCTCAAAAACTATATGTACATATATAATTTTCTCTGTCTTCTTCTAGGAAAACTTGACGTGAGAATTTTTCCGGAGTTTGTTATACGAAGCACTTAACAGGGCTCTCTCCGTCACTCGCTTCATACAATCGTAGTTCCAAATTCATTTGAATATTAAGCAACTAAAGTCCATGAAATTTTGCAGACATATTCTAGAAACTAATATCTGTGTCTGTGGTGTTTTAGATTTTTCTAAAAATATGTAGTTTTAAAATTACAGGGGCTCAAAGATTTGTATGTGAATTTTTAAGACCGCGTAACTTTGAAATTAAATATTTTAACAGACATCTGGAAAACCACAGACATAGATATTAGTTTCTAAAATATGTCTTAAATATAAGTCTTATTTATTAGAATTGTATTTACTAACTAGGTCGCAGATTACGTTTTACTTACTAAACTGTAGGTAATAGGCACCAATGAGTTATTGCGTTTATGTTATTAGTTATTACTCTGGCTGACCGTAGGTGATAAAATGTTACTATAGTTGTAAACTATGCATTAACCTTGGAAATATTAAAAGCTTGGAAAGCTAACCACTGGCTTTACTAGTCCAGGTAATTAAATTTAATTAAGTAATATAACATATGCTTAAAATGTGTAATAGTTCTATAGAAAAGTTAGTATCCCGTATTATGTATTGAAATTTTAAAACCTTGGAAAAATATTAAAAGCTTGGATAGCTACCACTGGCTAGGCAGGTCTTAGTTAAATTAAGTAACAAGATAACATCTGGTCAAAATGCGTTTTAGTTTAAGTTAGTAAAAAAATCGGTCCATGTTATCATTGTCATCCATACAAGCAATAACACTTTTAATTATTTATTTTTGATTTTTATGACGGCCATTTTGATTATTTGTTGTCAAAGCAGCAACTTTTATGGTTCACGAGATACAGTCCGCAGCGAGCTGCCCGCTGACAGACAGATGGACGGACAGCGGAGGCTTAGTAATAGGATCCCATTGGCATCTTTCGGGTACGGAACCCTATCTAGAATGTACCACATGCCTACTTCTACTCTGTGAACGTACCTACTTTGAAATTATATATCTACTTATGCAATTTTGTTGACAATGTTGTCGTGGTCAGTCTAGTTCGGTATTAATATGAAGGTACATTCCTATAATAATAGGTAACTAGTGGTGTCGTACCATTATGTTGATATTTACGATGTTATGTTTTCCGATGGCCGTCACATTGTACGGACACGCAGCGTTTTTCACGGTCATTGTAAATTGATATTGCAACATTGAACACAAATTACACACTATCATGCACCTATGTCACTTATAGAGGAAGAACCCTTTTATTTATTTTCAAATAATAACTAGAGCAAAAACCGGTCAAGTGCGAGTCGGACTCGCACAAGGATCATCACTATCATCGTCCATTTTTTTTTGTGATCTAACCATAAATATGGTTTTCGGTTTTTCCGCTTTTTTTTAGGTCAACGGGGAGTAGGTACCCTGTAGGTTTTGATTGCCTTGACGAGACAAACAGACAACGATGTATAAAGGTTCCCTTTTAACCCCCGACCCAAAAAGAGGTGTGTTATAAGTTTGACGTCTTTATCTGTGTATCTGTCTGTGGCATCGTAGCTCCTAAACTAATGAACCGATTTTAATTTAGTTTTTTTTTTGTTTGAAAGGTGGCTTGATCGAGAATGTTCTTAGCTATAATCCAAGAAAATCGGTTCAGCCGTTTGAAAGTTATCAGCTCTGTTCTAGTTACTGTAACCTTCACTTTTGGGGGGTGTTATAAATTTTTTATTTACACTTGTTTTCTTTACAGATACGGAACTCTAAGTTAATTCTTGTGATGCTAGTTTTTCAATAGACTATTGAATAGAAAGCATAATGTGGGGTAACAGAAGAGCTAATTAGTCTCTGTTAATTATATTATTATTAAAAGTATCGATGGTGAATCATGAAATTGTAAAGAAAAGTTGAAATGGGCTACTAATATATTATTATGATTTGTGATTAAACCAAATAGTATAAAAAAAAATTAAATGACGTGATGGTTTATTCGAGGCAACGCATCATAAAAATTGCTACTTCATTGAGTAATAAAATAATAGTGAAGTCAGGATCAAACCTAATGATGTGCAAATATATGCCTGAAAATAGGGTCAGTGAAACTAGGTTTAGCGATACGCGATAAGAGTTTTTTGTGAAACCTATGAGGTGCACTAGAGCCTCGGGGTGCCACAGACTGCCACTACGCGAGGGGGCCCGACTCATTAAATATTACGAGTAGGTTTATGGGACGAAAATGAGGACAGTTGGTGCATATATAATTTCATATCGGTAAACTTTTGTTTTTATCGTGCCTAGAAAATAAAAAGTGGCCAAGGCAAACTGCCTATTCATACTTATGACCTTTCCCTTTTTTGGCTTGCTTACAGTTTGGCGGGATACAATTGAGGTCAAATGTAACAATTTGACCTCATTTATAAAGTCTGGTAAAATACCTAGTAGGTATGTACTTACACATAATATAAGGTATTCATCTCTCGTCGGTGGTCAGTGATATATTATATTTGTCTACCAAAAAGCCGAAAATAAACGATAGCAATGATGAGCATAACTATTTAAATATATACTTTTGTATTGATTAATAAAGTATTTTTATAATAAGGAAATGTTGATAAACCTACAACAGGGTGTGCTGGCTATAAGCATGTTATCACGGCAGGCCGCTTCTTATCTCACCTGTTATATTTTTATAGCAACGACTAGGCCACGACCATTGTTACTATTAAGTACTACAATCATATATAAGATACAGATATTCGTATCAGACGTCCACGAGTAATAGAAGATGGTTTACAATTGATAGAAATAAAAAAATAGAAAGTTTATTTTTGGAATAAACTTAGACATTTGCAAGTGAATCTACTGATTTTTCTTTAATTTTATTATCTCCACATAGAAATTCTCACGTACAAATTCTCTAATTATTGGCAATTCGTATACAAAATAAAGACATAAACGCCATAATAATTTATACGTAGAGTAATAGCTTCATTTCCGCAATAATAGATTAGCGGGATTGTTAGCGCTAACTCAGTGATCATCTCTAAATGAAAGCCATCAAACTCATATGACATGGTTGGTTCTACATTGCTGCTTCACTGAGCGATATAAAACATAGCAAATCTTCAATGGATTAAGAATAAATGTTCAATGAACTTGATGGCTTTCATTTAGTGTGATGATAATTTAGTAAACGAATCAAAGGTTTTCAGTATTATCCATGCTAAAAGATCATGCTCGGTTGGTTACATTCTTGGTAACTTCATAACTATAAGCTTTATATTTTGTCACACAATAAACTTACTTTAATTAAGACACGGAAAATATAACTACAATTACTCGTAAGTGGCAGTTATTTTTTCCACACAGCTTAATGTAGGCTATCAAGATTCCTTGAAAGACTAAATTACATGAACCGCAATCTTGGAACACTTTTCTGCAGTAAATTAGTGATGCGGGCGAGTCGACTCTTGACTAATCGACTGAGTTATTGATATTTCTTGATAGTGGTATTCCAATTGAAACAACAGAAAACTAAAACTGGGTTTTTTTGATCAGCTATATCGATTGAAATGCATAATTTCTCAATTTACTATGATTAGCTACTGAGGTCTGCGACTTCATCCGCGTGGATTTAGTTCTTAAAAAGCCCGTGGGACTCTTTAATTTATGTGTAAAAATGTAGCGCATGTCACACGCCAGGTCTGTAACTAAATCCATGCAACAATCTCGTCGTTGCGGCGTGATTAAAGGACAGACCAAGGAACTAACAAACAAACACAATTAGGCATTTATATTATCAATTGGATTACGAGTGCCGTATTATTATATCACGTAATTTAAACCCTTTTCGACTCGGATTCTTTAAAAAAAAGTAAGTCGATTCGATTCTAAAAAGCTAACTCGCATCGCATCACTAGGCACGTTTTTATTTGCTGCAATAAACCCGAATTTTCCATATCAAATGGGCCACTTGACGATTGTTGTGGCATTTAATACGGAAGAGGAGCTGTTATATCCTCGTTAATTTTAGAAGTGGGCCGCCCAATACGAAACGATCCCCGAAAGATGGCCTGCACATTTAGCCGGTACGAGTACCTGTACACTTTATAGTTTGGTCATGACTTATGATTCATCGAATGACGTTGGTGTTAAGAACGGATCGCTAAGTAGGTACTTTGACATCTGCTTAGGAATGCGGCTTCAAGGTTTCAAACATTAAACACAGTCCAGCATACTATCAGTAAACAATATCGTATTCGTACATTAGTCAATAGCTTTTGTGTAAACCCCTAGGCTTAACTATACAAAACAATTAAGTTTTTAACATTTTATTTGTACGTGCCTGTTTCAGCACTTGTATCAATAGGATTGGCAAACACATTTGATGAGTGTTGAAATTTTAATAAATACAGGATGATCGATAAATATTGTATTTTCTATCAAATATGAAGAAACCAACCAAACAATTTTACCTAGGCAGGTTCTGACACGGCGAAAAAGTTGAACATTTGTATCTGAACGCAAGAGTTTGCCAAAGCTAGCTGGGTTCTTGAGTTTGTTAGAAAAACTATTATGATTTCTTAATTAAGTTCATAATATATACATAATAATAATAATTAATAACATACATATAACAATTGCTTAGTAATAATTAAATTAATGACAAAACCTAGAATTATTTGGATGCAATGATAATTTTAAACTCAAAAAAGCATCGCTTTCAAAATTCAAAATATTTTTATTCAATTAATCTTACAAGTAGGTACTTTTGAATCGTCAAATGGATTTAAATCTTGAAAAAAAAACCTTTTGAATTATGATTTGACTATGTATTTACAAGTTCTACTCTAGATAATGGCCTGAAAAACATAAGAAGTATAAAATTTGACGATGTTGTCGCAAACTATACCTGCGTATTAATAGAAGGTTTGTAAATAAATACTACATTATAAAGAGTTGTACTAATTATCACGTTTTTTGCTAGCAAAGGTTTGAATCGCCTTAAAGTAGGTATGCTCTAAAATTTTAACTTAACGGTAAGGAAAGTAACACTATGTTATTGTACGCCAGTACGATGCCCGTTTAAGCCAACAATGGGTGAAGGTTCTCTGCAGTTCCGTTGCATTTGAATAATTAAAGTGCGACGCTGTTAAAACTTTTAAGTTTTATTGTAGGCAGTAGGACGTGTGAATAGGAGACCTAAAATTAAATGTATAGAGGATACGACTTTATCCGCTTGCATTTAGTTTATTCAAATCCCATGGGAACTCTTTGTTTTGGGAAGTCTCCGGGATGCAAGCTATCTGTCTACGTCGAAATCAGTTAAATGGATGTGCCCTGAAAAATTAGTACACAGACAGACAGACGCACTTTCGCATTTAAAATATTAGTAGGGCTAGCTAATCCCAGGCATTTGCTGCAAATTGCAACGCCACTTTGTATGAAATACTCGCGCGCCACCTATGTCAGAAATCGTCGCGCATGCCCAAATAAATAAACAAAGATACGTTTATATTTATAGTAAGCAGGTGCGTATGTAGAAGAACTATAAAATTACCATTAAATTAATATACAGCTAACACAAAGAAATAATATCTTTATTTTTAATTCTTATGAATCACATGTGAAGATTCAAAAGTCAAGGATATTTAAAATAAGTTTTTTTTTCTAATTAAGTACATAAAAAAAATCCAGACTTTGGTCAAGTAATTTATTGTATCACATACTAAAGTTAATGAATATATTTTAAAATATAGTTAATTATTATTAATATCAGTTCACAGAGCATATTTTATTTGAAAACAGAATAAAGTTATCTTTACGCTTTTCAACTTTGAACAACAAGTTTCAAATTGTGCACTTTACCCAGTTAACCTTGTATGGGTGCAGTACAATGAAAATTGATCTTGCATTAGTCACCTATTGTATTTTTATTCTCACTGTAGTATGTATCATATGAGTGACAGAATGTTATTTTATACATTTTAAAATACTTGACATCGTTTTTAGGGTTCTCTGCCAAAATGGTATAAATGAAACCCTTATGTACTAAGTTTACCCTTATGTACTTAATTTTTAATTTAGCTAAAGTGAGAAAATCGAAATAGAATTAGTTATGAGGTCTATATAAAAGGAATTTGTTTTTGACACGGTCAATAAATTTAACCAAATAAATATTTAAATAGATATCTTTCTTTCCAAGCTACGGTGGGCAAGTCTGACTCGCACTTGGCCAGGTTTTTGGAAAGAGTTCCAACGAATATTTCGAGTATATTTTGCTCGCTCGATAATAAATAAAACACTCTGTAGAACTTCTGGGGCATGCAAATTTTTAATCTAGCGTACTAGTTTCAATTATTTATTGAAATCAAGAAATTAATACCTAAAGAATTTTGTAGTGTCAATCCATTCTATACACTAGTAGAAAGTAAAGTGCTTGATTGACACAGTAGGAAGCCCTATAAATAAGAATTAACTGCATTGACATTATATAGCCATAGAAGTATCCATTGAATAGTTGTACAAATTAATTACACATACAATAAAACCCGTAATAGTTTAAATATACAATTGTAGAGTTCTGGAATTTTCCGAATCCCTTCTTTTTGTAGAGTTCTATATCTCAAGGAAAAAAAGACCCTCATAGGATCACTTGCGTCTGTCCGTTTGTCTGTCAAGACCATTTTTATTAGGAATGCGTGGAGGTATTAAGTTGAAATTAATGTCAAATACTTAGGTCTACGGTCCCTTGGAGCTGTAAACAAGTCAACACAACCAAAAAAATAAGAAAAATGCCGCATATTATGACACTCTAACTATAACCAAGTAGTTAGTAATAATAATAATTCTTATTGTTTGTTGATTTCAGTTTGGTGTCCCTCCAGTCATTGGAGCTGAGAGAAAACTTGCTCAAGTCTCTACCGGAGTCACTGAAAAATCTTGTCAAACTAGAGAGATTAGACCTGGGAGATAACGAGATAGAAGAATTGGTGATTATTATTTATTTTTTGCTTCATCTCTCAGCTATTGTACCCACGTCTCACTTTTTCTATGACCAAGTATGCATCCAAGTAAACATCCGATAGGATGTTATGATTTAGATGTGTATGAAAAATCTTGAATAATCATATAAAACCAGTAACTTCTATGTACTTGTTTATATCTGCATGTTATTTCTCCATATAATAGGAAAAACTGACTGACTGATATATCAACATACAATTCAAACCACGCCGCGCTAGGCTTAGAAACTTGTACTTAATATTTTGCATCAAGATTCTGCCTATGATGGAGACTAGAGCCCCACTAAGAAAAGCTTTTAAAAATTTCACCTGTGCGAAGTTGGGGCGGGTAATTTAAAAATAACGAAACATTATAATAGAAAGTCGTCGCCAATTACACAAACTTGAATCAGATAAATACTTAAGAATTCATTTGTTGTCTGTATTATTTTGTATTGCGATAAAGGCTTGCCAAAAGTGCTTGGCGACAATAATGCTTAATAAAAAGTGACGATGAGATTGGAGTGCACTTGCCCAGAAGATGCCTATTCACTCTTGCCTTGAAAGTATTTAGGTAATACATGGCAAGATACACGGACGCCGGAAGGGCATTCCACACCTTAGCGGTTCGTATCAGAAACGTTAAACAGAACGTATGAGTGGATTGAATTTCGACCACATTATGATAATATTATGGTAGCAATTGATAGACGCCAATGATCGTTTTCGATACATAGTGGAGTAACATATGAGATGTCTGTCTGGTGTTTCATTGAAAAAGCAGTCCATAATGAGAATTGTTACACCATACATTTTTATCCTCTCATTGTTTGTTGCTTAGCGTCAGGTTTATAGGTACTATTACGACATAACATATTAATAACTTGTCGAAAACATGTTAAATTAAATCATAAACCTGTATTGTCATTGTTTCAAACATATTTTTAACCCCTGACCCAAAAAGAGGGGTGTTTTTATGTTGGGGGTTTTTAAATTTTAAGTTATGTCTCTCGTGTGATATCAGTTACTTATTAAAGAAAATATTTTTTTAAAGTACAAATTTTTTATAATTTTTTCAAACAATTACTGTCCCAACTCGTTTTTGGTGTAAAAAAGCTGGCAACAATGCATACTGTGTTGTAGATGGTGAAAACATGGTGTAAGAAATAATTAAGTAGTTCTCATTGATATTTTATTTTTTACAGCCCGGCTTTATTGGTGAGCTGCCAGCATTACAGGAGCTATGGCTAGACCACAACAAATTGCAGTTTTTGCCATCCGAAATTGGGAACTTGAAGGCTTTAATATGTTTAGACGTCAGCGAAAACAAATTAGAGAAAATCCCAGAAGAAATAGGCGGCCTCTGCTCCTTAACTGATCTCCACCTCTCACAGAACATGCTAGAAACAGTGCCTAACGGTATCGGGGAACTATACAAATTAACTATATTAAAATTGGACCAAAATAGGTTACACACTTTAAATGAAAATATAGGAAGGTTGGTGAAATATTTTCTTTTCCATACATAACATATCTGGAAACACATTTCTGTGATGTGTCGCAATGCTGGGTTAATGCCGGGTATGAAAATGTGATACGCCAATTGCAAATGCGTTCTGATACAGTCTTTATTTATTAATATCCAGTTTTTTTTTGTAATTTTTAGAAATTATTTGAGGCATTTGAACTAAATGAATGATTAACAATTTTTGTTTCTTTTCAGCTGTACAAATCTCCAAGAGCTTATCTTAACGGAGAATTTTTTAACTGAACTACCTAAATCAATAGGGAATCTCAAAGAGTTGACCGTATTGAATGTAGATAGGAATTCTTTAGGTGAAATACCACTCGAAATCGGCAATATGACGCTACTGGGCGTTTTGAGCTTGCGGGATAACAAATTAACCAAATTGCCCAATGAACTAGGAAATTGCAAGTCTCTACATGTTTTAGATGTTAGCGGGAACAGGTAAGCACTTTAGCACTATTTAGTTAAGATCCAAATCTTAAACAAGGTTAAAAGTAGTGCCTTCCTTTTCACTGTTACCTACAGAAGAAGATGACTATGAGAATCCAATGTCTTGATTGAACCAAAGAGTCCTTTAACAGTTAGACTGCATCATAACTTGCCTTGCCAGCAGGTCTGATTGCAGCCAAGCGCTTGTCTATAAATCAAAAAATCTGCTGGGTACAACTCTAAACAAAATTGACATGTCTAAATCTAATGCTATCCTTTTCTGCAAGGAGCATTATGAAAGGGATAGCAATATATTCAGACCTGTTAAGTATTGTGTACAATAGGATTGGCAAATTATCTGTATTAATTACTATTTGCTAAGATAATGTTTAAAGTGCTTTATTATATTTCACAGGTTAAATTATTTACCGTACACATTAGTAAATTTAGAATTAAAAGCAGTATGGTTATCAGAGAATCAGGCGCAACCGTTATTAACCTTTCAAACGGACAGGGATGAAACAACGGGAGAGAATGTCCTTACTTGTTTCTTACTGCCACAGCTGAGTTATACTCAACAGCCAGGTATGAACATGTTATATTATTACAAAGGTTTTGATGGAATTCTAGCAAAGAGGTTTCTTTTGCTTTTGGTGCAATATTATTTATAGTGTTATGATGATGTTCAAAATACAAGCTCAAATATGTAAAGTGTACTTTGATTTTGCTGTCTTTGCTTATAGTTAAAACGAGATGAATCTTTGTCAGACACATAAATCTATCGCGTTTTGACTCTTAAGTAAAGTCTGAGCATATTCAAAGTAAGCTCTATAAGATCTTGGTCTTGTTGAAAGCACACTTGTGGAGTAAAATAAAACTGAGCCGTAGTGTCTTTTCTGGTAACTATTTAAAATGGGCTTTATTTAATTTAGCCAAGGATCAAATTTGTATACTTAATGAGAACATCTATTACGCAGTAGGGTATATTACGCTGTGCTTTGAGTGGCCACAACCAGCTAAAGTAAATAAAACTGAGTCTAGATATCTATAGAGCACACTTTGACTTTCAAACTTTACTTCGAGTTAAGAATTATGTCAGAGATATAAATCGGTCTGGTTTTAACTCTTAAGTAAAGTCTGGACTCTGGGCAAAGTCGAAGTATGCTCGATAGATTTTGATGCCTGAGTTTTTATCCAAAAAAGACGCTTCTGTTTCACTTTGTAAATGTGCAATCGGCGGTAGCGCCTTACTCATTATGATACTTCTATTGAGAATCTGTAACATCATCATAGTACGAAAAAGTTTTTGCTTTTTAGTATAATATTTTTAGCTTTCACTGTTTACGAGAAATTTAAAGCACAGAATATATACAACAATCAACTATTTCAAAGCAATGCGCAAACAGTGTGAAATTGACCAAACTTATTGACTTATTAGGGGGTCCTTTGGCCGTTTAGTTGCCTCAGTGCCTCGAAGAGCACATTTCGTCCCCAGTTACTAAGTCACTAACGTCTGCTAATTCATACTAATGTTATAAATGCTAAAGTGTTTCTGTCTGTCTGCTAGCTTTTCACAACCTATCTGCTGAACCGATTTTACATAAGATGTTTGTAAACCTAAATCCACGCTGATGAAGTCGCGGGCATCTTTATGTGGTATAGAGATAGTTTGCTTCCCACAGACGGATATAGGCTACTTTTATTCCGGAAAATCAAAGAGCTCCTACCGAAATTTACGCAGACGAAGTCGCGGTCACCTATACCAGTAAATAAATAGTCGTTGAACTTACGAATCAAAATCGTACTCTTAGTCGAGTCATATGCAGAGATTAACTGCATATTTTGATGCATGATGATAATTATGCACTGCATTATTATTCTAAGAAATACTCTACCATTATATTGTGACTAGAGAAAAGGAGTTCCATGCCACAACTCTCAATGATGAGAAATAAGATATTCTGAAAGAGAGATATTCTGTTCTGTAAATTTTTTAAATGCACTCGGTAGACATTTCTTTATATCAAATCTAGTCACAAAGTAAGTTTCTTTATGAGCATTAAAATAAGAAAGCGCAATACAAAAAGTTACAAGCGCAAGGTGTGTGTACGTTGGATGTTATTTGGGTGAACATTACCTTGAACTGTGACTGTCTATTTGGTCCTTCGCATTGCTTTTTTGTGCTTTCACTTTAATTATGCAAGGTGTCTGTGACCATTTACATCTCTGTGACTATAAAGATATCGTAATTTTTATGATTTTTTTGGAATTTTGATAAAAAGTTCACTTGCTGCGACATCATTATAAATGACAAATGACCCTGATAAATAAAGTTATAACACACCTAAAGCTGTTTGTAATTTTTTCTCATTACTATATTACTCCATATTATCCTTAATGTATGATAGATAAATGATAATTCATAATTTATCTTATAATTCATGATTTATCTTTATGTAGAGCATTGTAAATAGTCACTGACCCCACGTTTGTTTTTGTTTTTGCCGTGTAAATATACTAAAAGTCACTTTTGCCACTTGTCACATACAAAATAGAGTTGGATCATACGTCAGAGGTCGGCAGTGGCACCTGGTTCAGGGAACACAGATTTAATTCACAGTCACAAGAGCTTGATAGGATAAGAGGTAAGTTTTAATAGACGCTTTTATGATATTTTCAAGTTTTAACATGGCCCAAGAATAAAAAGTGTGAGTTATTAAACTTATTTTGTCTCCCTTCTTCTTTTCCACTTTGCCATTTATGTCCTCATCCAAAACTTGAAGTCTCCTTCGAGCTCTTCCGACCAACCCCCATACAAGTGTTTGGTTCTTCTTTAATATCATCCAATCGAAACTCGATGCAATTTTGTACATGCTCTAGAAAGTAATACATTTTCTGAGTTTTTCTGGATTTCCGTAAAATATGTATTTTTGAAGTTACGTCCTCATAGATTTGTATGATTGTAAATGTCAGTAATAATATAATTCTTGGAAAATGTTAAAACTTTAGGGGAAACGTTACCCTATTTTACTTTCAATCCACAATAATTGAGCTTTTTATTTTTCTATTAGTAAAGCACAACGCTGCTTTCCCACTTAATTTTAAGTTTTACATATACACTTTTTAAATCACAGTTTAAAAGACAAGACACGTATTTTCATCTATAAAAAATGACCCTCTATTTTCTTGTTTTAAGTTTTCAAAGTATTTCAATTCTTATAAATGTATTTGTCCGTTTTCAAGTGCTTTTATGTTATTGTTTGTCTTTATTGTCAGCGCTAACTGCAATTTTATTTTGTGATGTCTTTATAAAGTAAGCAAAATCCGAATAGCCATGGCCTTTCAATAAAACTTTGACGCTCAATCCTATTTTAAGACAATTAAAAATGGCATTTTACGTTAATTAATGAATTGCAAAATCTATTATATGCAACATAAAAACAGTATTTGTAAGGCAAGTTAAATATGAGGCATAACTTGCAGTGATCTCATTTAGCATTCAAAATTGTTTTGTCAAAGTTACATTGAAAACCATAACTTTGCTTTTGTGACCAAGTTAAATATATAAGATGCATTATGTTTAACAGAGGCAAATCTATCGAGAGACAGAGACTCGGATGATGGCTGGGAAGAAAGAGAGGCATCACGAACTATATCCGTCAAGTTCACAGAGGACGTTCCCGAGGCGAAAGAGGTGAGGTCATGCTGTTGTTTCTTACTTTGTAGAAGAAAGTCTTATTTTAGGGACGCTTCCAGAACATTCTGCCACAACTTTCGAATTTGTTGTCACAGTATCCGTTCAACCACTAGTCACCAATGTAGAAAAGTAAGCAGTTGGTTTAGAAACAACGTCTATAATGTATTAACTAGGCAAAGAGCTTACTTAGCACTCAGCTCGATATTAGTAACGTTAGAGTGATGCCAGTATTGCAGATAGTATGATGCCTAAACAAAATCAGTATTACTTACCATAATTATACAGTACCTTTATAAGTTATAAGAATCTTTATATTAAATTGCTAAATTATCGTATTATAACTTTATAAGATTGTGATTTTCTTAGGAAAATGAACCTTAACTAAAACGTTATGTTAATCTTTGTATTATATTTATATAATTTATGTTGTAATAAAAGTGCAGTTTAACAATTTATGTTTTATTTTATTGCATGCACTAAATGTATTCGCTAAGACAAAACAAAACTAGAAAGCAGGGTTTGATTGTCTGAACCACCTGTCATGCAATATTTATAAAACCACACTTGCCTTGTACTTGTTTCTAAAGAACATACCTATAGCTCATAAGTGAAGAATGCAAGATGCATTATCAAATTCTTGCGGTTTTCTAAAATGTTCTTTGGATTTTTTGGCGATCCTAGTTATGTTTTGTACCTCATAGCTGTAAATATTGTTACTGAAATTGTCACTAAATTACAACTTAATAAAGCGATGTTTATTGAGCAATGAGAAAAACATTTTCTTGCTCTGTATTATTTAGGTAGTGTTTAGTATGCAGCTAGTGTTATTTGTTAGGTAGTCACAGTGGCCTAAGTAAGATTCATCGCTGGAATAAATCATCATGAAGTTCATAAAAATGCATAAAATAAGGTGTGGTCCAAAACGAAATCTGAGCATCTCGACCCCACACATTCTTGTCTCTTCTATCCTTAAGACTGTTTTTGTTAAGTGCGAAGTCAAGCTTCTTGAGGAGGTCCTGAATGAAGCTAGTCTACTAGGCTGAGTGAAGCAAAGCAAGCCGGCGACATCCGCAGTGAACGATTCGTTGACAGAGGGAGTCTTCTGGTATAACCTATTTTAAAACTTGACTCCCTTGGGCCACCAACTAACGTATGAGCCAATACCACTTGCGGCAGAATAGCGATTACACCTTTTTTGACAGCGATTCGTTTACGCGAATCACTAAAGTACTACTAGCGGCATACTAGACACTACCTTTTTATCATAAAGAGAAGAATTTTCAGATAAAATTCGTATCATTCATAGTGATATCTGGCACATCTATTTAACTTTCATATTGCATTTTATCTGGTAGCAAAGTCTGCCGTTATCTAGCTATAACATATTTCACGCTATCTTAAACTTAGATAAATAGCAGTGATCTCACTGTGCTATCATTGATAATAATATAATTACTCTATGGGATGGTTGTACCTACATATATTATAGCGTAATTTTTTATGCATATCGAATATAAATACTATTTTTCCTAACTGGATATATATAACAAATAAAATGTTTTAAGTATTAAAATGGAATAAGAAGATAAAATTAATATTGCATACTGTTATCGAAAATATATTTTGCGTTGGTATAAAACACACGCAGAAAAATAAAGGCGAGAGCTAGTTAAACTAGTTAAAGTATATTCGGTATAATTATATTAGAAATTAAGTAAATATTTTTTAATTCATGGTTTTACTATGTGAAATAGGGTAATGAAAGTCAGAAAGACAAAAATTATATTTCAAAAGTTTTACAGCTAAGTAGCTGATTCTCATAGATAATAACCATCGTGATGTCAGCTCGCCCACGCGTGTTCGCGTCTGTAACAGAAAATTGTTCTAGTTACTCTAACAGTATACGTAGTTAATAGTTATGTACTAAAAATGTTTTTGAATGTGATGCATATTATCATTGCAATATAAACTCGTGCCTCGGAGACCATGTAAAGCTGTCGGTCCTGGGCCTGATCTCTCCGATCGTGTTGAAATTCCGTCCCATCAGGCTATGAGAGAGAGAGCACATACTTGTGCATTATAATATCTCCCGCGCAGTTGGCTAATCTCTATACTTGGCCATTTGGAGTATACACTTGGCCGAAATTCGGCCGGAGACGCAAAAACGCAGATTAATATAATCATAGTAATGTTCAGTATGATTATATTAATCCGCGTTTTTTTAAAAGCAACTAAACCTTACCTCCTTTATCTAAAAATATGCTATCGAAATTAAAGACTCAATCAAATTTTACCTAATTTTCCGATCTTGAGTGTTTATTAAACTCACTGATAAAGTTCTATATTAGTTAAGATACTTTATTACCCCTATATCTTACTCGTAGTTACAAACCTAGTCAGACAATATAAAAAAAAGTAACGTGGATGGGGCCTTTCTGCAAACACACATAGGAAATATTTGTTTTCAAGGTTACATCGATTCAGGAGGACAGTGAGGACACGACACCGTCCGATTCTTTCTTCGGCGCACAAACAATGCTAGGGCTGAGGAGGCCGTTAGACGTAGTGCGCAAGCTAGTTACCACACAGCGGAGGGCGTCCCTGCAGAGACTCTCCTCCTCTATTACTAACCTCGCTGAGGTACAAGGCTGTGCGAATGGAGTGCAATCACACATGTATATCCCCATATACATATCCATATACCAAACAAATCGATTTATTCTTTTTTGATTAAGAACTTAATATTCGAACATACGGTTGTTATATTTGGGGAGAAATTGAATTAAAGTTTCAAAGATTTATTTGGAGAATACTTATGAATAATTTAACTTAACTTTTATAGTGAAATAACTTGTAAATCAAAACGTTAAAATAGTACTAATTCGATTGGATATACTATCTCAACCAATCTAAATTGACAGGATTAGAAATCTGTCTCTTTCACAACGTGTTTCGCGGATAAGGCTAGCATTATTAACAAGCCTCAATAGCCCAACGGTTATAGGAGTGGACTGAATCTGAAAGGTCGGCGATTCAAACCCCATCCGTTGCCACTCCTAGCACAAGCTTTACGCTTAGTTAAAGGGGAAAGGGGAATGTTAGTTATGATTGAAATAGCTAATATTCTTTAAAAAAATATTTTAAAAGCTGTCTATTTAGTTTGTTCGGAAACTGTATGAGACCATATTATAAAAAAATATTGGATAGTTTTATCGATGTCTGGAAAAACACCAATGTGAATTTGGATTCTATGTTTATTTTGGTTCACGGAATTTTACTAATGTATGACGTATGTACAAGATAAGAAAGTAATGGTGAATGCACTCCAGTTACGCTCCATTTGCTGCCTCCACTAAGCCTCTTGGTCCTTTGTTTTCATAGGTTTTAGTTGCTCTGACGCTGCGAGTAGTGTGAGCTATGTATTTAGATAAAAAACATTATTTATAGAACATTAGTATTGGCATTTCATTAGTTTCACGAGCTGTAAATATTATACTTCATCTACATTATAAACACGTATACTTACAATATCCACACAATACGAAACAATTCATTGGAACGTCGTAATTGTTCGTTATGAATTCGCACATATATTATTTACCTTGCACATGTTCTGAAATATTAATTTTCTTTTATTTATATGAATATTAAATATGAATGAAATTCTGTGAACGACACACATATTACCGCTTGCGCTATCCCGGCACTTTCATCAAGGAAATCGTCGTATTGCATCAAACGATTCTATTTCCACTGCTGTAGACCACACGGTACTATTTGCACTGCACTTATGATGGATTTAGCCTGGATTTCGAGAGGCACGTCGTATTGCCTCGGAGGTGAAGTTGAGTGTGATATCATATCCTGTGATTCACGTCACTACGTGTATAATAAGTCTTATTAACATCACGCGTTTAATAGGTTAAATGCCTATTATAATTTTTGGTACTTTTATTAGGGTTCAACAGAGAGATGAGTGTAATTTCACCACATTGACATATACATTGTACACACTGTATTATTTGCTGATTTTCATGGTAGAAAAGTTCCTGCCTTGTAGAATTATCATTACATATGATCAAATTCAAACTTTAGATGCAAAAAAGGTCTGCTGAAATATATGTTATATTACTTTTTGTTATGATTAAGATATAGTTTTAATTCGTTCCTATAGACAGAGATGAGGGATGTCGATTTGAATATCATTGTCAGTAGTTGTCTAGAAATACTTATTGCATTACCTTGACGGAACCCTCATATATATTTTCTGTCTTGTGTACCTTTCACATAAATTAGCTACAGTCTTTGCCTTAGGCAGCTATGAAGCTTTACTTAGTATTAGTAGCATTGCTGCTTTGTGTAGGAGCAACATTCCCTACATGAGATACACTTAAAACAATTACTGAGGTATAGTTTTGATTTTAATAAGATATTTAACAACTACTCAATCCGGAAAAACTTAAATTACTATGAAAAATTGTGTTTTTAATTCGATTTTCTAATTAGGTAATAGTTGTAGTATGAAAAATTAAAATTCCATAATTTGTAAATTAAAAACATTAAAATTAGTTTAGTTTTTACAAATATCGGCACTCCGAGCACTGTTAAGTTATATTAGCATGTGGTTGACGCGACCTTGAAGTTTTTACCCATTCCAAAATCGTCCAACGCGCCTAAAGAAGTTTTTATTTCAATAAGCATGTGCATGTGTTTTTCTAATACGTAATAGAATAGAAATTTACTTACCATTTTTTGGCCTTGAATTAAGTTTTCTTAGAAGTTTAATTGGACGAATTGCGTGAAATCTAAACTAGTTTTTGTATTTCAGACACCGTTTGTGCGTCAGAACACGCCTCACCCTAAGGACCTGAAGGCTAAGGCAGTGAAACTGTTCACGCGGACACCGGAGCAACACCAGCAGACACAGAAACATATCGAAAAACAGCAAATTGAACAACAACCGGTGCATAAAATCCATGACGCACCGACCACTAATGGCATAATCCCGACACCCCCAGAGATCCTGCACGTTCCTGAAGTTGTGGAAGTAAGTTTCGTCTTCATTGGTAGCTGACCCGCTTCGGCTTTGCTTGGAATTTTTGTTAATACATAGGTACTTCCTTAGTCGACGTTTGTATTAAAGCAACCTAAAGATTTAAACTGTATGTTTATATGTTAGCCAGTCAGTTTCTCCTTTTATGTATATGTTACAGTCAAAACCGCTACCTGCTTTAATCTACATTGAACCGTAAACAAACAGGCAAAGTTTTTGAACATAGAGGTTGTTAAAAAGTAATATGTATTAACTAAAATTCAGGTCTAAAACTCTTCGTTAGAGTAAATCATTAAGTTTATATATAAGGTCCAGAACGAAATCGTAGCACGCCGACATGCATGCTATCTTGTCGGTCTTGACCCCTAGAGTGATTTGTAAAGCATGAAGCTCCATAGTGAAATGAAGGTCGAATAGGCGAAGCTGAATGAAGGGGCGTCGAAGTGAGTCTTCCGGCGTAGCCCATTTAAAACTTCAAGGGTAGATTTTCTGATAGCGTTGTCCTTTAAATTTTAATAGCATCAACTAGGTGGCACACCGGCTCCATGCAAACTTGTCGGTCTTGACCCCTAGAGTGGTTTGTAAAGCGTGAAGCTCCATAGCGAAACGAAGGTCGAATAGGCGAAGCTGAATGAAGGGGCGTCGAAGTGAGTCTTCCGGCGTAGCCCATTTAAAACTCCGAGGATAGGTTTTCTGATAGTGTTGTCCTTCCAATTCTAATAGCATCAATATCTTTATCAGCGTGTACAAACTCCGTCAATAGCTGAAGTGACGAAGGAGGAAGAGAGCGACAATCAAGTGGTTCCGGATAAAGATTCGTCGGAGGCAGAAAATGAAGACGAAGATTCCGAAGAATTAGAGGTATGTGTGGTCATAATAAATTATTATTAAACTTAGTAAATAAAAAAAAAAAAACTGAATATGCTATATCAATATGCAAAGATATCTAAAGGTAATGGAACTGTCGTACACAAATCGAAATCCTTAACTGTGACCTAATTGATACGTAAAAGCGTTAAGAAAGGTATAGTACTACAATTTGCCTAAATTGACTTTGATTTCGACTAGCGGTTTTGTTTTCCCATACGACTGAGATAATTTTCCGCTGAAAAATTATGCAAACCTAGATTTTTCCAAAAATCGATTCAGGTGTTTCTTTATAGACATAAGTATCTAAATTAAAATAAAATAAAAATTGGCAGTCAGTGGGGATTACCGACTATGAGCTTAAAAATCAATTACTTTAAACAGACGTAATATTTCAATTTTATTAATTAGTGACAGATAAAGTTTTGCGTACAATACAATAGGATTGATGCCGGGATTGAAATACTAACGAACGTGAACGGAAATCGTAAAGTGGCTGTTATATTTACTCTCTTATAGAGTAGTGCCCCATAATTTACAGTTACATGTCAGTAACCAGGTAAAGACACTCTGGTCGTGGTAAACGGTTTCCTGTGTTCGCTATAAATCAGATGCCTAAAGCAACTTTCACGTAAACTGTTCTAATTCTTATATACTGTATTATTTCTACAAAAGGAAGTTTTGTTGCAGACAAAGTTTTAATTACTTAATTGATAATAATCTTAGTTAATTTATTGGGAAACATCAATAAATAAATTAAATAATAAAAATTAAATAAATAAACATTAATTCATCAAGGAGAATATTTCTTTATTAATATACCTAGATGTCTGTCTATCTATGCCTGACTAGTTTTGTTCAATGGGCTAAGTCTGCTTGCGACGCGCCGCTAAGAAAAAAGAAGAATATATTTATGTTTCAAGTTTATATTTCATGTTGCTGACTTTTGTTGAGATAATATAAAAATTATATAAAAATAAATAATTACTATTATTGATGTAGTTCTAACCAGTATTATAGTACTAACTGACTAACAAAAAAGCCCACTTGTTTTAAATAAACGATTATGGTCTTACTCCAAATTAGCCTTCTCATGGAATAATGTTATAAAAATGCCTACCGGTGAAGCCGTGCCGCCAAGCGATTTAGCGTTCCGGTACGATGCCGTGCGGAAACCTAAGAGGTATGGGTTTCATAAAAACTGCCATTCCCCTTCCAGGTTAGCCTGCTTCCATCTTAAATTGCATCATCACTCACCACAAAAAATGAAATGAAAATTTATTTGCCGAATATGAGTTTGAGTGCCAGGTGAGATCACAGTCAAGGGCTAACTTGTCTCTGAATAAAAAATAAATAAATGAGTGCATTACAAATCTGAGCTTGAGAAAGTACATTGAATTGATGCATAATAAAATTTTGAGCGAGTTTAAAACAGGTGGGCAATGTATGTTGAATCTTTAGTAAATTGATGGGACTCCAGCATTCCACCACGGATGTGCAAGGATGCGTAGCGAGGAATCTGCGTGAAACCGACCAATAGAAACGCATCGTTCATTAGAACTTAGCTTTTTGAACTCTTTTCACATTAAGATAAGGGGACTTGACTTATCACGACAAACCAGTTGTTTAGTGATTGACTGATTGGTGAATTTGTGTTATTGGTGCAACTCTATATCCTAGCCAATATTCATCACTATTGGTGTTTAATGGATTTTAGCTAATGGAAGGTTTCACACAAATCCCTTGCTTCGAAAGACTGCCTAAAAGTATTGCCATTCGGGCGACAAAGGACGGTATTATAAAGGCCGATTCCCGTTACATCATGCTGAAACCGGGCTGTGCTTTGTCGGGTTGATCGCGCTAGTCACTCATAACACTGGGCTGTTCACAAGCCAATAAAATACCCACCGCCGTGCCCCGTCCGTGTCCCGTCCATGGCACGGCTCGGAACCGGTTAGATGTAACGTGAATTGAACTGTAATGCCCGAAATAACCTGCTAATATTGGGTGCTAAAGCTATGGGTGTTTTGGTGACGGTATAGCGGGCGGACGGGCGCCGCGTGGCGTGGATCGGGGTGCGCGACCGCGGCGGCCGGAGCACCGGCGGCGGCGGCCGGCTCCACCGCCGCGACACCCCGCATCACCTCAAGAACAAACGCATCAACCAGATCGATGCGACTCGCGCAAGAGATCTGATCGCGCAGGTGCTGCTTTGCTTGCCTCAATATCACAAACCACAATTACACCTGATGACAGGAAAAATCTTACCTCAAACCTGCGTAGGCGTTGATTTATTTTGGCGGTACAAAGGCTACATATAAGTTACGGTACCTTGTGGTTGTGTTAGATCCGGTGTTTACCTAACCTAACCTGGAGCGGAGAGCAGATGTGTTCAGAAAACCAATACTATTACCACAATCACTTGCCACCAGTTGATATTGCAGTCAAGAGCTAACTTGTATCTGAATTTAAAAAAAAATTAAAGATGATGTGATAACTTTTTCCTATAAAGAATCTGATTGATTGACTAAACACATCTCGTCTCCGCTTCGCTTAGGTGGTAACCGGATTTTAATCATTCGACCATTTCCTTCCTGCGCAGTATGAAACTTAAACCTACGAGTAGGCATAATATAGGGTCCAATATTATGGAGAGATCTTTTTACCTGACGCCAACTGTGATGGTATAATGCCCCTTGGTTTGTCAATGAAAATCTCCCTTGGTTTGTCGATGAAAAAGCTAAGACTTTGATTTTTCCTATATTTTTACTCTTATCGTAAAGCCACGGGCTACCTGTCTTGCTTTGCTCATCGAGCATACAAAAACCACATAAAGCTTTTTAAAGCACCTCGTACTCTGGGATGATCTGCTTGATTGTTTATTTGACCCGTTTCGTATAAATTGCTTTGCCCCTTCCACCACTTTGTACTTAATTAATCATAAATACTACTAACAAACTTTTTTAATTAATTATTCAACAGGACAGAATTAAGTTAAAATCATTACAGGATAGTTTTTACTTTTTATAGCAGTCAGTTGTCTGTTATTTCTTGACATTCGGTGTATTGAGTTTACGAAAGGTACCACTAATACTTTCCTTGACCAAATATGTATGTTATAATTACTACTTTTTGTACCTACTTAATATTTATTTGCTTTTGATAAGTTTATATAAAGTGTAAACAAACACAACTTTCGAAAAGCTGTTTCTTCATATCTGCTTTTATTATCTCTGTGAAAATGAATCCAAATTAAATTAACTGTCTTGGAGACAGTAGAGTGTCGAAATCTTTTGCGTTTTAAGGTATTTTAATTTAATCCACTTCATCAAATATGCCTATTACCATTTCTCAGTGAAAGAAATTATTTGAGTTTTTAACAGAAATGTAGCTGGGGACATTTAAATGCAAAATATTTGTAAAGCAATGCTTTTAATTTTATACATTAGCAAAAGATTATATGGATGCATATAAAAATAAGAACAACGAAGCGTAGAGAATTCGTCAAGAACTTGTGTATTATTGGCTTTTGCATGTTGTGTATGTTTCCGTGTCTATTTTAACCACTAACCATAACATTAATATTTTATTGTTTGCTTAGTACCTAATTAACTTGCTTCATTACTCTTTAGTCTTCAAACCGAAGAGCTTTCAACAAAAAGATTCACAATATAATTTTCAAAAATAAATTGAATAAGATAATGATTTCTCGTGATACAATAGGTACAACTTATTATTAAAATAACTTTCGCTCGTGTTCCCATTACATTATTATGATCGTAAACCGCATGGACTTCTATGTGATCTGTGGGAAAAGTTTTTGTCGTTTTTGTTTTTGTATTTTATTACGGTATTCTGTTTTTGTACCTTCAGAAGTTCTTTCACAAAAATGTCTGATAAACACAAGCTGTTTCGGGCATCAAGTGTTCAATCGAGCGTATCGATTGATTGACGACTGAATGGAAATCATTTAAATATACGAAAAAAGACAACATGGTATAAATAGCGCGAATTCCTAGCTTGGAAAACAACCACTTTTTATGTTCCGTTCTTATAATTCTAAAATTAATTATATTGTCAAGCTATGCGCTCGCGAACTACAGATTGCTATCATGCATTCATCTTGATGCCCTGTTTTTTAACTTGACAATTAGGTATGTACCTACATTATGTCGCGCAAGAGTGAATTGGTAAACTAGTTAGATGCGTAAATCTCTTATTCCTATTGGAAAAGGAAGACAATTGGCTCGTGAGATCTTGTCATTTATTACCACCGTTTCAATAGCATTATTTACCTTTTCAGTTTGAACACTTAGTCGAGACGATACTCTTAAAGCGAACTGAAGTCCGATTCCTAGATTGCTTCTCATTGCTTATTTTAATGAGAATAATATTTTTTTTTATTAAATTGAAGAAGTAAATGTGTTCAGCAATAAATCTGGCTAGGAATCGCTTTGTTTCTGTTAGCACGACTCAAGCGTGGGTAATTGTTGGAATACCGCGGCAGTTCCGGGCTGCTGCGCGCGGGCCCTCGACCACAACGCTCACAGTAGACCCTCTGAGAGGTTCGCAGAAATGACTGTCTCGCACCGCACGCCTCCCAACAATGTTATATTTACTCCAATTAATCGATAAGTGAAGTGAACTTTCTCCAGTGTTAAAGTAAAATCGACAATGAACTAAGATAATATTTAACACGTTCCCTCTGTGGTATTTATTCGTACTTAGTAAAATGAGGTGCTTGAAAGCTGCGGGTGGATGGCTCGCCCGGGTGAGATGTGTTTGTAAGATAGAGAGACATTCAAAGCGAGATTTCAATTTAGATTCCGATTGCATTTTAATTTCGCTTGCCTTGCTTATGTTTTTTGAAATCATGCTCATGATCATACAGTCATAACAACATCAACCTTGTTTACCTACATCCTGGCTGTTATACTTTTTTATTTTCTGTAGTCAATTTTAGTTGCTAAAGTGCTGAGTTGCTTGAAAAAATCCCTATAAACTTGTTTTATTGCAGGCGATCAAAAAACGAGAGCAACACGATCCGAAAACAGACGATGAAGTTGCAGAAGACATGCCCGATGGTAAGTTGTTTTTTTTTAATCGTATCATTCAACATTTTGAACAATAGAAGCGCATATTTCCTTTTGCGGATACAGTTTCACGGTCCAGTAAATTCACTATAACGGAAAGAAATGCTTTCAACTAGTTATCGAACTATTATTAAGTAAACTGTTGTACTTTTTTTGCATTACACAAGATGGCTAAAGGTCTGCACTGCACCTTTAGTCTGAAGCACTATAAGAGGATTGCGAAGTATGGCAACATAGTGCACGATGTTCCTTTAGATAGTAGTTGCGACATTGTTTCACGCGATCGTGACCACATTCGCCCGTAATGATCACGAGCATCGTTTCAAACCCGTCACTCTAGCGCAAGTTCATCGCACGAAAACCGTCACATTTTTTATGGGAACTCAGTCTTTCAAACCCTTGGATGCCAATTTATATTTCTTGTCGACACTCTCTTATAGTGACGTTTTAGAATTTTAACTTTCATGACTGGTATTTAAATCAGATATCCGTTTAAAAATTGGTACTCATTTCATTAATCTTTTAATTTTTCATACCACTGCATAATTAAAAACGTTGTGTAATGACTGAACCATTGAATGTGGGAATTTTATTGCTAATTCCAATAAAATATTCTTGTAAATGGATTTAATTGAAAGAGCCTTATATACACGAAGCATGTAATATGTTAACAGTAATACAATTCTCTTTTTAGGCGATTAGGCTTAGCAGACTGGTCGTGGTTTACTTGTGACTCTCTTGACAATCCTCCCTGATTGCTGCCTTTCTGGCTCACCTATGATGAGATTCCTATTGTAGCCTTTATTTGATCTGCTCATCTGGTGCTCTTTCGACTTTCCATTGCATCACTAATCCTTCTATGGACAAACTTATACGTCCGAAAAATAGAGGATGTGAGCTTAACAATGGAGGAAGGTTCTACGATATGAAGTTGTACGTCTGAAACGTGTTCCATAACACTCCTGACATTCTTCTTCAGCATTCACATCTCGAGCGCATCTGTTCTCTTCTCACTCTCTGGCAGGGTCCACGTCTCCGAGGAGTAGAGGATACGGGGAACGCTCCACCAACGTTCCAACTCTGATTATAAATACAATTCATATATAAAATGAAAAAAGGAAAAATCTAAAATAAATGACCTTGATAATTCACTCGTTGCATCTAAGCCAAGAACATACGCCTACCTTAAATTTAAAAAAATAATTCAGTCATCGCTGTATAATATTTGTGTCGCTCGTATAATCGGTATCGTTGTGTTACTTATCAGCTTATCTGGCGCACTCGACGTGCCATTTTGCAACCTGTGTGCCCAGTATTTCGACCACCTGTGCCGTGTTTGCGCCTAATTTCAGCAGCATTCTGAGCAATTTATTTGTCCGCTCACATAGCGTAACGCACGTAAAACTATGCACTAGAAATTCATTATCTATGCTCGAATTTAATCCCAACTGTGTTGTAAAGGCGGGCGATCTTGTTTTGTTTCTCGTTTACATTGTTTTATTCCAGTTACGCGTTAAAAATAAAAGTGTTCCGGATTTAAGTAACTTAATAATGCAGAAGTGAATATTTAGTGAATGTGCTACAAAAATATTGAGAAAAAGTGCATTGATAATAATCAATGTTAAATCTTTATTGATCGCAATGAAACTAAGACATCGATTTAATAATAAATTATTATGACACCGTGAGTCATGATAATGTATGGATGAGGATACTTTAGTTCGCTCTATGTTTTTATCAGGATTATAAATCATCGTTTCCTAAAACACTCCTTTACTAACATAATGTCATCGCTTCGTATATCATTGGTCTGTTTGTTCAAAACATATCATTTACTTGAATGTTGTTTTGAAGGTCAAGATTACTTTAGTGTTGAGTTATTGTCGTTGCTTGTAAGTACATCATGTGACTCGCCTGTGATATTTGCATATAACCATGTAGTTATTGTGTTTCTAAATAACACTTGAAAGTCGTGATGTACTTTAC